>NC_037342.1:20978768-22228768 GCF_002263795.3 Bos taurus
CACTTCATGGCAAATAGATGGGGAAACAATGGAAACAGTGACAGACTTTATTTTCTTGTTCTCAAAAATCACTGCAGACGGTGACTATAGCCATGAAATTAAAATACACTTGCTCCTTGGAAGAAAAGCTATGAACAACCTAGATATCATATGAAAAGCAGAGACATTACTTTGCTGACAAAGTTCCATCTAGTCAAAGCTGTGGTTTTTCCAGCAGTCATGTATGGATATGAGAGTTGGCCTATAAAGAAAGCTGAGTACTGAAGAATTGATGCTTTTGAACTGTGGTGTTAGAGAAACCCTTGAGAGTCCCTTGGACTGCAAGGAGATCAAACCAGTCAATCCTAAAGGAAATCAGTCCTGAATATGCATTGGAAGGACTGATGTTGAAACTGAAGCTCCAAAACTATGGCCACCTGATGCTAAGGACTGACTCATTGGAAAAGACCTGATGCTGGGAAAGATCGAAGGTAGGAGGAATAGGGGACATCGGAGAATAAGATGACTGGAAGGTATCGCCAACTTGATGGATATGAGTTTGAGTAAGCTCTGGGAGTTGGTGATGGACACAGAGGCCTGGCTTGCTGTAGTCCATGGGGTCGCCAAGAGTTGGACACAAATGATAAACTGAACTGACTGAGAATAATGGAAAGAAAAGAATACACATGGGCAGCATGAAGAAACACAACAGGCCGAACTTATGAAATGAGTGTAGCCAACCTGGCTTTTGCTTTCATCTTTATTTCTTCCCAATGAATTCCCAATGTTGTTTAGGAATGTACCTCTCCCCCACTTGTTCTCGGGTAAAATGGGAAGGAAACTGACTCTATCCCAAGCACCAGTGGGTGGATCCTGGTTGTCCTGCAACCCAATCCTATTCATTCCACTCCCTTTGGCAGGGATTAGTTTAGAAGCAGATATGTCTCCAATTCTAGCCAGAGTGATGTGAAGTAAGCTGTCCTGGGAATTAAAAAATGTTTCATACACTCTTAAGAAGGAAATACTATTAGACATGTTCCCGTTCTTTCTTTGGATATTGTGCTGTTTGGATGTGGTGTCTGAATCTGTGGGTAGTGCTCTTGTTTCTAGACAAAGCGTGCAAGATGGTAAAGCCAAGAGGATTCAGATAAGTGAGGACAGAATCACCTGATCTGTGTAATTCTTGTTATGTGAGATAATACATTTCCTAAATGCTAAAGGTAACTGGAGTTAGGATTTTCTGTGACTGGAAGCTGAAGCCATCTTGATGTAGTAAGAGAGATGAAAAATTTTAAATGACTCTAAGTTTTCAGCCTGGAGGACTAGAAGAGTGATTGATTAGTCTCTCCTGTGGTGGAAAATGATTGGACTGTAGAATCTGACAGCCCTGGCTCCAAGTTCCAGTTCTACCACTTACTGTATGACTCTAGAAAAACTGTTCAACTTCTCTTAGCATGTTTTTCCTTTTTCAGAAGTCTAATAATTATGTGTATTCTCACAGAGTTATTGTAAAGACGGTAAGATAACACATATGAAGTCCTTGTCTCTAGTAGTAAATCTGGTTTCCTGCTTCCCCAATTCCATATCTGTCACCTGGTTCCAGAAGAGTAGTTTCTTCCTAAACCTAGCCTGCTGCCCTGATGTCATGGACCTCAGCCCTTAGCACAGTGTCTATACACAGTAAGTGATGAATAAAAATTGAAATGAAGGACGCACAGATGGATGGAGTTAGGGGGCACAGAAGGATGAAAGTCATGGTTTTATGTTGGGAAGGGCTTGGTGGGCCAGGTTAGGAGTAAGGCCGAGTAGTTTTGTTAGTTTAATAGCACGGTGGAATGTCAGATGGAATAGTCAGCAGGCAGTTTTAAACAGGAGGAATTGCGTCAAACACCTGTTTGACCACAGTGCCATATTTGAGTGGTTTTAATAATAATTTGGGGCTGCCCTGGTGGCTCAGTAGTAAAGAATTTGCCTACCAATGCAGGAGACAAGAGTTCGATCCCTGGGTCAGGAATATCCCCTGAAGAAGGTAATGTCAACCCACTCCAGTATTCTTACTTGGGAAGTCCCACAGACAGAGGTGCCTGGTGGGTTACAGTCCATGGAGTCGCAGAGTTGGACATGATTTAGTGACTAAAAAAAGAACAACAATGATAATTTTAAGTGGGAGGAACGAAGGGGTCATAAGAGTACTATACCTCACATTTTTTAGTTGGTACAATAAGGGATTAAGAGAGTTAGGGTTTGATTTCAGTCTAATAACCACTAAATCTGCCCACTTAAGAAGAAGCAAACATTTAATTGTTTAACATTTTGTAAAAAAATAACAATTTAGTGTCCTTGTTAAATTGGATGGGTGGCTTTGACATTACACAGAACCAATTTTAGTCACCCTTGTTCTGGCAGAAGCCCAGTTACCAGGATTTGTATAACACCTGGCAGCCAAAGATCTGGGTACCAGAAGAGAAGCTCACCATGTGGCCATGAGCAGGGGCCTGTGGGAGGCCTCAAATCCATTTGTGGTTAAAACCCTCATGTTTAGGCTTTTCGTGGCCTCTCTCAATGCCCAGAGGAGCCACAGTAGATAAATTATCCAGTCATTACAATTGCAATAAATACAAATTGACCTCATTTACTCATTGCTTGGGTGTAGAATTTCTGCATGTAGAAGGACAGACTGAATACTAAAACAAATTAATGACAATTTTGAATGCTGTAATCATATTTCCTGGTTTACAAGTTGGTTTTCCTGCCAACTGAATGATTCTCATTTGAAAAACACAGATGCATGTTGGTAGGTCCTGTGCTATCCCAAACACACTGTTAGAAACTCAAATATAGTTATTTAAATTACCAGATAAAAGTACAAGTTCTCACCCAGCTCAGCTGTTGTAAATGCTTATGAGACAGAGTGCCTGGCTCAGGCTTTGGATCACTTTTTTTTTTTTTTTGAATGTAGGTGAGAGGAGAGTTATGGGAATAAAATTGGGAAGCTGGGGCCAAAGTGTTGTCAATTCTTCATATCTTTCTCCTTCTAATTCCTGTAGAGAGGAGAAAAGAGATGTTGGATAATTTGCTTCTACCATAGAATGGGGCCTGCATGTCTACAAAACCAAGACCAGTAGGCAAGCAATCCTCTCCTTGCAGGGACCAAATACTCCCACTCTCAATCACTGTGATTTACATGGATTATCTCATATAATCCTAAAACAGCCCTGGAAGGAGAGACTGTGGCTATCACCATGTTGCAGATGAGGAAGCAAAAGTGAAGAGACATTAAGTACTTTGCTTAGCATGACATGGCTAAGTTCACTGGAAGAATGAGACTTGAACCTCAACCTAGGTTTCTTAGATTCCAAAGCCAACATTCTTAACCCTGAACAATGTTGTCCTAACCAAGCGAGTGTAGAGTGTTGGGAAACTGAGGTTGCTGGTAATGCTAGAGTCTTTGAGAATTTTGAAGTGCTTGTAGGCAGGTATTTGGAATGGGGCTGTAGTTACAGGTTTAGCTTAATAAAATATTGCCTTTCATCCTTCACACAAGGATAACGAAATAATATGGATTATGAAAACTCATCACTTGTTTGGCAAAAGTCCCTCCAGAGTTAGCCAGATGAAACCTTAGATGATTTAGATTTCAGCAAAGTTCACAACACCATCAGAATCTGTGTCCAGCACAGGCTTGCTCTCTGTAGATCCCCATTCATACTTAGGACCCAATGCATTTTTCTTAACACCTGCTTTTCAAGCACAGTATTGAATTCTATTCCTACCTAGACCACAATAGAGAATATTTGCTTCTTCCTTTCTGGTAATGAATTGTTTCATTTTGCTCATTTTCAAAATATAAAAAGAGATCTTGCAGGAACGCTTTAATCCTTCTAGATGGGGTTCTTTTGCATTCAGATCAGATCAGATCAGATCAGTTGCTCAGTTGTGTCTGACTCTTTGCGACCCCATGAATCGCAGCATGCCAGGACTCCCTGTCCATCACCAACTCCCGGAGTTCACTGAGACTCACGTCCATCGAGTCAGTGATGCTATCCATCCATCTCATCCTCTGTCGTCCCCTTCTCCTCCTGCCCCCAATCCCTCCCAGCATCAGAGTCTTTTCCAATGAGTCAACTCTTCACATGAAGTGGCCAAAGTACTGGAGTTTCAGCTTTAGCATCATTCCTTCCAAAGAAATCCCAGGGCTGATCTCCTTCAGAATGGACTGGTTGGATCTCCTTGCAGTCCAGGGGACTCTCAAGAGTCTTCTCCAACACCACAGTTCAAAAGCATCAATTCTTTGGCGCTCAGCCTTCTTCACAGTCCAACTCTCACATCCATATATGACCACAGGAAAAACCATAGCCTTGACTAGATGAACCTTTGTTGGCAAAGTAATGTCTCTGCTTTTGAATATGCTATCTAGGTTGGTCATAACTTTTCTTCCAAGGAGTAAGCGTCTTTTAATTTCATGGCTGCAGTCACCATCTGCAGTGATTTTGGAGCCCAGAAAAAGAAAGTCTGACACTATTTCCACTGTTTCCCCATCTATTTCCCATGAAGTGATGGGACCGGATGCCATGCACTCAAGCAAAAGAATTTCAATCATTTTCTTTGGTCTTCTGTGTTCAGGTCAACAGAAATTCTTCCTGAGTTTCAATGTAAGTTTGTTTTTTTTACAATTTAAGCTTTCCCCCTCTAATTCTTCTGGCCTTATTATTTGGAAACTGGCTACATAGAGGAAGGGGTGGCTGGAGGAGATGGAGGTGCTTTGTGGATATACTGAGTCCTGATTTGAGCTCAGCTTTGTAGAAGTTGACAGCTGCTCTGCTTATTAAAGAGAATATATTCCTTGCATGTCTATTTTTATATCCTCAGAGCACCAGGAAGCCTTCTTTGGAAGAGAGGTGATCTCTCTCAAGAGACTGAGCGACTTGGAAAATAATAGGGGTTTTTCAAGCTTTTCAGGTGCCTAGAAATTGCTCCTTTAGAAATAGCCTTTTGCTTTTGAAACAGTTAATTGAATAGCGTTTACATTCATAATACTACAAGAAATCATTCAACCCCATGTGCAGTTGTGACAGCTGGAAAGGATTTTCAGTCATCTGCATGCATCAGATCCTATGGAACCTCTGTTGCCCTCTCTCTCTCTCCCTGTAAACTATGAAATACATTTTCTTCTGCTGACACTGCAGCATGAACTTTCCATATCAACTTATTCCCATACCACCTGTTAATAATGCCAAGAGTAATGTGTTTAACTCCCTGCATACTGTGCCAAAATGTTTACACAATTCAGCTTATTCCAGACTTTAAGGACCAGACATAAATCCTAAACTAGTTGTGTCCTTTCCAAACATTCAGGGAGTTGGTTGCAGCATTTTTGTGGGTAAAATTGGGCAGATTTTTCCCAAGTATTTTTTAATAAAAAGTAGGATACTCCTTTGGGGATTCTTTGCTAACTGTTTTGGGATTCTCAAAAATGAATGTCTTTGTAGAATGTGATCAAGTATGAGTGCATCTTTTAAAAATAAATTTAAAAATTGAAGTATAGTTAATTCAAAATGTATTAGTTTCAGGTGATGAATGCTTCTTTTTAGTTAAATATCAGCATTTTTGCAATGCCCTTAAAACCGGGACTAAAACTTCTGAACTAAAAATTTGCTTATATAAATATCTGGATTATTTTTTATAATTTATTATCTGTATTTCTAATAATATGGACTAACATTTGTTTGTAATTCATTGCTTATAGTTTTAATTTATTGCTATTATGAAAATTCTGTACAGATAAAAATCTACATTTTACTAATGACAAACCTGACTTATACTAGGAAGTGATCTGCCTAAGGTCACAGTTAGTAGGCAGTGGAGCTGGATTTACCCTTTGATGTGATGTGTTTGTTTCTGAAGCTAGAACTGTTTTCCAATGTATCAAAACTATCTAAAAATGTCACATAAGGAGATCTTAATAGGCATGTCTCAAAAGGTTGTTCTGTGACTGTTACCTTTGGAAACTTGACAGTCTACTCTTCTGGATATTCACAGCATACAAACCTACTAAAGGCTCTGAGAAGTACTGCAATAGAGAAAACTGCTAGTTCTGTGCAACTCAGCCATTTCCAAACTTACCTGAACCCGGTGCACTTTCCCCTCAGCACAGCTATTAAGAATCAGAGGCTCACAGTCTGCGGAGCACAGGTGAGGGACACACTGCACTCTGCCTAGCAACTCAAGTGCCCCATAGGCCAGCTCTCCTTTCCTCTTCACTTGGTTTCCAGTTGTCTCTGAAGTGCCTCTTGAAGAAGATATATTTCTATCTCTCCACAGCTATTCCTTATTTGTTCTCACAGAGCTCCTGCCTCTTGTTAGTATCTCAATCAGGTCCAACTCTTTGCAACCCTATGGATTGTAGCCCACTGGGCTCCTTTTTCCATGGAATTCTCCAGGCAAGAATATGGGAGTGGGTTGCCATTTTCTCTGCCTCTTGGGAGTACTTTAATCTGACTTCCTAAATGGGAAGTCCCACCCTTCTGCAAATTCAAAACAAATAACAAATAAGGCATGGATTGATCAAAGTTCAAATGATTTATTCAGATCTCCAGAGAGTCAAACATTCTTATTTCCATCTGAAAACCTCAACTCAATTGAGCAGAACTCTATGCTTGAGCAAACGTTTTCATGGGACCCCACATGGTGACAAAGCCAAATGAATTGATCAGTTCCTTCAGAAAGCATTTGATATTATATACTATCATGCACACATGGTCTAAATCTAAAATGACATCACTCCCGGATAAAGGGCTCAATGAGTGGAGAATCAGTAATTCCCAAGAGCATAAATATAAACTTTCACGAAAGAAAGGCAATGGCACCCCACTCCAGTACTCTTGCCTGGAAAATCCCATGGATGGAGGAGCCTGGTGGGCTGCAGTCCACGGGGTCGCTAAGAGTCAGACATGACTGAACGACTTCACTTTCACTTTTCACTTTCATGAATTGGAGAAGGAAATAGAAACCCACTCCAGTGTTCTTGCCTGGAGAATCCCAGGGACGGGAGCCTGGTGGGCTGCTGTCTACGGGGTCGCACAGAGTCAGACACGACTGACGTGACTTAGCAGCAGCAGCATAGTCCACTAAGTACCCAGAGCCTAAAACTGAGAAAACCTTGCTTACAATAAGCCTAAGTATTTGAAAACTCCTCAAATTCTAATTAGAATGTTCAGTTTCTTTTAAATCCTTAGCATTGCATAGATACAGCAAGGAATTTTGTATCATTGATTAGTTTATTCTTTTCTGTTCTACAACTCCTCCAGTTCATATTGTACTAATCTGGTGCTTTATATTATGTAGACAATTTTATTATTATTAATTGACTCCATGCCAGAGACCTTTAGCTACTATTAGCAAATGAGTAGAATAGAAACTAGGCAAAATCAAGAGGGAATAGCCATGGTCTTCCTGAAAGAACTTTGAAACTAAAATTGCCAATTACTGTTTTAGTCTTCTTGGTCTTTTCACTGTTATCTATCTAAGTCATAATGTTTCTTTTTTCAAGACAACCTATAATAAGATTCAAAAGTGAAGACTCTAGAACCACTGTTTGAAGTAGGCAGCATAGAAAAATTGATGAAAATTGTAAACTGTTGGTCACAAGAGCATTTTAAAAACATCCGTGGCAGATTCATTTCAATATTTAGCAAAACCAATACAATATTGTAAAATTTTAAAATAAAATAAAACTAAAAAAAAAAGAAAGCTGTAAGAAAAGAATCAAGGAGGGATAAAGTACTACCAAATATTAAAATATATATATTATGAATCTGCATAATTGAAACAGTGTTATATTGGTACATGATTAGACAGAAATGCTATGGAAATTGTAAGGAAACCCAGAAATAGATGCAAGTGGAAACCAAAATTTAAGAAATGATACTAGTTTGGTCTCAAGTCAATGCAACATGTAGATCTTACTTGGATTCCAATCCAAACAAATCAAGGTAAAAGACATTTTTGGGATAATGGAGAAAAACTGCATGTGGAATAAATGCTATGTGATTATAAAAAAACAAAAATAAAAAAATAAAAACATCCAGGGCAAAAATGACCTAGCAAAGTAAGATATTAATGAATTTGGATCCAGAAACACAGACAAAAGTGTCAAAACCTTTCAGCAAAGTATAAAATAAGGAATTGAATAAAAAGCTGCTCCTCTGGATTGGACTTTTTCTAGGTCAACAGCTACTGAGTCATTAAGGAAAACGAGAGTCCAAGAGATGCTGATTGCCTGTGACTAGCCTCTGTTCCCCAGATGGAGTCAGTGTGCTGCCCTTGCCAATAGCACTAACTCAGCCACCTCCTCGGGGTGGGGCCACATCTGCTTGTGTTCCTGGTCAGCCTGCTTTTTCGACCTTAGAGTGAAGGAAGGGTTGTAATTTAAATGTGGACTTTTCTTAAAGTTCAGCTAATCCAGAGCTTTTGTAAAAGGCCAAACGCTGAAGAACAACGATGGTTTTCTTATACCAAAACCACAATTAAATACTGTCTATCAGCTGGTGTATGGAAAGAAAAGCGATTCAAGTCACACAATGTGCTATTTGCATAACTACATGCTATAATAATCATCATGTCACCATCAGGGTTGTAATGATTGCAGATAAACGACGAGGGTGTGCCATGCTAGCTATACTCTTTGGGCTGATCAGAATGATCATCCTTGTGATTAAGGGCATTGTCGAGTTTGCTTTTGTTGGATAGATCTGCATTTGCCCTCTCTTTGGAGAGAGCAGCATTTGTGAATACAGTTTTCCTTCAAATGGAAGTTTGTCTTATTTTTTGATGCACAACTTACAGAAGTCTGCTGTCACAGAATTCCAGAGCCAGCAAGGTCCCTGAAGGTCACCGAGGCTGCGTGTACAAGCTGCACGCAAACAGGGTCAGGATGGTCACATCTGGCCATTGCAGTTCATTTACACAGCTGGGATACAGAAACATCAATTTCACCATGCATGCTGAGCCAAGCACCCTACTGATCCCTGGCCTCAAGGACGTGTGAAGGGCTCCATCCGCAGCACTGGGCTCTACACACCCAGTCTGCTCATGGGTGGACCAGGTGACACTGGGTGTCATGTTTGGGAGGAATCAGCACTTGTGCCCTCAGAATCTGCCCATCTGCTGGCACTTTGCCCCAATTTCCAACCACTAAAGTCACTCCTTTGGCTTACAGCTGTGGTTCCCTATCATTTTTCCCCTTTTAGCACAAAGAACTCTTTTTAACATCAAAACATTTTACAGATTTCCCACATAATCATTATATTTTTAGTTGTTGATGACAGAAAAAAGACAAAACAAAAGCTTCTAAAATCTGTAATAAAGACTCAAAACAAGAACGGCTAAAACCTCAGTGCTGCTTTTACATGGTTTCATGGTTAGTAAATTACACTAACAGTTTAAAATATTTGAGAAACAGTCACCCATATATCTACTACAGTTATATTGTTTATTAAATTTAGAGACAATACTTTGTAAACACGTGGATTCATGGACCTCTCCGTCTACATCCTTACTCTCTACTCCTCCCTCATGTGCTCCATGGCCCATTGAAGGGACCCGTTGAGTGAATCAGCAATTTATAAGCTTGTGTTTTTGGAACATTGCTTCCCAGGGTTTAAAATAAGTGTGTAAAGAAAAAAAAAAGTTTGGAAAAATTCTGGGCAATACAAAATCAAATTGTTTTTGTTACTGCAGGCCTTCTCAGAACCTTAATCATTGACATGCATTTTTGAATCATTAAGATTTCAGAATTCACTAAACTTCTTGAATTACGAAAGCCTTTTGTAGACTTATCTGGGAACATTATTCTGAAGGACACAGCTCTGGAAAAAATATTGTCTCCAAAAGATGTCTGTTGAATATAAATACGTAAGTTGGGAGAGTAAGACTAGTAAGATTTTTGCCTCCAGGAGGATATTACCAAGATTGACTCCTAAGAGAACTTGTTGAGTTGCCAGAGGGAAGGCCTTGAAGGAATAGCTTCCCAGACCACTCACCTCTAAGGAGGCTGAGATATGTGAAATTAGAGCTTCTTGGCTCAAAAGTTGAAAGTGAAGTTGCTCAGTCGTGTCCGACGCTTTGCGACCCCATAGACTGTAGCCTACCAGGCTCCTCTGTCCATGGGATTTTCCAGGCAATAGTACTGGAGTGGATTGCCATTTCCTTCTCCAGGGGATCTTTCCAACACAGGGCTCGAACCCGGGTCTCCCGCATGGTAGACAGACGCTTTACCGTCAGAGCCACCAGGGAAGTATAGCTGCCCTTTCCTTCTTGTTAAATCCTCACCCCGCCCCTCTGCCCCCCAACCCCGCCCCTGCTTATAATAAAAATCTCAGAAGCTAAGAGAGCAAATAGTTCAGAATCCATCAGAAATCCAAGTAGCACAGTAAACAGAAACATTCTGGTACCATCGGAATGGATGTTCTTCAGGTTTCATAGAAAAATATTGTACGTAGAATTTCTGTCTTTAGGCTGGATACAGGTTTTGTTTGTTTCTTTTATATGGCAGTGAAGCCCCACTACAGTGACAGAGTAAAGAGGCCTTGTTCCCTTATAGCCTGTGTGTCGGGTAGATGCGGATGGCTAGACCCTGCCTTCTGTGACTTCCTCTACTGCCTTCTGAATTTCCTAAGCCTCAACTCCCCCTGACTATCCCCCTGACATATACTGAGACCCAAATTGTACCTACCAGAACTTCATCCTCTTTGCACTTAAGATTTAGATTCCTGTTGAAATTCTGACCTTCCTGGAAAATGTAAAAGCATATTAGTCTTTAGCAATCTTAGTGTGAGGCTGAAAACAGGATTGATGATGTTGCAGTAGTGTGTGGAATGGTGAAGGCGTTTGAGTACTGGGGACAGGCCCACTGGAGCCACCTAAAAGGTGGCTCTAGATAGAGACTCAGGGGACCCCAAGGGAGCTCATTTTGCCTGTTAAATGGCCAACTTAAACAGCCAAATCTCTGCAGTAAAACAAAGGCAGGCCATCTGTGCTTGCAGACACAGCTAAACTAATGTGAGGGAGAAAATAGGAGCAATTACTTTAAAAATTTAAAGCCTCAAGCAATTCTTCCTCAATCAAGTGAATACATCAGGTTAGAGTGGTTTTGGACTGGAGGTTACCAGCAGAACGGTTTCAATTTGTCATTCTCCTTTCATGTGGAGACACCACTAATGAGTACATCTTTGCCACTCACTTATCTCGGTGGAGACATAATTTTGCTTTATAGCCCTTTCGCACAACATCATGTTGATCAGTTAATAATTTATCAAGAACCTCTAGCCAAATATGAAAACAAATGTGCCCCATAACACATCACTATGTTTCTCTTTGGAACCATTCACATGAACAGGCATAAAGTCAAATTACAAAACATCTGTGCTTCTTCATCATCTTATTATAATGTGATTTTAACTTTCCATGCAATTAGAATGGAAATCATCCCAATTAAAAGGTTTGAACCACTGTGGTGCTCCTACTAAGGTGTTAAAACATTCATTCCATCAAATAGGGGAAAAAAATGATTCCCTTTGGGATTTTCTCTATTAAACTAGTTTTCTAATTACGACATGCTATTTAAATAGCTTTGACTTCACTTCTTATCTCAAATAATACACTTCAATTAGCCTGTAAAAAATTCTAGGTCTCTAGTGACAAATCTCACAATAAATCCCATCTATAAAAGAGGACACACATACCTATTAAAATATTCTTGGGTGATCCCATTTTCCCCTTTTTTCTGCTTATGCTCCCAAAGTCAATTCTGTCTATTCTCTGAATATAAACTATTATAACCAACAGAAACAGTAGTGCCAATAATAATTTATTAAACATCTACTAGGTGCCAGGCAGATTACATGTGATACTTTATTTAGTTATTTTAACAATAGTCCGATGATATAGATATTATCCACATATTACAGATGAGCAAATGAGATTGAGAAGTGATTTGAAAGCTTTTCCTCTTACTTCACCAGTGTCTGAAATTAGATTTAAACTCACTCCTTCATCACCAAAGTTCATGTTCTTAACCACAGGGCTTATTCTAATTTTTGTTGGACCTTTAAACAAAATTCATTGAATATAACTGTGCTTTGCTTTAGTTAATTAAACAACTAATGTCAGGTTAAAGTATAACTATTCTTACTTTACATTATGATCACTTAAAAATATACACAAAACTAGAGGGACTAGTATAAGGGATTCCAATAAACACCCATATATATATGACTGTCAGTTTATTTCTTAGGAGTGTTTAAGAGCAAATTCAAGCCATCACATCACCCATGAATATATCAGTATGTATCTCTGTCTGGGGGTGTTTTCCATGCCAATATTGTACCAAACAATGTTACCATCTAACATGGAGTCTGTATAATTTGGGGTGCTTGTAGGAAACAGATGGCTTATTCAAAAGAGGTAATTGAAGACAGTTTAATAAGGGACTGTTTACAAAGGTGTGGCCAGAGTTAAAGATGCCATCCCTGAAGGCCAGCATTAATGGAAAACTGTTATCATGGGTAAGCCTGAAGCAACAAGGAGGAGAAGCATCCTAGAACTTGGAAAGAAAGCTGGATGGAAGGGAGAGAGATGGGCAATAAACATTTTACTGACTTTCCTATCACCCTCAGCTTCTCTTGGTGCCTTTCATTGGCCAGACCCAATCAGAATTCAGAGGAAAAGTGATCCAAAACAATTAATACAGGGTTGGCAAATCTCTTTCTGTAAAGGGTGAGAAAGTTAATATTTTTGACTGTGTGAGCCACATGCAGTCTTTGTCCCTTATTGTTGATTGCTTTCTCTGTATAACCATTTATTCCCCAGGTTAATTGAGATATAACTGACAAAGTTCAGTTCAGTTCAGTTCAGTCGTTCAGTCGTGTCCAACTCTTTGCGACCCCATGAATCGCAGCACGCCAGCCCTCCCTGTCCATCATCAATTCCCGGAGTTCACTCAAACTCATGTCCATCAAGTTGATGATGCCATCCAGCCATCTCATCCTCTGTCGTCCCCTTCTCCTCCTGCCCCCAATCCCTCCCAGCATCAAGGTCTTTTCCAATGAGTCAGCTCTTCCATGAGGTGGCCAAAGTATTGGAGCTTCAGTTTCAGCATCAGTCCTTCCAATGAACACCCAGGACTGATCTCCTTTAGGATGGACTGGGTGGAACTCCTTGCAGTCCAAGGGACTCTCAAGAGTCTTCTCCAACACCACAGTTCAAAAGCATCAATTCTTCTGTGCTCAGCCTTCTTCACAGTCCAACTCTCACATCCATACATGACTACTGGAAAACCATATCCTTGACTAGATGGACCTTTGTTGACAAAGTAATGTCTGTGCTTTTTAATATGCTGTCTAGGTTGGTCATGACTTTCCAACTCCTAGCTCCTGGAAACCAGTCTTCTACTCTCTATTTCTATGAGTTCAACCTTGTATTTATTGTTTGTTTAAGAGTCCATGTAAAAGTGATACCATACAGTATTTGTTTTTCTTTGCTTGGTTTATTTCATTTAGCCATCCAGGTTCAACCATATTGTCAGAATGACAGTATTTCCTTCTTTTTGTTAAGGCTGAATAGTGTACTATTGTATATATACCACGTTTTATTTATCCATTCATCCTTCAATGGACACCTAGGTTGATTCCATTACTTGGCTATTGTGAATAATGCTGCAGTAAACATAGAAGTTACAGACACCTCTTGGAGACAATAGTTTCATTTATTTTGAATAGGTATCTAGAAGGAGATTTCTTTTTATTTTTTTTTAACTGGTTTCATTCACTTTATTATTCCCTTTATAAAATTATGTGGTGGCTACAGCTGGGGCCTGTGTCCTCTGCACGGAGACTCTGGTGTGGGTCTTCACAAGATGGTCAGTGAATTCCTGATATGGAGACTTGGTGAACACTGTCTCTTTCCAGAGGTCAGGGGTGAGGTAACTATAGGTCTTGGAAATGGCATCAAAAGTGGCCTTGGCAAAGTTGCCCAGGGTGGCAGTGCAGCCCCTGGCAGAAGTGTAGCAGTCGTCGATGCCGGCCATCATCAGCAGCTTCTTGGGCACAGGGGCGGAGACGATGCCAGTGCCTCTGGGGGCAGGGATGAGGCGCACCAGCACAGAACCGCAGCGGCCAGTCACCTTGCAAGGAACCGTGTGGGGCTTGCCGATCTTGTTCCCCCAGTAGCCTCTTCGCACAGGGATGATGGACAACTTAGCCAGGATGATGGCCCCACGGATGGCAGTGGCTACTTCCTTAGAAAGGAGATTTCTTGAACACATGGTACTTCTATGTTTGATTTTTGGAGGAAATTTTATATTCTTTTCCATGGTGTATGTATCAATTTACATTCTCAACAACGTTATATTTTGTACACTTGTATACTTTTATATTCTCAACAATGTACAAAGGTTCCCTTCTCTCCACATGCTAACCAACATTTGTTATCTCTTGACCATTCTAACAGGTGTGAGGGGATATCTCATTGTGCTTTTGACTTGCATTTCCATATTTTTTATTATTCATTTGTAATTGGAAGATAATTGCTTTACAATGTTGTGTTGTTTTCTGCTGTACCACAATGTGAATCAGCCATAAGTATACATATATCCCCTCTCTCTTGAGTCTCCTCTACCTTCTTCCATCTCACCTGTCTTGGTCATCACAGAGCACTGGTCTGAGCTCCCTGTGTTATACAGCAACCTCCCACTAGCTATTTCACACCTGGTAGTGTATATATGTCAATGACATTTCCCTATTAAGGGCAGTGATGTTTTCGTATACCTATCAGACATTTGTAAGTCTTTATTGGAGAAATGTCTACTCAGGTACTTTGTCTACTTTTTAATTGGTTTGTTTTATTGACTGATTGATTTACCTATTGCTGTTGAGTTGTATGAGTTTTTTATATATTTTGAATGCTAACCTCTTATCAGATATGTGGTTTTCAAACATTTTCTCCCATTTCATGGGTTGCCTTTTCATTTTGTTGATGTTTTTCTTTTCTTTGCAAAAGATTTTTACTTTGATGTAACTCCACTTGTTCTTTTATGCTTTTGGTGTCAAATCCAAAAAAAAAAAAAAATCACCAAGGTCAATGTCAAGGAGCTGTCTATGTTTTTATGGGATTTTATGATTTCAGATCTTAATTTTGTTTTAATCCATTCTAATTTAATTTTTATGTAAGGTGTAATGTCAGGGCCAAGTTTTATTTTTTGTGTGTTATTGTCCAGTTTTCTCAGAAGTATTTATTATAGATACTGTACTTTCCCCAGTGTATGTTCTTGGCTTACTTGTCATAAATTAATTGAACATATGTGCATGAGTTTACTTCTGGGTTCTCTATTCTTTTTTATTGATCTATGTTTCTATGCCATGGCATACTGTTCTTATTACTATAGCTTTGTAATAGTTTGAAATCAAGAAGTATAATGCCTCCAATTTCATTCTTTCTAGAGATTGTTTTTGCTGTAGAGGTATTTTGCAGTTTCATGGAAATTTTAGGATTTCTTTCTATTCTGTGAGACTATCATCGGATATTTGATAAGAATTGCATTGAATTTGTAGATAGCTTTGGGTAGTATACGCATTTTTACAATAGTTGTTTTTCCAATCCGTGAACGCAGAATATCTTTCCATTTATTTGTTTCTTCTTTTATTTTTCTGGCTTTTGGTTAAATTTATTCATAAGTATTTTTTATTATTTTTGATGCTATTGTAAATAAGGTTATTTTTTCAATTTCTCTGTCTTATAGTTTGTTGTTAGTGTATAGAAATGCAATAACTTTTGTATGTTGATTTTGTATTCTGCAAATGTACTGAATTCATTTTTTAGATTTAACAGTTTTTTTGTGTGTATGGAGTCTTCAATGTTTTATATAAGTTGCAGAGGCAATTTTACTTCTTTTCAGTTTAGATATACTTTATTTCTTTTTCTTGCCTTATTACTATGGTTAGGACTTCCAGTTACCGTGTTGAATAAAAGTGAAGGTGGCCCCCTTGTTTTGATCCTGATCTTAGAGAAAACGTTTTCAGTTTTTCACCACCAAATATGGTATGAACTGTGGGCTTATCATGTATGGCTATCACGCTCAGGTATGTTCCCTTTATACCCCAATTATTGAACATTTTTATTTTATAATGAAGGGATGTTATGTTTTGCCAAATGCTTTTTCTGCATCCATTAAGATGTATCATTTTATCCTTCATTTTTATAATGTGGTATGTTAATGTTTTGTATTACATGTATTGATTTGCGGAAGTTGAAATATCCTTACATCATTGGAATATATCCCACTTGATCCTGGTATATGATCCTTATAATGTACTGTTGAAATCATTTTGCTAATATTTTGTTGAGAATTTTTAATCTATGTCCATTAGGGATACTGTTCTTTGATTTTCTTTCTATAGTTTTGGTATCAGGGTAATGTTGGTTCTGTAAAATGCAGATGGAAGTGTTCCTGCCTCTCTTAGAGTTTTAAGAGTTTGGGAAGGATTGGTGTTAATTATTTAAGTACTTGATAGAATTCACTGAGGAAGCCATCTTTTGTTTATTGAGAGGTTTTTGACTGCTGATTCAACCTCCTTACTAGTAGTTGATTGGATTTTTCTGTCTCTTTATGATTTTTATAAGAATTTATTCATATTTTTCTATGTTTTCCAATTTGTTCATGTAAAATTGTTCATAGTAGTCTCTTTTGATCATTTGTATTTGTGTAGTATCAATTTTAATGTCTACACTTTCATTTATAATTTGCATTTATTAAAGTTCTAATTTTTCTTGGTACATCTAGCTAAATATTTGTAATTTTTGTTTATTTAAAATAAAAGCTCTGATTTTCATTGATTTTTGAAATCAAAAGAGAAATCAAAGCTATCCCAAGAGAAATTAAACTGGAAATATTATGTACTAACCTTATGGGATTCAGCAAAACCATTTTTAAGAGGGAAATTTATAGCACTAAATGCCTACCTTGAGGAAGAAAAAAAAAAAAAGATCTCAAGGAAACAATCTAACTTTACATCTCAGTGAACTAGAAGAAACAATAACAAACTAAAAATTAGTAGAAAGAAACAAGTAACAAGGACCAGAAAGGAAATGAAATGTATAAACTTTTAAAAATGTAAAACTTAAGATTTTACTCACAGGTGGTACATTAACAGGCCACTGCCTACATTTGGCCCTCAGGCCATAGTCTGCTGACCTTTTTAGTTTCCGAAGACCAGTTTCCGAGAACACAGAGTCAAGTAGGGTATAGAATGCTTCTAGAAGAGCAAATGAAATATATCTAGACATATAGATATATTTAGAGGTGAAATGGTACCTCATTGTGGTTTTGATTTCCATTTTTCTGATAATGAGTGATGTTGAGCATCTTTTCATGTGTTTGTTAGCCATCTGTATGTCTTCTTTGGAGAAATGTTTGTTTAGTTCTTTGGCCCGTTTTTTGATTGGTTGATGGCTTATTCAAATGAGACTCCTAACAAGATCCACACATTGCATTTAGTAGCCATGTCTCTTTATTTTATAAACTCTCCCCTCTATTCTTGATAAATATCACTGATTTTTTAGTAAATGTAGATAAAAGACGTGATTGTTTTCTTATGGTATCTTTCAATGTATTTCTTTATTGTCTATATTTCCTACAAACTGTTAAATTTGAGGCTTGATTTGTTTTTTTTTATTATGTTTTTTTAAAATGTAAATTTATTTATTTTCATTGGAGGCTAATTACTTTACAATATTGTGTTGGTTTTGCCATACATCAACATGAATCCACCATGGGTGTACACATGTTCCCCATTCTGAACCCCCTCCCACCTTCCTCCCCGTACCATCCCTCTGGGTCATCCCAGTGCACCAGCCCCGAGCACCCTGTATCATGCATCGAACCTGGACTGGCAATTTGTTTCATATATGATATTATACATGTTTCAGTGCCATTCTCCCAAATCATCCCACCCTCTCCCTCTCCCTGCTGCTGCTGCTGCTAAGCTGATTCAGTCGTGTCCGACACTGTGCAACCCCATAGATGGCAGCCCACCAGGCTCCCCCGTCCCTGGGATTCTCCAGGCAAGAACACTGGAGTGGGTTGCCATTTCCTTCTCCAATTCATGGAAGTGAAAAGTGAAAGTGAAGTCATTCAGTCGTGTCCGACTCTTCACGACCCCATGGACTGCAGCCTACCAGGCTCCTCCGTCCATGGGATTTTCCAGACAGGAGTACTGGAGTGGGATGCCATTGCCTTCTCTGTCTCCCACAGAGTCCGAAAGACTGTTCTATACATCTGTGTCTCTTTTGCTGTCTCGCATGCAGGGTTATCGTTACCATCTTTCTAAATCCCATATATATGTGTTAGTATACGGTACTGTGGGAGAAGGCAATGGCACCCCACTCCAGTACTCTTGCCTGGAAGATCCCATGGATGGAGGAGCCTGGTGGGCTCCAGTCCATGGGGTTGCTAAGAGTTGGACACGACTGAGCGACTTCACTTTCACTTTTCACTTTCATGAATTGGAGAAGGAAATGGCAATCCACTCCAGTGTTCTTGCCTGGAGAATCCCAGGGATGGGGGAGCCTGGTGGGCTGTAGTCCATGGGGTCGCACAGAGTCGGACATGACTTAAGCGACTTAGCAGCAGCAGCAGCAGCATACTGTATTGGTGTTTTTCTTTCTGGCTTACTTCACTCTGTATAATAGGCTCCAGTTTCATCCACCTCATTAGAACTGATTCAAATGTATTCTTTTTAATGGCTGAGTAATACTCCATTGTGTATATGTACCACAGCTTTCTTATCCATTCATCTGCTGATGGACATCTAGGTTGCTTCCATGTCCTGGCTATTACAAACAGTGCTATGATGAACATTGGGGTACACATGTCTCTTTCAAATCTGGTTTCCTCAGTGTATATGCCCAGTAGTTTATGGGCATACCCAGGATTGCTGGGTCATAAGGCAGTTCTATTTCCAGTTTTTAAGGAATCTCCACACTGTTCTCCATAGTGGCTGTACTAGTTTGCATTCCCATCAACAGTGTAAGAGGGTTCCCTTTTCTGCACACCCTCTCCAGCATTTATTGCTTGTAGACTTTTGGATCACAGCCATTCTGACTGGCCTGAAACGGTACCTCATTGTGGTTTTGATTTGCATTTTTCTGATAATGAGTGATGTTGAGCATCTTTTCATGTGTTTGTTAGCCATCTGTATGTCTTCTTTGGAGAAATGTTTGTTTAGTTCTTTGGCCCGTTTTTTGATTGGGTTGTTTATTTTTCTGGAATTGAGCTGCAGGAATTGCTTGTATATTTTTGAGATTAGTTGTTTCTCAGTTGCTTCATTTGCTATTATTTTCTTCCATTCTGAAGGCTGTCTTTTCACCTTGCTTAGAGTTTCCTTTGTTGTGCAGAAGTTTTTAATTTTAATTAGGTCCCATTTGTTTATTTTTGCTTTTATTTCCAATATTCTGGGAGGTGGGTCATAGAGGATCCTGCTATAATTTATGTCGGAGAGTGTTTTGCCTGTGTTCTCCTCTAGGAGCTTTATATTGAGGCTAGTTTTGATTCAGATTCAAACTTTCAGGAAATAATAATTCAAAGCTGGTACTATACACTTCTAATTATATCACATCATGAGGAATATGTTTCTGACTATCCCACTTCTCTTTATACTAAGATTGTCAAAGAGTTTAGGTGCTATCAGCCATGTATCCATTATTAAATTGTCTATTAAACATATGCCTCCTATTTTGTAGCATCCATTAATGATTATTTCCTATATCCATTATTTCGCAATTTATAAAATTCATATTAAATGGTATTTTTAATTCCATAAGTCCTTCTGTATTTATTAAAATTACTCTGCAAAGATTTTCATTCTTTATTAATTTGGTTACCTTAAAATATAGAGCCTATTAGAAATGCAGGATAAACACTTGATTATTTTCCTTTATCAGTTTTAACAGTGTTCCAGCAATCTTTAGTAGTGATCACTGAGCTTTAAAAAAAAAAAACAGTATTTTGAAATTTAAAAATACCGTTTATATTTATTTAAAATATACAGACAAGTCCTTAAATTTAAAATAAAAACATACACATATATAGTGTATAAAATCACTGCAAACATCATCATTGTGTTCCTTACACTATTCCATTTTAGGCAAATGGATACTTTTTAATGTTAGCTTCTGTGTCTTTGTGTGTGTGTGGCTTAAAGCAATAGAAAAGTTATTCTCTCACAGTTTCTAAGGCCAAAAGTCAACATGTAGACACTGCTGCACTCTCTCCAGAGGCTCCAGGGGATATTCCTTGAGTCATTTCGAGGGGTGTTCTCTGCCTTTTTGAGCTCCTGGTGACTTTATCATTCCTAGGGTTTGTGGATGTGTCACTCTGATTGCTATGTTTACAAGCTCTTTGCATCTTTGTGTCTATTCTCTGCGTGTCTCTTGTCATATGAATACTTGCCCTTGGATCTGGGGACCACCCAGATCATCAGGGGATCTTTAACTTAGGTACATCTGCAAAGACCAGTTTTTCCAAATAATATTGCATTCACAGGTTCTGGGGATTAGGATGTGGACATATACTTCTGAGGCTACCGTTCAACCCACTTCAGATATCTTTTATGATTTATTTTGTGATGATTGTTCAGCTAACAGAAAAAAAATACAGTCTTTTGTGGACCATTTTTTAACGTGTTACAAACTATAATATTGCAAATATAGGAGCGCTAATTGACATTTTGCTTTATATAAACATAACACATAGTAAAAGTTTACTAGTGACCTAAGAAACTTAAAATGATCAAATCAATAGTGATAAATAACCACACCCTAAGAAAAAAATGTTAGTTTATTAGCAAAATTATTTGATTTCCTACCACTCCTTGGTACTATATTTGTATTCATCAGGGAATGAAAAAAGGTAATAGAGTCAGACTTAAAAAGTAGTTGTTTCACTTCCATTCGATAGAAAGAACTTGAATTGGCTTGTTACATCTTCAAGGATTCATTTCTACTGTCTATTGTAAATTGCCTATTCCAATGGTGTCCCACCACATTTATATAATAGTAGAATGGCTTATCCATTCTATAACAGCACAAAAGAGTTCTAAGACACAGAAGCACCAGATGCATGTTCTCTTTAACTTTTGGAAAATGAGAAAACGTTAAATTTTTTGTTTGAAATCATTATGCCTCTATTTCAAAGAATCACCAATTCCAAGAAAGAAAATTCTTGATTATATTAGAAGCCTTCAAACAGAGAAGCATTTTACATTGCCAAAACCCATACTTTATCCCTCAGTATCACCATAGTGACTGCAATGTGGGCTCCTGGGTCCTCTTGGTGGCTTTCTTTCTTCCTACTAGAACAATACATCTCAGGCTTATTTTATGCATTTCCTGTTCAGCCTCTGAAGTTGGCAGTTTCCCCAAGCAACTGTTGTTTCCTTTAGGAGGAAATATTTGAAGATCAAAATTTGGATGTTAGGGATGCTCACCCTAGTGTTGTCACTGTATCTAGGCTTTATTTCCCTTAAATATAAGGTGTCTATTGTTTATTTTTTTATAATACTGAGTGAAATTATATCTCATTTGTCCAGGAACAGTCTAAGTTTATGTATATAGCACAATTATTAATGGTGTCCATTAAAAGCATCCAAGTTTGAATAAGTTATATGATCATCCTACTTGCTGCTGCTGCTGTTAAGTCGCTTCACTCGTGTCCAACTCTGTGTGACCCCATAGACGGCAGCCCACCAGGCTCTGTCGTCCCTGGGATTCTCCAGGCAAGAACACTGCAGTGGGTTGCCATTTCCTTCTCCAATGCATGGAAGTGAAAAGTGAAAGTGAAGTCCCTCAGTCATGTCCGACTCTTTGCGACCCCATGGACTGCAGCCCACCAGGCTCCTCCATCCCTGGGATTCTCCAAACAAGGGTACTGGAGTGGGGTGCCATTGCCTTCTCTGGATCATCCTACTTAGAATTAGCTTAATCTATTTTTAATGGGCACCAAAAGAATGTTGCCAAAACTCCTTTAGTTTCACTAAAATGTGCTTTGGTGTCAATGTCTGAGTCAATTTTCCAAATACATGGTGTTGTCTTTCAATATGCGGGTTTCTTCTATTTTTTTTGTGTGCTCAGTTGCTCAGTTGTGTTGACTCTTTGTGACCCCATGGACTGCCGCCCACCAGCCCTTGAAATTTTCCAGGCAAGAATACTGTAGTGGGTTGCCATTTCCTCCTCCAGGGCATCTTCCCTATCCAGGGATTTAACCCACGTCTCTTGCATCTGCTGCATTGGCAGGCATGCTCTTTATCCTGTGCCACCTGAAAAGCCTTTCTTTTATTTTAGGAAAGCTGTCTAATTTGATAGTTTGTAGGAATTGTTCTCTTTTCAGTTCAGTTCAGTTCAGTTCAGTCACTCAGTCGTGTCCTACTCTTTGCGACCCCATGGAGTGCAGCACGCCAGGCCTCCCTGTCCATCACCAACTCCCGGAGTTTACTCAAACTCATGCCCATTAAGTTGGTGATGCCATCCAACCATCTCATCCTCTGACATTGCCTTCTCCTTATACCATCAATCTTTCCCAGCATCAGGGTTTTTTCAAATGAGTCAGCTCTTCACATCAGGCGGCCAAAGTATTGGAGTTTCAGCTTCAACATCAGTCCTTCCAGTGAATATTCAGCATTGATTTCCTTTAGGATGGACTGATTGGATCTCCTTGCAGTCCAAGGGACTCTCAAGAATCTTCTCCAACACCACAGTTCAAAAGCATCAGTTCTTCAGCCCTCAGCTTTCTTTATAGTCCAACTCTTACATCCATACATGACCACTGGAAAAACTATAGCCTTGACTAGATGGACTTTTGTTGGCAAAGTAATGTCTCTGCTTTTTAATATACTGTATGGGTCGGTCATAACTTTTCTTCCAAGGAGTAAGCATCTTTTACTTTCATGGCTGCAGTCACCATCTGCAGTGATTTTGGAGGCCCCCAAAATAAAGTCTGCCACCATTTCCCCATCTATTTGCCATGAAGTGATGGAACCAAGTGCCATGATCTTAGTTTTCTGAATGTCGAGCTTTAAGCTAACCTTTCCACTCTCCTCTTTCACTTTCATCAAGAGACTTTTTAGTTCTTCTTTGCTTTCTGCCATAAGGGCGGCGTCATCTGCATATCTGAGGTTATTGATATATCTCCCGGAAATTTTGTCTCCAGTTTGTGCTTCACCCAGCCCAGCTTTTCTCATGATGTTCTCTGTAGTTGCTTTTGATTTTCCTTTGGGGATTTTAATCATACATATTGATCTTCTTTGTTCACAGCCTATCTATTGTTTTCTTTCCTATAGTCTTATTTTTCTTTGACTTCTTTATTTTCTTCCTTCTGTCCTCTATTTCTCTCATTGTCTGTCCTCTCTGTTGTCTGGCCTCTCATGCTTTTTTTAGGTTTAGTCTTCATCCTAAAGTGGGTTGTTAGATGTTAAAAATATTTTTCCTATTTTGTGTTTATAGTGTTTTTGAAATTAAAATGAAGTTAAAATTAAAAAAAAAATGAAGTGGGTTTTTTCCTTTATTTTAACAATCCCCACCCCCACCCCAGCATGCCCAAATCCTGACAGAACTTTTTCATATACTTCTAGCTTTTTCTCATCAAACGTCTGAGATTTTACTTCTAGGTTATGCTACTTTTTCATAGTTCCTGTACCTCTTATTTTTATCTCAACTCTTTTTAAATGTTGAACTGTAGTTTTCATCACCTTTGTGGTTTTATTTTGTGTGTGGGGGGGTGTCTTCAATAATGATTTTTTCTCTTTTTTTATACAGTGTCCTTTTATGGGGTTTAATTGAAATCCTTTTTATTTTCTCTTGTTAATTTGAGATGCCACCCTCATTTTTTTTTTTTTTTTTTTTAGGAGATTCCTGTGGGGTCTGGTCAGATGATTTTCCTAGAGGAATGGTTTTAAGGTGCCATCCTATCTTGTTAGCTAGATGTATTGGAAACTATAGCCCATCAGTTTAGCCATCTCACTTCCTTTGAACTCTCTCAAAATTTGAATCTTCTCTCCATTTTTCATCATTGTTTCTCCAAAACTCATTTATTTTTTCTAGAACCATAGAATTGTTTTCCTCTTAGAGTAATTCTCTCATTTCAGAGGGGAAGATCTTGTTGCATTTTTTTTTAATTGGAAAATATTTATTTATTTATTTTAAATGAATTTATTATTTAATTGAATGATAATTGCTTTACAGAATTTTGCTGTTTTCTGTCAAACCTCAACATGAATCAGCCACAGGTATACATATCCCCTCCCTTTTGAATCTCTCTCCCAGCTCCCATCTCCCTCCCCATTCAACCCCTCCTGGTTGATGCAGATCCCCTGTTTGAGTTTCCTGGCAATCCCACTCCTAGGCATATACCCCGAGGAAACCAAAATTGAAAGAGAAACATGTATCCCATTTTTCATTACGGTACTATTTACCATAACTATAAAATGGAAGCCGGAGAAGGTAATGGCACCCCACTCCAGTACTCTTGCTTGGAAAATCCCATGGACGGAGGAGCCTGGTGGGCTGCAGTCCATGGGGGCGCTAAAGTGTCAGACACGACTGAGCGACTTCACTTTGATTTTTCACTTTCATGCACTGGAGAGGGAAATGGCAACCCACTGCAGTGTTCTTGCCTGGAGAATCCCAGGGACAGAAGAGCCTGGTGGGCTTCCATCTATGGGGTCACACAGAGTTGGACACGATTGAAGCGACTTAGCAGCAGCAGCAACAGCAGCAGCATAACATGGAAGCAACCTAGATGCCCATCGACAGATGAATGGATAAAGAAGCCGTGGTATATATACACAATGGAATATTACTCCAACATAAAAAGGAATTAATTTGAGTCAATTCTAATGAAGTGGATGAACGTAGAACCTATTATACAGAGTGAAATGAGCCAGAAAGAGAAAGATAAATACTGTATTCTAACATATATATGCAGAATCTAGAAAAATGGTACTGAAGAATTTACTTACAGGGCAACAGTGAAGAAACAGATACAGTGAATAGACTTGTTGCATATTGGAGGCTCTTGAGGGTGTAGGTTGCTTTGGACCTACTGGTACTCTCAGGGATGTTTAGTGCATCATTTTTTTTTTTTTTTTTAACTCATCTGCTCACTGGTGTCTGGGTAGCTTTCCTCCAGTTTTATCAGTTGATCGTTTCCCCGGATTTTCTTGCTGAGGATTCCATTCAGAGTGTGGTCCTCTCTAACCAGGAGAGAGAATTTGATGAAATTTCAATCCTTCAGGTATCTGAAGACCACTGGATGTCTCTCTTCTCTCCTTTCCACTGCCTCCACAAGCCATAACCTCACAAGTGTCCTGAGCTCATTTTGTGTTGATGGTGGTTTGGTGTTAACCAAACACACTCCTGGGTCCAGCAGAATTCCTTGTCATCTAATTTTGTTGAAGGTGTTGCCTTTTTTATTTATTTTTATTTTTTTAATAGTAAAGGAGTTATCCCACGTCCGAGGTCAGGGGCAGCAGCCGAAAGTGCCAGGCTGTGACGGTGCAGGAACGGTCGAGAGGAGCTACCCCACATCCGAGGTTGGGGCAGCGGCCTGGAGGAGCAACCCCATGTCCAAGGAGCGGTGGCTGCATGGGCGCAGGACGGCCTAGAGGAGCTATTCCATGTTCAAGGTCAGGAGGGGCAGCGGTGAAGAGATACCCCTTGTCCAAGGTAAGAGAAACCCAAGTAAGACAGTAGGTGTTGCTAGAGGGCATCAGAGGGGAGACACACTGAAACCATAATCACAGAAAACCAGTCAATCTAATCACACTAGGACCACAGCCTTGTCTAACTCAGTGAAACTAAGCCATGCCCATGGGGCCACCCAAGACGGGCGGGTCATGGTGGAGAGGTCTGACAGAATGTGCTCCACTGGAGAAGGGAATGGCAAACCACTTCAGTATTCTTGCCTTGAGAACCCCATGAACAGTATGAAAAGGCAAAATGATAGGATACTGAAAGAGGAACTCCCCAGGTCAGTAGGTGCCCAATATGCTACTAGAGATCAGTGGAGAAATAACTCCAGAAAAAATGAAGGGATGGAGCCAAAGCAAAAACAATACCCAGTTGTGGATGTGACTGGTGATAGAAGCAAGGTCTCATGCTGTAAAGAGCAATATTGCATAGGAACCTGAAAGGTCAGGTCCATGTTTCAAGGCAAATTGAAAGTGGTCAAACAAGAGATGGCAAGAGTGAACATCGACATTCTAGGAATCAGCAAACTCAAATGGACTGGAATGGGTGAATTTAACTCAGATGACCATTGTATCTACTACTGCGGGCAGGAATCCCTCAGAAGAAATGGAGTAGCCATCATGGTCAACAAAAGAGTCCAAAATGCAGTACTTGGATGCAATCTCAAAAACAACAGAATGATCTCTGCTCGTTTCCAAGGCAAACCATTCAATATCACAGTAATGCAAGTCTATGCCCCAACCAGTAATGCTGAAGAAGCTGAAGTTGAACAGTTCTATGAAGACCTACAAGACCTTTTAGAACTAACACCCCCAAAAGATGTGCTTTTCATTATAGGGGGCTGGAATGCAAAAGCAGGAAGTCAAGAAACACCTGGAGTAACAGGCAAATTTGGCCTTGGGATATGGAATAAAGCAGGGCAAAGACTAATAGAGTTTTGCCAATAAAATGCACTGGTCATAGCAAACACCCTATCCCAACAACACAAGGGAAGACTCTACACATGGACATCACCAGATGGTCAACACTGAAATCAGATTGATTATATTCTTTGCAGCCAAAGATGGAGAAGCTCTATACAGTCAGCAAAAACAAGACCAGGAGCTGACTGTGGCTCAGATCATGAACTCCTTATTGCCAAATTCAGACTGAAATTGAAGAAAGTAGGGAAACCCACTAGACCATTCAGGTATGACCTAAATCAAATCCCTTATGACTATACAGTGAAAGTGAGAAATAGATTTAAGGGCCTAGATCTGATAGATAGAGTGCCTGATGAACTATGGAATGAGGTTCATGACATTGTACAGGAGACAGGGATCAAGACCATCCCCAAGAAAAAGAAATGCAAAAAAGCAAAATAGCTGTATGAGGAGGCCTTACAAATAGCTGTGAAAAGAAGAGAAGCAAAAATCAAAAGAGAAAAGGAAAGATATAAGCATCTGAATGCAGAGTTCCAAAGAATAGCAAGAAGAGATAAGAAAGCCTTCCTCAGCGATCAATGCAAAGAAATAGAGGCAAACAACAGAATGGGAAAGACTAGAGATCTCTTCAAGAAAATCAGAGATACCAAGAGAACATTTCATGAAAAGATGGGCTCAATAAAGGACAGAAATGGTATGGACCTAAAAGAAGCAGAAAATATTAAGAAGAGGTGGCAAGAATACACAGAAGAACTGTACAAAAAAGACCTTTACGACTAAGATAATCACGATGGTTTGATCACTCACCTAGAGCCAGACATCCTGGAATGTGAAGTCAAGTGGGCCTTAGAAAGCACCACTACGAACAAAGCTAGTGGAATTGATGGAATTCCAGTCGAGCTATTTCAAATCCTGAAAGATGATGCTGTGAAAGTTCTGCACTCAATATGCCAGCAAATTTGGAAAACAGCAGTGGCCACAGGACTGGAAAAGGTCAGTTTTCATTCCAATCCCAAAGAAAAGCAATGCCAAAGAATGCTCAAACTACCACACAATTGCACTCATCTCACACGCTAGTAAAGTAATGCTCAAAATTCTCCAAGCCCGGCTTCAGCAATACATGAACTGTGAACATCCAGATGTTTAAGCTGGTTTTAGAAAAGGCAGAGAAACCAGAGATCAAATTGCCAACATCCTCTGGATCGTCGAAAAAGCAAGAGAGTTCCAGAAAAACATCTATTTCTGCTTTATTGACTATGCCAAAGCCTTTGACTGTGTGGATCACAATAAACTGTGGAAAATTCTGAAAGAGATGGGAATACCAGACCACCTGACCTGCCTTTTGAGAAACCTGTATGCAGGTCAGGAAGCAACAGTTAGAACTGGACATGGAACAACAGACTGGTTCCAAATAGGAAAAGGAGTATGTCAAGGCTATATATTGTCTCCCTGCTTATTTAACTTACATGCACAGTACATCATGAAAAATGCTGGGCTAGAAGAAGCACAAGCTGGAATCAAGATTGACGGGAGAAATATCAATAACCTCAGATATGCAGATGACACCACCCTTATGGCAGAAAGTGAAGAGGAACTAAAAAGCCTCTTGATGAAAATGAAAGTGGAGAGTGAAAAAGTTGGCTTAAAGCTCAACATTCAGAAAACGAAGATCATGGCGTCTGGTCCCATCACTTCATGGGAAATAGATGGGGAAACAGTGGAAACAGTGTCAGACTTTATCTTTTTGGCTCCCAAATCACTGTAGATGGTGACTGCAGCCATGAAATTAAAAGACACTTACTCCTTGGAAGGAAAGTTGTGACCAACCTAGATAGCATATTGAAAAGCAGAGACATTACTTTGCCAACAAAGGTCCATCTAGTCAAGGCTATGGTTTTTCCAGTGGTCATGTATGGATGTGAGAGTTGGACTGTGAAGAAAGTTGAGCGCCAAAGATTGATGCTTTTGAACTGTGTTGTTGGAGAAGACTCCTGAGAGTCCCTTGGACTGCAAGGAGATCCAACCAGTCTATTCTGAAGGAGATCAGCCCTGGGTGTTCTTTGGAAGGAATGATGCTAAAGCTGAAACTCCAGTACTTTGGCCACCTCATGCAAAGAGTTGACTCATTGGAAAAGACTCTGAAGCTGGGAAGGATTGGGGGCAAGAGGAGAAGGGGACGACAGAGGATGAGATGGCTGGATGGCATCACTGACTCTATGGACATGAGTCTGAGTGAACTCCGGGAGTTGGTGATGGACAGGGAGGCCTGGTGTGCTGCGATTCATGGGGTTGCAAAGAGTCAGACACGACTGAGCCACTGAACTGAACTGAACTGAAAAGACCGTCTATGGGGTCACACAGAGTCGGACACGACTGAAGTGACTTACCTTAGCCAGACAAAAGATGAAAGATAATTACAAATGCAAGCCATAATGGGAACATGATTAACTTAACAATATAAAATAATTGCTGGGGAAGACAATAGCAACCCACTCCAGTACTCTTACCTGGAAAGTCCCACGGATGGAGGAGCCTGGTTGGCTGCAGTCCATGTGGTCGCTAAGAGTCAGAAACGAATGAGTGACTTCACTTTCATGCATTGCAGGAGGAAATGGCAACCCACTCCAGTGTTCTTGCCTGGAGAATCCCAGGGACGTCAGGGCCTGGTGGGCTGCCATCTATGGGGTCGCACAGAGTCAGACATGACTGAAGCAACTTAGCAGCAGCAGCATAAAATAATTGCATACAATATGGAGGGTCAAAAGAGTGATGTGGTAAGTGGAAGTGCATACATGCTCATGTTTTCATCTGCCCAAACAGTCTATGTCTTTTGGTTGGTGCATTTAATCCATTTACATTTAAGGTAATTATCAATGTGTATGGTCCTATTGAAAATGAAAGTGGAAGTGTTAGTCACTCAGTCCTGTCTGACTCTTTATGACCCCATGGACTGTAGCCCCCTAGGCTCCTCTGTCTGTGGAATTCTGCAGGCAAGAATACTGGAGTGGGTTACCATTTCCTATTACCATTTTCTTAATTGTTTGGGTTTTATTTTCTATAGGTCTTTTCCTTCTCTTGTGTTTCCTGCCTAGATAAATTCTTTAGCATTTGTTGTAAAGCTAGTTCAGTGGTGCTGAATTCTCTTAATTTTGCTTGTCTGGAAAGCTTTTGAGTTCTCCATCAAATCTGAATAAGAGTCTTGCTGGGTAGAGTATTCTTGGTTGTAGGTTCTTCCCTTTCATCACTTTAAATATATCATGCCATTCCCTTCTGGCTTATAGAGTTTCTATTGAGAAAGCAGCTGATACACTATGGAAGTTTCTTTGTATGTTGTCATTTTCCCCTTGTTTCTTTTACTATTTTATCTTTGTCTTTAATTTTTGTCAGTTTGATTACTATGTGTCTTGATGTAATCCTCCTTGGGTTTGTCCTGCCTGGGACTTTCTGTGCTTCCTGGACTTAGTTGACTATTTCCTTTCTCAGGTTAGGGAAGTTTTCTAATAGCTTCTGGGGAAGTTGTCATCTCTTCAAATATTTTCTCAGGTCCTTTGTCTCTCTCTTCTCCTCCTGGGACCCTTATAATGTGAATGTTGGTGCATTTAATGTTGTCCCAGAGGTTGCCTTTTTATTTTTAAGACTTGTTATTCTAGTTGACCTTCTATGGTGGCTCAGTGGTAAGAGTCTGTCTACAATACAGGAGACATGGACTTCATCCCTGACTTGGGAAGAGACCCTGGAGTAGGAAATGGCAACCCACTACAGTATTCTTGCCTGGGTAAATCCCATGGTCAATATAAAAAAGGCAAAAAAAGATATGAGGCCATAACATGAGCTCCCCAGGTTGGAAGGTGTCCAATATACTACTGGGGAAGACTGGAGTGAAATTACTAATAGTTCCAAAAAGACTGAAGTGACTGGGCAAAAGAGGAAGTCACTCTGAGTTGTGGATGTGTTGGATGATGAAAGTTAAGTCTGATGCTATAAAGAAAAATATTGCATAGGAACCTGGAATGTTAGGTCCATGAATCAAGGTAAATTGGACATGGTCAAGCAGCAGATGGGAGGATTGAACATCAACATCTTAGGAATCAGTGAATTAAAATGAATAGGAATGGGAGAATTAAACTCAGATGACTATTGTATCTACTACTGTGGGCAAGAATCCCTTAGAAGAAATGGAGTAGCCCTCATAGTCAACAAAAAAAGTCCAAAATCCAGCACTTGGGTGCAATTTAAAAAATGACAGAATGATCTCAGTTTCAAGACAAAGCATCCAACATCACAGTAATCCAAGTCTATGCCCCAACTGTTGATGTTAAAGAAGCTGAAGTTGACTGGTTCTATGAAAACCTAAAGACCTTCTAGACCTAACACCAAAAAGATGTCATTTTCATCACAGGGAATTAGAATGCAAAAGTAGGAAATCAAGAGATACCCAGAGTAAAAGGCAAATTTGCCTTGGACTATAACCTGAAGCAGGGCAAAGACTAAGAGTTTTGTCAAGAGAACATACTGGTCATAGCAAACACCCTTTTCAAACAATAAAAGAGATGACTCTGCACATGTATCACCAAATGGTCAATAGTGAAATCAGATTGACTGTATTTTTGGAGCCAAAGATGAAGAAGCTCTATGCCTGCATGCTAAGTCGCTTCAGTCATGTCCAACTCTTTGCAATCCTATGGACCATAGCCCACAGGCTCCTGTGTCCATGGGATTCTCCAGGCAAGAATACTGGAGTGGGCTACCATGCCTTCCTCCAGGGGGTCTTCCCAACCTAGGGATCGAATCTGAGTCTCTTACATCTCCTGCATTGGCAGCTGGGTTCTTAACCACTAGTGCCACTTGGGAAAACTGGAGTTCTATACAATCAGAAAAAACAACACCTGGAGGTGACTGTGACTCAGATCATGAGCCCATATTGAAAAATTCAAGCTTGAATTGAATAAAATAAGGAAAACCACTAGGTTTTCCAGGTATCACCTAATCAAATCCCTTATGATTATACAGTGGAGGTGACAATTAGATTCAAGGGATTAGATCTCATAGACAGAGCACCTGGAAAACCATGGAAGAGAGTTCATAATATTGTGCAGGAGGCAGTGATCAGAATCATCCAAAAGTAAAAGAAATGCAAGAAGGCAAAGTGGTTGTCTGAGGAGGCTTTACAAATAGCTGAGGAAAGATGAGAAGCAAAAGTCAAGGGAGAAAGGGAAAGATATATCCAACTGAGCAAGGAGAGATAAGAAGGCCTTCTTAAATGAACAATTTAAAGAAGTAGAGGAAAACTGTAGAATGTGAAGCACTAGAGATCTCAAGAAAGTTGGAGGAAAATTGCTGCTCTCAATATGCCAGCAGATTTCAAACACTCAGCAGTGGCCAGAGGCCTGGAAAAGGTTTGTTTTCATTTCAATCCCAAAGAAGGGCAATACCAAAGAATGTTCAAACTACCATCAATTGTATGGGACAATAGAATGGTTCAAAATTGGGAAAGGAGTACAACATGGCTGTGTATTGTCATCCTGCTTATTTAACTCATATGCAGAGTACATCAAGCAAAATGCCAGGTTGCATGAATCACAAGCTGGAATCAAGACTGCTGGAATAAATATCAACAACCTCAGATATGCCGATGATACCACTCTGATAGCAAAAAGTGAAGAGGAACAAAACAGCCTCTTGATAAGGGTGATAGAGGACAGTTAGAAGACTGACTTGAAACTCAACTTTAAAAAAAACTAAGATTATGGCTTCTTATCCCATCACTTCATGGCAAACAGAAAGGGGGAAAGAGTAAGCAGTGACATATATTATTTTCTTGGGCTCTAAAATCACTGCAGACAGTGACTACAGCCAAGAAATTAAAAGACATTTGCTCCTTTGAAGGAAAGTTGTGACAAATGTAAACAATGTATTAAAAAACAGAGATATCACTTAGCTGACAAAGATCTGTCTAGTCAAAGCTGTGGTCATGTACAGATGTGAGAGTTGGTCCATAAAGAAGGCTGAGCACTGAAGAATTGGTCCTTTTGTATTGTGATATTTGAGAAGTCTCTTGAGAGTCACTTGGACTGCAAGAAGATCAAACCAGTCAATCTTAAAGGAAACCAAACCTGAATATTCATTGAAAAGACTGTTGCTGAAATTGAAGCTCCAAAACTTTGGCCACCTGATGTCTTTTCCATCAGGAAAAGACCCTGATGCTGAGAAAGATTGAAGGCAAAAGGAGAAGGGGGTGGCAGAGGATGAGATGGTTGAATAGTACCACTGACTCGATGCACATGAGTTTGAGCAATCTCTGCAAGATAGTGAAGGACAAGGAAGCCTAGCGTGCTGCAGTCCATGGAGTCGCAAATAGTCAGACAAGACTTAGTGACTGAATAGCAACAAAAACAGTATGTTCATGACAGCAGGGCACATTAGGAGACTTTCAGTTCCATAATAAGTTCACTTTCACAAGGATAAGAATGCATTGGCTGTTAAGTGACAGTCAAGTGACAGTTAAGTGACAGTCAGGGACAACACACAACAAAATCATACTGCCTGGGAAGTTTGCTTTCATGGTCTGCCTCTGCCTTTCTGAATTGGGTGAAGTTTTGTTGCTCTCTCTTCTGTCCCATGTCACCATTCTCTCAAAATGTATCTAATGACCTGCTATGTGTGTGTAAGTCATTCAGTCTTGTCCAGCTCTTTGTGACTCCATGGACTATAGCCCACCAGGCTCCTCTGTCCATGGAATTCTCCCAGCAAGAGTACCAGAATGGGTAGCCATTCCCTTCTCCAGGAGATCTTCCCAACTCACGGGTTGAACCTGGGTCAACCTGGGTCTCTTACAGGCAGATTCTTTACCATCTGATCCACCAGGGAAGCCCAATGACTTCCTACTAGGTGTCAGATTTTCTGCTAGGTATTGGACCGACAACAGTTCACTACATCATTTGACAGTGATTTACTGAATATCAGTTATGTGCCAGGCAATGTCCTGATGACTGGTAATCAAGAGCGACAAAGATTCTGCATGCCTAGAGTAAACATTCTGATGGGGAAGACTGAAAATAAGCTTATCCACAGTGGATATTTGAGAGTAATTTAGAAAAGTGCTAAACAGATAATTTAAAATCAGGTGGCATAATAGTAACTTGGTGCTACTTTAGTTTGTGTGATATGGAAAACTTCCTGGAGGAAGGGACATTTGTGCAGATATCTCAATGCCAAGAAAAGTTGGGGAGAGGAGAATCCACATAGATGTACAGCTAAATGAAGGCCCTGTACTGGAAATGATTTTGGCTTGTTCCATGAAAAAGCAAGGGCTTCTGTGGTGGCTCAGAGGGTAAAAAATCTGCCTGCAAATCATGAGACCCGAGTTCAATCACTGGGTCAGGAAGATCCCCTGGAGAAATGAATGGCAACCCATTCTAGTATTCTTGCCTGGAGAATTTCATGGTCAGAGGAGACTTGTTGGCTACAATCCATGCGGTTGCAAAGAGTCGGACGTGACTAACACTTTCACTTTTACCGCGTGAATCAGCAAGTCCTTGTAGCTGGGAGGAGAATAGTACAAAGAATAGTTGGAGAGTGAGGAGGAGAAATGTTTGAGTCTTTATAGGCAAGGGTAAGATGCTTGAATTTCCTAAGTGCATTAAAAAGCCATTGGTTCTCTAATGGCTTAGAGAACCATCTCTATTCCTGCCCTGAAAACAGGTTCAGAGCAGACTTGTGGACACAGAGAGGAAAGGGGAGGGTGAGACAAATTGGGAGAATAACATTGACGTATATACACTACCACGTGTAAAACAAATAACTAGTATATTTGTTTACAATATACTATATGCAGGAAGCTGCTGTATAGCACAGGGAGCTCAGCTCAGGTCTCCACGATGACGTAGGGGGGTGGGGTGGGAGGAGGAATGGGTGGGAGGGAGGCTCAAGAAAGAGGGGATATATGTATACTTATAACTGATTTACTCTGTTGTATAGCAGAGACTAACCCAACATTCTAAAGCAATTATATTTAAAAAATGGATTTTTTGAAGATCAGCTCTCTCTTTCCCTCTCTTTATCTATATATCATCTCTCTATCTATGTATGTATCTATCTATCATCATCGTCATCACCTTAGAAAATATGTTGTTTTGATTTCTGTTGCACCATGATCTGTGACTGTGGATATCATTTGCACCTTGCTTGTTTCCCTTAATAATATGCCTTAAAATCTAAGGTTCTGAGGCTTTTAAATCTGGGAAATGACATACTATGATTTGTGCTTAAAAAATATGACTATGACAGCATGGTGTGTGTCTTAATTAGTTGATGCTGCTATAGCAAAATACAATAAATGGCATGGCTTAAACAACATACATTTGTTTCTCACAGTTCTGGAGACTGGGAAGTTCAAGAGCATGGTGCTGGAAGATTTTGGTGTCCAGTTTATAGATGGCCTTCTTCTTGCTGTGGCCTCTTATGGGGGAAGAGGTGAAGGAGCTCTCTAGGGTTTCTGCTAAAAGGGCACTAATCCCATTCATGAGGGTCCTGCCTCATGACCTAATCATGTCCCAAGGCCCCATCTCCAAATACCATCACATGAAGGATTGGTTTCAATGGATGAATTCTGGGGGGCAACAACATTCAGTAGAGAGTTTTGTATCATCTCTCTGGTATAATGGACAATGATCAGAGTAGTGAATCAAATTCATATAAAAACAAATTCATATAAAATGACTAATAATACAAAAGATTCTGATGCTGGAGAAGAGAAGACTCAGGGGAACATGACAGCTGCTTTCAAATATGTAAGGAACTGTCACATGTGAGAAAGAGTGTGCTTTTTTTATATCTCTCCAGGGCATAAGGCAGGAGCATGTGATGTCTATCTCAAACAAAGAAAAATAATTTTCTCTAGCTACCCAGTACTAGGATAGGTTCCCTTGTGAGATAATGAGAACAGGTACCTAGAGATATTCAAACAGATATTAGATAATTTGTCAGGAATGCTGAATAAATGACTCCTGCATTTTATAAAAAGATAATAGCTACCATTTATTTAGCACATACACTGAGCCAGACACTCTGCCAAGGGATTTATAAACAGTATCCATTTAATTTTCATAACAACTGTATGTGGTAGGAATCATCTATTTTTAGATGGAAAACCTCAGTATTAGAGAAGTGAAGTGATTTTTACAAGGGCATACAATTAGTAAGTGGAGGCATCAGGAAGGATCTGAGTCTCTCCAAATCCTTTGATTTTCACCATATTGGGCTCAGACATGCCTAGAGGATTACTAAAATATGATCTCTCTCTGTCCATTTCAGGATTGGGTCACAGCATTCCATCATGGAGGAGAAATGGTATTCAAAGCCAGGGACATTTACCAGACATTGCTGGTGAGTGTTTGAGGTTAGATGTGGTGTGGTGTGTCCTTCTGTCTCTTCTGTGAAGCCAAATGGAGAGATTTCTTGGACAGCTCTTCGATAGAGAAGCTCCCATCATTCCTCTCTCACTTTGACTTCCTCTAGTCCTGCAAGACAGGTCCTAGGTTGGTGTCTACCAACCCAGCCTGACAGGGCCAGCACTGAGCCTATTTTCTTCAGGGATCTCACAGGAAAGACCCACCAGGGCTCCCCTGGTGGCTCAGATGGTAAAGAATCTGCCTGCAGTGCAGGAGACATGTGTTCAATCCCCGGGTCAGGAAGATCCCTTGCAGAAGGGAAAGGCTACCCACTCCAGTGTTCTTGCCTGGAGAATCCCATGGACAGAGCACACACACACACGTGAGACAACTGGTTGACAGTGGATTCATGTACGCTTGAGTTCCTAGTCCTAAATCATCCTGATTTTATTCCAACACATTCAGTATATCCTGTACCCCTGACAGTGGGATTTCTTCCCATTCCAAGAGTTTGATATTCTAATACTCTTGAGGTATAAGATGACTTCAGCCAAGGATGCAGAACATGAAAATGACAGTGTTATGGACTGCGTGTTTGTGTTCCCCTCAAATTCCAAGCCCTATCCCTCAAAGTGATTGTATCTGGAGATGTGGCCTTTGGAAGGTAATTAGGTTTAGATGAGGTCATGAGGGCGGAGTCCCCACAACAGGGTTAGTGTCCTTCCAACAAATACTTAATGAGTGCCTTCCAATTATCCTGGACAGTGCTAAGTGCTACATTCATAATGCAGATTAAACATATCTCTAAATATTTTGTTTTTAGTTATCAAGTGTTGAGTAAACAGAAAATAAAAAGATTTTCACTATTCAGTGATTTGTTCAACATGTATTCTGTAAATTTGAAAGTTTCTGGGACATTCAGAAGAGATGATTCTGTTTTCTCCAACAACAGCTATTTTTAAATTGACAATTGTTACTTCTCTTTCTTTTTCTATCTCTTGGATGCTTTAGAATGTGCACAAGTCAGCAAAACTTAGGTTGCTTTTCTTTTCTATTCTCAGAGAGGTTTTAACCTAGAGGGCAGGGCCTGGCGTTCCAGGGCTGGGGTTTCTGAGTTAGCATATGTTTCTTCAGCTGGTCCTGTCACTGTGAGCCCCAAGCAGTAGAGTGCCTGGCCGCGGGAATAAAGTGTCAACTGTGTTTTAGCTCTTATCATATTTCTCATGCTCAAGTGGACTAATAAATGGAGAGAGTCTTTCAACCAGCATAGTGGGTGAATTCTGAAAACAAGAACATGTGAGATGAAGAAAGTAAGGATGCTTCTATCCTGTGAACCTGTATTTACTGAAAACTGAGGCATCATAGACAAGGAAACAGGTCTGTTGTGGAACTGACACTCCTGTAGAGGAGGAAAGCCATGAACATATCCTGTTATGTAAGAATCCTAGGAGGGAATGATGGAGGAAAAGGTGAGAACACATTACTCTGTTTGGTCTCCTATCACTTCTGGGAGGATCTGGAATTTTTATTATAGAGGGTGGGGATTTTTATTACAGAGTTGCATTAATAAGTTTGATAATCAAAAAACAACAACAAGCTGATAGCTGTTACATATGACTTCCCAGCTCTGTGAGGGTTTATTACCCTGCTCAGGGGGATGGCAGATTTGGAAAGACCTTCTACTTTCACGTCTGTCCCTGAGGCATGCCTTCTGAGCTCTGAGATTTATCCCTCTGCCTGGAAACCCACAAGCCATTCAGAGTTGGCCTTAGAACACAGCATCTGCTTAAAAATTCCACAGGTCATACATAGAATACATATCCACAAGTCAAGAGTGCATAATTTTATTAACTGCAAGTACTTTCCTTGACTCTGAGCCTTCAGGTTCCCCCAAAGAATTTATATTGTGCTATTTGTATATTTTCACTCTGGTTGAATATTCTTATCCAGTCATATTAGGCTACTGTTCCCTTGGTCACTGTTTTGCTTCCCAGAACCCATTTAGTTTTTCCCTGTCAGTCATCGCTCAGGTTCAATGCTCTTTCTCTCTGAATTGTCTCTCTCCTCCCTGGTGCTAGCCTGCATGAAATCCAAGTCACCCCTGCAGGAAAGCCAGGCAAAGGTAGATCCTATCCTAGAACTGGCCAGGACTGAGTGACAGTGTGACTATGGAACCTAAGGGAGGGAGGAGTCAGAGGTGATGCCTAGACTTGGATTCCAGATGGCCTGGGGAATGGTCTTTCCATCAGTGAACACAAAGGACAGACACAGAAGACACTTGTAAGAGGAAGGAGAGTTGGTTTATGAAACAGAAACCTGTAAACAGAAGCCTGTGTTAAGCTTGAGACATGGTGAGTCTGAACTATGAATCAGACATTCTTGTAGAGCTGCAGGTCTGGGGTTTAGAAATGGATCAGAAATATAGATTTGGGGTTTATCTGCATGGAGATGATGGTGGACAGATGACTATTGAATTCAGGCATCTTTTGAGAGCAGATTGTGGAGAGCAGAGGGTCAAGTAAAACTTGGAGTAGCCCCCTATTGAAGAGAAGAAGGAAGGATTGCAGAGATGGGGGATGAGCCAGGGTTGCACCAGGTCACTGAACTCAAGGGAGAGGAGAATTCCAGAAGGTTCAGGGCAACTGTAAAAGTGGACAATGCATTATGAATTAAACAAAAGAATAAAGAAGGTACTGAAAAATTCACATAAAAGAACAGCAGCAAGAGGGAAGGTCTAAAACATTTGAGATATTAGATTATTCTACATGAACCCATTATATGCCATGAACAAAACAGACCTGAATGGTAACTATACAGAAGCAGAGTGACACTAACTCACAGACATATCAACAAGGCGTGGTGCGAGGGTCTATGTGTCTGGGAAACAGCAATGAAGAATGCCTTGTTCAGAAGAGTCACAGTTCAGACATGACGAGGGAGGTGATCACATAGCATGCTTATTTACCCTGATATATATACAGATCCCATGGGAGAAGTTAAGAGAGAGTATTTAGAGAGGATGAAAACACAGAGGTACAGCTGCTGAAAAAGTGCCTACAGAAGGCCTGGTTAGAAGCCAAAAAGAGAAGACGACTGCTAAGGCAAGTCACAGATCCGGCATACAACGAGATGCTACAACAGACAGTGAGCAAACTGTGGATTTTTGCTCCTAGTTTCAGTTTATGGAAAATTAGGATATTTCTTAAAAGATAGAGGAATACATTGAGGCTATTATTAGTCTGTTTGACTAATAATAGTTTAACTATTAGTTAAATTAATTAACTATTAACTCCTAATGAATTGGAGTCATTTAACTCCTACCAACAAAGCAGGCACTGGCTGGCCAAGCTCCCTGAAGAATTATCTCTCTCCCCATTTCACACAGGGCTTCTCTTGCTGGCTTCTGGGTGGGCCAGCTTATCTCAGGGTGTTTTGTGGAGTGATCTGTGAGGGCTGCTCACTTTCTGCTAGATATAGGCCCCTGTGGGTCACCATGAACCCTGTCTGGGAATGAATCCAGCATAGGGAAGCAGAACTGAGAGATGGAGACACTTTTCCGATTGCTTTGCTGAATATGTTGATCAAGCCTTCACTTCATGAACCATAAAGTACAGGCAAATTCTCATTTAATGAGCTGATACTATCCCCCCCATCTGCCCCACTTCTGCCAGGCTAAAGTCAGTTTGAATGTCATTCCTGTCATTTGTAACTGAATGCAAACCTAATATGGCTTTTTACTTAGTCTTCCTGATTTTCATTTTCTAGCCTATCTTCTACTACAAGTTTGCCAATGTTTTCTTTGCAAACCATAAATATAACAGTATCACTGCCTTGCTTAAAACCATCTGCAGGCTTCTCAGTAACTACTGAATGGAGTACAGTCTTTTTTTAGTGTTATACACAATGGGTTATTGTCTGGTTTCAGACGACTCACCTACTACTATCTCCTTCCACCTCACTTAAATTCTGATTAAATGAACCTGTATTCTTTCATTTTGAAAAGTTCTATCTGATTCTTTTCCAAATTCATCTGTTTCAACATGCTATTATGATCTTTCACTTTAATAGCTTGTTTTACTTTCTAGTTTGTAATTTTGTGTTACAAGCATCTTGAGCAGGAGGGTTTTTCTCTGTGCAAGTCCTATGTTCTGAGCTAGGTTGTAGATGCTTCCTTCAGGAGAGCTATATGTTAGCTTTTTCCTGTGTTTGTGGGATCAGTCAGTTCAGTTTCAGTCACTCAGTTGTGTCCAACTCTTTGTGACCCCATGGACTGCAGCAGGCCAGGCTTCCCTGTCCATCACCAACTCTCAGAGCTTGCTTAAAGTCATATCCATCAAGTTGGTGATGCCATCCCAACCATCTCATCCTCTGTCATCCCCTTCTCCTCCCACCTTCAATCTTTCCCAGCATCAGGGTCTTTCCTAATGAATCAGTTCTTTACATCAGGAGGCATTTCAGCTTCAACATCAGTCCTTCCAATGAATATTCAGGACTAATTTCCTTTAGGATTGACTGGTTTGATTTCTTTGAAGTCCAAGGGACGCTCAAGAGTCTTCTCCAATAACACAGTTCAAAAGCATCAATTCTTTGGTGCTCAGTTTTCTTTATAGTCCACCTCTCACACCCCTACATGACTACTGGAAAAACCAAAGCTTAACTAGATGGACCTTTTTTGGCAAAGTAATGTCTCTGTTCTTTAATACACTGTCTAGGTTGGTCATAACTTTTCTTCCAAGGAGCAAGTGTCTTTTAATTTCATGGCTGCAATCACCACCTGCAGTGATTTTGGAGCCGCAAAAAATAAACTCTCACTGTCTCCATTGTTTATCCTTTTTTTTTTTTTTTTTTGCCATGAAGTGATGGCACTGGATGCCATGATCTTCATTTTTTGAATGTTGAGTTTTAAGCCAACTTTTCCACTCTCCTCTTTAACTTTCATCAAGAGGCTCTTTAGTTCTTCTTCACTTTCTGCCATAAGGGTGGTGTCATCTGCATATCTGAGGTTGTTGATACTTCTCCAGGCAATCTTGATTCCAGCTTGGGCTTCATCCAACCGGCATTTCACATGATGTACTCTGCATATAAAATAAATAAGCAAGGTGACAATATGCAGCCTTGACATACTCCTTTCCCAATTTTGAACCAGTCCGTTGTCCCATGTCCAGTTCTAACTGTTGCCTCCTGACCTGCATACAGATTTCTCAGGAGGCAAGTAAGGTGGTCTGGTATTCCCATCTCTTTCAGAATTTTCCACAGTTTATTGTGATCCACACAGTCAAAGTCTTGGCATAGTCAATAAAGCAGAAGTAGATGTTTTTCTGGAACATTCATGCTTTTTCTATGATCCAGAGGATGTTGGCCATTTGATCTCTGGTTCCTCTGCCTTTTCTAAATACAGCTTGAACATCTGGAAGTTCATGGTTCACATACTGTTGAAGCCTGGCTTGGAGAATTTTGAGCATTACTTTGCTAGTGTGAGAGATGAGTGAAATTGTGTGGTAGTTTGGAAATACTTTGGCATTGCCTTTCTTTGGAATTGGAATGAAAACTATTCTTTTCCAGTCCTTTTTTATGGGATCCATTAGCCTAAAACCAGATTTTATGTGAACCTCTTTGCTTAAGGTTCTTGCATAATGGAGATTAAGGGTAAGTTTGCACCGCATCTATTCATAAAGTCAGAGTTCTTTTTCTCAGGAATGATTCTTTTCTGTCTATATACTGTCTTGGTTGGGCAGGAAGTTTCTTTTTTGCTTCCCTAGGCTGGTAGGTGGAGTTTTACTTGTTTCTTTTTCATAGTCAGGGTAGCTCTTTGAGGCTCCAGTTTTCTGAAGGAGGTTCTGTTAAAGTGTCCTCCGAACTTGAGTGACCCAGATCATGTTTTGTGTTCCTTCATAGGCATCAATACCCTAAAACTCAGGGTCTCAAGCTGGTGTACCCATCTGATAATTCCAGGCTAGGACCACTTCAGAGCTTCTTGATTCTTAGGTATGAGATCCTCTACTTATGGCACATGGGATTTCCTATCTTTTTCTTTTTTAAAGTATGGTTGTTTCTTTGAATTTTTTCTGGAGTTTGTATATTTAACTAATTTATTTGTAACTGGAGAAGAGTGCTCTCATGTAGCACTTTATATCATATTTTAAATCTTTAGCAGGTGACACTGTCCACTGGTGTTCCTAATGTGCCATTTGTACTGTCTATTCATTCATTCCACAAATCTTGTTTCTGTGTGTACTTTGTGGCAGGCACTATTCTAAGTGCTTGGGATACAGCAACGAAAATGTTTGAAAAAATGTCCTGAGCTCATGAATCTTACCTGCAGAGAGAAGGAAACAAATATTATGAACTAGAGTTACATGGCTTAATATGAAGACATCTCAAAAACACAACTGTATAAAAAATAAGCTCCAAAATAATATTCATGGTTCAATATCCATTTTACAAGGTTAAATACATGTAACCTAGCATCATTTATGGATACATCATAGCTAGTAAATTAAAATTATGCAGCGGAAGAACTGCCATTCAGAAAGAGGTAACTTCTGGAAGGAAGGGAGACTAGGCCCAGGAAGGACAACACAAGAAGCATCAGCTGCTTTCCTAATGTTTTAAGTTTTTTAAAAAAATTGTATATGTGAGGCAAAAGTGGAAAAATGCTAAAATTTAATAAAATTGGATTGTTGTTACACCTTTGTTTTTGTTTAGTCTCTAAGTCGTGCCTTACTCTTTTGAGACCCCATCGACTGTAGCCTGCCAGGCTCCTCTGTCCAGGGGGAAGCCCAGACAAGAATACTGGAGTGGGTTGTCATTTCTTTCTCCAGGGGATCTTCCCACACCAGGGATAGAACCCGTGTCTCCTGCATTAGAGGGCAGATTCTTTACCACTGAGCCACCAAGTTAATATAATATGTTCTGCATTTTCTGTGTGATTGAAATAATTAATTATAAACCAAAAATGCTAAATGGGTTTTAAGTGAGACTTAGAAAATAATAGAATAATGGTCTAGAGATTGTCATACTGAGTGAAGAAAGTCAGACAGAAGACAAATACATGATACTGCTTATATGTGGAATCTGAAAAAACAGTATAAATGAACTCATTTGTAAAACAGAAATAGAGTCACAAATATACAAAACAAACTTATGGTTACCAGTGAGGGGTAATAGTTGGGAGATTGAGACTGATATATACTTATTACTGTATAGAAAATAGAAAACTAATAAGGCCCTGCTGTAGAGTACATGGAACTCTATTCAGTAGTCTCTAATGATTTATATGGGAAAATTATCTAAAAAAGAGTGGACATATCTATATATATGGGCTTCCCAGTGGTGCTAGTGGTAAAGAACCTGCCTGCCAATGTAGGAGATGTCAGACATGTGGGTTCCATCCCTTGGTCAGGAAGATCCTCTGGAGTAGGAAATGACAACCCATTCCAGTATTCTTGTCTGGAAAATCCCATGGACAGGAGAGCCTGGTAGGTGGGTTACAGTTCATGGGGTCTCAAAGAGTCCATTACGACTGAGTCCATATACACACATGTATATGTATAACTGACTCACTTTGTTGTACACCAAAAACGAATGTGACATTATAAATCAACTATACTCCAATAAAGCTTATAAGAAAAATAGATTACATAATGTGTTGGAAGATGAAAGTTATATGGAAAAGAGAAGAGAAAAAGTAGAGCAGAGCAAATTATGTCAGGAAGGTTGGGGTGGGGGACAGGTTAGGTATGGTACAGGTAGTGTCCACTGAGAAGGCACCTCAGAGGTAACAGAGATTTGAGTGAAGACTTGAAGGAGATGACCTCCTTCCTATGCAAGATATCACTTGCTTTGCTGGAACCAAGGTGGTAGTCCTAGGAGAATCTGTGTGAGTGTGTTATACCAGGAGGACTGGTATGACTTAGCAATGAGACAATCTGGATAGAGTGCACATCACGTGGGTGGTGGATGTGGCCACCTTTCAGTGAGACAGGAGATATGAGGAGACAAATTCCAGGGGAAAGATAACAAGGCCTTAAGTTCTTTAGGGGAAGCAAAATTTACCCTGGAAGTTCAGTCAAAAGAAAATTCGTCTATGTGTTCTTCAGGTAAGAAACAAAAATTTATGTGCGGGACATATCTTCAACTATATTTTTTATCAAATAGTTTTTTTTTTTTAATGAATTCTCCTTCATGTAACCTGAAAATACTATAGAAAGTGAGTATCTGTAAAAGCAGTTCTGCAGTGATCAAAACTATGTCATTTGAGTAATAATCCTTTAACTGCCTCTCCTGGTTTAGGGATAAATTTTAGAGTACTTAGGCTTAGACCCAGAGGTATAGAGCAATTTCAGTTATGCCAGTTAATGCCACTTCAGTTTCCTCCCCATCACACCAGCCCCTACCTAATTCTCTCTCCAGAGCCTTGTAAGACTAAGTGTAATCCATCTTCACATGGTAGGCAGTTATCGTAATCCCCCCATCTCTTTTTCTTGTGTAAATGACACTAGTTTTCTCAACTGTTCTTTATATGAGCCATGGAGTATCTTCCAGGCCACCTCCAATCCCACCACTCTTTTAGCAAAGCTATTTTATTGTTTCACTGTCTATCTTAAATCCTTAGAAGTGTTTTGACAGCACATAATACCATGATCCTATATTAATGCAGTCCAAGATTATATAGAATTTTCAATTAGTATCAATATATAATTTTCAAATGAACAACTACCATGCCTGTTTCTGCCATCTTATTAACAGTGGAAAGGTTAGAACCATGAAAACACCTTTTCACTCACTATTAGGTACGTCCAAATTTTCTTTGAATGTAGTTGTTCAATAAGTAATGCATGTTCTAAAGCTTGCTAACATCTAGGTCACATTTGCATCTTGTTTGAAAGAATGCAGTCCAGGTTCAATGCAGGATACAGGAAGCTTGGGGCTAGTGCACTGGGATGACCCAGAGGGATGGTATGGGGAGGGAGGTGGGAGGGGGATTCAGGATTGGGAACACATGTACACCCGTGGCGGATTCATGTTGATGTATGGCAAAACAAATACAATATTGTAATTAGCCTCTAATTAAAATAAATACATTTAAATTAAAAAAAAGAATTTATCAAATGCTTCACTACATTTATCTCATGCCTTGTATGTTCTAATATTTTTCATAAAGAAAATAGAATAGCTTTGTGAAACTCATTCTTAGTAATCTATGCTGACTTCATGTAAAAATTCTCTTTTTTCCCCCTGAAGTTTCACATATCACATATTTCAAAATCTACTCTAGAAATAGATGCAAACTGATGTCATATATAATGATCTATAGTCTCTGGAGTTTATCTTCTCTTTTTAAGTTCAGAAATAATTTTTTTCTTTTCAACACTGTCCATTACTACCAGTGCAGAAGGCAGGGAAGAATGCACTGGAAGCAAGGGATCAGAGTCTTAACCAGATTTCTCCTAGTTAGCTGGGTAACGTTGAGCAAGTTGCTTGATGCATTTGTAAAAATTAGGGGTTTGAACTATAATCACTGAGTGCTTCTTGCTTAGTTTCTTTCATATGCTTATCATTTTGATACTAATCTATTTACATTCTTCTGATTTTTATGTATAGTCTCAGAGTAAACTGCTTCCCCTTGTGAATAATAGATGTGCCACCCTGCAAAGTGGGCTTCCCAGGTAGCACTAGTGGTAAAGAACCTGCCTGCCAGTGCAGGAGACATAAGAGATGGGGGGTTTGACTCCTAGGTCGGGGAGATCCCCTAGAGGAGGGCATGGCAACCAACTACAGTGTCTTGTCTGAAGAGTCCCATGGACAGGGGAGCCTGGCAGGCTACAGTTCTTGTGTGCGTGTGTGCTCAGTCATTTCAGTTGTGTCTGGCTCTTTTGACCCTATGTACTGTAGCCCACCAGGCTCTTCTGTCCATGGGATTTTCCAGGCAAGGATTACTGGATTGATTGCCATGCCCTCTCCAGGGGAACTCCCTGACCCAGGAATCGAACCTGAGTGTCCTGTGTCTTGTCCCCTGCATTCTTTACTGCTGAGCCACAAGGGAATCCGGGCTATAGTCCATAGGGTCTCAAAGAGTTGGACACTACTGAAGTGACAGCATGCATGCACCCTGCAAAGTAGTTCAATATCCAGGTTCATTTGGTTTCTTTTGTTCTTTCTTTTAAAAATATCTTTCTTGAAATATAATTCACAGACCATAAAATTCATCCATGTGAAGTGTACCATTCAATGCTTTTTGGCATATTCACAGAATTGAATCACCACCATCTAAGTTTAGAACTTTTTCAATCCTTCTTCTTAAACGTACTTGAGCAGCAGCTCACCCAGTAATCTGCACATCCTAGAGTGACAAATTCAGATCCAGGACTCAAGTCCTTCTTTTGATTGTTTGTGCCATTCCTAGTTGTGTTGCCTCATTCAGAAGCTTAGCTTAGGGGGTAGTTCAAGATGAAGAGCCTGACATTCCTCCTCCCAGGGACCCCACAAATATACAGCTATACATAGATCAGTTCCCTCTGAAAAGAATCTGAGAACTAGCTGAACACCTGCTGCTAGTGAAGAATAAAAAGGACCACATCAGATGGATGGGAGAGGCAGAGAAATGCTCTCACTGAAAACTCCACCCCTATCCTGGTGGCACATGTAGAAAGGGGCCTCATGAGATGGGCGCTTCTCCCAGAGGGACAAGGGGCTGATGCCTCATAAGGCACACTAGTTCCTTGGATCTACCCTGGAAAGATGAACCCTTAAATATCAGACTTAGAAAACCAATGGGGCTGATGTCAAAGGGCCCCAAACTTATATCAGCAACTGAGACTCTTCTCTTAAAGGTCTCACATGTAATATCATTTGCCCTGAGATGCGGAGAAATAATAGCAGTTTGAAAAGTGCCAGGACTATATGTGATGGAGAGTCATTTGAGAACCTAAAAGCATTAACTGGAGGAATGAGGGACAGTGGAAATGCTCTCTGGAGATGGAGAGAAGGGCTGGCAGCTGCCATTGTTGCATTCTTCATCTATCCTGCCAGCACAGGTAGCACTTGGACATGGGGATGAGCCATCATGACCTTATCCCACCATTTTGCTGAAGACTGAGAACTCTGGCAGTTTCAGCACTCCCTCCACTCTGGCTGGGATGGGCATACACAAAAGTTCACAGCATTCTGCTCTCTAGCTAAAGTCTGTGAGTATGGGAAGAGAATTATGACATACCTCATGACCTGAATGGGGCTGGCAAGTATTAGTGGTCATGGCATAATCCTTGTTCCAGTCTAAAGAGAGCTCTGCATTCCCCTGAGTCCTGCCTGGAGCCGGTGAGCAGGAGCAGTCACAGCATTCTTCTGTCCATGGTCTAAAGTCAACAGGCACAGAGACGAGGCACTCTAGTGCTTTATTGCTGAGGCATAAACAGTCAAGTCATTTTCTTTCTGCCTTTTTGAAGCAAGAGAGCAGGCCCTGCCTCCTACCCTCTCCAGTTATCTAAGTAAATCCAGAGAGCACATGTGATCCACACAGGGACACCCCTGGATTGCCTGGCCCTCTGGCCAAGAGACAGTGTGTTCCTGAGCTTCACAGAACTCTTAACAATTATCAAGACACTGCTTGGCAGGTCACCACCACCACGGCACTGCACAGACAGTAGGCTGAGACACAGCCCCAATCTTCCTATGAGAAAGGCCTATTTACTTAACCTGAAGCTTCATTCTGAGGGACAGGCTCTAGGTTTCCCATATTTCTAGAAGTTAATGAGGAGCTTCCAGGGAATGAAAGCAGAGAGACACCATTCTTGCACACACTTTTGGCCTCACTACAACTTGGAAAGAAGCCCCAGAAAGGAACTTATACACCCATAAGAGTCCCCAGTTTCTGCAACTGTCACCCAGGGGATGCCTCCACACCTGCTTAGGAGCCCAGCGGAAATTATAATTGCAGACCCACAGGACCATATATATCTACATACTTTAAAAGATGAGTGTCAGACTTCCCATCAGGCTGAAAATGGATGTTAAATGAGATTCCTATCCTTTTAGCCTCAACTAAATGATGCTAAAGTTGAAACTCCAGTACTTTGGCCACCTCACGTGAAGAGTTGACTCATTGGAAAAGACTCATGCTGGGAGGGATTGGGGGCAGGAGGAGAAGGGGACGACAGAGGATGAGATGTCTGGATGGCATCACTAACTCGATGGACGTGAGTCTGAGTGAACTCCAGGAGTTGGTGGTGGACAGGGAGGCCTGGTGTGCTGCGATTCATGGGGTCGCAAAGAGTAGGACACGACTGAGCAACTGAACTGAACAGGTTATGACACTGCTTCAAAAATCAGAGCATACTAATAATAAATTAGGAGAATTTCCTGGTTGTCCAATGGTTGGAAATTTGCACTTCCACTGCAGGGGACATAGGTTCAATTCTTAATAGAGGAACTAAGATTTCATATGCTGTGTGGCACACACACACACAAAAGAACAAATTAGATTTGAGAGACAACAAAGAGATAAGGCAGGGCTGAATAAGAAAAACCATCTCCACAAGCCCACTCCTTCAGGACTGAGAGAGGTAGCAGGTTTTCCTAATACATAGAAGCAAACACATAGAACCAAGCAAGATGAGGAAATAGAGAAATATGTTTTAAATGAAAGAACAAAACACAATTTCAGAAAAGACTTTAATGATACAGAGCTAAGATATCTACCTGACAAAGAATTAAAAGTAATAGTCATAATGATGCTTACCAAATCAGGGAGAAAAATTGATGAACACAATGAGAATCCCAACAAAGAGCTGGAAAATATAAGAAAAAACAATCAGGGCTAAAGAACATAATAACTGAAATGAAAAATACAGCAAAGGGAATCAATAACAGGCTAGAACATACAGAAGAACAGATCAGAGATCTGGAAGACAAGATAATGAAAATCAAAGAATCAGAATAACACAAAGAAAAAAGAATTTTTTAAAAATGCAATAGTTTAGTGGACTTCTTGGGCTTCCCAGGTGATGCTAGCGGTAAAGACCTGCCTGTCAATGGAGGGGACATAACACACATGGGTTTGATCCCTGGGTGGAGAAGAACCCCTGGAGGAGGGCATGACAACCCACTCCAGTATTCTTGCCTGGAGAATCTCATGGACAGATGAGCCTGGTGGGCTACAACCCACAGGGTCACAAAGAGTTGGACACAACTGAAGTGATTTAGTACACACAAGGGATTTCTTAGACAACATAAGCACCCTAACATTTATATTATAGAGGCCCTACAATAAGAAAAATAGACAAAGGGGTAGTAAGCTTGTCTGAAGAAATAATGACTAAAAACTTCCCTAACTTGGGAAAGGCAATATATTGGGCTGGCCAAAAACATCCTTTGGTTTTTAAGTTAAAAAAAAAAAAAAGGACATAATTTTCACTTTCACCATGGATTTTATTGAACAATTTACCATTTTGTTCCACTACCTTCTGCCATTTTCCAGGCAACTTCATAGTTCCATCTTCCCAAACCTTTTTATCTTTTAGAGCAAAGAAATGCTTGAGGTGCCTTTTATAGTCTTCCAAGGAACTGAATTGTTTTTCATTAAAAGAATTTTGTAAAGACTGAAATAAATGGAAATCTGAAGGTGCAATGTCTGACAAATAAGGCAGATTAATTAGATCTTCCCAACCAAGTTGTAACAGGTTTTGCCTGGTCATCAGAAAAACATGCAGTCTTGCATTAAGATTACGTGTTTTACGTTGACTAGTTCTGGACACTTTTTGTTGAATGCTGCTTTCAGTTATTCTTATTGGGAGCAGTACTTTTTGGAATTAATCATTTGATTTTCCAGAAAGAGCTCACAACTGTGGAGCTTGTATATCATCATCAAAGCAGGTGATATATACAACACCACCTTCTTTGGATGAAGACTGGCCTTGTTTTGTGGTTGGTGGTGGCTCATTTCACTCGCCTTATGATGTCTTCCGTTCCACATTATTGCACAGTATCCACTTTTCATCACCTGTCACAGTTTGTTTTAAAAACAGAATGTGTTTGTTATGTTTCTCAATAGAGAATTGTATACAGAAATACAGTTTTATTCAATAGTTTATGAGGGACACAAACATCAAAATGATTAGCATAACCAAGTCAATGCAAATGATTTTCAATGCTTTGTTTGGATATTTTGGGTAAGTCAGTTATCTGTTTCATGGTATAACATTCACTGTTCTCAATTAATGTCTCAATTTGGTTGCTATCAATTTCAAAGGGTCTCCCGATTGTGGATCACTGTCCAGTGACAAGTCATCCACAGGATACTTGGCAAACCACTTTTGACATGTTCAACAAGTCACAACACCTTCTCCATACACTGAACAAATCTTTTTGGGCATATCAGTTGCATTTTTACCATTCTTAAAATAATAAAGTATAATATGCTGAAAATGTTACTTTTTTCCATCTTCAATATTAAAACGGCTACACAAAATTAAAGACATTTTGATATTTCTCTTAAAAAAAGCACACTGATATGACAGCTGTCACAGTACAATCTAACAAAATTGTTTTGAATGAAGTAAAAGACAACTAAGTGCCACTAGAGTGACCCTATGAAAAAACTGAATGAAGGTTTTGGCCAATTCAACATCCAGGTATAGGAAGCACAGAGAATTCCATAGAGATCCATATTGAGGCACTTTACAATTAAACCCAAAGAGATTCATATTGAGACACTTTACAATTAACACATCAAAAGTTGAGAGGACTTTCAAGTTGAGGAGGACTAAGATGGGGACATCAACTTTCCCAAAACATATACATCAAAAATTCACCTGCATGTGGAACAGATCTTGTAGAACAACTTCTGAATGATGGCAGAAGACCCCAGACTTAAAAAAAAAAAAGCAAGACAGTCTCCTCAGAATGAGTGTGTGATTTTCTTTATGTGTTCTTGGTTGTTGAATGTTGCTTTCACCATTAGTCTTGGGGTTTTGTTTTTCATGCTGTGTGGCCTGTGAAGTCTTGATGCTATAATATGGGGTTGAGTCTGAACCCCCTGAGTTCTGAACCGCAACCAAGTTCAGGGCTTTGGAAACCAGAGAACTCTTGACCCCATGGAATAGTAATTGGTGAGAGTTCTCCCAAAGGCCTCCATGTCAACACTAAGACCAAGCTCCACCCAAAGGCCAGCAAGTTCCAGTGCTGGATGTCTCACACCAAAATTTTGAGCAAAATAGGAAAATTACCCATTAGCAGACAGGTTGCCCAAAGCCATACCAAGTTCAGAGACAACCCTGAATACACTACTTGACATGGCACAGCACTTCAAAGAGATAAGATCCATTTCCATCCACCAGAACACAAACACAAGTTCCCCTAACTTGGAAACCTTCACAAGGCTCTGATTCAACCCCACTCATGGGCAACAGACTCTACAATTAAGAGAAATTATGACCTTCTAGCTTGCAGAAAGGAGATCACAATCACGGTATATTAAACAAAATGAAAAGGCAAAGAAACATGCAACAGATGAAGGAATATGATAAAAACTCACAAGACAAAACAAATCAAGAGGAAATAGACAGTCTACCCAATAAAAGAATTCAGAGTAATCATAGTAAAGATGAGTAAAAATATTGGAAATAAAATGGAGGCACAGATAAATATACTGGAAGCACAGATTGAGAAGATACAAAAAAATGTTTAACAAGGGCCTAGAGAATTAGAGAATAGACAATCAGCATGAACCACACAATAGCTGAGATTAAAAATACACAAGAAGCATCAATAGCAGAATAATTGAAGCAGAAAAATGGATAAGTGAACTGGAAGATAAAATGTTTAATATAACTGAAGCACATCAGAATAAAGGAAAAAGAACAAAAAGAAATAAGGAGAGTCTCAGACACATCTGGGACAATATTAAGTGCACCAACATTCAAATTATAGGGGTCCTAGAGGAAGCAGAGAGAAAGAAAGGGTATGAGAAAATATTTGAAGAGATTATAGACAAAAACTTCCATAACATAGGAAAGGAAACAACCACCCATGTCCAGGGAACCCAGAGAGTCCCATACATGATAAACCCAAGGAGAAACGTGCCAAGATACATATTATCCAAACTAACAAAAACCAAACACAAAGAACAGATATTAAAAGCAGTGAGGGAAAAGCAACAAATAGCATACAAGGGAATACCCATAAGGCTAACAGTTGATCTTTCAATAGAAACTCTGCAGGCCAGAAGGGATTGGCAGGATACACTTAGAGTGATGAAAGAAAATAATCCTACAAGCAAGATTACTCTATCAGGCAAGAATCTTCTTTGGATTCAAAGAAGAAATCAAAAGCTTTACAAACAAGCAAAAGTTAAGAAAATTTAGCACCACCAAACTAGCTTTACAACAAATACTAAAGGAACTTCTTTAGTCAGAAAACACAAGAGATAGAAAAGGCCTACTAAAGTAAACTCAAGACCACAAATAAATGGCAATAGGAGTATACATATCAATAATTACATTAAATGCAAAAGGACTAAATGTTCCAATCAAAAATCACAGATTAGCTGAATGGATACAGAAAGAAGACCCTTATATATGCTGTCTACAAGAAACCTCAGACCTAGGGACACATACAGACTGAAAATGAGAGGCTGGAAAAATATATTCCATACAAATGGAAATTTTAAAAAAGTGAGAGTAGCATTACTCATATCAGATGAAATATAATTGAAAATAAAGATCATTACAAGAGGCAGTGAAGTACACTACATAATGATCAAGGGATCACTCTAAGGACATGTGTCAATTAAAAATACACATGCACCAACATAGGAGCACCTCAATACACAACACAAATGCTAACAATTATTAAAGGAAAATTGACAATAACACAGTAATAGTGGGGGACTTTAATATCCCATTTACACCAATGGATAGATCATCCAGCAGAAAATTAATATGGAAATACAAGATTTAAATGATTGGACCTAACTGATATCTACAGGGCATTTCATCCAAAAACAGTAGATATCACTTTATTCTAAATGCACATGAAATATTGTCTAGGATAGATCACAACTTAAGTGACAAACCAAGCCCTGGTAAATTTTTTAAAAGTTGAAACCATTTCAAGCATCTTTTCTGGCCACAATACTATAAGATTATATATCAACTACAGGGGAAAAACCTATAAAAACACAAAGAGATGGAGGCTAAACAATATGCTTCTGAATAACCAAGAGATCATTGAAGAAATCCAAGAGGGAGTAAATAATACCTAGAAGCAAATGACAATGAAAACACAACTCAAAACCTAGATGCACTAAAGACAGTTTATAGCAATGGAAGCCTACCTCAAGGAACAAGAGAAACAACAAATAAACAACCTAACCTTACACTTAAAGCAACTAGAAAAATAACAACAACAACAAAAACCAAATATAGAAGAAGGAAGTAAATCATAAAGAATAGAGCAGAAATAAATGAAAAAGAAATGAAGGAGACAATGGCAAAGATAAATAAAACTAAAAACTGGTTAATGGAGAAAATAAACAGAATTGACAAGCCACTAGCCAGACTCATCAAAAAAAAAAAAAAGAGAGAGAGAGAGAGAAGACTCAAATGATAAAAATTAGAAATGAATAAGGAGAACTTAAAACAGACAACACAGAAATCACAACACAAAGGATCACAAGCAGATACTATGAACAACTGTATGCCAATAAAATGGACAACCTCGAAGAAATGGACAAACTCTTAGAAGAGTATAACCTTCCAAAGTTGAACCAGGAAGAAACAGAAACTATGAACAGACAAATAATAAACATGGAAATCAAAACTGATACTAAAAATCTTTCCAAAAAGTAAAAGCTCAGGAATAGGCAGCTTCATAAGCAAATTCTACCAAAAATTTAGAGAAGAGGTAACACCTATCCTGCTTAAACTCTTCCAGAGAATTGCAGAGGAAGGAAAAATCCCATACTAATTCTATTAGGACACCATCACCCTAATGCCAAAACCAGACATATATACTATAAAAAGAGAAAATTACAAGTCAATATCACTGATGAACATAGATGCAAAAATCTTTAACAAAATTCTGGCAAACAGAATCCAACAGCATATTAAAAAGATCATGTATCATGATCAAGTGGACCTTATCCAAGGGATGTAAAAAATTTTTAATATATGCAAATCAATTAATGTGAAATACCATATTCACAAATTGAAAGATAGCATATGATAATGTCAATAAATGCAGAGAAAATTTTTGACAAATTCCACATGCATTTATCATAAAAGCTCTCTAGAAAGTGGGCATAGAAGGAACATATTTCAACATAATAAAGGCCATATACAAGAAACTCATTATTTTCTATTGAGAACAAATATTATTCTCAATGGTGAAAAACTGAAAGCATTTCCTTGAAAATCAGGAAGAAGACAAATGTGTCCACTCTCACCACTATCATTCAAAATAATTTTTGAAGTCTTAGCCACAGTAATCAGAGAAGAAAAAGAAGTAAAAGGAATATAGATTGGAAAAGAAGTAAAACTCTCTCTGTTTGTAGAAGACATGATACTATACATAGAAAACCCTAAAGATGTCATCAGAAAATTATTCAAGTTAATCAATGAATAAAGTCAGCAAGATATAAAATTAATACACAGAAATTCCTTGCATTCCTATACACTAACAATGAAAAATCAGAAAGGGGAATTGAGGAAACAATCCTATTCACCATTGCAACAAAAGAATAAAATACCTAGGAATAAACCCACCTAAAGAGACAAAAGACCTGTATGCAGAAAACTAGAAGACACTCATGAGAGAGATAAAAAATGACACAAACAGATGGAGAGATATATCATGTTCTTGGATTGGAACAATCAATGTAGTGAAAATGACTGCAGTACCCAAAGAAATCCACAGACTCAGTGCAATCCCTATCAAATTACCAATGTTATTTTTCACAGAACTAGAAAAAAAAATCACAATTCATATGGAAACACAAAAGACCCCAAATAGCCAAAGCAATCTTGAGAAAGAAGAATGGAGCTGGAGGAATCAACCTTCCTGACTTTATACTAATAAGCTACAATCATCAAGACAGTATGGTACTGGCACAAAATCAGAAACATACACCAATGGAACAAGACAGAAAGCCCAATGATAAACCCACACACCTATGGGCACATTATCTTGGCAAAAGAAGCAAGAGTATACAATGAAGAAAAGATAGTGTCTTCAATAATTAGCTCTGGGAAAACTGGACAGCTACATGACAAGAATGAAATTAGAACACTTCCTAACACCATACACAAAGATAAACTCAAAATGGATTAAAGACCTAATGTAAGACCAGAAACTATAAGACTCTTAGAGGAAAACATAAGCAGAACACTCTTTGACATAAATCACAACAAGATCCTCTGTGACCCACCTCCCATAATAAAGGAAATAAAAACAAAAGTAAATAAATGGGACCTAATTAAATTTGAAAGCTATTACACAACAAAGGAAACTATCCTTAGAATGGGAGAAAATAATAGCAAATGAAACAACTGACAAAGAACCAATCTCCAAAACATTCAAGCAGCTCATGCATCTCATCAGAAAAACAAAAAACTCAATCAAAAGTGGACAAAAGACCTAAACAGACATTTCTCCAAAGAAGACATACAGATGGCTAATAAACACATGAAAAGATACTCAATATCATTCAATATTAGAGAAATACAAATCAAAACTAAAATAAGGTGTCACCTCACATTGGTCAGAATGCCATCATCAAAAATTCTATAAGCAATAAATGCTGGAGAAGGTGTGGAGAAAAGGCAACACTATTTCATTGTTGGTGGAAATGTAAATTGATACAGCCACTATGGAGAATAGTATGGAGATTCCTTTAAAAACTAGGGGAAAAAACTACCGTAAGACCCAACAATCCCACAGGGCATATACCTTCAGGAAACCATAATTGAAAAACACTCATGTACTCCAATGTTCACTGTAGCTTTACAATAGCTAGGACATGGAAGCAACTTAGATGTCCGTTGACAGATGGATGGATAAAGAATCTGTGATACATATATACAATGGAATATTACTCAGCCATAGAAAGGAATGCATGTGAGTCAGTTCTAATAAGGTGGGTGAACCAAGAGCCTATTATACAGAGTGAAGTAAGTCAGAAAGAGGAAAAAAAATATTATACTGACACATATATATGGAATCTAGAAAAATGGTACTGATTTGCATATAGTTATGGGCTTCTCCAGGGGCTCAGAGGTAAAGAATCTGCCTGCAATGCAGGAGCCACAGATATACGTTTGATCCCTGGGTCAGGCAAATCCCCTAGAGGAGGGCATGGCAACCCACTCCAATATTCTTGCCTAGAGAAATCCATGGACAGTGGAGCCTGGTGGGCTACAGTCCATAGCATCACAAAGAATTGGATACAACTGAAGCAACTTAGCATGCATGCAGATAGTTTTGTGTGAATCTCATGGAAACCACAAGCCAAAAACCTACAATAGATACACAAGAAATAAAGAAATCTAAACTAGGACTCCCTTGGTTGTTCAGTGGTTAACAATTGCATGTCAATGCTGCAGACATTGATTCAATCCCTGGTCTGGGAAGAGTCAGCATGCCATGGAGCAATTAAGCCCATGTGCCACAACTCCTGAGGCCTGTGTGCTCTAGGGCCTATGTGCTGCAACTACTGAGTACATATCCTGCAACTACTGAAGCTCACATGCCTAGAGCCCATCCTCTGAAACAAGAGAAGCCATTGCAACAAGAAGCCCACACGCCACAAAGAAGAGTAGTCCCTGTTCACCAAAACTAGAGAAAGCCAATGTGTAGCAATGAAGAGCCAGTGCAGCCATAAATGAATTAAAGAAATCCAAATATAACTCTACAGAAAATCATCTAACCACAAGAGAATAAGATAAGAAGAAAGGGACAGATAAGAACTGCAAAACAATAAAAAATAAACAAAATACATCAAGTATATACCTATTAATTACTTTAAATGTCAATAGACTAAGTGCTCCAATCAAAATACCCAGGGTTGCTGAAAAGAAAAGAAGAAGATCCATCTGCATGCTATCTACAGGAAACTCACTTCAAATCTAAAAACACACACAGATTGAAATTCAAGGGATGAAAAAAGATACTCCATGCAAATGGAAACCTAAAGAAAACTGGGGCAGCAATACTTATATCAGATAAAATATACTTTATGACAAAGACAATGACAAAAGACAAGAAGGACACTATATAATAATAAACAGATCAACCCAACAAAAAAATACAATATTGGTAAATATGAACCCAGCAATGACACACTTAAATACATACAGCAAATATTAACAAACATAAAAGGAGAAATTGACAGTAATGTAATAATAGGAGAGGACTTTAATATTCCACCTACATCAATAGAAAGGTCATCTAGATAGAAGATCAGTACGAAACACTAGAATTAAATCAGAGGTCCCCAACCTTCAGGCCACAGGCCAATACTCCTGTCAGTTCAGCAGCAGGATTAGATTGGAAATAAAGTGCACAATAAATATAAATTATTTATCATCCCAATACCACCCCTCTCCCAGCCCATGGAAAAATTGTCTTTCATGAAAACAGTCCCTGGTGCCAAAATGTTTGGAAACTGCTGTCTTAAATGACACATTAGAGATCTGGGTTTGATCCCTGGGTTGGGAAGATCCCCTGGAGAAGGGAAAGGATACTCACTCTAGTATTCTGGCCTGGAGAATTCCATGGACTTTAAAGTCCATGGGGTTGCAAAGTGTTGGACTTTCACTTTAGACCCTAGGTATGTCTATAGAAAATTTCATCCCCAAATATCAGAAAATTCTTTTCAAATGCACATGGATAATTCTCCAGAATAGATCACATGTTACACAGCAAAACAAGTTTCAACAAATTTAAGAAGACTGAAATAATATCAAGCAACACTTCTGTGCATGGAGAAAGTGAAAGTGAAGTCACTCAGTCATTGCCCGCCAGGCTCTTCCTCCATCCATGGGATTTTCCAGGCAAGAAAACTGTACAGGGTTGCCATTTTATTCTCCAGGGGATCTGCCTGACCTAGAGATCGAACTCAGGTCTCCCACATTGCGGGCAGACTCTTTACCCTCTGAGCTGCCAGAGAATCTCTTTGAAACTAGAAATTAATTACAAGAAGAAAACTGAAAAAAAAAAAAAAAAAAACAAAAAACCTCATACATGTGTAGACTAAACAAGTTGCTACTAAACAGTCAGTAGGTCAACAAAGAAATGAAATAGGAAATAAAAAATACCTTGAAACAAATTAAATGAAAGCACAATAATCCCAAATGAATACGTGGAAGTTGCTCAGTTGTGTCCGACTCTTTGCAACCACATGGACTATAGAGTCCATGGGATTCTCCAGGCCAGAATACTGGGGTGGGTAGCCATTCCCTTCTCCAAGGGATTTTCCCAACAAAGGGATCAAACCCAGGTCTCCCGCATTGCAGGCAGATTCTTTACCAACTGAGCCACGGGGAAGCCCAAAACTGGAGAATGTGGGCAAATCCAAAATGAATGGAACCCAGCAAAAGCAGTTCTAAGAGATAAGTCCTTAGTAAGACAGTCTTACCTCGAGAAGCAAAAAAAATCTCAAATAAACATTCTAACTTTACACCAAAAGGAACTAAATAAACAGCAAATTCCAAAGTTAATAGGCAGAAGAAAACAATAAATATCAGAAAAATAAAATAACAAAGATAAGAAATAAAATAAGGACTAAAAAATTAGAAAAGATCAGTGAAGCTAAGATCTAGTTCTTTGAACAGATAAACAAAATTGATAAACCTTTAGCTAGATCCTTGAAGAAAAAGAGAGGGCTCAAATAAATAAACACAAATGAAAGACCACACGTAACAACCAACATCACAGAAATACAAAGGATCATGAGAGATCACTATAAATGCTTACATTCCAACAAACTAGACAATATAGAAGTGGATAAATTCCTAGAAACACACAACCTTCCAAGACTGATTTGTAAAGAAATAGAAAATCTGAATAGATAGATTGCTACCAATGAACTTAAAACATTAACAATAATAATAATAAAACAAACTCCTGATAAATTCCAGGCAAGAGTACTGGAGTGGGTTGCCATTTCCTTCGCCAGAGTATCTTTCCGATCCAGGGATCGAACCCAGGTCTTCCGCATTGTAAGCAAGACGTTTTACCGTCTGAGCCACCAGGGAAGTATACAGGACCATATGGCATCACAGTTGAATTCTAAAAAAAAAATGAATTTTAAAAATCACTTAAGAAAGAGGTAATACCTATCCTTCTGAAATTATTTCAAAAAATTATGAGGAGAAATAAATGCTTCTGAACTCATTTAAACGGGTCAGCATTATCCTGATAGCAAACTCAGACAAAGATACTACAAAAAAAGAGAAAATCACAGGCCAATATACCTGATGAACATACATGCAATTATCCTCAACAAAATATTAGCAAACCTAATTCAACAGTACATTATAAGAGTCACACACCATGATAGGGTGGATTTACTCATGGATGCAAGAATGGTTCTATGTCTGAAAAATCAGTATGACACTCCACATTAATAAAACAAAGGATAATAATCATATAATCATCCCAACAGATACAAAAAAAGCATTTGATACAATCTGACATCCATTTATAATAAAAACTCCCAAAGTTTTAGAGCAGCAAGAAAGGAATAACTAATATGTAAGCAACTAGCCTTATGACTATCAGTGGAGTTTTCAGCAGAAACATATTAATTATACATGATAAACCCACAGCTACCATCATACTCAGTGGTGAAAAACCGAAAGTTTTTCTTCAAAGATAAGGAATAAGATGAGGATAACCAGTTTCACTGCAGCTGCTGCTAAGTCGCTTCAGTCGTGTCCGACTCTGTGCGACCCCATAGATGGCAGCCCACCAGGCTCCCCTGTCCCTGGGATTCTCCAAGCAAGAACACTGGAGTTGGTTTCCATTTCCTTCTCCAATACATGAAAGTGAAAAGTGAAAGTGAAGTTGCTCAGTTGTGTCTGACTCTAGCGACCCCATGGACTGCAGCCTACCAGGTTGCTCTGTCCATGGGATTTTCCAGGCAAGAGTAATGGAGTGGGGTGTCATTGCCTTCTGGACCAGTTTCACTACTTTCACTCAAAATAGTACTGGATGTCCTAGCTACGTAAAATGGCAAGAAATAGAACTAAAAAGCATTCAATTTGAAAAAGAAGAAGTGAAATTGTCACTATTGGTAGATACTGTGATACTGTATATTGAAATCCATGAAGACTACCAAAAGCAATTAAAACTAATAAGTGAATTCAATACAGTTTCAGGATACAAAATTAATATACAAAAATTGGTTGTGTTTCTATATACTAGTAACAAGATATCGTAAAGGGAAATTAAGAAAACAATTCTGTTTACAATTGCATCAAAAAGAATAAAACACCAGGAATAAATTTAACCAAGAAGGTAAAAGACCTGTACTCTGAAAACTATAAGCTATTGCTGAAAGAAACTGAAGATGATAAAAATAATTGGAAAGATATTCTGTTTTCATGAATTGGAAGAATGTTAAAATGTCCATATTACCCAAAGTAATCTACAGATGCAATGTAAAAACATCAATGGCACTTTTCACAGAACTACAACAAATGATCCTAAAATTTGTGTGGAACCACAATAGATCCCACAAAACAATAGCAGCCAAAACAGTCTTGAGAAAGAACAAAGTTAAAGATATCATATACCCTGATTTCAAACTATTCTACAAAGCTATAATAATCAAAACTGTATAACACTGGCACAAAATCAGACATAGATAAATGCAACAAATAGACAGCCCAGAAATTAACCTATGCATGTATGGCCAATTAAACTTTGACTAAGGAGGCAAGAATATACACTGAAGAAGGGTAGACTCTTTGATAAACAGTGTTGGGGAAACTGGACAGACACATGCAAAAGAATGACACTGGACCACTATGTTACATTATACACAAAAATAAATTCAAAATGAATTAAAGACTTGAGTGTAACACCTGAAACCATAAAAGACCTAGAAGAAAACATAAGCAGTAAGCTCTCTGACATCTCTAAGTGTTGCTTTTCTGAATTTTTTGCCTCATGAGGCAAGGATAGCAAAAGCAAAAATAAATAAGTGGGACTACATTGAACTAAAATACATTTGTACAGTGAAGGAAACCACTAAAAAAAAAAAAATGAAAAAGGTAACCTATTGAATGAGAGAAGATATTTGCAAATCATATATATGATAAAGGATTAACATCTAAAATGTGTAAAGAACTTAGATTATTTAATATAAAGAGTTCTACCAGAATCAATTTAAAAATGGGCAAAGAACCTGAATACACATTTTTCCAAAAAAGATGCACAGTTGGTCAATGAATACATGAAAAGTTGCTCAATATCACTAATAATCAGGAAAATGCAAATTAAAACCATAATGAGATATCACCACATACCTGGCAGAAAGGCAGTTATCAGAAAGACAACAAATACAAAGTGTCTGGGAGGATGTGGAGAAAATGGGACCCTTTGGTTCCCCAACACTGTTGGTGGGAATATAAGTTGGTATAGATGTTATGCATAGAAAACAGTAAGGGGTTTCCTCAAAAAATTAAAAATAGAAAAACCATATAATCCAGCAATTCGACTTCTCAGCATTTAGTTAAAGAAAATGAAAACACTAATTATAAAAGAGTATGCACTCCTATGTTCATGGCAGCATTATTTACAATAGCTAAGATGTGGAAGCAACCTAAGGGTCCACCAATAGATGAATGGATAATGAATATGTTACACACACACATATGAATATTATACAGCTTTTGGAAAATGAAATTTTGCTGTTCTCAACAACATGGGTAGACCTAGAGTGTATTAGGCTAAATGAAATGTCAGACACAGAAAGACAATTACCTTCTTTCGCTTATATATAGAATCTAAAAACCAAAACAAATGCACTTAGAAATAGACTCATAGATACAGAAAATAACCTAGTGGCTGCTGAAGGAGAAGGTGTTTGGTGGTGGGCAAAATAGGTTAAAGGGATTAAAAGGTATGAAAACGTTAGTTGCTCAGTCACGCCCGACTCTTTGCAACCCATGGACTGTAGCACTCCAACTCCTCTGCCCATGGAATTCTCCAAGCAAGAATACTGGAGTGGGTAGCCATTCACTTCTCCAGGGAATCTCCCCAACCCAGCAACCGAACTTAGGACTTCTGCACTTCAGGCAGATTCTTTTACAAGTTCAGTTCAGTCACTCATTGGTGTCCGACTCTTTGTGATCCCATGAACCGCAGCGTGCCAGGCCTCCCTGTCCCATCACCAACTCCCCGAGTCCACCCAAACCTATGTCCATTGAGTCAGTGATGCCATCCAACCATCTTATCCTCTATCGTCCCCTTCAACTCCTGCCCTCAATCTTTCCCAGAATCAGGGTCTTTTCAAATGAGTCAACTCTTCGCATCAGGTGAAAAAGTACTGGAATTTCAGCTTCAAAATCAGTCCTTCCAATGAACACCCAGGACTGATCTCCTTTAGGATGGACTGGTGGGATCTCCTTGCAGTCCAAGGGACTCTCAAGAATCTTCTCCAACACCACAGTTCAAAAGCATCAATTCTTTGGCACTCAGCTTTCTTTATAGTCCAACTCTCACATCCATACATGACCACTGGAAAAACCATAGCCTTGACTAGATGGACCTTTGTTGGCAAAGTATGTCTCTGCTTTTTAATATGCTGTTTAGGTTGGTCATAACTTTCCTTCTAAGGAGTAAGTGTCTTTTAATTTCATGGCTGCAGTCACCATCTGCAGTGATTTTGGAGCCCAGAAAAGTAAAGTTAGCCACTGTTTCCACTATTTCCCCATCTACTTGCCATGAAGTGATGGGACCAGATGCCATGATCTTAGTTTTCTGAATGTTGAGCTTTAAGCCAACTTTTTCATTCTCCTCTTTCACTTTCATCAAGACGCTCTTTAGTTCCTCTTCACTTTCTGCCATAAGGGTGGTGTCATCTGCATATCTGAGGTTATTTATTTCTCCTGGCAATCTTGGTTCCAGCTTGTGTTTCATCCAGCCCAGTGTTTCTCATGATGTACTCTGCATATAAGTTAAATAAGCAGGGTGACAATATACAGCCTTGACGTACTCCTTTTCCTATTTGGAACCAGTCTGTTGTTCCATGTCCAGTTCTAACTGTTGCTTCCTGACCTGCATATAGGTTTCTCAAAAGGCAGGTCAGGTGGTCTGGTATTTCCATCTCTTTCAGAATTTTCCACAGTTTCTTGTAATCCACACAGTCAAAGGCTTTGGCATAGTCAATAAAGCAGAAATAGATGTTTTTCTGGAACTCTCTTGCTTTTTCAATGATCCAGCGGATGTTGGCAATTTGATCTCTGGTTCCTCTGCCTTTTCTAAAACCAGCTTGAACATCAGGAAGTTCACAGTTCGCATATTGCTGAAGCCTGGCTTGGAGAATTTTAAGCATCACTTTACTACCGTGTGAGATGAGTGTAATTGTGTGGTAGTTTGAGCATTCTTTGGCATTGCTTTTCTTTGGGATTGGAATGAAAACTGACCTTTTCCAGTCCTGTGGTCACTGCTGAGTTTTCCAAATTTGCTGGCATATTGAGTGCAGAACTTTAATAGCATCATCTTTCAGGATTTGAAATAGCTCAACTGGAATTCCATCACCTCCACTAGCTTTGTTCAGAGTGATGCTTTCTAAGGCCCACTTGACTTCACATTCCAGGATGTCTGGCTCTAGGCGAGTGATCACACCATCATGATTATCTGGGTCATGAAGATCTTTTTTGGACAGTTCTTCTGTGTATTCTTGCCACCTCTTCTTAATATCTTCTGCTTCTGGTAGGTCCATACCATTTCTGTCCTTTATTGAGCCCATCTTTGCATGAAATGTTCCCTTGGTATCTCTAATTTTCTTGAAGAGATCTCTAGTCTTTCCCATTCTATTGTTTTCCTCTATTTCTTTGCATTGATCACTGAGGAAGGCTTTCTTATCTCTTCTTGCTATTCTTTGGAACTCTGCATTCAAATGGGTATATCTTTCCTTTTCTCCTTTGCTTTTCATTTTCCTTCTTTTCACAGCTATTTGTAAGGCCTCCCCAGACAGGCATTTTGCTTTTTGGCATTTCTTTTTCTTGGGGATGGTCTTGATCCCTGTCTCCTGTATAATGTCACAAACCTCCGTCCATAGTTCTTCAGGCACTCTGTCTATCAGATGTAGTCCCTTATATCTATTTCTTCCTTCCACTGTATAGTCATAAGGGATTTGTTTTAGGTAGTACCTGAATGGTCTAGTGGTTTTCCCTACTTTCTTCAATTTCAGTCTGAATTTGGCAATTAGGAGTTCATGATCTGAGCCACAGTCAGCTCCTGCTCTTGTTTTTGCTGACTGTATAGAGCTTCTTCATCTTTGGCTGTAAAGAATATAATCAATCTGATTTCAGTGTCGACCATCTGGTGATGTCCATTTGTAGAGTCTTCTCTTGTGTTGTTGGAAAAGGGTGTTTGCTTTTACAAGGGAAACCCTTAACTTTCAGTTATAAAATAAATAGGTCATGGGGTATAATTTACAGCACAGGGAATACAGTTAATAATGTTTTCATAACTCTAAATGGTGACAGATGAAGTTCATAGCAGAAGGGCCCATCTTCAAAAATAAGTTTATAAAAGGCTAGCCTCCTAGCAAAAAAATCACCTGGTTTAGAAAGGAACCTCTACAGCTATACTCCACTTTATGTGTGTATGTGTGGGGGTGGGGTGGGGAGGTGCTCTATTGTGTCTGACTCTTTGCGACCCCATGGCCTGTAGCCTGCCAGGCTCCTTTGTCCATGGAACTTTCTAGGCAAGAACACCAGAGTGGATTAGCATTTCCTTCTCCAGGGGGTCTTCCTTAACCAGGATTGAAACAGAGTCTCTTGTGTCTCCTGCATTGGCAGGGGAATTCTTTACCACCACGCCACCTGGGAAGCCACATATTCTACCTTGCAAACAAGTAAATATGACTGGGGCTGTCTGTGTCCAGAATATCCTTGTCTCTTGAGGAACACATAATTAGAGGACATTCAGGGTATGAGGAAACCACCAGAGACAGTGGATCTTGCATTGGCCGGGGGCTAGTCACAGAGGGGTGCTGTCATGTCACATGCCCCTATATTGAAGGGTCAGGAACCTCAAGGAGAGGAGGAGAGGGCTACCCTGCATGAGATGTGACCTGTACCTTCCCCAAGAGTGTACTGAGGGGTTAAATAACTTCCCTTCCCACCCTGCCAGTGTGTACTCCAATAGCTGAACACAGCAGCAAGAGGATAAGAGTGTTCTTTAGTGTGATCCTTGCTGATATGTCTTCCTGGACACAGATAAGGGTGGGGAGTTGATTTGGAGGGACAACAGCAAGCCACCCATTGCAGGAGAAAGTAGGGGAAGTTTTATCCTGGCCCCTTTCTTCTTTACAACTTGCTTCTCTTCCCTGAAATCCAGTTCCTGCTAGTTCCCAAAACTAGGACTTGGTATTGTATAGAAGGAAAAGCAAGGGCAGCAAAATTCTGAGATCCAATCCTCAGTGATCAAATCTCTGAGACCTTTATGATGTAAGGGACTGAACTCTGTATCTGAGATCTTTGCAAAAAGCACAGGTCTGGAGCCAGACTCTTCAAGTTCAAATCTTGCCTCTGCAAATATGATTCTGTGCCTCTTCATTTATCAATCAGTTCCTTTGAGAAGAGAGCATTTGAAGTGTTAGCAATTTCTCTCTATAAATGAGGCTTACCTTATCTATTTCTTAGTGCTGTTATGAGACTTAAACAAGATAAAATATATGAAACATATAAAGCTAAGATTATAAAGCATGGTACCACACTGCCAATGTCACAGGCTTCTACTTTTCCTTTTCTTTCTCCCTATCTCCTTCCTTCTTTCATGTCATTCAGTCAATGATTGTCCTGGGCACTAAGAAGCCAGTGAGAAACAAATACATATGATCATTGTGAGCCTGTAACTCACACCCAGTATGGACTTCCAGATGATAAGCAAACAACTGAATCAATGAGCAAGGTAATGTCAAGGGGCGACAGATGCTCTAACCCAGCATCTGGGTTAGAGAGTGATAGTGGGCATTTGGGAGGGTGAACTACTTAGTGTGGTCAGGGAGGTCTTCTGGAGGGGGAATTTGAGCAGAGATGTCAGTGACAAGAAATATTCTGCATGGGAAGATGGGGAGCGAGGGGGATGCAGTGGAAGGACCTAGGCTGAGGGAATAGAAGTATGTGAAATCTAACATAGGAGAGAGCTAGGTGTATTCAAGGGACTGGGAGAAGAGGCAAGAGTTTCGAGCCTGGTATGGAATGAGGCTGGAGAAATGGAAGGAGTTGCAATTGTAGTGTGCAAAGTAAAAGCATGTCAGGACCTGAATCTGTTCTTTAGTCTTGTTTAGACTGTCAAGATGAGTATGAAGATTAAGAAGGTACAGGAAGGCTTCTAGCAATGTACTGAGATGAGAGCCATCCCTGAGAGATAAGATAGTAAAGGAAATGTTGCCAAAGAAGAGGTCATTAGAGCTGCGACTTGAAAAGGAGCGGATGACACTTGCAAAAAGCAGGAGGTGGGGCATTCTCAGCAGGAGGTGAGGAGCGTTTGGACACAGCAGAAGGAACACATAGAAAGATTTTGGAAAATGGAAATTATCTGATCATTAGCACTGAGGGTAGGGACTTGGAGTTGATTCTCAGACCCAGGGAGCAGATTTCCAGGGCTACTTCTAAGAGCCAGCCCTCACCCAGTCTTCCAGTGCATGTGCCTTTGGTGTAATGGTTGTCAAGTTTGGCTGAGATCTTCGGCTCTGGGACAGAGTCCAGTTGTGTGCCGACTGGGTCTCTTGCATTTCACTTGATCTCTCAGTTGATCCTCAGAATAGGCCAGTCACCATTCAGAAAAGGATAGATCATCATACTCTCAAACAGATAAATTAGCTGGTCTCACATAGTGGAAAGAGCTTGGGATTTGAACCTAGTTCTTTTGCCTTTATTTAGCTTTTTGAACTCTTACCATTTAATATCTCCAAGTCACAGTTACCTCATTTGTAAAATGGAGACAACATCTCCTACTCCCCAGGACAGTTGGAAGAATTCAATAACATGATGCATGAAAAACTATATTTACATTCGCCCTGTCCCCACCCTTCTGTTACCATTTGTAGTCTATAAGTAGATTCTGAAGCTTTTTGGATATCCTGTGATTGTCAGTCAGAGGGGCAGCATCACAGAATGCATCTGAGGAGCAGGTTTCCTCGGGATCATTCCTGGCCAGCAAAATAAGCTCTTCAGTCCAATATCCTTCCTGTAGGTCAGATACCCAAAAGCAGGTTGCTTGCTCTCCAAGGCAACTGCAGATGCTTATGTCAACAGAAGGGAGAGCGTCAGACATTTGAAAATAGAAAACAAGGTCAAAAAGCTCCATTTGGCTAGTGGATACTTCTCTTACAAACATTTTTACCTCCAAATGTAGAATTGTCTCATTTTCATAAACTCTGGTTCAGATGCTGTCTGGGCAACCAGGCTATGTGCCCCCAAGAACCTATAGAATGATAAAACCTGTGATCTTTGTGAAGCAAATATCCCATGCCTTTAGAGGAAATATTTTTAGTCTCTTATTCTCAATTTGAATATTTGAGTGGATTTCTCACTGCACAAAATGTTTCATTCCAACTCCAGCTCAGTGGGTCTCTAAGGTGAAAGTGTTCATGATTAATTTTGTTCATAAACACACTGAAAAAAGAAAAAAGGTCCCTGATGTACATCAGCACTTTAAATGCTGTGACTTTGATTCAATTTAATTACTTCCTCCCCATAGTTTTCAGTTGAAAGGCTTCAAATCAAGAGTTGCTGCTCATAAATGTAATTACTTTCCCTGGTAAATGAGAATGAGTTCAGAAATGAAGGGCCTTGCAGGTGCAGGCATCATGAAGGGAGAGAGTGAGGAGCAAACAGAGCATCCAGAGCCCTGGCTTGGAGGTCTGGTCCTGTGACTGCTAATTTGCTAAACTCTTTCTCAACACCACCATCTCTTTTTTATAAAAAAATATAGTTATATATGACTGTACACAGAAGAACTGTACAAAAATGATCTTAATGACCCAGATAAACATGATGGTGTGATCACTCTGATCACTCACCTAGAGCCAGACATCCTGGAGTGTGAAGTCAAGTGGACCTTAGAAAGCATCACTATGAACAAAGCTAGTGGTGGTGATGGAATTCTAGCTGAGCTATTTCAAATTCTATAAGATGATGCTGTTAAAGTGCTGTACACAATATGCCAGCAAATATGGAGAACTCAGCAGTGGCTACAGGAATGGAAAAGGTCAATTTTCATGCCAACCCCAAAGGAAGGCAATGCCAAATAGTGTTCAAACTACCTCACAATTGCATTCATCTCGTGTGCTAGCAAAATAATGCTCAAAATGCTCCAAGCTAGGATTCAGCAATATGTGAACTGAGAACCTCCAGACGTTCAAGCTGGATTTAAAAAAGGCAGAGGAACTAGAGATAAAATTGCCAACATCTGTTGGATCATAGAAAAATCAGGATAATTCCAAAAAAACATTTATTTCTGCTTCATTGACTATGCTAAAGCCTTTGGTTGGATCACAACAAGCTGTGGAAAATACTTAAAGAGATGGGAATACCAGACCACCTTACCTGCCTCCTAAGATATCTGTATGCAGGTCAAGAAGCAACAGTTAGAACCGGAAATGGAACAACAGACTGGTTCCAAATTGGGAAAGGAGTACATCAAAGCTGTATATTGTCACCTTGCTTATTTAATTTATATGCAGAGTACATCATGCGAAATGCTGGACCAGATGAAGCACAAGCTGGAATCAAGATTGCAGGGAGAAATATCAATAACCTCAGATATACAGATGACATCACCCTTATAGTAGAAAGCAAAGAGGAACTAAAGAGCTTCTTGATGAAAGTGAAAGAGGAGAGTGAAAAAAACTGGCTTAAAACTCAGCATTCAAAAAATGAAGATCATGGCATCTGGTCCCATCACTTCATGGCAAATAGATGGGAAACAGTGGAAACAGGGAAAGACTTTATTTTCTTGGGCTCCAAAATCACTGCAGATGGTGACTGTAGCCATGAAATTAAAAGACGCTTGCTCCTTGGAAGAAAAGCTGTGACCAACCTAAACAGCATATTAAAAAGCAGAGACATTATTTTGCTGTCAATGGTCAGTCTAGTCAAATTATGTTTTTTCCAGTAGTCATGTATGGATGCAAGATTTGGAGCATAAAGAAAGCTGAGTACTGAATAATTGATACTTTTGAACAGTGATGTTGGAGGAGACTTTTTTTTTTTTTAATTTGATTTTATTTTTAAACTTTACAATATTGTATTAGTTTTGCCAAATATCGAAATGAATCCGCCACAGGTATACCCGTGTTCCCCATCCTGAACCCTCCTCCCTCCTCCCTCCCCTACCCTCCCTCTGGGTCGTCCCAGTGCACCAGCCCCAAGCATCCAAAATGGCAAATGAAGCAACGGACAAACAACTAATCTCAAAAATATACAAGCAACTCCTACAGCTCAACTCCAGAAAAATAAATGACCCAATCAAAAAATGGAGAAGACTCTTGAGAGTCCCTTGGACACAAGGAGATCAAACCAATCAATCGTAAAGGAAATCGGTCCTGAATATTCATTGGAAGGACTGATGCTGAAGCTGAAACTCCAATACTTGGGCCACCTGATGCAAAGAACTGACTCATTGGAGAAGACTCTGATGCTGGAAAAGATTGAGGGTAGGAGGAGAAGGGAATAACAGAGGATGAAATGGTGGATGACATCATCGACTCAATGGACATGAGTTTGAGCAAGCTCTGGTAGATGGTGACTGATAGGGAAGCCTGGTGTACTGTAGTCCGTGGGGTCACAGAGAGTCAGACATGACTCAGCAACTGAACTGAACTGATGGGTATATACACACACAAGTGCATACACACCGGGGGCAATGTTGCCTAATGGAATGAAGTTGGTTTTGAAATCAGATGGATATGGCTTTGAATGTTAGCTCCTCCACTTTAGGGGCCTCCTTTTCCCCCTTCTTTACTCTTTTGTTTCAGTCAGAAATATTCATGGTATGTTTGGCTGGGTATACTGTGAGTAAACAAACTGATGTGGGAAAAATAGGACAGATGACCTATAAAATATTTTCTAGCCCTGATCAGTTATGTTATACAATTGTGGCAACCATATTCAGAGGTTGTCATTCTTACCCAGGACCCTAAACCTGGCAGAGTTCTGGTATGTGGAAAGGAGAAGGTGATCTTGTATATTCTCTACTTATTGACTGTGACCTTGGGCAACAGAATGAATGTCCCTGAGCTGTCCCTTCCCACAGTGAATCAATGTCCACTTTTCGAGCCACCTCTCAGAACTGTTGTAAGGATCTGAAATTTAAAAAATGTGAATGCAGAACAACTCAGCTAAAAAGATCACTCCAGAGAAACTGAGATGTTGAGTGTTCAGGTGGGAGTGTGAAGTTAGGGCTGGGGTGGAGGTGAGTTCATGAGTATGTGAAGCAAAGAAGCAAACGCCACACCACCGTACTTTCTGTGGCCTTCAGAGCACTGTCCAGTCTGAGTGCCTGCTTGGCCCAGTGCAGAGCAGGCTCAGCCCTGTATTTCTGTGCACAGGCAAGGGGCTAGGCACATCGGTTCAGGGGAGACTGCACGACCAAACCATCTTTGCACCCTGACAACCACACAGAACTGAAAATTCACAGTGACTCCCTCACAAGGATGCGAGTTGTCCATGTCGTCCACAAATATCAGGGACCCCCACAGTCTGTCCTCAGGGCCAGTTATTTTTAGACTTCTGCCTGCACTTGAGATCAGGTTACTAAATACCGAAGGCACCCTGTGGGTGAAAATCTCACCAGATCTAGGAGAAATGTGAAGTATGTTTGCAAAGAGAAATAGGTTCTCATTCCTTCCAAACTTTCCCCATCTTTTCTACTGTCTAAGAGGAGCTCTCTGCAATGTATGTTAGTCTTTGGATTAATAAAGGGAACTGTGTTTCCTTTGGGTGAGCTATAAGATTATGTGTATACTTATAAGAAGGAATAGAGTTCTCCTCTACTTATTCTCTTCGGTCTGGATGACCAGAATTTTAGACAGGCTTGAGAGCATTCCCCAAGGTAGCACTGAGACCTAAATGTCTTTGTTCACAGAGAACTTCTCTGCTCGCTCTGGAGACTGAGGTGTTCATTGTAGGAGATGATGAGTGCTTTGTGTTCTCTGATCCATCTGTCTACCCCACTGTTGAGCACTTCCCTTAGTCAAAATCTACTGCAAAGGGGAAGGTTCATAGCAATACAGGCTTACCTCAAGAAACAAGAAAAAAGTCAAATAAATAACCTAATTCTACACCTAAAGCAACTAGAAAAGGAAAAAGTGAAGAACCCCAGGGTTAGAATAGGGAAAGAAATCTTAAAAATTAGGGCAGAAATAAATGCAAAAGAAACAAAAGAGACCTTAGCAAAAATCAACAAAGCCAAAAGCTGGTTCTTGGAGAAGATAAATAAAATTGACAAACCATTAGCCAGACTCATCAAGAAACAAAGGGAGTAGAATCAAATCAACAAAATTAGAAATGAAAATGGAGAGATCACAACAGACAACACACAAATACAAAGGATCATAAGAGACTACTATCAGCAACTATATGCCAATAAAATGGACAACTTGGAAGAAATGGACAAATTCTTAGAAAAGTATAACTTTCCAAAATTTAACCAGGAAGAAATAGGAAATCTTAACAGACTCATCACAAGCATGGAAATCGAAACTGTAATCAGAAATCTTCCAAAAAAACAAAAGCCCAGGACCAGATGGCTTCACAGCTGAATTCTACCAAAAATTTAGAGAAGAGCTGACACCTATCCTACTCAAACTCTTCCAGAAAATTGCAGAGGAAGGTAAACTTCCAAACTCATTTTATGAGGCCACCATCACCCTAATACCAAAACCTGACAAAGATGCCACCAAAAAAGAAAACTACAGGCCAATATCACCGATGAACATAGATGCAAAAATCCTTAACAAAATTCTAGCAAACAGAATCCAACAACAAATCAAAAAGATGATACATCATAACCAAGTGGGCTTTATCCCAGGGATGCAAGGATTCTTCAATATTCACAAATCAATCAATGTGATATACCACATTAACAAATTGAAAGATAAAAACAATGTGATTATCTAATAGATGCAGAGAAAGCCTTTGACAAAATTCAACATCCATTTATGATAAAAAAAAAACCCTCCAGAAAGCAGGCATAGAAGAAATATACCTCAATATCATAAAAGCCATATATGATAAACCCACAGCAAACATTATCCTCAATGGTGAAAAATTGAAAGCATTTTCCCTAAAGTCAGGAACAAGACAAGGATGCCCACTCTCACCACTACTATTCAACATAGTTTTGGAAGTTTTAGCCACAGCAATCAGAGCAGAAAAAGAAATAAAGGAAATCCAGATTGGAAAAGAAGAAGTAAAACTCTCACTGTTTGCAGATGATGTTATCCTCTACATAGAAAACCCTAGACACCACCAGAAAATTACTAGAGCTAATCATTGAATAGAGTAAAGTTTCAGGATATAAAATTAACACACAGAAATCTCTTGCATTCCTATACACTAACAATGAGAAAACAGAAAGAGAAATTAAGGAAAAAATTCCATTCACCATTGCAATGAAAAGAGTAAAATACTTAGGAATATATCTACCTAAAGAAACTAAAGGCCTATATATAGAAAACTATAAAACACTGATGAAAGTAATCAAAGAGGACACAAATAGATGGAGAAATATACCATGTTCATGGATCAGAAGAATCAATATAGTGAATATGAGTGTACTACCCAAAACAATCTATCGATTCAATGCAATCCATATAAAGCTACCAATGGTATTTTTCAGAGAAACAGAACACATAATTCCACAGTTTGTCTGGAAATACAAAAAACCTCGAATAGCCAAAGCAATCTTGAGAAAGAAGAATGGAACTGGAGGAATCAACCTGCCTGACTTCAGGCTCTACTACAAAGCCACCGTCATCAAGACAGTATGATATTGGCACAAAGATAGAAATGTAGATCAATGGAACAAAACAGGAAGCCCAGAGATAAATCTACTCACCTATGGACACGTTATCTTTGACAAAGGAGGCAAGAATACACAATGGAGAAAAGACAATCTCTTTAACAAGTGGTGCTGGGAAAACTGGTCAAACACCTGTAAAATAATGAAACTAGAACACTTTCTAACACCATTCACAAAAATAAACTCAAAATGGATTAAAGATCTAAAAATGAGAACAGAAACTATAAAACTCATAGAGGAAAACATAGGCAAAACACTCTCCGACATAAATCACAGCAGAATCCTCTATGACCCACTTCCCAGAGTAATGGAAATAAAAGCAAAAATAAACAAATGTGACCTAATTAAACTTACAAGCTTTTACACAACGAAGGAAACTATAAGGAAGGTGAAATGACAGCCTTCAGAATGAGAGAAAATAATAGCAAACGAAGCAATGGACAAAGAATTAATCTCAAAAACACGAGCAACTCCAGCAGCTCAACTCCAGAAAAATAAACCACCCAATCAAAAAATGGGCAAATAACTAAACAGACATTTCTCCAAAGAAGACATACAAATGGCTAACAAACACATGAAAAGATGCTCAACATCACTCATTATCAGAGAAATGCAAATCAAAACCATAATGAGGTACCATCTCATGCCGGTCAGAATGGCTGCTATCAAAAAAAATCTACAAACAATAAATGCTGGAGAGGGTGGAGAGAAAAAGGAACACTCTTACACTGTTGGTGGGAATGCAAACTAGTACAGCCACTATGGAGAACAGTGTGAAGATTCAAAAAACTGGAAATAGAACTGCCATACGACCCAGGAATCCCACTGCTGGGCATACACACTGAGGAAACCAGAACTGAGAGAGACACCCCATGTTCATCACAACACTGTTTATTATAGCCAGGACATGCAGGCAACCTAAATGTCCATCAGCAGACAAATGGATAAGAAAGCTGTGGTACATATACACTATGGAATATTACTCAGCTATTAAAAAGAACACATTTGAATCAGTTCTAATGAGGTGGATGAAACTGGAGCCTATTATACAGAGTGATGTAAGTTGGAAAGAAAAACACCAATGCAGTTTATTAACACATATATATGGAATTTAGAAAGATGGTAATGATAACCCAGTATGTGGTACAGTGAAAGAGACACAGATGTATAGAACAGTCTGTTGGACTCTGTGGGGAGGGCAAGGGTGGGATGATCTGAGAGAATAGCAATGAAACATGTATATTATCATATATGAAATAGATCAACAGTCCAGGATTGATGCATGAGACAGGGTGCTCAGGGCTGGTCCACTGGGATGACCCAGAGGGATGGGATGGGGAGGGAGATGGGAGGAGGGTTCAGGATGGGAAACACACATACACCCATGGCTAATTCATGTCAATGTATGGCAAAAACCACTACAATATTGTAAAATAATTAGCCTCCAATTAAAATAAATAAATTTTAAAAACTTGAAAAAAAATCTCTTCTTTCATCAGGGTGGAGACTGGATGGCAAGAATGAAAAAACAAGTGTGGACCATCCTCTAATTGTCATCTATAAACATTATCATCAGGGCAGACACCATTGGTTATCTACTCAGGCTGTGGTCCCCGTTTCTTCTTTGTAGGCAGATTCCTGATTTTGTCCTTATATCCACTTTCTTCATGGTAGCCATGTGCCCAGAGAAGGATAACTCCTGTGTTGGTGAAGCTGATTATGATTTTCCATTTTTCCTGTCAGCAATTGATTTATGTATGATATATAACCCAGTTCTGGCTGATAAGATAAGGGTGGGGTTACTCCTGGAAACGATTTTAATTGTTCTTCTGTTGGAACCTGTAAAGTCTGCACAAGCTCTCTGGAACTGTAGCAGCCATCTTGTGACCATTGAGAGACTGGCCCAGGGGCAAAAGTGATATGCTAAGGATGGCAGAATGGAAAGCTGAAACAAACTTGAATTCATAGGGATGCAAATAAGCCCCTGAAATACCCTACCCTGAAGCCATACTACCTTGGGATTTCTTGATTTTTAAAGCCAGGCAAGTGAGAGTTGCTTTTCATTGGCAGCCAAAAGAATTGGACTTATGCAAAAATTTGCACTAAGACAGGTTTTACATAACAACAAAGAGAAGGGGAATATGGGATCCATTATCCAGACTGGCTGGGCCAAATGCAGTATGCTAGATGCATTAGATGGTGGGACTTGATTGGATCATGGCACAGGGCAACAAAAGAATGGATTAATTTATCAGCTGTCATTTTTTCTGAAACCGAGTGCTCATTGAAGACAAGGTTTCAGAAAACCAAGTGACAGTTACCATACAACTTTATAGAAAACTTGAAAAAATCAAATTTTATAAGCTAGGATGATTGCTTCTATTTCAGCTATACAACTTAAAGAGATAGAATGTCAAGTTCAAATTTCTAATTCAGGGACAGGCTGAAAATTATGATTTATCTAGGTCTAATTATCTATTGTTGAAAGGCTAAAACCGAACACAAATTTGATTCTTTAGATTGCCAAATTACAAGATCATTGATATCATTGATGTTCTGGGTCTCTTATGTGAAAGTGAAGGCATGCATCAACAAGAGGTAAGCTCTCAACAAAAATAGAAATCTATGGGAAGAGTTGGATGATGAGTTAGTCTGGTTCTCCAGCAAAATATAGATAGATAGATGCGTGCAAGAGCACTAAGTTGCTTCAGTTATGTCTGACTCTTTGTGACCCTATGGACTGTAGCCCACCAGGCTCTCTGTCCATGGGATTCTCCAGAGAAGAATACTGGAATGGGTTGCCATGCCCTCCTCCAGGGTATCTTCTCAACCCAGGGATTGAACACATGTCCTTTATGTCTCCTGTATGGGCAGGAGAGTTATTTATCACCAGTGTCACCTGGGAAGCCCATAGATATACATAGATAGATATAGATAGAAGTAGAGAGAGACACACACACACACACACAGAGCACGAAAGATTAATTTATTATAAGGAATTGGCTTACATGATTATGGAAGCTGAGGAGTCTAAAATCTGCAGTCAGCAAGCTGGAGGCCCAGGAGAGTCAATGTTTTTTAAGTTCTAGTCTTACTGACGGAGAAGGCAATGGCACCCCACTCCAGTACTCTTGCCTGGAAAATCCCATGGACGGAGGAGCCTGGTGGGCTGCAGTCCATGGGGTCGCTAAGAGTCAGACACGACTGAGCGACTTCACTTTCACTTTTCACTTTCACGAATTGGAGAAGGAAATGGCAACCCACTCCAGTGTTCTTGCCTGGAGAATCCCAGGGACGGTGGAGCCTGATGGGCTGCTGTCTATGGGGTCGCACAGAGTCGGACACGACTGAAGCGACTTAGCAGCAGAAGCAGTCTTACTGAGGCAGGAAAAGGCCAAAGTTCCAGCTCAAACACAGGCATAGAGAGTGAAGTCTCCCATACTGAGCCTTTTTATTCTATTCAGGCCTTCAGCAGATTAGATGAGGCCCATCCATATTAGGCAGGGCAATCTGCTTTACTCAGTCTACCAATTCACACTTTAATGTCATCCAGAAACAGTCACAGACACACTAAAGAATAATGTCTGATCAAATGACTGGGCACCCCATGACCCAGTCAAGTTGACACATGATGTTCACCTATAATCTATAATGACAATGCAGAGTCCTCTAAGTCTTCAATTTCCCCTGACCCTTGCTTGCTCTGAAAAGCAGTCCTTTTCCCTCTTTGATGAAGCTGTTTTCTCTACTATAGGCTTTACAATAACCCAGCAAGGAGCCAACTCTCCTCTTTCCCAATCACACAAATGTCTCCATTCCCTGCCAGGTTTTATATTAAGAATCATATCCCAGAATGTGTATTGTGAGCCAATTGCAAAGTTAAACCCAGGAGGAGATTATTTCAACACCAACTGGAATTGTAAGAACTTGCTAATTATTTCAGCAAAATTTAGTAAAGATCAATTTGAAGGGAATCTGAACATCTAGGATCAAGGAAAGAGGAGCAGACTTCTAAGTGAGACTAAATTTGTTAATATGCATGAACCAACCAGAACGTCTGAACTCAGTATGTTGGCTCAATGTACTCTATCACTATTCTATTTGCATAGTGATATAAATCCTAGACATGACAGTGGCCCATGCTACATGAAAATAAGTTGCCAGAAGTTCCTTGTTACATGGGGAAGAAGAAATTCAAAGACTGAGGAGACAGCAATCTTAGAATGGATTTATCCAGAAAGCCTCACAATTCTATACTCTAACTGTATGACCCTCACTTCACCAGGCATTGGACATTGATTAGGGGGCATCTGCAAAGGCAATGGCACCCCACTCCAGTACTCTTGCCTGGAAAATCCCATGGATGGAGGAGCCTGGTAGGCTGAAGTCCATGGGGTTGCTGAGAGTCAGACACAACTGAGTGACTTCACTTTCACTTTTCACTTTCATGCATTGGAGAAGGAAATGGCAACCCACTCTAGTGTTCTTGCCTGGGGAATCCCAGGGACAGGGGATCCTAGTGGGCTGCCATCTATGTGGTCGCACAGAGTCGGACACGACTGACGCAACTTAGCAGCAGCAGCAGCAGCAGCAGCATCTTTTGAAGTGATTTGGGAGACACAAATCTTTTAAAGATGGTGTAGTGACTATTCTCTGTAGGCCAAGGATGGTGACTTCTATTTTCCCTGTGATGTTTGAAACAAAGTTATATACTGAATCTTAAGTAGGAAGAAATCCCTCTAAGCAGTTTAGAGGGATTAGGAACTGAGGTGGTCTCTGTGGGAAAAGAGGAAGAGGGCTGATTAGAAATATGTAGAATATTAAAATTGTTAGAAGTAATGTACCAACATTGGGAGCCTGGTTGATCTTAGAAAACATTACACGGTAGGGGCAGCATTTCACTTGGTGTGTGTCCGTGTGTGTGTGTGCATGTGTGTGTGCTTTCCTGGTAGTGGCCACTACTAGGTGAGAAAGAGAGTAGTTAGAGCTATCTATGGTTGAGATTTTTCTAAATATGTATATTTGTATAAGAAAGTGACAAAGGGATAAAGGAGCTGATGGCATTAAAAGAATTCAGTCTTGATTTATGGGAAATAGGCTAGACTAGGAGGAGAGAAAATGGGAGATGGTAGTAAGAAGGAAGTAGAAGAAAGAAAGCATTATATATCTTGATGAGGCTGGAAACTGAAAATCAGATAAGAAAATAGAATGGCAGAGACTGGCTAGCTATTTACCAAATGCATTCATTCTTTCTGCTGGACCACAGGTAGATTTTTTCCTATCTTTATTATGAACATGTATGAGTTCTGGACAGTGGACTGTGGGTAGAAGTATTGAACTCTAATCCTAGACCTGACTCACGAAAATTCCCACATGTCATCTGCCATGCACTTTCCCTTCTTTGTCAGTCTCTGATGTCACCTGGTGAAAATGGTGAAGGCATGAGATAAAAGGAAACTGTATCTTTAAATAGTTGGTTGAATGAGAGCTGCCCATGAATTAGGAACACACACCTTGACTCTAACAGGGTAAGGAATAAACATATTGTGGTAAAACACTGATATTTTGTGTTTTATCTGTTACAACAACTAGTGTTTCATAATTAATATAGTTTTTTTTTTTAATAGAGGGAAAATTGTAATTAGGCTATACCAGAGGAGACACAGCTCCTGTTGATAACAAGGTCCAGAGAGTAGTCATGTAGCTAAAGTGGAGGAGATAAATGTTATTAGTAGGAAGAGATCAAAAACCTCAGAAGTCAGTATGTTGGATGTCAACATAGATATTAAAATCATCAAAGATGATGAGAAGTGTAGACCATGAATCAGAATAATCTGATAGCAGCCAGCACTTATTGGATGCCCAACATTTTGCCTTCACTTATAACCACCAAATGTGGTAGGTGTTACTATTAGCCTCTTTCACAAACAAGGAACTTTAGCCTTAAAGAGGCTAAGTAACTTGCACAAGGTTTCTCAGTTTGAACTTGAACTCAAACTATTTGAATTCAAAGTCTATATTCTTAAGTACAACATGAAAGTTTAACTGTACAACATGGATTTAAACTTTAAAACTGCATCTATGTCATAAGCCAAGATGTTTCAAAATTTAAGAGCAAAAATCTCTGAGTTAAATATTGTTGTCAATAATCTTAAACAATTTGAATATATTAATTTCTTTACATTAATAACTATGTTGGTGCAGACCCTACAGTCTAAGACATAAGACTGTCTGATAGCTGCCTCTGTGGTTTTTTGAAGTCTCCTCAGTATTTTACTAAAGACTCTTCATTGGATATCTTTGAATAACCATGTCATCTAGTCATCTGAGCCTCACTACAGTAAGGAGTGAACAGCATCAGAGAGACAAAATGACTTACACCAAGCATTGATCAACAAAGTTGAGTCTCTGATCCCAGCTCTGTACTTTTTTTCTGTGTGAGTTACACCTTAAGTTTCCGTTTTGTAATCTATACAATTTTTATTAAAATGAAAACATATTCAGAAAACCAATATGTACAATGGATAAAACAATTCTGATATTATTCTCTATATTTCTTTGTATGCCCATGATATTTCATAACAAAGCTCGGATGACCACAGTGAGAGGGTTGCACCCTTCCTCCTATAGCAGGCCTAGACATCCCTCACCCCCCAAATGCCCCAGAGTTCTGCAGTGCACAGCTAGCAATAAATGTAGTTTTATGTTTTCTAGAGACAAGTGCAAAGAGAGAAACATAACTTTTTAATGAGTAACAGACCAATGCAGTAAAACCAAACTATGATCAAAAGAAGCACATTAGAAGGCTATTCTGAATATTCTGAATACTAATACTTTAGAAATATACATATACAAACATATGCACATAAATAAATAAACATATATTGTATTTAGATGAATATTTATTTTTAAGCCCAGAAATTATATTCTAATGTGTTTATTACATAGAAACTATTTTATGTGCATTACAAAAATGTCAAAAACATCATTATTCTCAATAACTCCTAAAAGGAAATTGCTCACATATCTACCACTTGTAGAATGGATAAACAAATAGCTGCACTTTGATACATGAATATAATATACAGCAAAGAAAATGAACAAGCTTCAGCTATAGTCAGAAACATGAATGAATATTATATAATATTGAACAAAAAAGGAAAGGCAAGAAATAATTAATATGTTGTGATTCTACATATATATACACACACACACAGATTAAAAACTATATTGCTGAGAAATGCATATTCATGTTTAAAACTATAAAGGAAAGCCAGGAAGCAATTACAATAAAAGTTAGAATAACAATAACCATCCAGAGAACAGAAAGAGGACAGAAAAGGCAGGAAGGAATTGTGGGGTTCCCTGATGGCTCAGGTGGTAAAGAATACACCTACAGTGCAGGAGAGCCAAGTTCGATCCCTGGGTGGGGAAGAATTCCAAGGACAGAAGAACCTGGCAGGCTACAGTCCATGGGGTCCCAAAAGGTGGGACACAACTGGACGACTAACACTTTCACTTTCTTTTTTACCAGGATAGGGCTTCACAAGTCTATTCATCTGTCAAACTGTACTGTATTATGCACTTTTCAGTACATTATACTCCCCAGTTAAAAATTTGGGGGAAGCACATAAACACAGACTCACACACTCCCCTTTCTGCCCACCACTGATCTAAAGAAGAGAAATCTTTGGTGGATTTTCCTAGAGAAGACAGTGTGTAATGAATATCAAATACTCATCAATATCATCTTCATATTAAACACAGCGTGTTTTTCCTTGAGGCTACTTCTTATACCAGTTCTATTGGCTTTACACCAAAGTATACTCTAGTGGCTTGTTTGATTTAAGATAAAATTTCATAGAACCTGGAGACAGGGAGCTACAAGATTAATCCTTCAGAGGAATTATCTCTCTTACATGAGCTTTTGAAAGATTTCCTGACAGTGATTTCAGGATGAGATCTCCTGATAAATTTCTGGGGTGGGCCAGTTCTCAAGTACCAGGCATGAGAGAATATTAGTCCCCTCTTGTGAAAATGAACCATCCTATTAATAATAAAACATCTGCCAGAATGGAAGGCCATTTCCAGTTTTGATTGAAGAGAACTGAGAAAGGACATGCAACTAGAGTCAGAATTTCATTCAGAAAGTCATTTTGAGTCTGCTGCAATTCTTGGGAAAATGGAAAGTTAAGACTCCTCAATTCTTTACTATAAAGCAAGGCTATGGTTATTGGACTTCCCAGGTGGCCCAGTGGTAAAGAATCTGCCTGCCAAGGCAGAGGACGCAAAAGATACAGGCTTGATCCGTGGGTTGGGAAGACCCCCTGGAGTAGGAAACAATTAAGAAAACAGTAATAGGAAATGACAACCCACTCCAATATTCTTGCCAATACTAATTCTTCCAATCCACAGCATGGTACATCTTTTGATCTGCTTGTGTCTTCTTTGATTTCTTTCATCAGCATCTAATAGTTTTATAGTTTTCAGAGTACAGGTCTTTTGTCTCCTTAGATAGGTTTATGTTTAGGTATTTTATTCTTTTTGATGTCATGAGAACTGGAATTGCTTCTTGAATTTCTCTTTCTGGTCTTTTGTTGTTAGTATATAGAAATGCATCAGGAAAAAAAATGAAATTATATCATTCCTTAATACCAAACACAGAATAAGCTCAAAATGGACTAAATACCTAAATATTAGTTGTTGTTCTTGTTCAGTCACTATGTCTGATTCTTTGCAACTCCATGGACTACAGCACACCAGGCTTCCCTGTCCTTCACTATCTCCTGGAGTTTGCTCAAACTCATGTCCATTGAATCTGTGATGCCATTCAACCATCTCATCCTCTGTTGCCCCCTTCTCTTTCTGCCCTCAATCTTTCCCAGCATCAGGGTCTTTTCCAAATAATTGGCTCTTCACCTCAGGTGGCCAAAGTATTGGAGCTTCCACTTCAGCATCAGTCCTTCCAATGAATATTCAGGGTTGATTTCCTTTAGGATTGATTGGTGTGAGACAAACATTATAAAACTCCTAGAGGAAAACATAGGCAGAAGTCTCTCTGACACAAATTGCAGCAATATCTTTTTCAATCCATCTCCCAGAATAATGGAAATAGAAACAAAAATAAACAAATAGGACCTACTTAAATTCAAAGGCTTTTACACAGCAAAAGAAACAAACAAACAAACAAAAAAACCACAAAGATAATCTACAGATTGGGAGAAAATAATTGCAAATTATATGACCAACAGGATTAGTCTCCAAAATTCAAAAACAGCTCAAGATGCTTAACAGCATTAAAAAAAAAAATCAAATAATGGGCAAATGACCTAAACAGACATTTCTCCAAAGAAGACAAACAGATGGCCAAGAGGCACATAAAAACGTGTTCAACATTGCTAATTACTAGAGAAATGCAAATAAAAACAACAATGAGATGTCACCTTGCATCTGTCAAAATGACTATCATCAAAAAATCCACAAACAATAGATGCTGGAGAGAGTCTGAAGAGAAGGGAACCCTCCTACACTATTGATGGGAATGTAAGTTCATGCAGCCACTATAGAGAATAGTATAAAGTTTCCTTAAAAAACTAAGAATGGTACTATCATATGACCCTGCAATCCCACTCCTGGGCATATATCCAGAGGAAAACATGATCTGAAAGCATGCTAAGTCGCTTCAGTTGTGTCCAACTCTGTGCGACCCCATAGATGGCAGCCCACCAGGCTCCCCCGTCCCTGGGATTCTCCAGGCAAGAACACTGGAGTGGGTTGCCATTTCCTTCTCCAATGCGTGAAAGTGAAAAGTGAAAGTGAAGTCGCTCAGTCGTGTCTGACCCTCAGTGACCCCATGGACTGCAGCCTACCAGGCTGCTCCGTCCATGGGATTTTCCAGGCAAGAGTACTGGAGTGGTTCGCCAATGCCTTCTCCAAGCATACATGCATCCAAATGTTCTTTGCAGCACTGTTCACAATAGCCAAGTTCTGGAAGCAACCTAAATAATCACTGATAGAGGAATAGATAAAGAAGATGTGGTACAATGGAATATTACCCAGCCATAAAAAAGAATGGATTTATTCTTCATAAGTTTTTTACTAGTCATTAGTATTCTAAGTGATGAGTCTCTTGGGATAAGAACAAGTTAAGAAGGAATTTTGAATTCCCTATCTTGTTCACTTTTTTATTTTCTATTCTCAGTGCCATGCTTGGCATGAGGTAGGCATGAGGCAAACCTTTGTTGATAAATGTATGAGTTTTGACATCAGGGATATAACCCCTAAATATTCAGCTAGGGAATACCTCTTGCTTACTTGAATTAATGAATTACATGAATTAATGAATCCATGGTGGTTATATGAGCATGGACTTTGGAAAGAAATACAATCCAATAACATTAATATTTAACACACATGGATAACAGACTCAGGCTATGGATAAGTCAGTCCTTATGAGAAATGTAACTTGTGAAGCAAAACTATGGACATGGGTTAACTAGGAATTTCAGAGCTGCTTTCATATGCAAAATGAGTCTTGCACAAGAACTTTCTCTTCCTACCACTGCACATGATAATTTACCTATGTGTATTCCCTCCCATTACAATAGAGGAGCCATACCCTCTTCCTATCAAAATACAGTCCCTTCACCTATTTTTGTTTTTCATTCCCCCCATCTTCTCAAGAAATGCATATTACCATAGCTTTTATATTAAACTGTTGTTTTCTTTTAACTTTTTAACATGCTCAGATGGTTCTCATTTGCAAAAACAAAATAAAAATTTCTCTACTCTATGATCTCCTTAATCTACTATTACTTAGCAGCCAAATTTCTGAAAAGAGCCCTCGTACTTGGTGTTCTCAGTCCACCTCTGTTCTCAGAGTAATCTGGCTTCTGACTCCATCACGTCAACAAATAGCTCCTGTAAAGGTCACCATTGACCTCTCAATGATTGTCCCCAATGGATGTTTTCAGTCCTTACCTGTTACCTCTCAGCATCATTCACCATTGCTGGCATCTCCTTCCCTTTTCCTCTTCACTTTTACAATTCAACATTCTCTTGTTTTCCCCTGGATCTCTTGGTCACTCCTTTGTCTTCTTTGCAGCTTCCTTTTCCTCAACCAGGCCATTTAGTATCAGAATTCTCAACTCTTCATTCTAGCACTTCTTCATCTTCTGCTCTGTGCTTTCCCTCTAAGCCAGTGGTTCTTAAACATGTCTACCTCTAGGAAATCATATAGATAAAGAGCCTTAAAAATATTGATTCTGGAGTTTCCTTGTAATAGTTTACTTAATTAATTTTGTGGAAAGCCTGGCTATTGGGATTTTTAAAAGCCCTTTCTAGTGGTAAAGACCTCATCTACCAATGCAGGAGACTTAAGAGACTTGGATTTGACCCCTGGGTGGGGAAAATCCCCTGGAGGAGGAAATGGAAACCCTCTCCAGTATTCGTGCCTGGAGAATCCCATGGACAAAGGGGCCTGGTGGGCTACAGTCCATAGGGTTGCAAAGAGTCAGACATGACAGAAGTGACTTAGCACATAGCACAGAGGATTCTAAAGTGCAGCCCAAGTTGAGAATCACATCTCTTGGTTATGTCATCCCCACCATAGCTTTAATAATGGCCTTGATTCAGATGACTCAACAGTATTTAGTTATGTCCTAGAAACTTTCTTTATTTTTATTTTCTTGGGCTCAAAAATCACTGTAGATGGTGACTGCAGCCATAAAATCTAAAGACACTTGCTCTTTGGAAGAAAAGCAATGATAAGACAAAATAGCTATATATAGAAAACTATAAGACACTTATGAAAGAAACCAAAGATGACATAAACAGACAGAGGGATATTCCATGCTCCTGGGTTGGAAGAATCAATATTGTGAAATTGGCTGTACTACAAAAAGCAATCCACATATTCAATGCAATCTCTATCAAATTACCAATGACATTTTTCACATAACTAGAACAACAAAAAAATTCACAATTTGTATGGAAACACAAAAGATCCCAAACAGCCAAAGCAATCTTGAGAAAGAAGAATGGAGCAGGAGCAATCAACTTATCTGATTTCAGTCTATACCACAAAGCTACAGTCATCAAGACAGTATGGTACTGGCAAAAAAAAAAACAAACCAAAAACAAAAACACAGAAGTACAGGCCAATGTAACAAGATAGAAAGCCCAGAGATAAATCCATGCACATATGGACACTGTATCTTTGACAAAGGAAGCAAGAATATACAATGGGAAAAATATACTCTCTTCAAGAAGTGGTAAGGGAAGAACTGGACAACTATGTACAAAAGAATGAAATTAGAACACATCTTAACACTGAACACAAAGATAAACTAAAAGTGGATTAAAGACCTAAATGTAAGATCAGAAATTATGCAACTCAGAAGACAACATGGGCAAAGCACTGTGTGATATAAACCATAGCAAGATCCTTTATGACTCACCTAGAATAATGGAAATAAAAACAAAAATAAATAAGTGGGACCTAATTAAACTTAAAAGCTTTTTCACAGCAAAGGAAACTATAAACAAGGTGAAACGACAACCCTAAGGATTGGAGAAAACCATAGCAAGTGAAACAACTGACAAAGGATTAATTTTCGAAATATAGAAGCAGCTCATACAATTCAATACCAGAAAAACAAACAACCCAATCAAACAGTGGTCAAAAGACCTAAACAGATATTTCTCCAAAGAAGACACATAGATGGCTAATAAATACATAAAGAGATGTTTGACATTGTTCATTGTTAGAGAAATGCAAATCAAAACTACAATGAGATATCACCTCACACCAAACAGAATGGTCACATTAAAAAATACAAAAAACAAGTGCTGAAGAGGGTGTGGAGAAAAGGGAACCCTTTTGTACTGGTGGTGGGAATTTAAATTGATAAAGCCACTATGGTAAAAAGTATGGAGATTCCTTAAAAAACTAGGTATAAAAACACCATATGACCCAGCAATCCCAGTTCTAGGCATATACCCTGAAGAAACCAAAACAGAAAAAGACACATGTACCCCAACGTTCATTACAGCACTATTTACAATAGCCAAGACATGGAAGCAACCTAGACGTCCATCAACAGATGAATGGATAAAGAAGCTGTGGTACACATATACATTGGAATACTACTCAACAATAAAAGGAATATATTTGAATCAGTTCTAATGAGGTGGATGAACCTAGAGCCTATTATACAGAGTGAAGTAAGTTAGGAAGAGAAAAACAAATATCATTTATTAACACATATATATGGAATCTAGAAGGATGGGACTGATGAACCTGTTCCCAGAGCAGCAGTGGAGACACAGACATAGAGAACAGACTTACGGACAAGGGTTGGGGAGAAGAGGGAGAGGGTGAGATGAATGGAAAAGCAGCATGGATGCATATACACTAACATATGTACATAGTAGCCAATGGCAATTTGCTGTATGACTCAGGGAACTGAAACTAGGGCTCTGTAATAACCTAGAGGTGGGAATGGGCAGGAGGTGGGAGGGAGATTCAAGAGGGAGGGGATATCTGTACACCTATGGTTAATTCAAGCTGATGTATGTCAGAAATCAAACCAATATTGTAAAGAAATCATCAATTTAAAAAATAAATAATAAAAAAGAAAAGCTATGACAAACCTAGACAGTGTATTAAATTCCAGAGATATCACCTTGCCGACAAAAGTCCATATCATCAAAGCTATGGTTTTTCCATTAGTCATGTATAGATGTGAGAGTTGGACCATAAAGAAGACTGAATGCCCAAGAATTGATGCTTTCAAACTGTGGTGCTGGAGAAGACTCTTGAGAGTTCCTTGGGCAGCAAGGAGATCAAACTAGTCAATCCTAAATTAAATCAACCCTGAATATTCATTGCAAGGATATATACTGAAGCTGAAACTCCAGTACTTTGGCCACCTGATGTGAAGAGCCAACTCACTGGAAAACACCCTGGTGCTGGGAAGATTGAGGGCTGGAGAATAAGGGGTGACAGAGGATGAGATGGTTGGGTGGTTTCATAGACTCAATGGATGTGCGTTTAAGTAAGCTCTGGGAGATGGTGAAGGACAAGGAAGCCTGGTGTGATGCAGTCCACGGGATCGCAAAGAGTCGCACATGGCTGAGCAGCATGGCAAAGAACAAGAAGCCCCCTTTAGGTCCCTGACCCAGTGAATCCACTGTTTATTTGGCATTTTCAGGTTTCCTCAAAGGAACCTTCCCACCTTCTCAAGTTCATCTTACATCACACTGCCCCTTGCCCTCCATCCACACTGATTTTTCTATACGCCAAACCCTCTCCTGCTCTAGGGCCTTTATATCACTTGTTCCCATTCATACTCTTCCTTTATCTAGCTGATTCTTACTATTCCTGCAGTTCTTAGTTATTGCCACTTCCTCCTGGAAGCCTTTTCTGGCTCCCCAGATATCTTTCACAGGACCAAGTACTACCCTTTCAAAGTAGTACTCACAGTTATAATTTTAATTTTATTTGCATGTTTTTATCACTTAAATTTATCTCCTTTACTGTGCTAAAACTTCACACATTTTTGTTTAACATTTTATCATATTCTGTAAAATCTAAGATGCTGACTATAAGATGCAATATTATTTATATATTACTATATGATTGAGTCAGGAAGATCCCCTGGAAAGGAAATGGCAACCCACTCTGGTATTCTTGCCTGGATAATGCTATGGACAGAGGAGCCTGGTGGACTACAGTTGATGTGGTCGCAAAGAGTCAGACATGACTGAGCACATAGCACACACATGACTGAAAAAGAAAAATCAGTGACATATAAAATGGTCTCTTATTTTAAGAAAAATATGGATTTTAGATCTTACAAAATAAAAATATAGTGTATTAATTATATATGTACCATTTTACTGAATCATCACATTGTGATTAGCCAATCAGTTCAGTTCAGTTCAGTTCAATAAGTGTGCAGACTTCCCTGGTAGCTCAGATGGTAAAGTGTCTGCTTAAAATGTGGGAGACTCAAATTCAATCCCTGGGTTGGGAAGATCTCTGGGAGAAGGAAGTGGCAACCCACTCCAGTATTCTTGCCTGGAAAATTCCATAGACAGAGGATCCTGGTAGGCTACAGTCTAGAAGGTGCAAAGAGTTGGACACGACTGAGCACTTCACTTTCTTTCACTTTCAGTTCAGTTGAGTTGCTCAGTCGTGTCCGACTTTTTGTGACTCCATGGGCTGCAGCAGGCCAGGCCTCCCTGTCCATCACCAACTCCCAGAGTTTACTCAAATGTCCATTGAATTGGTGATGCCATCCATCCATCTCATCCTCTGTCGTGCTTTTCTCCTCCCGCCTTCAATCTTTCCCAGCATCAGAGTCTTTTCAAATGAGTCAGTTCTTCACATCAAGCTGCCAAAGTATTGGAGTTTCAGCTTCAGCATCAGTCCTCCCAATGAATATTCAGGACTGGTTTCCTTTGGGATGAAGTTAGGCAATTAAATGTTTCTTTACAAAGCAAAGAAGATTCTTGGGGATACAGCTTCTATTAGTAGTATATTTCAAAATTTGTGGAGATATTAGGAAAGACTATTGGAACTTTGGGGGATCTAGTTCTTGGATGCAGTGATTGCTCAGAAGTAGCTCACAACCCAAGGTGTCATTCTAAAAATAGACTTTATTTTTTAGAGAAGCCTTATACTCATAACGAAATTGAACATAAAGAAGAGAAACTTTCCATAAACCCTTGCTCCTACACACGCATAGCCTCCCCCATAATCAACATCTTCCACTAGAAAGATCCATTTGTTATGACTGATGAACCTGCGTTGATGCATAATCACTCAAAGTCCATAACTTACACTGTGGTTCACTCTTGGTGCTGCATATTCCATAGGTTTTGACAAATGTGTATTAACAGGTATCTTCTTTTATAGTATCATACAGAATAGTCTTCCTCCCCTAAAATCCTGTTTTGCCTATTTATTTCTCCCTCCTCCCTAACCTCTGGCAAAGACTTGCGTATTTACTGTCTCCATAATTTTGCCTCTTGCAAAATGATGTGAAGTTGGAGTTGGAATCATAGAGTATGCAGTATTTTCAGATTGGCCTTTTTTTTTTTTACAAAATGTACATTTTTGTAATGATCATGGTAGTGTTTAAAAGGTGAGGGAAGGGGAACAAGCGTTTATTAATTCTGTGAATACAATAAATTTCTTCCAAGGAAAAAAAATAAAAAATCACTTAAAACTATTGTATAATTTAGAATAGATGATGTCCACACTTTTAAAATAATTGAAACATAAATCTGCTAAATGCAAAAATACATAACATTAAAAAAATACAAAGGTTATTATGAAAATACTACTTTTGACATAGCATTTTTCATAGAATGTCTTGGATTTGTTTGTTCCTTTCTCTCTTTTCCTTTTTTTGTTTTTTTAACTTATAAACAACAGAAATTTATTTCTCAAGAGTTCTGTAGGCTGAAAAGTCCAAGACCAAGTCATCAGTTGACTGGGTATCTGGTGAAGGCTTGCTTCTTGGGGCATAGATGGTGTTCTCTTGCTGGGTTTTCACAAGTCAGAAGACATGAACGATCTCCCTGGAGCCCCTTTCATAAGCGCACTAATCCCATTCATAAGGGCCCTGCCCTTACAACCTAATCAATTCCCAAAGGCTCCACCTCCTAATACCATCAAAAATCCCATGGATGGAGGAGCCTGGTAGGCTGCAGTCCATGGGGTCGCTAAGAGTCGGGCATGACTGAGTGACTTCACTTTCACTTTTCACTTTCATGCATTGGAGAAGGAAATGGCAACCCACTCCAGTGTTCTTGCCTGGAGAATCCCAGGGACGGGGGAGCCTGGTGGGCTGCCGTCTATGGGGTCACACAGAGTAGGACACGACTGAAGCGACTTAGCAGCAGTAGCAGTAGCAGCAGGAGGTTAGAGGATTCTTTTTTAAAAAAATTATTTACTTTAATGGAGGCTAATTATTTTATTGTATTTACAGTATTGTGGTGGCTTTTGCCATACATTGACATGAATCAGCAACAGGTGTACGTGTATCCCCCATCCTGAACCCCCCTCCCAACTCCTTTTCCATCCCTCTGGGTTGTCCCAGTGCACTGACTTTGACAGCCCTGTTTCATGCATTGAACTTGGACTGGTCATCTGTTTCACATATGATAATATACATGCTTCAATTCATGTTTTCAAATCATCCTACCCTCACCTTCTCCCACAGAGTCCAAAATCTGTTCTTTATATCTGTGTCTCTTTTGCTGTCTTGCATATAGGGTCATCATTATCATCTTTCTAAATTCCATATATATATATATATATATATATATATATATACACACATTAATATACTGTCTTGCTGTTTCTCTTTCTAACTTACTTCACTTTGCATAATAGGCTCCAGTTTCATACACCTCGTTAGAATTGTTTCAAATTTGTTCTTTTTAATAACTGAGTAATCCACTGGGCTGGATGAAGCACAAGCTGGAATCAAGATTGCCGGGAGAAATATCAATAACCTCAGATATGCAGATGACACCACCCTTATGGCAGAAAGTGAAGAAGAACTAAAGAGCCTCTTGATGAAAGTGAAAGAGGAGAGTGAAAAAGTTGGCTTACAGTTCAACATTTGGAAAACTAAGATCATGGCATCCAGTCCCACCACTTCATGGCAAATAGATGGGGAAACAGTGGAAATAGTAACAGACTTTATTTTCTTGAGCTCCAAAATCACTGCAGATGGTGACTACTGCCATGAAATTAACAGACGCTTGCTCCTTGGAAAGAAAGTTATGACCAACCTAGACAGCATATTAAAAAGCAGAGGCATTACTTTGCTAGTAAAGGTCCATCTAGTCAAGGCTATGGTTTTTCCAGTGATCATGTATGGATGTGAGAGTTGGACTATAAAGAAAGCTGAGCACCAAAGAATTAATGTTTTTGAACTGTGGTGTTGGCGACTATTGAGAGTCCCTTGGACTGCAAGGAGATCTGGCAAGTGCATCCTAAAGGAGATCAGTCCTGGGTGTTCATTCGAAGGACTGATGTTGAAGCTGCAACTCCAATACTTTTGCCACCTGATGCAAAGAACTGACTCATTTGAAAAGACCCTGATTCTGGGAAAGATTGAGGACATGAGGAGAAGGGGACAACAGAGGATGAGATGGTTGGATGGCATCACTGGCTCAATGGACATGAGGCTGAGTAAACTCTGGGAGTTGGTGATGGACAGGGAGGTCTGGCATGCTTCAGTCCATGGGGTTGCAAAGAGTTGGACACGACTAAGTGACTGAACTGAACTGAATATTCCTCTGTGTATACGTACCACACAGATTGGCCTCTTTGACTTAGTCATATGCATTTAAGTTTCCCTCATATCTTTTCATGTCTTGAGAAGTTCATTTCTTTTTAGTTCTGAGTAATATTCCATTGTGTGGATGCACCATAGTTTGTCCAGTCATCCGCTAATGGTCATCTTGGTTGCTTCCAAGTTTTGACAGTTAGTAATAAAACTGTTATAAACATTGGTTTTTGTGTGGACATAAGTTTTTTAACTCCTTTGGGTAAATACCAAGGAGCACAATTGTTGGAGCATATGATAACAGTGTATTAGTTTTGTCAAAAACTACCAAATTTTCAAAGTGGGTATACAAGTTTGTATTCGTATAGTAATTAATGAATTCCTGTTGCTTCACATCCTCATCAGCATTTAATGTTGTCAATGTTTTCAATTTGGCCATTCTAACAGTTGTGTTTTGGTGTCTCATTGTTTTAACTCGCATTTCTCAGGTGACACTTGATACTGAGCAACTTCTCATATGCTTGTTTGTCATCTCTATATATTTTTGGTAAAGGTGTCTGTTCAGATCTTTTGCCTATTTTTTAATTCATTTGTTCATGTTTTTATATTGTGTTCTTTGTATATTTTGAGTAACACATTTTTTTATACCAAATTTGTCTTTTGCAAATATTTTCTTCTAGTCTATGGCTTGTCTTGGGCTTCCCTGGTAGATCAGCTGGTAAAGAATCCATCTGCAATGCAGAAGACCCTTGTCCGATTCCTGGGTTAGGAAGATCTGCTGGAGAAGGGATAGGCTACCCATTTCAGTATTCTCGGGCTTCCCTGGTGGCTCAGCTGGTAAAGAATCCACCTGCAATGTGGGAGACCTGGGTCCAATCCCTGGGTTGGGAAGATCCCCTGGAGAAGGGGACAGCTATCCACTCCAGTATTATGGCCTGGAGAATTCCATGAACTCTATAGTCCATGGGGTTGTAAAAAGTTGGACAAAACTGAGTGACATTCACTTTCATGGCTTGTCTTATTCTCTTGAGATGGCACAATTTTTGGCCTCCTTATTCAAGTTCTTCAGATGTACTTTCTGGAAGCTACTTGAGAGAAGTATTATCCTTGCTTTTTATTCAATATTTCCAAGAGAAGTTGTCTGTCAGCTGTTTACTTGTGTCCAAGTGTTCTTTTCCCACTTGCAAGGTGTAGACCAATTCTCAATTTTGCATTCAGAGTTAAATACAGATTTAAGTTCCAATACTTTGGCCATCTGATGTGAAGACCTGACTCATTAGAAAATACCCTAATGCTGGGATAGATTAAAGGAAGGGGGAGAAGGGGATGACAGAGGATGAGATGGTTGGATGGCATCACTGGTTCCATGGACATGAGTTTGAGCAAACTCCTGGAGATAGTGAAAGACATGGAAGCCTGGCATGCTGCAGTCCATGGGGTTGCAAAAAGTCAGACACAACTGAGCAACTGAGCAACAACAATATTGCTCCTCTGAAGTGGATCAGGGTAGAACTAAGTAGGGTGTACAGTGAGGAGGTGAGATATTCCTGGTTGAAGTCTTCTGCATTATTTCATTATCTGGTTGAAGTGGATTATCAGAATTTGGGGTATTCACCTATTTAAATATAAAGATAAAAGTGAAATGCTAGGCCAGCTGTGTTCTTGGCATATATATATACATATATATATATATATATATATATATAGTGTGTTTTTTTTTTCCCTTCAATAACCCATGCTGACCTACTTTGAGGACAACAAAATGAAAGTTTCCCCTGGGATCATTAGTGAGTTGACCATGTGTATAAAATGCCATGCTACTTTTTAGACAGAAAATAATGCATATTATGAGCTTTGAGGTGAACAAATGAACACTTTCTAAATACAGATGATGGTCCATGCTTTCCTAAGGTTCAACTCACTATATTTCCACTTTATAATGGTACAAAAGTGATATACAGTCATTAGAAACCATGCTTTGAATTTTGAAAATTTCCTGGGCTAGTGGTAGGTAGAGTGCTCCTTTCTTTTTTTTTTAATGGGGGCAGAGTTCAAACTTTTAATTTAATTTTATTTATTTTAGTTGGAGGCTAATTACTTTACATGATGTGGTGGGTTTTGCCATACTTTCATATGAATCAGCCATGGATATACATGTGTTCCCCATCCTGACCCTCCCTTCCATCTTCCTCTCCTTCCCATCCCTCAGGGTCATCCCAGTGCACCAGCCCTGAGCACTGTCTCATGCATCAAACCTGGACTGGTGATCTGTTTCACATAGGATAATATACATGTTTCAATGCTATTGTCTCAAATCATCCCACCCTTGCCTTCTCCCAGAGTCCAAAAGTCTGTTCTTTACATCTGTGTCTCTTTCGCTGTCTCACATATAGGGTCATTGTTATCATCTTTCTAAATTCCATATATATGCATTAATATACTGTATTGGTGTTTTTCTTTATGACTTACTTTGCTCTGTATAATAGGCTCCAGTTTCATCCACCTCATTAGAACTGATTCAAATGCATTCTTTTTAATGGCTGAGTAATAATAGATTGTGTATATGTACCACAGCTTTCTTACCCATTTGTCTGCTGCTGGACATCTAGGTTTCTTCCATGTCCTGGCTATTATAAACAGTACTGCGATGAACATTGGGGTACATGTGCCCCTTTCAGTTCTGGTTTTCTCAGTGTGTATGCCCAGCAGTGGGATTTCTGGGTGGTATGGCAGTTCTAGTTCCAGTTTTTTAAGGAATCTCCACACTGTTCTCCATAGTGGCTGTACTAGTTTGCATTCCCACTAAGAGGTTTCTTTTTCTCCACATCCTCTCCAGCATTTATTGCTTGTAGACTTTTTGATAGCAGCCATTCTGACCGGCATGAGATGGTACCTCATTGTGGTTTTGATTGCATTTCTCTGATAATGAGTGATGTTGAGCATCTTTTATTGTGTTTATTAGCCATCTGTATGTCTTCCTTAGAGAAATGTCTGTTTAGTTCTTTGGCCCACGTTTTCATTGGGTTGCTTATTTTTCTGGAATTGAGCTGCAGGAGTGCTTGTATATTTTTGAGGTTAATTATTTGTTGGTTGTTTCATTTGCTATTATTTTCTCCCATGTGGAAGGCTGTCTTTTCTCCTTGCTTATAGTTTCCTTCTTTGTCCAAAAGCTTTTACATTGAATTAGGTCCCATTTGTTTATTTTTGCTTTTATTTCCATTACTCTCAGAGGTAGGTCATAGAGGATCCTGATTTATGTCAGAGAGTGTTTTGCCTAAGTTTTCCTCTAGGAGTTTTATAGTTTCTGGTCTTATATTTAGATCTTTAATCCATTTTGAGTTTATTTTTGTGAATGGTGTTAGAAAGTGTTCTAGTTTCATTCTTTTACAAGTGGTTGACCAGTTTTCCCAGCACCACTTGTTAAAGAGGTTGTCTTTTCTCTATTGTATATTCTTGCCTCCTTTGTCAAAGATAAGGTGTCCATAGGTGTGTGGATTTATCTCTGGGCTTTTTATTTTGTTCCATTGATCTCTGTTTCTGTCTTTGTGCCAGTACCATACTGTCTTAATGACTGTTGCTTTGTAGTATAGCCTGAAGTCAGGCAGGTTGATTCCTTCAGTTCCATTCTTCTTTCTCAAAATTGCTTTGGCTATTTGAGGTGTTTTGTATTTCCATACAAATTGTGAAATTATTTGTTGTAGTTCTGTGAAAAATATTGTTGGTAGCTTGGTAGGGATTGCATTGAATCAATAGATTGCTTAGGGTAGTATATTCATTTTCACTATATTGATTCTTCCGATCCATGAACATGGTATATTTCACCATCTATTTGTGTCCTCTTTGATTTCTTTCATCAGTGTTTTATAGTTTTCTATATATAGGTCTTTAGTTTCTTTAGGTAGATTTATTCCTAAGTATTTTATTTTTTTCATTGCAATGGTGAATGGAATTGTTTCCTTAGTTTCTCTTTCTGTTTTCTCATTGTTAGTGTATAGGAATGCAAGAGATTTCTCTGTGTTAATTTTATATCCTGCAACTTTACTGTATTCATTGATTAGCTGTAGTGATTTTCTGGTGGAGTCTTTAGGGTTTTCTATGTAGAGGATCATGTCATCTGCAAACAGTGAGAGTTTTACTTCTTCATTTCCAATCTGGATTCCTTTTATTTATTTTTATTCTCTGATTTCTGTGGGTAAAACTTCCAAAACTATGTTGAATACTAGTGATGAAAGTGGGCAGGCACCCTTGTGTTGTTCCTGACTTTAGGGTAAATTATTTTTCACCTTTGAGGATAACGTTTGCTGTGGGTTTGTCATATGTAGCTTTTATTATGTTGAGGTATGTTCCTTCTATGTCTGCTTTCTGGAGGGTCTTTTTTTAATCATAAATGGATGTTGAATTTTGTCAAAGACTTTCTCTGTATCTATTGAGATAATCATATGGTTTTTTATCTTTCAATTTGTTAATGTGGTGTATCACATTGATTGATTTGTGACTACTGAAGAATCCTTGCGTCCCTGGGATAAAGCCCATTTGGTCATGATGTATGATCTTTTTAATTTGCTGTTGGATTCTGTTTGCTAGAATTTTGTTAAGGATTTTTGCATCTATGTTCATCAGTGATATTGGCCTGTAGTTTTCCTTTTTTGTGGCATCTTTGTCAGGTTTTGGTATTAGGGTGATGGTGGCCTCATAGAATGAGTTTGGAAGTTTACCTTCCTCTGCAATTTTCTGGAAGAGTTTGAGTAGGATAGGTGTTAGCTCTTCTCTAAATTTTTGGTAGAATTCAGCTGTGAAGCCATCTGGTCCTGGGCTTTTGTTTTTTGGAGGATTTCTGATTACACTTTCAATTTATGTGCTTGTGATGGGTCTATTAAGATTTTCTATTTCTTCCTGGTTCAGTTTTGGGAAATTATACTTTTCTAAGAATTTGTCCAGTTCTTCCAAGTTGTCCATTTTATTGGCATATAGTCTCTTATGATCCTTTGTATTTCTGTGTTGTCTGTTGTGATTTCTCCATTTTCATTTCTAATTTTGTTGATTTGATTCTTCTCCTTTTTTTTTCTTGATGAGTCTGGCTAATGGTTTGTCTATTTTATTTATCTTCTCAAAGGACCAGCTTTTAGCTTTGTTGATTTTGGCTATGGTCTCCTTTGTTTCTTTTGCATTTATTTCTGCCCTAATTTTTATGGTTTCTTTCCTTCTACTAACCCTTGGGTGCTTCATTTCTTTCTTTCTTTTTTTTTTTTTTAATAGTTGCTTTAGGTGTAGAGTTAGGTTATTTATTTGATTTCTCTCCTGTTTCTTGAGGTAGGCTTGTATTGCGATGAACCTTCCCCTTAGCACTGCTTTTATTGAATCCTATAGGTTTTGGGGTTTTGTGTTTTAATTTTCATTCATTTCTATGCATATTTTGATTTATTTTTTAATTTCTTCTGTGATTTGTTGGTTATTCAGAAGTGTGTTGTTTAGCCTCCATATGTTTGTATTTTTAATAGTTTTTTTTTTTTTTTTAAGATAGGTGAGCAAAAGTAATAAGCCTCAGCTCCCAGTCAGACAAGTGATCACCAGGGGAAACAAGCAATACACCTACAGTGTTCTGGACACAAACAACAATTCTGTTTTTCATTTATAGTGCAACATTCAATAACCTACCTGAGATAGTTAACTGTAGGCTAATGTAAGTGCTCTGAGCACATTTAAGGTGGGCTAGGCTAAGCCATGATATCAGTAAGTTAGATGTAGTGCATGTGTGGTTACTCAGTCATGTTTGACTATTTGAAACCCCAAAGACTGTAGCCTGCCAGGCTCCTCTGTCCATGAGATTTTTCAGGTGAGAATACTGGAGTGGGTTGCCTCTTCCTTCTCCAGGTGATCTTCCCAACATAGTGATCAAGCTTGTGTCTTCTGTGTCTTCTGCATTGGCAGGCAGATTCTTTTCCACTGAGCCACCTGGGAAGCCATAGTAAATGCATTTTAAAAGTTTTTTTTTTTTCCCTAAATTTAATGTGTTTTTGGCTGTGCTGGGTGTTTTGGCTACATGAGAGCTTTCTCTTGTTGGAGCAACCAGGGGCTACTCTTCATTGTGGTTTGTGGGCTTCTCATTGCAGTGGCTTTCTTGTTGCAGAACACAGATTCTAGGTGCACCAGTTTCAGTAGGGGCAACATGCAGGCTTGGTAGCTGCAACACAAGGGCCCTAGAGCTCGCAGGCCTCAGCACTTGTGGCACATGGGCTTTGTTGCAAAAAGCACATGGGATCTTCCCAGATTAGGGATTGAACTCTTGTTCCCTGCATTGGCAGGCAGGTTCTTAACCACTAGAACTCCAGGGAAGTCCCAGTAAATGCATTTTTGACTTATGATATTTCACATGCTAGCAAAGTAATGCTCAAACTTCTCCAAGCTAGGCTTCAACAGTACATGAACCGAGAACTTCCAGATGTTCAAGCTGGATTTAGAAAAGGCAGAGAAACCAGAGATCAGTTTGCCAACATTGGTTGGATCATAGAAAAAAACAACAGAATTCCAGAAAAAAAAAATCTTCTTCTGCTTCATTGACTACATTAAAGCCTTTGACTGTGTGGATCACAACAAACTGTGGAAAATTCTTAAAGAGATGGGAATACCATACCATCTTACCTGCCTCCTGAGAAACACATATGCAGGTCAAGAAGCAACAGTTAGAATAGGACATGGAACAACGGACTGGTTCAAAATTGGAAAAGGAGTACATCAAGGCTGTATATTGTCACTCACCCTGCTTATTTAACTTACATGCAGAGTACATCATGCTGGGCTGGATGATACACAAACTGGAATCAAGATTGCTGGGAGAAGTATCACTAACCTCAGATATGCAGATGACACCACCCTAATGGCAGAAAGTGAAGAGGAACCTAAACAGCTTCTTTATGAAAGTGAAAGAGGAGAAAGAAAAAGCTGGCTTAGAACTCAACATTCAAAAAAGGAAGATCATGGCATCTGGTCCCATCACTTCTTGGAAAATATATGAAGAAACAAAGGAAACAGTGACAGATTTTATTTTCTTTGGCTCAAAAATCACTGCAGATGGTGACTCTAGCCATGAAATTAAAATTCTTCCATGCTCCTTGGAAGAAAAGCTATGACAAAACTAGACAGCATATTACTTTGCTGACAAAGGTCCATCTAGTCAAAGCTATGGTTTTTTTCAGTAGTCCTGTATGGATGTGAGAGGTGGACCATAAAGAAGGCTGAGTGCAAAAGAACTGATGCTTTTGAACTGTGGTGCTGGAGAAGACTCTTGAGAGTCCCTTAAACTGCAAAGAGATCAAACCAGTCAATCCTAAAGGAAATCAATGCTGAATAGTCATTGGAAGGACTGATGCTGAAGCTAAAACTCCAATACTTTGGCCACCTGATGCAAAGAGCCAACTCATTGGAAAAGACCCTGGTGCTGGGGAAGATTGAGGGCTGGAGAATAAGGGGTGATGTAGGACAAGATGGTTGGATGGCATCACTGACTCAATGGACATGAGTTTGAGCAAGCTCCAGGAGATAGTGAAGGATGGTAGCCTGGCATGCTGCAGTCCATGAGGTCGCACAGAGTCAGACACAACTGAAGTGACTTAGCAGCAGCAGCAGCCTAACCTACTTCAAACGTGTTCAGAACACTTTCATTAGCCTATAGTTGGGTAAATTCGCCTAACGCGTAGCCCATTTTATAAGAAAGCATTAAATATAATCATGTAATTTATTGAATACTGTACCAAAAGTGGAAAACAGAACAGTTGTAAGTGTATTGGTCATTTCCCCCCCTTGATCATGTGGCGGATTGGGAGCTGTGGTTCAAGGCCACCTCCCAGAATCACGAGAAAGGATCTTACTGCGTATTGCCAGCCCCAGAAAAGATGAAAATTCAAAGTTTGATTTATACTGGATAAGTTTCACTTACCCACCATCCTAAAGATGAAAAGTCATAAGTTGAATCATCATGAGTCGAGGACTATCTGTACATGACTGGAATAGATCCCTACTGCTAGAGTTTCCTGGGGATACCTGGAAAGGCAGGAGACCCAGTCCAGGAAAATGAGGGGTTGCTGATGACTGGAGGGGTGGCGTCTGACCAGTGAGAGCGTGGAATGAGAGATCTCTGACTTTGTAGCCTTGGAAGAATACACGTCATTGAAGAATCATATGGTTGTGAGAGCCAGGCAAGTGTGTGCACCTGGAGGATAAAAGAGAACCACACAAGTTTTCCAAAGTGCCCCCTTCTTCCCACTAGGCTTTGTTTCTATCTCCTGTTGCTCCACAGGGTTTCCCTCCTGCCTAATGCTGCAGCTGTCCAACTGCAGAAGAGCCTCTGCCATTGTTCTTATAGGAATCTAGGATCAGCAGTCTGCACTGCAGGGGAAAGCCTTTTCCCCTGATATTTTCCTATTTTTATAACCATTTTGTATCATTTCTAAAGCGCCTCCCTCCCCCCTTAGGCATGGTATCTCATTCCCGAAATAATTGCTTTTACATTTTATTTTGGATAATTCACTGAGTGGAAAATTAAAGATACAATGTTTAGGCAACACATTAGTATTCATGGAGTGTTTTTTTATGTTTCTCATTACTGAAAACATTTTATGCTGAAAATCTTCCATCATGCTCCCCAAAGGTGGCATTATTTTGAAGCTACAGTGAGCAGAGATAAAGAACTGAAAGAAAACTTCCCTGAGTTAACTCGTGCACATCCATTTCCTTCCCAACCTTGGTTTCTCAGATGCCCTCCGAATACATAGGAAACTTAAAGACATATTATTTACAGAGAAACATGATTGATCTCCTTGGGCTCAAAGGATTTCACATAAAACTGGAATGTACCCAAACAACTGCAGCTCTTCTCTCTAACAGGTTAACTTTGTCAAAGTGTGATGTGTACCTCAAGTTCATGTTCAGGTACAGGGACAGGACCCAGCCATTCTGACTGATGTGGGTTTATAATCGATGGGCAGGGGATTGGGGGCTTAAAATGCCATTAGTGAGATGTGACCATAGTCCACCATTTCATCTCTGGGACTCAGATTCTTTACCCTGTAAGGTGGGGAGGAAGAGTGTCCATAGCCTTTAAGGTGCTTTCTGATACTAACTTGCTGCACTTTTTTATTCATATCAACTATGAATACAGTTGAAATACTGGTCCATCAAATGGGGATAAGCAGTCATTTTTATTTTATGTGTAACTAGATCTCCAGTTCACAACATTGCTGAGAATAGATGTGTTAAGACCAGCAGGGAAATTCTTATTGTATAACTTGGTAGAAACAGCCTGTTTAGCCAGAGGGGGTCTTCTTCCTGGGGATGAGGTGTCTCCTAGTTAATAAAAGATTGCAGAGCTGGCTGCTTGGACTAGTAACAAATGAGGATCACAGCCAGACCTCAGAAGAGATGTAACATGAGAAGGAGGCCATTTTAGTCAGGGAGCTTTGCCAGGGACATGCTGGAACTGAAAGGATAGACCTCAAGCCGCTTCAGAACTGGAGCACATCTGGGTACTTGGTACTCAGGCAGCCAGGAGCATGGCACTGGATGTGGACAGGAGAGTCACTCCCCTACCTGGAACTCAGAAGGTTTCTGAGGATGGGAAAGGGCGGGTTGGGGGGGCAGGCAAGGTGGCTGTCTAAAACACTGCACATTTTTAAAAGGCACTCTTCACGGTTTAGAGTGAACTAAGCTTAAACTCTTCTTGATGTTTATTTAACTTTCTCTTCTCTGCTCCCCATTGGATGAGGCCTGTTAATGGTGACACGATTAGTTATAGACCAAGCCAAAAAATTTGCATTTTCTTGGTGTATCTGAGTTATGCTATAAATTTCAGGAGCTCTAAACCTGAGGAAACCCCCCACCATATAAAAAAAGAGGTAAAGATAGGGGGTGTTTCTAAGACAAGAGATAAATAGCTTTGATTTTGTCCCTTTTAGACCCTCCAGTGCCCCAAGGGCACCTCAGGACAAAGTTTTTTGATCTGATCTGATTAAGGGATTTGTTGACACATGGCCCTTGGTGTCAGTTCTCACTAGCTCTGTGGCCACAGGCATCTGATCTAAACCCTCTGGAAGGATTACTGTACGGCTTATATGAGAGAGTGAGTGTATTTAAAGCATGAGCAGAGGGCTGTACACACAGGAGTGCTACATAATAAGAAGGGATGACAGCATTACATTGGGAATTATGGGAAATGCCATGGTTGGTGCTTTGCAAAATTACATTTCATTCACCTCGGGACATCCCCAGCTTCTAGCTGATGGAACCAAAGAGGTAAAGCTCAGAAAATCAATTTATTCTCAGGCAAAAATCTCAGTTGTGTCCTCAAAAAGAAGCTTTCATTTCAAAAGGAAAAAATGAATCCCACTACGTTAAATTTAAAAATCAGCAAATATTCCTGTATCCTAAGCAAATGGCAAGGTTCAAAAATAATTTCACCCCTGTCACTTCATTTTATGCTTTATCACTTCGCAGTGGTAAATGAAATGGTAATCCTGAACACCAGTGTTGAAATCTAATTTCCACCTCAGAAGAATTTTTCTCACACCTTCATCACAAACTTTCTCAAGAGATTCTCAGGCTACCAGTAAAAATTCTCACTGTTTAGGTACCATGGAGATACCTAGGTAGGTAAACAATTGCATTTCCAAGTAATTTACTAATACTCAAGGGGCTAGCATGCTACGGTGGACACAGCCCAGTGGCATCATCAAGTCTGGATCTTCTATTAACAAGTGGCCTTATTAGAACAAGGTCCATTCTCCTCATTTAGGAAACGGATTTTAATAGCAGCTTCTCAGGCATTTGTGATTTTTCAATAACACAGGTAACATTTAAGACAGGAAATGATACATTGTAAAGCTTTGTTAACATTTATTGAATGGGTCATGGTGCAGGCTCAGTTCCTCAATACTGTCGCCAGTTAGCATCTATAATGAGCAAACTCTGGGAAACAGTGGGGAACAGAGGAGCCTGGCAGGCTGCAGTCCATATGTTGCAAAAAGTCAGACACAACTTAGTGGCTAAACAATAAATCTGTGATGAATTTCTCAGTGAGTTCATATATCCCACAGGCTTTTCCACCATTTAAAGTTCAGGTATAATTGCTAGATGAGGATCAACTCAACAATCATCACTGCACCTGCCTGAGCCTCCCTCCTTTAAGACAAGAGCAAGCAGAGGGGCTGGAGCTTTGGAGGGAGAGAGGGATCTAAACCGCCTGCCATTCTCAGCACAGCTCTTTGCAGATGGCCTGGTGATGTATTTTCGAACAATGTAACTAGGCAGAAGATGCTCTCATCAAACTTAGTTTTTGTATTGAAAGCTTAGGGGGACAGAGCATGTTTTGTGCATCACTCTGTGTGTGTTAGTTGCTCAGTTGTGTCCGAATCTTTGCAACCCCATGGACCATAGCTCACCAGGCTCCTCTGTCCATGGGATTCTTCAGGCAAGAATACTGGAGTCAGTTACCATACCTGTCTTCAGGAGCTATTCCCAACCCAGGGTTCAAACCAGAGCCTCCTACATTACAGGCAGATTTTTTACCATCTGAGCCAGTATTTGCCAGCAGAATAGTGGAAGTCACTAGCACAGAATAGTGAAAGTCACTCAGTTGTGTCAGTCTATTTGTGACCCTATGGACTATACAGTTCATGGAATTCTCCAGGCCAGAATACTTGAGTGGGTAACCTTTCCCTTGTCCAGGGGATCTTCCCAATCCAGAAATAGAACCCAGGTCTCCCACATTGCAGATGGATTCTTTACCAGCTAAGCCACAGGGGAAGCCCCAGCATAGAATAGGTATCAAAAATAAATGCCAAATGAATAGATAAAAGAAGTCCAAAAAGTTTGCAATGTTTCAGATTGCCATTAATCAGCACATCAGAACAGATGCACACTTTCTTTCTTAAATACGCTACTTTTCCCCCAGGTCAACATACTTTATTCAGCACCAATGCGAGTCAGGCTCTGCACCAGGAACAGAGAGATGCAGCTGGAACAGGTCTGGTATCCTCTCAGGGTTCCCAGACAAGACCTGAGTCTGTGTTTGGGTTACTGGGGATAAGTCCACAAGAAGAAAAAGTAGTTTATTTGAGACTGTAAGCCCTTTGAGGGTAGAGACTGTGTCTTAAATATGCTACTGAGGGCAGGGACTGTGTCTTAAAATGATACGTTTCCTTCTTGTGTATTTGTCCTCATAACCCAAACGCACACTTTGGATTGTCCAGTAACCCAGAGGAGACAAGACCTGTTCCAGCTGCATCTTTGTCACAGAAGTCTGTGATCTAGATGGAAACTCTGTTTAATTTTGTTACCAGTCCATAATTGCTCACTTAATATTTGACCTGTTTTCTTTTTCAGAATCAGATCAGATCAGATCAGATCAGTCGCTCAGTTGTGTCAGACTCTTTGGGACCACATGAATCACAGCACACCAGGCCTCACTGTCCATCACCAACTCCTGGAGTTCACTCAGACTCACGTCCATCGAGTCAGTGGTGTCATCCAGCCATCTCATCCTCTGTTGTCCCCTTCTCCTCCTGCCCCCAATCCATCCCAGCATCGCAGTCTTTTCCAACGAGTCAACTCTTTGCGTGAGGTGGCCAAAGTACTGGAGTTTCAGCTTCAGCCTCATTCCTTCCAAAGAAATCCCAGGGCTGATCTCCTTCAGAATGGACCGGTTGGATCTCCTTGCAGTTCAAGGGACTCTCAAGAGTCTTCTCCAACACCACAGTTCAAAAGCATCAATTCTTCGGCGCTCAGCCTTTTTCACAGTCCAGCTCTCACATCCATACATGACCACAGGAAAAACCATAGCCTTGACTAGACGAACCTTTGTTGGCAAAGTAATGTCTCTGCTTTTGAATATGCTATCTAGGTTGGTCATAACTTTCCTTCCAAGGAGTAAGCGTCTTTTAATTTCATGGCTGCAGTCACCATCTGTAGTGATTTTGAAGCCCAGAAAAATAAAGTCTGACACTGTTTCCCCATCTATTTCCCATGAAGTGGTGGGACTGGATGCCATGATCTTCGTTTTCTGATTGTTGACCTTTAAGCCAACTTTTTCACTCTCCACTTTCACTTTCATCAAGAGGCTTTTGAGTGCCTCTTCACTTTCTACCTTAAGGGTGGAATCATCTGCATATCTGAGGTTGTTGATATTTCTCCCGGCAATCTTGATTCCAGCTTGTGCTTCTTCCAGCCCAGCATTTCTCATGATGTACTCTGCATATAAGTTAAATAAACAGGGTGACAATATACAGCCTTGATGAACTCCTTTTCCTATTTGGAACCAGTCTGTTGTTCCATGTCCAGTTCTAACTGTTGCTTCCTGACCTGCATACAAATTTCTCAAGAGGCAGATCAGGTGGTCTGGTATTCCCATCTCTTTCAGAATTTTCCACAGTTTATTGTGATCCACACAGTCAAAGTTTTTGGCATAGTCAACAAAGCAGAAATAGATATTTTTCTGGAACTCACTTGCTTTTTCCATGATCCAGCGGATGTTGGCAATTTGATCTCCGGTTCCTCTGCCTTTTCTAAAACCAGCTTGAACATCAGGAAGTTCACGGTTCACATATTGCTGAAGCCTGGCTTGGAGAATTTTGAGCATCACTTTACTAGTGTGTGAGATGAGTGCAATTGTGCGGTAGTTTGAGCATTCTTTGGCATTGCCTTTCTTTGGGATTGGAATGAAAACTGACCTTTTCCAGTCCTGTGGCCACTGCGGAGTTTTCCAAATTTGCTGGCATATTGAGTGCAGCACTTTCACAGCATCATCTCTCTGGATTTGGAAGAGCTCAACTGGAATTCCATCACCTCCACTAGCTTTGTTTCTAGTGATGCTTTCTAAGGCCCACTTGACTTCACATTCCAGGATGTCTGGCTCTAGGTCAGTGATCACACCATCATGATTATCTGGGTCATGAAGATCTTTTTTGTCAGTTCTTCTGTGTATTCTTGCCATCTCTTCTTAATATCTTCTGCCTCTGTTAGGTCCATACCATTTCTGTCCTTTATCGAGCCCATCTTTGCAGGAAATATTCCTTTGGTATCTCTGATTTTCTTGAAGAGATCCCTAGTCTTTCCCATTCTGTTGTTTTCCTCTATTTCTTTGCATTGATCACTGAGGAAGGCTTTCTTATCTCTTCTTGCTATTCTTTGGAACTCTGCATTCAGATGCTTATATCTTTCCTTTTCTCCTTTGCTTTTCACTTCTCTTCTTTTCACAGCTATTTGTAAGGCCTCCCCAGACACCCATTTTGCTTTTTTGCATTTCTTTTCTATGGGAATGGTCTTGATTGCTGTCTCCTGTACAGTGTCACGAACCTCATTCCATAGTTCATGAGGCACTCTATCTATCAGATCTAGCCCCTTAAATCTATTTCTCACTTCCACTGTATAGTTATAAGGGATTTGATTTAGGTCATACCTGAATGGGCTAGTGGTTTTCCCTACTTTCTTCAATTTAAGTCTGAATTTGGCAATTGGGAGTACATGGTCTGAGCCACAGTCAGCTCCTGCTCTTCTTTTTGCTGACTGTATAGAGCTTCTCCATCTGTGGCTGCAAAGAATATAATCAATCTGATTTCGGTGTTGACCATCTGGTGATGTCCATGTATAGAGTCTTCTTTTGTGTTGTTGTAAGAGGGTGTTTGTTATGACCAGTGCATTTTCTTGGCAAAACTCTATTAGTCTTTGCCCTGCTTCATTCTGTATTCCAAGGCCAAATTTGCCTGTTACTCCAGGTGCTTCTTGACTTCCTACTTTGCATTCCAGTCCCCTATAATGAAAAGGACATCTTTTTGGGGGGTGTTAGTTCTAAAATGTCTTGTAGGTGTTCATAGAACCGTTCAACTTCAGCTTCTTCAGTGTTACTGGTCAGGGTATAGACTTGGATTACTGTGATATTGAATGGTTTGCCTTGGAAATGAACAGAGATCATTCTGTCGTTTTTGAGATTGCATCCAAGTACTGCAATTTGGACTCTTTTGTTGACCATTATGGCTACTGCATTTCTTCTAAGGGATTCCTGCCCACAGTAGTAGATATAATGGTCATCTGAGTTAAATTCACCCATTTCAGTCCATTTTAGTTCACTTATTCCTAGAATGTCGATGTTCACTCTTGCCATTTCCTGTTTGATTGCTTCCAATTTGCCTTGATTCATGGACCTGACATCCCAGGTTCCTATGCAATATTGCTCTTTACAGCCTTGGACCTTGCCTCTATCACCAGTGCTCACTGAGGTTAAGCTTATTAGTATGAGTACATTCTTCCCTCTATTTGGTGGCACACAGTGTGTCAGTTCTCTCAGTTGGGTTGAGTGTGCAGGTCTCTCAGGAAAGTTGACTTAAATTGATAAAAACATGGCTGGCATCACAATTGATAAATCAATTAAGCATTTATTCAGAAAGGAGAGAGAGAGTACAAGAGAAAGAACAAGAGAGTAAACCAAACCTCTTTTTAGTGCTGATTATTTAGTGCTGATTAAGAAGACATGCTTTTAGGATTGCATTAGCAGATATTTTGTAGCTTTCCTTTCAAACTTAGCTTCTTCTCTCCCTAATTTTCCTTTTCTTTCTTTTTTTCTTTATGATGAAGTAGAGAATGAAATTGGATAGAGGTGTATTGGGATTTTCTGCCCAATTGACTTTTCAGGGAAAGTCAGAGAGGATGGAGCCCAGCTGACCTGCAGACCAGGAGGAACATTTATGGAACTCAGGATGAGTGTGAAAGGAGGCAATGGGAAGGAATCAGCTTTGATATAGGTTTAAAACAATGGACTCTTCTGCTTGTTTCACAATGCTTCTTTCTCCACTCCCTGCCAGTAAAGAAGGGGAGGGAGTATAGTCAGAGTCTGTTGGCTAGGGGCAAGGATAGCGTTATTTGGAGAGACAGAAAGAGCAAGTCGGTATGTGTGGCTCTGATTCTGATGTGGTTACATTCAGAGATCTTCTCAGGTGCTCTTATCTTCGCTTTTGTGAGTTTCTAGCATCTTGGAATAAGTACCATCAGCCTATTAGCCCTGGAAAAGTCTCTAGAGGAATTGGGGCTCTTTTGACATCTTCATACCAAGACTTCACTTGGTTCACTAAATTTCTTCCCAATGCTCAACATCAAAGTATAGAAATGGTAAGAATCTTGACTTGGACTATACAACTATACTCAAATCATGAAAGAAGACCTTTTGTAAAACCTCTACAATGAAATGGGTTTTAATAGGGGGTGTCACTGGATGGTAAGTAGATAGTACAAAAACCAAAGGAGATAAAATTGTAAGTTAAGGTCAATTTGAAATAACACTTGACCGCAGACTCTTGACCTTCTGGCTTCCTCTATTTCTAGCTGGTTTTCTTTCTCCCTGTATGTATTAACTTCCCCCACTAGGCTATCAGCTTGTCAAGAATCAGGACCATGCCTTAAACTGTATCATGAATATGTCTGTAAACTTTGGTAGTTGGGTCCTTTGGTTAGAATCTCAGATCCAGAGGCACTTTGTCTTGTTTACAACTGCATCTCCAGAGGCCAGCCACCTAGCTATGCTCAACAAATATTTTCAAATGAATAAATTGATACAGTTATGTCTTCTGTTATTTCAGAGTGCCTAGAATATAGTAGACCCTCAGTAAAGGTTAAACAGAACTCAGAAACAATTCTCACTCCTTTAGATAATCTGTATCCAGCTTCTGAGCCAGAGAATGAGGCTAATTGATGAAATGACAAAGACCAAGGTGCCAGTTGCTGTCCTGAGCAGATCAAAGTGAGGTTTCTCTAAGACTTTCTTCATGCTGTCAATTTTTTAAAATGTACTTTGACATTGTCAGAGCCTCTTTTCACTTTATTCATCAAATTTATGTTAGATATGACCACTGACTGCTTTTAAATCAATTTCCTTTTCCACATAGGTGACTTTCTCCATTTTATAACTAGGAGTCAGGAAGCCACAATCCACAAGGATTACTTCTCTCTGCTCTTCAAAAAGAAACAGCATTCACCACAACAAACCAACTCGCAGGTTGGTCCTGTGTTTCTCTCCTATCTTTGAAATATATAATATGGAGCATTAACAGTACAGCATTTTAGGAGGCAGGGTAGATTTCCCACTGTCTTCCACTGAGAAGAGGTTATGTTTGGATTCTGTGTCCAATGATACCCTATTAAGTCTCAGGTATATGTTCAAATTCTGGTTCAATACCTGATAAGAAAAAGAAATTAAAAAATAAAACTGTGATATCTCTAATATTCATCACTTTGTATCTGATTGCTTTATTTTATCTCCAATTTGAAATTACATGTTGAAAAGTTATGGTAATCAGAGAGTATTTGAGCATAAATTTGCTTGAGAACCTCCTAAGCTGCTATTTATCTAAAACCTAAAGCCAGGCTTTTATTGAAAAAAGCTTTTATAGATAGATAGAGATGTACATCTGTTGAGGCCCTGATGAGGAAAGTAGTATATGAGAAATCCTGAATATCAAAATATAATGTTGTCCTCATTTATTTTTCTGGAAAGAAAAAAAAAATATTGATCAAAGAGACAGCTGTCTGCTAATTAAATTTAGTTCTTCAGAGAAAGAAACATATACTATAGAGCTTGAAATATAAGAATGATAAAATGTGACTTTTATCTTCAATTGTCATATATTGTACCTCATATATAAAAATTTATAATTTTTTTCTCATAAAATTATCATCTCTTTTGTTTGTCAATGGTCTCCTCAGAGCAACATGCTCCTTTGGCTCAGTGAAGACCAAGTTCATTCACTAATCCCCCAAGGCTTCAAGCTCCAGAGGGTGAGAACTAACTGAATCTCATTTATCATTATATTCCCAGGACAAGGGAGGATGCTTAGCTCAAAGTAGATGAAAACAGCTGAAAGGATTTTTTTTTTTATGCCATCATTCATTCTCTACTCACTGCCTAGAGTAACTTCCTTTACCTTTCCACAAACCAAAAATTAGCCATTCCTAACTTAGTGCACGGGGCAGCGGTAAAGAGATACCCCTCATCCAAGGTAAGGAGCAGCGGCTGCACTTTGCTGGAGCAGCCGTGAAGAGATACCCCACGCCCAAGGTAAGAGAAACCCGAGTAAGATGGTAGGTGTTGAAAGAGGACATCAGAGGGCAGACACACTGAAACCATAATCACAGACAACTAGTCAATCTGATCACACAGACCACAGCCTTGTCTAACTCAATGGAACTAAGCCATGCCCTGTGGGGCCACCCAAGATGGGTGGGTCATGGTGGAGAGATCTGACAGAATGTGGTCCACTGCAGAAGGGAATGGCAAACCACTTCAGTATTCTTGCCTTGAGAACCCTATGAACAGTATGAAAGGCAAAATGATAGGATACTGAAAGAGGAACTCCCCAGGTCAGTAGGTGCCCAATATGCTACTGGAGATCAGTGCAGAAATAACTCCAGAAAAACGAAGGGATGAAGTCAAAGCAAAAACAATACCCAGTTGTGGATGTGACTGGTGATAGAAGCAAGGTCTGATGCTGTAAAGAGCAATATTGCATAGGAACCTGGAATGTCAGGTCCATGAATCAAGGCAAATTGGAAGTGGTCAAACAAGAGATGGCAAGAGTGAACATTGACATTCTAGGAATCAGGGAACTCAAATGGACTGGAATGGGTGAATTTAACTCAGATGACCATTATATCTACTACTGCAGGCAGGAATCCCTCAGAAGAAATGGAGTAGCCATCATAGTCAATAAAAGAGTTCGAAATGCAGTACTTGGATGCAATCTCAAAAATGACAGAATGATCTCTGTTCGTTTCCAAGGCAAACCATTCAATATCACAATATTCAAGTCTATGCCCCAAACAGTAATGCTGAAGAAGCTGAAGTTGAACAGTTATATGAAGATCTACAAGACCTTTTAGAACTAACACCCAAAAAAGATGTCCTTTTCACTATAGGGGACTGGAATGCAAAAGGAGGAAGTCAAGAAACACCTGGAGTAACAGGTAAATTTGGAATACGGAATGAAGCAGGGCAAAGACTAATAGAGTTTTGCCAAGAAAATGCACTTGTCATAGCAAACACCCTATCCCAATAACACAAGAGAAGACTCTACACATGGACATCACCAGACGGTCAACAGTGAAATCAGATTGATTATATTCTTTGCAGCCACAGATGGAGAAGCTCTATACAGTCAACAAAAATAAGACCGGAAGCTGACTGTGGCTCAGATCATGAACTCATTATTGCCAAATTCAGACTTAAATTGAAGAAAGTAGGGAAAACCACTAGCCCATTCAGGTATGACCTAAATCAAATCCCTTATAACTATACAGTGGAAGTGAGAAATAGATTTAAGGGGCTAGATCTGATAGATAGAGTGCCTGATGAACTATGGAATGAGGTTTGTGACATTGTACAGGAGACAAGTATTAAGACCATGCCCATGGAAAAGAAATGCAAAAAAGCAAAATGGGTGTCTGGGGAGGCCTTACAAATAGCTGTGAAAAGAAGAGAAGTGAAAAGCAAACGAGAAAAGAAAAGATATAAGCATCTGAATGCAGAGTTCCAAAGAATATCAAGGAGAGATAAGAAAGCCTTCCTCAGCGATCAGTGCAAAGAAATAGAGGAAAACAACAGAATGGGAAAGACTAGAGATCTCTTCAAGAGAATCAGAGATACCAAAGGAACATTTCCTGCAAAGATGGGCTCGATAAAGGACAGAAATTGTATGGACCTAACAGAAGCAAAAGATATTAAGAAGAGGTGGCAAGAACACAAAGAAGAACTGTACAAAAAAGAACTTCACACCCAAGATGATCATGATGGTGTGATCACTGACCTAGAGCCAGACATCCTGGAATGTGAAGTCAAGAGGGCTTTAGAAAGCATCACTAGAAACAAAGCTAGTGGAGGTGATGGAATTCCAGTTGAGCTATTTCAAATCCTGAGAGATGATGCTGTGAAAGTGCTGCACTCAATATGCCAGCAAATTTGGAAAACTCAGCAGTGGCCACAGGACTGGAAAAGGTCAGTTTTCATTCCAATCCCAAAAAAAGGCAATGCCAAAGAATGCTTAAACTACTGCACAATTGCCCTCATCTCACATGCTAGTAAAGCAATGCTCAAAATTCCCCAAGCCAGGCTTCAGCAGTACGTGAACCATGAACTTCCAGATGTGCAAGCTGGTTTTAGAAAAGGCAGAGGAACCAGAGATCAAATTGCCAACATCCGCTGGATCATTGAAAAAAGCAAGAGAGTTCCAGAAAAACATCTATTTCAGCTTTATTGACTAGGCCAAAGCCTTTGACTGTGTGGATCACAGTAAACTCTGGAAAATTCTGAAAGAGATGGGAATACCAGACCACCTAAACTGCCTTTTGAGAAACCTATATGCAGGTCAGGAAGCAACAGTTAAAACTGGACATGGAACAACAGACTGATTCCAAATAGGAGAAGGAATATGTCAAGTCTGTATATTGTCACCCTGCTTATTTAACTTATATGCAGAGTACATCATGAGAAATGCTGGGCTGGAAGAAGCACAAGCTGGAGTCAAGATTGCTGGGAGAAATATTAATAACCTCAGATATGCAGATGACACCACCCTTGTGGCAGAAAGTGAAGAGGAACTAAAAAAAACTCTTGATGAAAGTGAAAGTGGAGAGTGAAAAAGTTGGCTTAAAGCTCAACATTCAGGAAACAAAGATCATGGCATCTGGTCCCATCACTTCATGGCAAATAGATGGGGAAATAGTGGAAACAGTGTCAGACTTTATTTTTGGGGGCTCCAAAATCACTACAGATGGTGACTGCAGCCATGAAATTAAAAGACACTGACTCCTTGGAAGGAAAGTTATGGCCAACCTAGATAGCATATTCAAAAGCAGAGACATTACTTTGCCAACAAAGGTCCGTTTAGTCAAGGCTATGGTTTCTCCAGCGGTCATGTATGGATATGAGAGTTGGACTGTGAAGAAAGCTGAGCGCAGAAGAATTGATGCTTTTGAACTGTGGTGTTGGAGAAGACTCTTGAGAGTCCCTTGGACTGCAAGGAGATCCAACTAGTCCATTTTGAAGGAGATCAGCCCTTGGTGTTCTTTGGAAGGAATGATGCTAAAGCTGAAACTCCAGTACTTTGGCCACCTCATGCGAAGAGTTGACTCATTGGAAAAGACTCTGATGCTGGGAGGAATTGGGGGCAGGAGGAGAAGGGGATGACAGAGGATGAGATGGCTGGATGGCATCACTGACTCAATGGACATGAGTCTGAGTGAACTCCAGGAGTTGGTGATGGACAGGGAGGCCTGGTGTGCTGTGATTCATGGGGTCGCAAAGAGTTGGACACGACTGAGCGACTGAACTGAACTGAACTGAACTGAACTTAGTGCCCGGAGAAGGCAATGGAAAACCACTCCCATGTTCTTGCCTGGAAAATCCCAGGAATGGGGTTAGCCTGGTAGGCTGCCGTCTATGGGGTCACACGGAGTTGGACACGACTGAAGCGACTTAGCAGCAGCAGCAGTAGCAACTTAGTGCATGTAGTCATGTATGGATGTGAGAGTTGGGTCATAAAGAAGGCTGAGCATGGAAGAACTGATGTTTTTGAATTGTGGTCCCAGAAAAGGCTCTTGAGAGTCCTTGAAATGCAATATCAAACCAATCAATTTTAAAGGAAATCTACACTGACTATTCATTGGAAGGACCGATGCTGAAAGCTGAAACTTCAATTCATTGGCTACCTGATGCGAAGAGCCAACTCATTAGAAAAGACCCTGATGCTGGGAAAGATTGAAGGCAGGAGGAGAAGGGGGCAACAGAGGTTGACATGGTTTAATGGCATCACTGATTCAAGGGAGGTAAGTTTGAGCAAACTCAGGGAGACAATGGAGGGCAAAGGAGCCTGGAGTGTTGCAGTCCATGGGGTGGAAGAGTTGGACATGACTTACTGGCCAAACAACAACAAACTTAATGTATGTGTCTTCTGAAAATTCTTCCTGAGCAAAAATTCTACCCTCACTCATTGCATCTTTGTTATTAATTCATAGAGAACTCACTCTTTCTATCAAGTTTAGGCTTTGATTCTGTTTATTGTCAAACCTGTTTCCTAATAATTTTTTCTCAGTTAAATTGCAAGTTCTCTGACTGAAAATATTTATTATGTTTTTGACCCATAGGACATAGCACAGTCCCACCAACTTAGTAAGTATATCATAAACAGTACCTTGCAGATAACAACAAGTGTTCAGACAAAATATACCAACAGTGGAATCTGGTAATAAATGGGGCCCTGGTTTCTTTAACAAGATCTTTTTTTTCATCCTGGCCCACAAACCACTGCTTCCTCCCTTCTTGGTCTTCTGAATCATGAGATCCCAAAGCTCTACTAATGAGAAGCTATTTCCTATCGACTTACTTTCAGCTCTACCACCTTATTCATGAGGTTGGTGAGCTGATTAGCTGTTCAGGATGTCTGTCAGGTGGCCAAAGATTCTATTGGAAGGTTGTATTAAAGTTACAGAACAATAATAACTCAAATTTAAATGCTTAAACAAGATAACCAAGCCCTGAAAACAAAGTGCCATTTGCAGGAAAATTGTATTATTTTGTTTGTAAATGTAAAAGTTTGAATATCTGTGAGAAAAGAAAATGATTCTAAACTTTCCCTGAACTTAGAGTCCTAGCAAGAAAAAAAAAAATATCTGGCCATGTTTAGGGACCTGAGAAAGACTGGTAGGCTTATTTTGAATGACAGTTCTGGGGGTTGTCTTAGCCTGCATTCTCTCCATAGCAAAGCCTGACGGATGTGTATGTACAGGCAGTTGACTTAGAAAAGGGTCCCAGGGAGAGGAGGAGAGAAAAGGGAGCAAAACAGGGAAGGACAAAAGTCGATAGGCGGACATTGAGTCAGCCACCATTATGCTCCATCTTCTGGGATATTCTGAGGAAATTACAGTCACCCAAGAAATGGAAGTGGGTAGCAAGTGTCAATTAGCTTCTGTCCCGCGTGTCCCCACACTTCTAGAGATGCTCTGGGGAAGGTAGCAAGGATGTGAGGGCCCAAGGTGGGTGCTGTCAGCTGGAGCGTGTGTGAAACTGGCTGAAGTCTGCAGAGTGGTTGCCACCTCAGGGCTAGAAGAAGAAGAGGGGCTGAGAAGATCTGAAGCCACAGCCAAAGCCACAAAGAATGCTGCCTGTGGCACGGACATGCCCAGCGGGTGGGAAGGCACTGATGACTTGATGATCCTGGGCTTTGATATGCTTGCTCACTGCCCTCATCTTATGAAAGGACTTCAATCAGATATAGCCCATACATCGACCCTTTTCAATTTTTTTAATGAATTCAGTTTGCTATAGCAATTCTTTTCTCCCCAAACTAAAGCATCAGCTCTCCTTAGAGAGGAGGTGATTCAGCATTGCTTAGTAAGACACCTGCTTACTCCGATGCGACTTTGACTAAATTTGTTAAAACATCTCCTTGGAAACCATTTCAGTGTCTGAGTGTCTGAGGCACCTGGCATATCTCAGAGACAGGTGCTAATAAGGATAACACAGAACAGAAATCAAAGGCTGCCATCTAAGTGACACTATACATATTTGACTCTATAAAAACTTTGGTATTTAATGATTTTTTTCCCCAAATGGTTAACTTGATTATATACTTCATCTACTCAAAATCAAAAAAAAAAAAAAAAATCTAGTCCTTTTGCCTGTGCAATCCCATGAGAAGTTTATAATCAACAATACTTAAAGTAAAACAAATTCACCTTCCAGGCCAGTAACTAAGAAAAATGATATTTTGAAATAACATTTAGAATTCATTATTCTTAATCACTCAAAAGTAGCCAAATGAGCCCCAAGTGTACATTATTAAACTTTTATGAACAAGCATTTCCTCTATCAGTTTTCATCCCCAAATTTTAGGGCAATAATGTTTTTGAAGCAAAATGTGAGAATCATTACTCAAAGCCATTTCCAATCAGAGGGAGGATAATCTCTTCCTCGAAGTAACTCATTTAGTTCAGTTCACTTCAGTTGCTCAGTCATGCCTGACTCTTTGCAACCCAATGAACTGCAACATGCCAGGCTTCCATGTCCATTACCAACTCCTGGAGTTTACTTAAACTCATGTACATTGAGCCAGCGATGCCATCCAAACATTTCATCCTCTGTCATCCCCTTCTCCTCCCACCTTCAATCTTTCCCAGCATCAGGGTCTTTTCAAATGAGCCAGCTCTTCACATCAAGTGGCCAAACTATTGGAGTTTCAACTTCAACATCAGTCCTTCCAATGGACATTCAGGATTGATTTTCTTTAGGATGGACTGGTTGGATCTCCTTGCAGTCCAAGGGGCTCTCAAGAGTCTTCTCCACAGTTCAAAAGCATCAATTCTTGCTTAGCTTTCCTTATAGTCCAAGTCTCACATCCATACATGATGACTGGAAAAACCATAGCTTTGACTAGATGGACCTTTGTTGACAAAATAATGTCTCTGCTTTTTAATATGCTGTCTATGTTGGTCACAGTTTATCTTCCAAGGAGCAAGCATCTTAATTTCATGGCTGTAGTCACCATCTGCAGTGATTTGGGAGCCCCCAAAAGTAAAATCAGAACCCAAAAAATTAAAGTCAGAATATTCATATGCAACACTAAACAGTGCAGTCATCTACAGAATTTGTTTTTTAAGTTTTTCAGTCAATAAGCTATATGATTTTTCCCAATAACATGTAGTTCCTGCTCCGGAAAGTGTTAAAGCTGGTTTGTTTTTCGTCCTTGTTAATGTTTAGTTCTCTTGCTTTCCTTTGATTTTATGAGATGGCCTCACTACCACCACCACCGTGTTTTTCCAAGACATTTTACTTTTAGCCCTTTGATTGCTATTATTTGCTTCCTTATGGACAAATAAGTCCATGTTTACTGGTCATTAATATTCCCTATATCAAACTCTAATAAAAATGTTGAGAATTTTGTGTATAAAAGGTGAGCAGGGGTAAGAAGCTTACTGAGAAGCCTGTGCTCCTAGAACATGGTCTGATTTAAAGTTTAGTATGTGTTTCAAACAATCAATTGTTTTGTTTGTTTATTTTTTGTGTTACAAAAGAATTGCTTCTTAGCTAATATGCTATAACACCAAGTGGCTACTATATACTCTAGTTATTGTGCTAAGGTACCATATTAATATTAACTGATTTAATTTTCACAATAACCCTAGCAGGTAAAGCTTGTCATTGTCTTTTTCTTAAAGACTTTATTTATTTTTACAAATTTTTTTTGGCGTATAGTTGCTTTACAATGTTGTGTTAATTTCTGCAAATACCGTATATCAAAACATATATGTAGAATCTAGGAAAATTGGATAGATGCTATTATTTGCAAAGAAGAAAGACACAAAAGAGACAGAGATGTAGAGAACAGTCTTTTGGACTCTGTGGGAGAGGGCAAGGGTGGGATGATTTGGTAGAATGGCATTGAAATATGTATATTATCATACGTGAAATGAATCGCCAGTCCAAGTTCGATACATGATACAGGATGCTCAGGGCTGGTGCACTGGGATGACCCAGAGTGATGGGATGGGAAGGGAGGTGGGAGGGGGTTCAGGATGGGGAACACATGTACACCTGTGGCAGACTCATGTCAATGTATGGCAAAACCAATACGATACTGTAAAGTAATTAGCCTCCAATTAAAATAAATAAATTTAAAAAAAAAGAAGAAAGACACAGATGTAGAGAACAAAAAGTATGTATACCAAGTGGGAAAGAGGGGGAGTGGGCAGAACTGGGAGATTGGGATTGACATGTATACACTGCTATGTATAAAATAGATAACTAATGAGAACCTACAGTATAGCTCAGGGAACACTACTCAGTGCTGGTGCTGACAGAAATCAGAAAGAAATCAGAAAGAAATCAAGAAAAGAGATGATATATGTATATGTATAGCTGATTTACTTTGCTGTAAAAGGCTTTATTTTTTTAGAGCAGTTTGAAGTCACAGCAAAATTGATGAGAAAGTACAAAGCTTCCTCATATACCCCTTGCCCCCATCCATACATAGCCTCTCCCATTATCAATATGTTCCTTTAGAGTGGTACACTTGTTATAATCATGTTGTACTGACACATCACAATCACCCAAAATCCATAGGCTACATTACAGTATACTCTCAATGTTCTACATCTATGAGTTGTGACAAATGTATATAACATATAGCCATGTTACAGTATCCTACAGAGTATTTTTGCTGTCCTAAAATCCTCTGTGCCCTGCTTATTCATCCCTTCTCCCATCCCCCCACGAGGTCTGGTAACCATTGCCCTTTTCATTGTCTCCATATTTATGCCTTTGCCAGAATTTTGTATAGCTGGAATCACACTGTAGCCTCTTTAGACTGGCTTCTCTCACTTTGTCATTAAGATTCCTGAAGCTCTTAAGATTCCTTCATGTCTACAAGGTTTGATGGGTCATCTCTTTTTAGCTCTGAGTAATATTCTGTTGTCTGAATGTACCACAGTTTATCGGTTCACCTACTGAAGGACATTTTGGTTGCTTCCAAGTTTTAGCAATTATAAACAAAGCTGCAATAAACACTGGTTGTACAAGTTTTTGTATGGATGTAAGTTTTAAACTCCTTTTGGTAAATACAAAAGAATATGATTGCTAAATCATATGGTAAGAGTATGTTTAGTTTTGTAAGGAGTTGGCAAACTGTCCTCAAGAACAACTCCATCCTGGTTCAACAAAGGGAAATGGCCTCTGCTTTCAGAATCACCACTTGGTAGAACCTTTGCACAGTTTTAATTAAACCAAATGCAAAATACATTATGCCTAGAGAACTTTCCCTTTAATTTCAAATTTTACAAAATTCATGAGGAATGCAATCCACATAGCTCTAATCTGTCTACCTTAAAATCATCAAACTACTTGGGATCTGAGATGCCTTTTGCCTTTTAATTCCCAGGCCAAACTTTTCCCCTGGTCCCAAAATACTTTCCAATAAGAACATGTTTCTAAAACCAAAAAGATGTGAACTGATTTAAAACTATTACCTGTTTGCTATTCTTCACAAGCTTAGACAGCATCAGAAACACTAGGACACAAAAGAACCAAGTTGCGGTTGTTCTTGACTATTCTTCCTCCTGCCTACTGATCATAATACATCTTCATGGAATCAAACCCATATCTTACAGGAGCTCAAAAGAGCTTTATATCCTCAAAATTTTAAGACATTATTATTCTCATTTAACAAACAAGGTCCCAGAAGCCCAGGGATGTGAAATTACATATGTAAAGCTCCTAAGAAGTTGAGTAGACTGAAACTCTTAACTATAGTATTTTTTGTTTTACTTTATCTTTGATCCTTTCCCTATTTTAGATTTTAATCCATTTCCAAGAACCCAGCTTTTCAGTTGGAAGAGACTGAAAATTAGCTGGGAACATCTGTGCTCAGAGTGAGCAAAACCTTGGCCCACATCAATGAGCACTTGTATCACTTGGACTCTGAATGAGTATTGAGCATCTTGGGAACCACAAGGAGATGGCCCTGGCTGTCCAGATTCCTGGGGAAGTTGCCCCTTATCCTCAAGGAGAAATGTGAGCATGTGGTTACTGCATGCCATGGAGCACCCCGACAGGTGAAGGTCAGGGTGTGCTGGGACCAGAGGCAGAACTCAAACTGCTGGTGGGAGAGGAAAGGGGGAAGCTTTTGAGAGGATGTGACATTGAAGCTAAGTATTCTACAACTAATTGGATCTTCAAAGGCAGAGAAAAGAAAAGATGTGGAGGAAAGACTTTGGGGAAAGTATTTCAGGAAGAGGGGAGAACATGTGTAAAGATCCAGAGATAAGAGACAGCAAAAGGAGTTCTGGAAACAAAGCAAGGACGTTTAACATAGAAGGCAAGGCCCATCATCTTGGGCATGGAACCAAGAAAGATCTCAGCTTACTGAAGTGCCACCATGGGATATGTCTGGCTGGCCAAAACCCACTCAAGGGGCCCAGCAGAATCAGTCAGAGGTGACAATGGGCCAAAGGCTCTCTGTGCACGTGTCAGATCTCTGCAGTCCAGTTGAGTCATGGCAACACTGACCAGTATCTGCCACAACTATTTAAGCCTGGTTCCGAGGCTTGCTAATTGACTTATACCATTTTAGTAACCTATAACAGAGAGGCACTTGAAAGTGCTTTCAGATGGTCAAAATAAACTCAAAGTATATTTTCAGAACCAGCAGAGATAGTCTGAACCTTGTATATCTGAAAAAGTAAAAGAGGAACAGTTTACCTCTCTTGATTTTCTGGAAATATTGTATAATATTTGGGGGCTCAGGGGAGGAAACATGCTTTCCTGGCCTCTTTTTTGGGAGTGAAGGCACTCCTTCCTAAATGCAGGCAGTGGAGGAAGGCACTCAGTGCTTCCATTGGCAGCTGTGGGGAGCCACCAGCGGGGAAGCCCACGCCTTCTCCTGCCAGTTTCTGATGGGCGGGGTCAGGGAAGTAGAGCCCGAGCACCGTTCACCTGCCAGCACGTGGACCAGGAGCAAAGACTGACCTGGCCATCGAGTTTAGGAGCAAGACTCAACGTGTCCACTCAAGCTTCATGTTCCACTTAAAAACATCAACCAAGCAGACATGTCAATAGCACCAGAAAAAAAAAAAAAAAAAAACTTGTATTGCAAATATTTACACTTTGTATAAAATTTTCCAGATTGGCCATTTGGTCCAATTTTTTCTTATTGAATATTAATGAAAGACAATTTAACTTTGACCTCTGACTCAGTGCCACATAATACAGAATGAACAAACCCTAGGAACAAACCCTATCTTCGAGCACTTAATACAGCAGGCCCTAAGCATTTTTCTTTTCATTATATCATTTAAACCTCACGACAATACCATGGAGTAGGCATTATTTCCACAACTTTTAAAAGAGGCAACTGAGGAACAGAGAAGTGAAATGATTCATCCCAGGTCACAGCTGGAGAGACTCAGAGGCGGACAGGACCCAGAGCCTGTGTGATTCCAAAGCCCATGTGTTTTCTATTCCATCACTGCCTCCAGAGGGTCCAAAAGATTTGGGGGTCATGTGAAACACAAAACTTTAAGAGCAGTCACTTTGGGAAGACTTAGCCTTGGACTCTGTTGGCAAACCGATAAAGTAGAGAAAATTAGTCAATTTAAGTTAAAAAAAAAAAAAAACAGGAAAAAAAAAAACTGTCTTCCTAATGAGTGAAAATTTTGTTCCAACAATACATTCCTTAAAAAAAGAATCAACCAACAAACAAAAAAAGATCTCATCCCCAAAACAGTTGCAACTGATGACCCACTTATTTCAAGGAATGTTTAATCTAACAATGTGTCAGTGCCACAGAAGTTGGCAGTTCTTGGAGTTGGACACAGTGGTGTGTTTGTATCAGGAGGAAGTCTGAGCCTTTTACCTGACTAGGAACAGAGTTTCAGAGGTCTTCTGGAGAAATAAAGCCTTCTGCTGGCAAGTGGGCCTAAGGCCCCTTTCATCCTGCCAGAATGGATTTGGTCTACGCAATGTGATTTAAGGCATCAGAGGTGGGCCAAAACATCTGGGAGTTTGCTCAACTCAAGGACAAAGATGATCCACACTTGTTTATTTGAAACACACTGCCTCATCAGCCTTCCCTGGTGGCTCAGCGGTAAAGAATCTGCCTGACAATGCAGGTGGTCAGTGATGCCATCCAACCGTCTTATCCTCTGTCGTCCCCTTCTCCTCCTGCCTTCAATTTTTCCCAGCATCAGGGTCTTACCCAATGAGTCAGTACTTTGCATCAGGTGGCCAAAGTATTGGAGTATCAGCTTCAGCATCAGTCCTTCCAATGAATATTTAGGACTGATTTCCTTTAGGCTGGACTGGTTGGATCTCCTTGCAGTCCAAGGGACTCTCAAGAGTCTTCTCCAACACCACAGTTCAAAAGCATCAATCTTTTGGGGCTCAGTTTTCTTTGTAGTCCAACTCTCACATCCATATATGACTCCTGGAAAAACCATAGATTTGACTAGACAGGCCTTTGTCAGCAAAGTAATATCTCTGCTTTTTAATATGCTGTATAGGTTGGTCATAGCTTTTCTTCCAAGAAGCAAACATTGTTTAATTTCACAGCTGCAGTCAACAATTGCCGTGATTTTGGAGCCCAAGAAAATAAAGTCTGTCACTGTTTCCATTGTTTCCCCATCTATTTACCATGAAGTGATGGGACTGGATGCCATGATCTTGGCTTTTTGAATGTTGAGTTTTAGGTCAGCTTTTTCACTCTCTTTCACTTTCATCAAGAGGCTCTTCCGTTCCTCTTCACTTTCTGCCATAAGAGTGGTGTCATCTGTGCATCTGAGGTTATTGATATTTCTCCAGGCAATCTTGATTTCAGCTTGTGCTTCATCCAGCCTGGCATTTTGCATGATGTACTCTGCAAAGAAGTTAAATAAGCAGGGTGACAATATACAGCCTTGATATACTCCTTTCCCAATTTGGAACCAGTCTGTTTTTCCATGTCCAGTTCTAACTGTTGCTTCTTGACCTGCATACAGATTTCTTAGGAGGCAGGTAAGGTGGTCTGGTATTCCCATCTCTTTCAGAATTTCCCATTTTGTTGTGATCTACACAGTCAAAGGCTTTAGCAGAGCCAATAAAGCAGAAGTAGATGTTTTTTTGGAACTCTCTTGCTTTTTCTATGATCCAACAGATGTTGACAATTTGATCTCTGGTTCCTCTGCCTTTTCTAAATCCAGCTTGAACATCTGGAAGTTTATGGCTCATGTGCTGTTGAAGCCTGGCTTGGAGAATTTTGATCATTACTTTGCTAGTGTCTGACATGAGTGCAATTGTGCAGTTCTTTGAACATTCTTTGGCATTGTCCTTCTTTGGGATTGGAATGAAAACTGACATTTTCCAGTCCTGTGGCCACTGCTGAGTTTTCCAAATTTGTTGACATAATGAGTGCAGTACTTTAATGTCATCATCTTTTAGGATTTGAAATAGTTCAACTGGAATTCCATCACCTCCACCTGCTTTGTTCATAGTGGTGCTTCCTAAGGCCCACTTGCTTCACATCCCAGGATGTCAGGCTATAGGTGAGTGATCACACCATCGTGGTTATCTGGGTCATTAAGATCTTTTTTGCGTAGTTCTTCTGTGTATTCTTGCCACCTCTTTTTAATATTTTCTGCTTCTGTTAGGTCCATACCATTTCTGTCCTTTACTATGCCCATCTTCAAGAAAATTAAAAATACCAATGGAATATTTCATGCAAAGATGGGCACAATAAAGGACAGAAATGGTACAGACCTAACAGAAGCAGAGGATATTAAGAAGTGGCAAGAATACACAGAAGAGCTATACAAAAAAGATCATTTCATCAGGTTTGCACAAATTCATGAGTCTACTCTCAGCATTTAGTTTATTTCATTCTATTTATTTGCTTACACTAGTACCATACTATTTTTGTTACTAGAGCTTGTAATATGATCATAGCTGACAGGACAAGCTTTGTTTCTTCTCTTTGATTCTTTTCATACAAGTTGACAGCTATTTATGGAAGAATATATTCTTCCACATGCATTTTCTTCCCCCATTTTTATTGAGGTATTAGTGACAAATAAGGCAGTGGCACCCCACTCCAGTACTCTTGCCTGGAAAATCCCATGGATGGAGGAGCCTGGTGGGCTGCAGTCCATGGGGTCGCTAAGAGTCAGACACGACTGAGCGACTTCACTTTCTCTTTTCACTTTCATGCATTGGAGAAGGAAATGGCAACCCACTCCAATGTTCTTGCCTGGAGAATCCCAGGGACGGGGGAGCCTGGTGGGCTGCCGTCTATGGGGTCACACAGAGTTGGACACGACTGAAGTGACTTAGCAGCAGCAGCAGCAGTGACAAATGAAAATTATATATATTTAAGGTGTACAAGTTGATGTTTTGGTATACATATAGATAGTGAAATAATTGCCAAAATCAAGCTAATTAACATATGCATTACCTCAGAGTTACTGTTTTTACTTTTCTGTGTGTGGTAAGAACACTTAAGATGTACCCTCTTAGCAAGTTTCTACTATACAATACCATACTGCTAACTGTATTCATGTTGCTATAGATTAGATCTCCAGAGGTTATCCATCTTGTACAACTAAAATTTTGTACACCTTGACCAACTTCCTATTCCTCCTTCCCCCACAGGCTCTAGCAACCACCATGACACTCTTTGCTATTTGAGTCTGACTATTTTAGATTTCACATATAATTGAGGTGAGGATGTATTTGTCTTTCTGTGGCTTATTTGGCTTACCATAACTTTCCAGCTTCATCCATGTTGATGAAGTGGCAGGACTTCCTTCTTTTCAAATATTCAGTAAGATATATATATCACAGAATTGTCAACATCTGTTGGATTAGAGAAAAAGCAAGAGAATTCCAGAAAAATACCGACTTCTGCTTCATTGACTACATGAAGGCCTTTGACAATGTGGATTACAACAAACTGCGGGAAATTCTTAAACAGATGGGAATACAAATCCGCTTACCTACCTCCTTAGGAACCTGTATTCAGGTCAAGAAGCAACAGTTAGAACCAGACACAGAGCAATGGACTGGTTCCAAACTGGGAAAGGAGTACGTCAAGGCTGTATATGACCATTCTGCTTATTTAACTTACATGCAGAGTACATCATGCAAAATGCCAGGCTAGATGAAGCACAAGCTGGAATCAAGATTTCCAGGAGAAGTATCAACAACAAGATAGGCTGATGATACCACCCTAATGGCAGAAAGTGAAGAGGAATTAAAGAGCCTCTTGATGAAGGTAAAAGAGAAGAGTGAAAAACTGGCTTAAAACTCAACACTCAAAAAATTAAGATCATGGTATCTGGTCCTTTCACTTCATGGCAAATAAATGAAACAGTGGCAGATTTTATTTTCTTGGGTTCCAAGATCACTGCAGCCACAAAATTAAAGGATGCTTTGTCCTTGTAAGAAAAGCTATGACAAACCTGCTGCTGCTGCTGCTGCTAAGTCGCTTCAGTTGTGTCCAACTCTGTGCGACCCTGCCAGGCCCTGGGATTCTCCAGGCAAGAACACTGGAGTGGGTTGCCATTTCCTTCTCCAATGCATGAAAGTGAAAAGTGAAAGTGAAGTCGCTCAGTCATGTCCGACTCTTAGCGACCCCATGGACTGCAGCCCACCAGGCTCCTCTGCCCATGGGATTTTCCAGGCAAGAGTACTGGAGTGGGGTGCCATTACCTTCTCCCAGTGACAAACCTAGACAGCATATTAAACAGCAGAGACACCACTTTGCCAACAAAGGTCCATATAGACAAATATGTAAGTTGATTGCCAAAGAGTTGATGCTTTTGAACTGTGGTACTGAAGAAGACTCTTGAGAGTCCCTTGCAGAGACTCTCAAGAGGAGCCTGGCAGGCTATAGTCCATGGGCTTGCAAAGAACTGGAGCAGCTAAGCACATAGATATAGACATTCAGGTAGTTTCCATATCTTGGCTATTATTAATAATCCTGCTGTGAACATGGGAGTGTAGCTATATCTTTGAGACACTGATTTAATTTCCTTTAGATACATACTGAGAAGTGGGATTGCAGGATCCTAAGACAGTTCCATTTTTAATTTTTGAGGAACCTTCATACTCTCTTCCATCATGGAGGCACCTGTTTACATCCCCTCCAACAGTTGCTCAGTCATGTCCGAATCTTTGTGACCCCATGGACTGTAGCCCACCAGGCTTATCTGTCCATGGGATTTTTCAGGCAAGAGTACTGGAGTGGGTTACCATTTCCTTCTCCAGGGGATCTTCCCGACCCAGGGATCGAACCAAGTCTCCTGCATTGTGGGCAGACACTTTACTCCCTGAGCCACAAGGGAAGTCCCATATCTTTGAGACACTGATTTAATTTCCTTTAGATACATACCAAGAAGTGGGATTTCAGGATCCTAAGACAGTTCCATTTTTAATTTTTTGAGGAACCTTCATACTCTCTTCCATCATGGAGGCATCTGTTTACATCCCCTCCAACAGTCTACGAAGATTTTCTTTTCTCCACATCCTTGTTAATGCTTATCTTTGTTCTTTTTCTTAATAGCCATTCTAACAGGTTGTGAGATGATAGCTCATTGAGGTTTTGATTTACATTTTCCCGATGATTAGTTATATTGATCACTTTTTCATTGTTGGCCATCTGTATGTTTTATTTTTGAGAAATATGTATTCAGGAATTTTGCTCATTTTTGAATTGGGTTGTTTCCTTGCTATTGTGTTTTAGGAGTCCTTTATATATTTTTGATATTAACCCTCAATCATATATAGTTTGTAGATAGCTTTTCAGGTGTTGCAGTGGTAAAGAATCTGCTTGCATGATAAAGAATTGCTTCAGGCAATGAAGGTTCCATCTCTGGGTCAGGAAGATTCCCTAGAGGAGGAAATGGCAGCCCACTCCAGTATCCTTGCCTGGAAAATTCCATGGACAGGGAACCCTGGTGGGTTGCAGTCCATGGGGTCATAAAGAGTTGGATACTTCTTAGTGACTAGGCACACACACTCTCTCCTATTCCATAAGATGCCTCTTCATTTTGTTGTTTGCTATGCAGAAGCCAATTATTTATTTATTTGACTGGGTCAGGTCTTAGTTGCATCACATGGGATCTTTCGTTGCAGTGCACAGACTCAGTAGTGGTGGCTCACGGCACTTGGGCCCTGGAATGTGCAGGCTCATTAGCTGCTTGCAGTGTGCAGGCTTTGCTGCTCAGTGGCATGTGGGTCTTTGTTCACAGACCAGGGATAGAACCCGTGTTCCCTGCATTACAAGGAGGATTATTTTTCTTCAACCACTGGACTACCTTGAAAGCGCCACAGAAGACTTTTAATTTGAGTCAGTCCCCTTTGTTTATTTTTACTTCTGCTGCTGGTTCTTTTAGGGTTATACTTAAAGTGTAAAATTCACTGGCCAGATCAATGCCAAGAAGTCCTTTCCCTATGCTTTCTTTTGGCAGTTTTATGATTTCAGGTCTTACATTTTAGTCTTTAATTGATTTTTGTATGTGGTGTGAGATAAGGGTCCAATTTCATTCTGAATGTGGATATCCATTTTCTTCAGCATCATAAACTGAAGAGACTATCTTTTCACTTTTGTGTGTTTTTGGTACCTTTGTCAAAGATGAGTTGACTGTAGATGTGTGGATTTATTTCTGGGTTCTCTGCTGGTCTATATGTCTGTTTTTTATGTCAGTGCATGTGTGTTAGTCACTCAGTCATGTCCAACTCTTTGCGACCCCTTGGACTGTAGCCCACCAGGCTTCTCTGTCCATGGAATTCTTCAGGCAAGAATATTGGAGTGGGTTACCATTCCCTTCGCCAGGGGATCTTCCCAACCCAGGGACTGAACCTGAGTCTCCTATATTGTACGTGGATTCTTTACCATCTGAGCTATCAGGGAAGCTGGATTACTGTAGTTTTGAATATTTTGAAATCACGAGATGTGATGCCTCCAGCTTTGTTCTTCTTGATCAAGGTTGCTTTGACTATTTGAGGTCTTTTGTGATTTTGTAAACATTTTAGAATATTTTTCCTATTTCTGAAAAAATATTATCGGGAAGTTGATAGGACTACATTGTATCTGCAGATTACTTTTGTTAATATGGATATTTTCACAATATTAATTCTTCCAGTCCATGGACACAAAATATTTTCCACTTATCTATGTTTTCTTCAATTTCCTTCACCAGTGTTTTATAATTTTCAATGTAAAAGATCTTCAACTCTTTGGTTAAATTTATTCCTACATATTTTATTATTTTTAGTGTTGTGAGTGGAATTTTCTTAATTTCCTTTCAAACAGTTTGTTGTTCTTGTACAGATAAGCAACTGACTTTTGCATGTTGATTTTATATCCTGAAACTTAATGAACTTGTTAGTTCTAATAGTTTTTTGGTGTGGTCTTTAGGGATCTTTATATATAATAGCATGTCATCTTCAAACAGAGATAACTGTACCTTTTCCTTTCCAACTTGTATGGCCTTTTATCTATTTTCATTGTCTAATTGCTTCGTCTAGGACTTGCATGATTATGCTGAATTGGAATGATGAGAGTGGGCATCTTGCTGTGTGTATGGGTGGTGGTATGGGAAAACACGTTCCTACTCCAGGGGGTGCAGTGGCATGAACTCTGAGCAGCTTTGTTAGCTAAACTCACCATCAGACACCACATCAGCAGTGTCCCTGGTCATGCCAAGGGCTTCTGATGTCTTGCTTTTTCCCTCAAGGTGGTAAGGGTTTCTTGAGGGGATTTCTCTTTTGCTGAGCTGTGCCAGGATGGGGGATGAAATTGAACAGGTAAAAATGCTTTCTACATTTTCTATGTGCTCATCTTCGATTTTTGATCTCCATTGTGTTACTGCAGCTTCTTAATTGTAATGTGAAGCTCTCCCAGAGCAAGCTTCATTGGCAAATAGTTGTTATGTTGCTTTTTTAGGGAGGACAAAGGCTGGGACCTGCTAATCTGTCACCTCTGACATAATTTCAAATGCATTTAAAAATAACTTTACTACTTTCATCCAAAAATCTAACTGGAATTTTAATTGGTATTACATTCATTTATCTTAAATTTATAGATTAATTTTGGCAAGAATTGACCTTTATTTTAACAAGACTAAGTTGTCCCATCCAAGAGAATGAAATATCTATTTAATCATCATTTTTAAAATCCTTTAACAAGTTTAGTTTTAAACTTTCTTTGCTAAGTACTGTATATTTTATAATTTTAATCTGATTTCTGATTGTATTTTGAGTTGATTTGCTGCTATAGAGAAATGCCATTGATTTTTGGTTGTTGACCTTATATCTGGCAACCTTGTTGATGTCTATAATTGTAATTAGGGGTCAGTTTTTAGAGGTATATGTTCACTTCTATCAGCTTCAATTAGGTTTGGCTCTACTTACCTTTATAGTACAAATGTTTTATAAGCCAGGGTTTTTTTTTTCTCCTAAGGCATACACTGTTACAACTGAGATTTCACTCTGCAAATGTTAAAATCCAGAAGGAAGACTAGAGGGTATCTGGGCAAATGGATTACAGTTTCTTTATGGCCAACGAATACACAAATACTTGCATATAAAACCAAAAGTCACCACTGATCCAGAGCTAATAGTCAGAGAACCAATGATAATAATCCCTACAAACCACTAAATTCCTTTACTTTCTCTAAGTATGGCATTCCTTGCTTTCCCATTTCTAAAACTTTCAAGGCCACAACTTGAAATAAAAGAAGCCAAGTCAAGGATGGACTGAAATCTGTGAAAGTCTAGAAACCAAGATGGGGACACTCTCTGCATCTCTTCCCAGGATGTCAAAGAAAGAAGCTCTAGAACAGGACTGGCAAACTCTGGGAGGAAATGGGGGCTTTTCATTCAGAACATTTATCAAACACTTTTTGAACCACTGAGTTATAAATGGTGCTATGTAGATGGAGTAAAGGGAAGAGTTAAGGAGGACACAAAAGTGTTAAGAGTTTTGCTCAAATTACCAGGATAGGGGAGATCTGAGCTAACGTCTTGGAATTTGGTTTATTCTGAGAGCTGGTCTAGTGGAGGCTTTTCTATTTCCATAGTAGATTGTTTAACTTGCATTATCCAGACAACTTATTTCAGTTCTTTGCTTGTACAAGTAGTCCTTGAGTTGATTTTAAAAAAAAGGAAAAAACCTCACATCTAATAGACGTATAAACTGATTACCTCCCTGCACTGCTATACAGGGCCACCATTAGTAAGCACATTCCTAACATTTGGATACAAGACCTACACTTAGTGCTTCCGGTAACAATTTGTTTCAGATAATTTTGCTAGTGGAGTATACTTCATGATAGGCGCTCTCTGAAACCTCAGAAGGCAATTTCCAAACTCTTCTGGAAACTATTTTGTAAAAGAGAAGCAGTCACGAGGAAGGATTACCAGGGGGAATTTTGGAAACTGGCCGCCCAATTAGGCAACTTTTCTTCCCCAAGGACCTGTAACTTGTGCTCACAGTTTCAGGATTTATTTGGACACAGCCCTTGACCGCTGACATTTTTAAAAGAAATTAAGCTGTACCAGAAACTGGGATCAGTGACAGCCACATTGGTCTCCTTGGAAAGAAAAATGCCTTAAGGAAAAGACAAGGGACTGTGATTAAGGGACAAGGGACCCCTTAATCATACTGCCAGTCACTTCTCATCAGTAAGGTTTGCAATTGGTTAGGAAAACACAACCATTGTTCTCAATTTAGGAAACAAAGGAGGACAAGGAAGAGAAGAGAGAAAGGGGATTAAGAGGGGGTGAAGTTGGAGTGGACAGGAGAAGGTTTCTGACTCAGAATTCATGTTAGGGAGGGGACGCTAGATATTGCTAAAAAGAGAGAGGTGTTAATATACAGAATCCATAGCAAGAGGATAGAGAGAGAATGGCTATTTTAAATCACATCTGGCATTGCCCTTAGTTATGTGAAAAGAACAGAGGGTTTAGAAGTGGAAAGAGCTGAGTTCAAATTCTGACTCAACTCCTTTCCAGTTGAATAAACTTGGGCTTGTTATTTCACCTCTTTGCACCTCAGTTTCTTCATCTGTAAAATGAGGTTAATGCCACCTACCTTGCAGTCCTGTTAGCAGGATTCAAAATAATGTTTATAAAAGTCCTTGCACATTACAGCTCCTATAGTATGTTGTCCTATTTGAGGTCAAACCCTTGCTCCTTCCTAAGACTGAATAACTTGGATGTACTGACATGGAAATGCTGTGTTCTTATTTAATTTGTCTTAAAGGACACCAGGAAATAAGGTCACATTGTTGTGGGTGGAGGTGGAGCTTTCCCTGATGGGAAGGAGCATCACAATTGACATCTTTTCTTGGGTGAGGTCATGGTTGATCCTGGGGCAGGAAGCCAAGATGGTAGAGGTAGGCAGGGATAACAGGAGGGCACTTCATCTATGGAGGTGGGAAGGTCTGTGATGGCTGGGCTTGGGCTTTTCTTCAGGATTCATGCTGTAGGGCATTCTCCCTGGAAATATGAAAGTGATCCCTTCCAGATGGTGGTCATTAGAGCAAGTCAGAAAGAGCCTCCTCAGGACCTCCTGAGCCCAACCACTCTGAGCAAGCCTAACAAAGGATGGAGGAGTCCAGGAAGAGTAACCGAGGCTAGAGAAAAGCCCATCTGCAGGTGCAGAAGGAGAACAGAGAGATGCATAGGAGGGGCTGGGTGGCATCCCTAGTTGGAGCTACAGAGGATGAAAAGGAGGATCGCAAAGGAAGATCAAGTGTTTACTTGATCCTGGCCAACCAAAAGGGTGGGCAGGACATTTTGATAAAGCGAGACCTTTATGGAACCAAGTGGAGGGGGACATTTAAAAGGAAGTATAAACTATTTTAATGAATACATTTCCCAATTATTATCACAAGCATCAGTTTAGAATCAAGATGTTAGTTATTTGTTTTCCAGTAAAATAGTATTAAACATATTTTACCATTGCTGGCTATTGATGTGAGAAACTTCCAGCCGTGGTGGTCAGCTTCTTCTCCTAAGGACCAGAAAAGAGCACCTATCGGTCTCAAATTGTTGCAGGAAATAGCAAGCCAAAGGCACTGGGTGTTTTTCCAATGGGCCATTTGCCCCAACACTGAACAACCGTTCTATTGTTGAAATGTTTCCAAACTGCTCACTTGCCCCTTTGCAGCTGACAGAGAACCACTGGATGTGCCTTGAGACGAATTAGAAGATCTTTGCCACTTTGACGTCCCACCTTAGCAGAGAGACTGGCAGTCAAAATCCTGTCCCAGTATTTCTTTTTATTCTATAAAACTTGCTTTCTTTTCTAACACCTTTGAACTCCTGCTGAAATGAAAGTGATGGCAGATGGATTCCCTTGCTGCAAGTTTGTGAATAAACAGCCTGTGTTAATTTCATCTTGGATTTAGAATGTCTTTGCAGATGGGAAGTCATACCAAAAGAAATATAGCATTTACCAAGTGAGAAATTTGGAAGAGAGACCAGGACAAGTAAAGGGTTTCCATTTCATACAGTTTTCTGGTTAGAAGGGTGTGTAGAGAAAGAGGGAGAGGAGAAGGAGGTAAGGAAACTTATGAAAATGAGATCTGGCACCAAAGGAAGTTTCATGCCTTTTCTCCTTCCTGCTACATTCATATAAGCCTATACAAGAGAGTTTTTATTTACTTACCTTGTGGTAGGTAAACAGGCAAGAGGGTCTCTTAGTAGTTTAAAGGCTGAAGAGGTAGAAAGTGTTTAGGAAGGGAGAATGTCACTTGTCTTCATGGGTATATGAAATGCAAACCTCAGGGCTTAATATAATTTTTTAAAAAGAAAACATATGCATTAGATTAAAATGTTAAATCAAGCCAAATGAATAAGAATTAAACATCTACCACATTCAAGGTTCAATATATAACTGATGATAAACGCTATGTGATGGGACTTTAATTCAGTTAAAGCCATGCTGGCCTCTCCAGAAGTTCTTACCAAAGAATCCAAATTCTAAGTTTGGGATTTTTACAGAATCTGGTGAACAGCACGTAAGGACAGAATATGGGATCCTAAAATGCAATTTGAGTGTGGGCTTAAATGTTCCATCTAAAGTGGCTGAATGTCTTAATTTAGGAGGAAGTTTAAGTTCTTCTCTACAAGCAATGGGCACTTGCTGACTTTAGGTAGGATATCTTACATCATTTCTTATGCAACTACATATTTCCCAGGACTCAGGAAATTGGAGGTACAAGTGAGTTTTTGTTGACACTGCTGCCCAGACCCTGCTGGCTTTTAGCCCTGGTAGCACGCAGGACCTCCACGTCTTCCCTCCTCCAATCTTCCCTTCATTCCCCAATTCCCAGGGGCATATGGTCCAGCTTCTGTCACTGAAGACTTTCACGAGGACACACTCTCTCAGAGATACCCTCCTTTGGGGCTCACTGCCCTGGGCTGTCAGACAGCAAGCAAGGGGGCCTGGGAGGAGAGCTGGACTTCTCAGCCCCAAGGTTCTCAGCTCACCTGCAACCACACTGCCTTAGTCCTGAGACCCACAACCTCTCAGAAGGCAAAACCTTTGCATTTAGTCTGGAATGCCTCCTCTTGTGGTGTTCAAAGCCAACCCCTCAGAACCCAGAGGTCTGAAAGAACAGGACCCATGTCACAACCAAACCACTCCTGTTTCTTTTCCCTTTCACTCATCCTGTCCTGCAAAAAAACCCCTCTGCCTTTCAACAACGAACAAAGCCCAGGCATATGGAGATCCACAGAGGTCACTTGAATCTATTTTGACCTAACTGGGGATACCAGGTACTTTTAATTTGAACTGAGCCTCTGAATTGCACTTGGGAGAAGACAGGTGGTCCAAACCCCCACTTGACTCAGATCTGTAGATCTACGACTGATTAGTGAGGGTGATGCGTGGATCTGTGTGGGTAACATGTGGATCCGTGAGCTAGCTCAGGTCCACATATAGATTGGTGAGGGCTTCCAAATTGTTTTCTGTAGCTTTGCATGTGGAGGCATGTGGGAGAAGATTATACCTCCTTTAGAAGTGAGGCACCCCTCTAAAACCCTGACGTGTGTCCATAAAGCCTTCCCTGATCCTGCTACCTGGATATAACTTGTCTCTGTTTCAATTCACCAGAGGTTGACCTGACTCTTTAACTGTTCACACGTTACTCTGCTTTAGGATTTTTAGGATATGCACCTATGTAGACCCCATTGGATGACACAGTTCATAGAACAGGACTCTATTCCCTAGGTCATGGCTTTGGTTACTGCAAATGTTCAGTAGTATTCGTTCATTTGAATTAAAGTCTGTTCAGTTGGCTTGTGCCCCTTTGTGGCCAACTTCTCCTAAAATGTGGCAAGGAAAGTCAAGGTCATTCCATAGGGTCGCATCCATTCCTCCTGTACTGCACCCCCAGGGAACCCTGGCATAGCCCACAGCAAACACCAGTGTGAACTCGTCCTCACCCTCTGAAACAGCTCTCAAAGTTCTTCTGGATGCGGACTAGAGCTCATTCTGTCCCACAGTTTTCCTGGAAGTGCCTTTAACCTCCCACTGTAGCTCCTGGCTGCCTGTGCTGGTGGCCCTCCCCTCCACCCTGGCTTTCCCTGGAGGATTGGTGTGCCTCACCAGGAGCTTCTGAAGGGGAAGAAAGGCCCCCTGGCTTCCTGAAGGAAAGGCGAGAAATGCCTGAATAAAGCCACAGAGGCTCTCAGGTTGGCAGAAAAACCCTCCTTTCCTTTCAGAATTATGATACCTATTTTGGTGAGACAGGAGGTTTTATGTGCTACTGTTGTTCCACCCCTTCTGAAAGGCGATTTAACTAAGTGTCTAGCACCTTTAACATGGTATATTCTTTAATCCAGCAATTTTACTTACAGTAAATTTCCTGCAATTCACAAAAAAAGGAAGGAATTTAAAAAGACATTCACCTCATGAGTAATAAAAAAAAAATCAAAACATCAAGATTGGTAAAAGTGTAGAAGTTTGATCAGGTGGTAAATGTGTGGGGATGTGGTCAATGCAGCTTATAAACAACTAGTAAAATTAGTCTTTAGACACTGCTTCTTTGTGAATTAGCCCAGTATCAATAGTAACTCCCCGAACCTATAAACATACTTGGTTATTTGTGGGGAATGGCTTAATAAATTATGATGAATACATATTATAGCATTTATTGTAATTTTAAAAAATTTTCACAGCGTGGTAAATTTATACTTCAACTGAATGACAAAATCCTAATATATAAAGCATATAAGAACACTCTCATTGCCAAAAAATTGCTCCTAGAATGCTCATATATAGTTACTTTATTTTTTATTTATTTATTTTTTTGGTGAAGATTTCTCTTTTTTTATTTTATTTTTTAACTTTACATATATAGTTACTTTGATTCTTAAACTAATTTATTTTTATTTATTTAAAAAAAACATTATTTATTTGGCTGCGTCAGGTCTTAGTTGTGGCATGCAGTGTCTTCATGCATCACGAGGGATCTTTTATTGTGGTTCAAGGACTCTATTTGTAGTGTGAGGACTCCAGTTGCAGGCTCAGAATCAGTTGCTCTGCAGCACTTGGATCTTAGCTTCCTGACTAGGGGTCGCATGTCCCTTGCATTGCAAGGTACATTCTTAACCACTGACCCATCAGGGAAGTCTCCCTATAGGTATTTAGCTATTATTTTAAAAATAATAATTAGACCTTGTAATATATGCTTTGGCACAGAAGGCTTACTGGGGTTTAATATTAAGGGAAAATAACAAGCTCAGGAAAGCATGTGTGAAAAGCCTCCATTTTTATTAAAACAAAGCCATATTCATTTATTTATTTATTTTTCAACAAATGATTTTTAAGACAGGGCTGGCTTCTTGTAAGGCAGTGGAGATATAAAAAGGTAGATAGAAAAACAGATGATTCCTGCCTTTCTGTATGCTATTTTTACATACAAAATCCATAGAAAGAAAGAAAATATACCTTAAGAAATCATAGAAGGGAGGGAAAAGAACATAGACATTTTTTTTACTTTCATGTACTACTTGAATTGTTTCAAAACTCATACTTTTATAATTAAAAAGTTTTTATAGGGACACACAAACAAAAATGTACCCTAATGAAATAATCAGAAAGGCATCTGGGACTTTATGTACAAGGAGATGCTGTCACAGTGATTATGAGCTTGGGTTTGGAGTCAGACAGATGCAAGAGTGGCTCTACCTCTGTCACTGACCAACTGTGTGATCCTAAATAAGTCATTTGACTTTTCTGTCTCAGTTTCTTTCTTAATAGAATGGAAATCATAATAATATTCATCCTGAAAGGTGATTGTAAGGATTAAATAATCTGATGTGTGTAAAGCATTTAGCCTAGTGTCTGACATATAGTAAAAACTTAACAAATGGAGCCATAAACACAATAAGGGCGATGTAGGGAAAAAGCAAACTAGCCGAGACAGTGTAGTCAGGCTCTCTTGCCCCACAGCCTCTCACTCTTGCCCAATATTATGTAAATAATGATTATATAACAGCTGAGATGACTTATAGCACTGTGCATGCATGTCCCGAGGTACTTGCTTAGCTAAGTTCTGCTTTACTGACTATGCCAAAGTCTTTGACTGTGTGGATCACAATAAACTGTGGAAAATTCTGAAAGAGATGGGAATACCAGACCACCTGATCTGCCTCTTGAGAAATCTGTATGCAGGTCAGGAAGCAACAGTTAGAACTGGACATGGAACAACAGACTGGTTCCAAATAGGAAAAGGAGTATGTCAAGGCTGTATATTGTCACCCTGTTTATTTAACTTATATGCAGAGTACATCATGAGAAACGCTAGACTGGAAGAAACACAAGCTGGAATCAAGATTGCTGGGAGAAATATCAATAACCTCAGATATGCAGATGACACCACCCTTATGGCAGAAAGTGAAGAGGAACTAAAAAGCCTCTTGATGAAAGTGAAAGAGGAGAGTGAAAGAGTTGGCTTAAAGCTCAACATTCAGCAAACGAAGATCATGGCATCTGGTCCCATCACTTCATGGGAAATAGATGGGGAAACAGTGGAAACAGTGTCAGACTTTCTTTTTGTTTGTTTGTTGTTGTTGTTGTTGTTTTTGTTTGTTTTCTTTTTTAAATTTAATTTATTTTTTTAATTTTATTTTTAAACTTTACATAATTGTATTAGTTTTGCCAAATATCAAAATGAATCCACCACAGGTATACATGTGTTTCCCATCCTGAACCCTCCTCCCTCCTCCCTCCCCATACCATCCCTCTGGGTCCTCCCAGTGCACTAGCCCCAAGCATCCAGTATCGTGCATCGAACCTAGACTGGCATCTCGTTTCATACATGATATTTTACATGTTTCAATGCCATTCTCCCAAATCTTCCCACCCTCTCCCTCTCCCACAGAGTCCATAAGACTGTTCTATACATCAGTGTCTCTTTTGCTGTCTTGTACACAGGGTTATTGTTACCATCTTTCTAAATTCCATATATATGCATTAGTATACTGTATTGGTGTTTTTCCTTCTGGCTTGGGAGAAAAATCAAATCAATAAAATTAGAAATGAAAATGGAGAGATCACAACAGACAACACAGAAATACAAAGGATCATAAGAGACTACTATCAACAATTATATGTCAATAAAATGGACAACGTGGAAGAAATGGACAAATTCTTAGAAAAGTACAACTTTCCAAAACTCGACCAGGAAGAAATAGAAAATCTTAACAGACCCATCACAAGCATGGAAATTGAAACTGTAATCAAAAATCTTCCAGCAAACAAAAGCCCAGGTCCAGACGGCTTCACAGCTGAATTCTACCAAAAATTTAGAGAAGAGCTAACACCTATCCTGCTCAAACTCTTCCAGAAAATTGCAGAGGAAAGTAAACTTCCAAACTCATTCTATGAGTCCACCATCACCCTAATACCAAAACCTGACAAAGATCCCACAAAAAAAGAAAACTACAGGCCAATATCACTGATGAACATAGATGCAAAAATCCTTAACAAAATTCTAGCAATCAGAATCCAACAACACATTAAAAAGATCATACACCATGACCAAGTGGGCTTTATCCCAGGGATGCAAGGATTCTTCAATATCTGTAAATCAATCAATGTAATACACCACATTAACAAATTGAAAAATAAAAACCATATGATTATCTCAATAGATGCAGAGAAAGCCTTTGACAAAATTCCACACCCATTTATGATAAAAACTCTCCAGAAAGCAGGAATAGAAGGAATATACCTCAACATAATAAAAGCTATATATGACAAACCCACAGCAAACATTATCCTCAATGGTGAAAAATTGAAAGCATTTCCTCTAAAGTCAGGGACAAGACAAGGGTGCTCACTTTCACCATTACTATTCAACATAGTTTTGGAAGTTTTGGCCACAGAGATCAGAGCAGAAAAAGAAATAAAAGGAATCCAAATTGGAAAAGAAGAAGTAAAACTCTCACTATTTGCAGATGACATGATCCTCTACGTAGAAAACCCTAAAGACTCCACCAGAAAATTACTAGAACTAATCAATGGCGATAGTAAAGTTGCAGGATATAAAATCAACACACAGAAATCCCTTGCATTCCTATACACTAATAATGAGAAAACAGAAAGAGAAATTAAGGAAACAATTCCATTCACCATTGCAACAGAAAGAATAAAATACTTAGGAATATATCTACCTAAAGAAACTAAAGACCTATATATAGAAAACTATAAAACACTAGTGAAACAAATCAAAGAGGACACTAATAGATGGAGAAATATACCATGTTCATGGATTGGAAGAATCAATATAATGAAAATGAGTATACTACCCAAAGCAATTTATAGATTCAATGCAATCCCTATCAAGCTACCAACAGTATTCTTCACAGAGCTAGAACAAATAATTTCACAATTTGTATGGAAATACAAAAAACCTCGAATAGCCAAAGCGATCCTGAGAAAGAAGAATGGAACTGGAGGAATCAATCTACCTGACTTCAGGCTCTACTACAAAGCCACAGTTATCAAGACAGTATGGTACTGACACAAAGTCAGACTTTCTTTTTATGGGCTCCAAAATCACTGCAGATGGTGACTGCAGCCATGAAATTAAAAGATGCTTACTTCTTGGAAGGAAAGTTGTGACCAACCTAGATAGCATATTGAAAAGCAGAGACATTACTTTGCCAACAAAGGTCTGTCTAGTCAAGGTTATGGTTTTTCCTGTGGTCATGTATGGATGTGAGAGCTGGACTGTGAAGAAGGCTGAGCACTGAAGAATTGATGCTTTTGAACAGTGGTGTTGGAGAAGACTCTTGAGAGTCCCTTGGACTGCAAGGAGATCCAACCAGTCCATTCTGAAGGAGATCAGCTCTGGGATTTCTTTGGAAGGAATGATGCTAAAGCTGAAACTCCAGTACTTTGTCCACCTCATGTGAAGAGTTGACTCATTGGAAGAGACTCTGATGCTGGGAGGGATTGGGGGCAAGAAGAGAAGGGGACGGCGGAGGATGGGATGGCTGGATGGCATCACCGACTCAATGGATGTGAGTCTGAGTGAACTCCGGGTGTTGGTGATGGACAGGGAGGCCTGGCGTGCTGTGATTCATGGGGTCGCAAAGAGTCAGACACAACTGAGGGACTGATCTGATCTGATCTGAAGGGTTATTTTTGTTCTATAAGTATATATAAGCTCCACCTGGAAAGCCTACATTACAGATACATTAATGTACAGGCTACTTTCATGTAGCCTACGTTATAGCTACATCACAGTTATATTATGGCTGCTGTGTCAGCCAGGAGAAAATAAATGTGTCTGCAGTTCCTATGGCTCCTTGTGTCTTCTTGCAGCCTATTAGCTCACGCCTTGCCTACCCTGGGTTCAGCAAACAGTGCACACAGTGAGATACAGCAAGATGATTGGCATAGTCGGTGTGATCAGCAAGACAGATGTTTATCCTAGTATTGCTTAAAATTGAGACAATTAAATGTTTATCAATTTCTATACAAATAGTAGACATTCTTAGGATGAGAGTATTATGAAGCCATTAAGATCATTTTCAAAGAATTTTTAATGAAATGAGAAAACATAATTTTGTGGTAAGCACAAACCTTATTGTTAATTCCAATTTTGATAGTACATGTATCTCTGGAAGGAAATGTCTACTCAAACTTTTGTAACTTCCCCTTATCTGTTTTCCAAGTGATGAGCAGTAAAAGCTCTTAAAGGAAAAAGGACCTGTGTGTTCCTCTCTAAGCCCAGAAGATGGGGAATAACAGGTTGTCAATTTCTGTTCTCCTTCATCTGATTGAAAAGGAGACTCTCAAGTGATCACAGGGACTATTATGGTACTATCAAACTGGAAAGGAAGGGTGATTTAATCTCAGAAGATAGAGACCAGCCTAGCCCAGAAGTGTATGGGGTAATGGTGACCTCAGAGGACTTTACAAGAGAAAGTGAAAATTCTTATTTAGGAATTTTATAGGCTGGAATGGAATCTGGAAATCATCTGTTTCTTTCTTCCTGAAGTGTGGTCTGTGGACTACTCAGGCTCTGGTGAAATGCAAATCTGCAGCTTTATTGCAGATCTACTAAATCAAAACCTGCATTTTAACAAGATTCCCAGGTATACATTGTACATTGTAGCTTGAGAAACAAATGATATTCCATGATTTTTAAAAAGAAGAACCTGAGGTTTTTAAGAGGTGAAATGTTATGTTCAAGGTCACATGGGGATTTTAGTGGCAGAGGCAGAACCAGAAACTGGTCTTTTGACCTCTGTTTCATCATTTCTTCATATCTTGCTGCTCTTCACTATGTTATCCATATTTACTTCAATTTGTATACGTTGTCCAATTCCCTGTCTCCCAAGTCTTTTCTAGTAATTTTAAAGGTATGGTGTTTTATTTATTAGGTCTATATTGCACTGAGACAAATTATTATTGCTCTATGGCAGTAGGTGAGTTCAGGGTCAGCTTCAATTGCCAGCGTTTTGAGTGTCTAACTCCTTGGAATCTTCTTAAGTATCTGTGGAGACTGGTCTTTCATCCCTTATAAATTAGCTGTCACCAGACCCAAGTGAAATCATGGGCTGAAGGATGACTGAGAGGCTCAGAATTTCTGGCCAGAGACTTAGACACCAACATCTTCCCTACCCGTCCCTTCCCTTTGTTTTCTGTGTCCTACTTTGGTTCTGCTCCCATTTTCTTTAGCTCTCATCAAAGGCTTAATTATGCTCCTGGATCCTGATCACGGATTTATTAAATGTTTAAGTTTATGCCCCTTGAATGATGGTTTCCTAGTAATGAAGTGCATTCAGAAGAAGAATAGCAGGTCAAGCATGGGTATAATTTGGAAGAGCTTGACCACCAGCCATTTCACCTCTGACAGGATTAATCACTACTCCAGTTTTTCAAGCTCTGGACTTGCTGGACTGTGCCTGCCAAGGTCAGCTGGGGTGCCCCAAATTAATTTTAAAGACATATGACTGCTTGGAGTTCACTAAGTTATCAGTTCATAATATTAAAAAAAATTATTCATTTGATTTCCCCTCAAATTACAAACCCAAATATAAATTATCTTGAAATAGCTAGAAAATAATATTCCATTGTGTTAGAAGAATAGCACCACTAGAGACTGCTGCATTTGCAAGCCAAGGCAAATTCTTAGAGAGAATCAACCTTTTTGAAGAAAATATAGGACATACTGGAAGAATTGCTGAGTATTGAGTTAATCCTATTCAAAAAAGATTTAATAGATGCCTCTTCTGCATAAGCCACAGTTTTAGATGTTGTAGGGGTTGGAGGGAGGGTCCAAAATTGACTCCCAGATGGAGCTGTAAGCAAAAGGCAAGAAAAGTGATCCACACCTGTCATTCTAGGGAGGATATCAGAATCATAAGAGAGGTTATACATACTATGGGAGTTTGTAGAGGGATCCCATCCCTGTGTGGAGATCAGGGAAGACAAGAAATGATAGCATTGGAGATAGGCTTTAAAACATAAAATTTTAAAAATATTTCTGCTTTATCTATGAGGTTAAAAATTATAAAAATAAGTGGGTTTTCTAAGGTAAGTCATTCAGAGGAATATAAAGAAAGCACTGTCTACCCTTTCACCTCCTGAATCCCAAGTCCCTTCCTCCCAAAGTGATCGATGTTAATAGCTCAGTATATCCTTCCTTACCTACGCCTATAGCTGTCTAAAACTTTGCTTTGTTATTATCTTTTATAAAATAAAATAATATATAATTTGTAACTTTTTTATTTAATAAAGTCATGAATATTTTCTCAGCTAATGCATAGTGATCTAATTCACTCCTTTTTAATAGAGGCAGAGTGGTCTATAGGATGACTGTTAGAGAATTTCACCCACCGTTTCCATGGTGATAGACATTTAGATTGTTTCCAGGATTTTGTTATTTATATAATGTTGAATTTTGATATAAAGAGATGGAATCAAAGTCAAAGAGATAGGAATCAAAGAGTCAAAGAGGCAAGAAATATAACTTTGGGCTCAATAATTTCTGTCCATAGTCTTTTCATTGTCAGCAGTTTCATTATTAGCATGCTAATTCTCCTCTTGGTTCCCCCTGGTTTCTGGTCTCCTCAGTTATCACTGATGGTATTCACTTGCTGTATTTCATGCTACACCAGAAATCCAATCCTTTTCCCTTTCACTGATGCCCCCCCAGTTCCCACATCCTGTTCATCAGATGCCCATACCTCTTCCCCAGAAAGCAGAAATCAACGAAGCAAGTCACCTGTCTCAATGGTCACCACTGACTGAATTGTAATGAACATGTGATTCAAGCTTGGCCAATCAGATTCTGTTATCTGAGGATTTAGAACTGAGACCTGGAGAAATGATGAGAGACTCAAACTGAGAAGTGATGTACAGCTGAATTAGGGGGTCATCTATGAGCCAAATACTTGCCAAAGCAGAAAAGGTCTCCTGCACGGAGGGGGAAAAGATGAAGCAGATGTGTCAATAGAGTGAGGGGGAGAGAGACGGAGAAGCAGAGAGTCCTTCTCTACTTCCCACTGACTTCAGCTCCTGGCTCCTATCCCGTAGAAGGACTGATTGCACTTCTTGCCCTTGGGTTTCATAAGACACCTCTGCCTTCTTCTAATAAGTTCCTTCTGTCTGAGCAAGTTTGAGGGAGGGTGATTTTTTAACTTGCAAACAAGTGATGCCTGAGAATTTGGCCAGGAATAGTGTTAAGGGGAAATATTACTCCACGCCAAATTTAAGCTTAAGAAAAAAATGCTGATATAGCTATCTTACTGGAAGATATGATAACCTGCTTCCTTCTAGTATAAAAAGAGATATAGATTGTGCTACTTATTAATACAGAATGTTATGTAAAGATTAATGATTATCTGTTTTCAATAAATGAAGTACTTGACCAACCCATTTAGTGAACCTGTTTGAAGCAGCACCCTCTGGTGGGATTTGGGGTCAGAAGAATCAGGGCTCCAAGCCTGTTTTCATGAAGAAGTGTGGACTTACACTCGGAGATGCCTGGCTTAGGTTCTGCTGCAGCCTAGTTATGTGACCTTGGAACTGAATCGTGATTTTCCCTTCTGTAAACTGAAGACAATATATTAAGGTTAATTAAGGAGATTAAATGAAACAGGGTACGTAATGTCTGACATCATACCTGGCACATGGTAAGCCCTCAACAGTATTAGTTCCATTTGTCTCTCTCTCCTCCCCACGGCCCTAGCTCTTCCTCCCACTACTATTTAGGAATTGGCTTCCTTTGATCCCCATCTTCTCTAGGCTAAAGCTGCCCCACCCTCTTCCTCCTTGCTCCACCATGGAACAAGGTGCAAAGAGAAACCCACAAGAGACCACGGCCCCCCAGCCAGAGAGAAAGATACTAGGTGAAAGTGATGGAGCTCTGGACAGGAGTGGGAGGCAGGAAGGGGGGAATGTATAACAAATATCCTTCTGCATATTGCTGAAATTAACAGACAAAACAATATTAGAACAAACCACTGAGCTCTTTTGCTTCTGCAAATACCACCCCCACCAAATAATTTCAATACAAGGTGTTTGGAGATAGACAGTCATAGATATTAGTCAGTCATATTAATGTCAGTCATGACATTATCCGTCAGAGATAATGTCATGTGGTTGGTCATTAACTAACAGCTATTCCCTAAGCAGTTTTCTAAGCTGGCAGCTACAGCCACTTACAATTTAGTGTTGATTAAAAATGGCCATATGGCAGAATTATATAAAAATATTATAAAGACCAGACCAGTCCTTTCTCTAAGCACTTCCAAACTAGAATGAGTGTATAAAAAATACACATACAGACACCTGAAGGATAATAAAGGAAAGCAATTTTAAAAATTAGGTCTTGAAAAAATTTTGCTGATTCATATTAAGCAATCAGGAAGTTCTTGGCACCACTGGTCTCTCTGTAGTACAGGTGATGTACTTTTAAAATTTAATTTTAAGAAATTCCATCCAAAAAAGAACAAAAAGCCTTCGGAAAAGGCAGATACAGGCTAGGCTTGTCTAGGCAGGAGGTAGGAATGCATAAGAAACATTTACCACACTCACATATCCTGCTCAGTTGTTGTTCAGTCGCTCAGTCATGTCCAGCTGTTTGCAATCCCTTTGAGATGCCCTATTCTGCAGCACACCAGGCTTCCCTGTTCTTCTCATGGAGTTTGCTCAAACTCATGTCCATTGAGTCGGTGATGCCATCCAGCCATCTCATCCTCTGTCATCCCCTTCTTCTCCTGCTTTCAATCTTTCCCAGCATCATGGTCTTTTCCAATAAGTCAGTTCTTCACATCAGATGGCCGAAGTATTGGACTTTCAGATTCATCATCAGCCCTTCCAATGAATATTCAGGATTGATTTCTTTTAGGATTGACTGGTTTGATCTCCTTGCAGTCCAGGGGACTCCCAAGAGGCTTTTCCAGCACCATAGTTGGAGCCATCAGTTCTTCAGCATTCAGCCTTTTTTATTGTCCAGCTCTCACATTCACATAGGACAACTGGAAAAACCATAGCTTTGACTATATGGACCTTTGTTGGCAAAATAATGCCTCTGCTTTTGAATATGCTGTGTAGGTTTGTCATAGATTTTCTTCCAAGGATTAAGCATCTTTTAATTCCATGGCTGCAGTCACCGTCCACAGTGATTTTGGAGACCAAGACAATAAAGTCTGTCACTGTTTCCATTGTTTCCCATCTATTTGCCCTGAAGTGATGGGACCAGATTCCATGATCTCTGCTTTTTGAAAGTTGAGTTTTAAGCCAGCTTTTTCACTCTCCTCTTTTACCTTCATCGAGAGGGTCTTTGATTCCTCTTTACTTTCTGCCACTAGGGTGATGTCATCTGCATATCTGAGGTTATTGATACTTCTCCTGTGATTCTTGATTCCAGCTTGTGCTTTATCCAGCCTGGCATTTTGCATAATGTACTCCACATAGAAGTTAAATAAGCAGGGTGACAATATATGGTCTTAAGTTACTCCTTTCCTAATTCTGAACCAGTCCATTGTTTCATGTCTGGTTCTAACTGTTGCTTCATGACCTGCATGCAAGTTTCTTAGGAGACAGGTAAGGTGATCTGGTATTCCCATCTCTTCTAAGAATTTTCCACAGTTTGTTGTGATCCATGCAATCAAAGGCTTTAGCATAGTCAGTGAAGCAAAAGTAAATGTTTTTTCTGGAATTCTCTTGCTTTTTCTATGACCAATGGATGTTGGCAATTTGATCTATGGTTCCTCTGCCTTTTCTAAATCCAGCTTGAACATCTGGATGTTCTTGGGTCACATACTGTGGAAGCCTAGCTTGAATGATTTTGCTGGGTTGAGCCATCCTTATTAATACAGTTTGACTGATTGACACTGATTCCTTTATTAATGCATATAACAGCTTTGTATACTTACTATGTACAAGGCACAGGAAATACAAAGAATAAGATGTCATAAGGCTGCTTGCCTGTAGGAACACTCATGCTAGTGAGGAAGAAAAAAATGAGACATAAATTGCACTGACATTTTCAGTTATGATAGAAACACAACTGTGCTCTGAGGGAGCCTTAAGGTAGAGATATTCAGTCTGCTTGGGTAATTAGAATACTTCATAAAAGTGGCATAAGAGTGAACCATATCATTTTACATGCCTGGAATAACATATGTGGGTATATATAAAGGTTTATGCATATGTATACATATACACATAAACATACACACACAGAATATATGACAATGAGGCTGTTTTCCCCGCCTCTAGTGCATATACTAATACTTATGAAAAATAGTATTTCATTTCTTTGGGGAAGAAATGAAAATAAGAATCTCAAGTATATCTACAATTGGGGTTTAGACACAGACTGTCTGGAAAACCATGCACAGGCCTGGGTGGATTTTCCCTGAAGCTAGATTTTGGAGCAATAATAGGAGAGAGAGGAGTCGCCAGGAGGAAAGGAGCCAGGCACGACCAGCCAGACTGTGCAATAACCCTAAGGGTCAAAGGGACTGAGAGGTGGTTCCTGGAGGCTGCCTGCAAAGGTGTCCCAGCCTGGTGAGTTTGGAGACATGTGGGCACACAGATAAAACAGATGCGTGTGGACAGAACAAGCTGCTCTACTAAATTCCCAACACATCAAGACTCAAGTAACCATGCTTTGGAGCCCACTTAATTTTTTATAACAGAGGGAGAGAAGTTTTTACTTGTCACTTCACATAACACACACACACACACACACACACACGTACACGCAACTGAGCTGTCATGGAACCATAAGGTGAGAGCGTTGATGTCCAGGAGAGGTCAACAAAACCTTTCACTGTAGGGCTTCTTTAAAATACAAGAGTCCCAACTGCATCCAAGTAAAGCTTCATGTATTGAGCAATCGGATAAATACGCCACAAGCCCTGCTATGTGTCAGTGACACTCGGAAGTCAGTTTTCAGAAGCACTGCTGGCCACTCACTCCTTCCCTTCTTGTTCTAAGCAAAGGGTCTTTCTGAAATGATGGATACAAAAAGGCTAAAGTAGCCCAGTTGGGTTTCCTCCTCATTAAATGAGATGGGAGCAGGCTTAAAATGAAGGAAACGATTTCTATGGAGGAAGATGGGAAATCAGTGCTAATGGAGCACTGAATGAGAACCATTCCTTCTCATGCCCCTGGGGAAATAAAACAGGTGGATCAGGTGGGAACAGAGACCCCTGAGGGTTGAAAGTGCAGTAGTTGAAGCAATGCTGCTGGTGTCAGACAGCCAGGCTGAATTCCAGCCCTACTACTTACCTGGGGCTGATTACTTGCCTTGCTGTTGTTCGGTTGCTAAGCTGTGCCTGACTCTTTGCAGCCCCATGGATTGCAGTACACCAGACTTTCCTATCCATCACCATCTTCCACCTCCCAGAGTTTGCTCAAACTCATGATTGAGTCAGTGATATGCTGGCCGTAATGCTGCCCCAATCTCCTCATCTCTAGAATGAAGATGTAAATTGCTTTACTTAAAGTGTTTTATAAGGATCACGTGAGTGTAGACTAATAGTCATCAAATGTTTTCAGGGCCAGGAAACCCCTCTTGGGGGGTTTCCCAAAGTGACTCAGTGGTAAAGGACCTGCCTGTCAAGTAGGAGATGCAGGTTCGATCCCTGGGTTGGGAAGATCCTGGAGCATGAAATGCCAACCCATTGGTAGCTCATTCCTACTGCCAAGAAAGCACCTTTAAAACAGTGAGGTCTTACTCAAGATTCCCAAAGTGACTTTTGTTTAGAGTCAGACCCTCTGTTCCTAGGAATCCAACATAGAAGGGGTGATCTGCAAGGACAACTTCTGCTCCTTAAATTGTAATCTTCACCCCCACCCAGGCAAGATATCAATGTCCCACAACCTGAAAATGAGTGTTTCACTATTGTGCTCCAGGGATCAAGAAAGTTTGCTTTCATCTGAAATAGAAAGCATTTATTATCATCAAAACTAATGAATGCCAGCCAAAACAGAAGAAAAATTTCAATTAAAAGCTTTCTGAATCAGGACAATTCTTCTGAATTTGAAAAAGTCAAATATGTCAACCATTGAATTTTACCTTTGTTTTACTATTGATTTTTTTCTTTCTTTTGCCAAGGGAAGTATTTGTGTTTGGATACATAGAAAAAAAAAAAAAGAGCTCAATATTGATTTTTAGAAACAATCTTTTTTTTCATTAAGATACAGAAGGGAATGTATTGTAGCACTGAGGAGAAGGCTATTCCTTTCCTGGTAGCTGGTTCTCACTAAATATGAGAAATTATACTCTATTCTCTTGTGACGAGAAGCAGGGCACCAGGACTTTCATTACTGGTTCACGTAGAAGCATCGAGGCATATGAATAAACTCTTTATTAGAGACAATCAAGCTGTGCTATTATGGAGAAAGAGAAAGATGAGAGTACAGACTATAGAAGTGGCTCTTTTTGAAACATTCAAATCCTTTGCAGTGGTGCTCTAGAAAGTGCCCAGAGTCGATTGTGGGGAGAGCTTGTCACAATTTTAAAGGCTGCTTGAAATACATGGGATTGTCTTATCTGGAAGCGCAGAAGGATTAGACCCCAACCGAGACTGCAGTTGGTGATAAAGTGGCAGTCCGTCCCCCACATTGGCCAGGATGGGGGGATGCTTGGTCATTTCTGTAACTGGACAAAGTTCCCGTTTTGTCTGTGTTCAGACATGGTTAGGGAGCAGTCTTGTTTTGTCTTGATGCATCCTGGTCATGGAATGGCCTTGTCTGATGCTGATATTCTGTGAAATTATTTGTGTTTGTCAGGAGAACATCAAGGCCCACTGGTGAGTGTCAGGTGTGTCTGGATGTTAGGGGTTTTGTTCTCAGGTCAGACCCATTGTGGCAGGCAGGACCCACTGGTTCATGTCTTGTTGCCACCCATTCGGTGGGGAAGGAGGTGAATGCCAGTGACTGTTTCATACTTCTTCTCTTTCTGCTTCTTTAATGAAAGTTAAGTCACTCAATCGTGTCCAACTCTTTGCAACCCCATGGACTTCAGCCCACCAAGCTCCTCCGTCCATGGGATTCTCCAGGCAAGAATACTGGAGTGGGTTGCCATTTCCTTCTCCAGGGGATCTTCCTGACTCAGGGATCGAACCCAGGTCTCCCACATTGCAGGCAGACGCTTTAACCTCTGAGCCACCAGGGATGCATAGACCAAACAGAATCATTTCTCATCTTTCAAGCGTATATGTCCTCAATGCAAGTGAGAGCCAGAAATCAACTTAAGTCCCTGAGTCCTAACTCTAAACTCTCTGGAGAGAGAACACCCTGCATCTGTTTACATTTTTAAAACATTTATTCATTCCTTATCCATTCTTAGTTGTGGCATGCAGGCTTCTCTGTAGCTGTGGCCTGCAGCACATGGGAACTTAGTTCCCCGACCGGGAATTGAATCCACGTTCCCTGCATTGGAAGCTGGATTCTTAATCACTGAACCACCGGGGAAGTTCCAATTCACCTGTTTTTAGATGAGATGGCTGCTCCTTTCTAATAACTTTTGTCTAGAAGGGAAGGAGTGTGCAAGAGAAATGTTGTTCCACAGGCCCACTCGGTGAAGGACAGCCCTTAGAGAAGGAAGCCATGTGCTGGGCATTGCCTAGTAGGGACAATTGACCTTCAACAATATGGCAGAATAACAGCAAAGCTAGCGCCTTGCATGGCTTTAGTGCTTTACAGAAGCAAAGCATTTCCATCATTATTTTAAACCCTTTGAACCATCCTGTGAAATGTGTATTATTTATTTCGACTTAAAAGGGAGGAAGCTGAAGCTTTGCAGAATTTAGAGATTTTCCTAAGCCTATACAGCCTGTTAATATAGAACTCAGACTTCATGATTCTTAGGACAGCTCTCCCTCCATTATGAGAGTGAAACTGTTTTCCCAGACCCTGAAAGCCCACTAGGGAGGGATCAGCAGGAATTTGCTCAAGGTGAGACAGCACGTAGAAAGTAGAGCCAGGTTTTAACCTCTGCTGTCTGATTCTGAGCCCAGGGTCGGAGTAGTGCAATATTAGCAGACTGAGAGGCTTGGGTAAGTCATATAGGAATGGAGTTATTTTTGTCTCCAGAAGGGGAGAGAGACGGTAGAAAAGGAAAGGAGACAAGACTTTACATAGCTTTCCTGTTATGTGGAGGGTTTTGATAATGCATAGGAACTGTCAAAGAGGACAGAGAAACTCACTAGGAAATCTGGGGACCTGAGGATAGGAACGGTGAGGAAGAGGGGACAGAGTGGCTCTGTCACGTGGACGGTGCAGCCTCTTCTCCTACTACTTGTCTTTTACACAGAGATTAAGGTGACAATATTACTTAGGGGGGTTAGAGAGAATACTGACAGGATGATTGAAATTCTCTCTAGCCCTCCAGCTCTATGATCTATGGTTTTAATAAGCTCCACAATGTCAGGAGACCCTATAAAATTGTCCCTGGAGCAGCAGTCTTTCCAGTTCCCAGTGGTGGCAGCAATTTTTTATTGAGCTATTTTGCATTTTATAGATTTTGTTCTTCTTACTTAATTAGGCTATTCCTGAGAAAAACAGCCTAATAACTCAGCATGTCCTGCAGAGCCTGGCACTGCAGCCATGAGCATATGGATGCCAGGGTGACTCACCATGTCATTGACAAGCCCCTAACCAGACGTGGGCTTTGACTTGGGTGTGTGGAGGATTTTTAAACCCTCTAGGTCATCTCCCAGTGGCTGTTCAGAGGGGTGACAAGTCAGTTAGACGACCCCTAGGTTTAGAGCAGGTGGGATTCAAAAGGATATAAAGCATTTGAGGATGTTGATATTAGAATGTAAGGTCCCGAGTAAGATGCAGGGCACATAGTGTGCTCAGGGAATTTATTGTTTTCTCTTCGTGCTTCCATTAAAATTTTAAAAAAGAAGCAATCTGTTATTTTTTGGTTTCTCATCTGAGAGCTGGAGCTGATTTTAACGGATTAGTAAATTAATCGGTTCAGTAAATTAATCGGTTCAGTTCTGGCCTTTGTCACAGGGCACAGATGTTCCCTCCATGCTGGGGAGAGCCTCTGGCTCAGTGGGTGGGAGTATTCCAGTCCTCAGACAAAGCCCCACAGCCCCCTCTGTTGTTGGAAAGTGTGGAGGGAGGGTTACTGACCCTGGGGTATTTCAGGGGGCAGGGAGAGTCCACGAAGGGACAGCTCCACCAAATGAGCCCCTTCTCGCCCATGGTGTTCTCCTGCAAAATACTGAAACCTGTTAAACCTGTCTCTAGTGCCCCGCCATCACCTCAGCATCCCCTGGTGGCCCAGCAGCCACTATGCAATCCCCCAAGCCCAGCCCTCCCTGCTCACGTCCACAGCCGGGCATTGTTGCCCTGCCCACGGATTCCTCCCAGTTCCAGGCATTCTTTGTGGGCCACTCAAACACCGCAGCGGGCTTAGGAAGGCAGGAAGGGGAGCCCTGTCCTGGCTGCTCAGCTTCATTTCCATCTTGCTCCTCTGACCTGGTGTCAGACCCCTGAGTGCTTCATCCATCAAGGCCCGCACTGTCTTCCCTTCCCTGCTGTGACTCCATGGCTTGCAGGCCATTCAGTTGTTCCTCTTTCCTATCACAAATTCCTGGGCTTAGTCCATACGCCAGAGGTCAAAGGCCAAGTTTCCACGGTGTGAGGCCACCCTCATATTACTGTGTAAACTTCTGACTCCCAGGCTCTAGTTCACTGCCATCCCAGGCAGCGAGAGGAACTTGCATCCTACCAAGATCCCATCTGGCTTCCCTCGTGACTTAGTGGGTAAAGCGTCCACCTGCAATGCGGGAGACCCGGGTTCGATCCCTGAGTTGGGAAGATCCTCTGGAGAAGGAAACGGCAACCCACTGCAGTACTCTTGCCTGGAAAATCCTGTAGACAGAGGAGCCTGGGAGGCTGCAGTCCATGGGGTCACAAAGAGTCGGACACGACTGAGCCACTTCACTTTGAAGATCCCATCTGGACATCAGTCCAACTTCTTGCCCTGTATCCACGCTAACAAACCTGACAACTTTGCTGCAGGTCTTCTGACCTGTCCCTCTCCCTGCTTCCTTGTGCCTGATCTGGAACTTAGGGACAAGCCCTGGGGAGGGGCTGGACCTCAGGTGAGCACCTTCACACACATCCATTCACCGTGAGGTCGTCGTTATTCCTGGAATCTTTCCCACAGCCCTCAGAAGAGCTGCTTCCTAAATAGAACTGCAATTTTCCTCTCAAAGGAATTTAAAATTAGATGTCTTTGTTCTCCCATCTCATTTCTTGCCTCATGATTGCAGTGATATAGGGGGAGCTTGTCACTTTCTCCATCCCAAGGTGGCTATAGAAACAATATTTGCCTCATTAATTTTTCTTTTAGTACATGGAATAAAACATATCTGTTTCCATCAACATTTCAGGTTTGGGGTTTCTACAGATTTACAGTGAGCAGATGTGCTGCAGCCTATGAAAAGAACAGGCTTAGAGACAGTATGCATATATATATATATATATATATATATATATATATACACACTATGTGTATATATACACACACATATATATATATATATATATACACACACATACACACACAAATGTGTGTGTGTGTCCTATTCTCCTGACACTGCCATGAAACTTATCCTGAAATCATGAAAAAGAAAGGCTAGCGCTTTCAGAGTACAGAAAAATGACCTTGTCTGGTTCTGTCTGGTGGCCCTGAAGGTAAATCAGGCTGCGCGTATCTAGTGGTACTGACTGAAGGAGGTGAAGGGCAAAGACTATAGTGTGGAGACTCCTCTGAAATCATCAAAGGAGAACGCTCAGTGTCGAGGCTCTGGTCACTGCCACTGCCTCCTCCATCATGGACAAGATTTTTAGACATGAATTTTAGGATCACATCCTGGTGTCCTTTTCCATTCCCTCAATTCTTCAAAGATGGTCAGGTATGCAACATACCAGCTGAATGCCAAATATATAAGTGAGTAGCAGGCAGGAATTAATGGTCAGGCTAAGGAAATATGAAGGTGAAATCTATTCTCAGGTCAGTTTTGGGGGTGACTCTCCCTCACTTCACTCATCTTGTTGGTATTCATGCTTCTCTAATTTAAATCTACCTAATGATTCGGAGAAGGCAATGGCACCCCACTCCAGTACTCTTGCCTGGAAAATCCCATGGATGGAGGAGCCTGGAAGGCTGCAGTCCATGGGGTCGCTGAGGGTCAGACATGACTGAGTGACTTCACTTTCACTTTTCACTTTTATGCATTGGAGAAGGAAATGGCAACCCACTCCAGTGTTCTTGCCTGGAGAATCCCAGGGAAGGGGGAGCCTGGTGGGCTGCCATCTATGGGGTTGCACAGAGTCGGACATGACTGAAGCGACTTAGCAGCAGTAGCAGCAGCAATGATTCTTTAAATTTGCCACCTGAGATTAAACTTTTTTGATGAATATCCTGTCTTTTTTTATATTCTAGGTACCTACACTCTTCTCTTTTGCTAGAGTTCACCAATATTGAGCACTTGTTTAAAAGGATTAAAACCTTAAAATATAAATCCTGGAGTCTATGTGGGCAAAGATGGTGCATAGGCAGTCCTGGCGAAGAAAGAGTGAGTCTGAATGTCACACATTTCATAGGTTCTGTGGCCCTGGGGCTGAACTCAGAGCACTTGTACCTTGAAAAACCCACCGTAAATATTCAGTGAGATAATAATGGAGGAAGGGCTGATGGAGAGCCGAGGCAGTAAATTCTACTCTAAGGCACAGGAGAAATATTTTTCTTGGTTGAAAGAATTTATGAGTACTGAGGGGGTGGAGCAATGTAGGAGTAGAGGGGATGAAGAGTGAAGGATTGAGCTCATAATTTGTTCTGATACTTATTTTCAGGACTTGAATTGACTCCAAAGTATTTTCTGCCCACACCAGCATTTAAAAATATATATATATACATAATACAATCATCAGCCCTGCTCTCTTATTATGAAAACAAAACACAGCTTCACAAACTCCTCAGCCCTAGTTATATTTCAAGGTTTGATTAATTTTTGATTTTTCATTGTTCTCTTTCTGAGTAATCGCTGCAAGAATTATCCACTTCAACATTTTCCTTCTGAGGGCAAGATGCAATTTGGCAAAAAAAAATCTGGGAAGGCGAGTTGGTAGACAAAGGAAAGGCTGAGCACTGACCACATCCAGTAGATAGGCTGAGTCCCTTGTGCTAAGAGTCATGCTTACGGACTCTGACTTGAGGTTTAAACTAAACTAAAAAATTTAGTTTAGTTTAACACAGTGTGATTTAATAGTTAGCCAAGAAACTAGGCAATGTCAGGGCTACCCATCCTTTAGGAGCCCCTGAAAAATATCTTTAGGATGTCTGGTAAACATCAATGTGGTCAGAACCTATCTGAGTAGCCCAACACTTCCTAAGTGTGCTCAAGAGACTCCATGTCCTGTAGGTGTCTTGAAACAAATGGCTTCTGTTACCATGAGGGTGAGAAATGCTGTACCTGATAACCCTCCTGGGAGATGTCCCCTGTGGGAGGACATACCAAAGACGTTGAGATGCCCTGCTGCAAAAAAGTGGGTCCCATTTTATTTAAACCAAAATTTTCCAAAGCAATTTGGCCACTGACTCTTACTAACCATTGCCTGTAGTTCTGCAGCAAGCCGACCTGTTCCAGCCTCCCCTGACTCTGGACAGTCTCATAAAGAAATTCTCACCTCTCAAACGTGGTGCCATTGCTTATGGAGCTTCCCTGCTAGGGCAGGACACCCCCCTCCCTCTCACTCCTCTTGCTAACTCCCACTGTTTCCTTAGAATTCAGTGTGAGGATCGCCCTCTCTGGGAAGTCTTCCTGTCCCTGATCTGACTGAAATCCTCTCTCTGGGGGCTCCCAGGGCAGATCCTATAACTATATGCCTTTCACTGAAGTTTCTTGAGGGCAGGGGACATATCTTATTCCTCTTACTCCTCAGAGTCTAGCATAGCATTGGGGTGAAAGTACAGAGTCGTGGAGTGCATACATGAGAATTAGTGAGATAACATGTGTGAAGCTATGGAGCACGTCTTTCCAGGGCCTCTTCCCTCTGGAAAGGCAGGAATTACACCACTCACCTGGGGTCTACCACTTTTCCCCACAGCTCCCCTAATAGTTCTTCCCTACCTGGGCTGCGGGAGCATTTATGCTCAGCCTGTATGAGAGACTCATGTCACCTCTTGTCAACTAAAGCTCCTGGCATCAGAAACTCTCTTATTCAACCTACATCAGAACTCATATTTTAAAATGAGATCCTAAGGTGATTTGCTTGTAGTTAAAGACTGATAAATATAGCTCTCAGGCAGAGCAGGGCTGGCTGGCTAAGTCATTATGAGATAGGGTCCACCTACAAAGACTTTAAAAGAAGGACCATGCTGGTTGTTAAATCTACATCTCAGAAAGCAGGTTAAGTGAATTACAAGGTAGCATATCCCATGGACAGAGAAGCCTGGTAGGCTGCAGTCCATGGGGTCGATAGGAGTCAGACACGACTTCACTTTCATGCATTGGAGAAGGAAATGGCAACCCACTCCAGTGTTCTTGCCTGGAGAATCCCAGGGACGGGGGAGCCTGGTGGACTGTCGTCTATGGGGTCACACAGAGTCGGACACAACTGAAGTGACTTAGCAGCAGCAGCAGCAAAAATCATTTACATGCATCATTCTTGTTCTCTCAGGCATTTTTTAGGTGTTTTTACATGTATCAACTAAGTTAATTCTCCTATCACCTACTCAAATATCAACAATGGAACATGTAGGGAAATAACTACATTCTGAGCCTGACCCCTTTTTTAGTGCTTTTCATTTGAAATAATTATAGATTCACAGAAAGTTGAAAAGTAGTACTGAGAGGTCCCGTGTATACTCCAGCCGGCTTCTCCCAGTGGTAGCATTTTACATAACTTTAGTGCAATATCAAAACCAAGAAATTGATGTTATTCAGATATCACCAGTTTTTGCATGTGTGGGTTAACCCTATGCAAGTTTTCACATGTAAAGTTTCCAGCAACCACCACACACACATATAGAACTGTTCACCAGCACAAAGGAACTCCCTGTGAGATTGTCCCGTTTTGGGAAGGGCGGCGGGCAGCTGCAGCAGAGCCTCACATCAGCTACTGATACCCACTGTGTTGTCTGAACATGACCCGCAGTACTGAGCAGCCATCAGCTGGCTCCAGGATACAGCTAGTGCCAAAAATTAGCACTACCTCCCAAAGTGTGTTGACCAAGCACCATAGTGTGAACAGAAGGGACAAATATCAAAAAGGGTAGCACTTCTTTCTTTTCTTTTGACAGGCTGATGGAACTTAATGTAGCTGTTGTTTACTCGCCGAGTCATGCTTGACTCTGAGACTCATGAACCCGCCAGGCTCCTCTGTGGGATTCTCCCGGCAAGAAAACTGGAGTGGATTGCCATTTCCTTCTCCGGGTAGCACTTCTGATGGTGCTGCAAGTAGCCAGACTTCCTCCCTCTGACCCTTTTACCTGGGTACCCTCATACTTCTGATATCCTTTGACTCCAAGAAAAACATCCCATCTTGATCAATAGTTTGTTTTTTTGTTTGTTTGTTTGTTTTAATGTGAACGATATGTGAGAAGAATCCACTGTATACAGAAGTAATCCAACCCTGGATTCAAAGGAGTCCCCTGTTTCCTCCAACTGTTGCTCAGATAACTGACATCCTCACTTGTTCAGATCACCAGTGAAGAATGAAGATGACGGGCCAGTACTCAAGGCTCTGAATGCTTGAGGGAGGTGTGCCTGGCACACGGTAATCACGGTAATAGCTTTGGCTAATTGCTGCTTTTCTGTATGGCAGGTGTTGTGCCAAGCATCTCATTTATTATCCCCTTCAATCCTCAGATCCAGGCTGTCTCAGTCCAAATGTCCTTTCAACTCTCTTCTCTCCTACCACACAAGCCACCCACTTACTGAGAATGCTTGCTCATCACAACCATCGAGTAGATTGTGTCTGAAATCCTAAGACTCATCTTGATCTTCCCCTTTCAAGCTCACCCTCTGGGCACACCCTATCATCCTCCACAATCATTAACATTTCTGAACCTTGGACCTTTTGTCCAAGGACCTATTGTCATGCTGGTCTGTGCAGTCCCTTATACTTGCTCACCTTCTTCTGTTTACAGAGCATTTCCACTTAGGTCACTGGATCCTTACAAAAGCCCAGTGAGGTATGAGTGACAAGAGGCCTTCTATTCCAGGAAGGCTGGTGTCAGCCAGAATGTCTTCTGGTTCCAAATCTCATGTTCTGTTTACCCCATCATGCTGACAAGTGACCTATTTCCAGGCTACCTTTAAAGAGGGTGAGGATGAGGAAGAATTACAGTACTTTTAATTAATAATATGAGATATAAACTCTACAGCCTTGAACTTGAAAATAATTATTTTTAGTTATGTGAACCACAAATTTTGTCTACTGTTCACAATAGCTAGTTACAATTTCTGATACTTGTCATATAAACTGTCTTAAGATAGCATTAGAATATCTCAGCTACCTAGAAACCTTAGGAGAGGAGAGTCAATGAGTAGAGAGGTTGTATAAATAATTTATCATCTAGACTGAGATACTTTTGAGGATAAATGGAGGCCCTGTCGATGATTACCTCAGGGCAGAGACACAACTCTGGGGTCTTGCTCAGCTACTGGGACACGTGAACACCTGCCCACATGGAAATTAAGACTCAGAGAGTTTAGGTAATGTGTTCTAAGTCACACAGCTGCTAAATGGTGGTGGGTGGATTTAGACTCCAGAGCAAGAACTTGGCCAGCTATGTGGGCTTTATGGCCTCTCTGTTATACTTCAGATTTGGAAATCTCCAACATCTTGCTGCTGCTGCTGCTGCTGCTAAGTCACTTCAGTCATGTCTGACTCTGTGTGACCCCATAGACATCAGCCCACCAGGCTCCTCTGTCCCTGGGATTCTCCAGGCAAGAATACTGGAGTGGGTTGCCCTTTCCTTCTCCAACATCTTAGCTCCTAACTATCAATAGATTTGCAGGCCTTTCATGAAAGAGGCCAGATTTTGTAGAAAGTGGGCCCCAGTCTGCTGGTTTTGGATGCACTGGAGTCAGAGCACCCCCTGGCTCACATACTCTCCTTGACTCTCCCACTACACAGCACTTTTAGTTAGGAAGTGGTTCCTGATTGAATAATGTTGGGTTCCATGGGTGATACTTATTGTAAAGATTATTTTTAAACTCCTTTTGTAAACTTCGATAATTTCCCCCATCTTTTAAGTGAAACAATCTATACAGGAGCACTTTGCAAATGGTCAAATATCATGCAAATCACCCATTCATTCATTATTCATTCATTCATCCTTCATAGCCATTGGTTCCCTTGACAGTGTAGGGAATCTATTTCTTGGAAAACACCTACATTTTCTGCCCCATTTCCCTTCAATATCATTCCTCTACCAGTCTGGGACTCCATGCTTACTGGCATTGCTACAGACTGTATTCTGCCCCGAGCATCTCCTTTCTACAGCATTCCACTTTGCCTGGAAAACTATTAATATTATTCTTTTGACGAAAATGTCGTGTCCTCCCAAAAGCCTTCCCTGACCTCTCTAGACAGAACTAAGCATGCCTTTCTCTCTGTGCGTCCATAGTGTCTCACTTATGCTTCTAATAGAGCCCTAACTAAGTTGTGATCATTAATTCTTAAGTGTGCTTTATTCTCTAGACCATGAGACTTGGAAGGTGGGGACTGAGCGCCGATCACCTTGGTATCTCCACAGGTAGCACACAAAGGATGTTTGAAGAGTATGAGTTAAATGAATAACATCATGCCCAGTGACATTACCTGGACTTGTCATCATACTCTTTAAATTGCTCATAGAGTGTAGGTACCACAGCCATATCTGAACTCATGCATGCATGCTTAATCCCTCAGTCATGTCCAACTCTTTGTGACCCCATGGACTGTAGCCTGCCAGGGTCCTCTGTCCATGGGATTCTCCAGGCAATAATACTGGAGTGGATTGTCATTTCCTTTTCCAGGGGATCTTCCCAACCCAGGGATCAAACCTGAGTCTCCTGCATTGCAGGAAGATTCTTTACTGTCTGAGCCACTGGGGAAGCCATTCTGAACTCATGGGAGACAAAATTATTTAAACCTGGCTTTCATATCTAAAGGGAGGAAGAAATTTTTTTTTGAGTGCTGAATGTGCATGTCCCTGATGAGAACAAATTTTTGCTCATCTCATGAATAAATAATCTGCACACCAGTTTGGGGAGGTGGAGGGTCATAATGCCATTTATAGATGAAAGAGGTTCAGAAAAGTTTAGTAATCTCTTACACACAAAATGGTAGTAAGTTGTGGAGCTAGATTTGAACTCAGATGTGTCTGGTTCCAAAACCTGCATGCTTTTTCTAAGCCTGAAGGAAAAGAAGGCAGCAACTGTGACAGCCCTTGAGGCGGAGGTAGAAGGCTCTGGCCACCCCTGTCAGCAGCCTCTCACTACAGCTTTTTTCTGCAGGAGCCTCTCAGCGGCTCTGGGGCCTCCTGAGGACAGGTGGAGTTTCCTAGTGGAAGCTCTAGTCTCTTTCTCCTGCACCCTTGGGCCAGGCTGACTTGCTTCTTCTCTGCCTGCTCTCCTGGGTCCTCCTCTAAGCCATCCTATCTCTGGCCTTGTTTTTCAAACTCCCCATTCTGAGAAGTAATCTGTGGGGCTAACAGGCCAACAGGCTGGCCTCTGTTGATTGAATAACAGGTGGATTTCTTTGGAAGGAATGAGGCTGAAGCTGAAACTCCAGTACTTTAGCCACCTCATGCGAAGAGTTGACTCATTGGAAAAGACTCTGATGCTGGGAGGGATTGGGGGCAGGAGGAGAAGGTGATGACAGAGGATGAGATGGCTGGATGGCATCACTGACTCGATGGACATGAGTCTGGGTGAACTCTGGGAGTTGGTGATAGACAGGGAGGCCTGGCGTGCTGCGATTCATGAGGTCGCAAAGAGTCGGACATGACTGAGCGACTGAACTGAACTAAACTGAACTGAACTACTTTTCTCAAGATGAAACACTTATATTTAATAAGACTTTCTTCCCTGGAGACTAGAAATTCATGCAGAATAGATATAACAGTGGGAATTTCAGGCTCTGTGATAGGTTGTGATGGAGGAAGACAAGACAGAGTCTAGGACAGGGAAGTTTAAAAACTCACACAGCTGAGTCCCTATCGTAGTAGGGACTCCTCACCCCTTTGTCTCTCCTCTCTCTCCCCCTAAGTCATCCTGGAGCTGGCAACACTTTTCAAGGCCCTTGTTCTGTCACTGGCAACCCAGGGACCAAGGACACAGAGGGATAAGAAATGAAGATAAATTTACAAAAATAGGAGACAGCTCTGGGAACACCCAAACCTCCACAGAAATAACTTGGAAATGAATGGGATAATATGTAATCAGGGACAAGTGTGTTTGAAGGAAGGAAAGGGGAGACCTGTGAATGGTAACCTTATAATAGCTATGATCCAGCACTTAGCAAGTACCTACTGTGTGCTGGGAACTTCACCGCTCACTTAATACTCACAGTGACCCCAAGATGGGTACTTTTCATGTACCCATGCTCGATGAGAACACTGAGGCCCAGAGAAGTCAAGTAGATTTTCCCAACAAATAAGTGGTTTGTGACCTAGGACACATTGCCATCTAAAATTGTCCCTGGCCACCCGCCACCCTCCCAATCACAACACATAGTTTTTAATTATAATTGCTTTATTTAAAATTATAGGGTTTATCATTTGTTTTATCATTCCTTCCTTGCCCTTCCATAGTGGAAACTCCCTAGATCCATGCTAGGCACACAGTCGGCCCTCAGGAAAGATTTCAATGAAAGAAATGGTGGTGTTGAGATTTGACAGTAAGTCTGGTTTGTTTTAAGATCCTTCCCCACTGTTTGCTACTCTGCAGGATTGAGAAAATAACCCCTACCTTTCATGGCAGTGATGGTGTCTGTAAATGCCTTAATGCCTCGCTTGCCTGGCCCATTGTCATTACCCACTAAGTGATGGTAATGGTTATCCTCCCCTTGTTTTTGGACATATGCTCCAGCTGACAATGCAACCTTATGTAGAGCAAGACTGGCAATGACTGTGTCTGTCTTAAATAGGTCATTTTAAAAGGAATTTTCATTAAGAATGAAAGTGGGATTTCTATCAAGCTCTGGGAATACCCAGAAGTCTACAAACTCATTAGAGTTCAGGCCAAGTGTGGGGTGTGGTTCTGGGCTTTGGAATTAGGGACCTGCCTGTTCTCAGCACACCATGTGCAAGTGGGGCCCTGGGGTAGCTGCAGCCAGGAGGCCTCTCTCACTACCCCCAGCCCAGCTTGTCTGTGATCAGATGGAGTGGCTTTACCTGAAGCCCTCCCTCCACCCCACCCCAGTCTGCTCCTCCTCAGCCCACAGACACACTTGTCCCCAGTAGTCAGACTCTGTATGCCAGACTCCAACATTATCAGGATTAAGAGTCCTATTTGTATCCCTAAGTCACCCACTCAACCCATTTTTTATAAAAGCATTCTGTTTGCCAACATTCTTTGCACTGCATTCATCTGAATTTAACAGAATTTTCTGATTTAGTGGTGGATTATCTTTGCTAACTTTGGCTTTGGAAGAGCTAGCTCTCCGAAATTGGACGCCCCCAAGAGGTGTTTTAACTCTTTGAGGCCATGAGAATCTTTAAGTGTTCAAGAGCTCTATTGCTCATCCATACAATGCCAGGCCACCCAGGCAGTAGTCAGAGCTCTACTCCTAGGCCCAGAGTCTCTAGAAAGGTAGAGGAGAAGAAGCTCTCATGGCAAGGGAGATGAGAGTGTGAACACACTGTCTACTTATGAGTTTAGGGACTTAAGATGTGAAACACTGTCTGAGGATGTAGCTTCTAGCCTCAAAGAACACCGGTCTAGCTGGTGGGTCATTTTGAGAACATCCAGACCAACAAACAAGGCAAAGTCAGTGTGGGACCCAGAAATCCATAGATGTGAGAGAGAGATGTCAGAGTTCAGAGGAATGATGGAGAAAGGCCTCGTGGAGGGGGTAGTTCTTAGAAGAATCACTGGAGGCTGAACAGATAAATAAAGAGGAGTGAAGACAATTGATAGGAAGGTTGGCACAAGCAAAGGCTCTAAGATTGAAAGGTAGGAATGTATAATTGGGGAAGGCAGGGAGACTTGGCCAAACACAAAGTTTCTTGTGGAATAGTGGTGAGCAAGAGGGATGAAGAAGGATACACCTGTTTGGCATATGACTCAATAACATTTACTTAACCTAGTTTTTTGCTCCTTGAAGGTGAGAGGGAATGTTCTTCTTCCTGAAATATTATTCAGGTAACAAAAGAGGAATTTTGAAACTATAGTTAGTTTCAAAGAAGGAAGAACATTCTCCTTTGCTGGGCTTTCTTGTGCCTGTCCCTTAAATATTGGCTTCTCCCAAGAGTCAATCCTTCCTTGCCTTTGTCTCTCTCTGAACATCTCAGAGAAATTGCAAGTATACTTTAATGCCTTCATTCACCATCCATATGCTACATCTTTTTCCTTGGTCTTTCTCTTGAGCTCCAGACTGTACACCCATGTCTGCAAAGCAGCTCAATATCTCTTAAACTGAACATCATCTTCCTACCAAGACCTCCTTTTCTTTTGCATTCCCTATCTCTCTTAAAGGTTCTTCCCTCCTTCCTTGCTTCCCTTCTGCCTTATTTTCTTCCTTGCTTTGTTCATTCCTTCCTAAAACATTAACTGAACACTTGTGAAGCACTAGGTACCATGTGAAATGTTCTTTTGCCTTGAGGACCTCATAGTATAGTGGAACAGGTAGATGAAGCCAATAATTCATTTTCATTTATTAAAAAACTATACACTGGGCAAAATAGGGTAGACAAACAGTTCTTAAAGAACCCATAAAATTTTACCCAGGATGCTAGGCCCAAGAAAGACATTCTTAATGGTGAAATTTGAGCTATATCTTAAATCTTGAAGAATTAACTAGACAAAGAAGGGAATACAGGAGAAACACTATGATAAGACACAGAGGAGAGACAGTGGGCAAGAAATGTTGGGGGAAAAAAAAAGGGTTTCCAAAATAAGACAATTTATTTAACTCTCACTGCTATAGTTACCCTGCTAAGTGTCTAACATGTTTGTCTACTTGCTTGATTTTGATCCTCATAATAATCTCAGAAATAGGTCATCACAGTTTACCCATTTTGCAGTTGATGAAATTGAGCTCTAGATGAGCAAAAGTTACCCTTGCAGTTTTGTGAACAAACAGTTGAGCTGGGAACCTAAGTTTCTCTGACTCTGGAGCCTGGAAAATGTAGAGGTTCAGGAAAGATGGTTAACAGAAACAGATCCTAAAAAAGGACCTTACATGCCTCAGGAAATGGTTTAGGTTTTATCTGAAAAGAAATGAGAACCCATTCCAGGCTTCTAAGCCAAAAAGTTACCTGAGGTGGAGCTCCATTTGGCAAGGTCATTTTTGGAGAGGAGTTGAGGGTGAATTCCAGAGCAGAGGCAAGACTGTGAGAGAGTTAAAGCTTAGGCAGGCAGTCCAGGGCCTTTTAAGGAGGAGGTGACTTTCTCCCTCATGCTTCCCTTAAGCCATGTGCAACAATGTATCTTGCCCGAGAACTGGCCTTTCTTTAGGTCTGGAACTAATGATCACTTAGTACAATGTCTTACTCATGGAAATGCTTTTCTTAGACTCTGTTAATAATTGTAATTGTTAACAAATCTTGCCTGGGAACCTGTTCTCAAGGCTTGTACCCTTGATTACCCAGCAACAGTGAATGTCACCCAGAGGCATTGCCTGGAACCTGTTCTCCCTGGCTAATCTTGTGCCAGAGTTATCTCAGGAAATATGAGTAGGGAGAGGGTCTGGTAAAACTTTTACAGCCTTGAAGTGTTCTTTTTATCTATTCTTAGCAGCCCATTGAGAAGTATCTGAGGCCTGCTTAAACTAATGAGGTAGGCACTCTCCTACCCCCTTGTGATGTATATGTCAGAAGCTTTTTCTGTCACTTTCACTTTAAATAAAAGTATACACAAAGCTCTGAGTGACCGAGACTATGTCTTTGTTCCCAGAGTTAAATCTTCTCCTTCAGAGACCACGAATACCAGCACCGTTTACTGTAAGCTATCAACTGGAAACAGTTGGGTTTGTCAGGGGCTGTTGTCACCATGGAGATGAGCTTTATGACATCCTGGAGAAAAAAGCAGAATTGACAGACCTTGAAACAACGTGGGGTGTGGGGAGAGAGTGTGTGTGAAGAACAGTGCTCAGGGTTTGAGGAATAATTTACTTTTACAATAATAACTGTTCATTTGATGATCTTCTCAACAAATATTGAGTATCTGCCTTGTCCCATGGACCATTCCAGGTCCTGGGGATAAAACTGTTGGGCAAGATATAGCCTCTGGCCTAAAGGTTCCTATTCTCTAAAGATGGAGATAAAGAAAACAAGTACAGGTAATCACTGTGAGAGGTCTGCACAGGCATTTCACCCTGAGCTTGGGGAAGGTGAACTACGGGTGGGCTTCTCAGAGGAGGAGATGCCCTGGTGTTTTTCTTGATCTGTAGACTCCTCTTTGCAACTATCAACTAGTCACCTATGCAGGCTGTCCTTCAGACGTTTCTAACCCACTCTGTCCAAAATTAAAATGGAACTCATGCTTTCACCTTCCACATACATTCTTCTTCTGTGTACCATGTTTCATGTCCTGAACAGCCTATTCACTCAATAAATACATTCTTTGAGTACCCATAAAGTACCAGATAGTGTATAGGGCATAAAGTTTAGGGAATTCCCAGAATAAGTTAATATTCACTTTGGTTTAAATGAGAAACAGAGGCCATAGGCATATGAATGATGTGTTCAGAGACAACAGTATGAGACTTAGTCCAGGGATAGTAAGAGCACCAGCTTTTTTTTTTTTTTTTTGCATCTGTGAAAACCATCATCTTCCTGGGGACCAAATGGATGGACAGGACTCTGGGGCAGGTGTTTGCTAGTGGAGAAGCAGAAATACCATACCCCTGCTGCCATGGCAAAGGTCTCTGAGAGGACAGAGTGACATTGCTCACTGCCCTCTGAGTCTAATACAAATGGGCAGGGAGTGTCAGACAAGCCCCTGGCGGTGGCCACCATTCCCTCTGGCTGGGAGGCCCCTGCAGAGAACAGCTTGGAATGTTCTCTTGATAAAGGCTGAAAGATTTAATGGAAGGATTTCACTGAGCACAGCCTGGAACATTTCACACAGTCCCACTATCCTCTGGGGTACTCAATCTTTGTGAAAAGGCTGTATTCTCAGAGAAGTGTTGAGATTAACCAAAGAGGAGAAAATGGAGTGGTAAAGCAAGTTCTAGGGGTGTTAGAGAGCCCCTGAGAGAGGTATCTCCCACAGAACCAACCATTGAGCCTTGTATCAAACATGCTCTCCATAAAAGAATAAATGAGTGAGTGAGTATGTGGGAGCTACAGCACCCATCAGCTTTTAATAAAGTGGTTTCAATGGCACACCTCTTTATCTGGCTCCTGGGTGTTTCAAAACCTGAAGATCTTAGGGAATGAAAAAGAACAAAGGCTGACAAATCAGCATTGGCCCCAATAGATTCTGAGTTCAACATTTCGGGGGACTTCTGCCAAATCTGCACCCCACGTGGCACCAAGTGAGGGCTGAGCAGCTGCAGATTTCCACAGAGAATTCTCATCGTGGCTCTAAACTTCAGAGCCAGCATTGTGGTCAAGGAAAGAGGCGATAGACAGGCCATTTCCAAACAGAAGATCCCATACAGATGTTTCCAGACAGCTCCCCCGAAGCCCCAACCCAGCTGCCCACAATGTGTAATCAGCCCTGAAAAGGCAGGACTAGTGCTCTGAAAGCTCAGGCCCAGTTAAAAAAAAAAAAAAAAAGCACATTTCTACATGTACTGAGTTATGTGATCTTGATTGGACTTATCTAACCATTGAATTAAGCCCAACTGGAAATGCTTACTGAGCTTCCAACCTTGAAACATTTTAATTTTTTTTTTTCTTTGTTCCCTGGTCAAGTTTGTAGCCAAAAGTCAAAGCACAAGCTTGCCCTTGGACAGTGAACCCTTGATTCTGAAGCTCATTCTGAAAGAGAAAGAAGTTTTCTCTCCTGAGCGGTCTTGTTCTCACAAGTTAGATAATTTAGATAAATCTCTGGGGTTTGGAAAAGTTTGGAGAACACTGTGCCGTCCAAGGCCATTGAACAAACTGAACTGCTTAACCTTGTCAAGTTTGCACAGTTCTCACCACAAGCCCAGTTGGAAAGTGGGAGTTTAATTTGCAGATGAAAAGGTTCCCAGTCATCCTGGGCCCAGAGCCTAGCCAGATTTGTTGGGGGATTTGGCGCTGGGGTGGGGGTGAGAAGGGGCTCAGAGGAGTGAACAGGCCCAGTAGACATTTCAGTTGGGAAGATCTGAGTGCTGACAGGAAGGTCACCATGAAAGGTCACGACAGAAGCAGACAGGAGGGAATGTAAACACCTAACTCTCATGAACGGGTCTGAGACCACCAGTCATTTCACTGCTTCAGGGGGCCCATGTATCTAGGGACGGTCTCGGTAGGGCTTCTGGTTGGAATGGGGCAACCTCTGTGGTGGTTGGGAGACAGCCGGCCATTTCCTCTTGGCCCCCCTCACTGGACCTCTGCTGGGCCAATGCCAACTTTATCCAAGAGGCTTTTTTGCCTGTGCTGTTCAACAAGAAGTGCTGGGCAGAGGGCGAGAAAGCCCAGCCATCCCATGGCTTGGCTGGGCCTCAGGAAGGATCCAGGCTCACACACAGGTTCAATTCAGCAGGACCTTTTCCTCTTTGTGTCTCTTGATAAGAGATTTTGGTTCTTCTCTCTTAAACTGGATTGCTATTACTCAATTTTTACTACATGTACTCTTATTAAAGTTTGATAGGACTTTTCATTCCTAAGATAGTGTTTTAGAACACAGAATATATTCATCATATATTCATAAGTCTGTTGACGTAATTCTTATAAATGTATTATTTCCACCTCATTAAACTCAACAGAATTAGATAGTATCAGTATTTTATTTTGATTGAAAAAGAGGTCCACTGTTACTTAAACCATCATTAAAGTGTGACCACATGAGACTTCTAAAACAGGGAAGACTATTCCCATATGTTATGAGTTGTTATTAGAAATCTGTCCAAGTAATGTAATATTTACTTCAATAAAATTTGACTGGGTTTTAAAACAACACACAGACTCAGTCCTAAACAGCAATAAGTGTATTCCAAGCTAAACTCATCAAAATTTTGTTTCAGGGGAGTGACATTTTATAACCATTTGTTTTTGTTTTATAATCTCCTTTTATCATTTGTTATTTTGTTTAGGACATTCTTTATCATTTAAATGTTTCTAAATTTTATGTGGTTAAGTAGAAATTTTCCCTTTATGAAAAAAAAAAATTGTTAGTTTTCACTCAATGTTTCTAGTTGATTTGAATCGTGGGTTTTGGGAGGATGAAAAGTGCAACATTTTACCAGAAATAGAAGCTTGCTATTTGATTTTTTAAATTTGAACATTTAATAGTTTATTTTTAATTATTATTATTACTATTGTGGGTTCCTGCTTAATTATTATCTCAGTGAGCATTTATTCGTATTGTAAGCTTTTCATTTATGAATTGTGGAATACATGTCTCATGTTCAGGCAGAGGTAAAAATTTGGAAACTCAGGCATTTTATAATGGATTTCTTTTTTTTTTTTTTGCCCACTTAATAGATATTCATTAAATTACCTTCTACTTGGCCCGATATGGGTGTTGAGGGTCTTGCAATGAGGGAGAAAGATTCCTGCTCTCCATCATGGGATCTAGGCTGTGGGGAACATCCAGATGGTCTGCTAAGCCCCTCACCCACTCCATCTAATTTAATCCTGATGTCAGCCCTTTAAGCTAATTTATGGAGTTTGTAAATAAGTTCTAAAAGTCCAGTGTGGTCTTTGAAGGTGGTCCACATGCGTGACCCATCTATTATTAAATGAAAAATTAAATCTCCAGAAATACTTAAAGGAAGCAGATGAGAAGGCTAACAGAGGGAGCAGGGCAGTCATGAAAGCATGAACAGCCAAGCACAGGTGATAACTACAGAGCCCTGGGTGCTGTTAGAGCGGGGAAGTGTGAGGAGCTGGGAAGGTGAGCATCGCGCGCCTCATTGTGGGTCACGCTGATTGAATTTGGGTCTCTGGGTGATTGGGTCTATTTCAGGGGCTGAAGAAGATGTGTGTTTCAGGAAGAGCATTCTGTCTGAAGGAGGGAGACTAACTGGGAGGGGGAAGGCCTGGAGGAAAGGGGGATGTATTAGGAGATGGGAACCCAGATGAGACCCAGAGGAGAGAAAACTGTCCTGAACTAGGGCACAAGCCCTGAGGTCAGTGTGGGGGCAAGGCTGGAATCCAGAAGCATTTCACAGGTTAGGAGAGAGGGCAGAAACATTTAATAGATAAAATCAATGGACTTAGCATAGAGCCAAATGTTCCCTGGCTTCTCCTGCCAGTAATTGGAGGCCTGAGGTGTCACAGAAAGGGAGCTCCTGAGCGTGAAATGAGAAGCAAGTTTTGAGCGGAGGATGGATGGGTTATGTTTTGAACATGTTTGAGATAACATAACTTTGGATACTTTACTTTTACCTTTCAGACCTCAAAGGACTGACTATGGCTCCTGCTGTGACTTGGGCCTGGCCTCTGAGCTCTGAACATTGTTTTATTACAGGGAATTCATTGGTGGCTGCAGTTTCTGGGTATGTCTTGCCCGGATTGGCAATTGGTTGCAAAGATGCCTTCCTTCCTTTGTAGTTCTCTTTGGGCCCCAGTGGAAATCCCACCTGCAGAGACCGGGCGAACCACCATCAAGGGGGTTGTGAAGGTAGTTCTGAGTAGTTACCCAGCACTCTTGATAGCAAACACTTGTCTTTGAAAAGAATTTGAGAGAGAAGACAATGTCTCTCCCTGGTTGTTCTTGTGGAAACCATGCATTGTCTTTTCAATAAACGTGGACTGAGTGCCCACTCAGCACTAGGAAATGGGAATTCAGCCCCTGCTTTCCCGTGATCTCACAGGTTTATGAGAATAGAGACAAACAAGTTTACATAAAAGAATAAACCCTCCTCCCCTTTCCCTGCTCCTCTGGGATTTGCCCAGATAGGGCAGATAAATCCTGTATCAGAAGCCTTCCTTGCGTATGGAACAGTGAGAACTGTGCTGTGCCTTAGAATTTGATCTGACCCAAGATAAACACAACAAAGCAAAACTTCAGTTTTAAAATTTCTGTTTCTTCTCAGTGTTTTAAGGGCAAAAGATGGTTGACTGGGGTGGACTTTGGAAGGGCTGGGAGGCCTTGTGGGTGGATGGTTTATGAAAGTGAGCAGAGCCCTGATGCCACTCCTCAGGCTGCTCTCTCCAGGGGAACTGGGATGTGGGAGGAGTATCTTCCCAGGGATGTCGTGTTTCTCCTTCCTAGAGGTTAGTATGTTTGACTTCCCTGGTGGCTCAGATGGTAAAGAATCTGCCTGCAATGCAGGAGACCTGAGTTTGGAACCCAGGAAGATCCCCTGGAGAAGGGAATGACTACCCACTCCAGTATTCTTGCCTGGAGAATCCATGGACAGAGGATCCTGGTGGATTATAATACTCAGTTAGTATATTCAGTACACTCAGATTACTGAGTATGTTAGTGTGAATGTACGTGGCTCTTGTCAACCTGTACACATTCTCTCTGAAGAAACCAAGAAAACTTCAGGAAGAGTGGGCGAGAGTCTGTTCCCTTTGAGGACAAAACCTCCAAGAGGTCTCTACTGAGGACTTTCTTTTTGGAGCATTCCCCAATTCCACATTCCTCACCTCAGTTCCACAGGTTTTACCAGACGAATAACCCAGACTGTAAGGCACACATTGCTCACGATTATGGTATTCTGTGGATGGCCCGGGGAGCAAAGGAAGGGAAAGATTCTCCTTTGCAAGCTGAGCTGAACACTTTCAGGGAAAAGCAGCCATGTCACAGCAAGCTACTTCCGCTTATCTGGCAGTATCCCCTGAGAGCCAGAGATAAAATGTTATCAAAGACAAAATAGAGCCCACTGTCCTTCCGCCTGGAACACAGGGCAAGCCACTTGCTGTTCCTGGGAAAGTCTCCTTTGTGACAATTTTCTGCTTCAAAGGATCCTCTAAGTCCAGAAATAGTCACCAACAAAAATTCATTTGTAGGGGATGTAAGGGAGGAGTTATGAAGGGGAAATTGGTCATAACTAAAGAAGGAGATGGGAGGAGACTACTTATGCAGGAGGATGTGGACTTGGGAGATAGCGCTGACCTAACAGAGATTCCTGGTGGGAAACACTCCTGTGGAAATCTGCTGCCTCCCTTGCAAGGCTGGGTGGGGGCAGTGCTGAGTTCATGGACCCCCAGGATCTCTGAGACACAGCACTCACTGTAGAAGGTATGAGGATAGCTGACTGATCTTGGGCAAGCTATTTAACCTCACTGTCCCTCAATTTCTTATGGTAAAATGGGAGCAATAAAATTACCTACCTCGTAGAGTACTTAAAAAGACAGATGCAATGAGCTAAGGTTGTTAAGTGCTTAAAACAGCACTCAGAGTCTGAGTGTTCATTTAAAGAGGGTAAAAAGTCACTCCCAAGAAAAGCCACTACAGTAGAGAACAGCTAAGTTGGACACTTGAAACCCCCAGACCTGACCAAGGCCAGGATTATCTCATGTAATGAGTCATCAAACAGTGGGTGATGATGAGGAAGTGAATGTCAGATGAAATATTCGTGTACTCTTGCTACAGAGTGTGGGCTTCCCAGGTAGAGACTAAAGAGATGCAGGTTAGATCCCTGGATTGAGAAGATACCCTGGAGTAAAGCATGACAACCCACTCCAGTATTCTTTTCTGGAGAATCCCTAGGACAGAGGAGCCTGGGGGCTATAGTGTATGGGTCCCATAGAGTTGGACACAACTAAAGCGACTTAGCATTCATGCATGCAGGGATACAGAGTGTGATGTAGGTGAAGGGTTAAAGGTTACCCACCTCATTACTCAGTTTGTAGGGCTGGAGAACTGAAGACGTGAAAGCTCCAGCCAGATATACCCAGTTTATTTCCTGATCCCCTTGGAGCAAGTACCTCCTCTTGGAGGTACTCTTGGAGCAAGCTTGAGCCGCAATTTTTCCCTCCGGAGGAGAGAAGTTCTATTCTGTTTCAGTCCCATAAACATTCCTCTGGTTCTGCAGCCACTTCCTTTGCCAACCAGATGGGTGCCAATCAGTACTTGCCAAATAGCTGGTTCCTGTTATAAGAATCCTAGTTGTTTGCTATCTGTTATATCTCTTTGATATAGACGCTGTTGTTCAGGGGAAATAATTTTGAGAACCATCTTAGTTCCCCTCTCCACCTATTCTGCAGAGATCTTCATCTCCTGTCTGCAGCTTTCTCCCAGTCTCTATTCTGCTAACAGGGACGGCCAACCCAAGGCATTCTTTGGCAGCTGCCTCCCACTATTGCTCCTGCGTGATCTCAGAGCTGCTGCTGCATTTCTTTACTGGGCCCATGAAGTAGCTTCAGTAATTTTATTCAGCATAGCCAATTATACTCCCGATGTTGTTTTCCTTGAATATTTTCGCCTCCTTCTTCAGCATCACACGCTATGTGTATGTATGTGCTCAGTGACTCAATCGTGTCCAGAGCTTTGAGACCTTATGGGCCCGCTGGGCTCCTCTGTCCATGGGATTCTCCAGGCAAGAATACTGGAGTGGGTAGCCTTTCCTTTTTCCAGGAAATCTTCATGACTCAGGGATCAAACCTGAGCCTTGTGTCTGCTGCATGGGCAAGTGGATTCTTCACTGCTGAACCATGGGGAAAGCCAATCACATGCTATATTTGTACCTACTTATAATCTGCCTGTTTACAATTTAGCAGTGAACATCACTGATATCCACTGAAATCTTGAAATTCTAGTCTCACAGCAATTGCATTTTAACAAAATTAACTTTCATTCCCCGGCTGGGCATGTGGAAAAGAGTTGGCCAGATGACTGATGGGATCATAACCACTCATTTTCAAACACTATTGAAGAGTGGGATTATTTTGGTACCCAGACTCCATCTGTTCCAGAAATTAAAAATAAAATGAGAATTCAATTAAAAGTATGCACCCAAGCCACCCAGAGTTGTGCCAGATCTTACGATAATACCCTACATTCCAGCCTATCAGATACTGAAGCATGTGTATGCCAACAAAGAAAATACCTTAGAATGTCAAATTGCTTTAACAATTTGTAACAGATATATCAGTGTATATGCAAAATAGCAAAGATTTTTCCAATGAGCATATCTTGCCTTTCAGCTTCCTGGCCTTAATTTTTCTGCAGAAAGAAGAGCTACAGTGGATACAAGGAACTTAATCACCAAATATCTTCTGCTCTGATTTTCTCCTTTGAGGATGGTCAAGGTCAGTGAGTGGGGACTCAGCAGTCCTGTTGCTTTCTATTTGTAGTACACACCCCAGAGTTCAGTAAACCAAGGCCCATCCCAGAGCTAATTCACTGATTTATTTTTGTCTTGTGTATGTTAAAGCTCAATGTTCCCTTTCTAACCCCAATTTTGCTGAAGATTCAGAGGGAACCTTTTCATTGCTTAGAAAGATTTTATATGCCTCCTCTAAATGATTTTTAACAAATATTTAGTTTTGTTCAAAACCTGTGACTAAAGAAGCCCATCAAATTAGCTGATTCATTAATCCTGATAATGTGCCACTTCTCATTTTGGAGACCCAGATGCTAATCAACGATTGTATTAACTAGATGATGATAGCTGCCAATGGTAGGGATCATCTCTTTTTAGTTAACATGTCTCAGACAGAGGAATTGAAATCAAGCCCATCCCTGCAAGTTGCCTAAGAGTTAGGTAACCCACTGAAATGCTGGGGAACATGCGTGAGGGACAATATTGGAGAAGAATTCCAAATTTCTCCAAGAAGTTATCAGATGACCTCTGAATTGCTCCCAGGCCCAAGGTTCCAAGTGATTCTCTATGCTGTTCTTTCAAATACTAAACACATCCAACGACTGAGCATCTACTCTATGCCAGAGAGGAAACTAGGCGCTTTTGGTATTGAGTAGAGTTGGACTGTGAAGAAAGCTGAGCACTGAAGAACTGATGCTTTTGAACTGTGGTGTTGGAGAAGACTCTTGAGAGTCCCTTGGACTGCAAGGAGATCCAGCCAGTCCATTCTGAAGGAGATCAGCCCTGGGATTTCTTTGGAAGGAATGATGCTAAAGCTGAAACTCCAGTACTTTGGCCACCTCATGCGAAGTGTTGACTCATTGGAAAAGACTCTGATGCTGGGAGGGATTGGGGCAGGAGGAGAAGGGGACAACAGAGGATGAGATGGCTGGATGGCATCACTGACTCAATGGACGTGAGTCTGAGTGAACTCCGGAAGTTGGTGATGGACAGGGAGGCCTGGCGTGCTGCGATTCATGGGGTCGCAGAGAATCGGACATGACTGAGCGACTGAACTGAACTGAGACTATGACACAAGTCTACTCCTATACAAATGGCAGAATCATATGTGCAATAATATTGTTCAAAGGTGAATTCACCATCTGTCCTTCCAAATCTTTCTGCTGCCATAGTGTCTTTCTCAATTATCATACTCAATTGCCCATCAAAAAATATGGAAAACTTTAGTGATGCTTTTTCTTCATCCTCCATAGCCGATGGACCCCTAAGTCCTACCATTTCTTTCTTATTAATGTCCCTCCTTCTTTCTTCTTCACCCCCACTTCCATCACTGTGGTTTACACCTTTGTTATTTCCTGCCTCAATTTCTGCAACAGTCCCCCAGTCTACTGGCTTCTACATCCTCTGCTAATAATAATTCCTGTATACAGGAGTGATTTCCAAATATTCAAATTGGTTCCATCTCTGCTTAAAATCCTTCAGTAAGTTTTCTTAGTCTTCAGCATAAAGCCAAACACTTTAGCTTAGCACAGGTGTCCTTTGGAATCCAGCCACTAAGGACTTCTCATTTAATTCCTCTCCATGACTACTTCACACCCTTGTATCGTAGCCACATGGACTTTTCTGCAGAGGTTGAGGACATGAGTTCTGCTGCAACCCACTCCAGTATTCTTTCCTGGAGAATACATGGACAGAAGAGGCTGGTAGGTACAGTCCATAGGGTCGCACAGAGTAGGACATGACTGAAGGTTTGAGCATGCACACATAACACATTTCACCTCAAACATTATCTCTGCTGGAAGGTTTTCACTGAATTCATCCCTCTCCAAGCTAGACTGACTTTGCTCTTTCTATATGCCCTATCCTCTGCATGGCTTCCCTAGGGCATTTAGGACTTTGAAATTATTCTGGAGTTTTTACCTTGAAAATTTGCAAGCATACAGAAAAACTGAAGGAGTATGAGGAGTGCCACCTAGATTTAATGAGTGGTTAACATTTTGCCAATTTGCTCTTTCTCTCTACACACCTACACATATTTACTTATATCTTTTAATTGAACCACTTGATGGCAAGTTGCAGACATCAAGATATCTCACCTCATCTCTATAAGAAGAATAAAGACTCCTCAAACATGAAGGTTTTTTGTTGTTTCCTTTTTTTGTAGTAATAAGTTTAATTATACTTATTCATAGTAAAAAATGAAATAATCAAGAATATATTTCATACAACCTCTCAGTAAGAACAAGTGTGCAGCAACTTTTCAAGTACAAAGAGGTTTTTCTCAGCTTCAATCATGACCACATAGCCCTCATTCTTCTTTATCTAAACAGGCATACACAAAGATAAATTCAAAATGAATTAAAGACTTGAATAAAATACCTGAAACCATAAAATTCCTAGAAAAAAAATAGGGGTAAGTTCCTTGATATCAGTCTTGGAAATGATTTTTTAGATTTGACACCAAAAGCACAAGACAAAGCAAAAATAAGCAAATGGGACTACATCAAGCTAAAAAGTTTTCTCATAACAAAGAAAATCATCTACAAAGTGAAAAAGCAACCTATAAAGTGGGATAAATATTTACAAATCATATATCTGATAAGGGGTTGATATCTAAAATATATAAACTCATATATCTCAATAGCAAAACCAACCCTATTAAAAATTGGCAGGGAAAATGAATAGATATTTTTCCAAAGAATATGTACAAATGGTCAACAGTTACATGAAAAGGTGCTCAGCATCACTAGTCATCAGGGAAATGCAAATCAAAACCACAATGTGATATCACGCATACCTGTCAGAATGGTTATCATTGAAAAAAAAGAAATAGCAAGTGTTGTTGAGGATATGGAGAAAAGGGAATCCTAGTGCACTGTTGGTGTGAATGTAAATTAGTACAGCCATCATGAAAAATGACTCTGAGTTTCTTTAAAAACTTAAAATAGAACTACTACTAATATGATCTAGCAACTCCCATTTCAGGTATCTGTTCAAAGGAAAACACCACTGATTTGAAGAAACACCTACAGTTCCATGTTCATTGCAGCAGTATTTACAGTAGTCAAGATATGGAACCAACCTACATGTCCATCTATGGAGGAATAGATAAAAATGATGTTTTACACTCAGAGACACATGGGTGTGCACACACACACAGTGAAATTATGCAGACCTAAGAATGAAGGAAATCTTCCCATCTGTGAAAAAATGGATGGACCTTGACAGCATTCTGCTGAATGAAGTGAAACAGTTCAGTTCAATTCAGTCGCTTAGTTGTGTACGACTCTTTGTGACCCCAGGGACTGCAGCACACCAGGCTTCCCTGTCCATCACCAACTCCCAGAGCTTGCTCAAATTCACGTCCATCGAGTTGGTGATGCCATCCAACCATCTCATCCTCTGTTGTCCCCTTCTCCTCCTGCCTTCAATCTTTCCCAGCATCAGAGTCTTTTCCAGTGAGTCAGTTCTTCACATCAGGTGGCCAAAGAATTGTAGTTACAGCTTCAGCATCATTCCTTCCAATGAATATTCAGGACTGATTTCCTTTAGGATTGACTGGCTTAATCTCCCTGCTGTCCAAGGGACTCTCAAGAGTATTCTCCAACATCACAGTTCAAAAGCATCAATTTGTCAGTGCTAAGGTTTCTTTATAGTTCAACTCTCACATCCATACGTGACTACTAGAAAAACCATTTCTTTGACTAGACAGACCTTTGTCAGAAATGTCTCTGTTTTTTAATATGCTGTCTAGGTTGGTCATAGCTTTACTTTAAAACAAGGGTGTTTTAATTTCATGGCTGCAGTCACCATCTGCAGTGATTTTGGAGCCCAGAAAAATAAAGCCTGTCACTCTTTCCATTTTTTGCCCATCTATTTGCCATGAAGTGATGGGACCAGATGCCATGATCTTAGTTCTTTAGTTCTTTACTTTCTGCCATAAGGGTGGTGTCATCTGCATATCTGAGGTTATTGATGTTTCTCATGGCAATCTTGATTCCAGCTTGTGCTTCATCCAGCCTGGCATTTTTCATGATGTACTCTGACTGAGCGACTTCACTTTCACTTGTCACTTTCATGCATTGGAGAAGGAAATGGCAACCCACTCCAGTGTTCTTGCCTGGAGAATCCCAGGGACGGGAAGCCTGGTGGGCTGCCATCTATGGGGTCGCACAGAGTCAGACACGACTGAAGTGACTTAGCAGCACTCTGAATATAAGTTAAATAAGCCGGGTGACAATATAAAGCCTTGATGTACTCCTTTCCCTGTTTGGAAGTGGTCATTCTCCCTTTGCTCCTCTTAGTAATATAAATGTCAGTATTTTAAGGGGTCAATAGCTACTTACCTATAGACTATATTTCCCAGCCTCCTTTGTAGTGAGGAGTGATGTCAGAGTAAATTCAATCAACGGGTTGTGAGAGAAAGCCATTCCTGCAGTTTCTGGGTTGTGCCCTTAAATAGAAGCTTCTAGTTAGCTATGATAGGTATTATTATCTCTATTTCTGGCACTGTGAAGAAAAACTGTTAGCTCTCCCTGACCCCCAAGCAGAGTGCATGTTTACATAGTATCATATCACTTATTCCACTCTGTTCTAAGAACCTTCTTTGTCTTCCAGGCTCACTGTGGAGCTCACTGAGTTCTTCATCATATCTGCCTTCCCAGAACTGGTAGCAGTCCCTGTTCCTGCCACATTAGAGGCTTCCCATAAATGTTGCTAAGTAAATGAAGGAAGTGAGGATACCCTGTACTACATTAGGTTTCTCACGTTAATTAGGGTGAAGTTACAAGATGTTGCACAAGTCACAGAAGGCATGTCATTTGTTTTTGTTAGTAACTTAATATGTACGTGCCTGCTAAGTCACTTCAGTCATGTCCAACTCTTTGCAACCCTATGGACTGTAGACCTCCATATTCCTCTGGCCAAGGGATTCTCCAGGCAAGAATACTAGAGTGGGTTGCCATGCTCTCCTCCAGGGCATCTTCCCGACCCAGGGATCAAACCTGTGTCTCTCACATCTCCTGCATTGGCAGATGGGTGCTTTACCACTAGAACTACCTGGGAAGCCCAGCAACTTAAAATGTTCGATAGTAATTGGTTGTATTTCAATGCTTAAGCCCTCCTGTCATCCCACCTACCCTATAAACCTCGAGAATGCATCTATACCTTAAGGTTTCCATTAATCCACAAAATCTTCAAACATCTAGCCAACAATGACAAATTTTGTTTCTGTTACATACAGTTTAGTGAGTTACTACATTATTTGGCCAATGTTAGATGTCAATTTCTGACAATTTGGTATTTTCTAGGCTATTCAGGTTTAAAAAGAGGCTGATCAAATGTGTCTCTTTAAGCAAAGTTGGTTGGCTTGTGACTGGAGCAGGAACCTCACTTTGTGGAATTGTCATGACACCAATGTAACATTTTTGAGGGGAAAAAAAAACCCACAATAGCTCTGTGGTAAAAATTCACTTGGCTGATATGAAGGCAAAAGAGATTTTTTGCCTCTTGTCTCTTTTTCCTTCCAATTGGTATATTATTTTCTTAAAAAAAGAACCCTGTATCTTCCAAGTGGAGTACATCTGCTGTTATAAAATGGGCTGCAACATCTGAGGTAAATTAAGTGACTGGCATCCATCTTTCACACCTTAATAAAAAACAGACAAATTCAGTTCAAGTCTGAGTGAAAAGCAGACTTTCTATTTTCTCTTATTCCATAACACTGAAGTGTACATTCTTTAGAAATAGAACTTTTAATCCTCATATAGATGCACATTTTATGCTGACAGCTGTTAGGTAACTTGAAATGTAGACATGAAACTGACCATCTATTCATCAAAAAGCAAATTAGACCACTCAACAGTCAGCATAGAATCTTCAAGATAGGGGTAAATCTGCCTGAGTCAATGAATAGTATTCTGCAGGAGCGATTATTTTAGGACTGTAAGGAACCATTGTAACTGCCTAGTATATGGGGAGTACACAGCATTAAAAAGATCACAGACCAGCAACCAGAGAGGAGTGTCAGAACTTGAACACAGGCTTCTGAGCCCAAGTTGTTCATACTACCGATGCTCGTCAGCAGATTCTGGTGACAAGTCCTTGAACCCAGTAGCATCAGAAATAATAATAATAAGCCCACTAAATGCCTCAGGAAATGGAAACTGTCATGCAAGTCAGTCATCTGACTAGTTTCATTTACAGATACCTCACCCAGGGAGGAGCGAGCACGGCCATCTGGAGGAACAGACGTTTTGCATTTACTAGGAATGAATAGTGCTGGCCAACTAGAGGGGTCTGTTTAGGTCAGTTAGGGTTCCTTTGCTTTTTAATAGAATGCCATAAATTCTGGATGTTTGTATATGAGTGAAACACATATAGTGTCTCATGAAAATTTACTTTCACAATGAATTCAAATAGCTAGGGAAAAAGTAGTCCTGTGGATTGAAAGCTGCCAGGAGAGATGGTGAATTGAGTGTAGGCTGATGCTTCCCAGGATCTGACTGTCAAGATACACACGAAGGGGGAGGAGGCAGCGCGGTCCAGAGCCGCGTGTGGGGCTCCACACTGAGAGGCAACGTGGACTGGCCCAGGGGCAGAGGCGGAGGCGCATCTCAGGACAGACAGCTGTACCTGAAGGCGTTAGAAACAGCAGTAAAAAAAAAAAAAAAAAAAAAGTTTACTTATAAATACTGAAAGAAGGATTTAATAATGCTAATATTAACTATAAAAAGTGTTAGTCGCTCAGTCGTGTCTGACTCTTTGGGACACCATGGACTGTAGCCCAGGCTCCTCTGTCCATGGGATTTCCCAGGCAAGAATACTGGAGTTGCCATTCCCTTCTCCAGGGCATCTTCCTGAAATAGAGATTGAACCTGAGTCTCCTGCATTGCAGGCAGATTTGTTACCATCTGAGCCACCAGGACTATAAGTAACACCTTAATACAGTGTATGGATGCCTACCCATCTCTGAATAACTGGTTCCTATGCTCTTCTCTCAGCCTCTCTTTGCTCCAGCCAACTATCTTTTAATTCTTTGCCCATGCCCTGACTCTGGGCATTAGTCCAGGTTCCTTCCTCTGCAGGGGATGTGGAATCCCATCTCCCTCCCCTTTCACCTGACAACTGCTTATGTCTCAGGCCTCAGAGGAAACTACCTTCTTCTTGGAAACATTCCCTGATTCCCTGAGAGTAATTATGATCCCCCTGTTTTATGCTCTCATGGCAACTTACAGGTTTTTTTTTTTTTCCAATAACAATTTGGTAATAATAAAAAAAATTATTGGAGGATAATTGCTTAAGAGTCTCAATTCCAAGGCAGGACTTGTCTGTAGCTCAGATGGTAAAGAATCTTCCTACAACGCAGGAGATCCAGGTTCAATCCCTGGGTTGGGAAGATCCCTGGAGAAGGGAACAGCAACCCACTCCAGTATTCTTGCCTGGAGAATCCTATGGACAGAGGACCCTGGCAGGCTACAGGCTGTGGGGTCACAGAGTCAGACACAACTAAAATTACTACTATTCAGTTCCAAGAAGCCAGGGACTGTGTCTATCCCAGCTCCCAGCACAGTGCCTGGCACAAAGTTACTCAGTAAATACTTGCTGACCCAATTACTATTATATCAAACAAAAAATATCTGAATAGTATTTGCTAGTGAGTAAATATGTTCACTTCACAAGGAAATGGGGTAATATCTAGTAGCTCCATGAAATTACCAGAAATTACATACATTGAATCCTCATTTATCTCAAGATAAGTCACAGCACTGGACGTGTAAGTCTCCTGATAATCTTATTGTACCCTTGTTTACATAAATTTATTTTTATTTTATATAAGATCATGCTCGCCCTCTTTTCACCCCTCAAAACTCTCTTCCTGCCAGAATTTTTAATAAACTGGTAGGAAGTAGCTAATTAGTACCCTCTTTCCTCTCTTTGTTCATTCATTAATACACTGGTTTATTCATTGATTCATAGGTTCTGTCATGAGGCATGTGGAAGGTCTCTGTCTTTGCCACCCTCTCAGATCAGTTCAGTCCAGTCGCTCAGTCGTGTCCAACTCTTTGCGACCCCATATACCACAGCACGCCAGGTCTCCCTGTCCATCACCAACTCCTGGAGTCCACCCAAACACATGTTCATTGTGTTGATGATGCCATCCAACCATCTCATCTTCTGTCGTCCCCTTCTCCTCCTGCCCTCAATCTTTCCCAGCATCAGGGTCTTTTCAAATGAGTCAGCTCTTCACATCAGGTGGCCAAAGTATTGGAGTTTCAGCTTCAACATCAGTCTCTCCAATGAACACCCAGGACTGATCTCCTTTAGGACGTACTGGTTGGATCTCCTTGCAGTCCAAGGGACTCTCAAGAGTCTTCTCCAACACCACTGTTCAAAAGCATCTGTTCTTCGGCACCCAGCTTTCTTTATAGTCCAACTCTCACATCCATACATGACTACTGGAAAAACCATAGCTTTGACTAGGTGGACCTTCGTAAGCAGAGTAATGTCTCTGCTTTTTATTATGCTATCTAGGTTGGTCATAACTTTCCTTCCAAGGAGCAAGCGTCTTTTAATTTCATGGCTGCAATCACCATCTGCAGTGATTTTGGAGCCCCCCAAAAATAAAGTCTGACACTGTTTCCACTGTTTCCCCATCTATTTCCCATGAAGTGATGGGACCAGATGCCATGATCTTCATCTTCTGAATGTTGAGCTTTAAGCCAACTTTTTCACTCTCCTCTTTCATTTTCATCAAGAGGCTCTTTAGCCTCAGTAGAATAGACAATGGAAGAATTCCAAACATAAGGCAGACTATAGAAGCAAAGAATCTGCAATAGGCACAAGCTTTATAATCAACTTGTTGAATATAAGTCTGATGGCTTGGATAGCACTAGACTTTGTATCCTCTAAACTTCTACTATATGACCCATTCCAAGCCTGATCTCAAGCCAAGACTGCTAACTGCCTGTCCACTTGGAAGGGCTTTGACCCAGGCCACAGAGGGAATCGTGTCCTACGAGGTCCTGCAGCAATCCCACAGCTATGCTGAGGCACTTTCCAAAGTAACTTTAGAGAATAAAAGAATGACAATATATATGAATATAAAACTAAAGAAGCAAACAAACTAATTATTATTGTCTTAAAGAAAGGTAGGTTTTTTGTGTGTATACCTGCTTTATAAAGTATCATTAACATGATTACACTTTTCTTGATTTTTTTTTTAATTAGGGAAAAACGAAAAGTCTCCACAGAAGCCCTATAGTGAAAGCCTTGTCCAGTTCTGAGCTCTTCAGTATTTGCCAATATGTACCAAGTGGCCAAGATGGGAGAGAGGTGCCTATAAGAATAGGTGGTTCCCAAGAGAAATGCCCACAGACTTCACATAGCAAATGACATCTGCCATTTGGTGGATATTCTTTCAGCAGACAGGATTAGTAGATAAGTGCAATATCCATTATGTTATTATTAATAGTCAAACATGGAATATGTTTTCCAGCCAAGCAAAATTTTCTTCTGCAGATATTTATTCTCTCCTCTAAAATTCCCTGGTGGCTCATATGGTAAAGAATCTGCCTGCAGGGCAGGAGACCCAGGTTCGATTCCTGGGTAGGGAAGATCCCCTGCAGAAGGATTCTTGCCTGGAGAATTCCATGGACAGAGGAGCCTGGTGGGCTAAGTCCATGGGGTCACAAAGAGCCAGACATGACTGAGTGACTAACACTAACTAAAATCTAGATTCCTTTGGCTAATACACAATTTCTCAAGAAAATGTTTCTCTCTCCCAGCTCCATAGACCATAGCTGCATAGGGATAGGAGTTGTCTGTATAAACTTAATCTGCAGTGTTGGCTTTAGTCACTTCTATGTTTCTACCAATTCGTGTAGGTAGACATCTCCCTGCTTGTGTGCACTCCATCGGTTAATAAAGGTGAACCATGTCTGATGTCTAAGGATGGCTTGGAAACTTTGTGGAGTTTTACCTTTATATGAGATTATCACTTAGCCCATATTATTAAATCTCACAAGGGTTAGTGGGTGAGATAGGGAAAAATCAGGCAAGGGGAAGGCTGAAGAGAAAGGCTTTTGAAGCTTTCTGAGCAAGTTAATGGTCACCTTTAGTGTATGAGGAGACCACTTCTTAGTTGAACGAATCCATACCCCTCCACTTTCAAACTGAGAGCTCTGTGGGGCTCACACTGTGGAGCTTTACTCCTGTGTCCAGTGTAATGTGCTTCATGAACTTTTTGTCTACAGGCTGCTCTAAAAGAATGCCAAATGAATCACTCTTTGGCGTGGACTTTTAATCTTTCTTATGTTTCATGCTTTTGGAAAAACAAAATAAAGCAAGACACTGGCATATGCATATCTTTTAACAGTGAACTGAAATGTCACTTCTGCATTAATCCAGAAGCAATTACTTATTACCTAGGAAATTGACTAAATGGCACCAAAGCCATCAATGTCATTAATATAGCAAGAAGAATATTTTCCTATCTCTTTGTGAAAGTGAGAAAGTGAAAGTGTCAGTGTTCGACTCTTTGAGACCCCCTGGACTATCGCCCACCAGGCTCCTCTGTGCATGGAATTTTCCAAGCAACAATACTGGAGGGGATAGCCATTCCCTTCTTCAGGGGATCTTCCCCACCCAAAGATCAAACCCAGGTCTCCTTCATTGCAAGCAGATTCTTTACCATCTGAGCCATCGAGGAAGCTAGGCACTTAGTTAAGATTATGTGTAGAAGGAATACAAGTGAGATGGTTCCCACAGTTTGGGTGTTCTTATAGACCCACTGCGTCCAGAAGTCTGTTCTCTGTGTCTACGTCTCTATTTCTGTGTGCAAATAGGTTCATCAGGACCATTTTTCTAGATTACATAGATATGTGTTATTATACAATACTTGTTATTCTCTTTCTGACTTACTTCACTCTGTATGAGAGGCTCTAGGTTTATCCACCTCACTAGAACTGACTCAAATTTATTTCTCTTTATGGTGAGTAATATTCCATTGTTTATACGTACCACAACTTCTTCATCCATTCATCTGTCAATGGACATCTATTAATAGGTTGCCTCCATGCCCTAGCTATTGTAAATAGTGCTACAATGAACATTGGGGTACATGTGTCTTTTTCAACTATGGTTTCCTCAGGGTATATGCCCAGTTGTGGGATTTCTGGGTCATATGGTAGTTTTATTCCTAGTTTCTTAAAGAAATCTCTGTACTATTCTCCATAGTGGTTGTATTGGTTTACATTCCCACCAACTGTGCAAGAGGGTTCTCTTCTTCACGTCCTTTCCAGCATTTTTTGTTTGTAGATTTTTAAAATGATGGCCATTTGGACTGGTGTGAGGTACTTGTAACAACCTAGAAGGGTGGGATGGAGTGAAGGGTGTGAGGGAGGTTCAAGAGGGAGGGGACATATGTATACTTATGGCTGATTCATGTTGTTGTGTGGCAGAAACCAATCCAACATTGTAAAGCAATTATCCTCCAATTAAAAAATTTAAAAACAGTGAAAGAACATTTAAATGTGTACAAACTTGGACGATGATCACCTAAGGATGGTTTCTGAAGCTGAGCAGTACACCTGATCTGATGCTCCTAGTTACACCCTGAAGGTGGAAAGGAGAACGATGGCTCAATGGAAGTCTTCCCTGTATTAGAATCCATCCCTTTCACACATTCTGGAAGGAGACTTAGATTCAGAAGACATGTGTTCTGACTCTAGCCTTGTCTTTTATGAAGCTAGTGAATCTGTGCGTATCCCTGAATTCTCTAAGCCTCTTTCCTCATGTTTAGTTTTGCTTAGTGTTCATTGCTCAGTTGTGTTCAACTCTTTGCAACCTCATGGACTGACTGCAGCCCGCCATGCTCCTCTGTCCTTGGGATTTTCTAGGCAAGAATACTGGAGTGGGTAGCCATTCCCTTCTCCAGGGGATCTTCCCAACCCAAGAATCGAACCCAGGTCTCCCGAATTGCAGACAGATTCTTTACTATCTGATCTACCAGGGAAGTCCCCTATTTCCTCATAGGAGGATAATAATACCTCCTCCCCAGTGTTTGTGCAAGGACTAAATAAAACAGCTGTGTGAAATCAACTAGAACTGCCTGGCACCAGGGCTGTAGGAATGAATGTAGGTTATATATCTTACGTATCTGAGGATTAGAGAGTTGGCCTGGACATGAAGAGATGCTTTTACTGAATGGATTTTGAGGGACAGGGAAGCCATTACCTTTACAAGAGGAGATTTTTTTTTAATATAACATAATCAAATTAATCTATTTTTTGAAGATGAACAATTCTCATAAATAAACCAAAATATGGCTTTCCCCAATATGAAAGAAATGTCAAAACCCATTGGATGCTAATGGACTTCAGATATCACTGACTCATGGACTTTTCTAATGAGAATACCTCTTCTGAGAGATAAGGTTCCTAAATGTATGAGTTACAAGCCCAGTTTGAAAGACTGATGGATGTTATGGCTCTATCTCTAAAAACAAATATATATATATATATATATATATATATATATATACACACACACACACACACACACACATATGTAGAATATACATGTAGAACACATGTATATAAGACATATAGAATATATAACATATATGTAGGATACACACATATGCACAACTGTACATACAATTTCATGAGGTTTATGAAAAATTCTATAAAGTTTATATCATAGATTTTTGAAAGAGTTCCTAAACTTGACCAATGATTTGCTTTTTGCTGACCTCATAACACATGTATTATTATAGATATTAAACAACTAAAATGACTGTTTAATGAAGTAATTCTTAGTCTTGTTACAATGTTGTATGCTGATATTTTCTACTCTGTTCCACGCCAGTGTGTTCCATTTCATTCTATTCTATCCTATATTGTACTGGTTTAAAAAAATAAAGTTAGTTTAGCCTACTGAAAAAAAAAATATCATAGACTTATCCAATATGCCAAGAAGAAAATTTAAAGCCAAAAGCAATACTAGGGTGATATAATCAATAAATCATAACCAGGACATGGTTGTTTAGTTCCATTCCTCCCATAAAAAAATAATAGAATCTATTATACTTCCCTGCACTTTGTGTGTGATTTACTTTTGGCCAATGGGACATTAACAGTTGTAAAATTTGTGCTCATGCACTGGGACTTTATGGATTATTGCTCTTAGAATCCTTTGACTATCTTTGATATAAGTCTAGTTTGGGAGACTATGTACAAGAGGCTCCAGTCATCCTAGCTGTCCCAGGGAAAGCTATCATATACCAGCCAGCCTCAGCTGACCCACAGCTAGCCCATGAGTGTTTTGCCGAAAGTTTTAACTTTCATTTCAGGTTTAAACAATTTGTTAACCAAAGAAACCACTTGTTATACCAAAAAAAAAAAAAAAAAACAACGAAAATACAATATTCAATAGAGAATTATCAACATACAATTATTAAAAGGAAAGAGATATAGAACAGTAAAGGAGAGTAACAGCACATACATCACCAAATTGGGTTTTGACTGACATCTAGGCTCACACAGCACCGTGTAACAGCAATTAGAGTCCCAGGTGAGAACGGTCCCTGGCAGTACCACTGCTCCGTGGGTGAGATTTCAAAATTGCACGTTGGGGCTTCACATTTATAATCCCAGGCCACAAACTGATATTCTCATCAGTTTGGAAAAAGCAAATGGCAGCTCTTTGTTAATCTTTTTTTTGCAATGCTGTTTGTTTGGTCTTGTAAACCTTGGAATGTTGTTAAAGCTCCAGGTATGGTTGGCCAGACCCCCTCCACAGGTTCAACAATTCCAAGATCTGCCCCCTAACTTATCTATGGTGCCAGACAGCTTGCATTCATAGCAGGGACAGTCAGGGCAGTGGCCAGGCAGGTCAGAAGGAAGATCAGAGGCCTTCTCCATTTTCTTTGTCTCTGAAGCCTGACCAAGACGGTAATGCAAGTCTATGCCCCTACCAGTAATGCTGAAGAAGCTGAAGTTGAACAGTTCTATGAAGACGCACAAGACCTTCTAGAACTAACACCCAAAAGAGATATCCTTTTCATTATAGGGGACTGGAATGCAAAAATAGGAAGTCAAGAAATACCTTGAGTAACAGACAAATTTGGCCTTGGAGTACAGAATAGGGCAGGGCAAAGGCTAACCGAGTTTTGCCAACAGAATGCACTGGCCATAGAAAACACCCTCTTCCCAAACACAAGAGGAGACTCTACATATGGACATCACCAGAAGGTCAATACTTAAATCAGATTGATTATATTCTTTGCAGCCAAAGATGGAGAAGCTCTATACAGTCAGCAAAAACAAGACTGGGAGCTGACTGGCTCAGATCATGAACTCCTAATTGCCAAATTCAGACATAAACTGAAGCAAGTAGGGAAAACCACTAGACCATTCAGATATGACCTAAATCAAATCCATTATGATTATACAGTGAAAGTGACAAATAGATTCAAGGGATTAGATCTGATAGACAGAATGCCTGAAGAACTATGGGTGGAGTTTTGTGACATTGTACAAGAGGCAATGATCAAGACCATCCCCAAGAAAAAGAAATGCCAAAAGGAAAATTGGTTCTCTGAGGAGGACTTACAAATAGGTGTGAAAAGAAGAGAAGTGAAAGGCAAAGGAGAAAAGGAAAGATATATCCATTTGAATGCAGAGTTCTAAAGAATATCAAGGAGAGATAAGAAAGCCTTCCTAGCGATCAATGCAAAGAAATAGAGGAAAACAATACTGTGGGAAAGACTAGAGATCTCTTCAAGAAAATTAGAGACACCACGGAAAAGTTTAATGCAAAATGGGCACAATAAAGGACAAAAATGGTATGGACCTAACAGAAGCAGAAGATATTAATAAAAGGTGCCAAGAATACCCAGAAGAACTATACAAAAAAGGTCTTCACAACCCAGATAATCATGATGGTGTGAACACTCACCTAGAGCCAGACATCCTGAAATGTGAAGTCAAGTGGGCCTTAGGAAACATCATTACAAACAAAGCTAGTGAAGGTGATGGAATTCCAGTTGAGTTATTTCAAATCCTAAAAGATGATGCTGTTAAGGTGCTGCACTCAATATGCCAGCAAATTTGGAAAACTCAGCAGTGGCCACAGGACTGGAAAAGGTCAGTTTTCATTCCAATCCCAAAGAAAGGCAATGCCAAAAAACACTCAAACTACTTCACAATTGCACTCATCTCACATGCTAGCAAAGTAATGCTCAGAATTCTCCAAGCCAGGCTTCAGCAGTACATGAACTATGAACTTCCAGATGCTCAATTTGGATTTAGAAAAGGCCAAGGAACCAGAGATCAAATTTCCAACATCCATTGGATCATGGAAAAAGCAAGAGAGTTCCACAAAAGCATTTACTTTTGCTTTATCCACTATGCCAAAGCCTTTGACTGTGTGGAAAGGAGTACGTCAAGGTTGTATATTGTCACCCTGCTTATTTAACTTATATGCAGAGTACATCATGAGGAAGCTGTGCTGGATGAAGCATAAGCTGGAATCAAGATTGCCAGGAGAAATACCGATAACCTCAGATATGTGGATGACACTACCCTCATGGCAGAAAGCAAAGGAGAACTTTAGAGCTTCTTGATGAAAGTGAAAGAGAGTGAAAAAGCTGGCTTAAAACTCAACATTCAGAAAACTAAGATCATGGCATCTGGTCTCATCACTTCATGGTAAATAGATGGGAAAACAATGGAAACAGTGACAAACTTTATTTTTTTGGGCTCCACAATCACTGCAGATGGTGACTACAGCCATGAAATTAAAAGATACTTGCTCTTTGGAAGGAAAGTTATGACCAACCTAGACAGCATATTAAAAAGCAGAGACATTACTTTGCCAACAAAGGTCCATCTAGTCAAAGCTTTGGTTTTTCCAGTAGTCATGTATGGATGTGAGAGTTGGACTGCAAAGATAGTTAAGCACCAAAAATTGATGCTTTTGAATTGTGGTGTTGAAGAAGACTCTTGAGAGTCCCTTGGACTGCAAGGAGATCCAACCAGCACATCCTAAAGGAGATCAGTCCTGAATATTTCATTGGAAGGACTGATGCTGAAGCTGAAGCTCCAATACTTTGATCACCTGATGGAAAGAACTGATTCATTTGAAAAGACCCTTATTCTGGGAAAGATTGAAGGCAGGAGGAGAAGAGGACAACAGAGGATGAGATGGTTGGATGGCATCACTGACTCAATGGACTTGAGTTTGAGTAAACTTTGGGAGTTGGTGATGGACAGGGAGGCCTGGCGTGCTGCCATCCATGGGGTCACAAAGAGGCAGACACGACTGAGCAACTGAATTGAACTGAACTGAGCAATGAGTACATCCACTTCCTACTAGTCAAGGCTGACCCAGACAAGATGGCTGTCCAAGTGAGCACAATCTGCAGATCGGTGAGCTAAACAAATAACTGTTGTGTCAAGACAATGAATTTCCAGATGGTTTGTTCCCAGCAAAAGCTAACCAATACAGAGGGCATAGCTGCAGCATTATCAGCCCTGTCAGGGACTGATGCTTTAAGATCCAGATAAGAGAACTTCAACAGAACAGTTCTCATGTAGTATTTTCAGCAGATGATACTCGAGACTGCTGCATGAGGCTGCTGTTCTCCTAGATTTCCAACAGTAGGATTTGCTGTACTGCCATGTTTTTCACAGTTGGATAAACCCAGCTATGACTATTTAATCCTCTGACTGCATTTCCCTCCTGTGTACTCTGATCAAGTCATGACATTGGCTTATCATTTTCTACTCCCTGCTGGCCCCTGGGAACCATTTGTGGTTAAACAGATAATTACTTCATCACCTCTACGTGGCCTGGTAGAATACTATGCACATATCAAAATCATCGTAGACTACATTTCAGATAATTTTTCCAGAAACTGTTTGCCGGGGTCCAGCCCCGGCTGATCCAGGGTACTCGAAGCAGGGATGGCATCGGCAAGGATCAGGATACAATAGTTTCAATTAGATATTAATTAGAGATGTAAAGAGTAATAGAATGAGGATAGCTCAGTAGGAAAATTCAGTGGAGAAAAGAGGCTGAGTAGCTTGGTTTATGTGGGAGACCAATAAAACTTCAAGACAAGAAGTTTGCACCACTTACATAGGCCACAGGCATCCTTCCGTTCTCCCGAAGGAGAGGAGACACTGAGGCCTCACCAGTCGGATCTTAGAAGCCCAGGCATAATTAGTAAGCATGGCGGGTTCTGCGCTCCTGATGGAGACTCAGCCAGAGTGAAAGAAGGAGCGACATGGGGAGACCAGTCTTTTGAGGAACTGATCCCAATTCTTTATTTTCCATGGTCTACTTTTATACACTGAGATGTTATGCAAAAGTCACGCGGGGTCAGCAGTCCTGACTTTTATCAAAGTCAGGTGCTTCATACAAATGTATACAGAGGTCTTAGGGGTGTTACATCATCTTCTGGCCAGGGGGCCTGCTGACAATTTATGACCCTCTCCTTGTGACAGCGGTCAGTCAACCAGGACACTTATTTCTCCAGGGGTGATTATTCTTAAAACAGATGCCACCCAAATAAAGTTACATTCCTATAGGGTGAGGGTATAGTGGGTTTTAGTTAAGGAAAGAATTTACTTAGCCTAAGGTCTAACATGATTAATATCAAAGGTTAATACTTATTTCTTCTATATATTCATTAATGTGTGTAAGGGCAGGGGATGTGGAGACTTAGCAACAAACATGGGCTCAACAAATGAAAAACCCTTCACCAATACAATTTCTAATCAGCCCATTATACTTATACTAATAGTTTTCTAACTTTTCTAAGGAACCTGTTTTTAGAAGGTTTAAAGCATCTCGTGCCTCTCACGGTTGGGAGGCTGTGAGCAATCACATGTGGCCGGACAAGCCTGTCAGGCAGGCTAGAGAACCTTCAGAGAAGTTTGTAGGTTAAAATACTCTTGTCACTCCCAGGAGTTTTTATTAACTGGAGCTCTAAGTTAACTCCTTCTCCGAAAGAGGTGGTGGGGGACAGCCCCCCGTAAAGTCAGAGGTGTAGATGAGCACAAAGTAGTAAAGTAGGCAGGCTCTGGTTATGGGGGTAGATGCTCGAGGATTTCCAGGGGGACTCCTGAGGCTCGATCTCACCTTTGCGTATGTCGGGCCTTCTTCCTCATGACCTTTGCCATGGGCCGAGTGCCTCACTCTGGCCCCCAACAACTGTTCAGTCTGCATAATAGTGGTCGATGCTCCCGATGAGAGATCAGATCAGATCAGTCGCTCGGTCGTGTCCGATTCTTTGCGACCCCATAAATCGCAGCACGCCAGGCCTCCCTGTCCATCACCAACTCCCAGAGTTCGCTCAGACTCATGTCAATCAAGTCAGTGATGCCATCCAGCCATCTCATCCTCTGTCATCCCCTTCTCCTCCTGCCCCCAATCCCTCCCAGCATCAGAGTCTTTTCCAATGAGTCAACTCTTCGCATGAGGTGGCCAAAGTACTGGAGTTTCAGCTTTAGCATCATTCCTTCCAAAGAAATCCCAAGGTCAATCTCCTTCAGAATGGACTGGTTGGATCTCCTTGCAGTCCAAGGGACTCTCAAGAGTCTTCTCCAACACCACAGTTCAAAAGCATCAGTTCTTCAGCGCTCAGCCTAGGGTGTCATAATTAAAATTACCTATACATAAGTCCATCTGTCCCAATCAACAGTAAATTCTTCAAAATCAGAGATTATACTTTATGTATCTTTGAAACTTCCATGCTTAGTGAGAACCAAGGACATAAGAAGTTCTTACTTAGTCTGCTCTACGAATGAGTGACTTATGGAACTATATGCTTTGGACAGGCCTAGGGTCATACTGCGGAGAAGGCAATGGCACCCAATCCAGTACTCTTGCCTGGAAAATCCCACGGACAGAGGAGGAGCCTGGTAGGCTGCAGTCCCTGGGGTCGCTGAGGGTCGGACACGACTGAGCGACTTCACTTTCAATTTTCACTTTCATGCATTGGAGGAGGAAATGGCAACCCACTCCAGTGTTCTTGCCTGGAGAATCCCAGGGATGGGGGAGCCTGGTGAGCTGCCATCTATGGGGTCACACAGAGTTGGACACAAGTGAAGTGACTTAGCAGCAGCAGCAGCAGCAGCAGGATCATACTGATTCATTGATGAGACCACATTTGATAGTGTTGCATTCTTTTTAGAACAGCAGATTTCTGCATTTTGAGGGCCTTTGAGTGCCAAAGGGGGTTTCCTTTGGCTTATGTGATTTTGCCTTCTGGTTCACTTTGGTTTGCAGAATCTTAATTTACCTGTCTGAAGAAGGAAATGGCAACCCACTCCAGTATTCTTGCCTGGGAAATACCATGAACAGAGAAGCGTGGTGGACTATAGTCTATGGAGCTGCCAAGAGTTGGTCATGGTTGAGCAACTGAACAATAACAACAAATTTACCTGTAATATTAGTAAAATCCAATGTAGAACTTTATTCAGTGCTTCCCCAGTGGCTCAGCAGTAAAGAATCTGCCTGCAGTGCAGGAGCCACAGGAGATACAGGTTGATCCCTTGATCAGGAAGATCCCCTGGAGGAGAGCATGGCAATCCACTCTAGTATTCTTGCCTGGAGAATCCCACGGACAAAGGAGCCTGGTGGGTTTACAGTCCATAGGGTCACAAAGAGTTGGACACGACTGAATTGACTTAGCAGCAACAGAACTTTATTCACTATTTATACAAATATAAAGATTAAAAAGAAAGTGAATAATTTGAGAGAATCATCTGTAGATTTCTAGGCATAGATAAAGGACAAGCTGTGGTTATTATAAGGAGTCTTTGTTGAGATGTTATCTTCTCCATGAAGCCAATACTCAACCAACTCACTTAAAACAGCAGCTGTCCATACCAGCTGTCCATACCAACTCTCCATGCCAACTCCAAGCAGTTCAAGTCCTGCATATTCTGCTCTACTTTTTAAAAACATTTATTGCCTTTAAATATACATAATAATGCTTAGCCAAAAGTAGGAGCTAAGAAAATACTTGTTCAATAAATAAATATATCCACAGCTATTGTGGCAGAGAGAATTCCAAGATGAACTCTAAGATTCTCACTTTCCAATTGCACTCCATTTGAGTGTGGGCAGGACCTGCGACTAGGATGGTTTATCATTCCCAACACTCAGGGTTAGGTTATGCTATCTGGCAATGGGGAAAGAATTTTACAGACATGATTGTGTGTGTGTGTGTGTGTGTGTGTGCGCGCGCACGCGCGCACACGCTAAAATGCTTTAGTTGTGTCCAACTCTTTGAGACTCAATGGACTCTAGCCCACCAGGCTCCTCTGTCCATGGGGTTCTCCAGGGAAGAATAACTGGAGTGGGTTGCCATACACTCCTCCAGGGGATCTTTCCAATCCAGGGATCAAACCTGCAGATTCTGAAGCTCCTGCATTGCAGGTGAATTCTTTAACCACTGAGCCACTGGGAAAAGCCATGATTAAGGCCCCTAAAATAATCAAAAGAGATTACTGTGGGTCAGATCAGATCAGATCAGTCACTCAGTTGTGTCCGACTCTTTGCAACCCCATGAATCGCAGAACGCCAGGCCTCCCTGTCCATCACCAACCCCCGGAGTTCACTGAGACTCATGTCCATCGAGTCAGCGATGCCATCCAGCCATCTCATCCTCTGTCGTCCCCTTCTCCTCCTGCCCCTAATCCCTCCCAGCATCAGGGTCTTTTCCAATGAATCAACTCTTCGCATGAGGTGGCCAAAGTATTGGAGTTTCAGCTTTAGCATCATTGCTTCCAAAGAAATCCCAAGGCTGATCTCCTTCAGAATGGACTGGTTGGATCTCCTTGCAGTCCAAGGGACTCTCAAGAGTCTTCTCCAACACCACAGTTCAAAAGCATCAATTCTTCAGTGCTCAGCCTCCTTCACAGTCCAACTCTCACATCCATATATGACCAGAGGAAAAACCATAGCCTTGACTAGATGAACCTTTGTTGGCAAAGTAATGTCTCTGCTTTTGAATATGCTATCTAGGTTGGTTATAACTTTCCTTCCAAGGAGTAAGTGTCTTTTATTTCATGGCTGCAGTCACCATCTGTAGCGATTTTGGAGCCCAGAAAAATAAAGTCTGACACTGTTTCCCCTGTTTCCCCATCTTTTTCCCATGAAGTTGTGGGATTGGATGCCATGATCTTCGTTTTCTGAATGTTGAGCTTTAAGCCAACTTTTTCACTCTCCACTTTCACTTTCATCAAGAGGCTTTTCAGTTCCTCTTCACTTTCTACCATAAGGGTGGTGTCATCTGCATATCTGAGGTTATTGATATTTCTCCCAGCAATCTTGATTCCAGCTTGTGCTTCTTCCAGTCCAGCATTTCTCATGAAGTACTCTGCATATAAGTTAAATAAACAGGGTGACAATATACAGCCTTGACGAACTCCTTTCCCTATTTGGGACCAGTCTGTTGTTCCATGTCCAGTTCTAACTGTTGCTTCCTGACCTGCATACAAATTTCTCAAGAGGCATATCAGGTGGTCTGGTATCTCTTTCAGAATTTTCCACAGTTTATTGTGATCCACACAGTCAAAGGCTTTGGCATAGTCAATAAAGCAGAAATAGATGTTTTTCTGGAACTCTCTTGCTTTTTTGATGATCCAGCAGATGTTGGCAATTTGATCTCTGGTTCCTCTGCCTTTTCTAAAACCAGCTTGAACGTCAGGAAGTTCATGGCTCACATATTATTGAAGCCTGGCTTGGAGAATTTTGAGCATTACTTTACTAGTGTGTGAGATGAGTGCAATTGTGCGGTAGTTTGAGCCTTCTTTGGCATTGCCTTTCTTTGGGATTGGAATGAAAACTGACCTTTTCCAGTCCTGTGGCCACTGCTGAGTTTTCCAAATTTGCTGGCATATTGAGTGCAGCACTTTCACAGCATCATCTTTCAGGATTTGGAATAACTCAACTGGAATTCCATCACGTCCACTAGCTTTGTTCATAGTGATGCTTTCTAAGGCCCACTTGACTTCACATTCCAGGATGTCTGGCTCTAGGTCAGTGATAACACCATCGTGATTATCTGGGTCGTGAAGATACTTTTTGTATAGTTCTTCTGTGTATTCTTGCCATCTCTTCTTAATATCTTCTGCTTCTGTTAGATCCATACCATTTCTGTCCTTTATCGAGCTCATCTTTGCATGAAATATTCCTTTGGTATCTCTGATTTTCTTGAAGAGATCCCTAGTCTTTCCCATTCTGTTGTTTTCCTCTATTTCTTTGCATTGATCGCTGAAGAAGGCTTTCTTATCTCTTCTTGCTGTTCTTTGGAACTCTGCATTCAGATGTTTATATCTTTCCTTTTCTCCTTTGCTTTTCCCTTCTCTTCTTTTCATAGCTATTTGTAAGGCCTCCTCAGACAGCCATTTTGCTTTTTTGCATTTCTTTTCTATGGGAATGGTCTTGATCCCTGTCTCCTGTACAATGTCACAAACCTCATTCCATAGTTCATCAGGCACTCTATCTATCAGATCTAGGCCCTTAAATCTATTTCTCACTTCCACTGTATAATCATAAGGGATTTGATTTAGGTCATACCTGAATGGTCTAGTGGTTTTCTCTACTTTCTTCAATTTAAGTCTGAATTTGGCAATAAGGAGTTCATGATCTGAGCCACAGTCAGCTCCTGGTCTTGTTTTTGCTGACTGTATAGAGTTTCTCCATCTGTGGCTGCAAAGAATATAATCAACCTGATTTCAGTGTTGACCATCTGGTGATGTCCATGTATAGAGTCTTCTCTTGTGTTGTTGGAAGAGGGTGATTGTTATGACCAGTGCATTTTCTTGGCAAAACTCTATTAGTCTTTGCCCTGCTTCATTCCATATTCCAAGGCCAAATTTGCCTGTTACTCCAGGTGTTTCTTGACTTCCTACTTTTGCATTCCAGTCCCCTATAATGAAAAGGACATCTTTTGGGGGTATTAGTTCTAAAAGGTCTTGTAGGTCTTCATAGAACCATTCAACTTCAGCTTCTTCAGCGTTACTGGTTGGGGCATAGACTTGGATTACTGTGATATTGAATGGTTTGCCTTGGAAACGAACAGAAATCATTCTGTCGTTTTTGAGATTGCATCCAGGTACTGCATTTCAGACTCTTTTGTTGACCATGATGGCTACTCCATTTCTTCTGAGGGATTCCTGCCTACAGTGGTAGATATAATGGTCATCTGAGTTAAATTCACCCATTCCAGTCCATTTGAGTTCGCTGATTCCTAGAATCTCAACATTCATCTTGCCATCTCTTGTTTGACTACTTCCAATTTGCCTTGATTCATGGATCTGACATTCCAGGTTCCTATGCAATATTGCTCTTTACAGCATCAGACCTTACTTCTATCACCAGTTACATCCACAGCTGGGTATTGTTTATGCTTTGGCTCCATCCCTTCATTCTTTCTGGAGTTATTTCTCCACTGATCTCCAGTAGCATATTGGGCACCTACTGACCTGGGGAGTTTCTCTTTCAGTATCCTATCATTTTGCCTTTTCATACTGTTCATGGGGTTCTCAAGGCAAGAATATTGAAGTGGTTTGCCATTCCCTTCTCCAGTGGACCACATTCTGTCAAATCTCTCCACCATGACCCACCTGTCTTGGGTTGCCCCATGGGCATGGCTTAGTTTCATTGAGTTAGACAAGGTTGTGGTCCTAGTGTGATTAGATTGACTAGTTTTCTGTGAGTATGGTTTCAGTGTTTTTGCCCTCTGATGCCCTCTTGCAACACCTACCATCTTACTTGGGTTTCTCTTACCTTGGGTGTTGGGTATCTCTTCACGGCTGCTCCAGCGAAGTGCAGCCATTGCTCCTTACCTTGCACGAGGTGTATCTCCTCACCACCGCCCTTCCTGACCTTCAACGTGGGATAGCTCCTCTAGGCCCTCCTGCGCCCGCACAGCCACGACTCCTCTCATCGCCGCCCCTGGCCTTGGGCGTGGGTTGCTCCTCCCAGCCGCCGCCCCTGGTAGGCCTGACCTAATCAGGAACTGGATTCTGCTCTACCCAGTTAGCTCAGAAGATAAGATGGCAGCCTCAGCTGACACCTTGTGGGACCCTGAGTAGAAGGCCTAGTTAAATTGTGTCCAGATTCCTAAGCCACAGAAACTGTAAAATGATAAGATGTTGAGCTGTTAAACTAGTGGTGATTTTTTATGCCACAATAGAAATACTCATTCAGCTTTGAATTCCCCTGATGTTGAAAAAACAGTAAGGGGGAACCAAGAAACTCATGGGACTTTTCTCCCTGGTAGGAAACTTTCACTTGGCCTCTGATATCTCCATTAGTAGCCTCACATTTCCTGGGCCCTCTGTAACAGTGATCTCTACTCCCTCTCAGTAACCTTCTTAGATAGCAGTATAGTCTTCCTTTAAAATTTTTAATTTGTATAGCTCAGATGACAGGTTTTTCTTGCCTTTAGAAATGTATGTGAATTTGGTGGGAATTCCAACATCCCTTCATGACTGAATCTTCCTCCCTCTGCATAGTCCCTGAGAGTTTCTACCTTATTTCATCTTAGTTCCCTCAGTCTCTTTCCTGCATTACTTACAATAACTGTTTGTAACCCTGACTAAAAATTAAGATCCCTGTGGAACTTTTCAGAGACACTGAAACATGTTTATCTCCAGAGATTCTGACTTCATTGCTCTATGATAGGATCCATGCATAAGCATTTTCTTAAAAGCTCTCTGGAATATCCTAAAGTGCACCCAAGTAGAGCATCTATGATTTAAGGCATTTAGGTTTGGCCCATCCTTTGGTCTTTACAAGAAATCAAGCCTGCTAGTCATGCTTTATTGATGATAGATTTATTGCAAGTTTGTGGAGGTCACAAGGAGGGAATTATGTTGAGACATGTGTGGCTGTTCACTGTCTCATCTCTTCTTTCCCTCTCAAGGCTACCCTGTCCCACTCAGCTGCTTCCCCTAAGCTCATGCTCCCCTGGGAACCCTCCATGTATGGTCAAGTTATCTAAAAAGTATAACCCAGCCAGCTAGCCCAACCCCATCTCCAGATCCCTGTGTAATGGAGAGCAGTCACATCAGGCTTTCTGAGGTTCCTTGGGCATATCTGTTTCTTGGTACATTTGGCCATCATTCTCTCCATCCACAGTCATTGAGCCTTCTCCCTCTCTCCCTTACTCCCTCCACTTAATCAATGTTTTATCCCCACTAAGATCCCTCCCTCATTTCCCAATCCATCTGCTCCCACAAGGAATTGCCACTCTCCTCAGGGTGGTTAACTTCAACAATATTCTAACTGAGGTCTTCAATTCCTTCATCCCCCTGTCTTCTTATGACGCTACTCAAGAAGCTACCAATTTAGTGTTTCTGGTGAAATTCAAACAGAATGGACTGGTGGAACACCAAAGGTTTGGTTGCTGACATCTACTAGACATTTACTAATGTTGTACTATTAATAGTGAATATTGAACACACCATATATCAAGAACTTTGCATTGTGGTATTTAACATTCCACAACTGCATATGATACATATTATTATTGGCTCCACTTTGTGAATGTCAAAAATGAGACCTGCAAAAAGCTGCATAGCTGTTGGTAAATGTTGAGCCTGGGTCTGTCTGACTACAGTCCTAACTCTGAGGTTCTATAGTTTTCTGGCCTCACAGCAGGTAAGCTCTTGGTTTTACTGAATCTATTTTCAGACTTACTAGTGATAGCACAGTACTTCCTGGTTTCCTTCTGTCTCAAAGAATAGGTCTCTCCCCACCAACCCCCAGTTAATTGCTCCTTTAATGGACGATTTCTTAATTCTCCCCTCCTAGGGTCATTTCAGTTCAGCAATTCCCTTTCTTTGGGTCTTTAATCTGCTCCTCACTAATATTAAAAGGTCTTATAAATAGACCCCAAACTCAAGAACTCAGCTGGATACTAGATACAGATCCTCCTGAATGTCTTTTAGGAAACTCAAATGTGACTTGTCCAAAATAGACAGGTTTATTTACCAGATTTTGTTTCTCAACCCACATCTACCTCCTACAAATCTGTTCTGTTGGTATGCATTCATCCACTAACATATGTGTATGCGTGCTCAATCACTAAGTTGTGTCTGATTCTTTGTGACCCCATGGACTGCAGCCCACTAGGCTCCTCCGTCCATGGGATTTCTCAGGCAAGAATATTGGCTAGATCCAAAACAGACCCAGGCTCAAAACTTAAGAGCTATGCAATCTTTCACAGTAGGTTGCTAGTTTCATCTCCAGGAGATCTTCCCAACCCAGGAATCAAACCTGCATCTCTTGCATTTCCTGAATTGCAGGAGGATCCTTTCCACTACGGCCATCTGGGAAGCCCCTACTAACATATAGACATACTTAATTTAAAAACTTCTCATAAGCAGAAGTTCATAACAATGAACCTAATTTTATGTTAATGTAATGTTATGTTAACTTTTAACATCTCAATTTTCACTATTATTAATATCAAAATAATTCTTTTTCTATTAATGGGATAGTAAGTTCCAGCATTAAGCCAGTGACATTAATAAATATTATATTATGCAGATAATTATAAACTTTGCAATTACACTAATAAATATGAAATTTCTGAGGTGACTGGAAACTTGGAAAGAGTTCAGGCATTAGCCGTCTACACCCTGCTGGTGTTGTTCAGTCACTCAGTCATGTCCGACTCTTTGTGACCCCCCTGGACTGCAGCATGCCGGGCTTGCCTGTCTTTCACCACCTCCCGGAGCTTGTGCAAACTCATGTCCATTGAATTGGTGATGCCACTCAACCATCACGTCCTCTGTCATCCCCTTCTTCTCCTGCCTTCAGCCTTTCCCAGAATCAGAGTCTTTTCTAATGAGCCGGCTCTTCTCATCAGGTGGCCAAAGTATTGGAACTTCAGATTCAACATCAGTCCTTCCAATGAACGTTCAAGATTGATTTCCTTTTTGGTTATTATGAACGTTATCTCAAACTGGTAGTAACACTTATTATGTTTTTAAAAGTCAACATGGTATGAATGGAGATTATTAAAAATGAAAATGTACTGTGATGGAATAAAATAGTATATCAAGATACACTGAATACAAGCATATAAAATTCATCCGTATCTCCTAAGCTATAGGCTTTGTGAAAGCAAGATGGTTATATATTCTGCTCTGTACTACATCCTCAGCACCCAATATAATGACATAGGCTTAATTAATATTCAGTACATACTTATTGAACTAATAAATCAATGGGAAAACTTTGTGTAATATTTAGGATAGTAACAATAGACTCCAACTAATGCTTGTTTTTTATTCATATAACAATACTGAGCAGTCAAACAGCCTCCTCTGCATAGTCACTCAGGGACCCAGACTAATGTAGGCTCTGTAACCTTCATCTTGTAGCTGCGATTAATAGCTTTGATTAATTCCTAGGAGGTTGTCTCCGTTCCAACCAGCCAGAGGAGGAAACCTCATGGAGGTTTGCCTCATGAAGGAGTGCCTCATGAAGTTTACAGGTAAATCTTGAAATCAGTGCATGTCACATCTACTCACATTCCAGTGGCTAGAACTCAACCCCAGGGTCACAACCTACGTAAAGGAAACCAGGACCTGTAGTCCAGCTGTGTGCCCAGAAAGAAGAGGTGATCATGAATTTTGGAAATAGTCTCTGTCATGTGTGACATCCTACACCTTTGAGGAGGTTGGAGCCAGACTCCATCTTGCCTTCTTCAAGCAAAATATCATGGCCTACATTAAAAAGTAGGTGTTTATTTACCTTCTGCTGTATAAGCAAAAATAGGTAATGAAAACTCATGCAAAAAAAGGATTGAGGCTATTATCCATATCAATTCCTGGTGCTTCCATTTACTCTCCCTTCAAAACTAAGGCCTTGGTGTCTTCACCAATAATTCCCTCTTTCTCATTCCAACATTCTAACATATGCTCTGTCACCCAATGTGTCTTTTTCCACCTCAGCAATTAAACTTAAAATCAACCTCTTCTAACTCTATTGTTTATTCCTTCTTGTGGGAACAAATCATTAACTTTAAGAGATGCAATGGTTTGTGAAATGGTCTTCTTGCCACTAGTGACTCTTTCGTGCAATTGATTAAACATCTTTCTTCCATTAAATTTATATTACTGAAAGCAAAACCACCAGGTCCCATCCCAAGTTAATAAAGAAAAACAAACAAAACATGTTCTATCATGGGGGTCCACTGATATTTTCAAAAGAATAAAATTTCAAAATGAGATAATTGTCCAGGTAAAGCTTTCTCTTGGGGGTATAAGACTATATCAAAATTCAGAGCAAGAATATGGACTTTTTCCCTAGAACCTGAATGCATGTCTCCCTGTGATTCTCAAGAAATTATCATCACTATCATCATCATCATCCATCAGTTTTAACCCACCCTCCCCCACATATATCCCAGTATTCTCTTTGTTTACTTTGTCCCAGGAATTCAGCCACCAGACAACCCAATTTTACAAGATTATCTTATTTCTCAAGTTCATTGAGTGTTCCAAAACTTCCTGCTGGAGCTGTACGTGCTTCATCTTTGGCCCTCTTAGCTCATTTAGTCACTACTTAAAATCACAAATGAGTCTTGCTGAGATTTCTCTAAGCCAGACAAGGTCAAGATGCCACAGAGCTCAAGAAAAATGTTGCTGTATCATAGTGGTGTGTGTCCTTGGTGAGCAATAATAATTCTAAATGCTGACATTCAGCTCTGACTCAAAGACAAGGGCTCTGATCCTGGGATAGGAGTGAGTGAGACACAGGGGTCTTATTTTTCATAAACATTCTCTACTCTTTATACATCTGATGAGTTGTTCATTGTGTGTTCATAATATCTGAATGTCTCATTTCTGCTTTTACTTCCCACTTGATTCCTTTATCCCTTCCCAGTCCATGAGGCCATTGGAATTTCTGAAACCCAAGAATTTCTTAGTCTATAAATTATAATTTTAAAACTTTTTAGTGAAACACAGATGATTTTATTTAAGGAAGTTCCTTTGAGGGTATTAAACCACCTAAAGTTTTACTTCTTTTCTGTACATGGTGAAACATTCATTGATTGTTTGCACATTGTGTTTTTAAACTTATCCTCTTCAGCATCAACACTGTAACTTACTTTTACAAATGAGGAAACTAAAGCTAGAAAGTCTCATTCTTAAGGCCACACAGCTAAGTGATAAGTAAACAAATGAGTATGGAATCCAAACCCAGTTCTATAGAACTAAAAGCCTTGGCATCCTTGCTGGAGATGGTGAGGAGAAAAGAGAACTTTCCCACACTGTTGTAGAAATGTAAATTGGTGTAGTCACTATGGAGAACAGTATGGGTATTCCTTAAAAAATTAAAAATAGAGCTACCATATAATCCAAAATCCCACTCCTGTACATATATCTGAAAAAGACAAAAACTAATTTGAAAAGATATATGCACCCAAATGTTCATAGCAGGAGTTTTTTCTACAAAAGCCAAGACATGGAAACAACTGAAAAGCCCATCAACAGGTGATTGGTATAAGAAGATGTGGTACATATATAGAGTGGAATATAACTCAGACATAAAAAATGAGATATTGTCATTTGCAGCAATGGACACAGAAAATATTACACTAAGTGAAGTCAGACATAGAAAAACAAATACTGTATGTCTTACTTATGTGTTGAATCTGAAAAATAATAAAAATTGAGACTATATCTAAAATAGAAACACACAGACATAGAAAGTGAACTTATGGTTACCAAAGGGGAAATGGAGGGTGGGAAGGGATAAATTAGGAGAATGAGATTAACAGATTCTGCTGCTAAGTCACTTCAGTCATGTCCGACTCTGTGTGACCCCATAGAGGGCAGCCCACCAGGCTCCCCTGTCCCTGGGATTCTCCAGGCAAGAACACTGGAGTGGGTTGCCATTTCCTTCTCCAATGCGTGAAAGTGAAAAGTGAAAGTGAAGTCGCTCAGTCGTGTCCGACTCAGCGACCCCATGGACTGCAGCCTACCAGGCTCCTCTGTCCATGGGATTTTCTAGGCAAGAGTACTGGAGTGGGGTGCCATTGCCTTCTCCAGATTAACATACAAACTATTACACATGAAATAGATAAACAATAAGGATTTACTGTATAATTCAAAGATTACTGAATAATTTGCTGTACACCTGAAATGAACAATATTGTAAATTATTCCAGCATCAGGATCTGCTGCCTAAACAAAATTAAGAACAGAGGAATTCACATAGTCCATTCATCAAAAAGCTACAAACAATATATTCTGGAGAGGGTGTGGAGAAAAGGCAACCCTTGTAGATTGTTGGTGGAAATGTAAATTGGTGCAGCTGCTATAGAGGGTAGTATAGAGGTTCCTCAAAAAACTAAAAAGAGAGCTGCCATGCAACCTAGCAATCCCATTCTTGGCTTATGTCCAGAGAAAATCATAATATGAAAAGATATATGCCTCTCAGTGTTCATTGTAGCACTGTTTACAATAGCCAAGGCATAGAAGCAACCTAAGTGCCCATCAACAGAGGAGTGGATAAGGAAGATACGGTACATATGTACAATGGAATATCGTGTGCATGTGTGCTAAGTTGCTTCAGTTTTGTCTCACCCATGGACTGTAGCCCACTAAATTCTTCTGTCCATGGGATGCTCCAGGCAAGAATAGTGGAGTGGGTTGCCATGTCCTTCTCCAACAATGGACTATTACTCATCTATAAAAAAGGACACAATAATTGCAGCAACATGGACAAACCTAGGCATTGTCATATTTCCACTTAGTGAAGTAAGTCATACAGAGGAAGACAAATATCATACCAATTATATGTGGAATCTATAAAGAAGGGTTCAGATGAACTTACCCACAAAATAGGAAGAAAGTTTCAGGTGCAGAAAACAAACTTATGATTACCAAGGGTAAGTGCTGTTGTTTAGTCGCTAAGTCATGTCCATCTCTTTGTGACCCCATGAACTACAACCCACCAGGCTCCCCTGTCCATGGGATTTCCCAGGCAAGAATAATGGAGTGGGGTTGTCATTTCCTTCTCCAAGAGGTAACTTGGAGAGGGATAAACTGGGAGATTGGGATTGACATGCACACACTATTACATGTAAAATAGATAACCAATAAGGACCAACTGTATAGTGCGTGGAACTCTACTCAGTGCTCTGTAATGGCCTACATGGGAAAAGAACCTAAAAAAGAGTGGGTATATGTATGTGTATAACTGATCACTTTTCTGTATACCTAAAACTAGCACAAAATTGTAAATCAGCTGTACTCCAACAAAATAGCTTTTAAAAATTAAAAAAATTTTTAAAGCTTTGCACTTTCAAAGGGCTCATACTATTTTCAGCTCAGTTCAGTTCAGTTGCTCAGTCATGTCCAACTCTTTGGGATCCCATGAATCGCAGCACGCCAGGCCTCCCTGTCCATCACCAACTCCCAGAGTCCATGCAAACCCATGCCCATCGAATCAGTGATGCCATCCAGCCATCTCATCCTCTGTCATCCTGTCATCCCCTTCTCCTCCTGTCCCCAGTCCCTCCCAGCATCAGGGTCTTTTCCAATGAGTCAACTCTTCGCATGAGGTGGCCAAAGTATTGGATTTTCAGCTTCAGCATCAGTCCTTTCAATGAACACCCAGGACTGGTCTCCTTTAGGATGGACTGGTTGGATCTCCTTGCAGTCCAAGGGACCTTTAAGAGTCTTCTCCAACACCACAGTTCAAAAGCATCAATTCTTTGGCGCTCAGCTTTCTTCACAGTCCAACTCTCACATCCATACATGACCACTGGAAAAACCATAGCCTTGACTAGGTGGACCTTTGTTGGCAAAGTAATGTCTCTGCTTTCGAATATGCTATCTAGGTTGGTCATAGCTTTCCTTCCAAGGTGTAAGCATCTTTTAATTTCATGGCTGCAGTCACCATTTGTAGTGATTCTTGAGCCCAAAAAAATAAAGTCTGACACTGCCATTTTGATGCCAAGGACATTTGGATAGAGCTCATAGGCTGAGGAACAGCACTTCACTTAGGCATAGGGTAGAGAATACATTCAGAGAAGGCAATGGCACCCCACTCCAGTACTCTTGCCTGGAAAATCCCATGGATGGGGGGAGCCTGGTGGGCTGCAGTCCACAGGGTTGCAAAGAGTCGGAGACGACTGAGTGACTTCACTTGCACTTTTCACCTTCATGCATTGGAGAAGGAAATGGCAACCCACTCCAGTGTTCTTGCCTGGAAAATCCCAGGGATGGGGGAGCCTGGTGGGCTGCTGTCTATGGGGTCGCACAGAGTCGGACACGACTGAAGCGATGCAGCAGCAGGAGCAGCAGCCGAGAATACATTGGGGATTTCTTATGAGAACATTACTAAGCAATAAAAAGCAGTATTTTGATAATTTGATATGCTATTTTAACATGGCCCCATCAAAATGTTCTGCATTATTCTGCTAACCCAGTACCATCCAAATCAGAGGGCACACACAATACTAAAGCTGCAAGGCCCCATTTGGAAATGATTTACTTCAGCCCCTTCCTGCTACTGCTGAGAAGAGTAGGAAAGGGGTTGGCCAAAGGTCGCTAGTGCAGTTGGTAAAAGAGCAGGGCAAGAGCTGGTTCCCTGACATGCACCATCTAACATCTCACACACAAAGCTTGCCCTGCTTGGCCCATACTGACCTCTGCCTTCTGAACTGGGTCACCATCACCCGAAGCACATTCTAGGGCTCATGTTCCACAGGGCCCTTTTCCTTGTTTATGTAAGCGTTGATATTTACAGTCTTACAATGGCATAAAATTTAGCCACACTTAATTACCTTTATTATTGAATAAATGAATAAAATTAAGTTGGGGACATGGTTGAAAAGAGTGAAAATAAAGCAAACAAAAAATGGAAAAATGGAAAGCAAAAATATCCTTAAAAGTTCAGTTAAAAATAGTAAATTTAACTGAATAGTAAATGAAAAGTATTGAGGGTAATGACTTCAAAACATTAAAAAATACTAAGAAGATTGGGTGTTCAGTCACTCGGTCATGTCCAACTCTTTGCAGCCCCATGGATTGTGGTCCTCCAGGCTCCTCTCTCCAGTGAATTTTTTGGGCAAGAATACTAGAGCAGGTTGCCATTTCCTTCTCCACAGGATCGTCTCAACCCAGGGATCCAAACCACGTCTCCTGCATCTCCTGCATTCTGTCACCCGGGGAAGCCCAAGAAGATTAAAGAATGTGAAATTATTTTTGTGAAGGGGAAAAACTAATAGCGAATGCAATAGGAAGCTAAAGGAATTTTAAAAATATAGAAAACAGATAATTCCTGAGCTGAAAATCCTGGACTACAAACAAACTTGGCCCACATGCTTTAGGGATACAGCTGAAGGGAACAGAAAAGACTCCTTGTTTCTATACACCAAGAATTCTGGAAGCTTCTGAAAATCCAGTGCTAATCCTGGCCACACCTGACTCTGGAAGTCAGTTCTATGCAGCTAAATACCCAGCGATCCCTCAGGTTCATACTGTTCCCCAATCAGTTCAGGAGGGCTTCCAGGTGGTGCTAGTGGTAAAGAACCTGCCTGCCAATGCAGGAGACATAAGAGATGAGGGTTCAGTCCCAGGAAGATCTCCTGGAGGAGGGCATGGCAACCCACTCCAGTATTCTTGCCTGGAGAATCCCATGGACAGAAGAGCCTGGTGGGGCTACAGTCCATGGGGTCACAAAGAGTTGGGCACAACTGAAAATCCATTTAGGAATCTTTGGTCTGTTCTAACACATGACTGTTATCATAGATTTGAATTAAGGAACTACTCTGGAGTCTGTCTAGGTTCTAATTACTTATGCCTTACCCTTGTCCTGTCCCGATTGTTTGCTGAATAAATGGTCATAATAGGAGTGCCTTGCTCACTGAAGTGGGTGATTGTGAACACCAAATGAGATCACTTCAGCAAAAGCTTAGTACAGTACCTGTTACACGACAATTCCTGGTGATCTAGCTGTTTAGCTGTTTAGATTGAATGAATGAGACAGTTCCCTATAGACAAGGACCCTATGTTTTGTTCACTGATCACAGTTTTAGGTACATTGGGGGAGTTCATATATTTATTTAATAAATTAATACACTGATCTTTTCATTATTTCTCATTTCCTTTCACTTCTTTGTCTCATTAAAAAAAAAAAAAAAAAGGAATTGTTCAGCAATCACTATAGGACAGAAAATGTAGGAGTGAAAAATAAATAATATAACCAAAGATTTTAAGCAGGAGTGTGACTTGGTCATGTGTGTCTTAGGTCATTCTGATGGCAACATGCAGAGCAGGTAAGAAGGCAGAAAACTTGGGTTCGTGTGAGTAAATAACAAAGATGATCTTGACCAAAAGAATGATCATGGACTGAAAGAGAGAAGAAAGAAACAAACTATGAGCTTATGAGGTTTCCACTGGTATCTTAGTGATGGATTAAATATGGGGAATGAGAGAGTAGGACTTTCCTTTCTCAATTACCCTACAACTCACTTGCTATACGATTGACATATTTTGTAAAATTGCCTCCGTTTTTACTTAGTTTTTGATTTTACCTCAGCATCCTATTGATATATTCTTCCTTGGCATCAGCTTTATACTTCATTTTTTAGCAGGTAATAAATTGTTTTATTAAATTAAATGGAGTAGAATGGTAAGCTAACCAGCTCTGTATGCACAGAGGTCTTTTTGTTTTGTGATTTTAAAAGGTGAATAGCATCTACTCTCTCAAAAACAATAGAGAAAACAAAGAAGGAAAGACAGAACAGAAGGAAGAATAGCAAAAGGAAGAGAATTAACTTTACCCTCTAAAACAGGCTTTACTCCGTAAGCTGCTGGAGACATGTCTATTTCCCTTTAAGAAGAAGCCACTTGGATTAAAAAACCAAATACAGATTTGACTGTTGTATTTGTTATTTAGCAATTACAGTCAGTTAACAAAAAGAGCATTTGCAAATACAGAAAGTTAAGGTAAACTCTCCCCCTCAGCCATAATGAAAAAAGTAAATATACATGAAAAATGGAAAGTATATTAAGAATCTACAAAATTGTTTAAATTTTAAACTTGTCTTTACTTAAATAATTAATTTTCTGCTGACCTTCAGCACTTGTTGAAAATTTGCCCAAAATATTACCCGTTTATCCATGCACATTGTGTATTAATAAAGTTGCTTCATATTAAGTAGTTCCAAGCCTACATTCAACATACCGGGACTGTGGTCTTCCGCTGTGCTGCTTCTATTTTCCCAAAGTTGGGAGCTTCAAGGAAGAGGTTGTGTTTGATGTAGAAAGAAAGATCTATATTCCACTTAAAGGTGTATAAATCTGTATCTCATGACTAAATTCTTGAAATGTGTTCATAAACAGTCTCTCAAATTTGAATAGTCAATTGAAAACCTTTTTTGAAGTTGAGAATTACAAACAATATTTTAATTGACTTTTATAACAAACATTAATTTGAATTTCATTACAGTGTAAGAAATTGTATATTGATTTTTTAAATCCTTGTTGTGAATTGTAGTAAAATAGTGAACATGGGGATCAAATTCAGTACCTGTAAACCCATTGTAACAAAGGCGAAGAGATGTTATCTTCTATATGCTGACAGCAAGTAACACTTTGCTAAACTATGAAAAACAAGGGCAGACATTTTCACTCAAACAAAAAAATAGAGTTTGTCACTGAGAGAGATTTTCACTAGAGGAACTCCTAAAATGTGAAGAAGAAATTTCAACCAGAAAACAAAAGTGAAATACGAGGAAGAATATTAAGCAGTAGCATCAGTCAAAACACAAAAATGTCTAGACAGATATTGACTGTATAAAATCATAAATATGACAGTACCTAATTTGGTGGTATGAAAATAATAAGACAGAGGAGAGTTACTGGAATTATAATTTTTAAGTTCTTTGTATTTTTCTGGCAGAAAGGTAAAGAATGTTAGTTAAGGGTAATTTTTAAGGAAATAAAATGTGTAAATTCAAAATCTATAGAACAAAACAATTAATTAAAAAAAGCTCATCAATCCAAATGAAATTGGAAGGGAGTAAAAATAAACAAAGCTGGATTGGATATAAGCAAAAATAACATGAAAGAGGTGAATTCATGTATCTCGGTAATCACAGTCAATGTAAATGAAATAAATCTTTGTTGAAAAAGCAAAGAATGCTAATTTGGAATTAAAAAATCAGCTACATTATGTTAATAAGAAACATGTTTAAAATACAAGGACAAAAAAATAAATAAATAAAATACAAGGACATAGGTTGAAAGCACAAGAGAGTGAGTTACACCAAAGAGTCAAAGGAAGAACCTGACTATCAGTTCAGCTTAGTTCAGTCGTTCAGTGGTGTCCGACTCTTTGCAACCCCATGAATTGCAGCACGCCAGGCCTCCCTTGTCTATCACCAGCTCCTGGAGTTCACCCAAACTCATGTGCATTGAGTCAGTGATGCAATCCAGCCATCTCATCCTCTGTCGTCCCCTTCTCCTCCTGCCCTCAATCCCTCCCAGAATCAGGGTCTTTTCCAATGAGTCAACGCTTCACATGAGGTAGCCAAAGTACTGGAGTTTCAGCTTCAACATCAGTCCTTCCAATGAACACCCAGGACTGGTCTCCTTTAGGATGGACTGGTTGGATCTCTTTGCAGTCCAAGGGACTCTCAAGAGTCTTCTCCAACACCACAGTTCAAAAGCATCAATTCTTCGGTGCTCAGCTTTCTTCACAGTCCAATTCTCACATCCATACATGACCACAGGAAAAACCTTGACTAGACAGACCTTTGTTGGCAAAGTACTATCTCTGCCTTTTAATATGGTATCTAGGTTGGTCATAACTTTCCTTTCAAGGAGTAAGTGTCTTTTAATTTCATGGCTGCAATCACCATCTGCAGTGATTTTGGAGCCAAAAAAAAATAAAGTCTGACACTATTTCCACTGTTTCTCCATCTATTTCTCATGAAGTGATGGGACCAGATGCCATGATCTTAGATTGCTGAATGTTGAGGTTTAAGCCAACGTTTTCACTCTCCTCTTCATTAGCTTCAGAAAAAAATAGATTCTAAAGGGAAAATAACTACAAGAGATGAAGAAAAGTTATGACCTAATGACAAGTAGAATAATTTGCTAGGAAGACACAGTAATTATAGACATATAAACATATTTAACAACATAGCCTCAAGATGTGTAAAAAAAAAGTAGGTTATGAAGTTTGATTGCCAAGAAAATGCATTGATGTGTATATGTCATTTACATGGGCCTTATCAATCATTTTTTCTCATCAGAAACTTTTATTTCAATAGCAGTTGGTATTAAGGCAATAACATCCTTACTAAATAGATCTTAAAAACAGAATAAGTTCAAAAATTATTCACATATCAATTAAAGCAATCAGCCTCAGGCAGCCAGACAAGAACTACAACAAAGCAGCTCTCTGACACAGCCTTGTTCCCAGCTTCTGTCTCCTGACTTTCTTGCCCACAGATGAGACTCTTGCAGGTTCAGCCCCACCCCACTTGAAGTCTGATCAATTCAGACTTCAGGCAGAAATTGGTGAACCTCTCTGGCTGACCAGAACCTATTATCTCAGCATTGTTATTCTTGCTAGTAGCAAATGTGGCTTTTGTATTCGTCTTTAACTCAACCTCTTACCTTTCTTTTACCAGCTTTGCTCCCAAGGCCTTAATACTGGTCTGTGAATCACACTTTCACTATCAACTGCTAAGCAACCCCTAACCCCTCTCTTGTATGCTCCACCTATCAGGTGAGGCTGCTATAATTACTTCAGCTTTACCACTGCCTGATCAATCACTGAACAGTTACAATCACATCCCTTAAGAAAATGCTTTTTGGGACAGACTGAGCTATCTCTCTCGGCACTGCAGGTGGGTCAGATTCCCTGGCCTCTGCCCTGTTCCTGTGGATGAGTGTCTCCTGTTAGGTGTCTGCCGGGTACCTGGAGTGTACCCGCTGATTCCTGGGCTGCTAGCTGCAACACTAATCCTTTATCCCGGTTTCCAGATCTTCAATGATGCTGTGACTTATAACTTTCCCTCCCTTATATCTATTACCTATCTGCCACTTGGTGGAAAGTCATTTATATCCCTTTAATTCCTAACGCTTAGAGAATGTTTACCCCACACCAACATTGACATTGATGCCACTGGAGATAACAAGACGAACAAAATTTTTCCTTTGCCAAAACTCTAGAATAGGAGGGACATAAGTCTAGAACACAGAAAAAAATAGAGTGACCATAAATTTAGACACATGCTATAATAAAAGAATTTTTGACACTTAAAAATCAATAATGTATTAATGAGACTGCTTCAGTTGCAAGCAACCCATAAAACTCTACATAATTTAAGCAGAGAGGGGAATTTATTGGCAGAGATTGGCCAGCTCAGAGTCAGAGAAAGAAATTTGGAAATAGTATGAACTTGGGACATTTACAGCAACATTACTGGATTGCGGGGGAGGCAGGTGGTGGTGGGCAGTGCTCACATAATCACTGGCACCTATATCCCGGTCTTTGATCAAAAAGGACTTTCATGACTCAGTCACACATCTACTCCACTGAGAGAGCCCCTATCAGTTCAGTTCAGCTCAGTCACTTAACCGTGTCCGACTCTTCGTGACCACGTGGACTGCAGCATGCGAGCCTTCCGTGTCCTTCACCAGCTCCCAGAGCCTGCTCAAACTCTAGAGCTGGCTTCTGCCCTGTTAGGCCTATAGAACCCCTCTGCTGCCACAGTGTTTTTGATCCATATTTAGATCATTTTGTATTGTTTTTACTCTTAGTTATATGTTGTTTAATTTGTAAGGAATTCTGCTATTGAAATAAGGCAAGTTGAAGGAAAACATAAAAATGATAATAATTCTGCAAATTTGCCCCAAGACATTTGCACTAGAACCACAGATAGCATTCAAAGTTCTCATTCCACACGTCAGGATATTTTCTGTAGTTTTGCAATGTGTAAAATGTAGGCATGATCACATACAGCCTGACTTTTCTCTATGGAGAATAAAGTCTATATGGAGCTGCAGTGCACTTTTCATGGATCAGTGCTTGCAAATCAAGGCCATAAAGCTTTCTTATATATATATATAAGAATATATATTCATATATATATATGAATGCTGGGAGGGATTGGGGGCAAGAGGAGAAGGGGATGACAGAGGATGAGATGGCTGGATGGCATCACTGACTCGATGGACGTGAGTCTGAGTGAACTCCGGGAGTTGGTGATGGACAGGGAGGCCTGGCGTACTGCGGTTCATAGGATCACAAAGAGTCGGACACAACTGAGCGACTGATCTGATCTGATCTGATCTGATATATATATATATATTTCTCAAACTTATGTAGGTCCGACTCCAAAGCCCATGAGATATATTGTCTGTATCAGTGTGCTAGGAAACCTCAAGTTTCAGAACAAATAGCAGCACATGATTAAACATCACAAATGAGAACACCCTATGTCCACCTCATTAAGATAACAGAAGTCCATCTTTTCTACCCTTCTGGGGCCTAGTCAAACTCAAGCTGGAGCTCCTAGAATTTTCAAAGGTCTCCCATCTTGTTCTTTCTCTAGTAAATTTAGGCACACTGGGCACTGATCTCTTCCATTCCTGGAAACAGAAGGGAAGACTAACCTGCCAAGGCAACTTGTGGACTAGGAAACATGTGTTGAGAACATACCAGGTCCTAATTGCTGGGTTTCCAGGGCCCCTGTGTTAGTTGATAACCAAATCCCTGTGCGGTTCTGAAGTAATTTCCCTACTTGGTCATTTCCACTGTGAGTTGTGGTATGCTTCATCTGCATTCTCATCCTTGCCTCCTCATGCCTTCCCTGTGAAACTCCTCTACTCTCACTCAACATTAACTCAAACAAATGCAAAATTCACAGTATACAGCTTAGCCACTTTTGGAAGAGAAATGGAAGAAGGAGGAAGAAAGAAGAGGAGAAGAAGAAAAAAAAGGAGCAGAAGGAAGGAAGCAAAAGAAGGATGCACACAACCTCTTTGAGCTTCATTTTGCTGATCTGTTACATGAGGGTATGGAGCAAAGTCAATTCCTTTTTTATGAAGGCTAAAATTTATGAAGAAACCTATGGATCCTTTTTTTTTAAGGGGCATGTACACACAGTATACTTCACCACCACTCTGAGGAGTTCACGGATTTTAGGCTAGATCTCTATGATTCCTTCTAACTCTATGGGAGCAATTCCACTATAAACTGAAGTCAAGCTTCTTTTATTGCTATCAAATCCTGGTTCAAGTTCAAGAGGGTGATGGAAAAATAATGAAGTTGATAACTGTTTGCCTAGAAACGTGCAGGTGAGAATCTAAATGATGTCAAATGGTACTAAGAATATCATGGTTATTCCAAGTTTTTTGTTAAATTTTATTTATTTAATTAGTGGAAAATCGCTTTACAATTTTGTGTTGGTTTCTGCTGGACAACAAGGTGAATAAGTCATAATTATATATATACTGCAGGTAAACCTTAACTCCTCAAATGCCAACACTGCAGTGTAGAAGTCTGGCAACATATTAAGCTACTGCAGCAGTGTTTGGCCCAAGATTCTTCTTTCCCATCCCACTCCCTACTCCCCCCACCCTTACACCAAACTCTCAAAGAAACTGCTGGGAGGTTCTTTGTTCTAAATGAAAAGGCTAAATGGCAAGATGAAATGGGCAATGAAATTTTCCGGGTCTTTTTCCTATTCTATTTTCTATTCTATTCTTTTATAGTCTGAATGATAATCACAGAGGAAGTTCCCTTGGCAGTGCTGTGTTTCCATGGTGATAGGAGAGGTCAGGATTAACAAACCGGGGTGCTGGGAACCTTCTGCTGCAGGGTGGATGTGAGGGAAGGGCTGGCAGTCAGAGTGTCACCAGGGGACCCATTTTCACGGCCTCCTTCTTTGAATGTCCACAGAGCCTGACTTGTGCCTTTCTGAATGGACAAACTAGGGATGTCTTGAAAATAATAATAGCTCCATCACTTCCCCCCTATGCAGAAATGTGCTGTGCCCTTCCTCTCAAAGGCCAGGAACTGATGCTTCTCACTAACAACAATCCACAGATTGTTGGAATATGTATGTGCTCTTTGTATTGGCAAGAGCAGCTCAGAGATGCCAAGTTTTAGAATCCAAATGTACTTTAGGAAAGCAATTTGATATTTGGGAACAAGAGATTCTAAATAAGTTTTGACCATGTCAAGGAAGGTTAAAAGATGAATTCATTAAAAGGAAAGTAGAAAGCATACAGTCTAAATTAAATATCAGAAGACCAAATAATTCCCCTTAGAACATAACTCCATTAGTTTGCCTGAAACCAAATGACTTGATTTTACTCTTTTTGGGTTCCCCTCAATATCCAAGTTTTAATGTCATAACATTTATACAGCTTTTTTGTATCAGAACTAAAGAAGAATGATGGAATCAAGGTGAGCTAAAAGAATATTAAAGTAATCGCCTCAAAATCTGTGATGTGAGAGGAGACAAATAATGAAAGATGTGAGTGTTCTTAGAACCCTAGATATGGGATGAAATACCCTTTAGTACATTACAGGGTTGTGGTAGAAACAGTTCTTCTCATTTAAGTAGTACTAAAAGACCTTAGAAGTTCTTCTATCAAAAAGACTTAAGCATTTCTTACTTGCTTTGTCTCCCATGACCATCTAAATGCTAATAACTCTCAAAATCGGAATCAGACTTCTAGATCCATATATCCAATTACCTACAAGATCTTCTGTTTGAATGTCCATCAGACACACTTAACGGGAATAGAGCTGAACTCTTTGTCTTCACCCCTTCATCTGCTGCTCCTCTCTATCTCTGTGTGCTCTCTTAATAAATAGCCCAGCTAGAAATCTGGGATTTACCCTCGCCACCTCTTTCTCCCTCACCCTGAACAATTGAAAAGTCTTGTCTATATTCCTCTCAAATCCATTCCTGTCTTTCTGTCGCCATCTCCACTCTCCTTATTTAGGCTCCAACACTTTTCCTAATGATTATCCCATTCTCCTGCATTGCGTTTTCTGCCTCTGACTTGCCCATATCCACCAATCCAATCTCCACTCTCTGGTCAGAGTAATCTTTCTGAGCTTCAGATATGATTATGATCATTCATCTACATAAAAGTAGTCAATGGTCTTCTAATGCCTTCAGGATAAACCTCATATTCTGTTCTCAGCCTTACATGACTTGGTAGGATCTGGCCCCTACCTACACTCCCGCTTCATCTGTAGATACCCTACCCTCCCATCTGCTCCTTACCCCCACCCTTCTGTCTGCACACACCATGCATATATAAATTCCAGCTGAATAATCTATCTGGTTTCCTGAATGCCATTATTTCTTTTGACTCTGGGTCTTTGTTTATACTTGCAAAAACTTTCCCTGCTCCCTAGACACTTGTTTTCCTGGGCTAGGTCTTGCTTATGATTTAGATGTGAACTTAGTTGTAATTTCTTCAAGCATGTGTACTCTTGCCCTCAAAATTTACCCTATATGGTCTCTGTACTTCCTCCCTCAAAGCATTTTATGCTCTAAATGTGTCATATCAGATTATTATTAACAGAATTACTTATCTTTTGTATCTTTCTTTTAGATATAAGTTCCATGAGGCCAAGGACTGTGTCTGTTTTCACCAGTAAATCCACAGTACACCACACAGTATTATTCAAAAATATTTGTGTAATTTTGTAAAGAATCTCTGCTTATAAATAAACACCTGAAGGAATATCAAAATCTAAATAATATAAAATCCAAAGCTCGTGTGATTTTTTTTTTTGACTAGCTGTGAAGTCTCAGATACTTCATAATACATTTTTAATATTTAGCATGGTTAATGTTCTTCTTTTCTTACATTCTGTAACTATAACTTGCATTCACCTACCACAGATTCCCATCAGAATTACATTGGAAGAACACTCTGGTAGTATCTCTTTTCTAAGAAAATTCCTGTGGATTAAAATTTGGCTCATGTAGGAACTAAGAAATCAGCCCTTCCAATAAAACGTGGGTGGAGTACATTTTCCCAAACATTTTTGACATTTTTTTTCAAGACAGGGAATAACTTGAATGGAGAGAAAATTAAAGATTATCTCCTTTGGAAACAACATATATATAGACAGAGGAGTTTGCCAATTGTCTAAATATTTTTACCATGATGTCTTGGTAATCTCTGTAATTTCTAACAAATGTAAAATGTTTTCATGCAATTAATGTTTAAGAGGATCATAAGCAGTTATCCGATCCTTTCTGTCAATTCCAGTTACGACATCCATCTGAATCCAGGCACCTTTCTGAAACTCAGTGTTGATCACAACACCTTTCCTTGCAAACACCTTTGCTGGTTATTCCAATGACTACAGAAATAAAGCACAACCTTACTACATGGCTTGCAAGACCTTTCATTATAGATCTTACCTCTTTTTGAGATTTTATTATTCTCAAGTCCCTCCATGTATCTTACATTTCACTCACACCCTATAACTTACCACTCTCCAAACACACCTTGCCCTTCTAAGCTTCCATGTTTTTGCCTTCTTCTGCCTTGCACCTGGATTCCCTTCTTTCTTAACCATCTTGGCCTCAGGCAGTTTTATTCATCCTTCATCTGTAATGCTGGACTGGCTAACTGGGACTCGACTGTGCAGGGCTCTAAATTACAGACCAACACAGTTGAACATTATCCCAAAGCAGTGAGTCTGTGGGATTCTGAGTGGATGGATGGTACACACAAAGGTGTGGTTAGGGAACAAATTAAAAGTCCCAAGGACCAGGAAATGTTGGTAGTAACACAAATGTATATCCAGTTATAAGGAAAAGTCATTACTTCCAAGTTTCCTAGAGATGGATCCCAGATATTCTTGTTCTTTTCTCCTAGTCAAATATTTACTGCTGTTAATGTGGTGTTCTGCTTGCCATACATCTGGCCAGCTGTAAATTTCTATTGGACACACCAATATGGACAAATAAATTGAGCTGTCCCTTATATCATCAGACTTCCTTCATGGCTGAGATGGTAAAGAATCGGCCTGCAGTGCAGGTTTGATCCCTGGGTTGGGAAGATTCCCTGGAGAAGGGAATGGTTACCCACTCCACTCTTCTTGGCTAGAGAATCCCAAGAACAGAGGAGCCTGGTGGGTTACAGTCCACAGGGTTGCAAAGAATTGGACATGATTGAGCAACTGACACTATACTACCACCCACTCCAGTACTCTTGCCTGAAGAATTCCATGGACAGAGGACCCTGGTGGACTACAGATCATGCGGTCGAAAAGAGTCAGACATGACTGAGTGACTAACACTTTCACTTACATCATCAGGCCCTTCTTGTGTCAGCTTTGATTTCTCAGGTTGCTACAATTAGCACATCCACCAAGATTTCCCATCAAACATCTGCAACCTACCTTCCTGTTGAAAACAAAAATCAGAGGATGGTAGGTTGACTCAATGCCATGGCAATGTTAAAAATGAAGCAATCTTTCTAGTTTGTCTATATCATCTTGACTTACAGTTTCTATAGTTGGCAAAATAGGGGAGTTGAAAGTTAAAAATAAAATCAGCTTAAACTAAATGGAAGCCAGTAATTTCCAACTGACAACATAATCAAAAACTGCTTGCTGAGAAGGATATGAAATGGCTACACGTTTAAATGGATACAAATATCCGATGATTTGTAAAAGAAAAATTAAAACTTTTCAGTTAAGAGAAGTGCTTTCAAGAGATTCAAGTTGCTTTAGAGTTCAAGTAAATGTCTCCCCAAATAAATTCATCCTAAATGGAGCTATTTAGCTCATGCCATGTGGTCTGTAATTACTTCAGAATTTCCCATTGCTCTTCCTGGTTTGTCTTCTCTTCTCACAGATCAGAGCAATCTGTCATCAGAGGAAAGATGTTCATCTTCTCACACAAGTGCCAAGAACTTTCTTCTTGTCATTTTGCTTTAATTACCTCCACCTGGGGACAAAATTATTTTACTTCTTTGTTAGTTACCTGGGGCTGTTAAATGCAACTTTTAAAAAAAGTTAAGAAAAAAATTAAAACAATGTTGAAATTTAGTCTAACAGGTGTACAGTTATTGGCTTCACCTGCCCACCTAATGCCCCAAAGAATGGGTGCTTCCATTGAATCTAGTTGGGATATTTATGACCTGGCTTGTGTATATTTGAATCCTGCATGAGACTTTCTAAGACTGTGATTTTTTAAGTGGTTTACAATTTAAACAGTACTTCACCATCACTCCTCCCTAGCCACCCCAAAGATTAGCAGGTGTTCCTGTATATTTAGTTTTTGATTTTTGAAGAACCTCATTTACATTTTGTTTTTAAATGTAATAATTTCATGTTATTCTGTGATGGAAAGACACCCTGATGTTTGCAGTAAGTCATATGTGTGCCTGGGAGTAGTATCCCATGCAATAGCCTCCTAGAAGATCCCCAGTGGAGACCGTGGCTCTGCAGGGAGGTGCAGGTGATAGCCCAGTGCAGGTCGATGCCACAAGACATCCTGTTTCTGACCCTGCGAGGGTTTGCTTGAGACTTCCCCTGGTTAAAAACCAACTTCCTGAAGATATTTCAAGGAGATTTCAATGGGTTAACATTCACTGTTTGAAAGGAGCGGGCAAGAAATAAGGAGGTCAAAGCAGAAGGAAGGCTTATCTCTGAGAACATGGTTTGACAGTTGGCAGGCAGCCTCCTGCTGCAGAGGGAGTTACAATCCAGTCTTTGCTTTGTATGAGAGAGTCAGGGCCAAGGTTTGTCAGAACAAAGCTACACAATATCCTAATGCCAAATGGGCAGAATCTCTGGCCTGTTGCAAATGAAATCATTGGAAATTCATTGGAGAAAGCATTGCAGCTCTTGAGCTCTCTGTGGCTACGCCAGTGCAGATGTCTGATTGCCACTTTATCTCTGTAAGGCATGGCCAGGAGCCCGCTGCTGCACTTTTCAAAATCCTTTCAGACTGCTCTCCTTGAACAAAGTCTAAAATCTTCAATTTCCTTTTTCAAGCTTTCTTCAGTTTTGTTCTAGGTACTTTTCCACTCTCAAGTCACAATATTCCATACGCGCCAGACACCCTGGCAGCTACTGGGCCCTTTTCAAGCAGCAACCTCTGCCTGGAATGCACTTCCCTCCCTGCAGAGAACCTCCAGGGGAAGAGCTACATCTCCTTCAAGGGCCTGTTCAATGCCAGGTTTTCCTTTCTTATAATTAGCATCTTCTTCTCCCTCTGAACTCTGTTTTAGCATTTCTAATATCGTTGATCTCCAGGGACAATTAAATTTCAGATTTTACATTAAATAAACCTGGGTGAGCAAGATACTAACCTTTCCAAAACCTCAATTTTCTCCTTTGATAAGTGGGAATTATTCTAAAATAGAGTCATGAGGATTAAATTTGAAAATATCAGGAAGAAAACTGTTAGTACCTGGCACCATGTACAAGCTTGCTATCATGTTTTGTTTCTCTCAATAAGGACATACACTACTTGATGCAGATTCCCGAAAGTAAAGTGATTTCCACCTGGTAGGTGCTAAATAGCTTTCTATTGAATTAATACATTTATTGAGCGCATTCATAGTATGAAGCCAGGAAAATCACACCAAACAAGGCAAATATGTTAGGTCTCTGTGCAGAGTCCCTTCCTAAATTTGGTTTGGTTCAAGGCCACCACTGTAGGCCTCCAGGCAGAGTTTCTGAGTGAGTGAATCAACTCTGCCTCTCCCCTTGCCTGGAAAGTAGGCAAACACTATCTTGCTTTCGCTCACAACCAAGAAAATATGAGATTAACAAATCCCAAATAGGGCCCCTAAAGATAACTATACTGTTTCCCGCATAATTGAATAGGAAAAAATGGTAAAGAGATGATCTATAGCAATGGTTCTCAAACTTTCGGCATTGGGATTTCTTTACATACTTAAAATTATTGATGCTCTCCAAAGAATTTTGTTCATATAGTTTATATGTAAGTATATCTTATTATATTAGAAATTAAAACAGAATTTAAAAATATTTTTTAACATTTAACAACATGCTACATGTTAACACAAATAAGATATATTATGAAAATAACTACATTTTCTAAAATAGAACAACAAATTAGTGAGAAAAGTAGGTTTTTTTTTTTCACTTTTGCAAATCTTTTTAATGTCTGGTTTCATAGAAAAGAACTGGATTTCTATACCTGGTTGTGCATTCAATTGGTTATGATGTGTTAATATGAATAAAATTGACCTCACACAGATATGTGGTGGGAAAAGGGAGGACTTTACAAAGAGTAAATCTTACAGTTTGGTTGCAATGTGGAATGTGAACCGTGTCAGTGAAACTCCCATACTTTGTCATGTTAATATCCACTGGTTGCTCTTGCATTTTAAGTGGACTTTCACCACCCATGTTTTTTTTAACATCACATGTTGATCAATCACAGAATATTGCTTCACTGAGTTACACAGACCTCCAAAACATATAACATTTCACAATACAATATTAATTTATTGATAAATATATTTATTGATATCATAGCTAATCTCATCAGAAAAGTCTTTAAATATTGGGAAGATATTGACCTTGTGGTAAGTGAAGTCAGCTTCTAATTTTTGCTTTATCATTGGTAATGTATGCCATCCGTTGTTTTCCTTGAAATGACAGATTCACTTGGCTCATTTTGAGAGAATACCCAAGTCTGAATAATGATAGTTTGTCCATCAGTCATTCTTCTACGTGGAAATGGTATTTCATGAAAAAGAGGCCGATTTTGCTCACTATGCAAAAAATTACACAAGTACTTTGTCTTGAGATAATTAATGTACTCTGGTGTGCATCAGAATTCCTTTATATATACTTCTCATTTCACAGCAAAAAGTGTTATTCACTCAGTCATGTCCTACTCTTTGCGACCCCATGGACTGTAGCCTGCCAGGCTCCTCTGTTCATGGAATTCTCCAGGCAAGTATACTGAAGTGGGTTGCCATTCTCTTCTCCAGGGGATCGTCCCAATGCAGGGATTGAACCTGGGTCTCCTACATTGCAGGCAGACTCTTTACCTTCTGAGCCACCAGGGAAGCCCATTCACAACAGAGAATAATAAAAAGATGAATAATCAAGGGCTAAATTATTTTTATTAATTTATTAAAATTATTTTAAGTGAATTATTATTTTATAAATCACAATTTTATTCTAAAATAATTAGTTGATTTATTAATGATATATTGGTGGTGGTGGTTTAGTCATTAAATTGTGTCTGGCTCTTGCGACCTCATGGGCTCTGGTCCACCAGGTTCCTCTCTCCCCGGACTTCCAAGGCAAGAATACTAGAGCAGATAGCCATTTCCTTTTCCAGGGAATCTTCCTGACCCAGAGATAGAACCCATATCTCCTGCACTGGCAGGTGGATTCTTTACCTCTGAGCCAGCAAGAAAATGTGCCATCTGATACTTTTGTCTAAATTTGGTCATTTTGAAAGGGACAAGAGCTGAGAATCAGAATGCATGCTTCATCCTGAAGCAACATCATTAAAACTTTTAAATACATTCCAGAAGGTTGAGTCTATCAGCTCTAATGCTCCTTTTCAATCAAAACATCAAAAACAATTACATTACAATGTTTAGCTTACTAACTCAATAAATGAAATTTCTTTTTACCTTCTTGCTGCTGCTGCTAAGTCACTTCAGTTGTGTCCAACTCTGTGAAACCCCATAGACGGCAGCCCACCAGGCTCCCCCGTCCCTGGGATTCGCCAGGCGAGAACACTGGAGTGGGTTGCCATTTCCTTCTCCAGTGCATAAAAGTGAAGAGTGAAAGTGAAATCGCTCAATCGTATCCGACTCTTAGCGACCCCATGGACTGCAGCCTACCAGGCTCCTGCATCCATGGGATTTTCCAGGCAAGAGTACTGGAGTGGGGTGCCATTGCCTTCTCCATTTTACCTTCTTACTAGTTTGTTATTTGCAATATATACTTGATCAAGAAACACTGGGCTTGTTTGAACCAGTGATAATCTTGTGAAAGTGCTGAGAACAACAAGAAACCAAACCCCGCTCTCTGTTCAAAAAGGCAAAGACACTCAGAAGGTGGCTTTCCTGGGCAATATTTTAACCTCTGAGAACTGACCATCAATGCCTCTAGGACTCAGGTTCATATTACTTATCAGGACCTTAGAGAAGTAGGTTGAGTAATGCAGAAGGCAACTTGCTCCCAGTAGGCTAGGATTAAATAGATTCCAAACTCATATTTACTTGAAACATTCGGAGGGATCTTGAAGAAATCGTACAAGATGAAATTGTGAATGAATGAATGAATGAATGAATTCATCCTGACCCACATTTCATCCTGAACATACTGAATTTATCTATTCAAGAGAAGTATAGGTCATCAGACCTAATCATTTTGTTTTAAATTAGAGATATACTGCTGACTAATAGGAAGCGGTACAGTTTCTTCTGTGCTGTTTCTTCTATGCAGGCCACATAATATTTGCTGTATCTTTTAGCCTTGAACAGCCAGAATCTCTCCTTTACAGTGGAAGCATCTGTGAGTCAGGAGACATGCGTTCTTTTCTTGACTTTAAACATTGTTGGGTGTGACCTGGGGCAAGTTGCTCTGTTCTTTAGAGTGTGAAACAATCACCAGTTTTATTTAGCAACCCTAATTCACAGATATAGCTTTACAGTCTCATTGTCATGGATTTTAAAGCATCAGAGTACATCTGAGTAAAATAGGGCATTCTTAAGTCTAGGTAAATAAAAATGCCTTGAACATACCCCACTCACTTCTGATTCCAAGGTCAATGTGAATTCTTTGGAGACCAGGTTCTCCTGGAACCACTATCTCTTAGGCTCTTTGTTCACTTACATACTAATACTGTCCCCCATATTACCAACTGATGGGGATCTTTGCTTTGCATACTATATACACACACACAGGCACACATGCACACAAACACACACACACACACACACACACACACACCATGCCTAACATTCTATTATATATTTGAGTACTTATTAAAAGTTAGTGAAGATAAAGAAAGTGCCAGGGACAGACATTACACACATTTTGTAGGTTCCTCTCTCAAAGAGACCTAGGTTTTTATTCTAGTGGGCTGACATCTATAGGGTCACACAGAGTCGGACACGACTGAAGTGACTTAGCAGCAGTAGCAGTAGCTTCACGTATTAGTTGTATGTGAGTGAGTGAAGTCACTCAGTCGTATCTGACTCTTTGCGACCCCATGGACTGTAGCCTACCAGGTTCCTTTGTCCATGGGATCTTCCAGGCAATAGTCCTGGAGTGGATTGCCATTTCCTTCTCCAGGGGATCTTCCCAATGCAGGTATCGAACCCGGGTCTCCAGCATTATAGACAGACGCTTTACTGTCTGAGCCACGTGCATGTCCAATTAGTTGTATAATCTTGGACAATTTGCTTTATCTCTCTGAGCCTTCATCTCTCACTTAAAAGACATAGCTCCTTTATAGAACTGTTGTAAGAATAAACAAGATAATGCATGTGCAAGTTAAGTTTCTGAAAGACTTCTAACCTTCCAAAGTTACCCTCTAAAAATAGATATGAATAAAAAAGAATATTGGGACTTCCACATTGGGAATATGGTGTTAATTTAATATTCCTCTCAGTAAATACAACTATAAACCTTGGACATTATAAAATAAGCATAATAAGACTCTGAAGGGTAAGGGGAAGAAGGTTGATCAGCTAGAAATCTTGTGATATGGAGGAAGACACAATGGTGAGCTCCCTAGGCTTTATTTTGCCTTACTACGTTCCAGAATTGGAGTTGCAGAAACTGGAAAATGGGAAATAGCAGTAGACAAACACAATAAACCTCAACAAAAGCTTGCTTCCTGTAGTCAAAGAACCAGGAAAAAGACAGCTGAGTCTCTTACTAGCCTTATTACATAGCATGGAAATGTCCAGGTTTTAATCACTTACACCAAGAATATCTCAAACTAATGAGCAAAGGCAATAAATATCAACACTGAGATTCCAGAGAGTTCAGATCTATGTGGAAAAGAGCTTAATGCAGCAATTATAAAAATGATTCTATGAGTAATTGTGAACACTGTTGAAAAAAAATAAGAAAAGCAGGAAGCTTCAGCAAATAAGTTGAAAGTCTCATCAAGGTAATAAGTAATATAAAGAAGATATAAATAAGAATAAAAATATAAAGAATGGAAAATACAATAACTGCAGTAAATTGTTGAGTGGATTCATTCAATATTAGAGTGGAGGAGACAGAGAAAAGAAGTCAGTGACCTAGAAGATAGAATAGTAAAAATTTTCCAATTAGAACAATAGAAAGAAAGTAGATTTGAAACAAAGTAAACAGAGCTTTAGGGACTTGTGGGGCTATAACCAAAGATATAACACTGAAGCCCCTGAAAGGGGTGGAGAAAGGAGGTATGGCTGAGAAAGTACACAAAGAAATAGTGACTGAAATATCCATAAATTTGGCAAGAGACATAAATGTACAAATTCAAGAAGCTGCTGCTGCTGCTAAGTCGCTTCAGTCGTGTCCGACTCTGTGTGACCCCATAGACGGCAGCCCACCAGGCTCCCCCATCCTTGGGATTCTCCAGGCAAGAACACTGGAGTGGGTTGCCATTTCTTTCTCCAATGCATGAAAGTGAAAAGTGAAAAAAAACCTCAAACATGATAAACCTAAAAAAAAAAAAATACCAAGATGCATAATTAAACTTTCAAAAATTCAGAAAAAAAGAAAAAAAGCATTCAGAATAAACCAAATCTATACAGGAAAGACAATTTGAATGCCAGTGGATTTTTTTCATCAGACACCATGGAGGCCAGAAGGAAGTAAAAGAATGTTTTTTTCAAGCTCTGAATAAAAAGTCTGTCAATTCAGAATTCAGTGTCCACCAAAAATATTCTTCAAGAATGAAGGGGATATTCTCAGATGAAAGAAATCAAAGAGAGCACTTTCCCAGCAAATATATCCTAATATATATATATTGCTCTATAGGAAATTCTCTAAATAGAAAGGAAACAATAAAAGAAAGAACTCTGGAATACCATGAAGGAAGAAAAATCATGGTGAAATGAAATATAAGTAAATACAATAGGCCTTCCCTCACTTCTTGAGTTTTATATTACGTATAGTGATGGAAACAAAAATTGTAACAGTATCAGATGTGGTTATAAATGTGAAAGACAATTATATTATAAGTTAGGAAGGATAAAGTGTCCTAAGGAAAGGAAAGTTTCCTGCTTTACATTCAAAATGGTAAAATGACAAGACAGTATACTCTCATAAGCTATGTATATTAATGTAATAAATGTTGCAACCTCTAAAAAGGTATACACAAATATATAATAAAATATTATATATAAATGAAAATGAAATTAATAAATATATTCAAGAAACACACAGGAAGGCAAAAAAAAGAAAACAATTTTTAAAAGATAGAACACAAAACATAAAATAACAATGGCGGATTTAAGCCCAATATACTGATGATTACATTAAATGCAAATGGTCCACCAGTCTACCAAGAAGGCACAGCAATCTGAAATGCATGTGCACTAGCCAACAAAGCTGTGAAATATTTGAACCAAAACTGATAGAACTAGAAAAACTGACACATCTATGGTTGTAGTTGAAAATTTCATCTCTCTTCTGTCAAAGACTGATAGAACAAATGGTATGGAAAATCAAAAAAGATATAGAAGAACTTAACATCATCAATCAATAGAATCTAATTGATGACATGACCAGAATGCTCCATCCAACAATAGCAGAGTACAAATTTTTTTCAAGCTTTTTGAAACCTACAGTACGTAAACCATATCCTGAGGCATAAAGCAAATGTCAACAAATAGGAGAGAATTAAAATCAGAGTATTCTTTCTCCACAAAAGACATAAACTGGAAATCAATAATAGAAAGAACACAAGAAAATATCTAAACATTTGGAAACTAAACAACACATTTCTAAATGATACATGAATCAAAAAGTGTGGAGAGAAATAAGAATATAAATAAAAATTAAATTATATTGCAATTTGTAGGAAACAGATAAATCTATGCTAAGGAGAAGATGTATAACACTAAAAATGCATATAAAGAGAAAAAGGCTCAAATTAATGATATAAACTCCCACTTCAAGAACCTAGAAAGAAAAGAAGAGCAAAGTAAATTCAATGTTTATAAACAGAGGAAATAATAAAGAGCAGAAATCAATGGAATTGAAAACAGAAACTGTAAAGAAAATCAGTGGAAAAAATAGTGCTAGTCCTTTGAAAGTATCAATTAAGTTGACAAACCTTTAGCAAGACTATCAGACAAAGAATGAAAGCAAAAAGTACACACATTACTGCTGCTGCTGCTGCTGCTAAGTCACTTCAGTCGTGTCCGACTCTGTGTGACCCCATAGACGACATTACTGCTAGGCGGAATTAAACAGAGTATCACTACAGACTCTGTAGTCTTCAAGGAGATAATAAAGGAATATTATGAACAACTTTACACACAGAAATTTGACAACTTAGATGAAATTGACTAACACCTTAAAAAGTCAAAGCTAACATTATTCACCCAATATAAAACAGATCGTTTGAATAGCATCGTTACTCTTAAGGAAATCGAAATTATAACTTTAAAATTTTCAAGGAAGAATTATCATCAATTTACAAAATCTCTAACAGAAAATAGAAGAGGAAACATTTTCCAATATATTTTATGAAATTAGCCTTATCCTAATACCAAAACCAAGCATATGTAGTACGTATATGATCTTCACTGGTGGGTCAGATGGGAAAGAATCCTTCTGTAATACAGGAGATATGGGTTATATCCTGGGGTCTGGGAGATCTGGGGTCAGGAAGATCCCCTGGAGGAGGAGATGGCAGCCCAATCCAGTATTTTTTCTTGGAGAATTCCATGGACAGAGGAGCCTGGTGGGCTATATAGTCCATGGGGTCACAAGGAGTCAGACAAGACTGAGCCACTAACACACACTACACAATCTCTAACAGAAAATAGAAGAGGCAACATTTTCCAATTCATTATATGAAACCAGCCTTATCCTAATATGAAAACCAAAACATAAACAGTAGATATGAAAAGAAAACTATAGACCAATATACCTCAGAAGCATAGATTAAAATATCTTTAATAAAATATTAGAGAAAGTATTTAGCAATATTGATAAAAGAGATAAGAATAACAAAACAAGAAAATGAAATAAAAGGCATGTAGTTCAGAAATGAAGAAAGCAAATAAAACTGACTCTACTGCAAATGACATGATTTTACATATGAAAACCCCAAGGATTCTACAAAAACAATCTAGAATCAATAAAAAAGTTCAGCAAAGTCACAGAAAAAGGATGAATATACAAAAATCAAGGTGAAGAAAAAAACTGAAGAAAATCTTCAAGGTTTAGGACTAAGTAAAGATTTAACTTAAAATCAAAGGTATGACCTATAAAGAAAAAACTGATAAACTGAAATTTATCAAAATTAAAACTCAGTGAAAGAACCTGTTAAGAAGATAAAAGACAAGCTAGAATGAGAGAAATAGAAGACTTAAATTGAAGAAAGTAGGAAAAACCACCAGCCCATTCAGGTATGACCTAAATCAACTCCCTTACGATTATACAATGGAAGTGACAAATTCAAGGGACTAGATCTGATAGACAGAGTGCCTGATGAACTATGGACGGAGATTTGTGACATTGTACAGGAGACAGGGATCAAGATCATCTCCAAGAAAAAAAAGGCAAAATGGTTCTCTGAAGAGGCCTTCCAAATAGCTGTGAAAAGAAGAGAAGCAAAAGGCAAAGGAAAAAAGGAAAGATAAAACCATTTGAATGCAGAGTTCCAAAGAATAGCAAGGAGAGATAAGAAGTCTTCCTCAGGGACCAATGCAAACAAATAGAGGAAATAGTACAATGGGAAAGACTAGAGATCTCTTCAAGAAAATTAGAGATACCAAGGGAACATTTCATGCAAAATGGGCAGAAATGGTATGGACCTAACAGAAGCAGAAGATATTAAGAAGAGGTGGCAAGAATACACAGAAGAACTGTACAAAAAAGATCTTCACGACCAAGATAATCACAATGGTGTGATCACTCACCTCGAGCCAGACATCCTGGAATGTGAAGTCAAGTGGGCCTTAGGAAGCATCACTACGAACAAAGCTAGTGGAGGTGATGGAATTCCAGTTAAGCTATTTCAAATCCTGAAAGATGATGCTGTGAAAGTGCTGCACTCAATATGCCAGCAAATTCGGAAAACTCAGCAGTGGCCACAGGACTGGAAAAGGTCAGTTTTCATTCCAATACCAAAGAAAGGCAATGCCAAAGAATGCTCAAACTACTGCACAGTTGCACTCATCTCACACAGTAGCAAAGTAGTGCTCAAAATTCTCCAAGCCAGGCTTCAGCAGTACATAAACTGTGAACTCCAGATGTTCAAGCTGGTTTTAGAAAAGGCAGAGGAACCAGAGATCAAATTGCCAACATCCGCTGGATCATGGAAAAAAGCAAGAGAGTTCCAGAAAAGCATCTACTTCTGCTTTATTGACTATGCCAAAGCCTTTGACTGTGTGGAAAGGACTATGTCAAAGCTGTATATTGTCACCCTGCTTATTTAACTTATATGCACAGAACATGAGAAATGCTGGGCTGGATGAAGCACAAGCTGGAATCAAGATTGCCAGGAGAAATACCAATAACCTCAGATATGCACATGACACCTCCTTTATACAAAAAGTTAGGAGGAAATGAATAGTCTCTTGATGAAAGTGAAAGAGGAGAGTGAAAAGACAGGCTTGAAACTCAACTGTCAAAAAACTAAGATCACAGCATCCAGCCCCATCACTTCATGGCAAATAATGGAGAAACAATGGAAACAGTGAGAGACTTTATTTTCTTGGGCTCCAAAATCACTGCAGACAGTGACTGCAGCCATGAAATTAAGACACTTGCTCCTTGCAAGAAAAGCTATGACAAACATAGACAGCATAGTAGAAAGCACAGACATTACTTTGCCAACAAAGGTCCATCTAATCAAAGCTATGGTTTTTCCAGTAGTCATGTATGGATGTGAGAGGTGGACTATAAAGAAAGCTGAGCTCTGAAGAATTGATGCTTTTGAACAGTGGTGTTGGAGAAGACTTTTGAGAGTCCCTTGGACTGCAAGAAGACCCAACCAGTCCATTCTAAAGGAAATCAGTCCTGAATATATTTGGAAGGACTGGTGCTGAAGCTGAAACTCCAATACTTTGGCCACCTAACGCAAAGAACTGACTCACTGGAAAAGACCCTGATGATGGGAAAGATTGAAGGCAGGAGGAGAAGGGGACAACAGAGGATGAGATCATTGGGTGGAATCACTGACTCAATGGACTTGAGTTTGAGCAAGCTTCAGAAGTTGGTGATGGACAGGGAAGCCTGGCGTGCTGCAATCCATGGGGTTGCAAAGAGTGGGCCATGACTGAGCGACTTAACTGAACTGAACTGAATGGCTAAAAGACATTTCACTGTAGAATACACACAAATGACAAATAAGCACATGAAAAGATGTTCAACATTATTAGCCATTGGAAAAAGGCCAATTAAAATCACAGTGAAATATGACAGCATATCTATCAGAGTGTTGTTGTTGTTCAGTCTCTGAGTAGTGTCTGAGGCTTTGTGACCCCATGAACTGTAGCATGGCAGGATCCTCTGTCCTCCACTTTCTCCCAGTTTGCTCAAATTCATGTACATTGAGTTAGTGATGCCATCCAACCGTCGTATCCTCTATCACCCTCTTCTCTTTTTGCCTTCAATCTTTCCCAGAATTAGGGTCTTTTCCAAACAGTCAGCTGTTCCCATCAGGTGACCAAAGTATTTGAGATTCACCTTCAATATCAGTCCTTCCAATGAATATTTAGGGTTTATTTCCTTTAGGACTGACTGATTTGATCAGCTTGCAGTCCAAGGAATCTCAAGTCTTCTCCTGCACCACAATTTGAAAGCATTAATTCTTCAATGCTAAGCCATCTTTATGGTCCAACTCTCATATCTGTACATGACTGGTGGAAAAACCATAGCTTTGACTATACATAGCTTTGTTCTCAAAGTGATGTCTCTGCTTTTGAATACACTGTCTGGGTTTGTCATAGTTTTCCTTCCAAGGAGCAAGTGTCTTTGAATTTCATACCTGCAGTCACTGTCTGCAGTGACTTTGGAGCCTAAGAAAATAAAACCTACCAGTGCTTCCACTTTTTCCCCTTTTACTTGCCATGAAGTGAGAGACCAGAGCCATGAACAGATTCTTAATATTTAGTTTCAAATCAGCTTTTGCACCTTCCTTTTTCACTTTCATCAAGAGACTTTATAGTACCTGTTCACTTTTTATTATTAAAATGGTATCATCTGCATATCTGAGGTTGCTGATATTTCTCCTGGCAATCTTGATTCCAGTTTGTGATTCATCCAGACCAACATTTTGCAAGATATACTCTGCATATAAGTTAAATAAGTAGAGTGGCAATACACAGTCTTGAAGCACTCCTTTCCCAATTTTGAACCAGTCCATTGTTTCATGTCTGGTTCTAACTACTGCTCCTAGACCCAGGTACAGATTTCTCAGGAGACAGGTAAGATGGTCTGGTACTCCCATCTCTTCAAAATTTTCCACAGTTTGTTGTGATCCACACTGTCAAAGGCTTTAGCATAGTCGATGAAGCAGAAGCAGATGCTTTTCTGGAATTCCCTTGCTTTCTCCATGATCTAGTGAATGTTGGCAATTTGATCTCTAGTTCCTCTGCCTCTTCGAAACTCAGCTTGTATATCTGGAAACTCTTGGTTCACATACTACTGAAGCCTCGCTTGAAGGATTTTGCACACAATGTTGCTAGCATGTGAAATGAGTGCAATTGGATGGTAGTTTGAATATTCTTTGGCATTGATCTTCTTTGGGATTGGAATGAAAATTGACCTTTTCCAGCCCTGTGGTCACTGCTGAGTTTTCCAAATTTGCTGACATATTGAGTGCAGCAATTTAAAAACATTATCTTTTAGGATTTTAAATAGCTTAGCTGGAATTCCATCACCTCCACTAGCTTTGTTTTTAGTAATATTTCCTATGGCCCACTTGACTTCACACTCCAGCATCTCCAGCTCTAGGTGAGTTACTACACCCACATGGTTATCAGGTCATTGAGACCTTTCTTGTATTGTTCTTCTGTGTTTTCTCACCACCTCTTCTTAATCTCTTCTGTTTCTGTTAGGTCCTTACCATTTTTGTCCTTTATCTTGCCCATCTTGCATGAAATGTTCCCTTGAGATCCCCAATTTTCTTGAAGAGATCTCTAGTCTATCCCATTCTATTGTTTTCCTCTATTTCTTTGCATTGTTCATTGAAGAGGGTTTTCTTGTCTCTCTTCGGTATTCTCTGGAACTCTGCATTCAGTTGGGTATATTTTTCTCCCTTGCCTTTCTTTTCTCTTCTTTCCTCAGCTATTTGTAAAGCCTCCTCAGATAACCACTTTGCCTTCTTGCATTTCTTTTTCTTTAGGATGGTTTGGGTTACTGCCTCTTGTACAATGTTATAAACCTCCCTCCATAGTTCTTCAGGCACTCTGTCTACAGATCTAATCCCTTGAATCTATTTGTCACCTCCATTGTATAATCATAAGAGATTTGATCTATGTCATGCCTAAATGCCCTAGTGGTTTCCCCTACTTTCTTCTATTTAAACCTGAATTTTGTAATAAGGAGCTTGTAATCTGTGCCACAGTCAGCTCCTGGTCTTGTTTTTACTGGTATATAGAGTTTCTCCATCTTTGGCTGCAAGTAAAGTCCAATGCTGTGAAGAATAATATTGTATAGGAACCTGGAATGTTAGGTTCATGAATAGGGGTAAATTGAATGTTGTCAAGAAGGAGATGGTAAGAGTGAACTCAACAACTTAGGAATCAATGAACTAAAGGGATGGGAATAGGAAAATTTAATTCAGGTGACCACTATATCTACTACTGTGGGCAAGAATCCCTTAGAAGAAATGAGTAGGCCTCATAGTCAACAAAAGAATCCATAATGCAGTACTTGGGTATGATCTCAAAAAGGACAGAATAATATCTGTTTGTTTCCAAGGCAAACCATTCAACATCACAGTAATCCAACACTATGCCCCAATCACTGATGCCAAAGAAGCTGAAGTTGATGGATTCTATGAAGACCTACAATACCCTCTAGAACTAACAACAAAACTGATGATATGGTGTTATGATGATGTCCATCACAGAGGATTGTGATGCAAAAGTAGGAGGCCAAGAGATACCCAAAATAACATGCAAGTTTTGCCTTGGAGTACAAAATGAAGCAGGGCAAAAGCTATTAGAGTTCTGTCAGGGAACACGCTGGTCATATAAGCATCATTTTGCAACAACACAAGTGATGACTCTACACACGGACATCACTAGATGGTAAATATTGAAATCTATCAGAATGGCTGATATTAAAAATAAAAAAAAATGGTGATAACACCAAATCTGAAGAGATTCCAAAGAAACTGGGTCTCTCCTGGACTGTTGTTGGGAATGCAAAATGATAGACCTGCTGGAAAACAGTTTGGCAGTTTCTTTAAAACCTAATCATGCAACTCGGAGAAGGCAATGGCAACCCACTCCAGTACTCTTGCCTGAAAAGTCCCATGGGCGGAGGAGCCTGGTAGGCTGCAGTCCATGGGGTCGCTAAGAGTTGGAGACGACTGAGCGACTTCACTTTTACTTTTCCTTTTCATGCATTGGAGAAGGAAATGGCAACCCACTCCAATGTTCTTGCCTGGAGAATCCCAGGGACAGGGGAGCCTGGTGGGCTGCCGTCTATAGGGTCACACAGAGTCGGACACGACTGAAGCGACGCAGCAGCAAACATGCAACTACCTAACAACCCAGAAATTGTATCCTGGGAATTTATTCCAGAGAAATGAAGACTTATGTCCACACTGAAACATGTCCATAAATGTTTGTAGTAGCTTTATTTGTAATACCCTCAAGTAGAAAAAAATCCAGATGAGTAAACAGTGATTAGTGGGTCAATAGCTGAATAAACAGTGTATTTCCATGCTGTGGAATACTACTCAGCATTAAAAATGAATTATTGATACAGTGCAACATCCTTCATCAATCTCCAGATAATTATGTTGAGCAAAAAATGCCAATTCTGAAAGGTTACATCCTGCATGGTTCCATGTATGTAACATTCTTGAAATGGCAAAATTATTATTATTACAGGAAAATTATTAAAACTATTAATAATACAGGAAAAAATTAGTGTTTTCTAGGGGTTAAGGAGAGAATCAAGGCAGAAGGGAAGTGGATGTGGCTACAAAGATGAAACTTGAAGGTTTTTGTATACTGTGGTGTTTCTGGATGTAACTATATATTTGCTTTTACTTTAAGTAAATCCATGTCTTTTATAGTTTCAGCCTTTGGAGTCTCTCTTAGAAAAACATCTCACACATTATGGTTTATGTCAAAGGGTGCTCTTCTTGTGTTCCCTTCTAGGAATTTTATTTCAAGTCTAACATTTAGGTTTTTAATCCATTTTAAGTTTATTTTTGTGTATGTTGTGAGGGAATGTTCTAGTCTCAATGTCTTATGTGTGTGTGTATGTGTGGGTGTGTTAAGTCACTTCAGTTGTGGCTCTTGGCAACCCTGTGGTCTGTAGCACACCAGGCTCCTCTGTCCACGAGATTCTCCAGGCAAGATGACTGGAGTGCGTTGTCATTTCCTCCTCCAAGGGATCTTCATGGTCCAGGGACTGAACCCATGTCTCTTATGTCTCCTGCATTGGCAGGTGGGTTCTTTACCACTAGTGCCAGTTGGAAAGCTGTCCAGTTTTCTCGGCACCATATTGGGAAGATTGTCCTTTCTCCATTGTATATTTCTGGCTCTTTTGTCATAGACTGACCAGAGATGCATGGGTTGTTTGGGAGCTCTCTATTCTGTTCCGTTGATCTATGTGCCTGTTTTTGTGCTGGTATCATGCTATTTGGCTACTATAGCTATGTAGTATAATCTGAAATATAGGAGTGTAATAACTCAAGCTTATTTTTTTCTATAAGATTTCTTTGGCAATTGTGGATTTTCTGTGGTTCCATACATATTTTAAGATTATTTGATGTAGTTCTGTGGAAAAGGACCTGGGTATTTTGGTAGATAGATAGGTCAGTTTTCGTTCAAATCCCGAAGAAAGGCAATTCCAAAGAATGTTCAAACTACTGCACAATTGCACTCATCTCACACACTAGTAAAGTAATGCTCAAAATTCTCCAAGCCAGGCTTCAGGAATACGTGAACTGTGAAATTCCAAATGTTCAAGCTGGTTTTAGAAAAGGCAGAGGAACCAGAGATCAAATTGCCAACCTCTGCTGGATCATGGAAAAAGCAAGAGAGTTCCAGAAAAACATCTATTTCTACTTTATTCACTATGCCAAAGCCTCTGACTGTGTGGATCACAATAAACTGTGGAAAATTCTTAAAGAGATGGGAATACCAGATGACCTGACCTGCCTCTTGAGAAACCTATATGCAGGTCAGGAAGCAACAGTTAGAACTGGACATGGAACAACAGACTGGTTCCAAATAGGAAAAGGAGTAAGTCAAGGCTGTAGATTGTCACCCTGCTTATTTAACTTATATGCAGAGTACATCATGAGAAATGCTGGGCTGAAAGAAGCACCAGCTGGAATCAAGATTGCCGGGAAAAATATCAATAACCTCAGATATGCAGATGACACCACCTTTATGGCAGAAAGTGAAGAGGAACTAAAAAGCCTCTTGATGAAAGTGAAAGAGGAGAGTGAAAAAATTGGCTTAAAGCTCAACATTAAGAAAACTAACGTCATGGCATCTGGTCCCATCACTTTATGGGAAATAGATGGGGAAACAGTGGAAACAGTGTCAGACTTTATTTTTCTGGGCTCCAAAATGACAGCAGATGGTGATTGCAGCCATGAAATTAAAAGACGTTTACTCCTTGGAAGGAAAGTTATGACCAACGTAGATAGCATATTCAAAAGCAGAGATATTACTTTGCCAACAAAGGTCCATCTAGTCAAGGCTATGGTTTTTCCCGTAGTCATGTATGGATGTGAGAGTTGGACAAGAAAAGCTGAGCACTGAAGAATTGATGGTTTTGAACTGTGGTGTTGGAGAAGACTCTTGAGAGTCCCTTGGACTGCAAGGAGATCCAGCCAGTCCATTCTAAAGGAGATCAGTCCTGGGTGTTCATTGGAAGGACTGATGCTAAAGCTGAAACTCCAATACTTTGGCCACCTCATGCAAAGAGTTGACTCATTGGAAAAGACCCTGATGCTGGGAGGGATTGGGGGCAGGAGGAGAAGGGGACGACAGAGGATGAGATGGCTGGATGGCATCACCGACTCGATGAACGTGAGTTTGAGTGAACTCTGGGAGTTGGTGATGGACAGGGAGGCCTGTCGTGCTGCAATTCATGGGGTCACAGAGTCGGACACGACGAGCAACTGAATTGAACTGAACTGAACTGATTTTGATAGAGATTGCATTAAGTGTGTGGATTTCTTTGAGAAATATGTCCATTTTAACAATATTGATTCTTCCAACCCAACAGCACAAGATATCCTTACATTTCTTTATCATCTTCAGTTTCCTTAATCATTTTAATTTAACCTTAATATTTTATGGTTTTCAGAGTATAGGTCTTTCACCTCCTTGCTTAACATTTTTCCTAGGTGTTTTATTCTTTTTCATGTGATTTTAAATGGAATTCTTTTTTACTTTCTTTCTGATATTTCCTTATTATTGTATGTAAAAGCAACAGATATCTGTATATTATTAGTGTATTCTACAATTTTGCTGAATCCATTTACTAGTTCTAACAGTTTTTGATGGAGAATCTAGGGTTTTCAATATAAAGCATCATGTCATCTGAAAATAGTGGTAATCAACTTCCTTTCTTCCAATTTAGATGCCATTTCATGTTAATTGCTTTGGTTAGAACTTCCAATACTATGTTAAATTGAAGTGGAAAGAGTGGGCATACTTGTCTTGTTCATAAATTCAAGGGAAAAGTTTTCAACTTTTGACTATTTAGTAGGATGTTAGCTGTGGGTTTACTCTTTATTACCTGGAGTAATAAAGAATAAATATTCTTACCTGGAGTAATAAAGAATAAATATTCTTTATTATATTGAGATATATCCTCTTTCTACCTACTTGGATGAGGATTTTTTTTTTATCATGAACTGATGTTTAATTTTATCAAATGCTTTGTCTATGTATATTGAGATGATCATGTACTTTTTATCCTTCCTTTTGTTAATGTGGTGTATCACATTGATATACAAATTTAGGAATCATTCTTCTGAATTTGGAATAAATCCAACTTGATGGTTTAAGATCCTTATTATGTATTGTTGAATTCAGTTTACTAATATTTTTTTGAATTTTTGTTTGTATATTCATCATCATTGACCTGTAAAATTTTGGTAGTCTATTAGTTTGGTTTTGGTATCAGGGTAATTGTGACCTCACAGAATAAACCTAGAAGCATTTCATCCTATTAATTCTTTGGAATAGTTTGGGAGAAATAGGAATCAACTCTTCTTTATATGTTTGGTAGAATTCTTTTGTGCAGCTGTCTGGTAAAGAACTTCTGTTTCTGGGAGATTTGTTTGTTTGTTTGTTTTTGTTTTTTGCAAATTCAATTTCACTACTAGTGGTAGGTCTGTTGTCTCTCCTGATTCAGTCTTGACAGGTTGTATATTTCAAGAAATTTGTCCATTTCCTCTAGATTGTTCAGTTCATTGGCATACAACTGTTCATACTATTCTCTTCTATTTTTAAATTTTATTGGTTGTTATTTATCTTCTCTCATTTTTTACTCTATTTGAGCCCTTTGTTTTTTCTCTTGGTGAGTCTGGTTAAAAGTTTATCAACTTTTTCATCCTTTCATAAAACAGTTCTTGTTTTATTGATAGTCTCTATCTACTGTGAGCAAGAATCCCTTAGAAGAAATGGAGTAGACCTCATAGTAAACAAAAGAGTCCAAAATGCAGTACTTGAGTGCAATCTCAAAAATGACAGAATGATCTGTGTTCATTTCAAAGGCAAGCCATTCAATATCACAGTAATCCAAGTCTATGTCCCAACAAGTAATGCTGAGGAAGCTGAAGTTGAATGGTTCTATGAAGACCTACATGAATTTCTAGAACTAACACCAAAAAAAAAGATGTCCTTTTCATCATAGGGTCTGGAATGCAAAAGTAGGAAGTCAAGAGATACTTGGAGTAACAAGCAAGTTTGGCCTTTGAGTACAAAATAAAGCAGGGTAAAGGCTAACAGAGTTTTGCCAACAGCACGCACTGGTCATAGCAAATGCTCTTTCAGCAACACAAAAGAAGATTCTACACATGGACACCACCAGATGGTCAATACTGAAATCAGATTGATTACACTTTTTGCAGCTGAAGATGGAGAAGCTCTATAAAGTCAGCAAAAACAAGACTGGAAGCTTACCGTGGCTCAGATCATGAACTCCTTATTGCCAAATCCATACTTAAACTGAAGAAAGTAGGGAAGACCAGTAGACCACTCAGGTATGACCTAGATCAGATCCCTTACAATTATACAGTGGAAGTGACAAATAGATTCAAGGGATTAGATCTGATAGAATGCCTGAAGAACTATGGATGGAGGTTCATAACATTGTACAGGAGGAAGTGATCAAGATCATCCCCAAGGAGGGAAAAAATGTAAAAAGGCAAAATGGTTGTTTGAGGAGGCCTTACAAATAGCTGAGAAAAGACAAGAAGCTAAAGGCAAAGGAGACAAGAAAAGATATACCAATCTGAATGCAGAGTTTCAAAGAATAGCAGATAAGAAAGCCTTCCTAAGTGATCAATGCAAAGAAATATAAAAAAACCAACAGAATGGGAAAGACTAGAGATCTTTTCAAGAAAATTAGAGATACCAAAGGAATGTTTCATGCAAAGATGGGCACAATAAAGGACAGAAATGGTATGGACCTAGCAGAAGCAGAAGATATTAAGAAAAGGTGGCAAGAATACACAGAAGAACTATACAGAAAAAGATCTTCTTGACCCGGATAACCATGATGGTATGATCACTACCTAGAGCCAGACATTCTGGAATGTGAAGTCAGATGGGCCTTAGGAAGCATCACTATGAACAAAGTTAGTGGAGGTGATGTAATTCCAGGTGAGCTATTTCAAATCCTAAAAGATGATGCTGAGAAAGTGCTGCACTCAATATGCCAGTGAATTTGGAAAACTCAGCAGTGACCACAGGACTGGAAAAGGTCAGTTTTCGTTCCAATCCCAAAGAAAGGCAATGACAAATAACGTTCAAACTACTGCACAGTTGCACTCATTTCACACAACTAGCAAAGTAATGCTCAAAATTCTCCAAGCTAGGTTTCAAAAGTACGTGAACCAAGAACTTCCAGGTGTTCAAGCTGGACTTAGAAAAGGCAGAGGAACCAGAGGTCAAATTGCCAACATCTGTTGGATCATAGAGAATGAAGAGAATTTCAGAAAAACATCTACTTCTCCTTTATTGATTATACCAAAGCCTTTGACTGTGTGTATCACAATGAATTGTGGAAAACTTTTAAAGTGATGGGAATACCAGACCATCTTACCTGCTTCCTGAGAAACTTGTATGCAGGTCAAGAAGCAACAGTTAGAACCAGACATGGAACAATGGAGTGGTTCAAAACTGGGAAAGAAGTACGTCAAAACTGGATATTGTCACCCTGCTTATTTAACTTCTATGCAGAGTATATCATGGGAAATGTCGGACAAGATGAAGCAGAAGCTGGAATCAAGATTCCCAGGAGAAATATCAATAACTTTAGATATGCAGATGACAACACCTTTATGGGTGTTGAAGTGAAGAGGAATTTCACTTCAGTGAGGAGGAACTAAAGAGCCTCTTGATGAAAGTGAAAGAGGAGAGTCAAAAAGTTGGCTTAAAACTCAACGTTCAAAAATGAAGATCATGGCATCCCATCATTTCATGACAAATAAATGGGGAAACAATGGAAACAGTGACAGACTTTAGACTCTGACTTTATGTCCACTCTTTGAGACCCCATGGACTGTAACCTTCCAGATTCCTCTATCCATGGGGATTCTCGGGCAAGAATACTGGAGTGGGTTTCTGTGCCCTCCTCCAGAGGATCTTCCCAACTGAGGGATCAAACTCAGGTCTCCCGCATTGCAGTCGGGTGGGTTCTTTACAGTCTGAGCCACCAGGGAAGATATATCATACAGAATACTTGATGTGTACTTGAAAAGAATGTGTATTCTGCTTTTTTTGGATGGTATGTCGTATAAATAACAACTAAGTTCAACTGGTCTATTTTGTCATTTAAGACCGTCGTTACTTTAATAATTTTCTTTTTGGATGATATTTTTGTGTGCCATCAACTCATCATTGATGTCAAAGTGGTATTAAAGTCCCCTATTATTATTGTATTATTATCAGTTTCTCCCTTACGTCTGTTAGTATTTGCTTTATATACTTAGGTGCTCCTGTATCGGGTGTATATGTGTTCAGTTCAGTCGCTCAGTCGTGTCCGACTCTTTGCAACTCCATGAATCGCAGCACACGACACCTCCCTGTCCATCACCAACTTCTGGAGGTCACTCAAACTCATGTCTATCGAGTCGGTGATGCCATCCAGCCATCTCACATCCTCTGTCGTCCCCTTCTCCTCCTGCCCTCAATCCCTCCCAGTATCAGGGTATTTTCCAATGAATCAACTCTTCGCGTGAGGTGGCCAAAGTATTGGAGTTTCAGTCTCAGCATCAGTCCTTCCAATGAACACCCAGGACTGGTCTCCTTTAGGATGGACTGGTTGGATCTCCTTGCAGTCCAAGGGACTCTCAAGAATCTTCTCCAACACCACAGTTCAAAAGCATCAATTCTTTGGCGCTCAGCTTTCTTCACAGTCCAACTCTCACATCCATACATGACTACTGGAAAAACCATAGCCTTGACTAGACAGAACTTTGTTGGCAAAGTAATATCTCTGCTTTTGAATATGCTATCTAGGTTGGTTATAACTTTCCTTCCAAGGAGTAAGCATCTTTTAATTTCATGGCTGCAATCACCATCTGCTGTCATTTTGGAGCCCAGAAAAATAAAGTCTGACACTATTTCCCCATCTATTTCCCATGAAATGATGGGACCAGATGCCATGATCTTCGTTTTCTGAATGTTGAGCTTTAAGCCAACTTTTTCACTCTCCTCTTTCACTTTCATCAAGAGGCTTTTTAGTTCCTCTTCACTTTCTGCCATAAGAGTGGTGTCATCTGCATATTTGAGGTTATTGATATTTCTCCCAGCGATCTTGATTCCAGCTGTGCTTCTTCCAGCCCAGTGTTTCTCATGATGTAGTCTGCATAGAAGTTAAATAAGCAGGGTGACAATATACAGCCTTGACTTACTCCTTTTCCTATTTGGAACCAGTCTATCGTTCCATGTCCAGTTCTAACTGTTGATTCCTGACCTGCATATAGGTTCCTCAAGAGGCAGGTCAGGTGGTCTGGTATTCCCATCTCTTTCAGAATTTTCCACAGTTTATTGTGTTCCACACAGTCAAAGGCTTTGTCATAGTCAATAAAGCAGAAATAGATGTTTTTCTGGAACTCTCTTGCTTTTTCTATGATCCAGCGGATGCTGGCAATTTGATCTCTGGTTTTTCTGCCTTTTCTAAAACCAGCTTGAACATCTGGAATTTTACGGTTCATGTATTGCTGAAGCCTGGCTTGGAGAATTTTGAGCATTACTTTACTAGCGTATAAGATGACATTCTTTGGCATTGCCTGTCTTTGGGATTGGAATGAAAACTGACCTTTTCCAGTCCTGTGGCCACTGCTGAGTTTTCCAAATTTGCTGGCATATTGAGTGCAGCACTTTCATAGCATCACCTTCCAGGATTTGAAATACCTCAACTGTTTATGTGTTAATGAGTTTTAAATCCTCTTCTTGTATTTTTCCCTTTATCATTATATAATACTTATCTTTGATTTTGTTTTAAAGCCTGTTTTGTTTGATAAGAGTATCGCTACCCCTGTTTTCTTGCCATTTTCATTTGCTTGAATTATCTCTTTCCCTTTCCTCACTTTCATTCTGTTTGTTTCCTTTACACTTAGATGTGTATCTTATAGGCAGTATAAACAGGAATCTTGTGTTTTTAATCCAAATTACTACTGTGTCTTTTGATTGGAGCATTTAGTTCAGTGACATTTAAAGTAACTATTGATAGTATGTACTTACTGCCATTTTATCACTTTTTTGTAGTTCTCTGTTCCTATCTTTTTCTTTTTTGCTTCTTCCCTTGTGGCTTTAAGATTTTCTTTAGTAGTATGCTTGTGTTCTTTTCTTTTTAGTTTTTGTATATCTGTTGTTGATTTTTGATTTGTGGTTACCGTTGCATCTATATATCCTTTACTACAACTATATCTGCTTGTTTTAAACTAGTAATCATTTAAGTTCAAACATATTCCAAAATATCTACATTTTTTACTTGCCTCCCTCACATTTTGTGTTTTTGAAGTCATGTTTTATGTCTTCATGTTTATCCCTTAGTTTTTGTTATAGTTACATTTGCTTTTATAGTTTTTTCATTTTTAATCTTTAACTGGCTTAAGTGATTCAGGTTTGGTCCTTACTATATATTTACTTTCTCTAGTGAGATTTTTCCCTTTCCTATAGAGTCTTTTTTTTTTTAACCTCTTAGAGAACATTTTTTTTACATTTCTTTCAGTGCAGTTTTCATATTGATTAACTCTTTTCATTTTTATTTATCTGCTGCTGCTAAGTCACTTCAGTCGTGTCCTACTCTGTGTGACCCCATAGACGGCAGCCCACCAGGCTCCCCCGTCCCTGGGATTCTCCAGGCAAGAACACTGGAGTGGGTTGCCATTTCCTTCTCCAATGCATAAAAGTGAAAAGTGAAAGTAAAGTCGCTCAGTCATGTCCGACCCTCAGCGACCCCATTGACCGCAGCCTTCCAGGCTCCTCCATCCACGGGATTCTCCAGGCAGGAGTACCGGAGTGGGGTGCCATTTATTTATCTGAGAAGTCCCTTATTTCTCTTGCTATTCTAAATGATAGACTTGCTCAGTAGAGTATCTAGGTTGTAGGTTTTTCCCTTTCAACACTTCAGGTATATCATGCCACTTCCTTCTAGCCTACAAAGTTTCTGCAGAGAAATCTTTTGATAGCCTTATGAAGATGCACTTGTATATACTCTTTGTTTTCCTCTTGCTGCCTTTAAAATTCTGTTTCTTTAACTTTTGCCATTTAAACTACGATACATCTTAGTGTGCTTTTCTTTGAATTCATCTTGTTTGCACCCTCTGTGCTTCCTTTACCTAGATATCTGTTTCTGCCTTCAAGCCTGTGACATTTTCAGCCATAATTTCTTCAAATATATTTTTGATCCCTTTTTTCCCTCTTCTCCTTCTGGGACCACTATAATATGAATATTGGTACATGTAATGTTATCCCAAAGGTCTATACCATTATTATTATTATTTGCTATTCTGATTGGGTGAATTCCAATATTCTCTCTTCCAGATCACTTAGGCATTCTTCTGTATCACTTAGTCTGCTATTCATTCTTTCTAATGTGCTTTACTTTTAGCTATTGAATTCTTCATGAATGATTTTTTTAAAATATATTTTCCAGTTCCTTGTTAAAATATTCACTGTGTATATCTGTGCTTTCCCTTTATTCAGTTAACATTTTTATTAACAATGTTTTTAATTTGTCTTATACATAATTTTTTCTGTTTCATATTTCTCTTTTAAGGGTTTTTTTCTGTTCATTTTTCAATTAAGGCTAGGTTCTCTGTCTTATTTTGCCTAACCTTCTTTGCCTCTTAAATTTTAGGCGAAAAAGTTAACTATGATGCTCTTAAAATGGTATACTTATGTTGGAGCATTCTTATACAGAATCCATGTGCCCAATGCCTTTGGTGGAAGAGCTGGACTTGAAGTCGATGCAAGCCATGCCTTTCCTCAGGATGTGCTGGCAGCTACCATTTTGGTAGAGGGTGGATCCAGAGATGGAGGGCAAGAGCTGGAGCCAGCTGAGAAGTGGGACTCACCCTGCTCAGCGGCTGTCATTGCCTAATCAGGGGGAACACCCGCCCCCAGGTTGCTGGAGTAGCAGCTTTGAGGTCTGGGCGCCAGCTGACTCCATTCCCTTTAAGTGTATGCTTTCCATCTCCCTGCACCTGGTCCTTGGCCTTAGCAGGAGGAGAGTACTGAAGCAAGTGCACCTCGTACAGGCTCTCAGCTTGCATCTGCCAAGGACAGTTGTCTGTCCAAGTTGCCTCCAATGCACTGCTTGTGCAGGTAACAGCAATTGTTTTCCTCACTCCAATCAAATGCAGACCTGTGTGCAACTCTCCTTTGTCCCTCGCAGCCAATCACACCACCAAGCCTCTGCCACCCCTGCCCTCTTGTGGAGCCACACTGCAAGGTAGTCAGGGTTGCTTGGATCTTTGATGTGTGTAGGGAGGTGAGCTGTAATGGAACTGCCTCTGTCAGAGATCTGGGCTGCTTCTGATGTGCTTCTTGAATAAGTGCTAACAATGGCCACCACTGCCCACCTTGGCTTTACCCAGGAAAGAGGTAATCTCTGCATCCCAGGGTCTAGTTTTCCCCTTGATCATGGCCACTCCAGATCCAGTGATGCACTGTGATATTAAGTGAGTGGGGCTAGAACGTTTTCTCAGTTAGGTCTGGGATGTGTGCTAGGTCTGTGGTTACAGGAAACCTAGCATCTGCGGGAGCAGACCCCTCTCTTCCCTGCCTTGTAGGGAGGGCTGGCACCTGCTTGCTCCTCCCAAGTGGTGTCCAAGCTTCCCACGGTCCTCATGTTAGTGCCAGCTGTCCTCCAACCAGCAGATGGGCTCATCTTCCCCCACATGACACCCTGGGGCTGGGTCACCCAAACTGTGGCTCTCACCACTCTCTCCCCAGGGTAGGTGTCTGTTCGTGTAATCTCTGTTTTCCTCTGAGCCCCCTCCCAGTGGCAAAGGTCCTGACCTATCTACTCTTCTTACAGCCTTGGTGGTACCGGAGTCCTTCCACAGTTTCCAGTTTGTTTTCAGTGAGAATTGCTCCGCAGGTAGATGTATTTTTATGTCTTTTTTAGGGGAAGGTGAGCACCGTGTTCTCTTACTCTGCCATCATCATTGATCTCTGTAAGATAGTTTTAGCTTAAAAGAAGAGATACGAAAGCAGTGCACAGACTTCCAATATATCCTTCACTCAGCTTCCTCTTACATTAACATCTTATATAACCAAAGTGCAATTATCAAAATTAAGTTATTAGTCTCAGTACTAAACTCAACTTTATTAAGATTTCACCAGGGTTTTTTTTTTTTTTTTCCCCATTAAGGTCTATTTCTAGATCCCTGATCTTATCGAGATCTCACATTGCATTAGTTGTCCTATATCCTTAGTATATTCTCCAATCAGTGACAGTCCTTCAGCCTTTCTTATTCTTTGTTGACTGACACTTTTGAAGAGTACTGTTCAGTTATTTTAATAACAATCTTTTTCTCTCAAAATAAAGTTATTTTCTTTTAAATCAGTAGCATGTCATTGTTTTTCATTTTCTCAGCGGGTGACTGGTTGACACATAGAGCTAAAAGCACCGCTGGATTTTCCTAACTGAAGGAGATTGGATTCCAGAGTCCCAGCTCCTATTATTTATGCACTTTGGTTCCTAAATGTCAAAATAAAAGGAAAGCTAAAAGCCTCAAGATGTCTTTTAAAATTTAAAAGAAAAGGAAGGAAAATGATGTAACCCTCTGCTCCTCTTCCTCGACACAACTATAAAGGGTTAGCTTGAATTAGGACCATGGAAGTCAGAGTGAAACCTCTACATTTTCTCTAATTTCACACATTATGCATAGTTACTGTTAGCACATATGCTTTCAATCATCCCTTGTCTTAAGAACAGTGCAAATGTGGGTGTTAAGAGAATTGAACCTGCCAAAGATATTTGACATCACAATGCCCTTGAAAGAGCTATCAACTCAACCCAGATATATACAGATGTACATCTCAGCAGTTCTATTTTATTAAACTCACAACATTTCCACCCAATTTAAACTCACTCTGATAGCACACGTTGTGATGGATTTGGGTGGTGGTTTCCTTTCCAGTTGGCTCTGAAAATGTCCTATTAAGCCAGACCACAATCAGATGCCAAGTTCATAATTAGCTTTATCCTTCCACTTGGGTCTCTTTTGTTTTTTGAGCTGACATGCAGGGATGAGGTGAGAATAAGATCTGCTAGAAGAAATGTGACAATGGCTGTGCAAATCCATTTTAAGAACAGTGGCTCTTGTTACTTTAAATGTTAGCTGTGGATTTCCAGCTAAAGGCTGTATTTCTACAACAGTGATTGAAAACCGGTGGCCTCTGGGTCAAATATGGCTCACAGATGTGTTTTATTTGGCTAGTCCAATGTTATGAAAGCATCTGAATTTGTGGCCAACATTTACATATTAAGAGAGTCTACAGAAAAATATGGATTTCTGGAATCTTGTGAAATGATGTGTCCACATTGGGCCTACTTTTCCACATGGCAACAGTTGGCTGGGGCTGATGAGCAGCTGGCCTTTGGAGATGAAGTATGTACCATCTGGTTAACATAATTTCTACCCATCTCACTTCTCCTGTTTATGTAACTTGCCTCATCTCTGTGGGTGTTTGGATTTTCAACACTAGCTTATAATCAAGGATAAAGAGAACTTTGATTATTTAAGCTTCTGGTTCCACCAAGGTGATAAAAAATTGGAGTGAGGAAAGACAATCTGTGACTTAGTCTAGGATCCTTCAGAAGTAGACCTTGAGATAAGGGCTTTGTTCATTGTTCAGTCGCTAAGTTGTGCCCAACATCTTTTGACCCCATCGACTGCAGAACACCAGGCTTCCCTCCTGCACTGTCTCCTGGAGTTTGCTCAAACTCATGCCCACTGAATAGGTGATGTCATCCAACCATCTCATCCTCTGTCAATCCCTGCTTTTCCTGCCCTCAATCTTTCCCAGCACCAGGGTCTTTTCCAATGAGTTGGATCTTCATATCAGGTGGCCAAAGTATTGAAGTTTCAGCTTCAGCATCAGTCCAATATTCAGGGCTGATTTCCTTTAAGACTGTTTGGTTTAATCTCATTGCTGTCCCAGCACCACAATTCGAAAGCTTCAATTCTTCGACACTCAGCTTTTCTTATGGCCCAACTCTCACATCCATACATGACTATTAGAAAACCATGGCTTGGACTCTATGGATCTTTGTTGGCAAAATGTTGTCTCTTTTGTAGTATGCTAAGTTTGTCATAACTTTTCTTCAAAAGAGTGAGTGTCTTTGAATTTCATGGCTGCAATGACCATCAAGGATTTAAGTATGAGTAATTTATTTGAGAGATGACCCCAACTGGCAGTATAATAGAGAAGTAATTTAAAGAGAAAGCAACCTATAACAAATGCATTATCAATTAGGTAACTGCTGTGGGAAGGAATTTAATCCTTCTTGTGTCTGGAGGACAGTGTGAAGTATGAATGTTGGAGTTACCCAATCCAAGAGGCAAGAGAGCAGTTATTTCCAGCAATTATTGATAGATGGCTGCTTCCAGACACAGAGAACCCCCAGCATTTCCCAATTTGCCATTCCTATGAGTAGATCATGTTGGAAGTCAGAGAAAACCCTTAGGCAAAGAAGCGGGTGACAAAAGTTGGAAACTAGTGCCACAGACCCTGAGATGAAAGCCCAAGAGGACGGGTGCAGGGTGGGGGCAGCAGCAGTAGCCACGCCACGCTTCTGAGGCTGACACGAAGTGGCGAGGTAGAGTGGTGATTTTTTCTCATGGAACAGATGGGGCATTTGATATTTGCTGACCAATAACATAGAGTTTCTCTTCCTCTTGAGAACTGCTCATCCTTTAAACCAGCTCCAAAAGTTCCCCAAATTAGCCTTTGCTCCCTGCTAAGGTAAAAAATGTGGCTCAGTTGAAGCACCCAAAGCATGAGAGTTGTGAGTATAAAGTGTCCTTTGAAGTCTACCTGGGTTTCAGTTCCCTTATTCATATTTATTCCAAAGCAGGACATGTGAGCACTTCCATCGTTAGCCCACAGTCAGAATTCAGATGTGAGTAGAGGCCACATTTGTGGTTTATTGCTAATGATGATGACTCACATGAGAACTGGATGTGACTCAGACATGAGCCTGGTGCACGTGAGCTCTTTAGTCATATCAATGTTTCCTTTGGTGAGAATCCTCCTCAAGCACTGTGATGTGTTTACAGGGACTTTAACAAGAACAGCACAAAATTACAAATTGTGTAATTATTTACATGGAGTTTCAAATCACTAATTGATCCAGTCCTGCTGGTATGACAGCTGGCATCACTCAGCTACCCAGTGAAAACTGACAGAATCTCCTGAAGAAAAAGGACAACATCATCAGCAAAATAGGATCAAAACTAATGAGGGGATGTTATAGGAAAACACTCTGCAAAGAATCACTTTCTAGCCATCACAGCACTCAAATATGGTGTTGGAATCTCATAGTCCTTCTGTCGCTGAGGCTTTCAGATAGAGGTAGGACTCCTCACGTTGGTATAGAGAGAATTCTTACCATAACTAAGGCATTGGGTAGGGATATTTGAAGTTTATATTTCAAACAGCTGTGTGTGTGTGTGTGTGTGTGTGTGTGTGTGTGTGTGTGTGTGTGAAGTAGTAGTAATAGTAGTCAGAGAAAGAGAGAGGAGACACAGACACAGCTTTGGAGGAAGGTAGAGAAGAGACTGGAAGTTTCTGGCGTATGAGTTGCCATCCGAAGGCTGGGTCTGGCTGTGACAGTATAGAAAAAGATTCAGGCTAGGATGGGGAGGAAAAAAGGGTTATGACTTAGCATATTAAGGAAGAGCAAAAGACCAGGAACAAAAGCCTGGCTCTGGGACTAGACAGACCTGGGTTCAGATCCCATCTTGCCATCTTTTAGCATGATGTGCTAAATAAAGCACATGAGTTTCACTTCAGAGTCTCCGTTTTTTCATTCATAAAATGAAATAATATTTCCTTCCTCAAGTGGTTATTGACAGAATTAAATGATACGGAGTTATACACACACACACACACACACACACACACACACACACACACATATAGCACCTAAGTACAGTAGCAAGGATATAGGTTGTTTGATAAATGATTATTATTGTCAGATTCTTACCATGAACAGTAATTTCCCCTGGGGTCAGTCCTCTTCTTGACTTATCTTGGCTGGATTGCTTCTAAAGATAAAATATCACTATCAAGGTCTTTTAAACTTGGGGAAATCACTTCTCTTCTATAAACTCGATTTTTCCCCTGATAAATGAAAAGACTGGATTAGATGCTTCTAGAACTTTCCTCTCAACCCCACTCCTTGTATTCTATTTCATTATCACTGATAAGCACACCTCACTCTCATTATTGCCCTCACAGGACCCTGGCTCCCTGCTCTCACTACCCCTACAGCATAAGCACATGCGTGCACACACAGACACACACACATGAGCACACATAACCAATTACTTCTGCTACTCCCTTTCTAGATAAATCTGGCATCTCTGGTTGAGTCATGTTTTTCTATGAAATAAATGAGGCATAAAATTCCACTTGGAAGGAAGCCAGGATTCTCTAAGCCTCAGGGGGGAAAGTGTCTCTTGCTGAGGGGGCACCGGTGCCGGGGAGGCTGCTGCAGACATGGGCTTTCCTACTGGCCCGAGGGACCCAGCGAGAGAAGGAGTGCTGCCAGGTTATGGGTTCATTGGAAAGGCCACAACTCCAAAATATCCCAGATTCACAAGAGGAGCAAATCCTATCTCTCCTGTGATCATTCTCATCTAGAGGATTATTGTCATCTCTAAGAACCAGAGGTTATACTTCTTCACAACCCTTAAAATTCATAGTATGTGGCCTCCAGACACACAATTTTTAAGAAGTCTTAACACACTCCTGTAGGCTTTCTGGTGTGTGTGTGAGAGAGAGAGAGTGTGTGTGTGTTTGAGGGAGAACACTCGACTCATTGCTGTGATCAGTTGGGAAGCTTAGAGTTAACCTTCGCACATCAGCACTCACATAGCAAACCCGGCCTCAGCCTCAGCATTCCTGGGCTGCCATCATCTGTCTTAGGGCTTCAGTGTGCCTCAAGTTCTGTTTCCTGTTTAAGTCTGCCCCGCATCTAACACCTCGTGAGACCCGGTGCAGCTTTGCTGTTTATTAAAGAATGGTTACTATCTAAAGAGGGTGGGTGCCCTTACCACACACCCCCAGGGGAGATGTGGAGATGCAGAGGTAAGGATCAGTTTCATGGAGAAAACCCACGCAGGCACAAACACCAGAAACTGGTATTTAAACCCCAGATTCATAAGGGATCCCATGTTTTCACTAGCTGGCCTTGTCTGTTTCACGTCATCAGCAAACATATGTTCACCATGGAAGCAGCCCCGAGCCCATCTGAATCAGTTGCTATTTCTGTAAGAAGTGGGAGGGGAGGAGAAAGGGAGGAGAGACTGTTGCACGGCAGGCCTGTGAGGTGGTATAAATAGTTGCCGTAGAAAGCTCTGGGTTGTCATTTGCATGAAGGATACCAGGAAGGCCAACGTGGTTCTCTGAGCAGATGCAACTCTTAATCCACCCTCAGAGCACTGCCAGGTACTGGGCCGGTTCTAGGGGAAGAGTGACTTGGTTTGAATCCCAGATGTGCAACACAATCTTGTGCGCCTTTGGGAACAGAAATTGCTTCCATCATCCAGTTTCAGCTCTCCCACTCTGACCACCAATACCGCACCTCCATCCACACTTCAACTCCGTCAGCTCTTTGACTCCCATCAGGACCTCGGGTTCATTGATCTACTAGTGTTTCACCATCCCCCACCACCTTCATGACTTCGTCTCACTCATTGCCCATCTTAAAATTCCATGGTCATTCAGTCATTATTCCCTTGCAAATATCCTTCATTTCCTTGTTCCTCTCTTTCTTTGACACACTTGTTGGGATAAAGCAAAAATGTAGTTGTATTCTCTTCTTTGCCTTCTCCACGCCTGCAGCTATGGGTTCCCAGGTAGTTCAGTGGTAAAGCCAATGCAGGAAATCCATGTTCAATCCCTGGGTTGTGAAGATCCTCTGGAGAAGGGAATGGCAGTCCATCCAGTATTCTTGCCTGGGAAATCCGATGGACAGAGAAGACTGGTGGGCTACAGTCTATGGGGATGCAGAGAGCCTGACACGACTTAGTAACTGACCACACACACCTTCAACTGGACCATTTTCCCTGGCCCATTCATAATCTACTTTCCTAACTATCTTGTGCTTTTTTTTTTTTTTGCTCTCTTCAAATCTATTCACCCATCTTTTCTCTCAGTTTCTGGCTTCCTTTCCACTTTTCTGAGAAAATTAAGGAATCAGAAGAAAAGTGCCACAAATTCCCACCTCCACACCCACCCATCTTCCTATATCTGATTTCTGTTACAATGGACAAAATCTCTCCATTCTCAGTTAAGGAAATTCCAGCATGCTGCTATACCATCTTATTGTTCTGACCTCCCACTTTCCTGTATAGGTATAGCTCCATTTATCTCTTAACCTTTACACAAAATTCTTTAAGATACTGACCTGGGCAATAATCACCATTTCCAAAAGTTTTTTTTTTTTTTTTAATTCTTTCTTTTACTCATTTTAATCAAGTTTTTGCTCCAATGAAAGCACTCTTATTAAGGCCACTGGCAATTCCCATCCTGCTAAATGCAGTAGAAGGCCCTCAGCTGATATTTACAGAGTGAATGAATGAAACATCCTAAGCCTCATTTTCTTCATGTGTAAAATGAGATAATAACACATAGTTTTATGGTATTGTTATGAATATTAATCAACATTCTATAAGCAAAAGATTTAGCAAAGTAAGTGCTAAGTTAAATATTGAGCAAAGGAAGTTTGCTACATTTAGAGAGAAAATATTTACCTGCAAAGCCTGTGAAGCTTCCCCCAATACTTAACCTATAAGGAAAGGTGTTGATCATATAAGGTAGCTACCTCTGGCCCAGATGGTAAGGTTTCTTCCAGTTCCAGCAAAGAGGACAGATTTAATTTTTATAACTTGGTTATTAAATGTTTCATTGATATACTGAAAGATGAGAATTTATATTGTTTTTTAATGAGATGGTAGGACTTCTTTCCAGAGAGGGCAAAGTTAAGATCTGGGTAAATGAGATATCAGTACATTGAGTTTGTTCAAATAATGCATATCAGAATATAAAGAATATGTGTGAAACCATCAGAGAATAAGTGACTCCTGAGAGAGAGAGAGGAAGAAAGAGAGAGAGGTGGGAAAAAGGGGAGGGAGGGAGGCAGTAAAAAGAAGTGGCTAAGAACTGAGCTATAGCTCTTTGGTTGGAAACACTGGAAAGATGGTCTGGCCAAGCCACAAATAAATAGGTGAGCCATGGAAAGGATTCTAGGGGATGCAGCATTTCTCTGTAAGACTCCCATCATATCCTTTTGGAGGGAATATACATTTCTGAAAACTTTGAGGGCAATTTGGCAATGTGTGTGTGTGTGTGTGTGTTTTTACTATTAAATGCTTTTTAATTTTTAATTATGATCAGGAAAAGATGGCAAAGTATTTTTAATTGGAGGACAATTTTTAATTGGAGGATAATTGCTTTACAATGTTGTGTTGGTTTTATTTCACTATTCATGGGGCTAGACAAAACAATCAATGGAAAGGAATAAAGATCCCTGAAAAAGGCTTATGCATATTGTTGTTGTTCAGTTGCTCAGCTGTGTCTGACTCCTTGTGACCCCATGGACTGTAACACGTCAGGTTTCCCTGTCCTTCACCAACTCCTGGAGTTTGCACAAATTCATGTCCATTAAGTCCACGATGCCATCCAACCATCTCATCCTCAATCGTCTCCTTCTCCTCCTGCCTTCTATCTTTCCCAGCATCAGGGTCTTTTCTAATGAGTCAGCTCTTCGCATCAGGTGGCCAAAGTATTGGAGCTTCAGCATTAGTCCTTCCAATGAATATTCAGGACTGATTTCCTTTAGGAATGTGTGTTTTAAAATTTGAAGCAAAACTGTCTTTGATCTAATCACTCCATTTGTAGAAACTTATGCTAAAGAATGCCAACAAAAGTCTGTATAGTCAAAGCTATGGTTTTTCCAGTAGTCATGTATGGATGTGAGAGTTGGACTAGAAAGAAAGCTGAGCATGAAGAACTGATGCTTTTGAACTGTGGTGCTGGAGAAGACTCTTGAGAGTCCCTTGGACTGCAAGGAGATCTAACCAGTTAATCCTAAAGGAAATCAGTCCTCAATATTCACTGGAAGGACTGATGCTGGACCTGAAGCTCCCATATTTTGGTCACCTGATATGAAGAACTGACTCATTGGAAAAGAACTTGATTCTGGTGAAGCCTGAAGGCAGGAGGAAGAAGGGGACGACAGAGAGTGAGATGGTTGGATGAGATCACTGACTCAATGGACATGAGTTGAGCAAGCTCTGGGAGTCAATGATGGACAGGGAAGTCTGGAGTGCTACAGTCCATGGGGTCACAAAGAGTTGGACACGACTGAGTGATTGAACTAACTGATGCTAAAAAATGTTAATGGATGTTCATAGAGATTTAGTTACAAGACAGTTCCCTGTAACACAAGTCCATCGTATATTAAACAAAAAAGTCTAAATGTCCACCAATAAGAAATTGGTTAAATAAATTGTATAATGTATCTATATAATGGCATTCAGTGCAACCATTACAGAATGTACCAGAAATTATATTCTTACATTGAAATATGTTCACAATATACTAATATTGTTAAGTTAAAAATCAGGTTATAAAATAATATGTAAAGAACAAGTTACACTTTTGTAAATGTATAGGGAGCAAAGTTTGAAAGAATGTACAGCTAAATATTCATAGTTGTGGAATGGCAATGATTTTCATTTTCTTCTTTTTATTATGTTTTACAATTTTTCTACAAGTATGTATTATTTACATAATAAAAGTTAAATGCAGGGATGTCCCTGGTGATCCAATGGCTAAGACTTCTCACTCCCAATGCAGGGGGCCCAGGTTAGACCTCTGGACAGGGAACTAGATCTCATATGCTGCAATTAAGACCCGCCACAACCAAACAAATAAATAATTTTTTTTTAAAAATTAGGGGACTTCCCTACTGGTCCAATGGTAAAGAATCTTCCTTGCAGTGCAGGGGCCGCAGGTTCCAACCCTAGTCAGGGAACTGAGATCCCACATGCCACGGAGCAACTAAGTCTGCATGCCACAACTACGAAGACTGCACACTCTGGAGTTGACACGTCAAAACCCAAGGCACATAAACAAATAAATATTTTTAAAAGTTAAATACAGAAAGCAAAGTTAGTCCACCATTTAGTTTAGAATTCACCATTTTTCCCCTTTCTCTTGGTCCATAGTGACCATATACAAATAAAGTTGGAAAATAGTGACATACACATTAATAAATGTACACCAGGAGGTAAGATATTTGAGAAGAATATCTCTCCATTCATTCATTAAATAGTTATAAGTATGACCTGTGGCCTGGACACTGTACCATTATCCAGCCAAGAATGAGAGTGATGTGTACTCCCCTGCTCCATGTAATTTTTCATCCACTGGAGAAAACAGATGTTAGGTAACTAATTATGTAAGTACAAGGATTGTTACAGAAGTTCAAAATGGGAAGGAAATCCAAAAAAGAGGGGATATATGTAAATGTATAGTTGATTCACTTTGCTGTACAGCAGAAAATACATTTGTAAAGCAACTATACCCCAATAAAATCTAAAAAACAAAAATAACTTCAGGTGTGATGGGAGCACACAAAGTCTTGAATCCAGTCTCAGTTCAGTTCAGTTGCTCAGCCATGTCCAACTCTTTGCGACCCCATGAATTGTAGCATGCCAGGCCTCCCTGTCCATCACCAACTCCCGGAGTTCACTCAAACTCACGTCCATCGAGTCGGTGATGCCATCCAGCCATCTCATCCTCTGTCGTCCCCTTCTCCTCCTGCCCCCAATCCCTCTCAGCATCAGGGTCTTTTCCAATGAGTCAACACGTCACACGAGGTGGCCAAAGTATTGGAGTTTCAGCTTTTTTTTTTTTTTAATTTAATTTAATTTTATTTTATTTAACTTTACAAAGGAGTTTCAGCTTTAACATCATTCCTTTCAAAGAACACCCAGGACCGATCTCCTTTAGAATGGACTGGTTGGATCTCCTTGCAGTCCAAGGGACTCTCAAGAGTCTTTTCCAACACCACAGTTCAAAAACATCAATTCTTTGGTGCTCAGCTTTCTTCATAGTCCAACTCTCACATCCATAAATGACCACTGGAAAAACCATAGCCTTGACTAGATGAACCTTTGTTGGCAAAGTAATGTCTCTGCTTTTGAATATGCTATCTAGGTTGGTCATAACTTTCCTTCCAAGGAGTAAGTGTCTTTCAATTTCATGGCTGCAATCACCATCTGCAGTGATTTTGGAGCCCCCAAAATAAAGTCTGACACTGTTTCCCCTGTTTCCCCATCTATGTCCCATGAAGTGATGGGACCAGATGCCATGATCTTCGTTTTCTGAATGTTGAGACTTAAGCCAACTTTTTCACTCTCCTCTTTCACTTTCATCAAGGCTTTTTAGTTCCTCTTCACTTTCTGCCATAAGGGTAGTGTCATCTGCATATCTGAGGTTATTCATATTTCTCCTGGCAATCTTGATCCCAGCTTGTGCTTCTTCCAGCCCAGCGTTTCTCATGATATACTCTGCATAGAAGTTAAATAAGCAGGGTAACAATATACAGCCTTGACATACTCCTTTTCCTATTTGGAACCAGTCTGTTGTTCCATGTCCAGTTCTAACTGTTGCTTCCTGACCTGCATACAGATTTCTCAAGAGGCAGATCAGGTGGTCTGGTATTCCCATCTCTTTCAGAATTTTCCACAGTTTGTTGTGATCCACACAGTCAAAGGCTTTGGCATAGTCAATAAAGCAGAAATAGATGTTTTTCTGGCATTCTCTTGCTTTTTCCATGATCCAGTGGATGTTGGCAATTTGGCCTCTGGTTCCTCTGCCTTTTCTAAAACCAGCCTGAACATCTGGAAGTTCATGGTTCACGTATTGCTGAAGCCGGGCTTGGAGAATTTTGAGCATTGCTTTACTAGCGTGTGAGTCTAGGTGCATGCAAAAAGGTTCCTCTGGGTGAGTAATATTGAAGCTAAGACCTGAGGCTTAGTAAACTTGGCCACACATAGAGGAGGGAAGAGAATTCAGTGCAGAGGGAGGGAAGAAAGTTCTCAGCAGATAAATGAGCGTGTGCAAAAGGCCCCTGAGTCAACAATAAAATAATACATTTGAGACAATGAAAGAACATGAGGGCCCTGAGAACCCTTGGGGAATGGGGAGAGACAGGTGTGCCTCTGGGCAGAGTTTCTGGAGCTTTAGCACTAGAAACAACGTTCTTGATGGGAAAGCTGCCCATGCCCATGTGAATGGAATGAATGAGCCACATCTAAACCAGATGGACACTGCAGAGTTTCAGAGGGTGTTGGCCCTAATGTTCTTTAATACCACACATGCATGACCTCACTTCACTTTGCCCACCATTCTACGAGGTGAGTCCTCTTACCACCCCAGTTTTACATATGAAGAAACTAATGCTTGGAGAGGTTAAGTGTCCCAAATTAAAAGACAAGTGAATAACAGAAAGGGAGTTCAAACCCAAGGAAAGTCCATGTTGGCCCCTAAATGGGTGGAGTGAGGGAAAGGAAATTTAGGACTGGACGTGTACCATCAGTCTCTAGATGCAGATGTGCAGGGGAAATTCCATTTCTTTCATTCCTTGCACAAAGTTTGAAGTCTTTGGTTTAATGAGCTGGTAAGAAACTTGAACTCAGCCTTCTCAAAGTCTCCTGCTCTTGCTGGGGCTGTGGTCTGGCTGTGGGGTTTCAGGCAGAACCATGGTTCTGGGGCATCCCCTCTCTGTGGTGCCTGCTGCTGAGTCCTCTCTCCTGGGCCTCCTCAGTCCCAAGACATGGGGTACAGGAGCCCTTCATGAGGCTGGGGGTCTCAGGCCTGGAACTTGGTCTTCCTGGTGCCACATGCTGAGGTCCTGACCCAACCTATAGGGGCTGCAAGGACCCACAGCCCACCCTTCCCTCCCGACCCCTTGCTCTTCTAGGCTGAGGGGGTCTCTCCTCCATGCCATCCTCAGAGACCCTGGACTCTGGCTCCCAGACTCTGGCCTGCTTCCTGGATTATGCCTTTGGAAAGAAATCTATAAAGAAAAATGCCTCGATAGACAGGTCAGAGGCAGCTTGACTCCCAAGTTATTCCCAGAAAGTCACTTCATATCCTTGGGATGATTTCCTTCTCAGAAGCCCTTCTGTGGGTTTCCTCTGAGCCCTCTGAGCACATCCTCTATGAGGACCTGCACCACTGACCTCCAGGTCCCATTGTCTTTCCCGGTTTCAGATCCATTGGAAGGAACATACCAGCACTGAGCTTGGCCTGATTTCTGCCTACCTGATCTCCATTGTGAGTGTCTCTGGGAAATTGCCAGTGTGCTTTGGCTCCACATTGGTCTACTTCTGGTCTCTAGAGTTATAATGACCTTGCAGACTCAGTTATGAACCAGGAGTCAGGAGTCCTGGTTCTAGCTGTGTGACCTTATACAAGTTACTTCATGTCTGGTTTTACTCTCAGCGTTTGCAAAATGATCTGGCTGGATGACTGTTGATGATTCAACAAAGGCCCTCTGGTACTGCATCAACCTGAGGGGCCAGGAAGATTGAGAGTGGCTACAAGAGAAGCTGACATGGAAATTGGTCGAAGAAGTGAGTAGCTGGCCTTGGTTAAGGTAAGGTAGGGGCAAGTTAGAGAAGATTCCCAGAGCGGGGAGACTCAGGTCTTTAAAGATGTACAGGAGGTTTTGAGAGATAAGCGAGGCAGACATTTGGGGAAGCAGGAATGAACAAAGGCTTAGAGGTGTCACTGGGTTGGTGTGGGTGGGGGCCTGTGAGTGTCCGTGTGGCAGGAGACAAGGCTAGTGTAATCAAGGAGAAGACACAGAATGTGAGCCTGGAGTGTGAGCGAGATCAGATGGTGAGGGGCTATGTGTGACTAAGGAGCTGGGACTGTGTTCTAAGGACAAGCAGAACTGTGGAAGGCTTTAAGTCAGAGAACTAGTAGATTCAAATGTTTAGAAAGTTCACCCTGATAGCAGTGTTGAGGATATTAGGGAGGGCCAGACAGGAAACAGGGAGTCCAGTGAGAAGGTGCCATTATAATCCCAAGAAAGAGTGAGGTGTGAGAGGGGGAGGTTAGAAGGATAATCCAACGTGGAACGTGCAGACAGAGTGGGCCAGACTCGGTGACTGACTGACTGAATCCAGGAAGCAGGGATGCCTGGCCTGGCCAACTGGGTAGACTCACTGAGATCAGGAGGAAAGGCAGGCTTAGATGGGGAAATCATGGATTCCACATTGGCCATGTACAGTTTGAGTTGCTATTCACATGCTAAAGGGAATTTTCCAACAGGCAGTTAGGTATAACATTTCTAATGCTCAGGAAGTAGGTCTGGATGAAAGATGTGCTTGAGAGCTATTGCTTATTAGCACTCACTGAAATCATGGGTGTTGATGGGACCACCAGTGAGGAAATGTAGGATGAAAGGGAAAAAGAGGACCAAGGCTGGATGTTAGGGCACCAGCACTTAAGACACACATGGGAAAGAAGGAAGCAGCAGGAGAGAAACCAGAAACAACAGCCAGAGAAGGGAAGACAAAAATCGAGTTGCTTTTCTATTTCATATCTTCCTTTCTTACAGGTGAAGGACCGGGTGGAACATCACATTTGGTCATTTGGGAAGGAGAAGAATCTCTTTGACTATGTCCAGGTAGAAATGGAGTGGGTGGGAGGTGACATGTGAAAGTGGGGGGTGGGGATTAGATTCCCAGTGTGAATTGGGAAGTAAAGGGAAAATACTATGTAATCCCTTACCCTACTGCAAAGAGACATGTGCAACACTTCACGCCTAGACCTGTACTGAAATGTCTGCCATTTAGCATGTGACATAGGTGAAATCATCATTAATCCCGGGGACACAGAATCATCTCTTTTTAGCAGACTTACCTTGAGGCCATTTCAAATATATGTCTGGAAGGGAAAAAGTTGGAATTAGCCAGATATTTTTTGGCTCAGTAGAGTCAGAAGCAAAGTATTTTTAGTGATGAGCCAGAGACCACCACAAACATGCCAGCAGTAGTCACCCTCCAGGCGGGGTGCATGCTCAGCTCTGCCCTGCATACATGCCAGGGACACTGGCAGCATGCCAGCTGCAGAGAAGGGTGGCGTTTACTTGAGCTTTTGTTTCTGTGCTTTAGAGTCTAGAGGTTCAAGGAGTGCTAGGCTAAGTCCCCATGCCCATCTGGCAGAGGCTGTGGGCAGCTGGCAACACTCAGCACACAGTAGGTGCTTGGTTAATCTGACAGGGTGAAGGGAAAGATTAGGACCTGATTAGCCCCCCTCATTGGGTAAGTTCGACCTCACTGGGATGTTTGACGATATACAGTCTCCAGTCAGAGAGCATGACAGGAGTGTGGAGTATCTCTGTTTTCCACAGCCCAGGTAGGGGTGGGACCAAGCAGGACGGTGTCAGGATGGCAGGACATTAGATGCTTTTTGCTTTAGCACTTCCTCAGAAAGCAATGTGTCTGGACAGGCCCAGGCGGAGTAAATGTGTTCTCAATTCTCTTTAAGTGGCTCCAGACCAATTGCATGATGGTGTTTGGCTGGGAATGATTTTCAGAAAAGCATAATGGACATCATTTATATACCTGAATCAGGGTAAGCTTACTAAAGTGTTGTTTTTGTTGTTTTTTTTTTTTTTCCTGCTGTTGGAATTTGAGCATCTTCATTCGGTAACACTGCTTACTCTATCCTTCTCACATCTTGGCTGAAGCCTGACTTCAGAATAAGATAGTGCATGCATTCACCACTGATTGGCTGGGTGATCTCAAACAGGGTACTTAATCCCTCTGAGCCTCTATGTCTTGAGCTGAAAAGTAGAGAGAAGGCCATGACCGGTTGACAGAATTACCGTGGCGATAAATGAGAGTGTGAGAAGTACCTAAGCAGAGCTTTGGTCACAGAGGGAGCTCCCGATGAGGGATGGTTCCTCCGGCTGAACAAATAACAGAGAAATGAATGATTGCTTCTCATGCTTTCAAATTGCTGCAGTATGCACACGCACCTGTGCACAGGGCTTCGGACACAAGAGGGCACACCTCACTCTGTCTGAGGGGGTGGAAGGGCCTCAGGCTGGAGGTGACAAGTGAGCAGAGAACTGATGGGTGTGGGGCAGAGGTGGGGCAAGTGGAAAGAAGCAGAAAGCACTTTTAGGCAAAGGGAGCACCACCCAGAACAGGCAGGCAACTCGTAAGTACTTTACAGACTCTGTATGTAAAGGGATGTTTTACATGACTGAGGTAAAAATAGGCAGTGGGTGGTGAAGCTGGAAAGGGGGGCGAGACCTCCCGGGATGTGGGGCTGGATCCTGAGCTGGCCACTGGCCTGGCCAGGTCTGTGTTCAGAGAGGGAACTGGCAGGTGCAGAGGATGGAGTGGGGAGAGGCTGGAGACTGGGAGATTTATTACAATTATTTAACTTTGTCACTAGCAGCAACAGTTACTTTTTATGGAGCACCTGTAATCTTTCACGCAGAGCATTTACACAGCTTTCCTGTTTCATCCCTGACCCCCTGCTCTGTGTGATAGACACATTTATTCCCAACTACAACTGAGACAGCTAGATGCAAAGAGGTTAAGGAACTTGCCAGGTCACATGATGAGTAATTTCTGAAGCTGGAATTCTACCTCAGGTGTGTGTCCGACTCCCAGGCCTGTGCCATCCTGCTGCCCCTGGTCAATGAACAGGTGGAGAAGAGAGTCCTACCCTTGAGACCCAGGTCAGTGGTGGGGTCTCTGCTGCCCTTTGAGAGCTCTGATGACAAGGGCCTTCCTGCCTGATCCTCAACCACATTCTTGGCTACAGGGACCTACCCACCTGGGGTGGCCTTGCCACCTCACTCTCTACCCATTCCATAAACACACACACACACACAGTCACAGTATTTTGACCTGAGATACTGTTTTTGCTTAAACTACGTCCTAATTTGGCCTCACTTCTTGGATACTATGTTTTTTCTGAATCTTCCCTCAGTGTCTGCTGTTTGGACTGTCCCCTCTCTACCTGCTCCAGCTTAGTAAAGACCCAGATTTTTGGTCCTCAGCCCTCTTAGTCTGACTGTCCTGAAATAATGGTCAGGCTATACCCATTCCAGTTCCAAGATGTGAAACAACTGTTGTGTATTTAGTTCACCTCAAGTTTAAAGGAGAGGTCACAAAACTGAGAGTCAGAATGTCTTGGTTCAAATGCCAGCTCTGCCACTTCCTAGCAGTGTACCTTGAGCAGTTTCCAGAATTTCCATGAATGTGCTAAATAGAGCAAGCAACAAAAACCTATTCTTGTGTATGTAAACAAAAGAATAGAATTCATGGGGAGGACACAAATCACTCACAGAAGCAAGTAGTCAAATCACCTGGCCTTGGGAAGGACAGGAAGCAAGAGCCCTCTAGGGGTCGCAGAACCAGTGACCTACGGGCTCTCCCGGGCTGGCCAATAGGACCTGCTTCCTGTGTTGTGATGATCATCTAGATTCTGGGCTCCAGGGGATTGCTTGCCTTGGGTCAGTTGCCCATGTTCCTTGATGTCATTATGACTGACAAAACACTAGAATCATAAGGCAGGAAGCCGGAATATTTTCCCTGAGGAACAGCAGAATACTACTGCCAGCAGGGTAGTACTTCCAGCTCAGAAGGAAAGAAATCTGAGCATGCGTGAACAATCACTGTCCTCTACTCTGAGACTCAGCTGCCATGTAAAAAGGGCCAAGGTGTGATGTGGGAATGTTGTGCCTATTCAAAAGATTGCTGTTTTCAGGATCACATCAACTGAGAATAATCCTTCCAACTACAAGACAATATACAGTGTAGAGGCTGATTTTTTTTCTTCCACATTAAAAAAACAGAGATAGATTTTAAGGCACTCTCATCTTAAAATATTAAAGGACACTGTACTCTCTTCCCCTCCTTGAAGTTAATTAAAAGCTACAAAAAAAAAGAAAAGAAAAACAGAGAAATCACCATCTTTGAATAAATTAGAGAAAAAACACCTGTAAGTCCCCAAACAAAAACACTCAATAAAAATATAATTTTTCAAGCAAAAACATATCTTTAAATATAGTGGGCAGAATACCGAGTTCTCAAATGGTAGTTGGCATAAAGTTTCATCCAATGATGGCTGGCACACATTTTCAATGCCTGTGAGTGTGAGAGGGCCCCAGGAGCATCCCTGACTCCATTCCCTATTCCAGGACAGCAGAAGAGACAGGGAAAGATGCACTATAGATGTGTAACCTCTCAAAGACATCTACTGGAAGGGTGGCAGGAAGAGGAGAGAAAGCAGCAATAGCAGGTTTGTTCTTGTTGTTATCAAGACAAATCACCCGTTACATAGAAGGCTTCATTGTAAATACATCATCCTTATCTTAATGTTACCCTAAAGGAACAACACCTAAAGCTGAATACATGTATCCTAGGCAGAGGAGGCAGCATATTAAGAAAGAAGGCATTGTGAAACAATGCACCCAAATTGCAGTCGCCAACCAGCCCATTCCTCTGCTTTCTGCCCCTTTCAGCACCATTCTGTAGTAAACGGCTCTCCCAGATGGATTGGTGCCCTTCAGTAATGAATAATTACCAGAAACAATCCAGCATGAGATCTATACTTCAGTTCAGTCACTCAGTCGTGTCCGACTCTTTGCGACCCCATGAATCACAGCACGCCAGGCCTCCCTGTCCATCACCAACACCCGGAGTTCACTCAAACTCATGTCCATCAAGTCGGCGATGCCATCCAGCCATCCCTTTGTTGAAAGGACTGATGCTGAAGCTGAAGTTCCAATACTTTGGCCATCTGATGCGAAGAGCCAACTCATTGGAAAAGAACCTGATGCTGGGAAAGATTGAGGGCAGCGGGAGAAGAGGGCAGCAGAGGATGAGATGGTTAGATAGCATCACTGACTCAAGGGACATAAATCTAATCAAACTTCAGTAGACAGTGAGGGACAGGGCAGCCTGGCGTGCTGTAGTCCATGGGGTCACAGAGGATCAGACACGACTTAAGAATTAAAGAACATCAACAATTATGGAAAAAGAGAATTAGTCAATAATAAGCAGGTAAAGTTCAGAAGAGAGGTTCAAGAAGGAAATAAAGCCATCACCAAAATGAAATGAAATTTTAATTACAATATACCACGTTCACCGATCAGACCGAGAGAGATTCAATCATCAGATAGTCCACACTGTAACCAAAGTTATAAGTGGATAGATAACAGTTCTAAATGAATAGATAACAGATTCCCACAGTACGTGAAGTGGGAATGTCAGAGGCCAAATTTGGCATTATTAACATTAGAACGCTACAGGCACAAAAATAGTCTTGCAGCATTCTTTTTAACAGTAAAAATTTGCAAGCAACCTAAGTGTGGACCAAAAGGAGACTGGCTGAAGTTTGATAAACTCGAACAAAATAATTTGACATAGTTATTAAAAGGATAAGGTGCTTATGAGCAAATATCTCTTAAATTGTTAATCAGGTTTAGAAGAGGAGCTGCAGAATAGCATATATAAAATAAATTCATTTGTGTAAAATGAAAAAGGATATATATTATATCCATTTTTATGTTTAAATGCATGCACATGCATACAAGTTTCTGGAGGATTACACAAGAAACCGTTACTTATAAAACAGATAATAAATGGGAAACTACTTTGTAGCTCAGGGAACTCTACTCAGTACTCTGTGGTGATCTAAATAGGAAGGAAATCCAAAAAGGATAAGTATATGGATACATATAACTGATTCACTTTGTTGTACAGGAGAAACTAACACAACATTGTACAGCAACTGTACTCCAATAAAAATTAATTTAAAAAATACATACTGCTATATATGCAAAATAAATAACAAGGACCTACTATGTAGCACAGGGAATTATATTCAGTATTTGGAAGGAATGATGCTAAAGCTGAAACTCCAGTCCTTTGGCCACCTCATGCGAAGAGTTGACTCATTGGAAAAGACTCTGATGCTGGGAGGGATTGGGGGCAGGAGGAGAAGGGGACGACAGAGGATGAGATGGCTGGATGGCATCACCGACTCGATGGACGTGAGTCTGAGTGAACTCCGGGAGTTGGTGATGGACAGGGAGGCCTGGTGTGCTGCGATTCATGGGGTCGCAAAGAGTCGGACACGACTGAGTGACTGATCTGATCTGATCTTATAAGAGAAAAGAATCTGAAAAAGATCAGATATATGTATATATAATTGAATCAGTGTTCTGTACACCTGAAACTTACACAATATAGTAAATCAACTACAGGTCAATTTAACAAAAGAAACTGTTACTAGTGTTCATCTGTGGTGAGTGGGCTTGGGGACTGCGTTGGAAGGAAACCTCTTTTCAATGAATAGACCTTTGTACTTTAAAAAAAAGTCCTATGTAATTATCAATTTTTAATTTAAGTAACTACTTAAAAAAGAAACAGAGAGGAAATAGGGGAGGGAAGGGGTGGTGGCTTGTTCTTAGGTCTTGTTCTTCCTCTGGCTTCTGTCCAGTTTCAGTGATCTGAGGAATTGTAAACTTCTCTAGGGATGGAGGAGGGGAAAGAAAATTCCATTGGTATATGAAAGTAGAGTAAGCAATTGTAGAAGGGGGTGGGTGGTGAAGGGGAGTGGCTTGAGATAATCAAAAGTTTAAAGATGTAATCAATATTTGTGAAATGCTTGCAGGTAGCAAAGCCCTTCATATGCATTATCTCCATCATGTCTCTGAGCATTGCTATAAGTTATGTGCTTGTCAGACCCACCTTATAAACAAAGGCCTAAGTGAATATAAGACCTCTCAGAGAAGGCACTGGCGACCCACTCCAGCACTCTTGCCTGGAAACTCCCACGGACGGAGGAGCCTGGTGGGCTGCAGTCCATGGGATCACCAAGAGTTGTACACGACTGAACAACTTCACTTTCACTTTTCACTTTCATGCATTGGGGAAGGAAATGGCGACCCACTCCAGTGTTCTTACCTGGAGAATCCCAGGGATGGAGGGGCCTGGTGGGCTGCCGTCTCTGGGGTCTCACAGAGTTGGACACAACTGACGTGACCTAGCAGTAGCAAAAACACTCAACTAGTAAATGGCTGAGCTGGGATCGAAACCAGGCCGTGCCCTCCAGAGCTACTGTTCTTTGCCCACACTGCACTTCCCAGCACGCGAGCTGAGGGTCCTGAGAGGCAACGAGAGGGATTGTGTGGATGAGGAAGTCAGAAATTGGGTGGTGAGGCAGTTTCTTTGTATGTTTTCTCAGGACAGGCTCTGAGGAGGGCTGCCAACTCTATGTGTCTGAGAAGACAAAACCAGCCAAGAGTGAAAATTCATCCCACTGAGGAGTTTAAAAAATAATTTCCAGCTGGAAATTGCATTTCATCATTTCATCCTCTAAAGTTCAGCATTCAACTCCCCATGGTTGACTTGACTTTAAAAAAAAAAAAAATGATTCCAGCATCTCAATTCAATACACAGTGAGTCGGAAGTCCTGTGCATCCATGCTGAGAAAGGCTGACTGACTTGGCACGTCCTGGCAAATAAGATAGGAGACTGCACACCCGTCAGGCATCTGAACCCATTTTCATCATTCATTATTACTAAAGAAGATAGATTTGTGCTCGTGTGGAGACAGTGGATAATACTAATCTGCAGTGAGATATTCAGAGACTAGGAGGTTCTTTATCACTAGTTTCCTGGGAAATGGTTTTTCTAAATCTAAGAGCCAACCAGACAAAGAAGAAAGTCCAAAAAAAGAGGAGATATGTGTATCCATATAGCTGATTCACTTTGCTATACAGTAGAACCCAATACAACATTGTAAAGCAACTATATGCCAATAAAAATTTTTAAAAACCAAAAGGAAAAAAAGACAATGACTAAGAGATTTTCTGAGCTCTGTTTCTGCCCAGAGAGCCGCAAACCTGAACAGAGAGGAAATCAGTTAAAAGGGAGCATTGGGTTGGAGTCAGCCAGATTGGGTTTAAGCCCTACCTCTTCCCATTCACAAGTAATATGACCTTTGGCAAGTTCTTTCCTTTCCCTAAGCTTCAATACAGCCCTGAAGTTTGATTTGCTCACTTCCTAGGTTTTATTGTAAGGATCAAACAAAATAGCCTATGTAATCAATAGCAACTTAAACTTATGTGTTCAATCAACTACGTTTACTTTAATCAAAGTAGTAGTTCAGAGGAAATGAAAGACCTTGATTGGGGCAAATCAGTCAGTTCAGTTCAGTCGCTTAGTCATGTCTGACTTTTTGCCACCCCATGAACTGCAGCACACCAGGCCTCCCTGTCCATCACCAACTGCTGGAGTCTACCCAAACCCATGTCCATTGAGTCGGTGATGCCATCCAGCCGTCTCATCCTCTGTCGTCTCCTTCTCCTGCCTTCAATCTTTCCCAGCATCAGGGTCTTTTCAAATGAGTGGGTTCTTCACATCAGGTGGCCAAAGTATTGGAGTTTCAGCTTCAACATCATTCCTTCCAATGAACACCCAGGACTGATATCCTTTTGGATGGACTGGTTGGATCTCCTTGCAGTCCAAGGGACTCTCAAGAGTCTTCTCCAACACCACAGTTCAAAAACATCAATTCTTCGGCGCTCAGCTTTCTTTATAGTCCAACTCTCACATCCATACATGACCAATGGAAAAACCTTAGCCTTGACTAGATGGACCTTTGTTAACAAAGTAATGTCTCTTCTTTTTAATATGCTCTCTAGGTTAGTCATAACTTTCCTCTAAAGGAGTAAGTGTCTTTTAATTTCATGGCTGCAATCTCCATCTGCAGTGATTTTGGAACCCAGAAAAATAAAGTCAGCCATTGTTTCCACATCTATTTTCCATGAAGTGATGGGACTGGATGCCATGATCTTAATTTTCTGAATGTTGAGCTTTAAACCAATTTTTTCACTCTCCTCTTTCACCTTCATCAAGAGGCTCTTTAGTTCTTCTTCACTTTCTGCCATAAGGGTGGTGTCATCTGCATATCTGAGGACACTGATAATTCTCCCAGCAATCTTGATTCCAGCTTGTGTTTCTTCCAGTCCAGCGTTTCTCATGATGTACTCTGCATATAAGTTAAATAAGCAGGGTGACAATATGCAGCCTTGACGTACTCCTTTTCCTATTTGGAACCAGTCTGTTCCATGTCCAGTTCTAACTGTTGCTTCCTGACCTGCATACAGATTTCTCAAGAGACAGGTCAGGTGGTCTGGTATTCCCATCTTTTCAGAATTTTCCAAAGTTTATTGTGATCCACACAGTCAAAGTCTTTGGCATAGTCAATAAAGCAGAAATAGATGTTTATGTTTTTCTGGAACTCCCTGGCTTTTTCGATGATCCAGCAGATGTTGGCAATTTGATCTCTGGTTCCTCTGCCTTTTCTAAAACCAGCTTGAACATCTGGAATTTCACAGTTCACATACTGCTGAAGCCTGGCTTGGAGAATTTTGAGCATTACTTTACTAGCGTGTGAGATGAGTGCAATTGTGTGGTAGTTTGAGCATTCTTTGGCATTGCAAATAGACCCACTTCTATCCAGGAGACATTCTGATCAGAAAGAGCCTAAAGCAGAAGGTGAGAAGCAGCAGAAGGAAGTAGAACCTGGGATCTCTAAGATAAGCCTTTGCCCCAGAAGCGAAGGTGCAAGGAGGAGCCAGCAGGGCTGGAGCCAGGTCAGGACAAGAGGCTGACTCACCCCTGGTCTCGTGCCAGCTCCAGCAGGGACTGTTGACAGAGTAAACTGGTCAAGGAGACAGGCTGAAGTGGATACCATTCTCCCCTGGGGCTGGCCAGAAACACATCCTAAAGCCTATGATACAGAGTGAAGTAAGTCAGAAAGAGAAAGACAGATATCATATATTAATGCATACATATGGAATCTCGAAAGATGGTACCAACAATCCTACGTGCGGGGCAGTAAAGGAGACACAGACATAAAGAACAGACTTTTGGACTCAGTGGGAGAAAGGGAGCGTGGGAGGAGTTGATAGACTAGCATTGAAACATATACCCTACCATATGTAAAACAGATAGCCAGTGGGAGTTTTATGTATGATACAAGACACCCAAAGCTGGTGCTCTGTGACAACCTGGAGCAGTGGGGTGGAGAGGGAGTTGGGAGGGGTGTTCAGGAGGGAGGGGACACATGTGTGCCTATAGCCAATTCATATTGATACATGACAAAACCCATCACAACATTGCATAGTAACTATCCTTCAATTAAAATAAATAAATTTTTAAAGAGAAAAGAAATAAATCCTAGGCTCTTGGCAGGGCTCACAATGGCTAGCAGGAGACTGTTGCCAAAGATGTGAAAACTGCAAGCAAAACAAAGAGGCAGCCTGGGGATGGGCTGCTGTGGGGTGGAGAAGAGACTTTTTTTAACCTCACTTTTCACTTTCATGCATTGGAGAAGGAAATGGCAACCCACTCCAGTGTTCTTGCCTGGAGAATCCCAGGGACAGGGGAGCCTATTGGGCTGCCATCTATGGGGTTGCACAGAGTCGGACATGATTGAAACGACTTAGCAGAAGCAGCAGCAGCAGCAGCAGCATGAACCATCCAAGGTTACTGAGGATGAGCTGTTTCCATTAGGAAATCACCTTTCTTGCTGCTGTGATCAGGCCAACTAAGCTATTACTGATATTACAAAACATCCCTGTGATTAGCCAGGATTAGAATGGGTAGAAGCAGGTGGAGGGGCCAATTCTCCATGTACATTAACTTAGATCCTTAGAGAGCCTGGCCCTTACAGAAATGGTTTCCCTGAGTCATGGTCTAATGTTCATCTCTAGGCTCTTATTGTGAGTCTACGAAATAGCCCCAGGAAGGCTATTTCCTACACTATTCATTATGTCATTCAAATTCTTTAATATAAAAAAACAAAATTTCCATTTGGCAAATTCCTTTTAGAATTGACAGAAACAGTAGACAGGGCATAGAGTTTTTGATTAAAGAGACTTTTAATTGGAATGGTAGCTCTTCTATACACTACTGACACTCTTGACAAATGGTGTAGCTTGCTTCTTAAATGGAGATAGTAACTCTACCTGGAGATGCTGTAGGAATCGCAGGTGCTATTTGTTGGATGTTTACAATGTGCAAAGCATTCTGCAAGCGCCTAATAAGCAGCTCAGTGAATTCTCACAGCAAATGTGTGAGTGTGGAATCATCTTCTCCCCAGCTCACAGATAAAGAGATCGCAGCCCTGAGGCAGAAGGTACTTGCCTGGTGTCTCCCAGTCAGCAAGGACAAAGGTGATGCATGTGAAAGTTCTTGCAGTCATTCAGTGGGTGCTGAGCCAATGTCAGCTGCCTTGTCCTGTTTCCTTAAAAACCTGAAATATTACCTTTTCAATGACTGAAAGACCGAGTTCTAATCTTCCCTGTTTTTCCCTCAAGAGCAATTCAAACCAGTAACTCTGATTCAGGAGTATTTAATCCCCACCCAAGTCACTAACGGAGAAGGCAATGGCACCCCGCTCCAGTACTCTTGCCTGGAGAATCCCATGGACGGAGGAGTCTGGTAGGCTACAGTCCATGGGGTCGCGAAGAGTCGGACATGACTGAGCGACTTCACTTTGACTTTTCACTTTCATGCACTGGAGAAGGAAATGGCAACCCACTCCAGTATTCTTGCCTGGAGAATCCCAGGGACAGAGAAGCCTGTTGGGCTGCCGTCTATGGGGTCGCACAGAGTCGGACACGACTGACGCGACTTAGCAGCAGCAAGTCACTAATGGCTTTGAAGTTTCTATTATAATAGCTCTATTATACGTGTATTTATTGAAAGCCATTTTACATTCTTTTTGAAATAGATTATAAATTCAGGGTCCTTAGATGAGTAACTAACTGCAAGATGACTGCATCCCTGAGTATAAAATAAGTCATTTTTTAAGAAATTCAAACATATTAGAATTCCTGAATCCAAATAAGGACTGTCCTTCAAAAGGGAAACATCCAGAGGCTAAAGACATAATTCAGTGATAAATAATTAAAAATGTTAAAATGACTCCTCTTTGGGAATTGCCTTTAGTATCTATGGCATAATTTTCACATCCCCCAAATAATGGCAAATTCATGTTGCAAGTGGGGGGTTTAATTTTTAGAAACATAGCAGTCGTTCAGAACTAAAACTCTAGACAGAGAAGAGTGATTAAACTTGGAAAAGTAGACTGTGGTCCAAAGCCAAATGACTATGTAAAATATGTCACACCTAAGCTTTCTAATGAAGGTTATGAATCAGCTGTAAAGACTTTGTCAAATCCTAATCTGCAGACAGATGCTTCAGAGGAATTTGCCTACAGAGCCACTAAGAAGATGGTCACTTGTGAAGGTGGGGACCACCCTTCCAGCTGCAATGATGACTGGAGGTGGGAAGGTCCCAGTGAGGGAGACCAGGGGTCTCACATGACTGCTATGAGAAGATGGGCTCAACGTAGCCAGAAAGCATTTGAATTAGGCATCTCAGACAAGGGAACGTGGAGAGGATGATGCTAAAAGTCATCAGACCCCTGCTTTCTCATTTAGTACAGATCAGATTGCTGTGAAGAGAAATACCAGGAACTTTCATTTAAAGGGCCGAGCTTGAGTGAAAGATGTGAAAGAGGAAGGAAGTTCAACCTTGAGGCCACAAGTGCAAAGACAGGAAGAAGAATCTCAGGCTAATCTCAGGAGTCACTGCACCTGAGCTAAATGTCACAGAACCTTCACATATCATGACTCTGAGACACTGCGTTTATCATGCCCAGACCTAGTTGAGCAGTAACCTTCATCGTTCAAAGGACTTTTATATTCCTGTTTCAGTGAACCCTTAAATACCCTTGTGAAATGGATGGGGTGAGTAATGTTATGAAGCCCACTTGATAGTAAAAAGGATGAGACTTAGATAAATTAGTTAACGAATTCTTCAGAGTCACTCAACTTATAACTAAACTGTTACCAGGACCTTGATCTGCTGTCCTCGACTTCTGAATTTAACTAAATTTCTCTTCTCTTTATTGGTAAAGACAAATTTTGAGTTATTTTCTACAAAGAAATGATCATAGTGACTTTAGCAGTCTTGATTAGCATCTCAGAAATTATATCTAAAAATTGCTTCAAAAATTAGGGAAGCCTCTGCCTGACACCTTGTGTCTGAAAATCTAAGAAAACATGCACACCAAAACATTAAATTGTATGTCACCATCTTCCTCTTGAACGAAGCAAAAAAGTCACAAATAACATTCCTAGTGGTTATAAGCTGTACCCCCTTTTCTAAAATACCATCTTCAATAAGCAGTCAGCTAGTCTTCCTAAAATGTACCCTATGGGAGAGATCCCATGAGTCAGACTTGTCAGACCAATCTAGCTAATTACCCACAAGATGCAGAGCCCAGGGTCAAGCTCAGGCTCTCCCAGCTGCCTTCCGGCTCACCTCGCAGCCATCCAAACAAGAGCCCAGTATTTGAGCTCTGGCAGCCTTGATGCTCAAAGCAAGTCATTTTACTCCTAAATCTGAATTTGAGCCAAATTCCTAAAAAATGCAAGGAAAGTTTCAAGTGTGTACTCCTCAAGAAAGATATTTCTCACTAATTTCTTTATCCTCAACATCAGTGGGATATCTGCAACAAAGCTGGTATTTAGGAAGAACCTGAAGTAGATGAAGGGAATAAAAGGGGGGAAAGATGAAAGCAAGGAGACAGGTAGGGAAGGAAAGGCAAAAGGAAGGAGCAGGAGAAGGAGAGTGAGTCAGAAGGAAAACCTGCGTCCCTCACCAAGTGCAGCTGGGTCAGTTCAGCAGTCCCTGTTCCTGGACTTCGTGGCAAGGCAAAGAAGTAGCCGCGTCAGCTCCAGCCTACTCGCCAGTTTTCAGCCCTCAAGGATTTTTAATGAAAAACAGTTATACAAACACATGGTCTCTGTTCACAAACACAGCCGAGGAACAAAGAAAAATGAAGACGGGGAGTTGATTCTACCCAAGAGGCATTTCACCAGGAATTCTTGGCTTACTTTCTCTCTGTGAGCTATGCCCACCTCAGGAGACATCATCATGGCAAAACAGAGATCCAAAAAAGGGAAAAAAAGGAAACCCACCAGGCCTTGTGGAGTCCGGTTTCCAGTTGCACTCTGTCTTTTTGGGTCATGTTTACTGAGGAGATGGTGGAGGTCCTGATTCTTCCAGAGACAAGCATATCCTCTCTGTAAGTTCTTCTGCCAATCTGCCCCCATGACTATGCTGATGCTGTCATCCATAGCCAAATAGATCCCAGGAGATACTTTCTCTACTATGGCTTACGCAGATTTTTTTGCCTCACACATTCATTTTTTGCAATTATTTCTTGATTGTTTGCCATCCGGCAGGCACTGTGCATTATTACTCATCCTTTGCTGTGCAACAGCATCATGGGGGAAAGCAGAAGTCTATGGCTGTGAGTGACGCCTCCCAATGACCTTTTGCTCATTTACAATCTCCTTGGACTTCTCCCCAGGTACCTGTGGAGGGCAGCAGAACCCTTGAACCCACTGGAAACAAGTTCTACAATGGCTCCTAATAACTAATATACAAAGTCAAAAGTCTTCCCTGGCTTTCAAGATTTATGTCATTCAGCAGCACAAGCCTAGCCCTCCCTTGCTGCACAGGAGTGCCAAATCCCTCTCAGTCTTCTGGACCTTCTTTTCATGTCAAGGTCACTGATATCCCATATGGTGGCTTTGTAAGAATTTAGAAACAAATATTCCTTCCTGTCTTCCCTAGTGGCTCAGAGGTTAAAGCGTCTGCCCGCAATGCGGGAGACCTGGGTTCGATCCCTGGGTCAGGAAGTTCCCCTGGAGAAGGAAATGGCAACCCACTCCAGTACTCTTGCCTGGAGAATCCCATGGACAGAGGAGCCTGGTGGGCTACAGTCCACAGGGTCGAAAAGAGTTGTGCACGACTGAGCAACCTTACTTACTTACTTACTATTCCTTCATGAAGACTTTTTTTCCATCTGATGCAAGATTGGTCAGAATAGATAATTTTGCTAGAACAAAACATTTAACTCTTATCTTAAAGAAAAGTCTCATAATAGTATACACATGCCCTCCACCATGTGAATGTTCCTCTTTAGATTTTGTGTCTTTGTGTATGTGTGACAGTGCACAGTGGCACTATGCATTGCCTTTCGGTTGAGTGGCTCCATCTCTCATTCTTTCCATACAATTTCTCTGATTCACATCGCAAGTCTTCCACAACTATTTCCCTAATTGCTTATTCATACATTCCACAATTATTACTAGGCCCTGGGAATACAGCTGTAAACATGATGGGTGAGGTCTCTGCTCTCATAGGGAGGGACTATACACAAATATTTGTGAACAAATAATTACAGAAAGGGAAAGGGCAAAAAAGAAGATAAGTGTGATGGGCTTGCATGCAATAGGGGGACTTCATAGGAGGGTTCAGAAAGTTCATTCTGAACAGCTGTTGCTTGAGTGATGAGAAGTCAGTCATGCAAGGATTTGGGGATGAATATTCCCTGGTGGCTCAGGGGACACAGGAGACACAGATTCAATCCCTGAGTCGGGAAGATCCCCTGGAGGAGGGCATGGCAACCCACTCCAGTATTCTTGCCTGGAAAATCCCATGGACAGAGGAGCCTGGCAGGTTTTAGTCCTGGGGGCTGCAAATTGTCAGACGTGACTGAGCATCTGAGCGTGAGCATCCCAGTTAAAAGAAAGAGCAAGGATAAAGGCTGTGGGGCAGGACTATGTTTGGCAAGTTCAGGGCCCAGAAAGGATGACCACTATAGGGAGAGTGGTAAAAGTGATAGGAAATAAAGTCAAGAGGTAGGCAGGGCCTAGGGCATATGAGGTTTCATAGCTGTATGAAGGAGTTTGGATTTTATTCTAGGATTTAAACAGAATTTAAACAAAGTGGTATCATCTGATTTAACTGTTTTAGAAATCCTTCTGTCTGCTCTGTGGAAAATGAATTGTAGGAGCTAGAATGGATCAGGAAAACTAGTTAGGTGTGGAGAAGTCTGTCTAATGTATAAGGATTCTTTCTGACTCTGCCTCACCAGTGATCCTCACCATGCATATGGTTCTGTGTTCCTAGTTGCAAATGGCAGGCTCCATTTTAAGCAGAAAGGGGATTAATTTTAGATTTTAAGTAACTCCCAGAATATAGAAAGAGGCTGAAGAAGCGGTCTTGAGGTCAAGCTTCTTGGAGGTCTGTCCCAAACCATACAGGAGGACCAGCTGGGGAAGGACACTGCAGTAACTGCTTTGCTGAACTCTGAAAGCTGGAGCTCAACTAACCTGTAGCCTCTGGCAGTGAGGCCACTCCTGTGTCAAGGCAGCCATGGGACACTGCTGTCCTTGCTGTCTCCATTGCACAGGTAGGGGCCCAGTGGTTAGAGGTGGGAATTGGGCTCCACCAGTAACTAAGGTGGAGCAGGCAGTTTCTTCCCAAGACTTTAGAAGGCCTGGGAGTCAGAGGTGGGAGGTCAGCCAGAGCTTGTATAAGCAAGCATAAGTCCATATACCATGAAGATCAAGGCTGGATGCCAAGACTAAGGAAACCACGGGTATGGGACAAGTCTTTGATCATAACCCTAAGTGGTTGGGCTGAGAATGTGACATCCAATTGACAGGACAAGGCCAAGCTAAGACACTGCCACAGACACATTCTGAACTGGAATGGCCTCTCCTTTACAGATTTTCTGCCCGTGGGTACACAGTTCATTTTTTACTATTTATTTATTTGGCTGCATTGGATCTTAGCTGCAACATGTAGCATCTTTGGTCTTCGGTGCAGCGTATGAGTTCTTCTTCTTTTCTTTTATTTTTTTTTAAGTTGCTACATGCAGGATCTTTTTTTTAAAAAGTTGCAGTATGAAAACTCCTAGTTGTGGCATGTAGGATCTAGTTCCTTGACCAGGGATCAAACCCAGGTCACCTGCATGGAGAGTGCAGAGTTTTAGCCACTGGATCACCAGGGACGTCCTGCCTCACACAGTTCTTACTCCCTTCTTTCCAATGCAAATATTCTTCAGCCTCACCAGGATCTTCTATGTTGATATGACTCTACTTTCTCCCATTTTGTTTCCTATTCAACACAGACCCTTAGACCATCAGTCTTTACTCATTTACCCACGTTTTTCTTTGAAACACTCATCTCTGGATATTTCCTTCAAGCATACTTAAATTGAAAAGAATCTCAGAGAAAGACATTTGCCTGCCTAGTATCTCAAATGATGGCTCCCCAACTTTCCTCTGGGGAGTTTCCCCTGCCACCTGTTTGTCTATGAAGCCACAGGGCTCAAGCCTTCAATGTACTACATTCACTCTGATCCCGGAGATAGATTCAGGAATAGATACATGACTCAAGCCAATCAGGCCCAATCAGAGTGGGTGCCAGGGCTTTTGTTGAAAGGATCAGGAATAGTGAGGACTTTCGGGCTGGAGTCAGAATGGTCTGTTTCAAAATGGATCCAACCCACAGGGAACAGAGCTGAGAAACAACAGATCCTAATGACATCATTTGGTTCCTGTACCAGATTTATTGATGACAGCCTTGCATTTGTATTTTCAGTTCTTCAGCTAACAACACAGCCACTATTTAAGCCAATTTGGGTTGGGTTGTTTGTCACTTGCAATCAGATAAATTCATTCTTAATTAAGTCTCCTGGATCATTCTTGCCATTTTGCTTCTCTGCTTTCAGGATGGTTAATGAGTGTACATGTATTCTCGGTCGCTTCAGTCGTGTCCGACTCTGTGTGGCCCTATGGACTGTAGCCCTCCAGGCTCTTCTGTCCATGGGATTCTCCAGGCAAGAATACTGGAGTGGGTTGCTACTTCCTCCTCCGAGGGATATTCCCAACCGAGGGATTGAGCTCACATCTCCTGCATTTGCTGTGCTGCAGACCAATTCGTTACTGCTGAGCCACTGGGGAAGCCCAGTTAATGAATACCTTGCTCTAAATACGTGATCTCTAATTACTATTCTAAACCCACCTCACAATTCCACCTCACATTCTCAGTAACATAGTCACTTTTGTATAAATGATTGCTCCCAACTTTAACTACTCTCCTCAAGCATCCACATTATTCTTCTCTTTATAACTACCAAAGGGCTTGCCTGCTGACCCAGTAATCAAATTGAAGCTTTCTTTATTTTCCCAGTCTTGCACTTACAAAAGCCACCAGCAACTAATAACAATTGTTGTGGTACTCTATAAATGTTACTTAAAGAAGACTCTCTTTCTCCCTTGTATCTAAGAAGCTGTATTAACTTTATTTTATAACCCAAGACCTAGTATAGCATCTGGAATATCATGACATCTGGTCCCATCACTTCATGGTAAATAGATGGGGAAAAAATGGAAACAGTGATAGATTTTATTTTATTGGGCTCCTAAATCACTGAGGAGTGTGACTGCAGCCATGAAATTAAAAGATGCTTTCTCGGAAGAAAAACTATGACAAATCTAGACAGCATATTAAGAAGCAGAGACATCCCTTTGCCAACAAAAGTCCATATAGTCAAAGCAATGGTTTTTTTCAGTAGTCCTGTACAGATGTGGGAGTTGGACCATAAAGAAGGCTGAGCACCGAAGAATTGATACTTTTGAACTGTGGTGCTGGAGAAGACTCTTGATAGTCCCTTGGACAGCAAAGAAATCAAATCAGTCAATTCTAGTCAATTCTAAAGGAAATCAACCCTGAATATTCATTGGAAGGACTGATCCTGAAGCTGAAGCTCCAATACTCTGGTCACATGATGTGAAGACTGACTCATTGGAAAAGACCCTGATGCTGGGAAAGATTGAAGGCAAAAGGAGAAGAGGGCAGCAGAGGATGAGATGGTTAGGTAGCATCACCAGCTCAATGGGCATGAATGTGAGCAAACCCGGAAAGATAGTGAAGAACAGGGAAGCCTGGTGTGTTGCATGACTGCAACACACCAGGGAAAGAAAGGAAATGGGGCCTCAAAGAGTTGGACACAACTGAGCAACTGAACTGGACTTTGAAACTATGACATCGTTATGGCTGAAAATGATGGAAAGAAAGGAAACATAGGGCAGTTTCAATTACTGTGTGCTGCAATATATATACCTGGAAATGTGGGAAGAAGGTCTCTGATGGGGAATGGGGCTCAGTTGAATCACTTTGGTTTAAAGGGTAGCAAGGCACAGAAGTGGAGTCAGTATTACTCCCGCTTTAGGAAGGAGGGAACGGAAACTGCCCTGGCTAAGAGAACCCGTGGCCGTGGTGAACTCTGGTTACAGCTACCAATTACTAACTGCTCTGCAGAACTGGACAGCCCCTACCAAACCTTTGCAGGAACTGCTGACACATCGCTTCATTTCTAAGGTTTTTACATCTACATATGCCTTCGATCTTACAACAATTAAACAAAAAGGGTACTTTCATTTACTTTACTTCAATTGGAGATTATTTCCCAAAATGTTAATGAAAAAGGCAAACAGAAACAACCCAAACTTTGCAGGACTGGGAAATGTAGTTTTTACCGGAGGTGTCGACTTTGGGAATGTGAGGATAGATGTATTTTAGAGGATTTTGGGGAATTTTCAACCATAATGATGTCATAGTTTCAAAGTCCAGTTCAGTTGCTCAGTCGTGTCCAACTCTTTGAGGCCCCATGGACTGCAGCACTCCAGGCTTCCCTGTCCATCACCAAATCCTGGAGTTTACTCAAATTCATGTCCATCGAGACAGTGATATCATCCAACCATCTCATCCTCTGTCACCCCCTATTCTTCCTGCCTTCAATCTTCCCCAGAATCAGGGTCTTTTCCAATGAGTCAGTTCTTTGCATCAGGTGGCCAAAGCATTGGAGCTTCAGCTTCAGCATAAGTCCTTCCAAAGAGTATTCAGGACTGATTTCCTTTAGGATTGACTGGCTTGATCTCCCTGCTGTCCAAGGGACTCTCTAGAGTCTTCTCTAACACCACAGCTAAAAAGCATCAATTCTGTTAAGCTTTCTTTATGGTCCAACTCTCACATCCATATATGATCACTGGAAAAACCATAGCTTTGACTACATGGACCTTTGTCAGCAAAGTAATGTCTCTGCTTTTAATATGCTGTCTAGGTTGGTCACAGTTTTATTCCAAGGAGCAAGTGTCTTTTAATTTCATGGCTGCAGTCACAATCTGCAGAGATTTTGAAGCCCAAGAATATAAAGTCTGTCCCTGTTTTCATTGTTTCCCCATATATTTGCCATGAAGTGATGGGACTAGATGCCATGATCTTAGTTTTTTGAATGTTGAGTTTTAAGCCATCTTTTTGACTCTCCTCTTTCACCTTCATCAAGAGGCTGTTTGGTTCCTCTTCACTTTCTGCCATAAGGGTGGTGTCATCTGCATATCTGAGGTTATTGATATTTCTCCTGGCAGTCTTGATTTCAGCTTGTGCTTCATCCAGTCTGGTACTTTGCATGATGTGTTCTGCATTGAAGTTAAATAAGCAGGGTGACATATACATCCTTGATGTACTCCTTTCCCAGTTTGGAACCATTCGGATGTCAGCACATGGCAGAGCAGACAACAGCCTTTGTTGTAAGGTTCTACAGAGTGGAATCTCACCTCTCCTGGAAAAACAGAAAGCAGGGGAATATTCATGTTCCTGCAGGCACACTCTGTGGCCATTCACCCTGCCCACCTTCTCTTCACTGCTTATAAAATTAGACCAGCCCTCCCTTGCAGTGTGGACAGTACAGATTGCCACATGATGGAGGACACCCATGTAGGCTGTGAGAAATTCATGCCAGCCTCCTCCAGAACAACTGTAACAACTAATATTCAAACCCACTGAACACATGAAAAACAGAACAGACCACTCACTTTTGAAGAGGGAAATACCAATAACCAAACTCAATGCTAATTTCACATGAATAAATAATAGTGACTATGTACCATTTTCATAATTGTCCTCCCAGGAGAAAGTTATTCCTCCAAGGTGGCTTGTGCTGAATCTTAAAAAGTTCCCTGGTATTTTATCCTTTAGACACAGTTGTTCCTTCTTTTTGCTGACAAAAACCTATGACATACTTAAAAATAGAGCAAGGCATAGTTTTTTTTCTGATCAAAGACTAAAATTCATTGCATTTGCATTTATTGCATTCACAAACAACAGACGTAAATTTGTTTTGAATATGTCAATAGTGCCTGAAATACTCATATAGATTTAAAGTAAATAACAATACTCTATGAAAAATGTAAAAAACCAAAATTATTTTCCACACTATGAAACTAAATATGCTTGAAAAGAAAAGAGAATGTTATAAATGGTGCTGCTGTGAACATTGGGGTGCATTTGTCTTTTCAAGTTGGAGTTTTCATTTTTTCTGGATGTATGCCCAGAAATAGGATTTCTGGATCATATGCTAGCTCTATTTTTAGTTTTTTGAGAAACCCCCATGCTGTTTCCAATGGAGGCCTTCACCAATTTACACTTCCACCAACAGTGTATGGGGTTCGCTTTTCTCAACACCCTCTCCAGAACTTATTATTAGTGTTCATAGTGAGTGTGTACTCCGTCATGTCCAACTCTTTGTGATCCCATGGACTGTAGCCTGCCAGATTTCTCTATCCATGGGATTCTCCAGGCAAGAGTACTGGAGTGGGTTGCCACTTCGTACTTCAGGGGATATTCCTGACCCAGGAATCAAATTCACATTTCCTGTGTCTCCTGCATTGATTGGCAGGTGGATTCTTTACTGCTGAGCCACCCAGGAAGCCCATTAGTGTTCATAGCAGCACTATTTACAATAATCAAGATATAAAAGTAAACTAAGTGTTCATCAACAAATGAATGGATAAATAAATGATAAATGGTAGATGAATTGATGTGGTATGTATTTACAATGGAATATTCTTGGCCATAAGAAAGAATGAATCTATGTTGCTGTTTGCAGCACCATAGATGAACCTAGAGATTATCATACTAAGTGAAGTAAGAGAGAAATAAAAATCTATATGGTATCACTTTTATGTGGCATCTAAAAAAATAATACAAATGAATTTACTTACAAAACAGAAATAGATTCACAGATGCAGAAGATACACTTATGGTTACCAAAGGGGAAAGGTTTAGAAGGAGATTTTTTTTAAAAAAAAGAAAAAATATGTTTATCTGTTCATGTTACGAAGAAAAAAATATCCTTTGGAACTGAAAACAAATTTTTAAAAAACTGACTCAGGAAAAGGAGGAAGAACAAGAACTATGCAAACACCATTTGGTGATACTACTAAAAGCATATAACCTTAGAAACAACTTTCAGCTTAGTAATTTTATTACATGCCAACTAAATGCCTGGGATTATGCCAGGCCCCAAGACTAGAGAGATGACTAAGACAGGACCTTTGCTCTCAATAAGCTTCTACAAGACTCCCCCTTTCTTCCTACTCCTGGGTCTCATTAAAGCCAGTAACCACTCCTTCCTCTATTCCCTCCTATATCCTGTCATATTTCCATTTTAGCTTCAATAATTTTTTTTTTTTTTTTTTGGCAACTGTGGTTAGCTTTTCTTCTCAGGCTAAAGAGCTCTTCTCTAGTTTGAAATTTACCAGGATATTCCTTGCCTGGTGACGTATGTCATTCTATTTATATCCCAAATCTTTCTCTGTTTCTCCATCTGACTTCCTCTAGTCATGACCACTTTTTTCCTAAATCTGAATGCCCTCCCCAGTCAGAATTCACCTTCTTCGTCTCCTTTCCACCATATCTATGAACATAAAGCTAATGTACTCAGTGGCCTGGTTTTCTTTTTTCCATTCCCAAAGCCCACCCTTTCCTTCTGTGCTACCAAAGTTTGGAATTACTGCATGCTCCACATCTCCCAGACTTCTATTCTCTTGTTTCAGAGTCTCCTCCCTGCAGTCAGCAGAAGGGAGAAATTACCCACCACCCGGATCCAAGAGAAATACCCTTTCCTTGCCAAATGAGTTGAAAAGCAAATACCTCCAAACAAAATCAAATCATTTTAAGGGCAGGATTTAACCAAGGGGGAGCACCCATTCTTCATTCCGGCTCCTAAAATCAGGCACATAACTCAGGAGGCATAGACTTTCCCTGTCTCTGTTGTATCACCTGAGTGCCCTAAGCCCTCACTTCCCCATGACTACAGTGAGATTACAGCAATGAAACAAAGATACTCTCACTCTCAACCTTCAAGAAAGTTGAGGTACTTGAGATTCTTCCCATATAGCTGTGAGAAGACACAAGCTTTGGCTAACACATGCCTGTCCTGCCCTTCCCTTTTCTGTTCTGCTCTGAACCACAGTAATGCTGATTTTCATTGCTGTCATTAATAAAGGAGCAGTTATGCTGATGGCTTATGGCATCCCTGTCAGGGCCTCTGCCTTGGCCATCGACTGTCCAGGGCAGGTCTCCGTACCCAAGGCCCTGGTGCTCCATTTCTGACATGCATGACACTTGCTGAAGTCGGGGGAGAGAGCTGATTCTGATCAACATCCACCCTGCGTCTGTTTACTCTTCCCTACCCATACTCCTACCACTTCAGGGACACGTATGTCAGCAACAAGAGAGCTGTATCCTGTTTCTGCTGGCACTGTTCTGCTGATATCTTGGGCTCTCAATAGCCCATGGAGATTCTAGCAAACCAATCTTTCTGGTTGTTTTTTACTTTAATTGCAGCTCCCTAAACCTAGGACTCGTATGTGAATCAATAGTTGATGGATCATTAACAACTGAGTGATAAACACTTGAATTTAAAACTTCTCTTCCATTTCTGCACTTCTCCAGCCCACCCTTTAGCTAAACCCTTTCTGCTAGATTCTCTTTTTCCTTAGAGTGAATTCTGCATCTCACATAAACAGAACTTTGGCAGACCTGTCCTGCCATTCCTCCCAACCATGTCTAAAGGAAATACTAAAAGTCCATTAAAAAGTGCAGGGGAGAACCTAGCTATGGATGAGTGACCGGGAATCAGCACATGAGTCCAGAAAAAAGACATCCTCTGATAACATCTTTCAGATGCATTTGGCCTAACAGTGATTCTCAAAGCTGCTTCAGAAGAAAATAAGTTAGAAAAGTCACTAATGAGAACCCTGTTTGTTCTTCCAGCTGTTTGTTTCTTCTGAATAAGAGCTTTATGCCTTAATTACAGCTCGTAGTGACTGCCAGTGACTATTATTGCACAATTTCTTAGAATTCACCCTCCTGTGATTGTAAACAGTCAATATTTCCACAGAACCAAAGTTCTCAGTGTTGGTTAGAGGCTTATTTAAAGTTAATAACTGAGCTTCACGACGGCACCACAAGCTCAATATGCAATCTGACTTCCTAGTGCCTATTCTTTCAGGTAGATATTTGCAAGAGAGACAAACCCTTACATAATTTGCAGATCCTTAGGAGTTCTGGGATTCTTCCAAGGTGCTTACCTACTATGTTCATTCACATACCGCTTTCTCTCTTTCCTAGGAGAATTTATTTCCCCTGAAGATTTTCTCAAAAGATGTATTTCTTTCTTATGGGGAGTCCTGTTGCTTATGTAAACCATCTTCACTTTTCTTTGGTCAAGCTGTGTAAAGCAGGCTGTATCTGTTTCTAATTGTTTTCTTACTCTTGGCTTTGAACTCCATACACTTTCAGCTGGTGCACTCTTTAAATCCCTTCTGCCCTAGGAGTGCAGCATTGCTAATGCAAACCATGACCAGCCCTTTGGGCCAGTTTTTATCTGCTCGGGAATATCTTGATCAAAGATTGCAATTCTTATATCCCACTTGTGTAACCTTGGATATAATTTGATTTGATTCTATTAGACCAAGTTCATGGTAGACTGTCTTCTTTTCTTTGCTAACCTGATTTTATTACATTTTTCATGTGCCAGTGGTTCCCAACAGCACCACACCTAACCTTTCCTCTGAGGACATCTCTTTGGTAATTTATCATAAAATTGCACATGGACTTTGCTTGGGTATCTTTGTTCAGCTTTCTCCTTATCATGATTACTACCCCAATCTGCAGACATCCAAATCAAGAGAACGAATAGAAGGGGAAAACCCACAGAACTAGGAATTAAGAGTCTTTTATAAATATTGTTTATGAGAAAAAGTTAAAGGTAAATTTAATTCTCCCCCCAAAATTTTATTTGAATGTAGGTAGGTGTGAGGACTCTTCAAGTTTTATATTTCAACCATATAAAGGCTTTTAATTTCTCTGGGCTTTAGCTTCCTTCTGTGGAAAATCAGAATGGTACTATCTTCCCTAAGATCTCTTAGGATTAGAATTATAAGAGATGATTGCATGAAGATAATTTCAAAATGTATAGAACACCACTCACATGTAATTTGATAATATTGTCACTAAAAGGACAGAAATAACATTGCTAGGAGAAAAAGTTTATTTTCTCATTACATGATTTCCACTTAATTCTCAGGATCAGACTTCTGATAAACAGAATAGACAATTCCTGTGTGGTGAAATTCTGAGAGACTTGGACAGCATCTCAGACTGAAAAGATGTGTTTGCCACCTGCTCATCGATATTTGAAATTCAATCAATCACCAAGGACACATTTGTTAGAGATGAGGCTGGCAAAGAGGAACTTTTGAAAGAGAGAAACTGACATGGATTCAAAACTATGATGTTAATTAAAAACCAGTTCTAGAACACATCCTAGGAGCAGGTTTTGATGTTAAGGAGTGGGCTGATCCTTGCTTGGTATACCAGTCTTCTAAAGGATATGTATCCTGGCTTTCTCTGGGCAGTTTCTCACCTCCTGGTCATTAGTTCATTATTAAAATGGCAGAGAAAGGTGGTAAAACACAATTATCTCCCATGATCAGAGTTGACCATTGGCCCAAATAAGTACCCCCATCCAATACCTCCAGTACATCCAATACAGGGGATGTAGGTCCACAAGCTGGGTGGGGATATTCAAAGTGCTCTTGCCAAGATCACTGTGAATCACAGAATGCCAGAAACAGAAAGTCATTTGAGAGACTATAATGAAGGACTCAGCAACACAGATATCTACAGGGGTTACATAGGTAATATAGAGATGTAAATCAGGTGGTATAAAGTAACAGGGAGTGATAGGGTCTGTGGCAAAACAAAGAGAGAATGTCATGTGTCTTATAGCATTTAAATTCCCATTTAATTAAAAGTTGTGTTGATCAAACCAACCATCTCCACAGAGTGATGTGTTTGTCCCCAGCTGCCAGTCCTGACCCAACTCGCTTGTGATAAAGGTGACCCAATGGCAGTCACATGAGCACATGAGGCATGAGTTACCATGGTTGAGCCTGATGGGTAAACTTCAAACTTATACCCCTCCCAGGGAACCCCGGTTGTTCCTGGGGTGCTTCACAACTTTCTGTCTTTAGAAAGCCTGTGCTGTCTGCTCTGCTCTTAACCTCTTTCTCACTTCTCTATCTCCTCATAGACTGCTGACCTCAAACCTGGTGAAGAAATATTACTATGGCTAATGCGGAACCTACTCTTGTGGAAACACCATTGTCTGTTCCAAGGAAGTTACCCTAGTGCCCTCAACGCCACCATTTCCCAGGCTGCAGAGAGAGGAGGATACTTCTCTATCCAACTCAATGCTGCACTTTAGCAAATGGACCCCAAAGCCACACTGGGTGAGCCCAGAATAGCAGAAGGCCTCCTATGAAAACAGCCCCATTGCCTTCTTTTCTCTGCGTGCATCTCTCATGCTCAACTCTGAAACAAATACACAAACACCATCTATCTCTGTCAGAAAGAGCCACAGTACAGGCACAGTGCAAACAGTGCCAAGAAACATTTTCCCCACCCAGCCCACTACCAAATAAGAGCAAATCTGCAAAGACATTGTTTTGACTAAAACATACACAAGAGTTTACGTTAACTAAAAGAACCCAGCTTCTTTGTTTAAAGCCTCATCATTAAGAAAACTGTCAAGTCAGTGTAGTGAATCAAGATTTGATTTACAACTGTGCAGCTCAAGGGCCTTTTTAATTGATCCTGCCAGAGCAGAGGAATAGGCTTCTCTAGGAAGTATTGAGTAATCTTCAGTAAGACAGACAAATTCTGGCAGTTTTCAAGTGAATTGTTTCAGCTTCTACCCATAACACCTTAAAAAAAATCTTGAGGTTGAGTTTTAATCAGCATATTTGATATATTTCTATGAAGATATTGAGACTCCAGGAGATGCGTCTGCAAATGATACCACCAACAGAGTGAAAAGACAACCCAAAAAATGAGAGAAGATACTTGCAAATGATATATCTGAGAAAGGATTTCTATCCAGAATATGTAAAGAAATCTTGCAACTCAATGATAAAAATATAACTAACTCAGGAGAACAAGATGGCAGAGGAGTAGGTGGACATGGAGTACATCTCTCTCCGTGAATAGGTCAGGAACACACCTTCAGACACAAGTGCGTGCAGAACACCAGTGGAGAACGGACAGGAGTACCTGACCAGCAGAAAAGAATACATAGAACCACGTAAAAATCGGTAAGACAAGGAACCAGGGGGGAAAACAGGAGTGTTAGTTGGGCTTCTCTGGTGGCTCAGAGGGTAAAGCATCTGCCTGCAATGCGGGAGACTCAAGTTCGATCCCTGGGTCAGGAAGATCCCTTGGAGAAGGAAATGGTAACCCACTCCAGTACTCTTGCCTGGAAATCCCATGGACAGAGAAGCCTGGTAGGCTACAGTCCATGGGGTCACAAAGAGTCGGACATGACTGAGTGACTTCACTTCACTTTAGTGGGACTGGACCTGCCCTCGGCCAGTGGGGGAACTGAAGCAGAGGTCCAATCCCCACATCAGGGCAATTGTCTGAGTCAGAGGAGAAACATTTAAGGCTGAGAGTGAAACAGGTGATCTGTGGCAGCTTAAGTGGAATGAGATTCAGGCAGCCCTTGCTACAGCCATACATCCCTAGACAGGGATGCAGGTCCCCTGGAAGGCACAGTGGTTGGGAGCTGGAGTTAGGGATTGTGGAGCAATCCCAGGGCAAGGGGTGCTGTTGACTGCAGAAAGATGGATCAAGGGGATGGGAGGGAGGAGATTGTGGTGGGAAATGCCTGTGGAGAAAAGCCAGACAGCCATGGAAGCAAGGCAATACTGCTGAGGCATGCGTAGAGCATGGAGCCATCACCATAGCTCTCTTCCCCCACACACCAACATCGGCAGCTGAACAATAGAGAGGCTGGCCCATCAAATGCCTGAGGCACTGACCTACAGAGTTGGACCCCAGCCAAGGGGACTCCTCAATGTGTCTGATGTGCCAAATAACAGAGAAGGACCACAGGTGAGGGAGCCCTCTAAGTGTCTGAATGGGTGGAGCTATGGACAAAGACTGGCCAAAGAAGCCTTCTGATCACCAGCTACAAGAGGCTTGAAAAAAGACTCTGAGAGGGCTGTAATTCCTGCGATGGAGACAGTCTGTGTCCCTGACACTTGGTTCTGCCAGGGTCCCTGCAAGCCAAGCAGCTACGCCATCTTCATGCTCAACTCTCCCTGGGGCAGAGCTGCCACAAGTAAAGGAAAGTCTTGTGTCTGTGTGTGCAGGGTTGCTTTGGTAGTGTCCAACTCTTTGCAACTCTGTAGACTGTTGCCTGTCAGGCTTCTCTGTCAGGGAAGGGGTTCTCCAGGCAAGAATACTGGAGTGTATTGGCCAATACTGGTTTCCATACCCTTCTAGAGCACTATATTTCCTGCTGCGTTAGCTGCCAACTCCCCTGAGCACCTGGTGCTGCCAGAACCCCTGCAATTCACGCAAATGCACCACCTCCACATCTGGCCCTCACAGGGGCAAACCCAAGTCCTCCAGGGCAGCCTCAGGAGCAAACCCCAGTGGACGACCCACATGCAGAGGTGGAATAAAACCACAATTGAAACCCAGGGGCAGTATGGCTAAGGAAGAAGACCCAAAACCTTCCCAGTAGCTGTATAAGCTGCAGATTAAATTCACACATTTAACTAGGGAGATGCTGTGTCTATGGAATATATAAAAGGTCATTGAGACCGCCCACAAAAGAAAACGCACTGCTTCCAATAGCTGTGGACATTGGAGGCAAGAACATACATGAGTAGGAGCGGATTAAAATATGAGCTTCCCCTGCAGCAGGTCCAGAGATAAGCACAGTGTTGGAGGGCATCCTAGGGAGGTGAGGTGGACTGTGACTCCCAGGGAGGGAAAGGACTGTGACAGCAGTGACTCAAGAAAAACATTTATTATTCTTATGTTTTGACTTGTTCTGTAGATTCTTTTGGATTATTTTCTTTTTTTTTTTTTCCTTTTCTCCCCCCTCTGTTGTAGTTGTTGGTTTTATTGGCACTATGAAATCTTAAGCTTTTGAGTTTTTTGTTGTTGTTGTTAATCAGTCACATTTTTATTGTTGTTAAAAACTCTGCCTCTATGTTGGGCTTTTGCAGTTCTGTGGAGTTCTCCTTTTTTTTTCTTTTTTTCTTTCTTCCATTTTTTTTCTTAACTCTTTTTAAAATATTTAATTTTTAATTTTCTCAAGCTTATTATATTTTTGTACATTTATTCCTTTGTTTGCCTTTCCTACTGTTCTTTTTCCCTTGCAGTTAATCTTTAATGTATATAAATCTTCTTCATCTACCTTTATTTAAATTTTCATACCTATTCTTTCTTACTTTTCTTTCTTTCCTTTCCACTCAACATATTTGTTAGTTTTGTTTTCATTCTTTATTCCTCACTTGGCACCTTGCTCTAGTTTTGTTTTCCAGTTTGTGCTTTAGTTAGTTTTATTCTTAACTGGTAAAGATAATTTTTTATTTCCTTTTTTTGCCAGGTCAATCTATTTACTTTTTGTTGTTGTTGTTGTTGGACTGTTTTGACTTTGCTCGTGCATGTATATGTGTATATTCCATTATTTTAATTCTTGTTTGCCTGATTCTGTAGCTGTCATTTCTCTGAAGTTCATCTTTGGTTTCTCATTTTTGGATATTTGTTTTAGTCTCACTTAATGCCATAACAAACCACTTGCAGAATCTTTGTTCCTGACCAGAGATCAAGCCCTGAGCCTTTGGAGTGGGAGCACTGACTCCAAGACCCTAGACTACCAGACAACTCGCCCTCTAAGTTATCAACTAGTGAGAATTCACAGAAAGGAAACCACTTGAATACAAGACTCAGCATCACCCAACCACCAGTAGCACTCTGTGCAGGATGCCTCATCTAAGCCACAAACAAAATAAAAATCCAATCATCAGAAGACAGGATTACCCCCTCATTAAGCCTTGCCCATCAGAGGAAAAACAAACAAATAAACAAAAACTCAACACAAATCTTACCCTGTAAAATATTTACCCAAACCACTGTACCAAGATTAAGAGGGCAGAAACCAAAAGGAAAAAAGAATTCAATTTTGAAGCCTGGGCAAAGGAGACCTCAAACAAAATAATTAAAAAAAAAAAAAAAAAAGAAAGAAAGAAAGAAAAGGCAGAGAAATACTACACAAATGAAGGAAAAAACTAGAAACACAGAAGTCCAAACAGATGAAGAAGAAATAGGCAAAGTACCTGAAAAAGGATTCAGAATAATTATAGTAGATGATCAGAAACCTTGAAAACAAAATGGAAAAATGTGAGAATCAATTACTAAAGACCTACAAGAATTAAAGAATAAACACATAGAGACAAAAAACATGATTACTAAAATTAGAAATACTCTAGAAGGAATCAATAGCAGAATATCTGAAGCAGAAGAATGAATCAGTAAGCTGGAAGATAAAATGGTGGAAATAACTCCTGAAGATCAGAGTAAACTAAAAAGAATGAAAAAAATTGAGGATAGTCTCAGAGACCTCTTGGACAATATTGAACTCACCAACATTCAAATTATAGGGGTCCCGAAGAAGAAGAAGAGAAAAAGAAAGGGTATGAGAAATTTTTTGAGGAGATTATAGTTGAACATTTCCCCAATATGGAAAAGGAAATAGTCAATCAAGTCCAAGAGGCACAAAGAGTCCCATACAGGATAAACCCAAGGAGAAACACACCAAGACACATATTAATCAAACTGACAAAGACTAAACACAAAGGAAGAATATTAAAAAAGCAAGGGAGAAGCAACAAGTAACATACAAGGAAAACCCTATATGCTTAACAGCTGATCTTTCAGCAGAAACTCTGCAGACCAGAAGGGAATGGCAGGATATATTTAAAGTACTGAAAGGGAAAAATCTACAGCCAAGATTATTGTACTCAGCAAGGATTTCATTCAAAATTGATGGAGAAATAAACAGCTTTTCAGACAAGTAAAAGTTAAGAGAATTCAGTACCACCAAACCAGCTTTACAACAAATGTTAAAGGGACTTATATAGTCAAGAAATACAATAGATGAACAAATATCTCCAAAATCAATCCCCAACAATTAAGAAAATGGAAATAGGAACATATATATCAATAATTATTTTAAATGTAAATGGATTAAATGCTCCAACCGAAAGACACAGACTGGCCGAATGGATACAAAAACAAGACCCATATATATGCTGTCTACAAGAAACCCACTTCAGACCTCAAGACACATATAGACTGAAAGTGAGAGGATTGAAAAATATATTCCATGCAAATAGGAAGCAAAAGTAAGCTGGAGTAGCAATCCTCATATCAGACAAAATAGATATGCAATAAAGAATATTACAAGAGATAAGGAAGGACACTACATAATGGTCAATGTGTCAATCCAAGAGGAAGACATAACAACTGTAAGTATCTATGCACCCAACATAGGAGCACCTCAATACATAAGACAAACACTAACAGACATAAAAGAGGAAATTGACAGTAACACAATTATAGTAGGAGACTTTAACACCCCACTCACACCAATGGACAGAGCATTAAAACAGATAATTAATAAAGGAAACATAAGTCTTAAATGATGCATTAGATGAGATGGATCTCATTGATTTCTTCAGGACATTCCATCCAAATTCAGAAGAATACCCCTTCTTCTCAAGTGCATATGGAACATTCTCCAGGATAGACCACATCTTGGGTCATAAATCAAACCTCAATAAATTTAAGGAAATTGAAATCATATCAAGCATCTTCCCTGACCATAACACTATGAGACTAGATATCAATTACAAAAAAAAAAAAAAAAAAATCTGTAAGAAACACAAACACATGGAGATTAAACAACATGTTTCTAAATAACCAATAGGATACTGAAGAAACCAAAAGGGAAATCAAAAAATTTCTAGAAATAGTGACAATGCAAACAGAACAACTCAAAACCTGTGGGTTTCAGCAAAAGCAGTTCTAAGAGAGAAGTTTATAGCAATACAATCCTACCTCAAGGAACAATAAAAGCATCAAATAGACAACCTAACTTTACACCTAAAGCAACTGGAAAAAGAATAACAACAACAACAACAAAAATTAGTAGAAGGAAAGAAATCATAAAGTTCCAAGCAGAAATAAATGAAAAAGAAATGAAAGAAACAATAGTAAATATTAATAAAATCAAAAGCTGGCTCTTTGAGAAGATAAACAAAATTGACAAACTTTTTGCCAGACTCATCAAGAAAAAAAAAGAAAAGAATCATATCAACAAAATTAGAAATGAAAAAGGTGAGGTTACAACAGACAATGCAGAAATACAAAGGATTATAAGAGACTGTTATGAACAATTACATGGCAATAAAATGGATAACCTGGAAGAAATGGACAGATTCTTAGAAAAGTTCAGTCATCCAAGACTGAACCAGGAAGAAACAGAAATTATGAACAACCCAATTATAAGCACTGAAATTGAAGCTGTGATCAAAAATCTCCCAAAAAACAAAAGCCCAAGACTAGATAGCTTCACAGGAGAATTCTATCAAACATTTACAGAAGAGCTAATGCCTATCTTTCTGAAACTCTTTCAAAAAATTGCAGAGGAAGCAATATTTCCAAACTCATTCTATGAGGCCACCATCACCCTGATAACAAAGCCAGACAAAGACAACACAAAAAAATAAAACTATAGGCCAATATCACTGATAAGCATAGATGCAAAAATCCTCAACAAAATTTTAGCAAACAGAATCCAGCAACACATCAAAAAGCTCATACACCATGATTAAGTTGGGTTTATACCAGGAATGCAAGGATTCTTCAATATATGCAAATCAATCAATGTGATATTAACCAATTGAAAGATTCGGGATGGGGAACACATGTATACCTGTGGCAGATTCATGTTAATGTATGGAAAACCAATACAATATTGTAATGTAATTAACCTCCAATTAAAATAAATAAATTTATATTAAAAAATAAAATAATAAAAAAGAACACTTAAAAAAATCGTATGATAATCTCAATCAGATCAGATCAGTCGCTCAGTCATGCCTGACTCTTTGTGACCCCATGAATCGCAGCACGCCAGGCCTCCCTGTCCATCACCATCTCCCGGAGTTCACTGAGACTCACGTCCATCGAGTCAGTGATGCCATCCAGCCATCTCATCCTCTGTCGTCCCCTTCTCCTCCTGCCTCCAATCCCTCCCAGCATCAGAGTCTTTTCCAATGAGTCAACACTTCGCATGAGGTGGCCAAAGTACTGGAGTTTCAGCTTTAGCATCATTCCTTCCAAAGAAATCCCAGGGCTGATCTCCTTCAGAATGGACTGGTTGGATCTCCTTGCAGTCCAAGGGACTCTCAAGTGTCTTCTCCAACACCACAGTTCAAAAGCATCAATTCTTCGGCGCTCAGCCTTCTTCACAGTCCAACTCTCACATCCATACATGACTACAGGAAAAACCATAGCCTTGACTAGATGGACCTTTGTTGGCAAAGTAATGTCTCTGCTTTTGAATATGCTATCTAGATTGGTCATAACTTTCCTTCCAAGGAGTAAGTGTCTTTTTAATTTCATGGCTGCAGTCACCATCTGTAGTGATTTTGGAGCCCAGAAAAATAAAGTCTGACACTGTTTCCCCTGTTTCCCCATCTATTTCCCATGAAGTGGCGGGACCGTGTGCCATGATCTTCGTTTTCTGAATGTTGAGCTTTAAGCCAACTTTTTCACTCTCCACTTTCACTTTCATCAAGAGACTCTTGAGTTCCTCTTCACTTTCTGCCACAAGGGTGGTGTCATCTGCATATCTGAGGTTATTGATATTTCTCCCGGCAATCTTGATTCCAGTTTGTGTTTCTTCCAGTCCAGCGTTTCTCATGATGTACTCTGCATAGAAGTTAAATAAACAGGGTGACAATATAGATACAGTAAAAACCTTTGACAAAATTTAGCACCCATTTATAATTAAAACTCTTAAAAAAATTGGGCCTAAACAAGAACCTACCTCAACATAGTAAAGGCCATATATGATAAACCTACAGCAAACCTTATTCTCAATGGTGAAAAACTGAAAACATTCCCCCTAAGATGAGGAACAAGACAATGGTGTCCACCTTAACCACTATTTGTCAACATAGTTTTGGAACTCCTAGCTACGGCAATCAGAGAAGAAAAAGAAATAAAAGGAATGCAGATTGGGAAAGAAGATGCAGAGCTCTCACTGTTTGCAGATGACATGATACTGCACATAAAAAACCCTAAAGATAGTATCAGAAAACTACTAGAGTTAATCAATGAATTTAGCAAAGTTTCAGCATACAAAATCAATGCACAGAAATCACTTGCATTTCTATATACTAACAACAAAAAATCAGAAAGAGAATTTAAGGAATTAATCCCATTCACCATTGCAACAATAAGAATTAAATATCTAGGAATAAACTTACCTAAGGAGACAAAAGAACTGTACAAAGAAAATTATAAGACATTATAAGATTTTATATAAGACGTTATAAAATTATAAAGAAAGAAATCAAAGATGACATAAATAGATGGAGAGATATTCCATGATCCTGGGTAGGAAGAATCAATATTGTGAAAATGACTATACTACCAAACACAATATACAGATTCATTGATCCCTATCAAATTACCAATGGCATTTTTCACAGAACTAGAACAAAAAATTTCACAATTCATATGGAAACACAAAAGACCCCGAATAGCCAAAGCAGTATTGAGGAAGAAGAATGTAACTAGAGGAATTAAGCTTCCTGACTTCAGATTATACTACAAAGCTACAGTCATCAAGACAGTATGGTCCTGGCACAAAAACAGAAATATAGACCAATGGAACAAGATAGAAAGGCCAGAAATAAAGCCATGCCCCTTTGGGTACCTTATTTTTGGCACAGGAGGCAAGAATATACAGTGGGGCAAAGACAACCTCTTCAATAATTGGTGCTGGGAAAACTGGACAACTACATGTAAAAGAATGAAATTAGAACACTTCCTAACACCATACACAAAGGTAAACTTACTAAATGTAAGATCAGAAACTATAAAACCCTTAGAGGAAAATGTAGGAAGAACACTCAATGACATAAGTCAAAGCAAGATCCTCTATGACCCACCTCCTAGAGTAATGGAAATAAAAACAAAAGTAAACAAGTGGGACCCGATTAAACTTAAAAGCTTTTGCACAGCAAAGAAAACTATAAGCAAGGTGAAAAGACAACCCTCAGAATTGGAGAAAATAATAGCAAATGAAACAACTGACAAAGGATTAATTTCCAAAATATACAAGCAGCTCATACAACTCAATGCCAGAAAAACAAATAACCCAATCAAAAAGTGGGGGAAAAAACCCAAATAGTCATTTTTCAAAAGAAGACATACAGATGGCTAATAAACACATGAAAAGATGCTCAACACTGCTCTTTATTAAGAAATACAAATCAAAACTACAATGATATATCACCTCATACTGGTCAGGAAGGACCTCATCAAAAAGTCTACAAACAATAAATGATGGGAAGCGTGTGGAGAAAGGAGAACACTCTTGCACTGTTGGTGGGAGTGTAAATTGATACAGCCACTATGGAAGACAGTATGGAGATTCCTTTAAAAAACTAGGAATAAAACCACCATATGACCCAGCAATCCCACTCCTAGGCATATACCCTGAGGAAACCAAAATTGAAAGAGACACATGTATCCCATTGTTCACTCCAGCACTATTTACAATAGTTAGAACATGGAAGCAACCTAGATGCCCATCGACAGATGAATGGATAAAGAACATATGTGGTACATATACACAATGGAATATTACTCAGCCATAAAAAGGAATGCATTTGAGTCAGTTCTAATGATGTAGATGAACCTAGAACCTATTATACAGAGTAAAGTGAGTCAGAAAGAGAAAGATAAATATCATAATCTAACACATATATATGGACTCTAGAAGAATGGTACTGAAGATCTTTTTTACAGGGCAGCAATAGAGAAACAGACATAGAGAATAGACTTTTGGACATGGGGAGAGGGGAGGAGAGGGTGAGATGTATGGAAAGGGTAACACGGAAACTTACATTACCATATGTAAAATACATAGCCAAAGGGAATTTGCTGTATGGCTCAGGATACTCAAAACAGGGGCTCTGTATCAACCTAGAGGGGTGGGATGGGCAGGGAGATGAGAGAGATATTCAAAAGGGAGGGGGGATATATGTATACCTATGGAGAAAGCTGAGTGTCGAAAAATTGATGCTTTTGAACTGTGGTGTTGGAGAAGACTCTTGAGAGTCCCTTGGACTGCAAGGAGATCCAACCAGTCCATCCTAAAGGAGATCAGTCCTGGATGTTCATTGGAAGGACTGATGCTAAAGCTGAAACTCCAATACTTTGGCCACCTGATGCAAAGAGCTGAATCATCTGAAAGACCCTAATGCTGGGAGGGATTGGGGGCAGGAGGAAAAGGGGACGGCAGAAGATGAGATGGCTAGATGGCATCACCAACTCGATGGACATGAGTTTGGGTAGACTCCGGGAGTTGGTGATGGACAGGGAGGCCTGGCATGCTGCGATTCATGGGGCCGCAAAGAGTCAGACATGACTGAGCAACTGAACTGAACTGAACTGAACTAAATGGCTAATTCATATTGGTGAGGTTTGACAGAAAACAGTAAAATTCTACAAAGCAATTATCTTTCAATAAAAAAATAATTAAAGAAAAAATATAACTAACTCAATTTAAAAATAGACAAAAGATCTGACTAGACTTTATTCCAGTGAAGACAGCCAAATGATCAATAAGCACAGTGGTGAAAAGTTTGGCAGTTCCTCAAAATGTTAAACATAGAGTTACCATATGATCCAAAAATTCCACTCAGCTATTTACCCAAAAGAAACAGGAACATAGGTCACACAAAACATGTGCAAGAATATTCACTGAAGCGCTTTTCATAATAGCCAAAAAGTGAAAACAGCCAAAATGCCTATCACCTAATAAACGGATAAATAAAATGAGATACATCCATACCATGGAATATTACTCAGTAATAAAAAGGAATGAAGTACTGACACATTCTACAACATAGATGAACCTTGAAAACAGTCAAAGAAGCCACTCACAGCAGATCATTTATTATATAATTCCATTTATATGAGATATCTAAGATAGGCAAAAGTGAAGTCGCTCAGTCGTGTCCGACTCTTTACAACCCCATGGACTGTAACCTACCAGGCTCCTCCGTCCATGGGATTTTCCAGCCATGGGGTACTGGGGTGGGTTGCCATTTCCTTTTCCAAGATAGAAAAATCCATAGGAAAAGAAAGATTGGTGGCTATCTAGGACTTGGGGAGAGTGAATAGGGAAGAAAAGTACTACTAATGAGTCAGTACTTCTTTGGGGGGCGGTAGTCATACAGCTCTTGTACATATGCTCTATACCACTGAAATGTACACTTAAAATCAGTGAATTGCATGAAATGTGAATTATGTCTCAAAAAGTTGTTTTAAAAATACATATTTTTAAACATGGAGAATGTGACATGTGGGCAATTCAAAGCCACAGAGTACTCAGTGGCATAACCATGTTGGCTCCTCCCAATTTGCAATTATAAATAAGTAGCAAGATCTGTAGTAAAATTGGTATAGACAGGGATATGGCTATAGCTCCAAATGTAAACACATCTTTTAACATGTTTTAAATTATTATTACCTTCTATACTGAAATAGTGTGACTCACAGAAAATTTCAGGGATAGTACAGAGAATTCCCATATACCTTTCTCCCAGCTTCTTCTAATGATTATGGTATATGATTAATACCATATCTAATGATTAAGATATGGTATCTTACATTACCATTTATGTTATAAACACAAGTTTTTAAATCATCTCCTAGTGCTTTTCTTCTGTTCTTTGTGACACATTTCTTTGTGTTTGAGAGTCTTCCACCTGTTTTATCCCTGCCTCCAAGTTTGCTTAACAAGACAAAACCTTCTTTACCACCAATACTGCAAACTAAACAAACATTGCTTGAAATTCCTGAGTTTTTCTCCAAAGCTCATAAAAAATTAATATTGCCATCTTATGCCCAGTCTCCTTGGAAATGTCCCTCAGGAAGGCACAGCCCTGTGGCCGGATGCACCACAGGCTGCAGAGCACAGCCTCAGGCTGGGGGCCCAAGTGGAACAGGGTCTCCTGAGTCCATAACTGACATCTGAGCTGTGCTCACAATCTTCAGAAGTAGGGGGAGAGAGAATAAGTGTGAATGAGACTGTGAAAAGCTGCACTTGACATTCATCCCAAGAGTGGGAAGTGAGAAATGAGGCTGATGAAATGTCAAGTGAGGAAAGAGTAAGTCAGTAACAATGGATGGGCCATGGCAGCTGAACTAGATCCTGGGAGCAAACAGTGAGAGAACGCAATCCTCAAATGGCGGAATGCCAACGTGAGAAAAATGAAGTATTGGCTCAGTGCCAAAGGTAACATCGAACCAATTTCAAACTAAAGTAAAATGCATTAAGTACAGGAAGCACTGTCAGTCAAGTTGATTTGAATAGGAGAATACAGAATATGAGTGGCCTCCTCAAGACTTTTCAGAGTTCTCTTGTCAAGCTCTCCTGGGACCACTGCTCAACCATCATCTCTTAGATACTTTTTAAGTTCAGCTAGAAAGCTGGCAACATAGTGAAAGTGTTAGTCACTCAGTCACGTCCAGCTCTTTATAATGGCGTGGAATGTAGCCCACCATATTCCTCTGTCCATGGGGATTCTCCAGCCTAGAATATTGGAGTGAGTTGCCATGCCCTCCTCCAGGGGATCTACCCAACCCAAGGATCAAACTCAGGTCTCTTGCATTGTAGGCAGATTCTTTACCATCTGAGCCACCAGGCAAAATAAGGTAGTGGCTACACCAGGCCTTAGAGCCGCATCTATTTCAGCTTTATTGACTTGAACTAGTTACTTCCCTGCTGTGAATGGCCTCTCACCTGTAAATCGAGAACACTAGCAATAATAGCACCTACCTCACAGAGTGGTTGTGAGGATATACAAGAATAAGCATGAAGTGCACTCAGCATAACACTAGCTGAAAATGTGCCCAAATAGTGGCTGCCATTAACATAAGCATTGCTTTGCAGTGGAGAACCAAATCTATGCATGGCCCTGGAAGAGCTCAGTCTCTCCAGCTGAGGATATCCCCCATGAACCCATCTTGATTGCTCTCCCACTGTGTCATTGAGACAGGAGAGGTGAGTTCAAGCTTAGAAGCTTTCACTTCTCTACTGGTCTGTCCCCATCCATTTCTGAACTATAAAGGGCAGATGAAAGGTCTTTGAAGGCATTGCAAGTATAATCTACAACAGCCAGGACCTCTGGGAACCAGAAAGAACAGAGACCCTTTCCCTTTACCCCTCCCATGCCATCCCTCTTGGAAATAGCCACTAGGAAAGGGTTGGAACTGTTTAGATATAATGCTGCAGAGATGGCATTTAAAGTGGCCTCAGGAGAGAGATTCCTGCAAATCACTGTAAGTGCAAATATTTCAACTACAGAGAATGGAATGAGCATGAGGCTGGACTTTTAGTTATGTGGTTCCACATCCCTCTCTGCTATTGCCTTATTTCTGTGTTTCCCTTACAAACAAACAGTACAATTCTATTTATATGAAATACCCTGAATAGATATATCCATAGAGACAGAAGTAGATTGGTGTTTGCCCCAAGGACCAGAGAGAGTGGGGAATAGAGAAAAATGGCTTAATGGGTATTAGGCTTTATTCTGAGGTGATGAAAATAGTTTTGGAACTAGCTAGTGGTGTGGTGTTTTCACAATACTGTGAATGTAGGAAGTGCCATAGAATTTTCACTCTATAAAGGTTAATTTTATATAAATTTTATCTCAATAAATTACTTTTTTAAAAAACCTGTAAAGAGTTATTTCCACATTCTGCTCTAATTGTTCATCTCTCAATTTCTCTGGACCTCATGCAAATCAGGCTTTCACTGTCACCATTTCACCCAAGCTACTATTGTTATGGTCATCATCACCTCCAGGATACTAAACCCCATGGTCACTTGAAGTGACATGTAGCTGCAAGGAAAGCTGAAAAGTGTAGTCTTCATTCAAGGCAGCCACATCCCAACTAAAATCAGTCCATTGGTGAAAAAGAAGGGGGAGATGAATAAGGAAAAACTAGCAGGCTTAAAGCTCAGCATTCAGAAAACTAAGATCGTGGCATCTGGTCCCACCACTTCATGGGAAATAGATGGGGAAACAGTGGAAACAGTGTCAGACTTTATTTTTGGGGGCTCCACAATCACTGCAGATGGTGATTGCAGCCATGAAATTAAAGGACGCTTACTCCTTGGAAGGAAAGTTATGACCAACATAGATAGCATATTCAAAAGCAGAGAAATTACTTTGCCAACAAAGGTCTGTCTAGTCAAGGCTATGGTTTTTCCAGTAGTCATGTATGGATGTGAGAGTTGAACTGTGAAGAAAGCTGAGCACCGAAGAATTGATGCTTCCCCCCCCACCCCCCGCCCCACCATGAGGAATTTTTTTTTTTTTTTAACTTTACAATATTGTATTGGTTTTGCCATACATCAACATGAGTCCACCACGGGTGTACACGTGTTCCCCATCCTGAACCCCCCTCCCACCTCCCTCCCCATAACATCCCTCTGGGTCATCCCAGTGCACCAGCCCCAAGCATCCTGTATCCTGCATCGAACTTGGACTGGCGATTCGTTTCTTATATGACATTATACATGTTTTAATGCCATGCTCCTAAATCATCCCCACCCCCTCTCCCACAGAGTCCAAAAGACTGTTCTATACATCTGTGTCTCTTTTGCTGTCTTGCATACAGGGTTGTCATTACCATCTTTCTAAATTCCATACATATGCGTTAGTATACTGTACTGGTGTTTTTCTTTCTGGCTTACTTCACTCTGTATAATAGGCTCCAGTTTCATCCACCTCATTAGAACTGATTCAAATGTATTCTTTTTAATGGCTGAGTGATACTCCATTGTGTATATGTACCTCATCTTTCTTATCCATTCATCTGCTGATGGACGTCTAGGTTGCTTCCATGTCCTGGCTAGTATAAACAGTGCTGCGATGAACATTGGGGTACACGTGTCTCTTTCAATTCTGGTTTCCTCAGTGTGTATGCCCAGCAGTGGGATTGCTGGGTCATAAGGCAGTTCTATTTCCAGTTTTTGAAGGAATCTCCACACTGTTCTCCATAGTGGCTGTACTAGTTTGCATTTCCACCAACAGTGTAAGAGAGTTCCCTTTTCTCCACATCCTCTCCAGCATTTATTGCTTGTAGACTTTTGGAGAAGGCAATTGCAACCCACTCCAGTACTCTTGCCTGGAAAATCCCATGGGCTGAGGAGCCTGGTAGGCTTCAGTCCATGGGGTCACTAAGAGTCAGACACGACTGAGCGACTTCACTTTTAATTTTGACTTTCATGCATTGGAGAAGGAAATGGCAACCCACTCCAGTGTTCTTGCCTGGAGAATCTCAGGGACGGGGGAGCCTGGTGGCTGCCGTCTGACTGGCGTGAAATGGTACCTCATTGTGGTTTTGATTTGCATTTCTCTGATAATGTGATGTTGAGCATCTTTTCATGTGTTTGTTAGCCATCTGTATGTCTTCTTTGGAGAAATGTCTATGTAGTTCTTTGGCCCATTTTTTGATTGGGTCTTTTATTTCTCTGGAATTGAGCTGCAGGTGTTGCTTGTATATTTTTGAGATTAGTTGTTTGTCAGTTGCTTCATTTGCTATTATTTTCTCCCATTCTTAAGGCTGTCTTTTCACCTTGCTTAGAGTTTCCTTTGTTGTGCAGAAGTTTTTAATTAGGTCCCATTTGTTTATTTTTGCTTTTATTTCCAATATTCTTGGAGGTGGGTCATAGAGGATCCTGCTGTGATATATGTTGGAGAGTGTTTTGCCCATGTTCTCCTCTAGGAATTTCATAATTTCTGGTCTTATGTTTAGATCTTTAATCCATTTTGAGTTTATTTTTGTGGATGGTGTTAGAAAGTGTTCTAGTTTCATTCTTTTACAAGTGGTTGACCAGTTTTCCCAGCACCACTTGTTAAAGAGATTGTCTTTTCTCCATTGTATGTCCTTGCCTCCTTTGTCCAAGATAGGGTGTCCATATGTGCATGGATTTATCTCTGGGCTTTCTACAAAGATGCCACAATAAAAGAAAACTACAGGCCAATATCACTGATGAACATAGATGCAAAAATCTTTAATAAAATTCTAGCAATCAGAATCCAACAACACATTAAAAAGATCATACACCATGACCAAGTGGGCTGTATCCCAGGGATGCCAGTATTCTTCAATATCTGCAATCAATCAATGTAATACACCACATTAACAAATTGAAAAATAAAAGCCATATGATTATCTCAATAGATGCAGAGAAAGCCTTTGGTAAAATTCAACATCCATTTATGATTAAAAAAAAAAAACTCTCCAGAAAGCAGAAATAGAAGGAACATACCTCAACATAATAAAAGCTATATATGACAAACCCACAGCAAACATTATCCTCAATGGTGAAAAATTGAAAATATTCCCCCTAAAGTCAGGAACAAGACATGGGTGCCCACTCTCACCACTACTATTCAACATAGTTTTGGAAGTTTTGGCCACAGCAATCAGAGCAGAAAAAGAAACAAAAGGAATCCAAATTGGAAAAGAAGAAGTAAAACTCTCACTGTTTGCAGATGACATGATCCTCTACATAGAAAACCCTAAAGACTCCACCAGAAAATTACTAGAGCTAATCAATGAATATAGTAAAGTTGCAGGATATAAAATCAACACACAGAAATCCCTTGCATTCCTATACACTAATAATGAGAAAATAGAAAGAAAAATTAAGGAAACAATTCCATTCACCATTGCAACGAAAAGAATAAAATACTTAGGAATATATCTACCTAAAGAAACTAAAGACCTATATACAGAAAACTATAAAACACTGGTGAAAGAAATCAAAGAGGACACTAATAGATGGAGAAATATACCGTGTTCATGGATCGGATGAATCAATATAGTGAAAATGAGTATACTACCCAAAGCAATCTATAGATTCAATGCAATCCCTATCAAACTACCAAAGGTATTTTTCAGAGAGCTGAATGAATCATTTCACAATTTGTATGGAAATACAAAAAACCTCCAATAGCCAAAGTAATCTTGAGAAAGAAGAATGGAACTGGAGGAACCAACCTGCCTGACTTCAGGCTCCTACAAAGCCACAGTCATCAAGACAGTATGGTACTGGCACAAAGACAGAATTGATGCTTTTGAACTGTGGTGTTGGAGAAGACTCTTGAGAGTCCCTTGGACTGCAAGGAGATCCAACCAGTCCATTCTAAAGATCAGTCCTGGGTGTTCTTTGGAAGGAATGATGCTAAAGCTGAAACTCCAGTACTTTGGCCACCTCATGCAAAGAGTTGACTCATTGGAAAAGACTCTGATGCTGGGAAGGATTGGGGGCAGGAGGAGAAGGGGACAACAGAGGATGAGATGGCTGGATGGCATCACCGACTCAATGGACGTGAGTTTGAGTGAACTCCGGGAGATGGTGATGGACAGGGAGGCCTGGCGTGCTGCAATTCACGGGGTCACAAAGAGTCGGACATGACTAAGCGACTGAATTGAACTGAACTGAACTGAGCAGTCTCTGCCAGTCTCTTTAACAGTAAACCATTTGAACACTTGGAATTAAATGTGTAGCCTCCAAATTTCAGGGGGAGGATGGTTTGAAAAGAAATGCATTAGATTAATTCAATAGAAGATTAAAAAAATAAAAATTTTGATAAACAGAGAACACAAAGTAAGAGAGAGGAAATAAAAAAACAACCATGAAAACAGAGATTGTTTTCATGTAATTGGTATATTTCATCTAAGCTATCAAGCTTGTGGGCCAAGAATTGTTCATAATATCTTTTTACTATCATTTTAATGCACATGGGATCAATAATGATAACCCCTATTTCATTTCTGATATTAATTTGTGTTTTCTCTATCCTTTTCTTACTTAGCCTGGTTAGAAATTTATCAATTTTATGGATCTTTTCAAATAAATAACTTTGTATTTATTGACTTAATTCTGTTCTTGTTTCCCATTTTTTTGGCTTCAGCTCTTATTTTTACTATTTCTTTTCTTCTGCATATTTGGAATGTTATTTTTTTCTAGTTTCTTAAAATGAATGCTTAAATTATTGCATTTAGATCTGTCTTCTTTTCTAACATATATATTCAATGCTATAAGTTTCATTCTAAGTACTGTTTTTGCTGCATCCTGCAAATTTTAAAGTTTTATTTTCATTGACTTCAAAATATTTTCTAATTTCTCTGAGACTTCTTTCTTTGACCCAAGTTATAATTAGATGTGTGTTGTTTAATCTCCAGTATTTTGGAGTTACCCAACTACCTTTCTGTTATTGATTTCTAATTTAATTTCACTGTGGTCCAAGAGCATATTTTGTGATTTTTATGTCTATTTTTTTAAAGTCTGTTGGTATATTTTTAATGGCTCAAATTTTGGTTTATCTTGATGAATGTTCCATGTGAATTTAAGAAGAATGAATATTCTGCTGTTGTGAATTTAATAATCTATAAATGTCATTTATATTCAGTTGATTGATGGTGCTATTTATTTCAACTATATTTCTATTGATTTTATGACTTCTGCATCTGTCATTTACTTACAGAGGGGTCATTGGCATCTCCAACTATACATTTGTCTATTTCTCTTTGCAGTTTTATCAGTTTTTACTTCAAGCTGTTGATCTTCTCTTAGGTGCACATACATTAAGGATTTTTAGGTCTACTTGGAACATTTACCCTTTTGTCATTATGTAATGCCCCTCTTAGAGAAGGCAATGGCACCCCACCCCAGTACTCTTGCCTGGGAAATCCCATGGACAGAGGAGCCTGAGAGGCTGCAGTCCATGGGATCACGAAGACTCGGACATGACTTCACTTTCACTTTTCACTTTCATGTATTGGAGAAGGAAATGGCAGCCCACTCCAGTGTTCTTGCCTGGAGAATCCCAGGGATGGCAGAGCCTGGTGGGCTGCTGTCTATGGGGTCACACAGAGTCGGACATGACTGAAAAGACTTAGCAGCAGCAGCAGCAATGCCCCTCTTGGGCTTCCCTGGTGGCTCAGATGATAAAGAATCTGCCTGCAATTAGGGAAACCTTGGTTCAATCCCAGGGTCAGGAAGATCCCCTGGAGGAGAGTATGGCAACCCACTCCGGTATTCTTGCCTGGAGAATCCCATGGTCAGAGGAGCCTGGTGGGCTACAGTCCATGAGGTCTCAAAGAGTCAGACCCTGAGTGACTAAGCACAATGCCCCTCTTAATCTCTGATGATTTTCCTTGTTATGTAGTTTGTTTTAAGACAGAGGTTTTTGTATTAGAAACAAAATCAAAATAAAATTATTAATTGTTTTTAAAAGAATATACTAAAGAAAAATTTACACAGAAAGGGTAAAAACAAATGGATGGTATTAAAAAAATTTTTGGTGTGGTAACAAGGTAAAACAGAATTTTAAAATGAAAGTATGAAAATAGAATTAAATAGAATTAATAACATTTTCAAATTTAATTAATAGAATATAATTTTATTATTTTAATATAAGTATCTTTACTTATACTATATTATATTATGCTATACAGTAATAATCATGATACAACAAATATATATATGTATGTACCTACCAACTTAATCTTAAAACACACAGTGTAAAACTTAACCTAATTACAAAAAACTGAATAAATCTACATGTATAGTGGAAGATTTTAATATGCTTTTCTAGAAAGAGCAAGAAAACAAGAAAAATATAAGTATGAATAAATTTTTATAATATAATTAATAGATTTAACTTGATGGATATAGACAGAGGATCCTTACTTTAAATAAAGAATATGTTTTTATTTTTCAAAAAGACACAAATAAATTACAAAAAATGGTTACATATTGGTAATTGCTTTTTTCTGCTCAAAGCATATTTGTCTCTAGAATACTGATTTTCTGATTCCACAATATCTTCTTCTAAATAGAACCAAGAAGCCTAAGTAGAGAGGTAAATCAAGTTCAAACATCTAAAGCTGGTCATATAAGTCAGTTGAAGGGAACACGGACCCATCAATGAAGCCTTGCAAAGAAAGTATCAACCTTTACTGGAGAATCAATATCATTTAGAATGTTTTTCCTTACAGTGAATTAATCAAGAAACATTAAATATGTTTTTAAGCATAAACATTCCATAAAGAGAAAAAAAACATAAATCACATATTTCCTTATCATTTTCAGGAAATAAGTCTTCAAGTAACTTTCATCTACAAGAAGAGTCATGTTAACAGTTTAAACATCCATTCCTGAACCATAACCATGGAACTCTATATTCTTATCCAGTTGACAACTTTTCCCCTTCTCTAGCTCCAGCCTGCTTCAGCCAAGAAATTACTAGAGAAGCAGGGGATAGCTGGCTTTTTTCTTCTTCTGCATTTTGTTCTCTGCCTCCCTCCCAGGTTGCCTCTGAGCCTGCAGAGTTGGAAGTTGAATGAAAGAGATGCGGGAAGAGAAGAGATAAAAAGCAGGAAACCTCTCAGACCTAACCTGGAAATGGTGTCCTGGGGTGTGGAGGAATGGCCTGATAACTGCTCCTCCCTTGAGGCAATTTGTGGCTTCCTCAGAGACAATCCAAGTGGGATCCTTGGGTTACAACTGCCAGGAAAAGGAAACTGAGGCTCACAGCAGATAGAAAACTGACTCTTCTCAGCCAGAGACATCATAATTCATTCTTCCTGGGCATCAGGTGCATCACACCCACAGGGGTTGTCCTCTTGGAGGAGACTCAAAGGAGCTCAAAGTTTACCCTGCCCCACACAAGTCAAGAACTGTGGTGTTGGAAAAGACTCTTGAGAGTCCCTTGGACTGCAAGAAGATCCAACCAGTCCATCCTAAAGGAAATCAATCCTGAATATTCATTGGAAGGACTGATGCTGAAGCTGAAACTCCAATACTTTGGCCATCTGATGTAAAGAACCGACTCATTTGAAAAGACCCTGATGCTGGGAGGAGAAAGGGATGACAGAGGATGAGGTGGTTGGATAGCATCACTGACTCAATGGACATGAGTTTGTGCAAACACCGGGAGTTGGTAATGGACAGGGAGGCTCCATGTACTGCAGTCCATGAGCTTGCAAAGAGTCAGACACAACTGAGCGACTGAACTGAACTGAACTGAACACAAGTCAAACCCGGTCGTTGAGAAGCACTCACCCTCACTCCACTGAGAGTGGAGCACATCCCACTCCCAGTACAGCCCTTTCTCTCATTTTACCTGCGTCAGTCTGATCCAGCTAGAGATTCATCAGAGTCCTTATGCTCCCCAATTCTAACAGGGCTATATCAAGATACTTGAGTTTTTCCCATGGGGCACCCTCTTTCTAGCTTAACAAGAAACAGGTCAGAATCACTCCCCTTCTCCACTACCAAAGGTGGGGTTGAAACAAGGAGGTGAAATACACAGCTTTCTGACATCTATCTACTCGTGCTTCTATTGCATTGGCTTCAAACTTGATTCCTCTAAATGATGGGCCAAGGATACTCCAATGAGTTTTGTGCCACTGTCTTTGAAAGACTTGCATACCTGCTCTAAACCCTGTTTTAGAATCTGGGATAGTTGGTCTATTGTTCCAGGTCTTTGAAGCCAGAAAAAGGGCATTTTAAGCATCTGTTACATGACCAACCATGTTATTAAGCAACGGGTCAAATACATCTAGAAGGGTATCTTTGCCTCATTGAGTCTCCACTTCTAGAAATATACATTAAACATCTGCAAGTTATTCTCACCTTAACCTGAAGGCATCAATGTTGCAGATGGCAGGAAGTTGTGGCAGCAGGGAAGGGACATCATGTGAAGGCAAGAGAAGATCAGTCTTCTCAACTTTCCTCAAATTTTGAACACTTGTTTAGCACTGTGAATTTACAAACTGCTGTCTTCTTTTTTCATGTCATGTTCACGGGGACAACTCTGAGTCTGTGTTATTGTCCCAATACTTTTTTTTACAAAGTAGCATACTGAAACTCAGAAAACTGACTTCTTGTTTAAGGTCATGCATCTGGTTCACAGCACAGAGGAACTTGAACTCCTGTTCCCACTCTAAGACTCTGTACCCTAGACTGTCTGCATGTGAATTTCACAGTTTTACTTTCTTATTACTAACAGATTGAAGTGAAGTAAATTTTCAAAAGGCAACATTTCAAACAAAGGAGGCTGAATAATCCTGCTAGAAAGCCCATTGTTCAAATTAAGAAATTCTGCTAGGTAATTACGTACGCATTTGGAACTGTGTATTGCAGGGCTTTTCTTAGACATATGGTTTTCTTGGAGCGTGTTTGTCATGTTTAGTGCTCTAGCTCTAAAATTGGAGATAAGTCTTGGAAAAGACTGGTTTAATAAGGAATAAACACTAAGTAAAAGCCTCCAGATAGACAGTGGTCCAAGTTGGAGTGGACAAAGGTTTTGAGTAAGTTTGTGATTTACTGCATGTTAATTTTCAGAGAAAATTAAAATATTTCCCTGACTTTTGTGGCCCCCAAATCTTATGTCTGCTTATGACAGTGTCCCTGTCAGCTATAGAAATTTGGAAGAAATAAGTGACGTCTCAGAAGAGTCAAAGAGGGAGTGCAGGATAGTATCGACAGCGTGGGATGAGATTAGTTGGCTCCCAGATGTGTCTCTAGTAAGTGAATTTTCTCAGAGGGCCCATCAACACAATGTATAAAGCAGCCTTTAGGACTGTCACTATTAACCTATTCAGTGTGAATCTTTAACCAAGTAGGACCCTATGGGGCCTTCCAGGAGTAGACTCTTCCCCCATATCCTCTGCTGTAGCTCCTCTCTGAAGTACACAGATATAGGAGTCCATGCATATTTACTCAGTTTTTCAGATGTTAAAACCCACCACACCAAATGGAAGAAATTAACTATTTGATGATCATGAGCACATAGCCTCCAGACCATCTGGCACCTAAGGATTGATTATCATAAACCAGAGACTTGTGCATGAGCTGATCACATACCCTGAGATGCCCCTTTTCCACCTGACTGTTGAAAATGCTTTGCTGAATAGAGATTAGACCCTCAAAAGTATAATACAAAACAAAACAAAATCAAACACAAAAATTAAAAAATATATATTGTGGAGTTAGTTCAGTGTCTGATAATCCCTCATTCACAATTGTACTTGTTCTCAAAGTCTACAGTTGCCCCTAAAATGTAGTCTCAGCTTAACTGCAGGATTTTAATCTGTTGCACCTGCCACTTCTCAAAGCAGTTACCCCACTGGGCATACACCCCAAAGAAACCAGAATGGAAAGAGACACACATACCCCAAATGTTCATTGCAGCACTATTTACAATGGCAAGGACATAGAAGCAATCTAGATGGCCATCAGCAGATGCATGGATAAGGAAGTTGTGGTACTTATACACAATGGAATATTACTCAGCTATGAAAAGTAATAAATTTGAATCAGTACTAATGAGATGGATGAAACTGGAGCCTGTTATACAGAGTGAAGTAAGTCAGAAAGAGAAAGACAAATACTGTATATTAACACATATATATGGAATTAAGCAAGAGAGTTCCAGAAAAACATCTATTTCTGCTTTATTGACTATGCCAAAGCTTTTGACTGTGTGGATCACAATAAACTGTGGGAAATTCTGAAAGAGATAGGAAGCAACAGTTAGAACTGGACATGGAACAACAGACTGGTTCCAAATAGGAAAAGGAGGAACTCAAGACTATATATTGTCACCCTGCTTATTTAACTTCTATGCAGAGTACATCATGAGAAATGCTGGGCTGGAGGAAGCACAAGCTGGAATCAAGATTGCCAGGAGAAATATCAGTAACCTCAGATATGCATATGACACCACCCTTAAGGCAGAAAGTGAAGAAGAACTAAAGATCCTCTTGATGAAAGTGAAAGAGGAGAGTGAAAAAGTTGGCTTAAAGCTCAACATTCAGAAAACTATGATCATGGCATCCAGTCCCATCACTTCACGGCAGATAGATGGGGAAACAGTGGAAATAGTGGCTGACTTTGTTTTTCTGTTCTCCAAAATCACTGCAGATGGTGATTGCAGCAATGAAATTAAAAGATGCCTACTCCTTGGAAGGAAAGTTATGACCAATCTAGATAGCATATTAAAAAGCAGAGACATTACTTTGCCAACAAAGGTCCGTCTAGTCAAGGCTATGGTTTTTCCAGTGGTCATGTATGGATGTGAGAGTTGGACTATAAAGAAAACTGGGCACCAAAGAATTGATGCTTTTGAACTGTGGTGTTGGAGAAGACTCTTGAGAGTCCCTTGGACTGCAAGGAGATCCAACCAGTCCATCCTAAAGGAGATCAGTCCTGGGTGTTCATTGGAAGGACTGATGTTGAAGCTAAAACTCCAATACTTTGGCCACCTGATGCGGAGAGCTGACTCATTGGAAAAGACCCTGATGCTGTGAAAGATTGAGGGCAGGAGGAGAAGGGGATGACAGAGGATGAGATGGCTGGATGGCATCAGCGACTCAATGGACATGGGTTTGGGTGGATTCCAGGAGTTGGTGATGCACAGGGAGGCCTGGTGTGCTGCAGTTCATGGGGTCACAAAGAGTTGGACACAACTGAGCAACTGAACTGAACTGATGGAATTAAGAAAGACAGCACCAATGATACTACATGCAGGGCAACAAAGAAGACACAGATGTAAAGAACAGGCTTTTGGACTCAGTGGGAAAAGGTGAGGGTGGGATTTGAGAGAATAGCATTGAAACATGTGTATTACCATGTGTAAAATAGACGACCAGTGCAAGTTCAACGTATGAAGCAGGGCACCCAAACCCAGTGCTCTGAAACAACCCAGAGGGTCGGATTGGGAAGGAAGGTGGGAGGGGGGGTTCAGGATGAGGGGGACACATGTATACCTCCCTGTGGTTGGTTCATGTTGATGTATGGCAAAAACCATCACAATATTGTAAAATAATTATCCCCCAATTAAAATTAATTAATTAAAAATACAAATTAAAAAAAAATGCTTTGCTGAAACCCTTCAAGGAGTTCAGGGGGTTTTCTGATCATGAGCCACCCATTTTCCTTGCATGACCCTGCAATAAGCCTTTCTCTACATCAAACTCCCATGCTTTGGTAGCCTCACTGTGGGTCGGGCACATGAATTTGTGTTTGGCAACAGATTCTTTGGGGCCTTCCTGGTGGTTCAGATGGTAAAGAATCCACCTGCAGTGCAGGAGACTCAGGTTCATGCCTGGGTTGGGAAGATTCCCTGGAGAAGGAAATGGCAACCCACTCCAGTATTCTTGCCTGGAGAATCCCATGGATCCCCTTTCATAATCTGGAGAGAGGAGCCTGGTGGGCTACAAGTCCATGAGTCGCAGAGTCGGACACAACTGAGCAACCGAACACACTCACACAGGTACTCAGTGGGCTTCCTGATGGCTCAGTGGTAAAGAGTCTGCCTGCAGTGAAGGAGGCCCTGGAGATGCAGATTCAATCCTGGTGGAGAAGATCCCCTGGAGGAGGGAATGGCAACCCACTACAATATCCTCGCCTGGAGAATCCCGGGAACAGAGGAGCTTGGCAGGCTACAGTCTTTGGGATCACAAAGAGTCAGACATGACTGAAGCGACAGAACATGCACACACAGGTACTCAGCAGGTATTATCTACATTTATGTCTTCTTTTTCGTACATGCATAGGTACATAGACCTAACCTGATGAAACAGTCAAGATGAGGCAGAAGGAAAGATCAGGGAACATGTTATCTAGATTATGAAAGGGGATCTGGTTATATCTGAGTAGTATTTAGGTGAGTAATCATCAGTATTTTATGTCCTATGATATACAGACACTGTGCTGGGCACCTCATGGTCTCTGATAGTCTCAGCTGTCCTTCAAAGTGGATAGTAAGCTATTATTACTCTGCTCATTTTGCGGATGAGGAAAATGAAGTTAAAGCAAGTTGTCCAAATACAGTGACCCCAATTCAAACCCAGCGCATCTAAGCCTCAAAGACCTGTGGTTATTGTTCCAGAGTAAGCTGTGGTTCTTCTCTGCACTCCTGGGCTAGGTGGGTGCTCTGCTGGGTAGATGCTTTCCTTTACACAATGTCTCCATACCTCCCAGCCCACAGAATGGGTACCACCACTTCCACTTCTTTTCTCAAAGAGCCAAGCCAAGCCTTCTACTTTACGCTACACAGAGCTCACCAGCAACAAGGAGGTGGGGTGCATCTGAAATTTTTCAGAGTAGGAGTTGAGATGACATTGCTGACAACACTAGGATATATTTATTTCCAGCCTTGCCAACTGGCACTCTGGCACCTCGTGGTGAATAATGAGCCTCATTCAAGTTGGAAGGATGACTCATCGCCTGTCAGGGTTAACTAGTGAGCCTTGCTGACTGCAGCCTGAAGCACTTGGAGATGGTCCAAGGACCCTCTCTCATTAGTGCCAGGGGGACGCCCTCCCCCCACTCCTGGCATGAACATGTCTCAGGGCTTGGAGTCCCCAGAACCACTTCCAACCTCAACCCTGCCTGCCGTGAGAAGGCAAGGCAAGGAGCGATGCATGCATGGCCTAATTACCCTAACTAATGGCCTGTCACAGCACAAGAGACCATGAAATCTTTTCCTAAGGGTGGATGCCCAGGATTACATATTTATTTTTAATTATGACATCTCATAAAGTTACAAGTGGTTGGAATTTGCTTTGCCGTGACATTTAGGATTCCCAAATCCTATTGTGTTTTGTTTATTTTGGGTGAGTCTTCTTATTAGGTATGCTCCTCAGCGGGGCTGACCATTTGTGGTCATCACACATTTCATGTTTGCTTGGCTGCAGCAAGAAGCAGTCTGTTGCAATCACTGGTCATTTGTATCTGTTTGAAAGATTCATAGGGAGAGGGTGTTACGGCAGAAAGCAAGTTTTTAAGAGGAGGCTGCAGGGCTCATCTCTGCAATCAACCTGCTGGCAAATTTACTACTCTGGTCCTCAGTTTTCAAATGTGATTTTTTTTTTAATTATTGCTAAATTAGGTGATTTCTAAGGATTTTGAAATAATTGAATCCAACTTCCAACTCTAGAAACATCCACACCTGACTCTTGCCAAGGAGAAACTATTCTGTTTAAAATCCTGCAGAGAAAAATGTTTCTCAGCCTCTCCTTTCCTGGCCTCCTGTGCTAAGGCATTCCTGGAGTTGACAAGCTGTCTCATAAGCAAAATGCTTTCTTGAACATTCTCTTCTTGGCACCCTTTCTACAGCATTGTCTGCGGTTTTCATAAAACCTGAGCCTATTCATTATCATAAACCTGTCCCTCTCTTCCTCGCCTGTTAGAGCTGCTGGAACTGTGGAATCAGGTAACCAGGATCAGAGGAATTGCTCCCTCCATGTATGGTTACCTAACCCTTATAAGTAGGAGGAAAAGTGAGAAAGACACTGTTCTTCATCTCTCCTCCCAGGTTAAATCACACCTGTGCTGTTAGGGACATCGTAAAAAAGGGAACAAAATCAAAGACTTTGGAGGCATAAAGACAAGATTCAGTTCCCAGTCCTGCATTTTTTACCTGTGTGATATTAAGTGACTGTTCTCTCTGAGCTCTGTATCCTTATCAATGGAATAAAGGTAAAAATACCTGACTTGCAGAGTTGTTTGAAGAATTACTAAGGAACACACAAATAAAGGACCTACATCCACTCAGATAATTCCAAGAACTTTCAGAACTGAAATCTGAGTCCCCCAATTATCAACCATATCCTCTTTCCCCATCTGAAGGTGGGGTCAACCTCTTCTTTCTAATCAGGGTCCCCCTGTCTTCACTTCCTATTCTAACGTGGTGCTGCCCACACTCAGACAGAGATTGCCCATTCAAGGATTCCAGCCTGATTTTGAATAGCATTAACAGTCAGTCCTTAACACAGGCAGGAATTTCTGTGGCAGGAAGCTTGTCAGTAGTTTGAAAACCCAGAAAGATACTGGAAATGGAAGATCATGGTATGCCCTGGGGAGTGGAAAGGGAAGCACTCCTCTTCCTACTGGTGGCACAAAGACCTATAGGGGTCATCCTGCTCTGGGAGAAATGAAGCGTCGTCTAGAAACCAGTCATCATTCATTTGCTTCCTCTAGTCTCTAAACTGTGGAAACTGGCAGTGCTCAAACATGTTGCTTTTGGCTCATACAGTGGTTTTGAAAATATGTATTAGTTGCCAAGATTTTAAAATTCAGAGAGAACATATCAAAATTCAGGTTTATAATTTCTTTTTTTAACTTTACAATACTGTATATTGGTTTTGCCATATATCCACATGAATCTGCCACAGGTATACACGTGTTCTGCATCCTGAACCCTCCTCCCTCCTCCCTCCCCATACCATCCCTCTGGGTCATCCCAGTGCACCAGCCCCAAGTATCCAGTATCATGCATCTTTTTCTTAATCTAAATATTTCTGCATAACAGCAATTGCCCAGGATGGAATAGATACAACTCTTCTAGGCTAGGAGCTCTCTCCCTAGCCTCCACTTTTCCCTGTTGCTATATCTCATCTTCTTAATATGTTAATCAATGGCTCTTCCATGGACCTGAGTTGGAACCTGATTCATTTAACAAATCTTGCATCAGGTACTATGCTGGACACTAGATGTACAAAATAGACTACATGCAAACAACAGCACTGGAACTCAGGAACTCTAACAGATATAGACGAAGGGCTATGGGAATCCAGCAGTGGGAAAGACTAATTACCTAATAATAATAAAAGCTGTCATTTATTGTTTACTATATGTCAAGCACTTTGTGTGATTGAGGAATCAGGGATGGCTTCTCATGAAGGTTTCCCTTCAACAATAAGAAAATTATCAGCTAAAGAAAGACATTTCAGACAAAACTCCGTATTTAAAGGCTTATGAACAAACCAAGTGAGTTCAGTGAACAGATGAAAACTGTGATGTGGTTGCAGCCTGAGTTGCATGAGTGGCTGGGACAAAGAAAGGAGCCATAAACTTAGTTTGAGACTAGAAGAGACCTGAATTCTATCTTATAACCAAAGGGAAGGCATCCAAATTTTAACTGGCTCCTCCATGGCCCTTCCTGAGGGAAGGCTTTGTTATTATTGTTCAGTCACTCAGTCATGCCCAACTTTTTGCAACCCCATGGACTGTAGCTCATCATGCCTTCCTGTCCTTCACTATCCCCCAGAGTTTGCGGAAATTCATGTCCATTGAGTCAGTGATGCCATCTGATCATCTCATCCTCTGTCATCCCATTCTCTTCCTGCCCTCAATCTTTCCCAGACATCAGGGTCTTTTCCAATGAGTCCGCTTCTTACATGAGGTGGCCAAAGTATTGGATCTTCAGCTTCAACTTCAATCCTTCCAATGAATATTCAGGCTTGATTTCCTTTAAGATTGACTCGTTTGATCTTCTTGCAGTCCAAGAAACTCTCAAGAGTCTCTTCTAGCACCACATTTCAAAAGCATCAATTCTATAGCACTCGGCCTTCTTTATGGTCCAACTCTTACATCCATACACGACGACTGGAAAAATGATAACTTTGACATATGAACCTTTTTGGCAAAATGATGTCTCTGCTTTTTTAGGCTTAGATGGAGGTAACAGATCAAGGAACCTGTAAAGGAGGAGGGGCAAAGGGATGGAGCCACTGCTCTGCCTGGACCCTTGGGAAAGTACACTGGTGTGGATTAGCCTAGACTGGCCCCCACCACTCTTCACCCAACTCTCCTATTTTTGTTCAGGAAATGCAAAGTTGCATATATATTAATTAGTCCAGTTCAACATGGTAAGGAAGGTAAAACTGCTGCCAAACATACTGACAATGCATTTGAAAACCAGTGATATTTATTTCTCTCTCTCTCTCAGCTTGATCATACTCCTCCTGCATCGGAACAGATATTTGAGTCTTTGCCGTCTATGGGGTCACACAGAGTCAGACACAACTGAAGCGACTTAGCAGCAGCAACAGCATAGCATACATATCTCCACTCAAAACTCATGCTTAAAATACCTTTCATAAACATGTGTTTTCATCATTGCTCCTTCTAACATTTTCTCTATGTTTTGGTAAATCCTTCTTTGTGAATCACTTCTTTTTGGAAACACTCATTCACACTAATATGCAAAGGGGTCACAGGGCAGGTCTGGGGCCACTTTGCCATGCAGATTATTTAGGAGAAGCAACACGAGAGCCCTTTGGGAAATTCTCGCATGTAACTAAATCAGAAAGTAATATCCTGTTTTGTCTGCACTCTGCACTAGTCCTCATGTGTCCTGTAGAGGAATCCTGGAGTTTCTCCCCTCTGGCTGAAAGATAAACAAACTGCTGGCTCCCAGCCTTACCCTAGAGCCATCCTAGGGAATTACACTGAAAACAAAGTGTCATCAAAACTGAACCAAAACGATGAAAACAATACTTTAAAGATCTCACTAACTGCTAACTTCACTTCTTATAGCAGAAAGTTTGATTTTTGCATGAAAAGCAAGCCTTTATATCCAGAGTTGTTGACTCTCAAACTCTTCATTTAAGAGGATCCCTTTTTTAACTTACAACACTTTCAAGAACTCTCCGGAATACTGTCTATATCAAGCAGTTGAGAAAAAAATATATAATTATAGAAATCCACTAATAATTCAGTAAGACTTTTTAGAGGATTTTTAATTAAATTAATTGTAACCATATATTTATTTGCCCATTGAAAATGGCAACACACATACATGGGAAGCATCTCTCTTTTGTTCTGTCTGAAGTGTCATCAACATTCCTCAGAAAACTTTTTGATCATTGAGGCCTTTTCCAGAATTTTCTTTCCCATACTCCATCCCCAACAGGAGTCCTCCACCCACAGACTGAAAATCACTATGACTCAGAAGAAACAGCAAGGGTACAATGTTCTGCATTTCCTTTAGGCTTGTTTTTGTTTTGTCAAAGAATGGAATTCACTGTGATATCTGTAGAAAACTATTCATATTTGGTGAAAATTCTGCCATACTGTCTGCTTTCCTCCTGTTTGAACTATCTGCAGTCTCCTCAAAGGACAGGAAACTTTAAAGGTCTCTCATAATTTATTTCATCATTGGGCAACCTTGCTTTAGAGTCTGTGGCTCCATACTTAGTACCTAGTATGAGTACTGTAGTGTCTCCTCTGGGAGCAAATATTTCAGGAAGGATCAATGCTATCCGGACTTAATACAAGAGAAAGATAGTAGTGAGGCTAGAAAGAGAATCTAAGTCAACAAGATTCCACGTTCCATAAAGAATTTAGCAATAAGCCACATTCATTATTTTACCACATATTGATGTGCACCCTAAGTCAGGTAATGAAAAACAAAAACTCTGGCTTCAAGGGAATAACAAGCAAGGTGGAGGTGTTCTTGAGCTTATTTTAGAGCTACAAGACACAGAAATCCAAATGAGATAAACTCAGTGAGAAGCATAAATGAAGAGTCATAGGAGTTCAGAGACAAGAAAATGGCCCTCCACCCAGGTAAGATGTGGGTAGGCTTATAGAGGACGCAGTGTTTGCATTGAGTCTCAAAAGACAGAGAGACGTAGATAAGTCTTTAAATCCCATGTTGGCTATAACATTTGTGCTTTGGATCCAGAATTAGACTTTGAGGCAAATAGTCACTTTGCTTTCCCTTAATCAGGGAAAATTTTTCAATAGAGGATATGTAAAGGAATCTTTCAGTTCAGTTCAGTCACTCAGTCGTGTCCGACTCTTTGCGACCCCATGAATCGCAGCACACCAGGCCTCCCTGTCCATCACCAACTCCCCAAGTTCACTCAAAATCATGTCCATCGAGTCGGTGATGCCATCCAGACATCTCATCCTCTGTCGTCCCCTTCTCCTTCTGCCCCCAATCCCTCCCAGCATCAGAGTCTTTTCCAAAGAGTCAACACTTCACATGAGGTGGCCAAAGTACTGGAGTTTCAGCTTCAGCATCAGTCCTTCCAATGAACACCCAGGACTGATCTCCTTTAGAATGGACTGGTTGGATCTCCTTGCAGTCCAAGGGACTCTCAAGAGTCTTCTCCAGCACCACCGTTGAAAAGCATCAATTCTTCAGCGCTCAGCTTTCTTCACAGTCCAACTCTCACATCCATACATGACCACTGGAAAAACCATAGCCTTGACTAAATGGACCTTTGTTGGCAAAGTAATGTCTCTGCCTTTTAATATGCTATCTAGGTTGGTCATACCTTTCCTTCCAAGGAGTAAGCATCTTTTAATTTTATGGCTGCAATCACCATCTGCAGTGATTTTGGAGCCCAAAAAATAAAGTCTGACATTGTTTCCTCATCTATTTCCCATGAAGTGATGGGACCAGATGCCATGATCTTAGTTTCCTGAATGTTGAGCTTTAAGCTAACTTTCTGCCATAAGGGTGGTGTCACCTGCATATCTGAGGTTATTGATATTTCTCCTGGCAATCTTGATTCCAGTTTCTGCTTCTTCCAGTCCAGCGTTTCTCATGATGTACTCTGCATATAAGTTAAATAAGCAGGGTGACAATATACATCCTTGATGTACTCCTTTTCCTATTTGGAACCAGTCTGTTGTTTCATGTCCAGTTCTAACTGTTGCCTCCTGACCTGCATATAGGTTTCTCAGGAGGCAGGTCAAGTCGTCTGGTATTCCCATCTTTTCAGAATTTTCCATAGTTTATTGTGATCCACACAGTCAAAGGCTTTGGCATAGTCAATAAAGCAGAAATAGATGTTTTTCTGGAACTCTCTTGCTTTTTCGATGATCCATCTTATGTTGGCAATTTGATCTCTGGTTCCTCTGCCTTTGAAAGAAGGTAAAAATCACATCTTTCTTACCAGACAGGACAGTTTACAAGCCTCCAAACTGTGTGAGCTAGCCACAGAGATTCAGGTTCCAGTCAATCTGAATGAATGGCTTTTCCTGTTACATGTAGAACCATGTCCCTCTCAAGTTCATATGTTAAAGTCCTAACCTGCAGTACCTCAGAATGTGACTGTCTTTGGAGATAGGGACTTTCAAGATGAAATTAAGGTAATTGAGATCATATCAGAGGGCCTCAGTCTGACTAGTATCCTTAAAAGAAGAGATTAGGACACAGACCACATAAAGAGAGATAAGAACAAAACTGACTCCATATTGGATCTTTTCCTTTAACTCTAACCATTGGGCTCTGTCACTTTTGCTTAGTCATACTAATTCTGTACTTTTTTAAAAGAACATTGCCTAGATCCAGAAATATATAGGCTAGCCCATTCTCAAGTCTCTGACCTTTAAAGGTATAACACTTTTCCATTCACATAGAGACAAAAGGTTGCAGAACAGAGAATAACATTTTTCTTGTTGGAAATTTATGAGAACATTGTGACCTGACCTATTTGGACAGTTTTAAGAACAAAGGATTCTGGAACCAAGAAGTTTACAACAACCAGCCACACTCCCTCCCCTTTTAGTATAAAAGAAGGCTGAATATTAACTCAGGTAAGATGGTTCTTTGAGACACTGGTCCACCATCTTCTGGGTCTTCTGGTTTTCCAAATAAAGTAGCTATTCCTTGCCCCAAGAACTGCATCTCGAGTTATTGGCCTTTCACACAGTGAGCAGTATGAGCTTGGCTTCTGTAACAAAGAAGATCATCTATAAACCAAGAAGAGAGGCATCAGAAGAATTTAATTCAGCTGAAACCTTGATCTTGGACCTCTAGTCCCCAGAACTGTAAGGAAATGTATTTTTTCTTCTTTAAGTCACCAGTCTGTGATACTTCACTATGGCACCTTAGGAAGCTTATACATTTTCTGTAACAGGGTTTCCTAATGTTGGAATCATAATGCCTTCTGAAAGTGAAAGTGAAGTCGCTCAGTCTTGTCTGACTCTTTGTGAGCCTATGGACTGCAGCCCACCAGGCTCCTCTGTCCATAGGATTTTCCAGGCAAGAATAGTGGAATGGGTTACTGTTTCCTTCTCTAGGGGATCTTCCCGAACCAGGGATTGAACCTGGGTCTCCCACACTGCAGGCAAACTCTTTACGATCTGAGCCACCAGGAAAGCTATTTCTAAATCCAGCTTGAACATCTGGAAGTTCACGGTTCATGTACTATTGAAACCTGGCTTAGAGAATTTTGAGCATTATCTTGCTAGTGTGTGAGATGAGTGCAATTGTGGGGTAGTATGAACATATCCCATGGACGGAGGAGCCTGTTGGGCTGCAGTCCATGGGGTCGCTAAGAGTCGGACATGACTGAGCGACTTCACTTTCCACTTTTCATTTCCATGCATTGGAGAAGGAAATGGCAACCCACTCCAGTGTTCTTGCCTGGAGAATCCCAGGGACGGGGGAGCCTGGTGGGCTGCGGTCTATGGGGTTGCACAGAGTCAGACACGACTGAAGCAACTTAGCAGCAGCATGAACATTCTTTGGCATTGCCTTTCTTTGGGGTTGGAATGAAAACTGACCTTTTCCATTCCTGTGGCCGCTGCTGAGTTTTCCAAATTCACTGGCATATTGAGTGTAACACTTTCACAGCATCATCTTTTAGGATTTGAAATAGCTCACCTGGAATTGCATCACCTCCACCAACTTTGTGTAGTGATGCTTCCTAAGGCCCACTTGACTTCACATTCCAGGATGTCTGGCTCTAGGTGAGTGATCACACCATTGTGGTTATCTGGGTCATGAAGATCTTTTTTGTATAGTTCTTCTGTGTATTCTTGCTGCCTTTTCTTAATATCTTCTGCTTCTGTTAGGTCCATACCATTTCTGTCCTTTATCGAGCCCATCTTTGCATGAAATGTTCCCTTGGTATCTCTGATTTTCTTGAAGACATCTCTAGTCTTTCCCATTCTATTCTTTTCCTCTATTTCTTTGCATTGATCACTGAGGAAGGCTTTCTTATCTCTCCTTGCTATTCTTTGGAACTCTGCATTCAAATGGGTATATCTTTCCTTTTCTCCTTTCCTTTTACTTCTCATCTTTTCACAGTTATTTGTAAAGCTTCCTCAGACACCATTTTGCCCTTTTGCATTTCTTTTCTTTGGGATGGTCTTGATTCCTGCCCCCTGTATAAAGTCACAAATCTCTGTCCATAGTTCATCAGGCAGTCTATCAGATCTAATCCCTTCAATCTATTTATCACCTCCACTGTATAATCATAAGGGATTTAATTTAGGTCATACCTGTATAGTCTGTTGGTTTTCCCTACTTTCTTCAACTTAAGTCTGAAATTGTCAATAAGGAGTTCATGATCTGAGCCACAGTCAACTCCCAGTCTTGTTTTTGCTGACTGTATAGAGCTTCTCCATCTTTGGCTGAAAAGAATATAATCAATCTGATTTCAGCATTGACCATCTGGTGATGTCCATGTGTAGAGTCTTCTCTTATTTTGTTGGAAGAGGGTGTTTTCTATGACCAGTGCATTCTCTTGTCAAAACTTGGTTAGCCTTTTCCCTGCTTCATTCTGTACTCCAAAGCCAAATTTGCCTGTTACTCCAGGTATCTCTTGACTTCCTACTTTTGTATTCCAGTCCCCTATAATGAAAAGGACATCTTTTTTGGGTGTTAGTTCTAAAAGGTCCCCTAGGTCTTCATAGAACTGTTCAACTTCAGCTTCTTCAGCACTGCTGATTGGGGCATAGACTTGGATAACTGTGATATTGAATGGTTTGCCTTGGAAATGAACAGAGACCATTCTCTCATTTTTGAGATTGCATCCAAGTACTGCATTTTGGACTCTTTGGTTAGCTATGATGGCTACTCCATTTCTTCTAATATTCTTCTAAAATTCGTGCCCATAGTAGTAGATATAATGGTTATCTGAGTTAAATTCACCCATTCCAGTCCATTTTAGTTCACTGATTCCTGAAATGTAGATGTTCACTCTTGCCATCACCTGTTTGAACACGTCCAATTTACCTTGATTCATGGACCTAACATTGCAGGTTCTTATGCAATATTGCTCTTTACAGCACCGTATTTTACTTCCATCACCAGTCACGTCCACAACTGAGTGTTGTTTTTGCTTTGGCTCCGTCTCTTCATTCTTTCTGAAGTTATTTCTCCACTGATCTCCAGTAGCATATGGGGCACCTACCGACCTGGGGGGTTCATCTTTCAGTGTCCTGTATTTTTGCCTTTTCATAACGTTCATGGGGTTCTCAGGGCAAGAATACTGATGTGGTTTGCCATTCCCTTCTCCAGTGGACCACGTTTTGTCAGAACTCTCCACCATGACCTGTCTGTCTTGGGTGGCCGGGCTCCCAAGCCTTTACAAGGCACGGCTTATAGTTTCATTGTTAGACAAGACTGTGGTCCATGCAATCAGTTTGGTTAGTTTTCTGTGATTGAATAGGTTATCATCAGATAAATTCACATTTTAACAAGGATTTTCTGCATAGCAAATTCTGAGTGAGACATAATACAAAAATGGGTCTTTTTGCTTGCAATTATGTTGAAGTGGCTTTTAACTGCTTCTCAAACACTGTCAAAGGCTGCACAACATCCTTCCTGTGGCAAGCAGGATCAAGTTCCTTGACCAGGGATCACACCCAGGCTGTCTGCATTGAAAACATGAATTTTCAACCACTGGACCACTAATGAAGTTTCTTTCAAACACTTGTATAATTATCATGATAATTCTTAAAGAAATGGGACTACCAGACCACCTTACCTGCCTCCTGAGAAATCTGTATGCAGATCAAGAACCAACAGTTAGAACCAGACATGCAACAGTGGACTTCTTCAAAACTGGGAAAGGAATATTTCAAGGCTGTATATTGTCATTCTGTTTATTTAGCTTATATGCAGAGTACATCATGAGAAATATCAGGCTGGATAAAGCACAATCTGGAGTCAAGATTGCTGGTGGAAATATCCATAACCTCAGATATACAGATGACACCACTCTTATGGCAGAAAGCAAAGAGGAATTTAAGAGTATCTTGATGAATGTGAAAGAGGAGAATGAAAAAACTGGTTTAAACTCAGCATTCAAAAAACTAAGATCATGGCATCTGGTCCATCATTTCATGGAAAATAGATTGGAAAACAATGGAAACAGTGACAGACTTTATTTCCCTGGGCTCCAAAATCACTGTGGATGGTGACTGTAACTATGAAATTGAAAGACACTTACTCCTTAGAAGAAAAGCTATGACACGTCTAGACAGCATATTAAAAAGAAGAGACATTACTTTGCCAACAAAGGTCCATCTAGTCAAAGCTATGGTTTTTCCAGTAGTCATGTATGGATGCAAGAACTTGACAATAAAAAATGACTGAGAGCCTTAGAATATATGTCTTTGAACTGTGGTATTGGAAAAGACTCTTGAGAGTCTCTTGGACAACAAGGAGATCAAACCAGTCAATCCTAAAGAAAATTAACCCTAAATATTCACTGGAAGGACTGATGCTGAAGTTGAAGCTCCAATACTTTGGCCATCTGATGCAAACTGACTCACTGGAAAAGACTCTGATGCTGGGAAAGATTGAAGGCAGGAGGAGAAGGGGATGGCAGAGAATGAGATGGTTGGATGGCACCACTGATTCAATAGACATGAGTTTGAGCAAACTCCAGGAGATGGTGAAGGACAGGGAAGCCTGGCATGCTACAGTCCATGGGGTTGCAAAGAGTTGGACATGACTGAGCAACTGAACAACAACAAATGTGACCTTAGATCCTGAATCAAGCATCCTCATTGGTAAAGGATGAAAAAGTAATTGAAGAAATATATCCAAAGTCACATAGTCAGTCAAGAAGAAGACAGAGAACTAAAACAGACACTGACATCTGACCCAATGCTCTTCTACTTTTCTGAGTTCTAGTCATTTCTTAATAAATTTTAAATTTATTAATAAATTTTAAAATTTTTATAAATTTTTATAAATAAAAATTAATATAATTAATTAATTAAAAATTAATAAAATTTAAAATTTCTAATGAACCCATATCATTCTGATTAGAAAGGGTGAAGGACTGGAATTATTTTTTTTTCTAATTTTATTTTATTTTTAAACTCTACATAATTGTATTAGTTTTGCCAAATATCAAAATGAATCCGCCACAGGTATACATGTGTTCCCCCTTCCGAACCCTCCTCCCTCCTCCCTCCCCATACCATCCCTCTGGGCTGTCCCAGTGCACCAGCCCCAAGCATCCAGCATCGTGCATCGAACCTTGACTGGCAACTCGTTTCCTACATGATATTTTACATGTTTCATTGCCATTCTCCCAAATCTTCCCACCCTCTCCCTCTCCCACAGAGTCCATAAGACTGTTCTATACATCAGTGTCTCTTTTGCTGTCTCGTACACCGGGTTATTGTTACCATCTTTCTAAATTCCATATATATGCATTAGTATACTGTATTTATGTTTTTCCTTCTGGCTTACTTCACTCTGTATAATAGGCTCCAGTTTCATCCACCTCATTAGAACTGATTCAAATGTATTCTTTTTAATGGCTGAGTAATACTCCATTGTGTATATGTACCACAGCTTTCTTATCCATTCATCTGCTGATGGGCATCTAGGTTGCTTCCATGTCTTGGCTATTATAAACAGTGCTGCGATGAACATTGGGGTACACGTGTCTCTTTCCATTCTGGTTTCCTCAGTGTGTATGCCCAGCAGTGGGGTTGCTGGATCATAAGGCAGTTCTATTTCCAGTTTTTTAAGGAATCTCCACACTGTTCTCCATAGTGGCTGCACTAGTTTGCATTCCCACCAACAGTGTAAGAGGGTTCCCTTTTCTCCACACCCTCTCCAGCATTTATTATTTGTAGACTTTTGGATCGCAGCCATTCTGACTGGTGTGAAATGGTACCTCATAGTGGTTTTGATTTGCATTTCTCTGATAATGAGTGACGTTGAGCATCTTTTCATGTGTTTGTTAGCCATCTGTATGTCTTCTTTGGAGAAATGTCTATTTAGTTCTTTGGCCCATTCAAGCTACCAACAGTATTCTTCACAGAGCTAGAACAAATAATTTCACAATTTGTATGGAAATACAAAAAACCTCGAATAGCCAAAGCGATCTTGAGAAAGAAGAATGGAACTGGAGGAATCAACCTACCTGACTTCAGGCTCTACTACAAAGCCACAGTTATCAAGACAGTATGGTACTGGCACAAAGACAGAAATATTGATCAATGGAATAAAATAGAAAGCCCAGAGATAAATCCACGCACATATGGACACCTTATCTTTGACAAAGGAGGCAAGAATATACAATGGATTAAAGACAATCTCTTTAACAAGTGGTGCTGGGAAATCTGGTCAACCACTTGTAAAAGAATGAAACTGGACCACTTTCTAACACCATACACAAAAATAAACTCAAAATGGATTAAAGATCTAAACGTAAGACCAGAAACTATAAAACTCCTAGAGGAGAACATAGGCAAAACACTCTCCGACATACATCACAGCAGGATCCTCTATGACCCACCTCCCAGAATATTGGAAATAAAAGCAAAAATAAACAAATGGGACCTAATTAAACTTAAAAGCTTCTGCACATCAAAGGAAACTATTAGCAAGGTGAAAAGACAGCCTTCAGAATGGGAGAAAATAATAGCAAATGAAGCAACCGACAAACAACTAATCTCAAAAATATACAAGCAACTCCTACAGCTCAACTCCAGAAAAATAAACGACCCAATCAAAAAATGGAATTATTTTTGATGGGGTCATCCTTGAGACTAAGCTGTCTGAATATTAAGTCTTGAGGCAAATAGAAAAATGAATAGGTCCCACTTAGAGGTTAAATTGACTTTCTAGAAAAAGAACTGAGGGAAATCTAAATTTTCAAAACAATGTATGGAGAGAGCTTTTACAGGAAGAATACTAACTAGAAAATGGATGAGTCCATCCAATCCCATGTGACTGAAGCCAAACAATTTAAAGTTCTGTTAGAAGAATGAAGAACAACAAAAGATAGCATGGGAGAAAGTTATTGATGAAAATTCTCAAGGTTCAAAAGCAAAACTATTTTCATAAGAAGAAGAAGCAAGGAAAACAAGAATTCATGAAATGAACAAGCAAGCAAAAATAGTTAATATTCTAACACTTGTAGAAATATTCTTCCTAAGAAAACAACTTCAGGTCATCTGAAATGGCTAAAATCGAATTTTACAGATTAAGTGAATCTTTCTGACTGCTTGTTAAGATGGCAGATACAGCAAGATAATCATCACTGGGAGCTGGACAAAATGTGAATCAGAAATTGGAGATCACCACCACTGTTCAGTCAAAAAAATGGCTTTGAAATAGCATGCCCCTGAGCTAACTGTTTTCCTATGAACTCTTAAAGAAGAAAATAACAAAACATACATTCACCCTGATGAAGAAGATAAAATGAAACACTGAAAGATGATATCAAAACTATATAGAAGAAGAATGTGTCTTGAGAATCAAAAGAAGCAAAGATTGAAAAGTAGCTTCAAAAACTTAAATTTTAAATAATGACTGGACCATAGCAAGGAAAGGAAAAGAACTATCACAGGTGGAGAAAAGACAGCTTAGAGATAGAGGAGAAATGTCCAGGGAGATGAAAACACTAGTCATGCCCTGAGACGCTGGATACCTATGGCAGTTAAGACAATGCTAGCAGAAGAGATACAAAGATTTCTATGCCCTTTGAAAAACAAAGGTCTGGTTAGTCAAAGCTGTCTTTTCCAGTAGTCATGTACGGATGTGAAAGTTGGGCCATAAAGAAGGCTGAGCACTGAAGAACTGATGTTTTCAAATTGTGGTGCTGGAGAAGACTCTCTAGGATCCCTTGGATCAAACCAGTCCCTTTGATGAAACCTTGATCAAACCAGTCAATCCTAAAGGGAATCAACTTTGAATATTCATTGGAAGGACTGATGCTGAAACTCCAATACTTTGGCCACTGGATGGGAAAAGCCAACTCATTGGAAAAGATTCTGAGGCTGGGAAAGTTTTAAGGCAAAGGGGGCAGCAGAGGATGATATGGTTACATAACCATCGACTCAATGAACATTAATCTGAGCAAACCCAAGAAAATGGTGAAGGATAGAGAAGTCTGGTGTGCTGCAGCCCAGGGGATCACAAAGAGTCAGACATGAGTTAGCGACTGAACAGCAGCGACAGTTCCTCCTCCAGATGGGTAAGATAGAGAGCATCTTACTGCTCACAACTTTGATCTTTCAGGACTGGCCTAACACACACTTTAATATGCCTCCTTTTGATGGAGAATAGGGTCCAACATCCTCAAAAGATACAATGGAATATTACTCAGTCATTAAACAGGATGAAATAATGTCATTAGCAGCAACATGGATGAACCTAGTGACTGTCATACTAAATTAAGTCAGACGGAAAAAAAAATATCATGTGATATTGCTTATATGTAGAGTCTAAAGAATTGATACAAATGAACTTCTTTATAAAGCAGGAACAGACTCACAGACTTACAGATTGAATTTATGGTTACCAGAGGTGTGGCAGGGGGAGATAGTAGGGCTTTGGGGAGTAACATGTACACACTGCTATATCTAAAATGGATAACCAAAAAAGACCTACTATATAGCACAAGGAATTCTGCTCAATATTGTGTAACAACCTCAATGGGGAAAAGAATTTGAAAAAGAATAGATACATGCATATGTATAATTGAATCACTTTGCTGTACATCTAAAACTAACACAACATTGTTAATCAACTATACTCCAGTATAAAATAAAACGTTAAAAAGAAAAATAAGGGGGAAAAAAAAGTAGAGCCCAGAGGAAAGGATACTAAAATGCTTTTGGAAATTTGCATTCATCTCTCCCACTTGAAATTGGAGCAGCTAGCCAGGTTTCTTTTCCTCTTGTTGGCATCTAAGTCATTCATGGGGACAGATAAAGAGGAGAATCTCCTGTTTTTCCTTCTCTTCCAGTAAACCCATGCAATTCCCCTGAAATTCCTTTCCACCCAGGGGAACTTCCAGATCACTCTATCCTCTGGTAGCATTGAAGAACATCTGTCCATCTGAAGGTGTCCTTGTCATCTTAGCTACCAGTTTCTGAAGAAAGGAGTGATTTCATCTTTAAGTGGAGTCTTCTTAGAAACATCTAGGGAAAGAAAGTTTCTACTTATTTCCTAGTCATTTTGAATCATTTTTTCAGCTTTACTGCTTTTGTTTAAGTGACTGAACATTTGTTCAAATTGAAACTCAATAGAATTAGAAATCTTAAGCTAGTAAGTATTTCTGCAACTGGAGATTATCTGTAGATTAAGATCTTATGAATAAATTATTTTCATTTTTATTATGCTTTTTAGGTATACAAGTATTATATTTTAGTTTGATTAATCAGTCCACCGTACTGTAAGCAATAGAAATTTTTCATAAGTAGTTCAGCCAGATACATTTGAAATGTATGACTATGTAAACAGAAATGTATGTATGACTGTATGTAAATGTATGTATGACTGTATGTCAGTGTATGTATGACTGTATGTAAATGTATGTATGACTGTATGTAAATGTATGTATGACTGTATGTAAACAGAAATGAAGACTATTTCTGTTTGCCAAGAACTCTATTTACTATACTTATGAAAAGATGTAAAAATAGCTTGAAGTACACAGATAAACTGTCATTGATCTTAAAGAAGCAAATATCAGTTCTGTCCTCCCTTTAAGGATAGCTGGAGCAGAGGGCTGGGATGAAGCATACATATCTTTCATGTAGGTGTTAGACCTTCAAAAACTATCTATTAAAAAAAAAGATTTATGAATTTTAAGCTGCCTTTGCTTTTATTATCTCTGTCTAATTTCATGTGTATCAGAAAACAGTTTTTTACTTTACTAGGTCAACTATTCTGAACTACTGCTGCTGCTAATCCCTTCAGTCGTGTCCGACTCTGTGCGACCCCAGAGATGGCAGCTCACCAGGCCCCACCATCCCTGGGATTCTCCAGGCAAGAACACTGGAGTGGGTTGCCATTTCCTTCTCCAGTGCATGAAAGTGAAAAGTCAAAGTGAAGTCGCTCAGTCGTGTCCGACTCCTAGCGACCCCATGGACTGCAGCCCACCAGGCTCCTCTGTCCATGGGATTTTCCAGGCAAGAGTACTGGAGTGGGGTGCCATTGCCTTCTCCGATTCTGAACTACAGTACACTGCATTTCCCAGGTAGATTCATGAGCAAGACCAGTCTCTTTATTATGCGTTATGCACTCCCTAATCTTAAACTACAGCTGAGTGTGTTTAGTAGTTGACACTACTAGTCTGTTAGTAGTAGACTGCTAGGTATGATTTCAGTGGTAAATTAATTTTTTAAAAGAATTTTCAGTGGTAATAAGTATAAGAGCTAGAATTTAATGATGCTAGTACCAGATATCGGAGAAGGCAATGGCACCCCACTCCAGTACTCTTGCCTGGAAAATCCCATGGACGGAGGAGCCTGGTGGGCTGCAGTCCATGGGGTCGCTAAGAATCGGACACGACTGAGCGACTTCACTTTGACTTTTCACTTTCATGCATTGGAGAAGGAAATGGCAACCCACTCCAGTGTTCTTGCCTGGAAAATCCCAGGGACAGGAGAGCCTGGTGGGCTGCCGTCTATGGGGTCACACCGAGTTGGACACAACTGAAGCGACACAGCAGCAGCAGTACCAGATACTGTGTGCCAAACACCATACTAACCACCTTACATGTACTATTTTACCTAATTTTTCACAAGATCTAGAAAATAGACGCTCTTATTTTCTCTTTCTTAATCTTAAGAGGCAAAGATGTAAATTACTGACTAGCAAGTGAATAAACCATTGAGTTTCTCTCTCTTTTTCTTCTCTCTCTCTGCTTCTCTGTCTGTCTCTCTGTCTCTGTCTCTCTGACTCTAAAACTTAAGTTCCTGTTTATTGTGCTAAACCCACCCCAGTAACAGGGAAAAACACAGATTCACAGGACACAATGTCCTATGCATATGAAGTATGTGCTGTATATACACCCATCTTCCAAAGACCTCCACTTTCAATATAAATTTTTAATAGCACTTATGGCCTTTGGCCAAGCCATTTATAGTTCTTTGCCTGAGCTCCATTCTGATTCATGGCCATGCTTATTTATTAGAATGAGTGTAATCCTGCCTCATAAACCTGAATGATGCATTCTTCAATATGGAGCACCAGCTCGTCTAAACCTAGGAACTATATCTTCTAATAGAACTACCAAACCCCTCATTACCAGAAATATCTTCTAGTCTAAAGCCAATATTGATCAATTCTGGAAAATACTCAAGAAATCTGAAGAAAGATTCTACAGAAAAACAATGAGTCAATGCTGCGTCTCTGAAGGGCATCATAAATTTTAATGTGGTGTGTTTCAGTATTACATTCTTGCTTGATCCCATACCAAATAAGAAGTTCCAGATGAATTTCCAGGTGACATATAAGGAAAATTTCAGAAAACTTTCTATGGTACTTGTTTCTTCCTTCAGCATTATATGTTTAAAAAGCATATAATAGACAATATTGATTAAAATGGCATTTCATAGTATTGTTTTCATCATTGATCAATTATTTCTCTGAATGTGATTAGTTCTATTAATTTTTAATAGAGACGTGAGAAATCATCAGTGATGTCCATTCTTTTTCAGCTTGTTTTCCAGCATTCCAATTTTTCTTTGCCAAGAGCCAGCCACTAGCTGTCAAGTCTACAGCTTCATATCTCGTCACTTTCCCTAATGAAATTGATCCTGTCCTAGAAGCTGATGGATAATAAAATGTCCTAACTATGCCATTTTAAAAAAAGAGATGGTGAAAAAGAACTGGAATCTTAGCAAAACAGAATAATTTATTTGTGATAATTAAGAAGTGACTGGCACAAAACACCAGGAATTGAATACTGGAGTACAACACTTTGGAAATCCACAGAAACATCGGCTGTTCTGAAAAGGCCAAAATCCACTCTTACAAATCAAATGAATCTTTCTAGAAATCCTTGAGTGTGAGAAAGAGTAACGATTCATGTTAAAGTAACAAAATTAGCACTGTCATTGCTGCCTAGATTAATTCTTTCTTAAATGCATTGTTGTGTAAGATCCAGGAAACTGCCTGTCCAGACAGTATCCACATGCAGCCGTAGCCTGAGGCTAGATTCTGGGTACAATCATTTGTCCTCTTTCCCGATACTGGAGAGAGGCAGGATCTGAAATGAACAAGAAGTTGCCCAGCAGTACAGAGCCCAAGGAGGTGTATTCATCCAAACCTCCAGCTGGATGAATGCTGAAGGGTTGCTTACCTGCTGGAGGCCTGATTACCGCAGCCTGCCTCACGGGGGCTGCTGGAAGATCCCAGCTCTCTTTTCATTTCTCTCCTTCCTTTTATCTAACTCTTGCTGCTCATCCTCTAGGTAAAAAAAAAAAAAAAAAGTGCAAAATTAAGAAATATGGGGAAAATTACAAACATTCTAGAAATTTTATAAAGTTCCTTTCTTTTACTTTTTTTAAAATAATTTAATTGGAGTAGAGTTGATTTACAATGTGTTGGTTTTGGGTGTACAGCAAAGTGAATCAGTAAAATGTATACATATATTCATTCTTTTTTAGATTCTTATCCTATATGGATTGTCACAGAATATTGAGTAGAGTTCTCTGCACTATACATACAGCAGATCCTTGCTGGCTATCTGTCTTATACACAGTGGTGTTTTTATACTTGTTTTTAAATCCGCCACCAGCCATCATGTTGTCTGGTCTGCTGTGCCCTGGCTTACCTCACACCTCTTTGCATTCCAAGAGTGTGATTTCTCTGCTCTTTATTCCATAAATGATGATGCAAGGGCTTTCTCTACCTAATCACCGAGTTTCCATTCTCTCAAATCTAGCGCCAACTACACGTCTTCCTTGACTTATGAAGGGGTTATGTCCCAATAAACTCATGTAAGTCAAAAATATCAGCTGAACATGCATTTAATGCACCTATAAATTTCCTGTTTTAAAAATCATTGACTTACATTTAGAAAGGATGCTCAGTAACCTCTTTCATACCATTTTAAATGCTAGTACAGGTAGAGGCATTAAACACTCAGCTATCAGGGGACAATTCTCCAGGGTCTGGGGCGTGTCTGCATATCTTTCATGCAGAGGCACTGTCTGTCTTTTGTCTGGACTATCTTTTAAAGGGTATGTGTACAGCAAACAACCTTGGAAAAATTCTCCCTCCAGAAAAAAAGAGCAACCATGCTTGCTGTTTATTAAAATAGATGCTATCCATTAAAAGATATATTTTTGTAACTATGTATGGTAATGTATTTTACTAGATGTATTCTGATGATCACTTTGCAATATATACGATATCAAATAATTATGTTGTACAGCTGAAACTAACATGATGTTTATGTCAATTATACCTCAAAAAAAATCCTTTAGGAGATAGAGAAAAACTCTTTAGAAGAACCTTTGAAGCTCCACATGACCCCTGTACAGTGCAGGCATGAAAGAGTCACAAGGAGAGGGAGGGGATTTTTTCTGAGCCTGCATTTTACAAAGGCTTTGTAATTCACAAGCTGTATCTTTAAAGCACTTATATTATTAAAAAGGGGGAAAAAAGAAAGATATGATTCCCTTAGCCCCATGTTCCTCCCCTACAATGAAACCTACTGTAAGCACAGGTATCTGTTTGGTCCCCTCTGCATCATCCCTGTGGGACTTGGGCAGGGAACTGATGCAAATACGCAGATGCTCAGCCACTGGCTATGTCAGTTCTAACCCAGGAGCCCCGTGTCTCTTACCAGCATCCCTGAAACTAGCAGGCTCACTTTCACAATTCTTGGCAACAGCACAGTGGCTGGCACACAGAGGTTGCTAAGTAAATGTTGGTTCCTCACATAGGTCGCCCACGTGGAAGCCTCATCAAGGTCTGTTTTTTCTAAGGCCCGCATGCTAGTAGGCCTTTCAATGAGATCCTTTGCTTCCTTCCTTCTCTGCAGGATGGCCTTTGGGTTCTTCTAGTTAAGAAAAGCTTCTGCTTCTTTGATCCCTAGAGTTTCCTCCACTCTTCAGGATCCTTGCCTTCCTATAACTTCGCAGGCTTCACCTATACAAGTCCTACCATTTTGTTTAGTATAATCCATATCTGATCCCTGAAGACTTTTTCTCCTGGTCTTCAGCTTCTCTGCCCTCCACGAGGCCTGTTTCTCAGCCCCCAGCTGCAAGGAGAACATTTCGTTCTGTTCCACCAGAGTCCCTCTGTGCCATCTGAGATCTAGAGACAGTTCTCCCCAGGCCACAGTTTGCATTAAACGCTGCCCTCTTCCACTTTTTTCTTTCTTTGTTCTCTGTATGGTTTGTTTATTAGTATGTCTTTCCCATTAGCCCGTAAGCAATTTGGAGAGCAGGATATCATATTCCTTTTTACATATCCCTTAGGGATTAGTGCTTTTGCAAATAATAGACAGTCACTAATTAAACATGAATTTTAATTTTACATAGAGAGGTAGGGCAGGCGGATGAAGACATTAAGAACTGTTACCTTCACAAGGGAAAGAGGAGGGCCGTTTAGTCACAGGGGCCATTCCTCTCCTTCACCCGTCCCTCCTTGCCATCACTGTTGCTGTTTTGAACACCCTACTATTGCAGGAGCTACTTTGGTAAGAGTTGAAAAGATGGCTTTATGACCAAGCTGCTATTCTGAAGACAAACCAGAAGCAAGAGTCGAGTCACCAGATGAAGGGGACTTGGAGACCTGAGGGACATGGGAAGAAGTGCATTGGCCACTGTGAATAAGGAGTTGATCAGGATCATCTGGAAACTTCCAGTGAAGAGCTTTAAATCATAATATGCATGGGTGTGTGAACAGCAGGGCAAATTTTGGGGAAGGTTCTAGGGCCATGTTAAATTTCTACAGGATGTGGAGAAAGAGGGATGGAGTGGCTGCAGGAAAAAGAAGGCCTTACTTAACATAGAGTTTAGAAAATGTCTCTAGGGGGTTGCTCTTGAGGAAGGCAGAAAAATGAGCCTGGAGTGAATAAGAGGGTCTCTTAGTAACCCCAAGGGCCCTCCACTTTGCTCCTACCCTTTCCCCACTCTTTGCCTTCAGACCGCAAGGTTTGCCAGGCCCGCCACGTCCAAAACTGCTGCTCTGCATTTTCTAAGAGAGTTTCAGTCTATAGCAGAGAAGAAATAAGGCCCCAAGAGAGAACAGCTGGCCCTTTCACTGCACCCCTTTCCACATGCAGGAGATGAGGACACAGGGTGTGCACAGCATCTTCATTTTATTTTCTGATGTGCCTGGCACAAATGCCAAAGACAGCTACAAGTAATTGCTCTCCAAGCTCCAGTGAACTAGAACATCTTCATTTAAGTCATGCATAGCCTGGAATTTTTTGTAAGAGAGAGAAAGATGACTTTATGTGGTGGTTGCTAGGCAGCCGGGCTCTCAGGGAGCTCAACACACATGCAGCTTTGCAGAATCTCCGCAGGAAGCCACTGTCCTCCTTAAAAAGCTCTCCTTATGCAGCCCTTGCAATCTTCTACTGCGTCCAAAAATGTAAGCTTCTCTGTTTGTTTTTAACTACCTACCCACCATTCCCACGCCCCATTAACCAGTGATAAACCAGGAGATGATTTGTGTTACCAAATCTGCCTCACTGAGGGCCTGAGGCAGAACTCCAAGGAAAGTACCACAAAGAATGAGATTTTTAAAGCTTTTCACTTGTTGTTTCACATGCACATGGAGAAATTTGGGGGAAAAAAAAAAAGAAATATTAGGCAATTAATAAAAAAAAATAATTCTACAACTCAGAACAATGGAAATTATGATAATATTTCTTTATACAGAAATAGATAACAAAATTGGGATCAGTGCATGCTCAGGATTTAACCCAATGCCTAAAAATTGTTAGACATTTACACTTAATAAAGAATTTTAATGAGTGGATGAGCATATTCCATTTTAAATATTGCATATGAGTATTTTCAAAGTGTTAAAAATGTCAATGTTTAAAATTTCATCATATTATGTATTATTAAATCATTTGTCTATTTTTATCTAGCCTATTATCAGGTATTTAATTGTTTCCCATTTTTTAGCTAGATTAAACAATGCTGTTAGGAAATGCTTTTAAATAATGCTCATTTTTAAGATTTCTTTAAGATAGATTCCCAAAAGCATAGCTATTTGACCAAAAGGTATGAATTATATTAATTTTCTTAGTAGTTATTATGAAAGTGCTTACACTGGTAATACTTCACATTTCCATCATAGGTTATGGTAATATGTGCCTCACTTCACTTAATCAGTAAATTGTCATTTTTGTTGACATTTTACTTTTTGAATTTAATTTGTTTCTGGAAATTAATACCTCATTTTGATTTTATATTAATTTTTTTTACATTTAGTGATCATTTACATTTATTCCTTTATGCATAGTGAATGAATAGTCTTTGATGATTTTTTTCCCTATTCAGGAGCTGCTGCTGCTGCTGCTAAATCACTTTAGTCATGTCTGTCTCTGTGGAACCCCATAGACAGCAGCCCACCAGGCTCCCCCGTCGCTGGGATTCTCCAGGCAAGAGCACTGGAGTGGGTTGCCATTTCCTTCTCCAATGCATGAAAGTGAAAAGTGAAAGTGAAGTCGCTCAGTCGTGTCTGACTCTTTGCAACCCCATGGACTGCAGCCTACCAGGCTTCTCCGTCCATGGGATTTTCCAGGCAAGAGTACTGGAATGGGGTGCCATTGAGAGGACTACAGAAAACATGAACACCAGGAAGCAGGAGTCTTGGGCCCACCTTCAAGTCTGTCTGTCACAACCAATTTAAATTGACTCTAAGATTTTAGTCTTACCTGGTTCAAGGGCATAAAAAGTACTGAAATTTTTAAAGCTCAGAGGAAGGATTCTCTTAAGACAGTTGTCAAGACACTTTGTGCTTCTCATCCCACCACCTCTGTGCAAGGGGAGGGACAGAAAATGCCTTCTCACATTTAGCTAAGTGAGAGTTCCCTGAATACCACTCAGAGAGTCTGATGGTGTCTCCTGAATTTCAGGACACAGGTTATGAGAAGCTGAGCCTCGGAGATGGCTGATGAGGCAGAAGACAGGGCATGCTCCTCAGCTTGAGCACACTACCCACTACCTGACAGTGAAGTTCATCAGTCAGATGGGGGTCGCTGGAAGGTATCCAGACTCCTGCTCAAGATGTGCCCTTGGAGAGGTGGTGTCACTGGAGGAAGGGGCAGGTAGCCAGATGCTCAGGAGCTGATGGAAGAATTAGGAGTGGCTCACAGAGGAAACCCACTGTGCGTGTGAAGTACTTACCATCTGAGAGCCCCCCTGAAAGGAGGAATCCGCAGAAGAGATAGAGAATCAGCTCACGAAGATGGCTGTGCCAGCCACCAAGACCTTTCCTGTGCCTCCTCTCTCCTGCATCTCTCTCTTCACCCCTGGAAGACCCAGAGCCTGCAGTAAATGAGAGTAGAGGAAGAGGATCCTAAACAGTCAGGAAGTCCATGGCCTTCTTTGCTGCTAGTATTATAGCTTTCTGGCCCTAGCTGAGAGAGAAGATATCATTTTCAATGAAATTTAACATTTTAATTTAACACTACATTGGATATTCAGTTCAGTTCAGTCGCTCAGTCATGTCCGACTCTTTGCAACCCCATGAATCGCAGCATGCCAGGCCTCCCTGTCCATCACCAACTCCCAGAATTTACCCAAACTCATGTCCATCGAGTCAGTGACGCCATCCAGCCATCTCATCCTCTGTCGTCCCCTTCTCCTCCTGCCACCAATCCCTCCCAGCATCACGGTCTTTTCAGATGAGTCAGCTCTTCACATGAGGTGGCTTAAGTACTGGTATTTCAGCTACAGCATCAGTCCTTCCAATGAACACTCAGGACTGATCTCCTTTAGGATGGACTGGTTGGATCTCCTTGCAGTCCAATCACTGAAAAGAGAGTGTTCTTATTCAAGTAACTGCAAACTTGTAAAAGCTTCTCATGTTTTCATCTGAGGAATGAGAAAAATTGTCCACAAAGATAGGCATCAAGGGTCAACAGTGAGGCAGAGCAAACTTTCTATCTATACCCTTAACAAGCTGAATGCTGTCAAATATCTGACAGAAGAAGGACCCCAGTTATTTCTCTCCTCTGTTTTGTTTTTTTTTTAAGCTCTTTGCTATTCTGATGTTTCTTTTTCTAGACTAACTTTAAAATTCTTGGAAAATTCCTAATTAGGATTTTTATTACAATAGTCCTGTAACTTCAATTTGGAGAGAATTTACTTTTCTCCAAAATACATGTTACCATCTAGAATATGGTGCCTCTCCTTTTATACAGATTTTGCTTTTGGATCCCAGTAACAGTGGTGCTAGTGGTAAAGAACCTGCCTACCAGTGCAGGAGACATAAGAGATATGGCTTCAGTCCCTGGGTTGGGAAGATCCTCTGGAGGAGGGCATGGCAACCCACTCCAGTATTCTTGCCTGGAGAATCCTATGGACAGAGGAGCTTGGCTAGCTACAGTTCATAGGGTCGCAAAGAGTCAGACACAACTAAAGCCACTTTGCACAGCACGAAATTTAATAATAGTCATCCTCATTGTATTCTACATAATTAGTGTTGGCTTTAATTCAATGAATTTTATGGTTTGTTTTAATTGATGTTTCTGTTCTTCCAGCTATGCAGGCAGTATTTTTTCTTTCATGTCTCAAAACTGGCAATTGAATTTTAAGTTAATGTAGGAATTTGTGTGTTTAAATTGTAATCAACCATTCTACCAAATTTTTAATTCATTTTAAGACAGCTTTAGTTGATTATCTTCCCATTTCATAGGTTTGTAGTTAAAAACTATTCACAAAAATTACATGTATGCTTTCTTGTGTGCTAGGTCTTGTTTCTGCTTTGTGTTCTGCTGCATTGTCAAAAAGAAAAAGAATAAAAAAATTTATCAATGGTGATATACATCAGGTAGATCTGTTCTTTAATTGGAATGTTTTCTAATGCTTCAATCTTTAGAGTAATGTTGTCTGTTGTCTTTAAAAATATATCTTTTGTGTGTTAAGGAATTAAAATGATATTTTCAGTTTTATAAAAATTAGGTCAAGAAAGGGTACTTAAACTCTATTGTTAAAGGTCTTCAGGTAAAGATATGTAAAGGCCTCCAGGGAAAGACATTTCAACTCCCCAAGTAGCAGCAGTTTATCAAGTTTATAAACTTTATATTATAAATTCAGTTTATATGCTTACGTTTTACATGAAATAAAGATATAAAACATTGCCAGCTCTTACCCATTTTTAAGGCCCAAATAGAACTAATAAACAGACCAATAGGACTCCTCATCACTACAATTATATATATATTCAATTTTCAAAATAGAAGACAATAGACTTTTTAAAGTTCCATTATCATAATAATAGCAGCTAACATGTTCAGCATTTATGAACATTTAGGAAAAAATGTCCCAGCAAGAGCCAATATATGTTAACTGAGAATAACACATCAAATTATCTGTTTCATAAAGTTATTCACTTCAGTTCAGTTGCTCAGTTGTGCCCAGCTCTTAGCAACCCCATGGAATGCAGTACGCCAGGCTTCCCTGTCCATTACCAACTCCCGGAGCTTGCTCAAACTCATGTCCATCGAGTGGTGATACCATCCAAACATCTCATCCTCTGTCGTCCCCTTCTCCTCCTGCCTTCAATCTTTCCCAGCATCAGGGTCTTTTCCAAGGAGTCAATTCTTCACATCAGGTGGCCAAAATATTGGAGCTTCAGCTTCAGCATCAGTACTTCCAAGGAATAATCAGGACTGATTTCCTTCAGGATTGACTGGTTTGATTCCCTTGCAGTCCAAGCGACCCTCAAGAGTCTTCTCCAACACCACAGTTCAAAAGCATCAATTCTTTGATACTCAGTTTTCTTTATGGTCCAATTCTCAATCCATACAAGACTACTGGAAAAGCCATAGCTTTGACTAGACAGGGCTTTGTTGGCAAGGTAATGTCCTTGCTTTTTAATATGCTGTCTAGGTTTGTCATAGCTTTTCTTCCAAGGAGCAAGTGTCTTTTAATTTCATGGCTGCAGTCACCATCTGCAGTGACTTTGGAGCCCAAGAAAATAAAGTCTGTCACTATTTCCATTGTTTTCCCTTGTATTTGCCATGAAGAGATGGGACCAGATGGCATGATCTTCATTTTTTGAATGTTGAATTTTAAGCAGACTTTTTCACTCTCCTCTTTCACCTTCATCACAAAGCTTTTTAGTTCGTCTTTGTTTTCTGCCATAAGAGTGGTGTCATCTGCGTATCTGAGGTTATTGATATTTCTGCTGGAAGTCTTGATTCCAGCTTGTGCTTCATCCAGTCCAGCATTTTGCATAATGTACTCTGCATATAAGTTAAATAAACAAGGTGACAATATACAGCCTTGACGTACTCCTTTCCCAATTTAGAACCAGTCTGTTGTTCCATGTCCGGTTCTAACTGTTCTTTATTGACCTGCATACAAATTTCTCAAGAGGCAGGTAAAGACGTCTGGTATTCCAATCTCTTTAAGAATTTTCGACAGTTTGTTGTGATCCACAAAGTCAAATACTTTAGCGTAGTCAATGGAACAGAATTAGATGTTTTTCTGGAATTCTCCTGTTTTTTCCTAGGATCTGAGGGATGTTGGCAATTTGATTTCTGGTTCCTATGCCTTTTCTAAATCTGTCCTGAACATCTGAAGTTCTTGGTTCATGTACCATTAAAGCCTAGCTTGGGGAATGTTGAGCATTTGTTAGGTGAGATGAGTGCAATTGTGAGGTAATATGAACATTCTTTGGCATTGATTTTCTTTAGGATTGGAGTGAAATTGACCTTTACCAGTCCTGTGGCCACTGCTGAGTTTTCCAAAGTTGTTGGCATATTGAGTGCAGCATTTTCACAGCATCCATAGCATCCTTAGTGGAGAGTCCAGAGCCACTGATCTTCAGGTCAAAGCCCAAAGTCAGTCTGATTGTCAGCATTAATAAGTGCCTATGAAGTACAATCTCTCCTATCCTCTGAGGATTGAATGAACAAATTCTTCACTTTTAGTGGAGTATAAAACATACAGATTATCTCATTCAGGTCAATGTTTATTACAATACATCTTTTAAGATCTGAAATAGCTCTATTGGAATTCCATCACCTCCACTAGCTTTGTTTGTAATGATTCTTCATAAGGCCCACTTGACTTCTCACTCCAGGATATCTGTCTCTAGGTGAGTGATCACACCATCATGGTTATCTGGGTCATTAATATATTTTTTTTGTTTAATTCTTCTGTGTATTCTTACCACCTCTTCTTAATATCTTCTGCTTCTGTTAGGTCCACACCTTGGAGAGTTCTGACTTCTCACGAGAGCAGAGTAGAAGGATGTGTGCTTATCTTCTCCTGTGAGAACTCAAAAATTACAACTTGCTGCTGAAGAACCATTGACAAGAGAATGTTGGATACTAACAAAAAAACATACCTCACTTCCAAGGGCAAAGGAGAAGCCCTAACAAGATGGTAAGAGGGGCAAAATCGCATTTAGAATCAAACCCCATACCCACCAGAGATGCTCAGAGGACTCAAACAAAACCTTGTGCACACCAGGACCCAGAGATCCTACAAGAGACTGAGTCAGACTTTTGAATATTTGAGTGTCTCCTGTGGAGGCACGGGTCAGCTGTGGCCTGCCGTGGGGCACAGGCTCTGGCTGCAGCAGACCTGGGAGGCACGGTATGTGACATAAATCCTCTTGGACAAGGTCACCATTAGCCCCACCATAGAGTCACTGAGCCAATGACCCACCAACTGGAGAACAATTACATCAAAAAAGTTCTCCCACTGTTTAAAAAGTTCTAGGGCCCACAACAGCTTCCCCAACCTGGAGATCTGGCAAGGGGACTAAGAACCCCCAGGAAATTTGACTTTGTTTTTTTTGTTGTTGTTATTTTTTCATTTTTTTTTTAATTTTATTTTTAAACTTTACATAATTGTATTAGTTTTGCCAAATATCAAAATGAATCCACCACAGGTATACATGTGTTCCCCATCCTGAACCCTCCTCCCTCCTCCCTCCCCATACCATCCCTCTGGGTCGTCCCAGTGCACTAGCCCCAAGCATCCAGTATCGTGCATCAAACCTGGACTGGCATCTCGTTTCATACATGATATTTTACATGTTTCAATGCCATTCTCCCAGATCTTCCCACCTTCTCCCTCTCCCACAGAGTCCATAAGACTGTTCTATACATCAGTGTCTCTTTTGCTGTCTCGTACACAGGGTTATTGTTACCCTCTTTCTAAATTCCATATATATGCATTAGTATACTGTATTGGTGTTTTTCCTTCTGGCTTACTTCACTCTGTATAATAGGCTCCAGTTTCATCCACCTCATTAGAACTGATTCAAATGTATTCTTTTTAATGGCTGAGTAATACTCCATTGTGTATATGTACCACAGCTTTCTTATCCATTCATCTGCTGATGGACATCTAGGTTGCTTCCATGTCCTGGCTATTATAATCAGTGCTGCGATGAACATTGGGGTACACGTGTCTCTTTCCCTTCTGGTTTCCTCAAGATTTGATTACAGAACTTCCACAGGACTGGGGGAACAGACTCTTGGAGGGCACAAACAAAACCTTGTGTGCACCAGGACCCAGGAGAAAATAGCAATGACACCACAAGAGACTGAGTCAGACTTGCCTGTGAGTGTCCAGGAGTCTCTGGCAGAGGTGTGGGTCGACACTGGCCTTCCATGGGGTCAGGGGCACTGAGTACAACAGTCCTGAGTGTGCTGGCATTAGTCCTTTAGAAGGACGTCACCATTACCTCCATTATCCCTACCATAGTTTGGCCAAACTACAGGAAGGGAACACAGCCCCACCCATCAACAGAGAATTGGATTAAAGTTTTACTGAGCATGTTCTTGCCACCAGAGCAAGACCCAGATTCCCCCACAGCCAGTCCCTCCCATTAGGAAGCTTTTACAAGTCTCTTATCCTTATCCATCAGAAGGCAGAAAGAATGAACACTACAATCACAGAAAACTAACCAAGCTGATCTCAGGGACCACAGCCTTCTCTAATTCAATGAAACTATGAGCCATGCCATGTAGACGGATGGGTCATTGTGGAGATTTCTGACAAAACGTGGCCCACTGGAGATCAGATCAGTTGCTCAGTCATGTCCGACTCTTTGCAACCCCATGAATCACAGCATGCCAGGCCTCCCTGTCCATCACCAACTCCCGGAGTTCATTCAGACTCACGTCCATCGAGTCAGTGATGCCATCCAGCCATCTCATCCTCTGTCTTCCCCTTCTCCTCTTTCCCCCAATCCCTCCCAGCATCAGAGTCTTTTCCAATGAGTCAACTCTTCGCATGAGGTGGCCAAAGTACTGGAGTTTCAGCTTTAGCATCAGTCCTTCCAAAGAAATCCCAGGGCTGATCTCCTTCAGAATGGACTGGTTGGATCTCCTTGCCGTCCAAGGGACTTTCAAGAGTCTTCTCCAACACCACAGTTCAAAAGCATCAATTCTTCAGCGCTCAGCTTTCTTCACAGTCCAACTCTCACATCCATACATGACCACAGGAAAAACCATAGCCTTGACTAGATAAACATTTGTTGGCAAAGTAATGTCTCTGCTTTTGAATATGCTATCTAGATTGGTCATAACTTTCCTTCCAAGGAGTAAGCATCTTTTAATTTCATGGCTTCAGTCACCATCTGCAGTGATTCTTGAGCCCAGAAAAATAAAGTCTGACACTGTTTCCACTGTTTCCCCATCTATTTCCCATGAAGTGATGGGACCAGATGCCATGGTCTTCGTTTTCTGAATGTTGAGCTTCAAGCCAACTTTTTCACTCTCCTCTTTCACTTTCATCAAGAGGCTTTTGAGTTCCTCTTCACTTTCTGCCATAAGGGTGGTTTCATCTGCATATCTGAGGTTATTGATATTTCTCCCAGCAATCTGGATTCCAGCTTGTGTTTCTTCCAGTCCAGCGCTTCTCATGATGTACTCTGCATATAAGTTAAATAAGCAGGGTGACAATATACAACCTTGATTGACTCCTTTTCCTATTTGGAACCAGTCTGTTGTTCCATGGCCAGTTCTAATTGTTGCTGCCTGACCTGCATACAAATTTCTCAAGAGGCAGGTCAGGTGGTCTGGTATTCCCATCTCTTTCAGAATTTTCCACAGTTTATTGTGATCCACACACTCAAAGGCTTTGGCAGAGTCAATAAAGCAGAAATAGATGTTTTTCTGGAACTCTCTTGCTTTTTCCATGATCCAGCGGATGTTGGCAATTTGATCTCTGGTTCCTCTGCCTTTTCTAAAACCAGCTTGAACATCAGGAAGTTCACAGTTCACATATTGCTGAAGCCTGGCTTGGAGAATTTTAAGCATTACTCTACTAGCATGTGAGATGAGTGCAATTGTGTGGCAGTTTGAGCATTCTTTGGCATAGCCTTTCTTTGGGATTGGAATGAACACTGACCTTTTCCAGTCCTGTGGCCACTGCTGAGTTTTCCAAATTTGCTGGCATATTGAGTGCAGCACTTTCACAGCATCATCTTTCAGGATTTGGAATAGCTCAACTGGAATTCCATCACCTCCACTAGCTTTGTTCATGGTGATGCTTGCTAAGGCCCACTTGACTTCACATTCCAGGATGTCTGGCTCTAGGTCAGTGATCACACCATCGTGATTATCTGGGTCGTGAAGATCTTTTTTGGACAGTTCTTCTGTGTATTCTTGCCATCTCTTCTTAATATCTTCTGCTTCTGTTAGGTCCATACCATTTCTGTCCTTTATCGAGCCCATCTTTGCACGAAATGTTCTTTTTGTGTCTCTGATTTTCTTGAAGAGATCTCTAGTCTTTCCCATTCTGTTGTTTTCCTCTATTTCTTTGCATTGATCACTGAGGAAGGCTTTCTTATCTCTTCTTGCTATTCTTTGGAACTCTGCATTCAGATGTTTATATCTTTCCTTTTCTCCTTTGCTTTTCACTTCTCTTCTTTTCACAGCTATTTGTAAGGCCTCCCCAGACAGCCATTTTGCTTTTTTGCATTTCTTTTCCATGGGAATGGTCTTGATCCCTGTCTCCTGTACAATGTCACGAACCTCATTCCATAGCTCCTCAGGCACTCTATCTATCAGATCTAGGCCCTTAAATCTATTTCTCACTTCCACTGTATAATCATAAGGGATTTGATTTAGGTCATACCTGAATGGTCTAGTGGTTTTCCCTACTTTCTTCAATTTAAGTCTGAATTTGGCAATAAGGAGTTCATGATCTGAGCCACAGTCAGCTCCTGGTCTTGTTTTTGCTGACTGTATAGAGCTTCTCCATCTTTGGCTGCAAAGAATATAATCAATCTGATTTTGGTGTTGACCATCTGGTGATGTCCATGTATAGAGTCTTCTCTTGTGTTGTTGGTAGAGGGTGTTTGCTATGACCAGTGCATTTTCTTGGCAAAACTCTATTAGTCTTTGCCCTGCTTCATTCCGTATTCCAAGTCCAAATCTGCCTGTTAGTCCAGGTGTTTCTTGACTTCCTACTTTTGCATTCCAGGCCCACTGGAGAAGGGAATGGAAAAAATGCTTCAGTATTCTTGCCTTGAGAACCCCATGAAGTTATTAAATGAGAGATATACAGAGTGAACCTGGATTTCATTTATTTAGTCATGCCTCTCTAGATGGTTTAGGTAAGATGACAAGAAAACAGATTGTATTATAGATTTGCAGCTATTTGAAATTAGGGTCTAAATAGTGGTCTGTGCTCCTAGGAAGGTTTATCAGAAGTTCTTAATCCATCTTATTTAAATGTTATTTTCTCAGTTATTCAAATGAAGGTGTAGGGGGGAGACATATCACACTGCAAAATGTCACAGAACTGCAAAAAAAAAAATCAAATGGGAAAAAGAAATCAACATTTTTTAAAGATCTTGATGGTTTGAAATATAGAAATCTCAACAAAGAATTTAAATCTTAGAAAAATGAGTGAGTCTTATCACATAGTATGGGAGAATGAGGCAACTGGCTTGGCAGATGTTATATCAACATCATCAACAACAAACATCCTCTAAAGGCCTTCTATATGAGACATGTGGTCAGTATAGAGTGGGCGGATGTGGTATCACAGGTTGGGTCCCAAGAAGCAGGCAGTAAAGTGGAGTTTAGGGGACAGGCTCTCTATCAGCAGCAACCTTAGCATCAACATCTGTGGAGAGCAGGACCAAGCAAAGGGAAAAGTCGAGCTGAGACAGGTCCATAACTGCCTTGACCAAACTAATGGGGGGCTTTAGAACTAGAATGGCTCTTCATCATAGTCTGGAGTTGAGCCAAGATGGCTGGCCTGGCCTTCATACGCCCACATGAATCCGTCACCGGATGTGGGCCGCCCAGGGGAAAGGCTGTGACCTTGGACGAGGCACTTCTCCACAGCTGAAGCAATCCCTGAAGGAGCTGACAGCTGAAGACTCTCTGCAGACAGCACTGCCAGCAGCTGGGTCAACAAATCCTTCAGGGAAGGGGTTTCTGGGCCACATATCACAGTATCCACCACAGTGGGAAACCCCAGTGTCTGCTCCAAGCCCATAGAAATGCTGGGGTGAACGTATTCTTTTAATGTTTTTAATACACGGTCAAGCATAAAATAGCAAGAAAGTGTGCCCAGAGTGAAGAGGGAACTGACAGGCAAAGCACAAGGACCACATATATGCCCAACGGGGATATGGTTTTAAGCACAGTGAGGAGGAAATGAAGGCTCTGGGCTCCACTCCCAGTCATCCACCAGAAACAAGAGCTAGAAACTCCTGTCTGAAGCAGGTAGCCCAATTCCCTACTATTCTCAAGAGAGAAAAAACCTAAAATGAGACATTAACATAAAAATTGATCCAAAAGTCATTTGGTGGACAGAGCCTCCACAGAGGCACACCTGAAAACACCCATTGGCATCCCCGGCTCGGAGTACCTGTCGTCAGCTGTGTCAGAGCACATGCGCAGTGTGGATGATACAGGCAAGAACTATCAAATGCCAGAATCTACAAACTTGGAGCATCCTCAAAGTGACTTATGATAAAGATGTTTAAACAGAGAAATAGTTGCTGTTGTTGTTTAGTTGCTAAGTCGTGTTTGACTCTTGCCACCCCGTGGACTGTAACACACCATGCTACTCCGTCCATGGGATTTCCCAGGCAAGAATGCTCGAGTGGGTTGCTATTTCCTCCTCTAGGGGATCTTCCCCACCCAGGGATAGAGCCTATGCATTGGCAGGTGGATTCTTTACTTCTGAGCCACCAGGGAAGCCCCCAGAGAAATAGAGGAAGGGGCAAAAATCCAAAAAGCAAACTGAGCAAAATTAATTCTAGAAATTAAAAGTGACGACATTAAAAATTTTTAAAAAACGTTCAACTGATGAGCCACTCAATGGCACAGTTAAAGAGAATAAGGACTAAATTAGAAAACTGATAGCAGAAATCACCTGAAATGCAGCTCAGAAAGATAAGAAATGGAAAATATGAAATTGTATATTAAATTCAAGGAAACTCATAAGATTCTGATAAACTTTTTTTCATTCATTAAATAATTGTTAAATACTTCCTGTGTAGCAGGTATTATGCTAGACATGGGAACACAACAGTGAATAAGAAAGAGTAACATTTACTTTTCTAATCCATAACACCTACCAATTAAGTGAATAAATTAAATGATAAAAAGTAAGAAGAGCTATATGGTTACCTAATCTTGGACATGAGGGAAAGTTTGGCCCTTTACACTTATTTCTGATTAACCATATCTGGAATAATAGAATCTTTCTGGACACCAAAATTTAAAGTTGGATGTAGACAAATTATGGAGAGTCCAGGTTCAGGAGACAGAACATGTAAAGTAGCCTAGAACATATGTCATTTAAGATATAATTGAAGCATTCTCCAGCCAGCGCAGAAGAGAATAAATAGATGCAAAACCCTCTAGTGCTTTCCAATCCTAAAGTATTATCATTCAGCTTAAGGCTTTTGCGGCAGAAATTAGCTGTTTGTCTCATTCCTCCCTCTAGTTAGACAGCTAATCTATTATTTCTCAGCTTTCCTTCTAGCTGGTTGAGGTCACATGACTAAATTCTAGCCCATAGCATGGAACACTGTATGCCATCTCTAAGCCTGGACCATAAACAACCTATGAATACATCTGCACTCTTTCACTATCGCTGGACTTGGTGCAGAATGCAGTGACCTTGCAAACTAGCGCTCATGGTAATAAAGCCACAGGATGGAGGGAGTGCTGATCCCTGAGTCACTACGTGTAAGAAAGCTTCCACCAATTAGGCATGTTTATTTTGGACTTTATATGATTAACAAATATACGTTTATCCTATGTAAACAATCATTCATTTTGCTTTTACTTTTCTGATTAATAGTTAACACTATCTTAACTAATCCAGTTTTAAAAAATAGGCCTCTCCATCCAATTTTTGCTTCTAGTTCCTACTCAATTCAACTGATTCATTCTAATGGAATTCTATATCCCACAACTTTGTCTCCTAGGGAGGGACTCTCCTAGGTAGAAAGCTTTTATCCTACCTTGAATTATTTTTGTCACTGAGGTTAGTGTATCATCTTGTTATTGGTCCAACTTCTCTCAAGAAGAGGGCAATGCTTATTTATTCTTCTACAGAAATCAATTTAGACATCGACTCCTCACTCAAACTGAGTTACTTATCTACTGAGACTCTTCCATGGTCATGTTTATATCCCCTAAAGCCTATCACAGTGCTAGGCATATAGCAGGTACTTGATGGAATTATTAAACTAACAATGTGTGTGCACTCAGTCATGTCTGACTCATGACCTCATGGACTGTAGCCTGCCAGGCTTCTCTGTCCATAGGATTTTTCAGGCAAGAATACTGGAATAGGTTGCCATTTCCTTCTCCATGGGGATCTTTCCAACCCAGGGATCAAACCTGCTTCTATTGTGTCTTCAGCATTGGCAGGTGGATTCTTTACCACTAGCACCATCTGGGACACCCCAAACTAACAATAGAGGAGAATAACAAATGTGAGGCAATGCCTCTAATCCCTGGTTCCTAATGAGAAAGCCAAAAAAAGACATGCAACAAAAAGAACACAGAGAACTATATATGCAAACTTATATAAAACCATTTCAGTGCAGGTTACACACATCTGTGCCCATGTTTATATATAGGAAAAAACAGATTGAGTTGAGATCAGTTATTTTTGTATGGAAAACCAGCAGCTTCTTTTTCTTTTTATGAGATCAAGGAAACCTGAATGTGTAGCTATTTTTAAAATACACACAGGGGTCCCCTTAGCAAATGGTCTCTGACTAAATTAGTAAATGAGTGATGGTAATGAGATGACTCTGGGAAAAGCACATGTCAACACCGTAGTGCTCTTGAGCACAAAACACATGAAAACCTGATCTTCTATTGCACAGGCACATCTGTCCAGCTCAAGGCCACATTTCTAATAGGTCCTTGAATTTTATGAGCAGAAGTAAATATTTAGGCAATGTGCAAGGGCAGTGCATTCTTTGCTTTCTCTTGCATCTGTAGTAGAATCAGAAATAAGAGAATTAGAAGATACCATATTCCTTGTTATTTTGAAAGACAAAATGTAAAAGACAGTTCTTGCTAAATTAAAAATATCCTAACTAATGTGCACCCCAGTCAGTGCTCTGACAACCTGGCCTTACTCCTCCTTGGACCCCTTCTCTTCTCCTCTTTTAAACATCACACAGCTAGTGCACTGGGATGACCCAGAGGGATGGTATGGGGAGGGAGGAGGGTTCAGGATGGGGAACACATGTATACCTGTGGCGGATTCATTTTGATGTTTGGCAAAACTAATACAATTATGTAAAGTTTAAAAATAAAATAAAATTAAAAAGAAAAAAATATATAGTTGCTAACAAACAAACAAACAAAAAATCACACAGTGTAGTGTAGGAAGGTAGGAAGCGATACCCTTCCACACCTGCCTTCTTCTTACATAAACATTGTGAGGCCAGGAATCATTGTTTACCACCTGGGACCTGGACCAATCTGAGGATTTAGTCAGTGTTTAATCAACCCTGAATATTCATTGAAAAGACTGATGCTGAAGCTGAAGCTCCAATATTTTGGCCACCTGATGAGAAGAGCCAACTCATTGGAAAAGACCCTGATGCTGGCAAAGATTGAGGGCAGGAGGAGAAGGGGGTGACAGAGGATGAGATGGTTGGATGACATCAGCGACTTAAAAGACATGAGTTTGAGCAAACTCCGTGATATGGTGAATGATGGAGAAGCCCAGCAAGCTGCAATCCATGGGGTTGCAGAGCTGGACATGACTGAGTGACTGAACAACAACAACAAATTAAATGTTTGTCAAATAATCTTGGATTTTCCTAAAATGTATCAAAATAAGTATGATGAAGTCTCTCTTGGTTGTGAGTATACTTGGAAGAACAGAACATAAATGTAATTGATAGCCACACATCCTCTTTTCTAACTAAAATTGTTAATTCCACAGCAACAGAACCATTGTCTTATTCATGGTAGTGTCGCCAGCATGCAGTCAATAACCATTTATTGAGTAAGTGCATGACCTCTTTCATGTAATCTTTTGAGAAAATTTTATTTAATAAAGTAACCTTATCCAACCTTATGGATCCTTGGTACATCACTTCCCCAACTTCCTTTGTTTGCTCACAGTTTGACCAGTGGCTTCTGCAATGTTTTTGCTTTTTATTGATGCTGTAACAATTACCGCAAATTTAGCAGCTTAAAAAAGCACCCACATATTATCTTACAGCTCCATTGGTCAGAAGTCCAGGTAAGCTCAGAGCCTCTGCTGTATGTCTCAGGCTGGGCTCTTGTCTGATGCTCTGGGGAAGTATCCACATCCAGGCTCTTCAGGAGGTTGGCAGAATTTAGTGCCATGTGGTGGTAAGACTAGGTTGTCTTTTCCTTGTTGGCTATTGACCAAGGGTCACCCTCAGCTTCAAAAGCCCACATTCCCTGGCTCGTGACCCCCTTCATCTAGAAGGGGGTCTAGATGGGGACCTGAGTCCTGTTCATATTTTTAGTATCTTTGATCTCCCCTTCTGCCACACATCTGCTTCTTTTTTCTCATATCTGCCTTCCACTTCTGTTTTCAAGGGTTCATATGGCTTATTTAGATGACCCAGAATAATTTCCCTGTCTAAGTCTGTTTGGCCTGCTATAACAGAACCCCCATAGGCCGGGCTGCTTGAATGACAAACATGTACTTCTCACATTTCTGGAGGCTAGGAAGTTCTAGATCAAGACACTGAGAGATTCTGTATCTGGGGAGGACCTGCTTCCTTGTTCATAGACAGCAGTCTTCTCACTGGGTCTTCTCACAGCACAAAGGATGAGAAAGCTCTCTAGGGACCCTTTCCTTATAATACTAATCCTATTCATGAGGGTTTCATGCTTATGACCTAATTACTTCCCAAAGGCCTACCTTGTAATATAATCACATTGGGCATTAGGATTTCAACATATAAATTTTGGGGAACACACATACTCAGTTCATAGTATACTTCCTATTTTAAGATCAACTGATTAGGAATCTTAATTCCATCTGCAGAATCTCTTCACAGAATCTCTTCACAGCAGTACTGAGATTTCTATTTGATTGATTAGGGAATGAGAATTTGGGGGAATTTAGACCTCTACCACCGGAGAAAGCAATGGGACCCCACTCCAGTACTCTTGCCTGGAAAACCCCATGGATGGAGAAGCCTAGTACGCTGAAGTCCATGGGGTCACTAAGAGTCAGACATGACTGAGTGACTTCACTTTCACTTTTCACTTTCATGCATTGGAGAAGGAAATGGCAACCCACTCCAGTGTTCTTGCCTGGAGAATCCCAGGGACGGGGGAGCCTGGTGGGCTGCCGTCTATGGGGTCGCACAGAGTCGGACATGACTGAAGCAACTTAGCAGCAGCAGCAGCAGACCTCTACCACATTCAGAGTGTGTGAACAAAAGAGTATGCCCCAAATGTAAGTTGTCTTTATGTCACCACATCTCATTTCATAAATGACACCTCATTGATTCTGCCATATTCTGTTTTTTAGAAGTAAGTCAGTAAGCCCATCTTACTCAGGGAAGGGGAATATGCAGTCTTAAATACTAGTCAGCAAGAATCATTGGGGACCATATCAGAGGTTGCCTAACACAGAAAGTAATTACATTGTATTGTATGACTCAGCTTTCAAAAGCATTTCTATAAACAGACAATGAGGTAAGTAAAATTTTCTTAACCTTATATTGAGAGGAAAAGGTGATAGAATAGACATATGTATTTGATGGGAGAAGAGGAAAGAAAGAAAACTAAATTCTCATAGTCAAGTGTGAAGAATCAACATGAAATATTCAAAAATTGGAAATCAACAAGTAGAAATGTACCTGTTATTTAGAGACACGAAAGTGAAAGGATAATAACCAGGTAGATGAGGTTAAGTGCTTTGGGAAGGGTGGATGTGAGTGTGCAGGGGCTGCTCATGGATGATGGCTGTTTCTTATAAGAAACCTTATATTATACATGTTTCAATGTCATTCTCCCAAATCATCCCCCGACCCGTCCCTCTCCCACAGAGTCCAAAAGACTGTTCTATACATCTGTGTCTCTTTTGCTGTCTCATATACAGGGTTATCATTACCATCTTTCTAAATTTCATATATATGCATTCGTATACTGTATTGGTGTTTTTCTTTCTGGCTTACTTCACTCTGTATAATAGGCTCCAGTTTCATCCACCTCATTAGAACTGATTCAAATGTATTCTTTTTACTGACTGAGTAATACTCCATTGTGTATATGTACCACAGCTTTCTTATCCATTCATCTGCTGATAGACATCTAGGTTGCTTCTATGTCCTGGCTATTATAATCAGTGCTGCAATGAACATTGGGGTACACGTGTCTCTTTCAATTCTGGTTTCCTCAGTGTGTATGCCCAGCAGTGGGAGTGCTGGGTCATATGGCAGTTCTATTTCCAGTTTTTTAAGGAATCTCCACACTGTTCTCCATAGTGGCTGTACTAGTTTGCATTTCCACCAACAGTGTAAGAGGGTTCCCTTTTCTCCACATCCTCTCCAGCATTTATTGCTTGTAGACTTTTGGATGGCAGCCATGCTTGGAGCTGGTGCACTGGGATGACCCAGAGAGATGGTATGGGGAGGGAGGTGGGAGGGGGGATCAGGATTGGGAACATGTGTACACCCGTGGTGGATTCATGTTGATGTATGGCAAAACCAATACAATATTGTAAAGTAATGAGCCTCTAATTAAAATAAATAAATTTAAATGAAAAAAAGAAACCTTCTAGACTTCTTTGACTCTTCAAACCAGGTGTGTGTATAACTTTGATTAAAAGAATGGGGGTGGAGGGACAACAGAAGAGGAACAAACAGAGTTCTCCCATAGAAAATTGAGTATTTGCATCTGGTGAAAACTTTGTAATGTGTCTCTAGCTGAGATGAAAAAATTTTGGCCCAAGAAATACTAAACAGGATGCAGACAATGAAAGAAACTGTCCAATTCAGTGGAACGACAGTTGTCTGTCAGCTGCATGTAAGCCAGCCTGACTCACCCTAGAGTTGGATGACAGTGGCCAAAATTTCAAGCCCAGAATCTGCCCCTCTTTATAGCCACCCTGATTTTCTAGTCTGGCTCAGCTGTTACCTGCAGCTTGGTTTTATTTCTAGATATCAGCCCAGCTTCTAGTATCTGGAATTATGTTTCATGTTAATTTTACAGCTTTTGCTTATTTGAGAGACCCAAGTCTGTTTCAAAGCCAAGGATTTTCCATGGCTGTTCTTTTGCAGGACTGTGCTATGGCTGGGTCATTCTCTGGCTGCCCCCTTCTTGTTATCTATGTCTTCTTCAAATGGGTATCCTCAGAGGCCTTTCCCTGACCACTCAAACCAAAGGCACACTCTTCCACGGCCCCCATCACTGTTTTTTCACCTCAGTTTGTTTTATTCATAGTATTTGTCAGGATGTGAAATCATTCTGCTCATTTATTTTGTCTTCTTTGTTTTATTCACCATAGTAACTCTGAAGCCTACAAGTATCTGGCATTTATTAGCTACCCAATAAATAATTGTTGAGTGGAAAAATGGATTGGGTAGTGTATGAGTTAGTTTTTACTGCAATAATGCTAAATAACAAATCTTCCTTAAAACTCGATGTCTGAAAAATCACAAGCATTCCTTTCTTGACCATGAATCTATGGGTCAGCTTGACTTCAGCTGATCTCAGGGAGCTTGGCTGGGCTTGGCTCCAGGCTGTGGGTTGTGTTCAGTTCTGCACCGTGTGTTTCTTCATTCTCTTTGGGCTAGAGACTGCCTGGGGCACGTTCTTTCAGTAGATCACTGGAAAATAAGAAGGCAGGCAAAATCATGTCATGCTTCCTGAAGCCTTGGCTGTGATTGGCACACCGTTCCTTCTGTGCACTTTCCACAGGTCATAGAAAGTCACAAGACCAAGACCAACATCAAAGAGGTGGGAAAGTATTAATGTATTCTGCCCACTATTATTCAGGATTATGATGCATAACTCAAAACATATACCCAGAGAGAAATATCCATATCATTGCTGCTAATTAAATATTGAGTGTGCCATAAGATATTAAACTATATAAAGAATTTTATCTTATCCAACCAGTTCCTTTTGCACTTGAGGAAACAGATCCAAAGAAATGAGAGTGAAAGAACACTGCCAAGTTACATGGTAAAAAGGATGGATGTATAATCCTATTAAAGGGGACAGAAGAATTAGGATCAATAATTCAATCTGAAATGAATGAATGAATGCAAGAATGAATGGGACTGACAGAAAAAAGGCAGCAGAGAGAGAAACTGAAGACATAAGAGAAAAAGCAAGGTCTTGGAGAAGGCAGGGAATGGAGGCATTTGTGGAAGGTGGGCCTTGGAAAGGAAGGGTTCTGATGGAAGGGAGCATAGAATGGTAGGTGTGTGGACATATTTCTGGTTTGTAATGAAGGAATCGTAAGAGCTGGAAGAGTTCAGGTCTGTGAGAAAGAGTGCAGCACCTGACTGGTGTACTCTATCTACCATGATGTGCCTGGCAGTAACACATTCAGATACAATGCGACCTCAGAGTTCCCAATCAGCTAGCTGCCTCACTTAATAGCGCTGCACAAGGAGTGGCTTCTGTTGAGCACCAAAAGTCAGTGAGTAACAGCATCATTGCACTGGATGACCACCTGTCTTCTCCAGGAAACAAGTGTGAGAGTCATTTGCTGAAAGCAAAAGAAGCAAGAGTGGTATAGGTAGCTTGTAGTAAATGATAAGGATTTGGAATAATATCTAAGGGAAATGGGGGAAAGTAGCCAAAAATACCTTAAGAGCTGACCACCAACAGAGGGCTGGCTTCCCTCAGATTAGACCATGGATGGCAGCAGCATCCATCTACATGGCTGTATGATTGCCTCTGGCACTCCTTCCTTCAGCCATTTATGGAATGCTTCCTGAAGGCCATAAAAAAAGTTCCTAGTTCCAAGCAGATGATGGTTTAATCAATACATTGCAAAACGTTTTAATAACGAGAGAAAGGACTCTGTTATAATTCAGAACTTAAAGCAAAAAACTGAAGCATGGATTCATGCAAATGCAACCTTTCCATCTCATCTGCCTGTATCAAATATCACTGCCATTTAATTTTCTAATAAATTACACACATTGACAGTGTTTAAATGCAAAGTTTAATGAAGTCAATAAAATATGGGCATAAATCAGTAGAATGTAAATTCCATTCCTGTCCTTTACTACCTAATTGAGAGATAAATGTCATTTACCTTGAGATAATATTTTCACAAAAGCACTTAGAGGAGCTTCAGCTCTGATATTTCACAAGGATCACTACTGACCACTATTATTTATGATGACACTAAATTAAAAACACATATGTGGATAGAAACATCCCTATCATTGGTGCTGATTAAATATTAAGTGTGACTGTGACAGAATGATAAAACTGTAAAGAACTTTGCTTCAGCCCAACTGTGTCATATATAGATGATTTTTTAAAAGGCATGAGGAAATGAAATAAATTATTTTTTCAGGAGGCACATAGCAAATTAATTGCAAAATAGAAATAAGTCCCAAATCTCGTGATTCCCACTCTAGGGTCATTCCACTGTAGCAGCAGACTGCTTCCCATCCTCAGCAGTCTCATCATGCAGGGGCCTCAGTTGCCAGGACAAAGAAAGAAAAGAAAAGTATCAAAGGGCTAGGTGTACACACCATCATCACTCTCTGTCCTTTAGGTGCTCAGAGGAGCAGCCCCCATCACCCACAAATTGACAGGCACACAACCTATCGGGAAAAGTGCACCATCAATGCCAAACACACCTGGGGGCCCACGGAAGCAGAGTATCAGCCACTCAAAGATGCTTTCTGCAAGCAGAATGCATACCAGCTAAAAACTTGAATGAGCATGGTCATTGTGAGGGAGCACAGAGCACAAAGTGTCATTTGCTTTATTTTGGAAACTTCATGAAGTCACTATGCTTACTCAGCCGCAGGACAGCCAGCGTGTCTACTGTTCACCCTCATTTTCACTAACCTACCCTGGATGCAAACTAATTAAGGGAGATAATGGGCTCTTTAACTATGTGATTTCCACCCTCTGTAAATCTCCTTTCTTAGTCAGCTCCTGCAGCTAGACTAAAATATCACAGATTGAGTTGCTTGGAGACAACATAAATTTATTTCTCCCAGTTCTGGAGACCAGGAAGGCCAGGATCACAGTGCGAGCTGACTTGTTCTTTGGTTCACTTTCTGCTGCATAGCTAGCACCCTCTGGCTGTGTCTTCACAGAATAAAAGGGAAGTAAGCAAGGTCTCTGAGGGCTCTTTTCAGTTCAGTTCAGTTAAGTTCAGTTACTCAGTCGTGTCCGACTCTCTGCGACCCCATGAATCGCAGCACGCCAGGCCTCCCTGTCCATCACCAACTCCCAGAGTTCACCCAGACTCATGTCCATTGAGTCAGTGATGCCATCCAGCCATCTCATCCTCTGTCTTCCCCTTCTCCTCCTGCCCCCAAATCCCTCCCACCATCGGAGTCTTTTCCAATGAGTCAACTCTTCGCATGAGGTGGCCAAAGTACTGGAGTTTCAGCTTTAGCATCAGTCCTTCCAAAGAAATCCCAGGGCTGATCTCCTTCAGAATGGACTGGTTGGATCTCCTTGCAGTCCAAGGGACTCTCAAGAGTCTTCTCCAACACCACAGCTCAAAAGCATCAATTCTTTGGCGCTCAGCTTTCTTCACAGTCCAACTCTCACATCCATACATGACCACTGGAAAAACCATAGCCTTGACTAGACGGACCTTTGTTGGCAAAGTAATGTCTCTGCTTTTGAATATGCTATCTAGGATGGTCATAACTTTCCTTCCAAAGAGTAAGCATCTTTTAGTTTCATGGCTGCAGTCACCATTTGCAGTGATTTTGGAGCCCCAAAAAATAAAGTCTGACACTGTTTCCACTGTTTCCCCATCTATTTGCCATGAAGTGATGGGACCAGATGCCATGAAGTGATGGGACCAGATGCCATGAAGTATGGGACCAGATGCCATGATCTTCGTTTTCTGAATGTTGAGCTTTAAGCCAATTTTTTCACTCTCCTCTTTCACTTTCATCAAGAGGCTTTTTAGTTCCTCTTCACTTTCTGCCTTAAGGGTGGTGTCATCTGCATATCTGAGGTTATTGATATTTCTCCCAGCAATCTTGATTCCAGCTTGTGCTTCTTCCAGCCCAGCATTTCTCATGATGTACTCTGCATAGAAGTTAAATAAGCAGGGTGACAATATATAGCCCTAACGTACTCTTTTTCCTATTTGGAACTAGTCTGTTGTTCCATGTCCAGTTCTAACTGTTCCTTCGTGACCTGCATACAAATTTCTCAAGAGGCAGGTCAGGTGATCTGGTATTCCTATCTCTTTCAGATTTTCCTTAGTTTATTGTGATCCACACAGTCAAAGGCTTTGGCATAGTCAATAAAGCAGAAATAGATGTTTTTCTGGAACTCTCTTGCTTTTTCCATGATCCAGCAGATGTTGGCAATTTGATCTCTGGTTCCTCTGCCTTTTCTAAAACCAGCTTGAACATCAGGAAGTTCACGGTTCACATATTGCTGAAGCCTGGCTTGGAGAATTTTGAGCATTACTTTACTAGCATGTGAGACGAGTGCAATTGTGTGGCAGTTTAAGCATTCTTTGGCATTGCCTATCTTTGGGGTTGGAATGAAAACTGATCTTTTCCAGTGCTGTGGCCACTGCTGAGTTTTCCAAATTTGCTGGCATATTGAGTGCAGAACTTTCACAGCATCATCTTTCAGGATTTGAAATAACTCAACTGGAATTCCATCACCTCCACTAGCTTTGTTCGTAATGATGCTTTCTAAGGCCCACTTGACTTCACATTCCAGAATGTCTGGCTCTAGGTCAGTGATCACACCATGAGATTATCTGGGTCATGAAGATCTTTTTGGTACAGTTCTTCTGTGTATTCTTGCCACCTCTTCTTAATATCTTCTGCTTCTGTTAGGTCCATACCATTTCTGTCCTTTATCGAGCCCATCTTTGCATGAAATCTTCCCTTGGTATCTCTAATTTTCTTGAAGAGATCTCTAGTATTTCCCATTTTGTTGTTTTCCTCTATTTCTTTGCATTGATCGCTGAAGAAGGCTTTCTTATCTCTTCTTGCTATTCTTTGGAACTCTGCATTCAAATGTTTATATTGTTCCTTTTCTCCTTTGCTTTTTGCTTCTCTTCTTTTCACAGCTATTTGTAAGGCCTCCCCAGACAGCCATTTTGCTTTTTTGCATTTCTTTTCCATGGGGATCGTCTTGATCCCTGTCTCCTACACAATGTCACGAACCTCCATCCATAGTTCATCAGGCAATCTTTCTATCAGATCTAGGCCCTTAAATCTATTTATCACTTCCACTGTATAATCATAAGGGATTTGATTTAGGTCATACCTGAATGGTCTAGTGGTTTTCCCTATTTTCTTCAATTTCAGTATGAATTTGGCAATAAGGAGCTCATGATCTGAGCTACAGTCAGCTCCTGGTTTTGTTTTTGTTGACTGTATAGAGCTTCTCCAGCTTTGGCTGCAAAGAATATAATCAATCTGATTTTGGTGTTGACCATCTGGTGATGTCCATGTGTAGAGTCTTCTCTTGTGTTGTTGGAAGAGGGTGTTTGTTATGACCAGTGCATTTTCTTGGCAAAACTCTATTAGTCTTTGCCCTGCTTCATTCCATATTCCAAGGCCAAATTTGCCTGTTACTCCAGGTGTTTCTTGACTTCCTACTTGTGCATTCCAGATCCCTATAATGAAAAGGACATCTTTTTTGGGTGTTAGTTCTAAAAGGTCTTGTAGGTCTTCATAGAACCATTCAACTTCAGCTTCTTCAGCATTACTGGTTGCAGCATAGACTTGGATTACTGTGATACTGAATGGTTTGCCTTGGAAATGAACAGAGATCATTCTGTCGTTTCTGAGATTGCATCCAAGTACTGCATTTTGAACTCTTCTGTTGACCATGATGGCTACTCCATTTCTTCTGAGGGATTCCTGCCTGCAGTAGTAGATATAATGGTCATCTGAGTTAAATTCACCATTCCAGTTCATTTTAGTTCTCTGATTCCTAGAATCTTGACATTCACTCTTGCCATCTCTTGTTTGACCACTTCCACTTTGCCTTGATTCATGGACCTGACATTCCAGGTTCCTATGCAATATTGCTCTTTACAGCATCAGACCTTGCTTCTATCACCAGTCACATCCACAACTGGGTATTGCTTTTGCTTTTGCTCCATCCCTTCATTCTTTCTGGAGTTATTTCTCCACTGATCTCCAGTAGCATATTGGGCACCTACCGACCTGGGGAGTTCCTCTTTCAGTATCCTATCATTTTGCCTTTTCATACTGTTCATGGGGTTCTCAAGGCAATAATACTGAAGTGGTTTGCCATTTCCTTCTCCAATGGACCACATTCTGTCAGACCTCTCCACCAAGACCCGCCTGTCTTGGGTGGCCCCATGGGCACGGCTTAGTTTCATTTAGTTAGACAAGGCTGTGGTCCTAGTGTGATTAGATTGACTAGTTTTCTGTGAGTATGGTTTCAGTGTGTCTGCCCTCTGATGCCCTCTTGCAACACCTACCGTCTTACTTGGGTTTCTCTTACCTTGGACGTGGGGTATCTCTTCATGGCTGCTCCAGCAAAGCACAGCCATTGCTCCTTACCTTGGACGAGGGGTATCTCCTCACCGCTGCCCCTTCTGACCTTGAATGTGGAATAGTTCCTCTAGGCCCTCCTGCGCCCACGCAGCCACCGCTCCTTGGAGGTGGGGTTGCTCCTCCCAGCCAGGGGCCCTGGCCTCAGGCATGGGGTAGGTCCTCCAGGCCGCTGACCCTGGCCTCGGGCATAGGGTAGGTCCTCCTGGCTGCCGCCTCTGGCCTTGGACGCCGGGTAGCTCCTCTTGGCCACCGCCCCAACCTCGGACGCAGGGTAGCTCCTCTTGGCTGCTGCCCCTGATCTCGGACGTGGGGTAGCTCCTCCCAGCCACAGCCCCTGACCTCGGACGTGGGTAGCTCCTCTTGGCTGTTCCTGCGCTGTCGCAGCCTGGCATTCTCGGCCGCTGCCCCTGACCTCAGACGGGGGTAAGTCCTCTTGGCTGCCTCCCCTCAGGCGTGGGGTTCTCCCGGCTTCTGCCCCTGACCTCAGACATGGGGTAGCTCCTCTCGGCCACGCTAAATGCACTGGTCTCTTCTACAAAAGCACTAATTGCATTCATGAGGATCCCAGCCTCATGACCCAGCTGCTTCCCAAAGACACATTGGGCATTATGACTTCAACATAGGCTTTTTGAAAGGACACACATTCAAACCATCACATCTCCCCAGAGACACAGTTCATAGTATTAAAATATCTTTTGACATTTCATTCTGCCTTATCCCCTGATTTCTTCTCCACATAGCTAGTATTTCCTGTCACAGTTTTTAGGGTGTTACAGGGAGCAGTATCTCCAGCATTTCAGACTAGTATGTAGAAAAGTCTTACTGATTTTGAATAGGGTCAAGCCATCCAGAGGGTATTGTTTTGTATTCATTTCATTCTAATAAGGGCATAGAAAACCCAGCATGTGAATTAAGAGGTCTGAAAAGTAGGTTATAAAAGAAGTGACAGAAAATTCTAAATGCTTGGTTTGCGAAGAACACACAAAAAGACTTTATAGATTTCTTTTTAATTATAAAAGAATAGTCTTTTGTTTTGTTACTAAAATTGTTAATTACAAAACAGAAGTAGAGTCACAGATCCAGAAGATAAGTTTAAGGTTTCCAGGGGATAAGCGGGGGTAGGATAAAATGGGAAATCAAGACTGACATACACAGACTACCATATATAAAATGAGTCCCTTGGACTGCAAGGAGATCCAACCAGTCCATCCTAAAGGAGATCAGTCCTGGATGTTTATTGGAAAGACTGATGCTGAAGCTGAAACTCCAGTACTTTGGCCACCTCGTGCGAAGAGTTGACTCATTGGAAAAGACCCTGATGTTGGGAGGGATTGGGGGCAGGAGGAAAAGGGGATGACAGAGGATGAGATGGCTGGATGGCATCACCGACTCAATGGACATGAGTCTGAGTGAACTCTGGGAGTTTGTGATGGACAGGGAGGCCTGGCGTGCTGCGATTCATGGGGTCACAAAGAGTCGGACACGACTGAGAAACTGAACTGACTGAACCTTTACTTATAGTGCAGGCAGCTCAATACTCTGTAATGGCATGTATGGGGAGAGAATGTAAAAAAGATAGATATATGTGTAAGTTTGACTGATTTTGTACACCTAAGACTAACACAATATGTAAATCAGCTACACTGAAATAATTTTTTAAGTGAATAAATAAGTAAACATTATTTTCATTTCAGTTCAGTTGCTCAGTCATGTCCAACTCTTTTTGACCCCATGGACTGCAGCACACCAGGCTTCCCTGTCCATCAGCAACTCCCGGAGTTTACTCAACCTCATGTCCATTGACTCAACGAAGCCATCCAACCATCTCATCCTCTGTCGTCCCCTCCTCCTGCCTTCAATCTTTCCCAGCATCAGGGTCTTTTCAAATGAGTCAGCTCTTCGCGTCAGGTGGCCAAAGTACAGGAGCTTCAGCTTCAGCATCAGTCCTTCCAATGAATATTCAGGACTGATTTTCTTTAGGATGGACTGTTTGGATCTCCTTGCAGTCCAAGGTACTCTCAAGAGTCTTCTCCAACACCACAGTTCAACAGCATCAATTCTTCGGTGCTCAGCTTTCTTTATAGTCCAACTCTGACATCCATACATGACTACTCAAAAAACCATAGCCTTGACTAGACAGACCTTTGTTAGCAAAGTAATGTCTCTGCTTTTTAATATGCTGTCTAGGTTGGTCATAGCTTTTCTTCCAAGTAGCAAGCATCTTTTAACTTCATGGCTGCAGTCACCATCTGCAGTGATTTGGGGGCCCCAAAAAGTAAAGTCTGACACTGTTTCCCCATCTATTTGCCATGAACTGATGGAACTAGATGCCATGATCTTAGTTTGCTGAATGTTGAGCTTTAAGCCAACTTTTTCACTCTTCTTTTTCACTTTCATCAAGAGGCTCTTTAGTTCTTCTTCACTTTCTGCCATAAGAGTGGTGTCATCTGCATATCTGAGGTTATTGATATTTCTCCCAGCAATCTTGATTCCAGCTTGTGCTTCATCCAGCCCAGCCATACCCCCCAAAAGAATAGTGATTCTGTATTTGCAAAAATTTTAGATAGATATAGATAAATAGATACATGCTTGTCTTTTGCTTAAGTCAACTAATACAGAAAAATACAAACAAAAATGTTGAAAATTCATCCAAAATTTTATTACCTAAAGCAAACATCACTAATATTTAATGACATCATTCTACATATTTTTCTATGTGGCACAGAAAGGGAAAAACAAGTATAGAGCAATATAGATAAACATATTTGCAAGAAAGGATCATACTATGTATATAGTCTTAAAAGATAGATACAATAATTTTCCACTTGATTGTAACAGGAATAAAAAGAAACAAGTAAATCTGAATAAATGTCAGAGATAATACCCCCCCCCAAAAAAATCTTTAAGAATATGAAAATCTTAAAAATAAATTACAACATTCAGGTCTTTTTAAACTTTAGGCCAAATATTTATTAACTCTGTGATAGAGATGAGGAAATTACTATATTTTTGCTTCCTTTCCTTATTACCCCTCTCCCCACCTCAAATTTTCTTTGGTTATAATATCATTTTTCTGTGATGCTCTAACACGTTACCACAAACTTAATGCCTTAAATAGCAGAAATTTATATTCTTACTACTCCAGCGGCCAAAGGGAAAAATCAGTTTCCCTGAGCTAAAATCAAGTTGTCAGCAGGACCACGCTCTTTCTGAAGGCTCTAGGAGAGAATCCTACACCTGTTTCTTCATGCTGATGGTGGCTTCCAGCATTCCTTGGCTTGTGGCTCGGTCTAATCGCTGCCTCTGGGGTCACATGGTCTTCTCCTCTTCTGTCGTCTCTCCCTCTATCTCTGTCTTATATAAGAATGTGACTGCATTCAAGGCCAACCTAGATAACACACAATGACCTCCCCATCCAACTTAGTCATGTCTAAGAATGTCTATTTTCCATTGAAGTTAACATTCACAGGTTCTGGGGGTCAGAACACGGCTAACTTTTAGGAGGCGTCATTCAGCCTCACATAAGTCTTTTATTATCACTCCAAGTGAAGGCTTACAGTATTTGCATTCTCTCTGTACTTGTGGTTCTCACAATTACTTAGTCTCAGTTCCATGTTTAGATAGATTTGATATCTGCTACCAGTCCTTTTATCTTAGTTTCTCCTTTTCTGGTTTTTAAATTGTGTTTTCCTTTTTAGTTGGCAGTCATTAGTTATTTAGCTCATATCTTCTCTTTGATTGCTTCAATTTGCTCTGTTACTTGTTTTCCAGTTTCTACAACTGTGGATCTTCAGCTCATGTGTTTTCATCTGTGTGGTTTTGTGAAAAACATTTTTAGAGCTATAAATTTTACCCTCCATACTACTGTAGCTGAGTCCACAATTTTAACATGTACTGTTTTCGTTTAAGTATTTTTCAATTTTTCTTATAATTTCTCTCTTTCACCAAAGTGATTTAGTAATACATTTACATTTTGCTTGATCTAGCAGTTTCTGAAAGGAGTATGTTTAAATGTGCTACTGTTAACTATGAAAAGGGAAAAGGGAAAGTCCCTCAGTCGTGTCCAACTCTTTGAGACCCCATGGATTGTATAGTCTTCAGGCCAGAATACTGGAGGGTGTAGCTGTTTCCCTGTCCAGGGTGATATTCCCAACCCAGGGATTGAACTCAGGTCTCCTGCATTTCATACGGATTCTTTACCAGCTGAGCCATAAGGGAAGCCCAAGAATACTGGAGTGGGTAGCCTATCCTTTTTGCAGCGGATCTTCCTGACCCAGGATTCAAATCAGGGTCTCCTGCACTGCAAGTGGATTCTTTACCAACTGAGCTATCAGGGAAGCTGTTAAGTATAGCTTTATTCATTTTCTCCCATAATCCTGTTTGTACCTTTTATTTTAGCCTATCTTGTAAGGTACATATATGTGTCTAGTTAGTTTCTTAGTCTTTTGTTCTTTTATGCTACACTTTTACCCTTATGTTTTCACATTTTAGTATCAAAATTGCTATCACAACTTTGTCTAGATTGCATTTTGCCATACATGTAATTTCAACTTTTCTTTATCTTTCAAATATGCCTTTTATATAAGCTCTATATGTGGGACATGCTTTTAAAATACATCTCTGAAACTGTCTTTTGCACAATAAGCTAAATCCATTTGTATTTATTCTTATTTTATTTTAGAATGTGCTTCCATTACCCTTTTCATCTTTTCAATTTACCACACTTTTATTCTGCTTTCTTTTCTTTTTCTGCCCTTCAAAAAATAGATTAGGTTCTCTTCTTCTCACTTGAAGATTTACATATTCTATCTTTATCATTTGATGGTTATGCCAAACTTATTAAAACCAATTGTTGTGTTTATTATTTAATTTCTTAAGTGTCAATATCCACTTCATAAATAAAAAATATTTTGCCTCCCTCTGGCCTCAACCATAAATTTGTTCTATATCACTAAGAATATGCTTTTTTAGGTTTTTTCTTTTGAAACAACATTGAAATTTACTAAGTTACTAATTGCCCTAGGCAGTTCAGGCTGCAATAGCAAATTACCAAATGTGAGTGATTTAAACAAGAAACATGCATATCTCACAATCCCAGAGGCTAGAATTCTGAGATCACATTGCCAGCACAAATGAGTTCTGTTGAGAAGCCTCTTTGGGGATGTGAACGACTTCCTTCTCCTTGTACCCTCACATAGAGGAACATGGCTGTTATAAGAGTACTAACTGTATTCATGAGGAAGACTTCACCCTCATAACCTTCGTGTGTGTTCAGTCACTAAATTGTGTCCCAGTCTTTGCAACCCCATGGACTGTAGCCTGCAAAAGTCCACTGTCCACGGGATTTTCCAGGCGAGAATTTTGGAATGGGTTGCCATTTTCTTCTCTAAGGAATCCTCCTGACCCAGGGATTGAACCTGCATCTTCTGCATTGGCAGGCGGGTTCTTTATTGCTGAACCACCAGGAAAGCCCATAACTTTATTTAATCCTAATTACCTCCCTCAAGCCCCACCTCCTAATACCATCACATTGGGGAGGGAGTAAGATTCGAACAGATGAATGTTGGAGCAACACATTCAATCTGTAATGCTTACTCTTATCCCACATAGCTTATCACTTTCTTCTGGATTTATGATCTTTGTTTAGTAAACCTTCTGAAGACATATATGCCTCAGGATATCTTTCTTACATTCTACTACTTAAATAATGCTTTGCCTGGATATAAAATTCACTACCTCAAATGTATAAAATTACTCCATTGTCTTGCATACACTTTGCATTCATTCACTCCTTACACAGACTATGAGCTAGTGATTATCATCACAGTCACAGCTCAGGAATCGGATGAGCAGAGGAAGAATCACTGGATTGGGTCACAGAAATGCAGAGGACCCTCACATCGGCAGACCTTCAAAGACCATTTTCTTAACCATTCAACTGCCAGGCCAACAGGTTTTTCCCCTCAGTTTAAATCACTCCAACAAAATGTGACTTAGAATAAAATTATCTGGTCACTTGGGGACACAAACCCTGAGAGTGTATTTATAATTCAGGAAGAGGAGGCGGGGGAGGCAGTCTCTGTCAACTATGGTAAGCAATCTGTTCAATCCCTAGAGGATGAAGTTTGATTTTCTTTTTATCTGGCTTTTATGTTCAAGGAATATAAATGTCAGGAATCAAGCATTCCCTCTGGATGGTAGAGTAATAAATAACTTTCCTACCATTTTGCACAGATGCTGTGACTAAATTGAGATCAGGAAAGATGCAGACAAGTATAGCAACAAACTGATGATGAATTTATTTTTAAGAGCAACTGTTAAATTAGAAAGATTTTTCAAATAAAAATAAAAAAGGAGGAGGAAGTCATTTGGGCACCAATTCTAAGAAATTCAAACGAGATTCATAGCTGGAGTAAATGAGCAATCCACTCAGCCCACAGAGAGGTGAAATCATCATTTTCCAGATTTAAACAAAATTCTGAATGTTTTGAGGCATAAAGAAGAAGTTTATACCTTGAAAGACTTAACATATTACAGGAATAGAAAATAAATATTTCTGAAATAATAAGAACTTTATATTCTAAATAAAATATAATATTAAGAATAATGTCACTCATCTGTCTATAGGAAACCTCATACTTTAAACCAAGATATGAGTATTTACCTAAATTGACTCAGTTTTATTAATTTAGCAAATATTTTGAACCACACCAACATAATAATACCACTCCTTGTTATCTATTCTAAGTAAAGAATACAAAATTTTCAACAGCAAAAAATGTTCAATATAACATTATTTTGTAATAGGAATATATTAGAAATGAAACCTAAATAAAGGAAACGAATAATTTTTTGAGTAACAATTATTTGTTAGTCATTATCTGGGTACTTTACTTATGTTATATTTAACAGTAATAATTTAGATATTCTTTTCCTAGTGAGGAAATGAGCAAAGACATTGTTACCTGTGAAAGATTAAGCACGTGGTTAAGAAAAGAGGAAAGTTTAACCTAAGTGATAGTGAATGGAATAATGTTTTCCATATAACCATTAAGACTAGCAGGTATTAAAACCATTGAGCAAGATGGAAAATGTATAAAATATAGGTAAGTACACACACACATGTAATTGCCTCTCTGCTAAAATTATGTACATAAAAGTATATTTATGGAATGAAAAGAACATGAGGAAAGCTGATACTTGTTAAGGTACTGGCATTGGGAATGACTCTCCTTAATTTTAAAATATCCACTGCTCATTCATCCGTTGAAGACATACTTGCTGAATACCTACAATGAGAAAAATACAGCCCTTGTCCTCATGGAAATTACATTCTATAAGGGAGAAAAATAATAGATATATTGCGTAAAATCAGTTAGTGACAAATGATAGGAAGGAAATAAAGAGGAGTGTACAGACTGAGAGTGATAGCATGTCCCTTTAGAAACAGTGGCTAAAGAAGGCTTCCTTGATGAGCTGATGTTTGTACAGTGAAGGGGGAGTAAGCCACACGAAGGCATGGGTGGGCACTGCACTCAGGGGAGGTAGCATGTGCAAAGGCACTGAAGCTGAAATTGGATACAATACAGACATTTTAAAGATGTGGGGGAAGTTCATGTAGTAATATTAAATAGAAACAGTATGAAGACGCCAGTCCAGTATCCCCAAGACGATACTGGATGCTTGGGGCTAGTGCACTGGGACAACCCAGAGGGATGGTATGGGGAGGGAGGAGGGAGGAGGGTTCAGGATGGGGAACACATGTATGCCTGTGGCGGATTCATTTCGATATATGGCAGAACCAATACAATATTGTAAAGTTTAAAAATAAAATTAAATTAAAAAAAAAAAAGCCTACAAAACTATGCCTATAATCTAAAAAAAAAAGAACCCAAATAAGATATTTTTAAAAAGTACAATATACCGATGACGATAAGTTACCTTGGTGTAAATGTAATCTTTAAGGGCAAGGACTCCAAACCCAAACTGCCTGGGTTCAAATATCAGTTTTGTGACCTTAGGGAATTCACACAGCTCCTCTGTGCCTTACCTGTAAAGTAGGGGTAAAAATAACAGTAGTTCCATAAGTACTACAGTGTTGTTAAGAGATACGATAGCAGAATAAACCCATAATGCCCATGTTCCAAACTCTAAAAACTGTATGTTACCTTACATAGCAAAGAGAAAATTAAATTGCAGACGGGACCAAGGTTACTAACCATTGACCTTAAAATAGGGAGATTACGGAGAATTATCTAGTGGGCCCAAGATAATCACAAGGGTCCCTACAAGTGGAAGAAGGGAGTCAGAGAAAGAGATGTGGCAATATAAGCAGTGGCAGAAGGATGCTATGTTGCTGGCTTTGATGATGGAGGGAGGGACCATGAACCAGTCAATGCGGGAAGCTTCCAGAAGCTGGGGGGCGGAAAGGAAGCATTCTTTCCTAGAGCCTTTGTGGGGGGAATGAAGCCCTACTGATGCCTTGACTTTAGCCCAGTGGAGTTGTGTTGGAATTTTGAACACCAGAACTGTAATATAAATTTGTGTTGTTTTAATGCACCAAACTTGTGGTAATTTGTTGTAGCAATAACAGAAAACTAATACAAGACGGTGAAGTGAGCTTTTATGAGTAAAATATTCAGAACAATCCCTCTTACATGGTGAATATTGTACTGCTGCTGCTAAGTCACTTCAGTCATGTCCGACTCTTTGTGACCCCATAGACAGCAGCCCACCAGGCTCCCCCGTCCCTGGGATTCTCCAGGCAAGAACACTGGAGTGGGTTGCCATTTCCTTCTCCAATGCATTAAAGTGAAAAGTGAAAGTGAAGTCGCTCAGTCATGTCCGACTCTTCGCAACCCCATGGACTGGAGCCTACCAGGCTCCTCCATCCATGGGATTTTCCAGGCAAGAGTACTGGAGTAGGGTGCCATTGCCTTACAAATTATTATAAATATTTGCCTGGTGTGTTCTATCACACTTTCCATAAGCAATATGTATGTATTGATTAAACATTTACCTTAAAATAACTGGGAAAGACTACTTAAAGGAGAAAGTGTTATCATGCTGCTGCTGCTGCTGCTAAGTCGCTTCAGTCGTGTCCAACTCTGTGCGACCCCATAGACGGCAGCCCACCAGGCTCCCCCATTCCCTGGGATTCTCCAGGCAAGAACACTGGAGTGGGTTGCCATTTCCTTCTCCAATGCATGAAAGTGAAAAGCGAAAGTGAAGTCCCTCAGTCGTGTCCAACTCTTAGCGACCCCATGGACTGCAGCCTACCAGGTTCCTCCATCCATGGGATTTTCCAGGCAAGAGCACTGGAGTGGGGTGCCATTGCCTTCTCCCAGTGTTATCATAATAATTACCAATTAACAGACGAAAAGGAAGATTTTAACTGAAGGAGAACACAATTCAAATATAAAATAAGGAAACAGAAAAAAATGTTCCCTAAATTAAAATAACTTTTATTTGACCCATTCTTCACTTGCTAACAAAATACTGACAAGCTGCTATGGCTGGAATAGATTAAAAGAAGTTTCATTTTGGATGTGTGATTTATAGACTATGAGGAAAACAGTGAATCCATCTAGAATCCAGATGTAGGTCAGTAATCTAAGGCATGGAGTCCAGTAAGTTCATTTACAGACAAGGATCATAAAAGCTTGGAATTTCACTCCTAGTAAAAGCCTCTAGGAATTTGTGAATTTCATTTTCTTTCCAAAAGAAAAGTGAAAAATCAAATTGTATCAAGTCAACTAAGAACACCTCCTCCCTTAATTCTTGGCTTGATCAGATCTCCAAGGGACTCAAAAATTCAATTCCATCCAAACACTTAGCAAGCATCTCCCATAGTATGGTCAGACCCTGTGTTGAGTAGCATTAAACTTAAATACAGACAAAACATAATCTATAATTTTATAGTTGAAAAAACCTGACCTCATTATTTTTAAAAGTGGGAACACTTCCTGCCCATGCTCAGTTTTTTAATTAAAAATATTTCTTGATTGTCTTTCTACTATTGAAATACTTTTAAACAGACTACATAGTTTTAAAAATAATTTGTAATACAGGAATAAGGAACTTTGTAGCTTTTCTACTTTACTACTTTGGAATTCTTTTCAGATATCTCATCATTAGACATTTGGCTAATAAGTCAGAATATTTACAATTCTGTAAGAATTATATAACAAGATGTTTGTCAAAATGTTAGATTTTAGAACAGTATTTTTTCTTTTTTAATTTAATTTTAAAATTCTTACTGTTTAAAATAATGCACAAAAAAGCAGATATCTTCCCATTCTTTCCTAATTCCAATTCCCCAGAAGCAACCAGTTTCAATATTTTTGACATTTTATCCTGGTGTTTATTTCCAATTCCAATTCCCCAAAAGCAACCACTTTCAATATTTTTGACCGTTTATCCTGGTACTTATTTCCATATGTTAAAATAGCTTCTTTACAATGCTCTCTTATGATTTATAAAAATTTAAGTGATATCTATTGATTCCTACTAATAAAATGAGATTTTAATTCTCATAGCCACTTCTCTCATTCTCTCACACACAACTATATAATCTTCATCTTTTTCTATTCTTCTAAAAGAATTGATTAACTTTTTCAAGTTAATCAATGTTTATTGTTTACATTTTGTGTAAAAGTAATGCAGAGTAGACCCGTATAGTCTGTTACAGTTTCATTTCCTATCTTCTATAATATTGTCCTCCCTGGAATTAATGCTTTCTTCATTTAGTCCAGCTGTTTAATTTGCTATGTAACTGTTACACATTCACTTTTTAGTTCTGACAGAGCTGGATTCCAGCACAGCAGGAAACCCATAAGATTCACTTTTTGTTGTTGGCATTGTTCCTTGCACACATCACTGCTGGACTTCTCTGTCCTGCTCTGAACTGGACTCCAGAGGTCTGCCACACATTAATTGTCCTAAGACTACTGGTCATCCTGGGATTTGCTTTCACCCGGTTCCTGTTTCATAAGCCTTGTTTTCAGGACACCTTGTTTCTTCTCTCTTATGTGAAGCAAAGCACATCTTTTAGGAGCTTCCTAAAAAGGGTGCTTGAGGCCAAAAACCATTTTTAAACTTATTTTATATTGGAGTAACAATGTTTTGATAATTTCAGGTGAACAGCAAAGGGACTCAACCATACATACACATATACCCATTCTCTCCCAAACTCCTCTCCCATCTAGTCTGCCACATAACACTGAGCAGAGTTCCGTGTGTTATATGGTAGGTCCTTTTTGGTTATCCATTTTAAATATAGCACTGTGTCCATGTCCATCCCAAATGCCCCCAATCCTTTCCCTGGCAACTATAAACTTGTTTTCTAAGTCTGTGAGTCTGTTTCTTTTTTGTAAATAAGTTCATTTGTATAATTTCTTTTTAGATTCCACATATATGGGATGTCATACAATATCTCTCCTTCTCTGTCTGACATTTCACTCAGTATGACATTCCCTATGTCCATGTTGCTGCAAACAACATTATTTAATTGCTTTTAGTGGCTGAGTAATATTCCATCACTTACATATTATGCCACATCTTTGTCCATTCTTCTGTCAATAGACAAGAAATTTCAGGTCTTTCTTCTACCTTGATGCTTGTTTGTTAGTTCAGCTGGATATAGAATTACATTTTGTAACTTCATTGCCTCTAGAAAAGGTTTTCTAGCATATTATTTACAGATATCTAATGTTATTTTGATTCCCAACTCTTTGTCAGTTCAGTTCAGTCGCTCAGTCGTGTCCGACTCTTTGCGACCCCATGAATCGCAGCATGCCAGGCCTCCCTGTCCATCACCAACTCCCAGAGTTTACCCAAACTCATGTCCATTGAGTCAGTGATGCCATCCAGCTATCTCATCCTCTGTCGTTCTCAATAGTCTTCTCCAACACCACAGTTCAAAAGCACCAATTCTTCGGCGCTCAGCTTTCTTCATAGTCCAACTCTCACATCTGTACATGACCACTGGAAAAACCATAGCCTTGAATAGATGGACCTTTGTTGGCAAAGTAATGTCTCTGCTTTTCAATATGCTATCTAGGTTCGTCATAACTTTCCTTCCAAAGAGTAAGCGTCTTTTAATTTCATGGCTGCAATCACCATCTGCAGTGATTTTGGAGCCCCCAAAAATTAAAGCCTGACACTGTTTCCACTGTTTCCCCATCTATTTCCCATGAAGTGATGGGACCAGATGCCATGATTTTAGTTTTCTGAATGTTGAGCTTTAAGCTTTAAGTTAAAAGAGATAATTCATATGTGGCATTAACTTCAAAGGATGCAAAGGGTGTTCGCTATTCCCAGATGATATTGCAGGCCATACTAGAAATTTTGGCTTTTTCCTGAGGCTAACAAATTATTTTCCAGCAGGATGGTATGATGATTACATTTGTGCTTTTGAAAGAACCCTCTGGGTGCAGCACAGAGAAAAGATGTAAGGGTAAAGATGGCAGGAAGGGATTGGAAAGTGGCTTTAGTATCTCATTCTCAAGAGAGAAACTGGAATCAAAATAATAAAATCAGAAATGGGTAGATGTGAATGACAGGGACATTGAAGAGGTAAATTTGATAGAACATGGCAATCCTTTAAATATTAGGGAAAAAAAGGAATCAAGAGTGTCTCTCAGTCTCAAGCTTGGGAAGCTGGAAGAATGGTGAGGAAACAAGATGACAGGCAGGTTGAAAGGAACTTTTACACTTGAGAATCATCATGTTTGAGGGTATTCAGATATATTTAGTCACCATGTCAATTTGTTAGAGATTTAGGCCTATAGATTGAAAGAAAGACCTGGAATAGTGCTCAAATTATATTCTAAACTTTATTTAAATAATAAAGGGCCTGAAAATCATGACACTGTTTGTAGATTACCATGAAATGGCAAAAATTAAGGCTACTCCCATAATAAGGAGTTTTAAAAAGTGAAATAGCTACATGCATATATGATACTAAATGAGTAGTATCAAACACAAAGACATACATGAGAGAAAAATGGATTATTCTACTCACTCTTATTTAGTCACTAAGTCTAAACTCTTTTACAACCCCATGGACTATAGCCCCCCAGACTCCTCCATCCATGGAATTTCCCAGACAAGAATACTGGAGTGGGTTGCCATTTCCTCCTCCAGGGGATCTTCCTGACCCAGGGATCAAACCCAAGTGTCCTGCATTGACAGGCGGATTCTTTACCACTGAACCACCAGGGAAGCCCATTCTCCTCATTAGCTTCATTTTCTTTTTCTTTTTTCATGAAATCTGGGAAATGTTCAACATTGTTTGACTGTAACTATGACATGAGTTCATATAAGACCACTATACTAAAAGTATTGGAATGCTAATATAGAACTTCCCTTTAATAATAATTAAAAGATCCTTTCTGTAAACATGCCTAAGAATGTTTCCAAATGGCTGGAGATAACATCTTATCTTCTGTGCACCTAAAAAAATAGCATCACTGGGTTTGTGGTCTATATTTAGTAATTCTAAAAGCATTCAACCCAACCAATACCTCTTTTGAACTCTAGTTTCAAAATTTTTAAATTGCAGCATATTAATACATTTTTCCAATGAAGACATACAAATAGCCAATGAGTACATGAAAAGGTGCTCATCACTCATCATTAGGGAAATGAAAATGAAAACCACAATGAAATATCACCTCACACCTGTTAGGATGGCCATTATAAAAAAGACAAGTGATAACAAATGTTGGCAAGGATGTGGAGAAAAGGAACCTTTGAACAGAGTTGATGGGGATATAAACTAGCACAGCTATTATAGAGAAGGTATAGTGGTTCCTCAAATTAAAAATTGAACTATTATGGTCAGAAATCCCATCTTGGATACATATCCAAAGGAATTAAGACCAGGATTTCAAAGACCTATCTGCATACCCATATTTATTGCAGCATTTTTCACAATAGCCAAAATATGGAAACAACTTATGTGTATCCTTCAGCAGATGAATATATAAAGAAAATGTGGCATATATTTATAATGGGATATTATTCAACCATAAAAGAGAAGGGAACCTTACCATTTGCAACAACAAGGATGAAACTAGAGGGCATTATGCTGAGTGAAGTAAGTCAGACAGAGAAACACAACTAATGTGCAGTGTCACTTATATGTGGAATCTGAAAAACAAGCCGTTTTATAGAAACAAAGCATAGAATAGCAGTTCCAGGGGCTGAAAAGGGGGTAACTAGGGTAATATAGGTCAAAGATAGACATTTTCAGTTATAAGAAGAAAAAGCTTTGAGGAGCCAATGTACAACATGATGACTATAGTTGATAATATATTTTATGTTAAAAGTCACTGAGTAGTTCTGAAGCATTCTCACCACATAAAAAATAATGAGTTAACTATGTGAGGTGATAGATGTGTTAGGCATCTTGATCTTGGTGATCATGCTACAATGTCTATGTATATTAACTCATCATATTAGCTTTATTGTGAGTTATTCTCCACTAAAGTTGTTTTTTTTTTTTTTTTAAGATTACTTCAAAAAGAAGGAGCACTGAAAGGCTTTTGTCAGTGTCCCTTCATTCTTTTTGTGCCACTTGTGAAAAGAACCTCTATTAAAACTATAATTAGAAGGCAACCTATCATCCTATGTACATAAACTCATGTACATAAATGCTTGGGCATAAACTCTTTCCAGTCACTGCAATTTTATCCAAAGAAGGTCCAAAAAATCAGCTAAGTCCAATGTTAAACTTGCATGCAAGTAAACCAAGGAGCCTCGCTAAGTCCCTTTCTCTGCCCTGTATTTCATAGAACTGTACTGTTCTAGATGGACCTGAGGCCTCAGGGCACTTGGCTATGACTGTGCCTCCCTCCTGGTCTGGACAAGAACAGACTCCTCTTACACCTCTTTGGGATTTGCAAAGCAACGTCTTACAATCACAGCAATTCTATTCTGTTAGTCTTAACTGATTGGGCCCAAGATCACAGCCCAATGCCAAGGGCAGCCTATTAGAGAAGCTCTGGTATAGATGGCAAGCAACCAACTCAAAAATCAGGGCAATGTCTGCTGTAAAAGGCCATGTGGCAAATGGAACAAATTCAACTGTGAGTAAGATTCTCATCAAGCTGATAAAAAAAACTAGCTGAGAACAAGGCATAAATATGGAGCGATTCCTGGGGTAAAGGTTATTTCATTTCAATAGCCCAGGATATGAAAGACTCTGAACTCTTCCTTCTGATTCCAGCAACTAATAATTCTAATTGGAAGAGTGTGATGCTCATATTACCTTATGAAATGCAAACCCACTGAGATGCCTGCTGGTACTTGCATGTGAACTCATCCCTCGGTGCTCCTTCACTCAGGACAACATAGTGCAGTGAGAAAGCTCTGGCTCGGAGTCATAGAGCTCAGTAACCACCCACTCTTCTTGTGAGCAAGGACAAAGACAAGTTGCATCTTCCCTAAATGAGTCTGTCTTCTCATTTATAAGAAGAAAGAATTGAACTGTATTATTTCTAAGTCTTGAAAGTATTTGATGAACTGTTTTAAATCTGCTTTTTGTATAAAGAGCATAGTAGTGGAAGGCTGCATTTCCACCAAAGATATCCACTTCCTAACCCCAGAAAACTGTGAATATATGGCTCAGTGATAAAGAATCATCCTGCAAGGCAGGAGACACAGGAAACACGGGTTCGATTCCTGGTTGGAGAGATCCCTTGGAGTAGGAAATGGCAACCCACTCCTGTATTCTTGCCTGGAAAATTCTGTGGACAGAGGAACCTGGTGGGCCACAGTCCATGGGGGTCTCAAAGAGAAGGACACGACTGAGCATACGGCACACTGTACACACTATACTTTGCAAAGGGGAATTTGCAAGGGTATTAAGGACCTTGAGGTGGGAAGATTATCCTGGATTATCTGAGTGACTTAATGTAATCATAAGGATCCTTATAAGAGGAAGGCAGGAGGAGAGTCTGAGAAGGAGAGAAATCAACGAAGCAGAGTTTGGAGTGGTGTCCTGAGCCAATGGATGCTGGCAACCTCTAGAAGTTGGAAAAGACAAGGAACAGTTTTCCCCTTGACCCTTCAGAAGGAGTGCAGCAAATTGATACCTTGATTTTAGCCTGATGAGACCCATTTTGGATTTCTCACATCCAGAAACGTAAGATAATATACTTATGCCATTTAAAAATCACTAGATTTGTAGTAATTTGTTATAGCAGTAACAGGAAACTAATACATGATGTAATGGGAGGAAAAGATAGAAAATGCCTGTACAGAAAGTAAGGATCTATTTTCTTAAAATATGAGGCTCCAGAAAAGCAGTTTATGCTTTTTTGGAGAGTGGCAGAAATGTGGTATTATGTAAACTAGCATTAGGCAGAGAAAAAAAAAAGGAACTATTTTATACTAACTGAAATGTTGTTTAACAATCATCCTATTCTATTGCAATGAATTCAAATAGTACTTTAAAAAAAAATCTATAAGTGTACACTTTCAAAGATGAAGGGTAATGAAGTATTCTGCTTAAGTGTCACCCCTTGGATACATACAAATGCTATATCAGTAAAAATATTATTATTCATTATTTCTTTTATTCACTTATTCCAGAAATAACTATTCAGTACCACTATGTACATTATGCTGCTGCTGCTGCTACTAAGTCACTTCAGTCGTGTCCGACTCTGTGCGACCCCATAGACGGCAGCCCACCAGGCTCCCCTGTCCCTGGGATTCTGCAGGCAAGAACACTGGAGTGGGTTGCCATTTCTTTCTCCAGTACATTATGCTAGGTACAGAGAAATATAATGGTAGAATATTTGTGATAATAATAATATTAATGATATTTTCATGGGTCTTACAAACTAGTAGAGAAGGGACTATTCAAAGTGTTAGGAGAAGGAAAGGGAAAGAGAAAGATTTCATGGTTTTAGAGCACTCTCGACAAGAGAAAGAAGAGAGAGAGAAATAAAGAGAAATTACCAAAGTTATTTAGGGTCCCAGAACTCAGAAATAACCCCAATTATAATAAATTATATTTTGATCTTGGTTTCATCATTTCTAGAGTTTTGTTGGTGGATGCATGCATGTATATACATTATGTACGCGTGCATGCATGAGTGTTCAGTCGCTTCAGTCATGTCTGAGCCCTGGCTCCTCTGTCCATGAGGTTCTCCAGGCAAGAAAACTGGCATGGTTTGCCACACCTTCCTCCAGGGGATATTCCTGACCCAGGGATCGAACCCATGTTTACTGCATTTCCTGAATGGCAGGCAGATTCTTTACCGCTGAACCATTGGTTTGCCCTTACCTTATGTATAATACACATTATTTCTTCATAGAAAGTATAATACATATAATATCACAGGAGCGTGTCAATGGGCAGGAGCAGCTAAAATAATGGGGGATCAAGGAAAGTCCCCATAAAGGCTTCTGCTTATCTTCACTTGAGGGCAACTCTTGAGGTGAATTCTGCAGGATGAGTAAAAGCTGACAAGATGAAAAGGGAGACAGCGAGGAATGAAAAGGCAAAATGAAGAGGGAGGGAGAAATGTTCTAAAAGAACAATGCAAGCAAAAGTTTCAAGACCAAAGAAACATGGAGCCTTACGAGGAAACCAAGTAGAAGAGAGTGACCGAAGCCCAAGGAGAGAGGCATGAAGGAAGTGTTAGCTGCTCAGCCATGTCCGATTCTTTGCAACCCCATGGACTGTAGCCCGCCAGGCTTCTCTGTCTGTGGAATTCTCCAGGCAAGAGTACTGGAGTGGGTTGCCATGCCCTATTCCAGGGTATCTTCCTGACCTGAGGCTTAAACCCAGGTATCCTGAATTGCAGGCAGATTCTTTACCATCTGAGCCATCAGGGAAGTGGTAGGTAATGCCAGGCAGGGGAAACCACTGAAGGATTCAACTAGGAAGGTGCCATGATCCAGTTTATGTTTTTAATCCTGACTATGCTTGCCATGTCTTCCCTTGTGGCTTCCCTTATGGCTCAGCTGGTAAAGAATCTGCCTGCCATGCAGGAGACCTGGGTTCAATCAATGGGTTGGGAAGATCCCCTGGGGAAGGGAAAGGCTACCCACTCCAGTATTCTGGCCTGCAGAATTCCGTGGACTGTATAGTCCATGGGGTTGCAAAGAGCCGGACACGACTGAGCAACTTTCACTTCATGCTTGCCATGTAGAGACTATAAGGCAGTTATGTTCAGGACAAGAAAGCTAAGGAAGAAAAATCGGGTGATGAGCATCAAATTCAGGGAGTCAGGAGGGTTGTTATCAAGTCTCAACTCCTATAGTAAATAATAATGATGATTGTCATTCTCTGTGACGTTACCATGTTCCAGGCACTGTTTGAAATATCTTACCACAGACTTACTATACCAGAAACTCTGTGAGGTAAGGATCATGAGTATCCTCATTTTCAGGAAAAGAAAACTGAAGCACAAAAACTTATGTATAGGGTTGGCCAAAAAGTTCGTTCAGGGTTTTCCATACGCTCTTATGGCAAAATCTGAATGCACTTTTTGCCCATCCAAACTCAATCACTGTTGCTGTTCAGTCACCCAGTTGTGTCCGACTCTTTGCAACCCCACAGATTGCAGCATTCCAGGCCTCCCTGTCCCTCACCATCTCCCGAAGTTTGTCCAAGTTCATGTCCATCTTATTGGTGATGCCCTCCAGCCATCTCATCCTCTGATGCCCTCTTCTCCTTCTGCCCTCAATCTTTCCCAACATCAGTGACTTTTCCAATGAGTCATCTGTTTGCATCAGATGCCCAAAATACTTGAGTTTAAGCTTCAGCATCAGTCTTTCCAATGAGTACTCAGGGTTGATTTCCCTTAAGATTGACTGGTTTGATATACTTGCTGTCCAAGGGACTCTCAAGAGTCTTCTCCAGCACCACAGTTCAAAGGCATCGGTTCTTCGACACTCGGCCTATTTTATGGTCCAGCTCGCACAACCATATGTTCCACTAGGAAGACCATAAGCTTGATTATATGGACCTTTGCTGGCAGAGTAATGTCTCTGCTTTTCAACACACTGTCTAGGTTTGTCATAGCTTTCCTGCCAAGAAGCAAATGTCTTCTGATTTCGTGGCTGCTGTCACCATCCACGGTGATTTTAGAGCCCAAGAAGGGAAAATCTGTCACTATTTTCACATTTCCCCCTCTATTTGCATGAAGTAATGGCGCCAGATGCCATGATCTTAGTTTTTTTAATAATTAGTCTCAAGCTGACTCTCACTCTCCTCCTTCACCCTCATCAAGAGTCTCTCTAGTTCCTCTTCTCTTTCTGCCATTAGAGAGGCATCATCTGCATACCACTGTAATGGCAGGTTGTTGATGTTTTTCCCATCTATCTTGATTCCAGCTTGTAACTCACTCACCCTGTCATTTCTCGTGATGTGCTCGGTGTATAGGTTAAACAAACAGGGTGACAACAGACAGCCCTGTTGTACTCCTTTCTCAATCTTGAACCAATCAGTTGCTACATATAGGGTTCTAACTGTTGCTTCTTCACCCACGTACAGGTTTCTCAGGAGACAGGTAAGATGGTCTGATATTCCCATCTCTTTAAGAGCTTTCCACAGTTTATTATGATCCATACAGTCAAAGGCTTTGGCATAGTCAATGCAATAGAGGTAAAGTTTTTCTGGAATTCCCTACCTTCCTCTATGATCCAGCGAATGTTGGCAATTTGATCTCTGGTTCCTCTTCCTTTTCTAAACCCAGCTTGGACATCTGGAAGTTCTTGGTTTACATAATGCTGAAGCCTAGCATGCAAGATTTTAAGCATGACCTTACCAGCATGGGAGATGAGTGCACTTGTCTGACAGTGAACACATGCTTTAGTACTACGCTTCTTGGGAATTGGGATGAGGATTGAACTTTTCCAGTCCCGTGGCCACTGCTAGGCCTTTCACATTTGCTGACATGTTGAATGCAACACCTTGATGGCATCATCCTTTAGGGCTTTGAATAGTTCTACTGGAATTCTGTAGCATCCTCTAGTTTTATTAACAGCAGTGTTTCCTAAGGCCCATTTGACTTGCTCTCCAGAATGTCTGGCTCTAGGTGGCTGACCACACCATTATAGTAACCTGGTTCATTTAGATCTTTTTTGCAGTTCTTCCATGTATTCTTTCCATCTCTTCTTGTTCTCTTCAGTGTCTACTAGGTCTCTACATTTTCTGTCCTTTATTGTGCTCATCTTTGGACAAAATATTCCTTTGATATCTCTAATTTTCCTGAAGACACCCCTAGTCTTTCCCCTTCTGTTGTTTTCTTCTAGTTTTATACACTGTTCATTGAAGAAGGGTTTCTTGTCTTCCATGCTGTTTTTTGGAAATCTGCAGTTAGTTGGATATACCTTTCCCTTTCTCCCTTGCTTTTCACTTCTCTTCTTTCTTTATCTACTTGTAAGGCCTCCTCAGATAATCACTTTGCCTTCTTGTTTTTCTTTTGCTTTGGGATGGTTTTGTTTGCTGCCTCCTGTACAATATTATAAACCTCCATCCATAATTCTTCAGGCACACTGTTTACAAGTTCTAATCCCTTGAATCTATTGGTTACCTCCACTGCATATTCATAGGGGATTTGATTTAAGTCATACCTGGCTGGACTAGTGGTTTTCCCAGTTTTCTTTAGTTTAAGCCTAAATTTTGCCATGAGAAGCTGATGATCTGAACTACAGTCAGCTCCAGGTCTTGTTTTTGCTGACTGTGTAGAGCTTCTCCATCTTCAGCTACAAAGAATGTAATCAATTTGATTTTACTATTAGCCATTTGGTGACATCCATGTGTAAAGTCATCTTTTGTGTTGTTGAAAAAGGGTATTTTCTATGACCAGTGCATTCTCTTGGTAGACTTCAGTTAGCCTTTGCCCAGCTTCATTTTGTTCTCTAAAGCCAAGTTTACCTGTTACTGTGTATATCTTGCAGAGAAGGCAATGGCAACCCACTCCAGTACTCTTGCCTGGAAAATCCCATGGATGGAGCCTGGTAGGCTTCAGTCCATGGGATCACTAAGAGTCAGACACAACTGAGCGCCTTCACTTTTATTTTTCACTTTCATGCATTGGAGAAGGAAATGGCAACCCACTCCAGTGTTCTTGCCTGGAGAATCCCAGGGATGAGGGAGCCTCGTGGGCTGCCATCTATGGGTTTGCACAGAGTCGGACACGACTGAAGCAACTTAACAGCAGCAGCAGTAGCAGAGTATATCTTGACTTCCTACTTTTGCATTCCAATCCCCAATGATGAATAGAACATCTTTTTTAGGTGTTAGTTCTAGGAAGTCTTGTAGATTTTCATAGACCTTTCACAGCTTCTGCATTGGTGGTAGGGGCATAGACTTGGATTATTGTGATATTGAATGACTTGCCTTGTAAACAAACCAAGATCATTCTGTCATTTTTGAGGTTGTACCCAAGTACTGTATTTTGGACTCTTTTATTGATTATGAGGGCTACTCCATTTCTTGTAAGGGATTCTTGCCCACAGTAATAGACATAATGGTCATCTGAATTAAATTCACCCATTTCCATCCATTTTAGTTCACTGATTCCTTTAAGAGGTCGATTTTTATTCTTACCATCTCTTGCTTGTCCACATCCAATTTAATTTGATTCATGAACCTAACATTCCAGGTTCCTATGCAATACTGTTCTTTGAAGCATTGGATTTTACTTTCATCACCAGACACATCCACAACTAAGCATCATTTCCTCTTTGGTCCAGGTACTTCACTCTTTCCCAACTCAATACTTTGCCTCACATCATTTAGCTGATAATTTACAGAACTGGGATTTCACCCAGGCAGCCTATTTTCAAAGTCTGTCCTCTAAACTACCATGCTATGCTGCCCCTCGTGACCCAGGAAAGTCACACAGTGCTTCCCCTGCCATACAAAGACATGGTGGGGCTACCCACATCTATAAACCAAGGGGTTGAGCTGAATTAGCACTTATCTCAAGTCCTTCTGGTTATAATATAATTTTGTCTGGAAAACTCAGACTCCCTATCCTGTTCTTTACCCAGTAGGAGTTTTTGGAGCCTGAGAGGAGTAGCCACAATTCAGGTGTGGCTGAACTTAGAACACAGTTCAGAGCACCTAAAGATACAAGTAGGTATCTGTGCTGTATATGTTTTTCTTTCTGATTTCAAGACCTGTTCTATGGTACCCACTCCTTTTCCCAGAAAAATCACCACACGACCATCCTGCAAGGCTCCAGTCTCCACCCTGATGAAACCAAAATATAAATGAATGCTGTTTCTTTCTGGGTTGTGGAACTGTAAGTGACTTTTATGAAATCTCTTTCTCTCTTCACATTTTTTAAGATTTCACATTAAAAAAAAAAACACATGTTAATTATTTAATCGGAAAAAAAGTATATTTTTAAAAAATGTGTTTTTATGAAGCATCTAAATTTTTTGGCACTATGCTCAGCTGTTAGTTTCCAAAGATTTAATTCAGTAATTATTTTTTAGTCTGGCTCCTCAAATTAACATTTAACTTACCAAATATCCAAACTGAAGATAGGCCAGGCTAGAGATATTATAAGTAATAAGTCAATAAAACTTCAGAGTGTGAAAGCTGGAAAGGTTTTCAGCATCATCTAGACCACTGACTTTCAGACGGTGTCTCCATGGATCTTAGAGTTGTGTAGATAAACCTTCGGGGCAAAGAGGAGACTAAAAGGCTGTGCATCTAGATCCTACCTCTTCTTTAATCAAAATATCTCCTCTTCTATTTTTCTTTTGAATAAAAGGATTTTTTCTTGCTCCAGAAGTCTATTTGCTTCTTTCCATCTCAACTGCCATCACTCTAATCCAAAAATCCTCACCTCTGAACTGGATTATTGTCATAAGCTCACTACCTGGTCTCCTTAATCCCATTCCTGCCTCTTTCTCCAATTTCACCTTATACCATCCCACTCTATACTTCACTTCCAGTTCTCAAGTCATATTTATTCTCTATTACTAAAATTAGCCAAAATAGGACAGGATATGCTGAGGTAACAAATAATCCCAAAATAGCAGTGGTTTACTAAAATTATTATTTATCACTCATATCAAAGCTTGATATACTCTCCTCTGAGAAGTGACTCAGAGATCCAGACTACTTCCCTTTTGGGACATCATACCTTCAACACATGGATTCACAATTGCCATGAAAAAAGAAGGGGGTGGGGGGTGCCCAGCCGTGGAAATGGAACAAAGGCCATTGGTCAGTACTCAGTCACAAGACCTCATCCTAATTATAAGATAGGCTTGGAGACATAGTCTTCCAGAATGTCCAGAAAAAGGAAAATGATATAGGAGTTTGCAGAAAATTGATGAACATGTAATACAATCCCTGTGTAATAACTTATGGTAATTGTATTTGCTAATTTTTCATGACATATTATTTCCATAGCCTTTTGCATAACTAAGTTCTTCTCATCTTTCAAGTTTAAGCTTAGTTTTTAATCCCCAAGATGCTTTATTCAATCACTTTGATCAAAATAGTCACTATGGACGAGATTGTAATTACCTCTCATTATACTTTCTCCTCCTTGTCTTTGGCACAGAGAACATTTACATTTAGCTGAGTGTGTTGTTGCCCAGCTAAAGAAAACTATATTTCTTATTCCTCTTTGCATCATATTTGGTGATGTGTCTACGTTTTGGCCAATTGGATGTAAAAAGTGTGATGTAGACTTCCAGAAAGTTTCCCTAAAGAGATGAGGTGGACTTTCCTTCACCCCTTCCTTCCTCTACTTTCCATACTGACAGAGCCTAGACTGATACAAGCAGCCATCTTAGACTACAAGGCAGCTCCTAAGCAGTGTGGAGCATCAGTGGGAATAAACTTTTGTCCCTGGTAACCTTGTGGTACCACCATAGCAGACCTGGAATGCTTATCTCAGGATGTCCAGCTAAGTAAGGGAGAGAAATTAACTTTTTTCCTGTTTAAGACTACTCTTTTGTATAAGCCAATGATGTAGTATAATCTATTTCTTAAGCAGATAAGGAAACTGAGACATTATGATTATGTAACCATAAAAATGGAAAGCCAGGACAGAGTTAGTTCTCTGACTTCCAGTCTAATGGTCTTCACATCAATAGTCATAACATGAAGATTTCAAGAAAAGCAAAAACCAAATATATTAAATTTCTACCTTGTAAAAGGTACCAAATTGTGAGGCATACATAGTCCCTGCCCTTGTCATGATGACAAATGCACAAATAAGTCATTATAATACAATCTGATAAGTAGTGTAATAGTAGAGAGGTATAAGTGCATGGTAGCACAAGACAATGAGGAAAAGAGATGGTTTAATTCTATTTTGCACTTCACAAAGATAAAAAGTAACATCGGAATTGGGTCTTGAAGGATGAGTAGAAGTTTTCCAGGTATAAAGAGAGAAGGTAGACAGTGAGAAAGGCAGATGAAAACTAGGATCACAAATATCAAAGGACGTGGTGCGTACAAGTAATGATCAGAGTAGAAAGTGTAAGAAAGTGACAAATAAGACTAGACATTTAGAAATTTTGGCTCAGGACAAAATCTAAAGGACCTCGTATACAAACTCTGGGTTAGATCTATAGGCAAGCAAAATGTGTTAGCAGACCAAAACTTGGGCCCACTCATCCATGAGCAGTAAAGCCGGCCTACTGACAGCAGGTTGTGCTCTCAGTAGGAAAGCAACATGCAGGGTTTATTGTAAGGTGCCATGCAAACATCTGGGACAGCTAATGCGTAAAAAACTCAAAGTCAATGGGTTTCAGCAAAACATTTTTAAAGGCAAGGAAAGGAAGGGGTATGTGATCAGCTTATGATCAACTATGATTGGTTTATGGGAGTTAAAATAAATGGGCAATAAATTACTGCAAATATTTCCTGGTTCTGGCCAGACTCCAGAGCGAATGTGTTAATTTCTTCCATTTGGTGGAAGTTGTAGCATCTGTAAAACAACTCAAGAAGTGGGTATCAGATATTATTATCTGGGTGCTTCAGAGAGGAGCTGAAGCAGAGTATATGAAAAAAGGTCTGTCCAGGAAGGCCTCACAGGGTCCTGCTCTGTTATGAATTCATAATGATAGTGACTGCATTGGAATCTTATTAGTTTTGGAGAGCTATTCCCCCTTCCTAATAGAAGCCTAATTTCTTTCATTGGTATTGACTCTTCAGCACCACACAGAGAGTCCTAGGACCTACTCCAAGGGCTCCACTCACCCTTGTCCAAGGAGAGCCAGGTAACCAAAGCCCTGGCACTCAGATGCTTCCTCCTTGGATCCTGAATCTTAAACAGAAAAATAAGGAGACCACAAATGGTTGTCACTCCAGTCACAGAAGATCAGGGCCCTCACCCTAATGTTTCTGCCATGAGACTGCCATGTGGCCTCCTCAACCCAACCTCGCCTCCAGGGTATCTTGGCTCTTACCCTTCTTCTTGTGCATTCTGAGTTCTGTGTTTTAGTCATTCCTCTAATAAAATTGTTTTGTTTAAGTTAAACAGGTTGGTTGCTTGAAGAAGAGAAAGCCAACACATACAGTGTCCCAATATGAATTAGCAATGTCAGAAGGAATGTCTCTCCCCACCTCCATGTTGTTCCAGGGTTGAGACCTGGGTGTCAGGAATTGCACGTTAATTTTAGCTCCTATACTAAGCTACACCTACCAAGCTAGCTTTCATCAGTGAAGGCTTACTGACACTTCATCTTATTTCTCATTTGGTCTGGAGTTTAATCAATGAAGATGGGGCACCTGTTGGGCTCCCTGGGAGACCCATACCACCTGTACCACCACAGGTAACCTACGGTACAGCACTATGGGGAGAGTATTATCAATGTCCCTATAGTTCAGTTGAGTTGAGTCTCTCAGTCATGTCCGACTCTTTGTGACCCTATGAATCGCAGCACGCCAGGCCTCCCTGTCCATCACCAACTCCCGGAGTTCACTCAGACTCACGTCCATCGAGTCGGTGATGCCATCCAGCCATCTCATCCTCTATCATCCCCTTTTCCTCCTGCCCCCAATCCCTCCCAGCATCAGTGTCTTTTCCAATGAGTCAACTCTTCGCAATGTCCCTATAAACAGCAGGAAATTGTGTCCAAGGGATACAGCCAAGGCCACAGCTCTCATTTTCTAACTCAAGATCTTGTATTTTTTTTTTTCCTAAAAAGGATTGTCTAACTGGCTTTTTGTTCCCTCCTGTTGCTCTCTGAAAACTTTTTTTTTTTTTAATTTTACAAATTCATTGGCATTAGAAATCGTTTTGACTTTGTCAAGTCAGGGAATCCATGCTTCCCAGGAGGAGATTTTTAGGCCTGACCTAGATAAAACCAAATGGTCTTTATCTGGATTCTTACATTCCTCTGGATAATAAAGCAGGAGAAAAATGCTGAAAAGAAAGTGTGCTTCAGCACAGGGTACAATGGACTTCTGAATATTCCTTAATTAAAAAGGGATTTAGGGAATTTATTTTTATCAAGATCCTCAGATGATTCAAAGAACACATTTTTTTGAGATAAATGATCATGTTACCAAGAGTAATAGGAGAAATTATTAAGGGTTCCATAAATACTTGAAAAATGATAAGGAATTTAAATGAAGCAGGATAGAAAAATTTATTTTCCCTAAAAAACAGTTGAGTCTAATGGAATAACTAAAATCACGTCTCAACTATTTAATTCCAATCCTGGCACAAAAATACACAGATAGACCCTGAGGTGGGACTTTGATTTTAACATTAACTGGAACTCAAGTAAAATGAACTGAAAAGTATCTTCCCAGAATCATCTTTCTGGATTCAAAGATAAAGTCCCAAGAGACTAGCAGTTTGCATTCTTAGCCTTTATGGTATCTTTATTAGTAAGGTTTTGCTATTGTTCAGGGGTTATCTAAAATTTTCCATCTCTGTACATCATCAGATCATGTGTTTCAATACAAGAACTGACTTTACAAATCATCTACTCCAACTACTGCACTTGATCAGCATATAAACATAAACCTAAAAGGAATGGTAAATCAGATACCCAGCACCAACCAGCCAGTTAGGAGCAAAGTCAGGGACCTGTTTCCTACCCACACATGATATTGGAGGGAGGAATTAGAAGATGTTTTCCTTTTTGACACTTGAGAAGGAGGTGGGTGAAAAAGTCAGGTTGTCCTAATGTGCATGCTAAGTCTCTTTAGTCGTGTCGGACTCTTTGTGACTCCATGGACTGTAGCCGACCAGGCTCCTCTGTCCGTGGGATTCTCCAGGCAAGAATACTGGAGTGGGTTGCCATGCCCTCCTCCAGGGGATCTTCCCAACCCAGGGATCGAACCCACGTCTTTTATGTCTCCTTCATTGGTGAGTGGGTTCTTTACCGCTAGCACCACCTGGGAAGCCCTAAAAGCAATACCAAATTTACTTTTGGTGGTTGGCAGGGGAGAAACTAACTTCAATGGGGAAAATGTCTGTCTCAGTCAGCTCTGGTTGCTGTAATAAAATACCACAGACTGAGTGGTTTAAACAAAAAAATGTCTTTTCTCACAGCTCCAGAGGCTGGAAGTCTGAGATTAGGGTGCCAGTGTGGTAAGATTCTGATTAGAGCTCTTTTCCTGGATTGTAAGTGGTAGCCTTATCCCTTTGCCCTTACCTGGTAGAGAGAGAGAGAGAACAGCCCCCTGATGTTGCTTCTTATAAAGGCACTAATTCAGTCACAAGGGCCTCACCCTCGTTACCTCATCTAGATCTAATTATCTCCCAAAGGTCCCACCTCCAAACACCATCACATTGGGTTTTAGCGCTTCCATATATGCATTTGTGGGGGATACATCCAATTTAGCAACACCTTCATGAGACACTTGGAAGGAAGATGAGACTCTCAAGACACTTGTGATATGAAGTATCAAAAGTAGCAAGATGATTTTACTACACAATATGCACTATAAAGTGACAATCAAGGAAGTAGCCTAGTTTTATGTCTTGGTCTTCTGCTCACCTGGGATGCAGATAGACTAATGAAATGATGTGTAAACTAAGGAAGACCCAAAGATGACCAAGAGAATGTAACCACCCATTCCCCAGCCCCACATAGATCCACAGATCACAGAAGCCAATTTTATCTGGCTCTCAAGAAGCAGGGAGACCCAGGGGCTTTAACATGGGCTAAACAGTTAAAAATATTACAGGTATTTACTCAATGCTGAGTTTATTCAGAGACTATCAAAACCCATCTTTAGAAGCTGTTCTATGGAGAAAAAACTCCCTTCACTGAATATTTTAAGGTTATGTCAAGGCTCCCAGCTCCCTGCTAAGCTCCTCCTAGTGAGGTGGCCTTTGAATTTGATGTATTATATCAGCTGTCTGTTCCTACTGTCTTAGTCAGCAAGAAAACCTGGAGTTTCTTTTTTTAATGGTTAACATATACACGGAGTGTTTTCTTTGTTTGAGGGTGGGGAAAAGGGGGAAACTTTCAAGTATGTCACCTTCATTTCTCATAAATGATCAAATAGCCTATTCAAGTATTTTCAAAATGGGTATACCTCTGAGACACAAGTGTCTTTCGCCTCCCAACCCTGATGAAAGATGACTCCTAATGTAATAAAGTGGGCTCCAGAGAAATCAGTTTATTTATTCCAAATATTTCAGCTAATGAGAAAGCAAATTTGAACTTGCTGTCCTCAGGGTTTTGGCATGGCGTTCTGATCCGTTCCTTCTGACTCGAAGGTTCAGGTTTGATGGGGACCCTCTCTCTCCAGGTTTCTCATTAGTAGAAACCCCACCCCTCACGTGCCATGCGGAGGCCTCACTCCTGCTGCTGCCTTTATTGCAGTCCTCTCACCAACCTCCCCCATCCCCTCTCCCTCACCCAGGCCAGCCCTCCCTCTCTGCAGGACTCCCTCCTGCTCCGTCATCCTTCTGTGTGGCTCCTGGCAAGAGGCTTGCTTTGATGGATTCCACAGACCCCTGACCTCACTTTGAAGTCTCCGCAGCTTCATCAAACACACCCACCTCGAGCCTCAGCACTGCCCCTTTCCCTGGCTTACTAAACTCATTAAGCACCCTGGGGGACCCAGTTTGCCTTCTGTGTGACAGAATGATAAGTAGGTTTGGGGGAAAGGAAGGGAAGTGAGTGTTATATTCTCTGACATGCATCACCAAGACAGCCAAGCCTCCTCTTGGAAGGAAGTGAAGAGAGCTGCTGTGATTGCCACCCTCATCTGGCTCCCATGCGGATGAAGAGCTCAGGCTTCAGAGACAGAAAACTGTGAGTTAGACCCATGTTAGATCTCAGCTCTGCCTGGCTGAGACTGGCCTGGGGCAGGTAGATCTCTCTGAATTATGACTGGTAACCATCACTTAAGGAAGGTCATTTTGAGGATTAATTGACTACTTAATTGTCACAGTATGTGGTTTAAAAAAAAAAAAAAAGTATGACTTCAAGAAAGTTGGGCTTCCCTGGTAGCTCAACTGGTAAAGAATCTGCTTGCAGTGCAGGAGACCCCAGTTCGATTCCTGAGTTGGGAAGATCTGCTGGAGAAGGGAACAGCTACCTACTCCAGTATTCTGCCCTGGAGAATTCCATGGACTGTATAGTTCATGGGGTCGCAGAGTCAGATACAACTGAGCGACTTTCACTTACACTTTTCAAGAAAGCTATTATTGTCATTTCCAATGGTCAACATCAGTGAAAAGTAATGCGTTTACTGGTCAATCCATGAAGACACTCATTTGTGTTCCCACCGAGGCTATCAAGGGGAAGTACCTTGTACATTTGTGCCATTTAAGATGATTCTGCATAGTGACAGAACACTGAATATAAGTGCTTGAGGTCCTCAAGGCAGAGAATATTTATACCAGTAATGATTATTAAACAGCTATAATCTACTGCCATTTACCTGGGGCCAGGTACTGCACCAAACAACTGAAATGTCACAAAACCATTTTGGTAGGTATTACACACCCCATCTTACAAAAAAAGGAAACTGAGACTCTAAAATTTTACATGACTTGTTTAAGGGTCAGAGACCTGTGAGGAAACAACACAACCACCTATAAGAGACGATGAAACATACGGAAACTAAGAGTGGAAAGCTATTATCACCTATAGGCTTTATAGGGTACAGAGTGAATAGGTGGAGGGTAGCAGGGAGGAGTGATGTTATCGTGTTCCAGAGCCATAAGAAAGGAGCCACCCAATAGGAACCAAAGCCACAGCAAGGAGACGAGGAAGGACAGGGTAACAGGTGCATTGGGCTACACCGGCCTCTCTCTCCTCTCATTCTCTGATGTGCTGCTAGTGCCTCTGTCTGAACCCAACTGGAAGCTGGAGGACAAATGAGCTAGGTGAGGTAGTTCACTGCAGTGAACCTCTAGGCACAAAGAATTACAAAGGATGGTGACCAATGGATGGTGGGTGAGGGGTGCAAATGGAGAACTGACAGTCACTCAAAAGGAAACCCAGGACCTCATTAACCTTGTTTGTTCAACACCAAGAATTCTCCACCAACTAGAAACTCTTAGTACAGCCTTGGCAAGTAAATAAATCAGCAAAGGGAAATTACAGGATGCTATAAAAGAGAGCAATGAAAAGTGAAAGTGAAGTTGTTCAGTCATGTCCGACTCTTTGCCACCCCGTGGACTGTAACCTACCAGGCTCCTCTGTCCATGGGATTTTCCAGGCAAGAGTACTGGAGTGGGCTGCCATTTCCTTCTTCAGGGGATCTTCCCAACCCAGGGATTGAATCCAGGTCTCCTGCATTGCATACAGACGCTTTACCATCTGAGCCACCAGGGAATAGGAACTAAATAAATCTGAGCCCAGGGTCCAATGCTGAAATACTTGGTGACCTTGGACACGTTTACTCAGCCTTCTCAAGTCTTAGCCTCCTCATCTGTGACACTTGGGCTCTAACTGTCCCTGTCACATATGTCCAGTGTAAGAACTGAGATAAAGGGCAGAAAGTAGACAGGCACTGTCACACCCGTTATAGGAGCAGAGTCAGAAATCAGAGAACCCAAGTTCAAATCAGCTGTGCCCACCTTCAAGCTCTATTATCTCAGAAAAAGTGGGTGAGCCTCTCAGGACCTTAGTTCCCTCCTCTGTGAGTCAGGGTGATAGGAACACCTGATTTACAGGGACTCTATGTTGATAAAGTGACTTAAAAATGTAAAACAGTTAATAAATGTTACCCAGCACTTAAGGGGGTCTCAGTTAATGTTGGCTATTTTCCTTCAAGTGCACAGCACCCTGCCTGTGGCAGAGTAAGTAGTGACCTAGAGTTTGCCTTCTGAGCAGGATGGCCACAGGATGAGGGAAGAGCCTATTCATGTGTCTATTATTTCCCTTCTCTCCAGAGCACTCAGACCCCATGTCAAAATTCAAAACTCTGTTGTTTGTTTTCCATAAGAAAGCCAATACCAGTCAGCATTTCAAAAATGTAGTAATTGTTCTGAAGTCCTAAGGGCTGAGGGGGACTGCACTGCAGACAGCATGGGCTTCAGCTGTGTTGCTATCTCGACCCCTTGCTCTGCATCTGCCCATGTCCTCAGCTCATTCTGAGGCTTGTGCTCGGCACCAGCCTGTCTGTCACAAGCTGCTGTCTGGGGTGGGGGGCAGTCCTGCCTGCCCACCTGCCCTACCCTCCTCCCCAGCCCCAGATGCCCACACTCCTGGGGAATGTGTTCTCTACCTGCTTACAGAGCACTGTATAGAGTCAACAAACACCCACCACATGCTAGAAACTCTTCAGGTGCTGGAGATGCAATGACAAAGGCAGTGACAACCTCTGCCCTCGTAGAGCTTACATTCTACTGGGAGGAGCAAACAGTTTACACAGCGACAAGCAAAACATGCAGCAGATCAGGGGATGACACGGCCAGTGGGGAAGCGGAATAAGGAGTCACAGTACGAGGAGGGCTAGCAATTTTAAATGGATGATCAGAGAAGGCTTCACCGAACAGCTGAAAAAATTAGGGAATGCTTCACAGACTCTGTCATAATAAATGTTGACTGTGATTAGTGGTCAAAGGAAATTTAATTTCCTATTTTCTCTCCAGGGATGCCAGAGGTACATAGCTGGAAAAGTTTGAGAAGTGCTATTGCTAAGACTCAAGGGACCAGAGAGTAACATGGGGCACCATATGCTGAGACATAGAGCAGCTCATGGAGCTTCCAGGGTCACCTGCGGGGATACAAATTCTAAACTCCTATGATTCGTCCTTCCTGGGTGCTCTTAGGACACAAGTGTTAGTTGAATTTGGTTGCTAATGTCTAGTGTCAAGTATGGACTCCTGTTGAGGGAAGCTTTGCAATAAGTCATTTCAGAGGTGGTAGTTTCCCTGCGGTCAGCCTTATTTACACATTGTGGGTTTGGAGCAAGATAGGTCAGTACACCGAGATGACACTGAGGCAGAAAAAGTAACTGAAATTCCATGAGCTTAACACAACGAAGATTCCTTTCTTACTCATGCATCTCTGAGCCAAGATGATCCTCTGGAATAGCTTCTCTCCACAGGGGACTCAAGGATCCAGGTTACTTCTAATCTGGGGCTCTACCAACTCGACAGGAGGCTCCTTCCTCAACAGCGGGAAGAAAATGGAGGGAAAGAAAATGCCTGGAAATATCACCCTGCTCATCTGCATTTCAGACAGGAAGAGATGTGCATTACTTCTCCTTGATTTATTGGCCATAATTAGTGGACAGTCTCATCTTCTTAAAGTGAGGTCACCTGACTAATTCTCTACAGGGAAGAAAAGCAGACTGGATGTGGGGAGCACTACTAAAATTCTACCAGATCACTTGCTCCTACTCTGTGCAACTTGGCAAATGTGGTAGAAATGGCTTTACTCTCCAGGCACATGGTACCAGCCTAGCAAGTTTTATGTGGACAAAATGGCTTAGAGCTCTAAGGTGTCTGTTAGAGCTTCCTAGACAACTTTCCGGTACATATCCCAAATAAAACATAACTATAAGCTTCCTGAAGGTTCTCCTTCAAACCCAATGAGATGGATGAAACTAAGAGAGGCATATTTTAAAGAACGTGATTAGGAAAAGCCTGTGGAAGGTAGGAGCATTTGTGCTGAAGCTACAGGAGTTGTACAAAGACGTGAGAAAGATGGCTCAGGCAGAAGTGGAGCAAATGCCAAGACCCTGAGGGAAGATGAGCTGTAGAAAGGAGGCCCACGTGACAAGGGTATAGCCAATGCCAAGGAGAGTGATGTCAGGTAGAGAGGAAGAGACAGAGAGGCCCACTGATGCCTGGCAGGCTGGGTAAATGAATTCAAGTCTTATTTCAAATTCAAAAGGAAGCAACTGGAAAGTTTTAGCAGGGTAATGACCTGATCTGACTTGGATTATTTTAAAGATTCTTCTGGTTGCTATAAGGGAAAGGGATTGTTGAGGATAGGAGCAGCAGGAGGATCAGTTCACCCAGATGAGAGAAGAGAGGGGTTTGGACTCAGATGTAGGTAGTAGAACTGGAGAGGGGTGGATATGCTGGGGATGCATTCTGAAGGTACAGAAAACAGGACTAAGAATGAAGGAAAGAGGACAGCCAAGGATAATTCTGCAATCTATTGCTGGCCTGGCTGTCTCCCTGACATGGTGACTGGGTTCAGCCCAGAAGAGAATCATAATGAAGCAAGGATAAGCACCATGCTTTCCAGGAAGTACCAGAAGTTGCTCTGAAATCAGTCCATGTAGGAAGTACCTATGTTGATCTATTTCTTGTTGAATTTTGCAATCACGAATCTTTGTGTTATTTCTTCCAGCTTGTCTCCTGTCTTCCTTCTCTTTAAAGAATCATCCTTATATGGAATCTTTACCCCCAATAATGTCATTTAATTACTCTTCTTTAACATTTTTCTTGAGACCTGAAATAAAAACAGCTCCTACTGAGGAAACCAGAAGGGAAAGAGACACGTGTACCCCAATGTTCATCGCAGCACTGTTTATAATAGCCAGGACATGGAAGCAACCTAGATGTCCATCAGCAGATGAATCAATAAGAAAGCTGTGGTACATATACACAATGGAGTATTACTCAGCCATTAAAAAGAATACATTTGAATCAGTTCTAATGAGGTGGATGAAACTGGAGCCTATTATACAGAGTGAAGTAAGCCAGAAGGAAAAACACCAATACAGTATACTAACGCATATATATGGAATTTAGAAAGATGGTAACAATAACCCTGTGTACGAGACAGCAAAAGAGACACTGATGTATAGATCAGTCTTATGGACTCTGTGGGAGAGGGAGAGGGTGGGAAGATTTGGGAGAATGACATTGAAACATGTAAAATATCATGTAAGAAACGAGTTGCCAGTTCAGGTTCGATACACGATACTGGATGCTTGGGGCTAGTGCACTGGGACGACCCAGAGGGATAGTATGGGGAGGGAGGAGGGAGGAGGGTTCAGGATGGGGAACACATGTATACCTGTGGTGGATTCATTTTGATATTTGGCAAAACTAATACAATTATGTAAAGTTTAAAAATAAAATAAAATTAAAAAAAAAAAAACAAAAAACAGCTCCTAGGTTCTGTCTGCAGCCTTTGGCCAAAAGAAAAAAAAATTTTTTTGCTATATTGACTTATCATATGTTTTATAACATTGCAATTTAAAATTGAATGAAGAGATTTTACATATCCTCTTCAGGAAAGTTTCTTCATTAACATTTTTAAGAAAGCAACGAAGAGTTTCTCTTATTATAACAGATGGTGGTATATTTTATAGTTACGGCAGTCACATGCTTCATACCTTAACAACAGTCAGCTCCTCAGCACTGAAATGTTTTAATATTTCTCTACGGACTTTGCTAAGCACAACTGAATAATCCATTTCATATTTAAATCATGCCCAGTGCTTATTACATATTAGGAATTTTGTAAATGCTTGTTGAATAACTGAATGAATCTATCAAATCAAAGCTCCAAGAATATTTCTTTTCACAAAGCACATAATTAATTATGCCATTTCAACAAATATGCTGACTAGGCCTCAAACATCTTTTGAACTGATCGTGTATAAAACTGTTGAAAGCAGAATTCCTGAATTCTCACTCTGGATTCAGGCCAGTGCAGCACTTTAATTACTCTCTTTGTAATTTTTGCTGTAATTTTGCTGTCTGTTAAAGGACAAGTTCTCAGTCGTGCCACTTATGAACCAATCACATTGGTTAAGGTCATAAAGCTTCAGTGAAAAGGTGAGCTTCCACCTCTTGCACACCAATTAGGCCTCATCTAACTAAAGGGCTTCCCAGGTGGCTCAGTGACAAAGAGTCCGTCAGCCAATGCAGGAAACAGGAGACATGGGTTCGATCCCTGGGTTGGGAAGATCCCCTGGAGGAGGAACAGGCAACCCACTCCAGTATTCTTGCCTGGAGAATCCCATGGACAGAGGAGTCTGGTGGTCTATAGTTCACGGGGTTGCAAAGAGTCAGATACAACTAAACAACTGACAGACTGAGCACATGCGCATACAACTGGACCTCACTTCTTGGCAGCTGCTCTTTGCATGGATATATATTCTCCATACCTGTTTGTGGTGTGTCACAGATACTCCTGTACAGGTCAGAAACAAGATGCAGAGCATCTGAATACATCCAGGACCAATTAAATGGATGGTGGAGGTTAAATGGACAATATGGTGGCCCAACATTGTCACATGTGGTCACTCAAGTGGTAAGTATTCACTGCCTCTCCACAGAAGTTCCTGGAATGAAAAATAAAACTTTTGGAAACCTCTCATGAGTTTTTATAGCATTATAAAAGTATCAAGTATTTATTATAATAAAATAAATAGTAAACCATATAAAAAATACAAATAAAGGCCACCTTCAGCTTCTCCCCTCCTCCATCCATCCCCTGAGGATCACCATTACCAACAAACCAGAAATATTCTTGTATATTATTTTATGCACACATGTTCTTCTTCTAACCGGAGAAGGCAATGACAACCCACTCCAGTACTCTTGCCTGGAAAATCCCATGGACGGAGGAGCCTGGTGGGCTGCAGTCCATGGGGTCGTGAAGAGTCGGGCACGACTAAGTGACTTCACTTTCACTTTTCACTTTCATGCATTGGAGAAGGAAATGGCAACCCACTCCAGTGTTCTTTCCTGGAGAATCCCAGGGATGGGGGAGCCTGGTAGGAGGCCATCTATGGGGTCATGCAGAGTTGGACACGACTGAAACGACTTAGCAGTTCTTCTAACACAGCTAGACTATACTATGTATTTCCTGTAACTTGCCATGTTTAACTATAGACATCATTCCAAGCCAGTTCAGAGAGATGGGCTTTATTATCTTTAATGGACTTCACATATGGCATTGAAGATTAAATTCTAGTTTTTTGGATTCGTTTTTTGCTGTTAAAAACAATGCTTCATGATCACTTTTTTATATATCTTTGTGCATTTATTTGTAGGACAGATTTGTAGAAACAGGGTTGCTAGGTTAGAGTGTAGCCACATTTTAAATTTTGATTGATACGGCCAATTTCCCCTACTAAATGGCTGAACCAATTTAGACTCTCATCACTCTAGAAATAGTATGGACCTAACAGAAGCAGAAGATATTAAGAAGAGGTGGCAAGAATACACAGAAGAACTATACAAGAAAGATCTTCATGATCCAGATAATCACAATGGTGTGATCACTTACCTAGAGCCAGACATCCTGGGATGTGAAGTCAAGTGGGCCTTAGGAAGCATCACTATGAACAAAGCTAGTGGAGGTGATGGAATTTCAGTTGAGCTATTTCAAATCCTAAAAGATGATGCTGTGAAAGTGCTGCATTCAATATGCCAGCAAATTTGGAAAACTCAGCAGTAGCTACAGGACTGGAAAAGGTCAGTTTTCATTCCAGTCCCAAAGAAAGGCAATGCCAAAGAATGCTCCAACTACCGCACAACTGCACTCATCTCACACGCTAGTAAAGTAATGCTCAAAATTCTCTAAGCCAGGCTTCAACAGTATGTTAACTGTAAACTTCCAGATGTTCAAGCTGAAATTAGAAAAGGCAGAGGAACCAGAGATCAAATTGCCAACATTCGTTGGATCATCAAAAAAGAGAGTTTCAGAAAAATATCTACTTCTGCTTTATCAACTATGGCAAAGCCTTTGACTGTGTGGATCACAATAAACTGTGGAAAATTCTGAAAGAGATGGGAATACCAGACCACACGACCTGCCTCTTGAAAAATCTGTATGCAGATCAGGAAGCAACAGTTAGAATTGGACATGAAACAACAGATTTGTTCCAAATCAGGAAAGGAGTACATCAAGGCTGTACATTGTCAACCTGCTTATTTAACATATATGCAGAGTACATCATGAGAAACACTGGCCTGGATGAAGCACAAACTTGAATCAAGATTGCTGGGAGAAGGATCAATAACCTCAGATATGCAGATGACACCACTCTTATGGCAGAAACCAAAGAAGAACTAAAGAGCCTCTTGATGAAAGTGAAAGAGGAGAGTGAAAAAGTTGGCTTACAACTCAACATTCAGAAAACTGAGATCTTAGCATCTGGTCCCATCACCTCATGGCAAATAGATGGGGAAGTAGTGGAAACATTAACAGAGTTTATTTTTTTGGGCTCCAAAATCACTGCAGATGGTGACTACAGCCATGAAATTAAAAGACACTTGCTCCTTGGAAGAAAAGCTATGACCAACCTACTGCTACTGCTGCTAAGTCACTTTAGTTGTGTCTGACTCTGTGTGACCCCATAGATGGCAGCCCACCAGGCTCCCCTGTCCCTGGGATTCTCCAGGCAAGAATACTGGAGTGGGTTGCAATTTCCTTCTCCAATGTGTGAAAGTGAAAAGTGAAAGTGAAGTCATTCAGTCGTGTCCAACTCTTAGCGACCCCAAGGACTGCAGCCTACCAGGCTTCTCTGTCCATGGGATTTTCCAAACAAGAGTACTGGAGTGGGGTGTCATTGCTTTCTCCAATGACCAACCTAGACAGCATATTAAAAAGCAAAGACATTACTTTGCCAACAAAGGTCCTTCTATTCAAAGCTATGGTTTTTCCAGTAGTCATGTATGGATGTGAAAGGTGGACTATAAAGAAAGGTGAGTGCTGAAGAATTGATGCTTTTGAACTGTGGTATTGGAGAAGACTCTTGAGAGTCCCTTGGACTGCAAGGAGATCCAACCAGTCAATTCTAAATGTAATCAGTCCTGAATATTCATTGGAAGGACTGATACTGAAGCTGAAGCTCCAATACTTTGGCCACCTGATCCAAAGTGTCAACTCATTGGATAAGACTCTGATAATGGGAAAGATTGAAGGCAGGAGGAGAAGGGGATGACAGAGGATGAGATGGTTGGATGTCATCACCGACTCAATGGACATGAGTTTGAGGGGACTCCGGGAGTTAGATACGGACAGGGAGGCCTGGCGTGCTGCAGTCCATGGGGTTGCAAAGAGTCGGATGCAATTGAGAGACTGCACTGAACTAAATACTCTTTAAATTGGTAATTTTTTCTGCAAATGAAAGTGGAAAAAGATAGATAATGAACACCAGGGACCATAACTAGGGAGGTAAAAGAGCAGCAAAATCAAGGACAAGTCACTTCACCACCTGCTTCTGGCTGGATCTGCTGAACCAAATGCACCATGGGAGAGAACTGAAAGAAGGACCTGCTGGTTAACCAACAAATCCCAGTAAGGCAGGACCAGAGAAGCCAGGTTCTCCATGACAGACACATTCTTAAAGGAGAAAGAGAAAGAAAGAAGGAAGGAAGGAAGAGGGCTTGAAGACGGAACATCTAGTCTACCTGTCTGGTTTTGTTCAAAGATCTCTGTACCTCATTTCAGGAGATGAAAGGACTTTTGGACAAGTCTCTCTTTCAAAAGCAATAGTTACAAAATGTTTGAGTTGCAGTGGTTTAATTAACATCCCTCAGAATTCCCAGAAGAAACAAGATCCAGCGCAATAAATAAATTGAATCATTCAGGCAAAACGGGTTAAGGGAACTGATGTGAATAAATGGCTCCTTCTGGCCTTCCCTAGTTATATTAATAAACACCTCATGGAAAATCTTAACCCTATGCTTGTCAAACTCTGAAGCAATCCATTGCTCTTTCTCTCCTTGGATTTTCTAAGAGCGGAACAAAAAGATATCTGATCCCAAGATAAAATCCCCAAAGTACCATCACCTGCTGCCAAGAAACTTTCTTTCAGAAAAGTATGAATAAAAATTAAGCTTGTAAAGGAAAAATAAATGCTAGAAATAGAAAGGCTTGCCACTGTTATTTTCTCAAGAAGATCACCTTCACTGTGTAGAAAACTAGCAAGTTCATTGGCATCCCCTCTCCAGATTCTAATACCAGAGACTGTCAGCTTTTACTCTTTGAGAAAAGTGTTTTTTAATAATCTGTCTCCCTTACCTCTAAGGTGTATGTGCTAATGAGTTGTCAACCCTAGAAATCATATAATTAGGATGTATAGGTCTTATTATTCACAAGAAAGTGAAATTGCTCAGTCATGTCCAACTCTTTGCAACTCTGTAGCCTACCAGATTCCTCTGTGCATGGGATTTTTCCAGGCAAGAATACTGGAGTGGGTTGCCATTTCCTTCTCCAATTATTCACAAGAGTTTTGTTTAAAAAATCACCACAAACAGTAAATTAGAAAATTTGGAATTATAACTCCTTGGAGAAATGTAAGTTAGGTTCCTGTGAAGCCAACAGGCTAATAGGCGTGGTCACATCATCATCAGCAGATGGATATATATTCTGTTTAAAGGCTTTATGAATACATATGATTCATTAACATTGAAGTCATAGCCAACAGCCTAACTCATGACTGAACAAAGCTTACCTGAGACATTTATTCCCTCTATAAGGCACACTTTAATGTGCTTAGGGCCTCTGTACTACACTTCAGCACTATGCTTTTGGGCCACTTTATACAACAAAGTCAGCAACAAAAGGCACAAAAATGCAAAAGAATTTTTAAAAAAAAGGCACTTAATATACCGTGAAGAGGATGCCTGTTTACTGTATGAACTGAAACAAGAAGGCTTTGCTCCCCCTCAGCTAGGAACACAAGTGTCAGGTGACTCAATTCTGCCTTGTTTGTGAATGACGACGAGTGTCACAAGTCTTGATTCGGGGTCACAAATAAGTGTCAGTGAGTGACCAGATCAGATCTCCCCACCAGGCACGGCTCCCTGATCTGCCCAGCCCCTCCGGATTGGCCCAGTTTGGTTTGGGCGGAGCCAACAGACGCAGCCCCTTTGTGAAGGGGTGGAACCAGGCCCTGGCGGAGGGGCTGCAGAAGGACGCGCAAGTAACCCTCCATCCCCAGCTGTTCATCACGAACTGAGGACACAGGGACAAGCCTCATAAATAAGTGTGGCTTCAGACCCAGTTTGGTAAATGGTGTTATAGGCTCATGAGGTGAAAGAGATGGCAGATTAAGGTGTCTAAGTACAATATTTCCCACAGCTTCCCTTCTTATTCTTTATTAAACCTTCATACCACAGCACAAAATAAATAATTCTTTAAAAGGAGAAACCAGAATAGGATTGCCAGATTCCACAAATAAAAACACAAGACAGCCAATTAAGTTTGAACTTTAGAAAAACAACAAATGATGTTTTTAATATAAGTATGTCCCACATTCATCAGTCAGTCAATTCAGTTGCTCAATCATGTCCAAGTTTTTGTGACCCCATGGATTGCAGCATTCCAGGCCTCCCTGTCCATCACCAACTCTCGGAGTTTACTCAAACTCATGTTCATTGAGTCAGTGATGCCATCCAACCATCTCATTCTCTGTCGTCCCCTTCTCCTCCTGCCTTCAATCTTCCCTAGCATCAGGGTCTCTTCAAATGAGTCAGCTCTTTGCATCAGGTGGCCAAAGTATTGGAGCTTCCGCTTCAGCATCAGTCCTTCCAATGAGTATTCAGGACTGATTTCCTTTAGAATGGACTTGTTGGATCTCCTTGCAGTCCAAGGGACTCTCAAGAGTCTTCTCCAACACCACAGCTCAAAAGCATCAATTCTTCAGCGCTCAGCTTTCTTTATAGTCCAGCTCTCACATCCATACATGACTATTGGAAAAAACCATAGCCTTGACTAGACAGAATTCATACTAAATGCTTTATGCTTATAGTTAAGGTAAGAATGTCTAGGGTTTCCCAGGTGGCGCTAGCAATAAAGTACCTGCCTGCCAATGCAGGAGACACAGAGACGCAGGCTCCATCCCTAGATCGGGAAGATCCCCTGGTGAAGGGAATGGATACCCACTCCAGTATTCTTGCCTGGAGAATCCCATGGGCAGAGGAGCCTGGCTGGGCTACAGTCCATGGGATCACAAAGATTTGGACATGACTAAAGTGACTGAGCACATATGCAAAGATGTCCAATGCTGTGAGCAGAGAGATGTGAACAGCCAAGGAGGGGAGTCAGGGAGGTGCGTGATGCATGGGAGCCAGGAGCAAGGAAGAGGTTCTCATTCCTGGCTCCACAAATTCCCCCTTGAAAGTCATTTAGATTTTGCTGAACTTCAGTTTCTTTATCTTTTACTTGAGGATAATGACTTCTTTCTCAGTAGGCAACTGGGATGACCAAATGAGATAATATATGTAAGTCTCCTGCACAGTTCTTCCCCACCCCACACACACTTTGCCAAATAAGAGTCATTGTCATTATTATTATTTTTTTAATCTGAGGCTAGAGGGAGAACCAGCATTTCTGTGACCATCAAAAGCTTTGGATATTTTATTTTGGCTTGGTTTTATTTTTGTTCCCAGAGCTGTTGGGGCTTGAGAAATATCATCCTAGGAAGATATTCAAAACTGCCATTTTTTTTTCAACATAAGAGAAAAGAGTTTGCTTCTCTTCTAACTTCCTCAAGGCTGAGTCTCACCACGTACAGTAAAAATGTCAACTACACATCTGCTTGTACTACATCTCATCTAACATCTGGATGTTTGGCAACTTTGAGATGCCAATTTTTCAAACTTCAAAGTGGATGCCTGTTGATTTTGTATTATGACTGTGAAACTCCATTTATTTTATACCTTTATTAGCATTCCTGAAGTGACTTTCCACACATATGATTTATTTCTTGCTTACTCACTGTTCAGGACCAAGCAACAAAGGGTTTGAATGATGAAGAACTAATGAAGAATCATGGCAGCTTACGCCACAAGTTTTCTCAAACTGAACCATTGCTTTGTGCTGATTTTCTTATCTAATTTTCAGAAACTGAGAATTCAGCAGTGGCAGCAAAAGTCTTAAGCAATAACAGTGGGATTCACAGATTCAGTCATTCACCAAATATTTGTACATTGTGTGACTACAATGGCTCACTCACTGTTCTAGGTATGGGAGACACAACAATGAATGAAAAAGTAGGTGAAAACCCCTGCTCTCTTGGAACTCACTGTCAAGGAAGATGGACAACAGATAGAATAATAAATATAATGATTGATCTTGGTTGATCACAAGGTTGACACATCCTCCGTCAGAAAAGTAGCTTGGAGCACAGGAGATAAATGGAACAGGCTAATGACATGAACACTAGGTCCATCCACAGGTGTCCCCACCACCAGGTTAGTATAGACTACAAATGGTGCTTCGAAATAGGCAGAGGTCAAAATAAGCAGCAGAATTGGGTGCACTGATGTGGGCTAACAGGAGGACAACAGGCAGGGTAGAGGCAGGGCTTGGAGGGGTGGCAATAGATGTGAGCAGGCAGACTTAGGTCACGCTCACAGAATCTCTACAGCTACCACAGCTAGGCCAGAGGAGAGCTGCAGTCCTGTCTTAGAGGGTCCATAGTGGAGGAGAGGTCCATCAAGACAGACCCCAGGCTCTACAGTGAACCAGGGGACTGGCAGCCTGGCCAAAGGAGCCAGGTATTCATTCTTTCTATCAGTATTCATTAAGCACTCACTATGTGTCATGTCCTATTCTCAGTACTGGGGATTCAGCAGTGAATAAGACAGACAAATCTTCCTTACGGAGCTGCACTCAGAGAAAACAATACATACTATACCTGCCCTTCAAATAGGCTCATGAGTACCATTTTTCTAGATTCCATATATTTGCATTAATATATGATATTTGTTTTTATCTTTCTGACTTACTTCACTCCGTATAGCAGGCCCTAGGTTCATTGCTCTCTACAACTGATTCACATTCATCTCAGACGTAGGACTTGAGGACACAGCTGGGGAAGGAGAGAATGGGAAGAATTGAGAAAGCATTGACATATATACACTCCCATGTGTAAAATAGATAGCTAATGGGAAGCTGGCAATACCAAAGAATGTTCAAACTACCACACAATTGCACTCATTTCACATGCTAGCAAAGTAATGCTCAAAATCCTCTGAGCTAGATGTCAACACTACATGAACTGAGAACTTGCAGATGTAAAAGCTGGATTTAGAAAAGGCAGAGGAATTAGAGATCAAATTGTCAACATCCATTGGATCATAGAAAAAGTAAGAGATTTCCAGAAACACATCTACTTCTGCTTCATTGATTATGCTAAAGCCTTTGACTGTGTGAATCACAAAAAACTGAAAATTCTTAAAGAGATGGGAATAACAGACCACCTTACCTGCCTCCTGAGAAACCTGTATGCAGGTCAAGAATCAACAGTTAGAACCGGACACGGAACAATGGACCGATTCCAAATTGGGAAACGAGTACGTCAAAGCTGTATATTGTCACCCTGCTTATTTAACTTATATGCAGAGTACCTCATAAGAAATGCTGGGCTGGATGAAGCACAAGCTGGAATCAAGATTGCCAGGAGAAATACCATACCTTCAGATATGCAGATGACACCACCCTTATGGCAGAAAGTGAACAGGAATAAAGAGCCTCTTGATGAAGGTGAGAGGAGAGTGAAAAAGCTGGCTTAAAACTCAACATCAAAAAATGAAATCATGGCATCCTGTCTGATCACTTCATGGCAAATAGACGGGAAAACAATGACAGACTTTATTTCCTTGGGCTCCAAAATCACTGTAGATGATGATTGCAGCCATGAAATTAAAAGACACTTGCTCCTCGGAAGAAAAGCTATGACATACCTAGACAGCATATTAAAAAGCAGAGACATTGCTTTGCTGACAAAGGTCCATCTAATCAAAGCTATGGTTTTTCTAGTGGTCATGTATGGATGTGAGAGTTGGACTATAAAGAAAGCTGAGTGCCAAAGAATTGATGCTTTTGAACTGTGATGCTGGAGAAGAATCTTGAGAGTCCCTTGGACTGCAAGGAGATCCAACCAGTCCATCCTAAAGGAGATCAGCCCTGGGTGTTCATTGGAAGGACTGATGCTGAAGCTGAAGCTCCAATACTTTGGCCACCTGATCCAAAGAGCTGACTCATTGGAAAAGGCCCTGATGCTGGGAAAGATTGAAGGCAGGAGGAGATGGGACAACAGAAGATGAGATAGTTGGATAACATCACTGACTTGATGGACATGAGTTTGAGCAAGTTCCTGGAGTTGGTGATGGACAAGGCAGCCTGAGGTGCTGTAGTCCATGGGATCACACAGAGTCAGACACGACTGAGTGACTGAACTGAAGACTCATTTAACTGTTCTTGAGTGGAGTGGTTTTATTAAGCCCTCCAGGTGATTCTAATGTATAACCAGAGCTAAAAATCACTGGTGGGTCCATGCACCACAAAAAAGCAGTTGGTCACTCATCCATTCATCACCTTTTCTCGATATTTATCATGGCGCTGGGAGCCACACTACCTAGCACATAGCAAGGATGTGGGAGATGATACATTTTGCTGGTATAAACAACAAGGGGGGTAGAAGGTCTTTACCCTAGTTCAGTTCAGTCGCTCAGTCGTGTCCGACTCTTTGCAAACCCCATGAATCGCAGCACGCCAGGCCTCCCTGTCCATCACAAACTCCCGGAGTTCACTCAGACTCACGTCCATCAAGTCGGTGATGCCATCCAGCCATCTCATCCTCTGTCGTCCCCTTCTCCTCCTGCCCCCAATCCCTCCCAGCATCAGAGTCTTTTCCAATGAGTCAACTCTTTGCATGAGGTGGCCAAAGTACTGGAGTTTCAGCTTTAGCATCATTCACTCCAAAGAAATCCCAGGGCTGATCTCCTTTAGGATGGACTGGTTGGATCTCCTTGCAGTCCAAGGGACTCTCAAGAGTCTTCTCCAACACCACAGTTCAAAACCATCAGTTCTTCGGCTCTCAGCCTTCTTCACAGTCCAACTCTCACATCCATACATGACCACAGGAAAAACCATAGCCTTGACTAGACGGACCTTTGCTGGCAGAGTAATGTCTCTGCTTTTGAATATGCTATCTAGGTTGGTCATAACTTTTCTTCCAAGGAGTAAGCGTCTTTTAATTTCATGGCTTCAGTCACCATCTGCAGTGATTTTGGAGCCCAATCATATCTGTGCTTTGGAAACTGACAGTGGTAAATAAAATAACTGTGGCTGGGAGGAGAACCTGGCAGAGGGGAGAATGATTAGAGCAATAGTTCTCACTCTTGTGCACATATCAGAAGCACCTGCAGGACTCCTTGAGCCAGTGTATCCATGCTGCAACCCCCAGAATTCCTGAATCAGGAGGTCTGGAGAGAGGCCTGAGAATCTGCATTTCTGACACCAGTCCCCAGGTGATGCTGTTGGTCTGAAGACCATATACTTGGAGACTCAACAGTGAGTTAGCCTTGGCTGTGCTGTATGATCAGGTGAAAGGCAAGGAAGGTCTAATTCAGATGAGAGATAATGGAGAGAAGAGAACAACTGAGGGGTGCTATGCATGTCAATTCAATAAGAACCTTGCAATTGATTGCCTGAAGAGAGGGCTGAGGGAGGGGGCAGAAGAGGGTGTCTACAAGGATGCTGATGACAAGAGGTGGGAAGCAATCCCTTTTAGAAGGCGCTTGTTTTAGTACTCTGTTAAAAGCAAAGGGGTTTTTTTGTTTTCTCTTTACAGATTTTATTTTCCCCCTTACTGAATAGTACAATAAATTTCACTGCCTTATTTGTTTTGTCATATAAAAGAATGCTTGCCAATATCTATTAAGCTAATATTATAGCTTGGTTCCAGAACATCTTGTAGTGGTTATTTCTAGCATGTTCTGGAATCTGTACTTAGGGTACACAGTTCCTTAACCAACCCTCATTAGAAACTGAGTCGCTAGTGCACAGGCTTATCAAGGTTATTACACCCACAGTATTATTAATTTATAGCAGATGCAGGCCAGGGGAGTCCATCCTCTGATAGTGCATTTATTTCAGTAATCTACAAACTGAAAGGCTGATGATAGAGCAATAAACGCTGTGAAAAGTGTTTCTATTTTTGACTGATTTTTCTGATAGATGAAACAATAAAAATAGTTTAAAATTTTTTCCTCATGAAAGGATATGACATTGAAAGACCCTTGCCTGTAATTTTAAAAGCTGGAGTAGTACTGAGGAGCTGTTTACTAGATTTAATAATCTATAATTTGGAGAAATGATAGAGATGAGATATCCTTTTTATTATCCGGCTGGAGATAAAGCATGATGTTCAGCGCCTCTGCGTCACACCACCTATTTATAAAATGCATATTTTCCTCCCTGACCTCAGGCTTCCTGAATATCTTGGCAGTGGCTTCGGAATCTGCATTTGAAATCAGGACCATAGGTTTTAAAGACACTGGAAGGGAATATATTTAGGGTGTAAAGGGCAGGCAATCTAATGCTATAAGTTAGAGCAAAGAAGCATCACAAGAGTGGGGGTTTTCACATGTTTATTTCTCTGTGATTAGTATACACACTCCGGGCTTCCCAGGTAGAGCTAGTGGTACAGAGCCCATCTGCCAGTGCAGGAGACATAAGGACTGAGGGTTCAATCCTTAGGTCAGGAAGATCCCCTGGAAGAGGGCATGGCAACCCACTCCAGTATTCTTGCCTGGAGAATCCCGTGGACAGAGGAGCCTAGAGCGCTACAGTCCCCAGGGTTGCAAAGAGTTGGACTTGACTGAAATGACTTAGCATGCACACAGTATACATAATCATCAATTTCACAACAGAAAACAGAGGCTCCCCCAGCCCAGTACTGGCAGCTTGTTAATAACGTGTCAAAGGAAGCTCCAACTAGAACTCAGGTCTGCTCTCTCTTCAAGCAGTGCTATTTTTGCCAACAATGACAATCTCACCTAGTTATTTGCTTTTGTGACTATCACCATACCAAAGCTTTTACAGTCACCATATTTTGCTTGCCAGAAAATTATATATACATTTGTTAGCTAAAAATACAAGTGAAACCGATTTGAATTGGGATCACAAAACCCTTATGGCTTCTACACACACTGTTGGGCCACTTATGTACACCTTACCCAGATGCATTCTATCTTTTCCTAATGCTGATGGTGAAAGCTTAATGGTAACTTCTTTTTTTTTTTTTTTTTACTTTTTGTTCAGCTTTATTGAGGTATGTTTCACTTACAATAAACTACACATATTTGAAATATGCGATTTGATGACTGGTGACATATATGTACATTCATGAAACCATTATCATTATCAAGAACATATCTATTAGCACAAACATTTCCTTGTGTTCCTTTATAATTTCTCCCTTCTCTCCCCACCCACTCCTGGCTTAGAAGCCACTGAGCTACCTTCTGTCTTGACAGATTTACTCGTTTTTTCTAGAATTTCAAATAAAAGGGATAATAGACACACATTTTTTTTTCTGCTGGTTCTTTAATTCAGAAAATTTGAGATTCATTCGTGTCATGCCATGTATCAATAGCTCTTTCCTTTTTATTGGTGAGCAGTAGTCCATTGAATAGACATACCACAACACGTGTTCTAAGTCGCTTCAGTTGTGTCCGACTCTTTGCCCCGACCCTGCCATGGACTATAGCCTGCCTGGCTCCTCTGTCCATGGGATTCTCCAGGCAAGAATACTGGAGTGGGTTGCCATTTCCTTCTCCAGGGGATCTTCCTGACCCAGAGATCGAACCTCTCTCTCTTACTTTCTTACGTCTCTTGCTTTGGCAGGCAGGTTCTTTACCACTAGCACCCCCTGGGAAGCCGCAACATATCTGTGCATATAAAATAGATGTTTATCCATTTCTCTTATTGATGGATATTGGGATTGTCTCCAGTTTCCAGCTGTTATAAATATACCTGCTATGAACATCTGCACACAAGTCTTATGTGTACATGCTTTCAATTATCTTGGGTAAATACCTAAGGATGAAATGACTGGATCCTACTGTAAGTACGGACATTTAACATTTTAAGAAGCTTCCAAAAGGTGTTTTTCAAAATGGTTTTTACTCATTTCATATTTCCATCAGCAATGTTTTGAGTTCCAGTTATTCCATATCCTCCTCCTCAGTGCTGAATATGATCAATCTTTCTAATTTCAGTCATTCTAGTATGTGCTTATGATATCTCTCTATGTTTCAAATATGCATTTTCTAACAACCAGAACTTAAGACTAGCAAGTGTTACTCTGCTCTTCAAAAAGAAGTAACAAATGGAATATTAAAATGAGAAGACAGGAAAGTTAATACTAGTCCTGTCAAAATTCCAGAAAAATTCATCAATCAAGTGATTAATAAATATTTAGAAAAAAGTTAGCAGTATCGTGATCTGCTGACCTAGGACTCCTATTGACAGTTCATACTGGCGGAGCAAAGTTTATTAATATTTTGATCAGATATGATTAGATCAGTAAATGAGAGACAATGTAGGCTACAAATACTATACACAGTCATCCGAACTTGACAGTTATTTCCATGATGAGAAATACTTGTGTGCTGCTAGGCTTCCAAACCCTTAGCACCTCTGTGTCCTCCTTGGTTTCCAGTCTCGTGTGTCTCTTCACTCTCCTGCTGCAGCAGGGTCTCTTCATTTGCTGTTGGGGTAAAGCCAGGTTCTCCAACAACCTCATGTTTGATGACACTAATTTGTTTCAGTGTGTACTTTTCCATTCACAATGGCCCTCTTCCAATCTTCTGCATGTTTTTCCATTTTATCTAGCTGTCAGCTCAGGATATTTTATGAAAAATCACTTGTACATTGCTTGCCCGTAAATTTTTATAATTTTCTAACTGGATAAACACAATGGCCTATTTTATATGCTTATTCATTACATTATTTAGTGAATGTCCAGTTTGGGAGGAATCTTATTATCCTAGTCCAAAGTTCTATATTTGTCAATATATAATGATCGACTTGGTCTTTTTAATGCTATGGATATTAAATTTGACTCAGTTGTCACCTTATTTTCAGTTATACTTTAACCTTTCATTCCTAAAGCAGTTTTGCATTTAAGCAGGTCTTAATCTATGTAGAATCTCTTATTATTAAATTGGAATAGCTTCCCAAACCTGCTGCAATTGTCAGTGGGGTGCAATTTCAAGGGAGTTTTCCTACATGGGAAGGAAAAAATAATCTCTTTATTGATAAGGAGTGTTGTGATATTTTCCCCCAAAATGTACCCAAGATTATTACAGAAATCAAAGAGCACTATGCCTTGCTGCATATACCCAATATATGAAGGAGAAAATAAGATTTTATGAAAGTCAAAATAATTAAATTTTTACCTTCTAAGCTAAGAAGAAAAACTAGAAAGATTGCTCACTACTTTCTTTTTGCTAAATCAGGAAACTATCAACAAGATGGCCCCCTTTCTCAATGGAACTAGCTAGTAAAGAGTGAGGTCACTGTGGGAAAGATTATTTTTAAAGGAATCTCTGAGTAGAAAACAAAGCCCTTATACAAGTATAGAAATTAGACTAGCTTGGGAGACTGTGCAGCTGGAAATATAAGAAAATTATGTTTTTTATATCTTCCATGAAGATTATTTCCCTCAGGTTATTAATGCATTGTGAAAATATTCCACATGTATTTAACCAAATTTATAGCATCTGAAAAACAAGATCACATCCAAATAAGTCTACAAGTATTCCAATTGTCTATTCCTAGCCTGGGAGGCAGTAAGTTCTGAGAAATTTTGTTTATTAAGACTCTTTATTTGAAGTCGTAGAGTTACAGCAACTTTTCTCAAAATACAGTTTTAGTATCATAATAAGCTGAAGAACTTGTTAAATAAACTCTTCGGTTGACTCCAGACCTTCTGAATCTCTGAGGTTGGAGTCTAGGAATCTGCATTTTTACTAATCATCCAGGTAATTAATGGGCTCACTGGCATTTGAAAACCACTGCTTTTAAGAGAATGTATTCTCTACATCTGCATCTCCATTCCTTCCCTGCAAATAGGTTCATCAATACCATTTTTCTAGATCCCATATATATGTGTTAATACACTATATTTGTTTTCCCCTTTCTGACTTACTTCACTCTGAACAATAGGCTTCAACTCTGTGTGACCCTATGGACAGTAGTTTACCAAGGTCCTCTGTCCATGGAATTCTCCAGGCAAGAGAATTCTCCATCCATCTCACTAGAACTGACTCAAATTCATTCTTTGGGAGAGAGTGGGATGAATGGAGAAAGTAGCATCAGATGTAAAATGGATAGTTGGTGAGAAGCTGCTGTGTAGCTCAGGGAGATCTGGTGCTCTGTGATGACCTGGAGGGCAGAGGGGAAGGAGGTTCAGAAGAAGAGAATATATGTACAAGTATGTTTGATTCGTGTCATTATATGTCAGAAACCAACACAATATTATAAAAATTAAAAACTGAAACATTAAAAAAAGTTTTAAAAATGCAAAAAAAAAAAAGAGAAAATGTATGTGCTATCATATGGGATAATTACAGATACAAGAGTAAATTGAATATTTTATAAATTTTGGAGTCAAGTTGTAGATTGTAAAGAATGCTAATCTGTTACCTTAAATCTATTTATGCCTGAAAAATTTCCTAGAGATGATTAGAGAGTTTATTGAGCTGACTTCCATTATGCACCGTATATAACCCACCATATTCAATGTCATGTGTATGAATATTTACACCATGATTTGTGCTTGTGTGCCTGTGCATGTGTGCTCAGCTGCTCTGTCGTGTCCAACTCTTTGCAACCCCATGGACTGTAGCCCACCCGGCTCCATGCAATTCTCCAGGCAAGAATACTGGAGTGGGTTGCCATTTCCTCCTCCAGAGGATTATTCTGACTTAGGGATCGAACCCATGTCTCCTGAGTCTCCTGCTTTGGCAGGCAGATTCTTTACCACTGAGCCACCTGGAAAAACTTAGGGCTAATTCATCTTAAATCATCCCAGAAAACTTTAAAAATAAATAAATAAATAAAATAATAGTAAAAAGTTAACAAAAAAAAAGAAACAGTCTAGCTAATGAGATAATAGTTGTACTTTAGAAATAGTCCGTATTTACAATTTTGATACTTGCTCTTGAATATTTCTCATTTAAATATTATCTAAATTTCACTCACTGTTCTTGGTCTCTGTGAAAAATGAGCACATGAGTATGATTTTTTTCCATAAACTGAGAAAAAAAAATTATGGTAAGCACTCAGTAAATATTACTTAACAAGGAAATAAATGAATGAATAAATGCCCATATCATCTTTTTCACCCCTTCCTGCCCTTAAAACTTTCTGTATATCTTATCACAGTAATTAATATTTTCACTCATCCAGATTCCAAGTTAAAAGCTGGAGCCACCTTCCCATTTATATGCCATGTTGAGTTGCTTCAGTCATGTCTGACTCTGTGCAACCCTATGGATTGTTGCTCGCCAAGCCCCTCTGTCCATGGGATTCTCCAGAATCTGGAGAATCTCCAAGAATACTGCAGTAGGTTGCCATTTTTTTCTTCAGGGATCTTCCCAACCTAGGGATCAAACCCGCCTCTCTTACGTCTGTCTCCTGTATTGGCAAATGGGTTCTTTAACAGTAGCACCACCTGGGAAGCCCCCCATTTATATGATTGGTCACCAAATCCCTTCATGTTTGTGCCATCTAGAATTTTCTCACTTCCTTGGTATCTTCAAGCTTGGGTTATATGAGATGGTATATGTTAGTTTCTCAGTCATTTCTGACTCTTTGTGACTCCATGGACTGTAGCCTGCCAGGTTTCTCTGTCCATGAGCTTTTCCAGACAAGAATATTGGAGTGTGTTGCCATTTCCTTCTCCATGGGATCTTCCCAACCCAGGGATTGAACCCAGCCTCCTGCATTGCAGGCAGATTCTTTACTGTCTGAGCTGCCAGGAAAGTCCAATATATGTTAGTAAAAGGAATTATAAATCAAAAGATATAAGGATAAAGAACATATATGCACCTAAGCATATATCCTATAAATATTTAAAACATTGTTATACAGAATTAAAGTCAATAACTATAGATTTTAGCACAATCCTTTTAGAAATTTTAAATCATATAAAAACAATCAAAGGACTATAGGAGATTTAAATACCACAACTGATGAATCTAAGCCAATAGATGTATAGAAATTTACACCAAACAGATGACCATTGCTACATTTTTGCACCAGAGATAAGTGAATATGGAATATCCATAAAGCTATGTATTAAATTTCAAAAAATTATCATATAGACTATATTCTATGTTCATCATACAATGAAATTAGAATCCAGCAACAGAGGATTTTTTTTTATCTCATATGCCTGGTAATAAAGTAACAATAGTATTAACTAACCCTTGGGTTGTAAAGAATACCATAAAGGAAATTACAAAATACTCAGAACTGAGCCACAAGGAAATATGCCAAAATTTTGGAATACAGTTAAACAAGTACTTAAATGGAAATTTCTAGTTTGTAATACATTTGCCAACAAAAAAGAAAAATTGAAAACAAGTGCACAGCTCTCAACTCAAGAATCTGGAAAAAGGAGCAAGAAGCACACACCCAAAGGAACAAAAAAAAGGAAACATTAAGACTAAAATGAGAAATCAGTAAAAGATAGAACAGAACAGTAGAGATTAACTGTGCCTGAAACTAGTTATATGAAAAAACTTGTAATATAAATAAACCATTGGTAAGAGTGGAAATGTAGAGGTGAGGCATGGAGAGCAAGAGAGAGACCACTAGTGCAGAGCTAGAGAAAGAATGAAAAGTAATAACTCTGAATAATGTATATCATAGCCTCTAACTTTTATACTATATATAGTATATATATTATATTTCTATCATATATTATACTTATGTATGGTAATGGAACTAGTATATAGAAATACATACAGTATCATATATGATACAATGTATTTTTACATTTATATGAAATATCCATCACATATATATATATCACATGTGTACACATTATATGTAATATTTTGTATAGTGTTGTGTATGTTATATACTATTCTCTAATTCATGAGTTTATATGATACATATTGCAAAAGTATAAAAATAGCAAAGTATTGTATTATGAAAAAGAGAATAACAATAGTTGCAACAGAAATTAAGGGAATAATAATCATACAGTAACTAATTTGATAATGTAGACAAAAAGGGAAATATATAAAAATTAATTCAAAGATTAACAACTGGAATAAATAGTCATTTTAAAAGTAAAATGGAACTGAATCACTTTACTATGTATCTGAAACTAATACAACATTGTAAATCAACTATACTTAAATCAAAATAGAAATAGTGAAACAGTATTAAAATCCTCCATGCAACAAGAGCTTCAATCCCAGGTAATTCTTCTATAGCTGCTAAGTTTTATCACATATTCAAAGAACATATCCTTATTTTATACCATTGTAAAATTTAGGGAAAAAGGAAACACTACTTCACTCATTCTATGGAATTACTAAAACTTGATTCTCAGGTAAGAACAAGATAGAGAAAATTATAGAACAATTCAGGAACATTGGTACCAGATGCCAAATAAAAATATATGCTAAGCAAACCTAAGCATATTAAAAATACTACATTATGATTAAGTAGCGTTATTCTAGAAACATAGGTTGGTTCAGCATTAGAAATATATCAATGTAATTCATAACATTAATGAACTAAAGAAGAAAAAATCATATGATTATCTCAACTGTAGCAGAAAAATGAATTTGATGAAATTTAATAACTTCATAATTTTAGAACACTACTCAGAAAACTAGGAATAAAACGAAATTTCTTCAAGTTATTGAAGACCATGTATCAAAAATCTAAGCAAACATCATTCTTAGCAGAGAAATTTTAAAACATTCCACTAAGATCAGGAAAAAAACAAGGATTCTTACTATTACCATTTATATGTTTCAAAGTCCTGGTTAGTTAGCTATGAGACACTGAAAAAGCTCAGAGATATAAACACTGTAAAGAATATCTAAAACTTTCATTATATGCAGATAATGCCATCATATAGCCAGAAAATCTAACAGAATCAACAAATAAAAGTAGTAATAATGTAAGAAGTAAGCTTTATTGTCAGATCAATTTACAAAACTCAGTAGAATTTCTCTACACCAGTGATGATTAATTAGAAAATATTATGCCATTTACAAGGGCAGTAAAATCTATACAATATTTAGAATGTTACAAAACAGATTTCTCTGGAATTCCCTGGTGGCTCAGACAGTAAAGAATCTGCCCAGAGTACAGGAGACCTCGGTTCAATCCCTGGGGTCGCAAAGAGTCAGACATGACTGAGTGACTAACAATAACAGAATACATAGGATGTTTACAGGAAAAAGTTCTAAAATTAATTATTCAGTTCAGTTCAGTCACTCAGTCGTGTCCGACTCTTTGCGACCCCATGAACTGCCGCACGCCAGGCCTCCCTGTCCATCACCAACTCCCGGAGTTCACTCAGACTCACGTCTATCGAGTCGGCGATGCCATCCAGCCATCTCCTCCTCTGTCGTCCCCTTCTCCTCCTGCCCCCAATCCCTCCCAGCATCAGAGTCTTTTCCAATGAGTCAACTCTTCGCATGAGGTGGCCAAAGTATTGGAGTTTCAGCTTCAGAATCATTCTTTCCAAAGAACACCCAGGACTGATCTCCTTTAGAATGGACTGGATGGATCTCCTTGCAGTCCAAGGGACTCTCAAGAGTCTTCTCCAACACCACAGTTCAAAACCATCAATTCTTTGACGCACAGCTTTCTTCATAGTCCAACTCTCACATCCACACATGACTACTGGAAAAACCATAGCCTTGACTAGATAAACATTTGTTGGCAAAGTAATGACTCTGCTTTTGAATATGCTATCTAGATTGGTCATAACTTTCCTTCCAAGGAGTAAGCGTCTTTTAATTTCATGGCTGCAATCATCATCTGCAGTGATTTTGGAGCCCCCAAAAATAAAGTCTGACACTGTTTCCACTGTTTCCCCATCTATGTCCCATGAAGTGATGGGACCGGATGCCATGATCTTCATTTTCTAAATGTTGAGCTTTAAGCCAACATTTTCACTCTCCTCTTTCACTTTCATCAAGAGGCTTTTTAGTTCCTCTTCATTTTCTGCAATAAGGGTGGTGTCATCTGCATATCTGAGGTTATTGATCCTTCTCCTGGCAATCTTGATTCCAGCTTGTGCTTCTTCCAGCCCAGCATTTCTCATGATGTACTCTGCATATAAGTTAAATAAGCAGGGTGACAATATACAACCTTGATTGACTCCTTTTCCTGTTTGGAAGCAGTCTGTTGTTCCATGTCCAGTTCTAACTGTTGATTCCTGACCTGCATATAGGTTTCTCAAGAGGCAGGTCAGGTCGTCTGGTATTCCCATCTCTTTCAGAATTTTCCACAGTTTATTGTGATCCACCTGGTCAAAGGCTTTGGCATAGTCAATAAAGCAGAAATAGTTGTTTTTCTGGAACTCTCTTGCTTTTTCCATGATCCAGCAAATGTTGGCAATTTGATCTCTGGGTCCTCTGCCTTTTCTAAAACCAGCTTTAACATCTGGAAGTTCACGGTTGATGTATTGCTGAAGCCTGGCTTGGAGAATTTTGAGCATTACTTTACTAGCGTGTGACATGAGTGCAATTGTGCAGTAGTTTGAGCATTCTTTGGCATTGCCTTTCTTTGAGATTGGAATGAAAACTGACCTTTTCCAGTCCTATTGTTACTGCTGAGTTTTCCAAATTTGCTCTCATATTGAGTGCAACACTTTCACAGCATCATCTTCCAGGATTTGAAATAGCTCAACTGGAATTCCATCACTCCCACTGGCTTTGTTCATAGTGATGCTTGCTAAGGCCCACTTGACTTCACATTACAGGATGTGTGGCTCTAGGTGAGTGATCACACCATCGTGATTATCTTGGTCATGAAGATCTTTTTTGTACAGTTATTCTGTGTATTCTTGCCACCTCTTCTTAATATCTTCTGCTTCTGTTAGGTCCATACCATTTCTGTCCTTTATCAAGCCCATCTTTGCATGAAATGTTCCCTTGGTATCTCTAATTCTCTTGAAGAGATCTCTAGTCTTTCCCATTCTGTTGTTTTCCTCTATTTCTTTGCAGTGATCGCTGAGAAAGGCTTTCTTATCTCTCCTTGCTATTCTTTGGAACTCTGCATTCAGATGCTTATATCTTTCCTTTTCCCCTTTGCTTTTCAGAAGATATAAATGAATGAAACAAAAATACCATGTTCCTAGAGGATTCATGTGTTATAATAAAAATGTCAGTTTTCCCCAAAATTAATTTCTAAATTTTATGCAATTCCCATCTAAATAGGAACTGAGGGCAATTTGACTTTCTAAAACTTAAGAGGGAAGAGCACAACTTTTTAATAGTTAAGTCAACTGTGAAAAGGAAGGGCAAAGAAAGGAGGTTCAGGTTATTAGAAGATAGGTCATCCTGCAAAACTCGAGTGATAAGAAGCAGGATGCTAAAAGCACAAGGATAGACAAGCAGTGGAACAAGAATAGAACACAGGAATAGATCCATAGAGAACTGGCAGCTGATAATGGAGGCCAATGCATCTACGGAAAAAGCTAAATAGTTAAATAAATAATAGAAAAACTGGCTGCTGATATGAAGAAAAATAAAACTGTATCGGGGGAAGGGGGAGCCGAAATGGGGCCTGGCTGTTAGTCACTCAGTTGTGCCTGATGCTTTGTGACCCCATGGACTATAATTGTCCACCAGGCTCCTCTGTCCATGGAATTCCCCAGGCAAGAATACTGGAATGGGTTGCCATTTCCTTCTCCAGGGGATCTTCTTGACTCAGGGATCTTCTTGACCCAGGGATCCAACCTGGGTCTCCTGCATTGCAGGCAGATTCTTTGCCATCTGAGCCAGCAGGGAAATGGGGGAGGAGTGTCCAAAGTCTCAAACTTTGAATTATAAAATAAATACCTTGTGAGGATGTAATGTACAGTGTGGTGACTACAGCTTGATATTGCATTGTATTTGAAAGTTGCTAAGTGAGTAGAATTTTAAAGTTCTCATCAGAGATTACTCTGGTGGTCCAGTGATTAACAATACACCTTCCGATAGAGGGGACACAGTTTCGACCCCCTCACTGGGAAACTAAGATCCCTCGTGCCATGGGCCAAATAGAGAGCCTGTGCACTGCAACTAGAGAAGACCCCCTCACACCACCTCTAGAGAAATCCCATAAGGAGCAAGAAAGACCCAGCGCAGTCAAAATAAAAATAAATAAAATTAAATTTAAAAGTTTTCATTACAAGAAAAAAAAAATGTGTTCTACTCTGTGTGATGACCCCAGTTAACTAGAGTTATTTTGATGATCGTCTTGCAATATACATATATAAATATCGAATCATTGTGTTGTATACCTGAAACTAATATAATATGGTATGAAAATTTTACCTCAATTTTTAAATTTCAAAAAAAATTGTATCTCTTCCTTGTACAATACAGAGTTTGATTACAATCATTCATGGAAGGATGAAACTATAAGCAAAAAATAAAATATAGAATGCTTTATATGACCCAATGGTGTAAAAAGTCTTACAAAAGAAAACTCCAAAACTAGAAGTCATGAGGCAAAAAAAAAAAAAGGTGTTTGGATTCAACTATAACCAAATTAACTATTGAAAGATGTTCAGTCTTAAGTCAAAAGCACTTGAAAACCTCACTTTTATACTGCATATTCATAATAAATGAGTCATTAAATAATACCTAAAAAGTACCTCCATGGGGTCAAGAACAATGTATATTGCTCTTTTTCATAGCTTGGGGACCTTGCCCAGTGCCTGGCACATAATAGGTGTTTTATAGATATTTGCTGGAAAAAAATAAGTTTTATTGTAGTTCCTAAACTATGTAATAAGACAAGGAAATGTGTAATCCATGTTAGAAATATTTTATAAAATATCTTTAAATTTTTAAGGTTCAGTGATTTTAAAAATAACATTCAGTTATCTATAAAATGTACTTAAGCAAAATGCCTTCTTTCCTAATTATGGTAGCTAATCAGGGAACCACCACATCATTATTGCCACGTTTATGTTTTGTGTACTTAAATCAGTTTCCAGTGTCAGCTGAGTCACAGGATTTAGATTCATATTCAAAGTGAGCTAAATAAAATTTGCAGATACAGTCTCATAACAAATTATTGAGGTAAATATTTCTGTAAAGTCCAACTATGTTATATAATCTAAATTCCTAATTTCTGCTAATTTGACAGGCCAGGGTAAAAGGTAGAAATGAGAAGAGTAATTCATGACTGACTGATTTATTTCTTGGTCTCATTTCCTATGATTTCATCCACTCCCAAAACAGTTCTCTCTTATTCTTGACAAAAAGAAAATATAATATTCTTAAGATTAAATAAATACAAACAAATATTGGGCTCAGGGTCAGTTTGGAATGTTTCTGATTTATTGGTTCTGCTATTTTTGTGCTGCCACAGGGAGCGGCACCAATCTCTTGGCAGGCTGTGCTTTCAGTGATATTAGAAGAACTGGGCCGCTATCTGTGAACCCAGAGGGAGACGTGAGAGTAACAGATCAAAACTTCACAGAGCAAAGCAGATTTCAATCCCTGAAACTAATTTTCATTTATTCAAAGAGGAAAAAATGGGGTTTTGATAAATTCCCCACATAATGTAATAGTGATAATAAAGCTTCAAAGTGAGACTAATCCACACTCATTTAGTTATCCCTTAATTGTGAACTTTTTTTTTTTTTTTTTGGTTTTTATCCCCTTGACTGTTGCATTTGCCTAGAGAACTTGGGATCATGCCTGTAAGGTGATTTTTTTCACAAATAAGTGAAATAATAAGTGGTGCTCACTTATTTCAGGTCCTGCATGTAGTGGCTTTGGTAATAACCCAAAAATGAGCCCTATGGAATAAAACACTTTTTCCAGGTATCATTGTTTAAAAGAAGTTACATTGACTGTGCTAATCCCTGTGTAGCACTGCCTGACATTGTGTTTCTTAAAATCTCAGAGCAGAGCTATAACTACTACCACAGAGCATCCAGTTGAAAGTATTTTCCTTAAAACCACAGCCTAATATCCTCCTATAGCCAAATGGCAAGTCTTCATTAAACACATTAGTAAAGTTTTTTTATTGCAAATGATAAAAATCCAATTTCTATTAAATTTTGACTCAACTAGTTTGAGCTAGGGATTGGTTTTATTGTCTCAGAATCTGGGAAAAACTGAGACAAAAGACAACCTTTGCAATGTCAGATATACAGCTGGCTTCAGAAACCACTGGAAGTAGCAACTTAAATGGGACTCCATGTACCCCTTCTCTCTAGCCCTTACCTGTTTCTTTCTATGGATGAGTTTTGTTCTAACTAAAGTGGAAACTTCTTAAAGAGATGGGCATACTAGACTACTTTACCTGCCTCCTGAGAAACCAGTATGCAGGTCAAGAAGCAACAGTTAGAACCCAGACAAGGAACAACGAACTGGCTCAAAATTGGGAAAGGAGTACATCAAGGCTATGCATTGTCACCCTGCCTATTTAACTTATATGAAGAATATAACATGAGAAATGCTGGGTTGGATGAAGCACAAGCTGGAATCAAGATTGCTAGGAGACATATCAACAACCTCAGATATGCAGATGATACCTCACTAATGGCAGAAAGCAAAGAGGAAACAAAGAGCCTCTTGATGAAGGTGAAAGAGGAGAGTGAAAAAGCTAGCTTAAAACTCAGCATTCAAAAAACTAAGATTGTGGCATCTGGTCCCATCACTTTATGGCAAATAGATGGGGAAAAGATGGAAACAATCACAGATTTTATCTTCCTGGGCTCCAAAATCACTGCAGATGGTGAGTGCAGCCACAAAATTAAAAGACAGTTGCTCCTTGGAAGAAAAGCTATGACAAACCTAGACACCATATTAAAAAAGCAGAGACATCACTTGGCTGGCAAAGGTTCCTAATAATCAAAGGCATAGTTTTTCCCAGTATTCATGTATGGATGTGAGAGTTGGACAATAAAGAAGGCTGAGCACCTAATAATTGATGCTTTCAAACTGATAATTGATGCTTTCAAACTGTGATGCTGGAAAAGACTCTTGAGAGTCTCTTGGAAAGTAAGGAGATCAAACTAGTCAATCCTAAAGGAAATCGACCCTAAATATTCAATGGAAGTCCTCATGCTGAAGCTCCAGTATTTTGGCTCCCTGATGCAAAGAGCCAACTCATCAGAAAAGATTCTGATGCTTGGAAAGATTGAGGGCAGGAGAAGAGGTTGACAGAGGATGAGATGATTGGATAGCATGACCAACTCAATGGACATGAGTTTGAACAAACTCTGGGAGATAGCGAAGGACAGGGAAGCCTGGTGTGCTTCAGTCTATGGGGTCTCAAATAGTCAGACACAACTTAGCAACTGAACAACTCCAAAAGATAGATTTCTTTCACACTGTGGGAAACATGGGTACCAAAATCTCTCAAGTATTATTTTTTGAAACTTCTAACATAAAACAAGGACTGGAATTCTCAGTTCTACTCAAAATCTGGGATACAAACATGGTACTGGCTCAAGAAAAACCTAAAAACTATAAAGAAAGATAACAAATTACTTTACAAAAAGCACTGCTACAGATAGAATCATTTCATAACAACATAAAGATTTTCTTCATCAGGAAGACAGAAAGATTCTAAACATATATATACATACACACACACACATATATGGGGTATATTTGTTATATAATAAGGGATACATATATATATAGGATATATTTATTATATATGATGAATATATATAATATTTATAAGGGATGAATATATATATATATATATATATCCCTACTAATTTCACATCAAAATACATAGAGCAAAATTGGCACATAGAAAAAATAGATTCACACATTTTTAAAATGTCTTCTTAAAATATGTCAGCTTGGTCCAAACCACCACTGCCAGAAACAAACATTTCACATGAAATTTCTTAAGAGTTTAGGCTTCTGCATGTCAAGACCTGATTAGCTGATAGTTTCAGGGAAATCTCTGGCATTCAGGGACTAGGTACAGCCATACAATATGTCAAGAGCATTAATTTCGAATGAGATTTCACCATCACTGATCCTACTACTGGTTGGCTGGTAAAAGGGCAATGTGGCAGAGAAATCTTTGCACTAGTGTTCTGAGAGGTAAAAGGAATCCAGACAATTCTATGGCCTGTGCCCGAGCACATCGTCTTGTGGAAAAGTTGGTAACACAAGCACAACAGCAGCCTCACACAGCAGGTTAAACCTTCAAAACTTGAAAGAGCTCAAACCATTAATATTTCTTAAGGATCTAAGAATTACAGAATTTTACCTTAAAACTTTGATTTAATAAGTCAGCACTTTTAACATATGATTATAACCATTGTACATTTGTAAAAGAAGTGAAAGTCACAGAGTCATGCCTGACTTTTTACAACCCTGTGGACTACATAGTCCATGGAATTCTCCAGGCCAGAATACTGGAGTAAGTAGCCTTTCCCTTCTCCAGGGGCTCTCCAGGGATCCAACCCAGGTCTCCCGAATTGCAGGTGGATTCTTTACCAGCAGAGCCACAAGAGAAGCCCAAGAATACTGGAGTGGGTATCCTGTCCCTTCTCCAGTGGATCTTCCCGACCCAGGAATCAAACCTAGGGATCGAATCTGCATTGCTATTTCTATTTCACATTTCTATTACACATGCACACACAATTTTATTACACATACACCAGTTTACTGTATTCAACTATGCTTACTAACTACATTTATTTGTTTCAATATTTGATTCCTATAGTCTTACATTTAATAAATCTTTCTGAGTATCTACCTAACCTAAAGGCATTATAGAATGTAAAAATATTTATATATTTAGGCAAAAAAAATAATGAAGAGAGGCTGGCTCAGATGGGCACTATACACTGTGAGAAAGTAACTGTTTTAAGTGAGAGAAACCGAACAAGTTGGAGAAGGAAATGGCAACCCACTCCACTACTCTTGCCTGGAGAATCCCATGGACTGAGGAGCCTCGTAGGCTACAGTCCATGGGGTCGCAAAGAGTTGGACACAACTGAGTGACTTCACTTCACTTCACTTTTGAGACAAGAGTAAATAAGTCAAGGTGGGCCTAGTTCCTAAATATAATGATTTTGCACTTTTATGACTTTGTAAATGATTTCATCTCACTTATTTTAGTAGATAGATATACACATAGGTAGATATATGCCATATATATAGATAGATACAAAAATAGATGATAGTTAATAGATAGATAGATGATAGATGATGATGGGGGAGGGAGGACAAAGAAAAGGTAACCATCCATCAATAACTCAGGGGAAAAAAAGAACCTTACCTTTGAACCACATTCTTCCTGGTGGTAGTGGTGATTTAGTTGCTAAGTCATGTCCAACTCTTGCAACCCCATGGACTATAGCTTTCCAGGCTCCTCTGTCCATAGGATTCTCCAGGCAAGAATACTGGAGTGGCTTGCCATTTCCTTCTCCAGGGGATCTTCCAGACCCAGGAATTGAACCCAGGTCTCCTGTATGGCAGGCAAATTCTTTACCAACTGAACTGCCTTGCCCCAAATTTTGCTTTGGAAATATTAACAGAAATCATTACTGCTTTCAGTGAAAGTTTGGTCACCTAAGCTCAGGTGGTTTTTTGTTAACACTAAGCCATTCCTGTGTTAGCCCTCTGGGAGCCTAGTTTATATTTCTTCCTGGTCATTGTTTCTTCAGTTCAGTCACTCAGTCGTGTCTGACTCCGCAACCCCATGGACCACAGCACGCCAGGCCTCCCTGTCCATCACCAACTCCCTGAGTCTACTCACGCTCATCTCCATCGAGTCGATGATGCCATCCAATTATCTCATCCTCTGTCTTCCCCTTCTCATCTGTCTTCCCCTTCTCCTCCTGCCTTCAATCTTTCCCAGCATCAGGGTCTTTTCAAATGAGTCAGCTCTTCACAACAGGTGGCCAAAGAATTGGAGTTTCAGCTTCAACATCAGTCCTTCCAATGAACACTCAGGACTGATCTCCTTTAGAATGGACTGGTGGGATCTCCTTGCAGTCCAATGGACTCTCAAGAGTCTTCTCCAACACCACAGTTCAAAAGCATCAATTCGTCGGTGCTCAGCTTTCTTCACAGTCCAACTCTCATATCCATACATGACCACCCGAAAAACCACAGCCTTGACTAGATGGACCTTTGTTGGCAAAGTAATGTCTCTGCTTTTTAATATGCTGTCTAGGTTGGTCATAACTTTCCTTCCAAGGAGTAAGTGTCTTTTAATTTCATGGCTGCAGTCACCATCTGCAGTGATTGTGGAGCCCAAAAAAATAAAGTCAGCCACTGTTTCCACTTCTTCCTGTAGGCTACCAGAATTCCCCATCTATTTGCCATGAAGTGATAGAACTAGATGTCATGATCTTCGTTTTCTGAATGCTGAGCTTTAAGCCAACTTTTTCACTCTCCTCTTTCACTTTCATCAAGAGGCTCTTTAGTTCTTCACTTTCTGCCATAAGGGTGGTGTCATCTGCATATCTGAGGTTATTGATCCTTCTCCCCACAATCTTGATTCCAGCTTGTGCTTCTTCCAGCCCAGCCTTTCTCATGATGTACTCTGCATGTAAGTTAAATAAGCAGGGTGACAATATGTAGCCTTGATGTACTCCTTTTCCTATCTGGAAGCAGTCTGTTGTTCCATGTCCAGTTCTAACTGTTGATTCCTGACCTGCATATAGGTTTCTCAAGAGGCAGGTCAGGTCGTCTGGTATTCCCTTATCTTTCAGAATTTTCCACAGTGTACTGTGATCCACACAGGGCTTCGCTGGTGGCTCAGACGGTAAAGCGTCTGCCTGCAATGCGGGAGGCCTGGGTTCAATCCCTGGGTTGGGAAGATCCCCCAGAGGAGAAAATAGCAACCCATTGCAGTACTTATGCCTGGAAAATACCATGGATGGAGGAGTATGGTAGCCTACAGTCCATGGAGTCGCAAAGAGTTGAACACGACTGAGCGACTTCACTTTCACTTTACAAAGTCAAAGGCTTTGGCATAGTCCATGAAGCAGAAGTAGATATTTTTCTGGAACTTTCTTGCTTTTTTTGATGATCCAGTGGATGTTGGCAATTTGATCTCTGGTTTCTCTGCCTTTTCTAAAACCAGCTTGAACATCTGGAAGTTCACCGGTTCACGTATTGCTGGACTGGCAATAGGCGGCTGTGCGGCACTGGAGCAGCCAGCAGCGGAGAGGACATGCCCTACGTCCAAGGTAAGGAGAAGCAGCTGAACTTTGCTGGAGAAGCCGTGAAGAGATACCCCATGTCCAGGGTAAAGTAAACCCCAGTAAGATGGTAGGCGCTGAGAGAGGGAATCAGAGGGCAGACAAACAGAGACCACAATCACATTGTTTCTTATCAAGTGCAATTCTAAGCAGTAGTCAGGACTCTGCCAAAGCTGGGGTGTGACAACACTGTGAGTTAATGTGGCTGCCAGAGCTGAGATTTGTTTTCTGTGTTTTTAATATTCTATGTGTAAGCTTTTCCATGAGTTCAGAACTGAGCCATTGGTCTAAATACGTGAAATTGAAATTTTTATAAGCAGTCAAATGAATCCATCATCCCACATCAGGTGAAGATGTATCTAGATAAATAGATGGCAGGGCTGTGCACACTCTGAAGAGCATGTCTGCTCTTGCCTTCAGAGGCCAAAAATCTTAACTCAAATACATGAGCTATTCTCTTCATCCTCTAACACCTAAAAAGTATATACATTCAAGAAATAGATCTCTCATCTCCCCCAAGGTTCTTGATCTTGATTATATTTCAAATTAAAAACTTCATTTCTGAAGGGGAGGGGACTTTCAAGATGGCAGAGGAATAAGACAGGGAGATCACCTTGCTCCCCACAAATACATAAAAATTCATCTGCATATGGAACAACTCCTACAGAACACCTTTTGAATGCTGGCAGAAGACCCCAGACTTCCAAGAGGGCAAGCGAGAAAAACAAATACCGTATATTAACGCATATGTATGCAATCTAGAAAACTGAATGAACCTACTTGCAGAGAAGGAATGGAGACACAGATGTGGACCAGTGGGAGACAGAGAGAATGGGAAAAACGGAGAAAGAAGCATTAACATATATAGACTGCTGCTGCTGCTGCTCTAAGTCGCTTCAGTCGTGTCCGACTCTGTGCGACCCCATGGACTGCAGCCCACCAGTCTCCTCCGTCCATGGGATTTTCCAGGCAAGAGTACTGGAGTGGGGTGCCATTGCCTTCCCTGAACATATAGACTGCCATGTATAAGACAGATAGCTGGTGAGAAGTTGCTGCATAACACAGGGAGCCCAGACTGGTGCTCTTTGATGACCTGGAGGGGTGGGATGGGGAGAGGGGAGGGAGGAGATATATGTATAATAATGGCTTATTTGCATTGTTATACAGCAGAAACCAACACATTATAAAGCAATTTTCTTCCAATTAAAAAGTAAATTTTTACACGTGTTCCCCATCCTGTACCTGTGGCAGATTCATGTTGATGTATGGCAAAATCAATACAATATTGTAAAGTAATTAACCTCCAATTAAAATAAATAAATAAATGTACATTTAAAAATTAATAAATAAAAGTTTGATCCCGTGAAAAAAAAAAGAAATGTAAAGGGTCTTAGGATAAAATTTCAGAAATATACAACATATTTGTGACTTTAAAAAAAAATAAAATTTTTAAAAATCCTATTTTTTATCATTCCTTATAAATCCAACTAACTTATTAAGCACCTATTATGTTCAAATTACTAGTGGTGAGCTGGAGAAACAAAAACCAGTGAACCCTGGCCCTGACGTGGAGAAGCTCTGCTCATTAATTAGCCAACTCTCAGGTGAGACTTGGTAGAAAGACACATCTGAGCACCAAGGATTTGTAACTCACTTATCCTTCTAAGCAGACTTGTTTATTTAACTCTCTCATACAGTTGCATGTTCTCTAGTTCTGTCCAGGCTCAGGTTTCCAGAATTCACATGAATTTTCATAGTTTTAAATTTCTATAACTCCCCAAACGTACTGTCTTGTATAAAATGAAAACACAGAGGCACTCAGAAAATAATGGGCCATCTTTAAAACATGTAAGAAAGTGGAATAGCAGTAGGGGAAATGCCTTTTTTAATGCCAATTTTGTCTGAAAAATGCCGACTCTATCTTAAATATGTGGAAGTGGGAACTAGGGGATAAATTTGGCTTCTAGAAACAGATGTTCCTCTCACTTGGGTACTAGAGTTTGACAACTGCTTTCTAATGTACCAAACAATGACATCTAATTTCTTTATGACACTAACACTTCTGAATAATTATGTGCCAGGAACTGTGCCAGATACCAGTGATAAATATGATGTGTGACACGGTCCCTATCCTCAAAGAAATTTACTCATCACGTTCTTCTAAGTGAATCCTCTGGTCCCTGTGGCTTTCTAAGAGTTGGTACTAGCTACTAGAAAAAAAATGTTTCTCACCAAATGACATTGTTTGAATAGTGACACCTCTACCTTAAGCCCAAAACCAAAATAATGAAATTTCACAGAAATCTGAGGATAATTGCAGGCAAGCAGGTAGGGGGATCCCACAGCAGTCTCTAACTGAGTCCATGGGAAATGTGCAGGCTGCTTCTGAATTGGAAAGCAAACAGAGATAGCAAACACTTAAAGAGAGAAACACTTGTGAGTGGCTAGAAAGGCAGGTGATGAACAGAATGTGACTTTAAGGGCTGTGAAAAGGCCTGGGGAGTGATAGGTCACATCATCCTCCCCAGATGTGAGGGCACCCTGACCTGACTAGTCTAACATCTCCACTATAAAGCCTAGAGGATGGAGTAGGATCACTCTAGTGCATTAGCATGGTGTGCTTCTGAACATTTAGCAAGCTTTCTATCATCCTCAAATAACCCTCATCAGGGAAACCCATGGCACAAGGAGCAGTGGAAAAGAGCATTAGTAGTACACTGTCTATACTGAATGCTTAGATCAGTCCCTTAACCACCTTGGTCCTCAATGTCCTTTCTTATTAAATGGGGATAATTTCATTATTTGTACTGAATTACACAATGAGCGTTGAACACTCAGATGATGTATAAGAACACATTGCTTGGATCAATAAATGTTGATTTCCTGGAAGAAAAAAAAAATGAAATTTTTAGAAAGATTCCCATAGCACATGCCTGAGGGTGTATTTGTAAAGATAATGGTTATACTGATAGCAACCAGGTTATTTTGGCCAACACGAATAAAAAACAGATTTATAAAGCCTCAGTATAAAACACTGGCATATTAGTTTAGTGTTTGGGTGATTGGCAAATGTCCAGAAAAAAGGACAAAGCACCATATGGAATTCAGTGCCTCTTAGGAGAAGTCTTGGAAATTTATTGAAAGTAGGAAAACTATGCCAAACAAGCAGGCATTCAATTTATTCATCAAATAAAAATTGAGTCCCTACATTGTGCCTATATACAGTGACATTCTGTTAGGAAATAGAGAGGGTGAAGGTGTTACATTCAACAGAAGATGCAAGAGAGCCCACAGTAGACGTCAGGCAAAGGTGGCCACAAGATGACAGGTGGTCCACACAATATACCATCTCCTGTCCCTCCTGAAATCCCCCCAAAATGACTGTCATAACCTCCCAGGGAAGAGGTGAGAGTCAGAACTTAGGAGTCGTCACTTTGGGTGATGGGAAAGGGAGTTGACTGCATAACTACCAGCAGGATTGGGTAGCCTTGCACTTCACCAGCTCTAATTCCAGGCCACATAGTTGGTACTATAGGCTATATAACTCTGGAGAAGGGAGATTCTACTCTCCTCTGAGTATGTCACCTCATTGTAAGAACAATTCAACAGATCATGGCTTGATCAAGTCATGGCTTGATCACAAAAAGGAGTTTATAATATAATTTAAGTTAAAAAAATATGTGATTGATAATATTATATCAAGCACTGGGTTCTGAAGGTAATGCAATTCTAACCACTGAGCTACAATAAAGGAATTGCTTCAAGTATTTAAAAGCTAACAAATGTTAAATAATCCACATCATACCACCTGCCAGTGAAATAGATTGCTTTTGAAATGCTGCTGAAATAGGGTAGAAAGAGTAAGTGGAATTTTATTGTAAGCTCACAGCTCAGTTTGTTCCCTGCAATGCTAACTTCGAGCCATAACAATATGTTCCTGTTAGTTACTAGCTGTGGCTTCATTCCAACCAGGTCTTTGTGTTGGAGAGGACAACCATGGCTATCACTATTCATTAAAATCAGCTATAAAATCAGATATAAAAGGAATTAGAAAGTAAAGTACCCTTTCCATAAAAGATGAAAGGTAAACAGGAGCAGGAGAGAGTAGTTGCCACTTGACTTTGGAAAGTCATTCTGAACAAGAACTGGAAAGAAAACAAATATAATGATCACGCTGAATGCAGGCTTTTAAGAGAGACTTTGGGGTGCTGTATGAAAAGTGTTTGTTTTAATACTGCTGGCTTTCTCGTAAAAAATACAGGAGTTTCTAGACCCTGAACTTCCAATATTCCTTTTAGGAAGGCTTGACTATGATTTGACTTTCTTTACACAGCTTCATCATGTTTCCTTTGATCTACCTACACATCAACAAGATGTGTCAGAGTTTAAGCTCCTGAGAAGGTGGTCCTGGCCTTGGAAGAAGATATGCTTTACATTTGCACCGTCAGCCCCCACATTCTGGCACTACAGTTGCCCTCGTGTCCATTCAGCTTGCACAAGGCAAACAGGATCCTCTCAGGAATTTCAATGTGTCTGCAAATTAGGTACCCACTCACTTGACTGAGCTCCTCCATACTGACTCAGCCACATCAGAGAAAACTCATATATTCTGTTCTTTGCCACACGGAATGGGAAACAGCTAGGATCTTCCACCTCCATCCTAGTAGCTCTATTTTAATCTATTCAGGGTGTGACTGGGTATCAGAAGTTTTCAAACAGATGGTCTGATGAAGTGAAGCAATTCAAATAGCAAGTCACACAAAATGTTAGAGTTGGAAAGCACCTCCACATCCAAATGTACTACAGTTCTAAAAGCTTGAAGTCCAATCTCCTCATTTTGCATAAGAAAACTGGGGCCCAAAAGAAAAAGTAAGGTATCAAAACTCTTGTAAGCAAACTGTATATAGTGCTTAGGCAGCTGCTGCAACCTTCCTGCAGAGTCATGTGTCTCTTTATGGATGGAGGAGAAAGAGAGAGAGAATTTACATATGGAACAATGAATAGATGAGGCTTCCCAGGTGGCTTGGTGGCAAAGAATCCACCTGCCAATGAGATCCCTGGGTCAGGAAGATTCCCTGGAGTAGAAAATGGCAACCCACTCCTGTATTCTTGCCTGGAAAATTCCATGGACAGAGGAGCCTGGCGGGCTACAGTCCATGGAGTCACAAAGAGTAGGACAAGACTGAGCAACTGGGCATATCCACACACAATGCATACATATTAACTACTTCATTAGTTTGATGAGTTTTAGGCATGCATACACACACGTAACCTACATTCCTATCAGCATGTCAAAGAGTCCCATCATTTTAGAAAGTTCCCTTATGTTCCTTTGAAGTAAATCCTCCTCAACTCTCACTCCAGCCATCCACTCATCTGATTTCTATCATTACAGTTTGAATTTATTTTTTTCTGATCTGGAGCTTTTTATAAATGGAAGAGTGGAGTGTGTATACTTTTGCATGATCTATCATTCAGCATGTTTTCAAGATCTGTCTACGTGGTTGAGACTGTCCCTTGTTTCTTTTTTTTTTTTTTTTTACTTTTTTATTTTATTTTATTTTTTAAATTTACAATATTGTATTGGTTTTGCCATATATCAAAATGAATCTGCCACAGGTATACATGTGTTCCCCATCCTGAACCCTCCTCCCTCCTCCCTCACCATACCATCCCTCTGGGTCGTCCCAGTGCACCAGCCCCAAGCATCCAGTATCGTGCATCGAACCAGACTGGTGACTCGTTTCATATATGATATTATACATGTTTCAATGCCATTCTCCCTGAGGAAACCAGAATTGAAAGAGACACGTGTACCCCAATGTTCATCGCAGCACTGTTTATAATAGCCAGGACATGGAAGCAACCTAGATGTCCATCAGCAGATGAATGGATAAGAAAGCTATGGTACATATACACAATGGAGTATTACTCAGCCATTAAAAAGAATGTATTTGAATCAGTTCTAATGAGGTGGATGAAACTGGAGCCTATTATACAGAATGAAGTAAGCCAGAAAGAAAAACACCAATACAGTATACTAACGCATATATATGGAATTTAGAAATATGTCCATTGTTTCTTTCTTATCATTAGTGAGTAGTATGCAACACAATCTCAGACGGTAAAGCGTCTGTCTACAATGCAGGAGACCTGGGTTCGATCCCTGGGTTGGGAAGATCCCCTGGAGAAGGAAATGGCAATCCACTCCAGGACTATTGCCTGGAAAATCCCATGGACAGAGGAGCCTGGTAGGCTACAGTCCACGGGGTCACAAAGAGTCGGACACGACTGAGTGACTTCACTTCACTTCACTTCATGCATCACAATATACTGATCCATTCTCTTGGACACTTGGTTTGTTTCTAGCTTGGGGCTATTAGCATCTATGTGCAAGTTTTTGTATACATATATTTTTATTTCTCTTCGATAGATACATAGGAGTGGAATCACTGGGATGCAGAGTAGGTATATGCTCAACTTTGGGTTTCCATGGTGGCTCAGTGGGTAAAGAATCTGCCTGTAATTCAGGAGACATGGGTTCGAACCCTGAGTCAGGAAGATGCCCTGGAAAAGCACATGGCATCCCACTCCAGTACTCTTGCCTGGAGAATCCCATGAACAGAGGAGCCTAGCAGCTATACAGTCCATAGGGTCACAGAGTCAGACACGACTGAAGCGACTGAGCACATGTGCATGCAAGCTCAACTTCATGAGAAAATGACGGACTATTTTTCAAAAGAGTTGTACATTTTACACTTTCACCTGTTCGTGTTGTTATGGCAAATATTTGGGGTCTTTCTTTTTATACTGAAGCGTGTTTGATTACAATATTTCAGTAGTTTCAGATCTAGAACATAGTCATTTATTATTTTATAGATTACACTCCATTTAACATTATAAAATAATGGCTATATTTCCCTGTGCTGTACAATGTATCCTTACAAGCAACAAGGATATATTGTACAGCACAGGGAAATATTATACACAGTAGTTTGTATCTCTTAATCCCATACCCCAGTGCTGCCCCTCTCTCTTTTCCTCTCCCCACTGGTAACCACTCGTTTGTTCTGTGTATCTATTAGTCTGTTTCTGTATATCTGTCAGACTAACAGCTATATATATTTGTTTTACTTTTTAGGTTCTACACACAAATAACAGATTATTTGTCTCTTTCTATCTGACTTATTTCAATAAGCATAATACTCTCTAGGTCCATTCACATTGTCACAAATAGCAGAATTTCATTCTTTTTTATGGCCAAATAATATTCATATATATATATATATATATACACACATATATATACACTTATCATATTTATATATATATATATCTCATAATTCCAGTTTGCATTTCTCTTATGACTAATTAAATTGAGCATTTTTAATGTGGTGTTAGCCATACGGGCTTTCCTGGTGGCTCAGATGGTAAAGAATCCACCTGCAATGTGGGAGACCTAGGTTCAATCCCCAGGTTGGGAAGATGCCCTGGAGGAGGGCATGGCAACACACTCCAGTACTCTTGCCTGGAGAATCCATGGACAGAGGAGCCTGGAGAGCTACAGTCCATGGGGCCGCAAAGAGTTTGACACGACCGAGCACATTAGCCATTCAAATATCTTTCTTTGTGAATTATCCTAGTCTTCCGTTCATTTGTAGATTGGATTGCTTCTTTATTTTTTAATTGTAGTTCTCTGTATATTCTGGACATGTTCTTTGTCAGATATATGTGCTACAAACATTTTCTCTGAGTCTGTAAATTCACTACCCATTTTCTCAACAATAATCTTTAAATGTCTGATCTCTTAATGATCAGAAGTGTTTAATGTGATAAAGCTCAATTTTTCATCACTTTTTCCATGACGACTAGTGCTCTCTGGATCCATCTAAGAAATCTTTACCTAACCCAAAGTTGCAAATATGTTCTCCTATACTTTCCTCTAGAAAAAATATTTCCCAACTTTTTTTATATTGTTAACCCCATATTCATTTCCTAGAGCTACCATAACAAAACAGCAAACTGGGTGGCTTAAAATGGTAGAAATTTATTCTTTCACAGTTCTGGAGACTAGAGATCTAATATCAAGGTGTCAGAAGAGCCAGGATTCTCCCTTGCCTCTTACTAGCTTCTGGTGATTTGCCAGGAATCTTTGGCATTCCTTGGCTTGTTAACACTTTTCTCCAACCCCTGCCTCTGTCTTCACATGCCTTCTCACCTGCATGTCCCTCCATGCCTCTCCTCTTCTTACAAGGACACCAGTCATATTGAACTGGGGCCCACCCTACTCCAATGTGACCTCATCTCCACTTACTTCTTAGTTACATCTGCAAAGACCCTATTCCCAAAAAAGATCACATTCATAGGTGCCAGAGGCTATGACTTCAGTATATCTTTTGGGGAGACACAATTCAACTCAAAATTTTTTCAAGGGAGTTATTTTAGATAGTTTTTAATCAACCTAACCCCCTCAACATGAAATATTAATACCATATATCTGTTTTTATACTATAGATCTTTGGAGGGCCACAAACTATTATAATATCTAAGTTTTTCACCCTCCAAAACCAATTTTTACCCCCTTTTACCTTCAGGTCTATGATCAAAATCTAGTTAATTTTTGTGTATAGTGGGAGATACAGGTTGAACCTCACTTTTCTATAGCTGTTCTAGCACTATTTGTTTATAAGGTTTTCTTTTTCTCATTGAATTGCCATAATGCCTTAGTCTAGACATGAGGTTTACTCTGAACTCATTGTGTTGTATTTATCTAGTCTGTCTTTATCACTCAGTCATGTCCAACTCTTTGTCACCCCATGCACTGCAACCCACCAGGCTCCTCGGTCTGTGGAATTTTCCAGGAAGAATACTGGAGAGTGTTGCCATTTCCTTCTCCAGGGGAGAATCTGCATTGGCAGGCAGATTCTTTACCACTGTGCCACCTGGGAAGCCCTTATAACACTGTACTCTATCTATAGAAAGAAGATTTCTTTTTCAAGATTATTTTGTCTTTTTAGGATGATTTTGTTTACTTGATTCCATGTTGAGTGGTTAGAGTTTATAACCTTTTAACTTATCCAGACAGTCTTCAAATAATATTATACCATGCTGATACAAGTAAGAAAGCCGTGCATCCCTCCTCACATGGGCCTCCAGGAGCTGGGGCAACCCTCCAGTGTACCAGGTTATTGAAATGGGCTTAGCAGCTCCTTTCTTCTCCAAAGAGGCTCTCAAGACAGTCATCACTTCAGCTCTTGCTGTTGGAGACCAGCAGGCAGAGACTGACACATTGCTGAGCTATCTCTAAAGCACAGACGGTTCCCAGGCACGATACATTACATAAACACAAGATGTTACTGTATTCTCCCTGTGGTCAACTCCTGGATTGCAGAAAAGGTTAAGAGTATAATATATCTGCAGATCTTAAGTCTTATACAAATGTGTGACAACAGTGGGGAAGGAAAAATTTGATTATGCTCTATTGTCTCCAAAGGTTGCATGCCACAGAAAAAAAAAAAGTCACACTCAGAAAGAAGAGACCAGGCAGAGGCTCCCCCTGGTAGAACACAGACCTCTCTCCATTTCAGCTGTTCTCTCCAGTGTCCAGGAAAAACATCACCCTGGTGTGTGAATTTGTTTTAGTTCTTTGAGCTGCTGCTTCTGCCAAGAAATGCCTTGCTGCCTCTTTGTCCTGCCTGGTGTTCTGATGGCCATGTCCACAGAAAGAATTGAGAACCCATCACTGAGCAGAAGGGGTGATTGGATGCTTGAATGTTTGTTATTGTTAAACTCCTTTGTGTCCTGCTGAACTGTGTGCACACGTTTAGAAGGACAGACACAGAAGATGGATGTTCTAGCCTAAGAAAAATCTCCAACACAAAGACCTTGGACCTGCAGCTTTGTAATAAAAACACCATGCTGTATCTATATAAATCAGCCTTCTAGTACAGTTCTTCTTTTTCAAGATTATTTATCTTTTATCATTCTGTTTTCTTATCTCAACAAGTTTCTTTTTCAGCAGCCATTCCAGAACCAGTAATGTAACACAGGATGGACATTAATAGTTAGGGGCAAAAAACGGAGCTGGAAAATGTGATCTAATGTAAATCAAATAATCGTGTGGCCTGACAATAAGGAGTTGACTGGTTTGCACTGTGGGTAGATAGAAGTCTCAGTTCTTTCAGGACGCTATACCACCAAATCATGGACTAGGAGGCTTGAAAACAACAGAAATTTATTTCTCACAGTTATGGAGACTAGAAGTTCGAGATCAGAGGACCAGGATGTTCAGATAAGGGCTATCTTATAAGTCACACACTTCTCCTCATATCCTCACATGGTGGAAGGGTGAAGGAGCTCTGGGGCCTCTTTTAAATAGCACTAAACCTACTAATGAGGCTTCCTAGGTTTGGGCTCAGACAGTAATTAATCTGTCTGCAATGCAGAAATCCTAGGCTCAATCCCTGGGTCAGGAAGATCCCCTAGAGAAGGGCATGGCAACCCACTCCAGTATTCTTTTCTGGAGAATAACATGTAGAGAAGAACCTGACTGGGAACAGTCCATGGGGTCACAAGGAGCTGGACATGACTGAATGACTAACACACACCTACAATCCTACTAATCATCTCCCATGCTTCTTAATACCCCAGTCCTCAATACCATCACCTTGGGCATCAGCTTTTCAACATAAGAATTTAGGGACAGCACAAATCTTCAGACGCTGGCAGTAGCAATCATTGAAAACAGAATTACTTCAGTGTAAACACACACATACACACACAAAGGACAGATATCAAAAGTGGCAAAATACCTAGGATTTAAAGTCATCTGACTGAAGCCGAGTCTCAGACTTGTCACCTACCAGTCTTTTCAAACTTCGCATTGCAAGTTCCTCATCAGCAAATAGCAATAACAATGATACCCGACATACTCATTTCCCAAGGATATTGTAAGAATGACATTATGTAGAAAAATTATGCCATCGTGTTTTTCACTACTAATGGCAAAAGGCTTTCAATGAAGGAGCATGTGTGCACGCTCAGTCCCCTCAGTCATGTCTGACTCGTTGCAATCCTATGGGCCATATCCTGCCAGGATCCCCTGTCCATGGGATTCTCCAGGCAAGAATACTGGAGTGGGTTACCATTTCCTACTCCAGAGGATCTTCCTGACCCAGGGATCAAACCCTCATCTCCTGCTTCTACATTGTAGGTGGATTTTTTTACCCACTGAGGCACCTGGGAAGTCCCTTTAGTGGAGAGTTTCCCTTATTCGTTCATTTCACCAGTCATTTACTACTCAATAATGACCTACTATGTATCAGACATCCCTACTTCTCCTTTACAAGTGCCCTTTTAGTCTTTCAGATTCCAGGGTGATTTCCTGTTTGGAAATGAGGGTTTCATTGCTTCTACATCTCCTATGTAATTTCTGTATAAACTTCTGTATAACAAAGAGATATGTGTACATTATACAAAGAAAGAGGGGAAAGTAGAAGATTATGTCAACATTATTGAGAAAGGTGCCTCTTGAGCCAAAATAAAATTCAAATTTTATAATAAAAACAACTTACCCCCCAAAATACTATGCTAAAGTATTTTAGAAAAAGAAATCTCATAGTTGTTCCTAGCAACTTAATAATCTATGCTCTGAAAAGGAAAAATATAGTTCTAAATCCTTTATCATCATCATTTTATCAGAGGTTCTAAGGCATCGTAATCCATTTTCTTCCTGGAAATACTTTATAGTTTAAGGATCTTGATCTTCCAAATGTTTTATCATACTGTGCTGTGTGCTAAGTCGCTTCAGTCATGTCCAACTCTTTGTGACCTTATGGATGGATTGTAGCTCACCAGGCTGTTCTGTCCATGGGATTCTCCAGGCAAGAATACTGGAGTGGGTTGCCATGCCCTCCTCCAGGAGTTCTTCCCAACACAAGGATTGAATCCCCATCTGTCCTGTCTCCTGCATTGGCAGGCAGGTTCTTTACCACTAGCGCCACCTAGAAAGCCCTTTCTCATGCTAGTCAATTTTCTTCATCACTAGACCATCTGCTGTACTAAGCCTGTAGCCAAACCCAAGAAGACAAAAACAGGAGGCCAGAACGATAACTTAGGCTCTGAGTTTCTACTTTGCTTCATTCTGAGCTTTGCTTTCTTTTAATCTTTCTTTTGATCATTGAAAGGCGGCAGGTGCCTTATTGAAAGTTCCTCACAAATAAACAGTAAAAAATTTGCTCCAAAATTAGAGGATGATTTAAGTTCCACATTTTTCCTCCCACATAATTCAGAGTTTGAAGAAATAATCAAATTAATTTTATTCAAAATAAAATAATCACTGTTTTAGCTTGACATATTCTTTAGATGACTTCAAGTAAAAATTTTGCGTAAAATGTATACTGTAAAAATGTTGCTGCTTTTTTATGTTTTTCATTAAAATGTCAGGAAAGGCTTCTTTCCTTTTAAAGTGCTTAATAGCACCTACTGTTTATATTTTTACTGAATCTTTTCTTTTGTGCTTTAAGTAACTGATAAAGGAGTAAAATAACTTAAATAGGATTTGCCAAGGCAGATTCAGAAAGCACAGAGAATCTGATTTTTGGACCTGTGAGGGATGGTGTCAGCTGCTACAAGCCTGCCTTACACTGACATGGAGTTGAAGCTGACCTCCTATTCATAGAAGCACGTGACTACACGAATCCACCTGCCGCCCTGTGTGTACATGTGGCCACACTGCCTGCAGCACCCCACCCTCTCTCCTTGCTGCTGTCTTGTTTCTGCTACTCTACCCTGATTAGGGTGCATCCAAACCACACAGAGAAGCAGAACCACATAGAGACCGCTTGGATAAGTGAGTAATTCTCCACTTCAGCTGAGCTTTGATGGGTTTAAACAGAAAATCCACCAGTGTGCTGAAAGACTGTCTTGCTTCTCCAGCACCCAAGATGTGCTGGGAAGACTAGGCTAGTTAGACATCTGCCTGAGTGAGACCAGAGAGGGCGCCTGTTGACAGCCCTGTAGTGTGACTCTGACGGGAGGACAGCCACTTGTCACTGCTGTACACAACCCCCTCCATGCCAGCCTGACTCCAGCCACACCATGGTCCACCCAGAGCTCACCCATCCTATCTTCACCAGCCTCTTTGGAAACTTGCATCCATCCTCCCAAGATATAATACTACTGCGTTTTCTCTTCTCTAAAATGGGGCACAGAGGCGTGGCCTCTGATAGATATCATTCTTTCTTCATTTTGGTAAAAGCCAGTGTTTATTGTTTATGAGGCAGTCATCACCGTGTCCTCCTTTTACCGCAGCAAACCACAAAAGGAAGAGAAAGGGAGGGTGGTTATGGATCATCACACTGGCTGAGCAGAACCAGTTGTTTGTTACAAGGATGGAATATGTAGGAGGGAAGAGGAGAACAGGCAAAAATTGTACAGCAGTTTAAATCTGAGTTCTTTATTATTAGTTCAGATAAGTAACTGAAAAAAAAATGACTCAATATTCTGGCTCTTGGATATCTGAGTACTACGAAGACTTTTACACTGATTTTTGATGGGTTACAAATATGCTGAATAGAAAATAGGTAATTACATCACAGAAGTGTTAAAAAGAATCACTGATTTCAATCCAGTGCTTCCTCATTAAGTCATTAAAGATAATGTATCATATGCTATAAATCCTAGAATCTGGTTTTAAACTTTGAACCTGTCACTGTAAAATGGCAAAAGAATACTTATGCCAGCATGGCTTCTCCGAGGCAACACCCTGGTGGGCTATTTCTTCTTTGCATCATCCGTCTTTATCTTGAGCAGATCCTCCCTTGAATTAGATCAACCTGACCTGACCTCCCATTATCTACCAAGGAACAAGAAGAAATAACAAAGCTATTTTCTGTGATGGTGACCATGATTTGGTTTTTATAATGAGCCCAGAGAGAGCTGACTCTGTTTTGCATTCAGAAGACATAAATCTTTTTTAAAAGCTCGAAATTCCTTGAATTGTGAATCTTGTTTTTAAGAATTCATTGTGTTGCAGCACTATTAAAATGTTTCACTTGGAGTATGGTTTGCATCTTGTGCTTTCTTCTGAAAGCATCTCAGAAGTTATAACAGCAACCTAAACGTGGCTTTGATTTCATAGGACAGCATTGTTTATAGTGGCTGTTTACACAGGTAATCGGTGCCCACTTTCTGGCCCCTGAGACCACACAAACTCCTGAAAAGTTTTCCAAACACAATGAATTGAGTCATAATATTTTCTGTGAAAGATCTGTTTTATGAGAAATCTTCACAACACTGTTATATTAGTTTTACAGTCAATAGCACCTTCTGGCAAACAGCAAATTAAAAGCTCAGTAAAGCAGAGACTCCTCACTGCTTCCTCAAAATACATTTCCTTCTTTTTCCTTTGTATGAGAACAGAACGACACATCACTGGGTGTGGCATTTTGCCCAATTATAAAATTACATTTCTAAGTGTCTCTTGTAGGTAGGACTGATCAAAGAGATATGAGTGAAAGTCACTGAGTGTTGTTTCTTGAAGTGGAGATTGACTCAGGTGGCAGGGAGGTTGAAAAAGCTGTTGCTATTGCAGCCATGCTGTGAGAATGAGGTTACTCTGAAGAGGAAAGCCTTTTACTAAGGGTAAAGGAGGAGAACAGACACTGGGTCCAGTTAGTATGAAGTCACCATACTAATTCTCAACAGCCTACTTGTACACTTGTCTTTCAAGAGGAAAAATACATCGCTGTCTTACTTAAATCAGTTATTTTGGGTGATTCTTACTAGAAGCCAAAATTAATCGTGCACTCTTCTCTTCCCAATTTTGTTTGACAGATGTAATGATTGGAAGATTAAACTAAATCATTAAAATTTAGCTAAGATCCAAGCTATAAAGAAAGAATCCTGCAAGTCTTATGCATAATCACTTCAATGAAGAAGAATCTCTGGGGTGTATGAGAGGCACAGTAAGAAATAATTTAGGAGATCAGGAATCCTTCATGTGCCTCAGTTATCAAAAGAAAACGAATGACCCATTGTGAAAAGTGAACATGGACATTGGTTTTCAGAAAGGGAAAATCATACATACAGTGTGATCTTGTAGAAAAACAGGCAGCAGAAAGAAGTAATGGAAGAAAGCATGTGAGTGTATACGCACGTGAGTGAAATAAGAAAAGTGGTGTTGACAACTATTTAGCAATGAGACAAAGTCTTCTGAGACATAATTTGAGACCTGTGGAATTATCAGATAGATGTCATGTTCTGTGGTAGAGGAAGACAACTTTAGTGGGGACATTTGAGCATATTGGAATGATTTCAGTTCTGGGGACGTGGAGAACCAGACTCCTGACTGCGTTTCCAAGAACAAGGCTCAGATCACCCTGAAGAACTGGCCTGATCAGGCAATTGCCGACCTGTCCTTTGTCCCAAAGGCCCCTCCAATGCTCCTGTTTTGGCATTAGAAGCTGACTTCAGCTGGCCACCAACTCCACAACAAAACCTATCTCCTTACAACACTGTGCACATCAGGCATCTTCCTTGAAGAGATTCAGAAAATGTGAGTGCTGACTTCTACACTGGGAGGCCAGATTCATAACAATGGAATTTCCCCAAATACACAGATGGTCTTGTCCAAAATATTATAGTGATGGAAAGCTATGAATAGGGTGAATGTGTGGCACACAATTACTAGAGTTAAAGAATTCAGGAAGTTCTGATTGTTAAAACTGAGAGAAGAAACAACTGGTTAAAGAATTCAGACAACTCTGAAAATCCAGTTTCGATCCAAAACTAGGGCTGCCCCTGGGACTGAACTAAGAAAGTCATGGTGTCCATGGTCCAGAGATGCACACACATCTTTCCAGTTATTATACCAAATGATATCAAGCACAAATACACGTGAGGCCCTGTTACAGCATTGGGGATTTAGCAATGAATGGATAAAAAACGATGACCATCAAACTTGCATTTCGCTGATAAAACAAACAGGATGTGAAAAGCCAGCTATAGAAGTAAGCAGTCACATGTGCATGCATACTAAATCACTTCAGTCGTGTCTGACTCTTTATGACCCTATGGACTGTAGCCTGCCAGGCTCCTCTATCCATGAGATTCTCTAGGCAAGAATACTAGAGTGGGTTGCCATGCCCTCCTCTAGGGGATCTTCCTGACCTGGGAATTGAACCCATGTGTCCCACATCTCCTGCACTGCAGGCAGATGCTTTACCCACTGAACCATCTGGGAAGCCCAACCCATTGCATATCTGTGCTTTATCCAGGCTTACTGAGGTGTAGTCCCTAATTCCTTTCCCAGAATGTTTTGCCAAACAATAGCATGTTCTCTAGAAGGGGTTTGGTAGGTGATCAAACACATTTGGGAAATGACAAGTAAACAACAGTAAATAAGTTTTTCAAAGGCAAGATTTCTCAGAGACTTTATTACATTTACTATGTTCTAAGATGTGCATCATAAATCTCCAAGAAGAGGTAAAGAATGTACAGCATGTGTCCAACTTTTATGACCACAGAACCTTTTCCGTGAAGCATCTTGCTGAACTAGAGCACACTTTAGAAAATGGGTCCTTAGTTTGTAACAAAGTTGATTTTATTCTCTTAAAATAACTTCTGGAAAAAGTGGAGAATAAGACCCAAAGAACAGCATGGAAGCATTGGGTTTGGTTCCAAGAATATTCCTTTCTCTCCAGAAGAAAAGAATGGAAGGACAAAGCCACACAAATGAAAATACCATGTTTTGGGAGATCCTAGGCAGTTAGAACTGGACATGGAACAACAGACTGGTTCCAAATAGGAAAAGGAGTCAATCAAGGCTGTATATTGTCACCCTGCTTATTTAACTTATATGCAGAGCACATCATGAGAAACGCTGGGCTGGAAGAAGCACAAGCTGGAATCAAGATTGCCGGGAGAAATATCAGTAACCTCAGATATGCAGATGACACCACCCTTATGGCAGAAAGTGAAGAAGAACTAAAAAGCCTCTTGATAAAGGTGAAAGAGGAGAGTGAAAAAGTTGGCTTAAAGCTCAACATTCAGAAAATGAAGATCATGGCATCTGGCCCCATCACTTCATGGGAAATAGATGTGGAAACAGTGTAAGACTTTATTTTTTGGGGCTCCAGAATCACTGCAGATGGTGACTGCAGCCGTGAAATTAAAAGACACTTACTCCTTGGAAGGAAAGTTATGACCAACCTAGATAGCATATTCAAAAGCAGAGACATTACTTTGCCAACAAAGGTCCATCTAGTCAAGGCTATGGTTTTTCCTGTGGTCATGTATGGATGTGAGAGTTGGACTGTGAAGAAAGCTGACTGCCGAAGAATTGATGCTTTTGAACTGTGGTGTTGGAGAAGACTCTTGAGAGTCCCTTGGACTGCAAGGAGATCCAACCAGTCCATTCTGAAGGAGATCAGCCCTGGGATTTCTTTGGAAGGAATGATGCTAAAGCTGAAACTCCAGTACTTTGGCCACCTCATGCAAAGAGTTGACTCATTGGAAAAGACTCTGATGCTGGGAGGGATTGGGGGCAGGAGGAGAAGGGGACGACAGAGGATGAGATGGCTGGATGGCATCACTGACTCGATGGACATGAGTTTGAGTGAACTCCAGGAGATGGTGATGGACAAGAGGCCTGGCGTGCTGCGATTCATGGGGTCTCAAAGAGTCAGACACGACTGAGGGACTGAACTGAACTGAACTGAGGCAGTTTTTACACTAGAGAATTTGCTTAAAGGGAGAAATAGAAAAATAATGTCATGATTGAGTTGAGAAGGGAATCCAACAATAGGGAAATATACAAAATGAGGATAATGAATTGTCTTATATTTTACAAAGAACTTCCCTGGTGGCTCAGACAGTAAAGTATCTGTCTACAATGCGGAAGACCTGGGTGTGAGCCCTGGATTGGGAAGATCCCCTGGAGAAGTAAATGGCAATACACTCCAGTACTATCGCCTGGAAAATCCCATGGACAGAGGAGCCTGGTAGGCTACAGTCTATGGGGTCGCAAAGAGTCGGACACGACTGAGCAACTTCACTTTCACTTTCTACAAAGAAGTCCTATTCATGAAAAAAAATCTTAAGGTTCATATACAAAAGAAACTTTTCTCTCTTATTAGGGGAATAAAGTTTACAATTCACATGCTTTTCAAATTACCAAGAGTGAGCATGGCATGGAAAACGCTAATTTTAATCCCTTTCTTCACCAAACCTTTCATTACAACCTTGGAAAAACATGTCAAAAAGATCTAATTTTAATCTGACCCATCCATTCTTTTTACAGGGTGCTATAAATGGGTGAAAACTCAAAGTGAAACTCATACACACACACACGTGCACAAAGATGAAAATGGAAGGGTATGAAGGAAATGGATGATCTCTACAAGGTAGGAGAAAAGCATTCAAATAATCGACAGGTCACAGAAACCTTTGAAGGAACTAATGAGACGTTTGAGCACAGAAGGTACCAAACATAGGGAAATATTTTGATTCAGGTTGTGTAAACCCAACCTCTTTCCATAGAGGCCAAAGTCAGATGAGGTGGATAAACACTTTGAATTCTGAGCCTTACTTCATCTTTTAAGAGTCCCAGTTTAGATTATCAAAAGACTGAGAGATTTTTTTATTCCATTTCTTTTCTGTTAGTAAATGATAAAATATCACACTAATTTTGAAGTTCCCCTGAAAGTGGGCACAGAGTGTGAACCACTGAGGATGTGAAATTAAATGGTTTATCCTCTAAAATTCAATAGGCATTTTTACAGTGTCAAATAAAAAATAATCAGCTTTGAAATATGTGAAAAATAATAATTTCTAGTTGAAAAATCTCCCTAGGTCACCCCTCTCTGCATTATCAGCTTTCATTATGTCTGAAAAGCCCTATGAATACAGAGGCCATACTGACAAAACTAAATTTGAATATTGTGTAGGAGCTACTTCTATGGCCTCAAAAATTATATTGGTTTTTATGAGAGATATATTAATGAGGTGAGTGGCATAAGCTTGCCTTCAGGAGCTGATAATCCTTTTTATGAGCTGAGACATTGGGTTGGCCAAAAGGTTCGTCCAGATTTTTTGTTTGTTAAGGTGTTATGGAAAAACCTGAATGAACTTATTACATGGCAAACAGATTTGTGACTAATGAGGCCCCAAGTGGAAATAGACCCGATCCTAGTCAAGACCAGCGGATGTCGGCAATTTGAACTCTGGTTCCTCTGCCTTTTCTAAAACCAGCTTGAACATCTGGAAGTTCACGGTTCACGTATTGCTGAAGCCTGGCTTGGAGAATTTTGAGCGTTACTTTACTAGCGTGTGAGATGAGTGCAATTGTACGGTAGTTTGAGCATTCTTTGGCATTGCCTTTCTTTGGGATTGGAATGAAAACCAACTTTTTCCAGTCCTGTGTCCACTGCTGAGTTTTCCAAATTTGCTGGCATATTGAGTACAGCACTTTCACAGCATCATCTTTCAGGATTTGAAATAGCTCAACTGAAATTCCATCACCTCCACTAGCTTTGTTCATAGTGATGCTTTCTAAGGCCCACTTGACTTCACATTCCAGGATGTCTGGCTCTAGGTAAGTGATCACACTATCGTGATTATCTGGGTCATAAAGATCTTTTCTGTACAGTTCTTCTGTGTATTCTTGCCACCTCTTCTTAATATCTTCTGCTTCTATTAGGTCTGTACCATTTCTGTCCTTTATCGAGCCCATCTTTGCATAAAGTGTTCCCTTGGTATTTCTAATTTTCTTGATGAGATCTCTAGTCATCAAAAAAGCAAGAGAGTTCCAGAAAAACATCTATTTCTGCTTTATTGACTATGCCAAAGCCTTTGACTGTGTGGATAACAATAAACTGTGGAAAATTCTGAAAGAGATGGGAATACCAGACCACCTGACCTGCCTCTTGAGAAACCTATATGCAGGTCAGGAAACAATAGTTAGGACTGGACATGGAACAACAGACTGGTTCCAAACAGGAAAAGGAGTCAATCAAGGCTGTATATTGTCACCCTGCTTATTTAACTTATATGCAGAGTACATCATGAGAAACACTGGGCTGGAAGAAGCACAAGCTGGAATAAAGATTACTGGGAGAAATATTAATAACATCAGATATGCAGATGACACCACGCTTACGGCAGAAAGTGAAGAGGAACTAAAAAGCCTCTTGATGAAAGTGAAAGAGAAGAGTGAAAAAGTTGGCTTAAAACTCAACATTCAGAAAACTAAGATCATAGCATCTGGTCCCATCACTTCATGGGAAATAGATGGGGAAACAGTGGAAACAGTATCAGACTTCATTTTTTGGGGCTCCAAAATCACTGCAGATGGTGATTGCAGCCATGCAATCCAAGGACTCTTACTCCTTGGAAGGAAAGTTATAACCAACTCAGATAGCATATTCAAAAGCAGAGACATTACTTTGTCAACAAAGGTCCATCTAGTCAAGGTTATGGTTTTTCCAGTGGTAATGTATGGATGTGAGAGTTCGACTGTGAAGAAAACTGATTGCTGAAAAATTCATGCTTTTGAACTGTGGTGTTGGAGAAGACTCTTGAGAGTCCCATGGACTGCAAGGAGATCCATCCAGTCCATCCTAAAGGAGATCAGTCCTGGGTGTTCTTTGGAAGGAATGATGCTAAAGCTGAAACTCCAGTACTTTGGTCACCTCATGCGAAGAGTTGACTCATTGGAAAAGACTCTGATGCAGGAGAAGAAGGGGACAACAGAGGATGAGATGGCTAGATGGCATCACTGACTCGATGGACGTGAGTTTGAGTGAACTCCGGGAGTTGGTGATGGACAGGGAGTCCTGGCGTGCTGCAATTCATGGGGTCACAAAGAATCGGACATGACTGAGCGACTGAACTGAACTGAACTGAGTCAAGACCAGTGGGAGAAAAGGGCCATCTTCACAAAAGGAAAGAACCAGCTTTGGTTGACATATGTCTTTGGAATGTGCTTCCAAGAGTCAAAGATGGAAAGGACCATGAAGACAGAGAAAGAGAGTACAGTCAACCCTCACTATATGCGTGGTCCCCAGTCACAGATTCAAACAACTGGGGATAGAAAATATGCCAAAAAATTTCCAAAAAGTTCTAAAAAGCAAAACTTGAATCTGTCATCCACCAGCAACTATTTACATAACATTTCCATTGTATTAGGTATTATATGTAAGCTAGAGATTATTGAAAGTATATGAGAGAATGTGCATAGGTTATATGCAAATAACCACATCATTTTACATAAGAGACTTGAGTATCTGTGATATTGGTATCCATGGGGATCCTGAAACCAACCCCTCACTCTGCTGTGGATACCCCGGGACAACTCTATTGAGAGACAACCCAGAGGCAAGAGCAGGGAGGCATTTCTGGGCAGACTGAGATTTTCCTCCAAGTAAAATGGAGTGATTGTATCATTCACCCATTCTGCTGTTCTTTATAACATTTTAAAGATTCCTCTACTCATCACAAGGGCTTCCTTGGAAACTCAGTGGTAAAGAACTCACCTGCCAGTGCAGAAGACATGGGTTCAATCCCTGGGTCAGGAAGATTCCCTGGAGAAGGAAATGGCAACCCACTCCAGTATTCTTGCCTGGGAAATCCCATGGTTAGAGGAGCCTGGTGGGCTACAGTCCATGGGGTCACAAAAGAGTTGGATATGACTTAGCTACTAAGAAACAACAGCTACTAATCACAAAGCAATCAAAAACCATCTCATTTATATGACTTTTCTCTGCTAGACAATGAATTCCTCCAGATCAGAGGCCAGGTCTTACTCAACTTTATACACCACAGCAATAGGGAAGAGCGGGTGTCTAATCACTGATGGCAGGGACTGGGACCTTCTGAGGGCTCCCCAGCCACTTGGGAAAAGGAGAATGACTGGGTCACAGAAGGAGAGTCTAGACATCTAGACTCTCGCCATGTCTAGATGGCGAAGTCTAGACATCAGGTCAAGGTCTGGGCAGGTGAGTCTAAAATCCAGGAAAGAAGATTGAGAAGAAAAGTCCTGAAAGCTAGCCCAGGGTCCACTTCATTTTCTTTCCCTTTTCTCCCCTAAAATGGATGCTTCTGTCCAATTTTCTTTCTTTAAGAGATAAAAGAAATGGCTTAAAAACACAGCCTCTGTTAAACATCAACCAGAGTTCAACCAAATACATTTAATTTAAGTCTCCATCCAAATAGACTAGCAGAAGTATTTGGAAGCACTGAATAGATCACTAATTATTTTCAGTTCTTGCCAAAATAGGGAAGGAGAAGTGACTCATGTGTTATCTGACTGTAATGTCTTGATCCAAACCACAGTGTTGGTTAGGGCTGGTGAATAAGGCCAAGGCCGCTGGAACAAGGCACCCTGTGGTGCTCATCCAGTGATGCTGGTATCTTCCTAGCCTTGCATGGCCGAGCCCATGCAGGTCAAGTGAGCATTAGGCATTGCTATGTGAATTGCATGGATGCCCAGTTCTCTGGCACAGCCCTAATCCTCTGCCCACGTGGGTGCTGCCTTCTCTTTTCACAAGCTTGCATCTTCACAAGGCTGAGCCTGTGCAGTTCTCCTCTTCCAAGACCAAAGGAGAGCTGTGTTCTTCTTAGTAAGAGAATGTAAATCAACTATCTTGATATTCACCAAAGTCATACATTAATTAGTATGCATCTTCATGAAGATAGAGATAGAGATCGAATCAGAGTTACTTGGAGGCAAAGACAATCAAACGATGGTAAAGTATACATTAAGAAGATATTTAGATCGCAGATCCATTCATTCAATGCTTAGACATTTACATTATGTGTAATCCCCTAGTGAATCACAGCCAGCCTCCTGTGCCTTTCTGAATTATTGTAACAACCATCTCTTTACTTGTCTGTGTCTCTTGCTAGACTACACACTACTCCAGGGCTGGGCTGCAGTCTTATCCACTGCCTCTTATTGTATCACAATAGGCACTCCGAAACTGTTGCCAAAAGAATGGTGAGTGGATCCCCTCAAGGAGTTTATAAAATAGTACTAATAGTACTATCGGGGAATTGGTACAGAGTATAAGGCTCAACTGGTAAAGAATCTGCCTGCAATGCAGATTCGATCCCTAGGTTTGATTCCTGGGTTGGGAAGATTCCCTGGAGAAGGGAAAGGCTATCCACTCCAGTATTCTGGCCTAGAAAATTCCATGGACTGTATAGTCCATTGGGTAGCAAAGAGTCGGACACAAATGAGCAACTTTCACTCGTAATATCTATAAAACAAGGTAGAAGCTAATATTTTATTCTGGGATGACTCAGAGGGATGGTACGGGGAGGGAGGAGGGAGGAGGGTTCAGGATGGGGAACATGTGTATACCTGTGGTGGATTCATGTTGATATATGGCAAAACCAATACAATATTGTAAAGTTAAAAAATAAAATAAAAAAATAAAAATAATATATTTAAAACAAAATACAATGATTCTCATTATTAGCAGCCATTATATTCTATAAAGTCACTGTGAACACTCAATTAGCAAATACTAAGCTATGGCTCCCTGAGGAAATATAGGACTATATCTCCAGAGCCTCAGATCACAACATTTTCATCAACTGAAATGCCATTTGCATTATATAGGTTTGTTTGCCAACTTCCTTGTAAAACAAGCCAGTCTCATCAGCACTGAAAATCTGCTTTTCCACATGATTCTCTCCCTGTATAATATTTAGCACGAATCTTTAAAATTATTCTGTGGCTTCTTGACCTGGAGAGCCGCCTTGCCTGCAAGTTTAACATTTTTCATGCCATATCGCCTTTGGAATGCAAGAACCAGCCAAGACAGCACTAGCCAAGAAGGGTTTAACATTTGCCTAACCCTGGGTAACAGGGACCATAAATCTCTTTGGCTCTCAGCCTTACAACAGTGCCATCCATTATGCTTTTCTTATGGGTCATCATCTCATGAATCCATAAATTTAGCTGCTTTTCTCTCTTTTCCATAACTTCATCACATATGAGAGATGTCACTTTAGCACTTTCCAGAGCGGCCTCATTTACAGATCAGTGAAATTCCCCTTCCTGTTTCTGGATGGACTATATTGTTGATTCATTAACAATGAATTCATGGCCAACAGACTATAACTCAACTCTGAACAGAGCTCATCTAACACATGATTTTCCTTATAAGGCAAGTCACAGCTTTCTTGCACTTAGGAAGGCTAGGCAGCACCTCAGCACTAGGCTTGGGACCATCCATTTTAAAGATGAAGCTACTAACAAAAATGTGAGAAACATAGCCTAAAACAAGAAGGCAGAGCATCTCCTTGTTTGACCTCAGCTGGGAATTCACTTGCAGTGATTTAAATTTTTCAGCATTCTGCATACATCCAAAAATGACCTCAAAATCCCTATGAGTGTTGGTTATAGGGTTATAAAGAAATGTTAGTGGGCAGGTGAATTCACAAATGTGAAATCTGAAATGAGGAGCAACTCTACTGTGCAAATGAGATCCAGAGGAGGGAAACTTCTCTCGTGAGGTTATTTTGAGAATCAAATGAGACAAACATATAAAGAACTCAGCACAATGCCTCATGTACAGTCAGTTGTAAGTAAATGCTTATTCTTGGACTGACTAAATGAGGTCACACTCAGAAAGGAGGCAACTTTTGAGCCCCTGATAGATAAGACATGGTGCATGCGTGCATGCTGTTTCTCTAGTCGTGTCTGACTCCTTGTGACCCCATGGATTGTAGCCCTCCAGGTTCCTCTGCCCATTGGATGTTCCAGGCAAGAATACTGGAGTGGGTTGCCATTTTCTTCTCTAGGGGATCTTCCCGACCAGGGATTCGAACCTGTGTCTCTTATGTCTCCTGCATTGGCAGGCGAGTTCTCTACCACAGCACCACCTGGGAAGCCCGATAAGATATAGACATACATTTATAATAAGAATACTCTAGGCAGAGAGAAGAGTATAAGCCAAGGCAGAGTTAGGGCATTAAAGAATATGTGTAGCAGAAATCAAATGGCCACATCTGCCTGAGTCCTAATGTATATAAAGGCACTTGGTAAGAAAGAATTTGAAAGGACTGCCTGAGAACACTTTATAGATTTCCATGAGTCCCACACTGAGAATCTGGAAATAATTCTGCAAGAAGCTTAGGTATTCTTTAAACGGGAAAGTAATGATCAGAGCTGAATTTTCAGGAGAATAAGCTGGTGAAGGTATATGAAATGAATGGTAGGTGTGAGGAGGGGCAGCAATCCAGGAAGACATTCAGAAAGTAAGAGCATCGCTGATTGCAGTAATCATGTAGTAATTTTATGATTTTAGAAGAATAAAATACGAGTAAAAAAAAGGAAGAGAGACGAGGTGTTACAAAAGGAAGTGTTTCCCCAAACTTCTTGATGAAATAAATTATCAGGAGTTCTCAACAATGATACAGATTCCCAGGTTCTGACTCATACCTTGTGGAATCAGAGCCTCCAGGACCGTGGCTTGGGGACTCATATGTCTTACAAGCACGTTCCATTGTTTTTTCCATCGGGGAATTTGGTAACGCTGTCTTGAGAACAGTTCTCCTCACTGGGTAGCTGAGCTACAGTCCAGAGCAATACTCCATCCCCAAACCTAGATCCCATGTCTACAAGAATGGATGTGGACAGAAACTGTATGCTTAGCTCCAGGCTTCACTACCGCCACTTGTTTTGTCAAGCAAGTGTCTGAACCTTCCCAAAGAAGCAAGCATGCTAACTGCCAGGGAGCCCATCGCCATGGGCCTGAGAGTGGTTTCATGAATAAATCAACCTCAGAGAGGAATTTCATTAAAAAGCAATGACACCTGACCATATTAGTTTGAAATAAATTTTATGCTGTCTAAATTCTGAGGACAAACTCATTACTTTACAATTATTTTTTTAAATCCAACTTGCATAAATCTATGAGGAGTTGATATGAACTCCAGCTACTAATTCTGCAGCAGGAATATTAAGTATTTTCTATATTTACACATAAACAAGCAGGTATGAAGAATATAACTTTTTCAAAATTGACTTAGAGTCTACTAATGAACTGTGATGGAGAAGGAAATGGCAACCCGCTCTAGTAGTCTTGTCTGGGAAATCCTATGGACAGAGGAGCCTGGTGAGCTATAGTCCGTGGGGTCGCAAAGAGCCAGACATGACTGATTGACTATACAACAACAATAATGAAGTGTGAAGACCTTTTTCTGATCTGTGATTTAGCCAATTATACAGACCACTAAATGAAAAAAAAAGAAAAGAGTTAAAATTTTCTATTTCTATTAGCAGGATGTTGAAGCTGAAACTCCAATACTTTGGCCACCTGATGCCAAGAGCTGACTTGAAAAGACCCTGATGCTGGGAAAGACTGAAGGCAGGAGGAGAAGGGGACAACAGAGGATGAGATGGTTTGATGGCATCACCAACTCAATGGACATGAGTTTGAGTAAACTCTGGGAGTTGGTGATGGACAAGGAGGCCTGGTGTGCTGCAGTCCATGGGGTTGCAAAGAGTCAGACACGACTTAGTGACTGAACTGAACTGAACTGATTAGCAGGTAATACATATGGTTAAGAAGTCACTGGTAGCCAGTGTATTTTTAAAAGATGCTATTAATGTGTTATTAGGCCAAATTAGTTGAATAGATTACACTATATTGAAGAATCCAATTGAAAATAAACCATGGATTCAAAGCCACTGGGTTAGAATTAATTTATTTTTTAACTTCCTTGATATAATTTATGTACCATTTATTTCCCCCTAAAAGAAAAAAAAATGTCTGAAGTCATATGACATTGAAACCTAAAAACTTTCAAGATAATCTAGCCCAATCTCATTTTGTCATGAAGCAATATGGGGCTCAGACAAATTAAAAGACCCAAGATTGCACAATTCTACACGATTAGTTAAACAAAGAATTTCTTAGTCTACTGAACCACTTAGTCTATTAGCAAAAGCAAATAAATTCTGATAATCACTATAAGCAGTTCCATTTGTATCTTTAAGATAGAATAAGGAGTTAAAAGTAAGCAAATAGTATCTTGTATATATTAATAACAGCCTCACTATAATGAAAGAATGATAGACAACAGTGAAAGTTTGTGTTCAAAAACTTGGAAACATTCTGAACCTCTAATCAAAACTTCATTTTGTGAGCAATTAAAATTAAATATATGCTAAGTGCTTGAGTGTTTAGAGACCAGCAACCGTAGACTCCTAGTACTCACTCACAGATCTCCTCGGTGTCCAAAATTCAGGTGAAGAACTCCATGCCTAAAGAATCCTGGTAAACTCTATGCCTAAAGAATTCTGGTACACTAGCAAAGACCAGGAAAAACATCGCAGTATGTGTGAAAGATTTGTGTAGAGTCTAAAGTAAGCTAGAAACCCCATGCAACCCTGAGACAATCTGTCTCATCCCTTGAAAATCTGTGAAGTTGCATGTATCTGGAGTCTCAGTTGACATGCAGAAGTCTAGCTTGTGGAGTCAATAATAAATAGCACACACATGTGTGTGTGTTAGTTGCTCAGCCATGTCCAGCTCTTTGAAACCCCATGGACTGTAGCCCGCCAAGCTTCTCTGTCCATGGAATGCTCCAGGCGAGAATACTGGAGTGGATTGTCATTCCCTTCTCTAGAAGAACTCCCCAACCCAGGGACTAAACCCTGGCCCCCTGCATCGGAGGTAGATTCTTTACCGTTTGAGCTACAGGGAAGTCCTGTAGCACACACACATATACCCCAAATATTCATTTGCAATCACTAATCTACACAGAAACAAGGTATTTGCTGTAATAAAAGCTTGAAACTGTTCAGTCTTGGGGTTCAGATACCCCAGCTCTTCATGAAGGAACAGAAGTAAAGATGCAATGGAGACCAAAGTGAAGGCAGGAATCAAAAAGAAAATTGCCTGGAAGAGCAGATCAGCAGCAAGGCCTCAGGGGTCACAAGGAGAAGTGATTTCAGACGGTGGCTGATTCTTTTCTTTTTAATTGAAGTATAGTTGAGTTCTGCCTCATGAATCACGACCTTGAGGTGGCAAAAGGGCTTGCATAACTCAACGAAGCTATGAGCTATGTCACCCTGCTTATTTAACTTCTATGCGACATGAAGGTGAAAGAGGAGAGTGGAAAAGCTGGCTTAAATCTCAACATTAAAAACAAATTCAAAAAATTAAGATCATGGCATCTGATCCCATCACTTCATGGCAATAGAAGGGGGAAAGGTGGAAGCAGTGACCGATTTTATTTTCTGGGGGTCCAAAATCACTATGGACAGTGAATGCAAGCTTGAAATTAAAAGACACTTACTCCTTGGAAGAACAGCTATGACAAACCTAGACAGCATTATTTAAAAGCAGAGACATCACTTTGCCAATAAAGGTCCATATAGTCAAAGCTATGGTTTTTCCATTAATCATGTACAGATATGAGATTTGGACCATAGAGAAGGCTGAGCACTGAAGAATTGATGTTTTTGAATTGTGGTGCTGGAGATTCTTGGAAGCCCCTTGGACAACAAGGAGATCAAGCCAGCAATTCTAAAGGAAGTCAACTCTGAATATTCATTTGAAGGACTGATGCTGAAGCTCCAATATGTTAGCCATCTGATAGGAAGAGCTGACTCATTGAAAAGATTGAAGGCAAAAGGAGAAGGGGGCTGCAGAGAATGAGCTAGTTAGACAGCATCACCAACTCAATGGACATGAATTTGAGCAAACTCTGGGAGATAGTGAAGGACAGGGTAGCCTGACATTCTACAGTCCATGGGGTAGTAAAAATTCAGACATGACTTAGCAACTAAACAGCAACAACTACAAATAGTTGATTTGCAATGTTGTATTATTTTCAGGTCTATGGCAAAATTATTTAGTTATACATATATTTATTATTTTTCATATTATTTTTCCTTAGAGGTTATTACAAGATACTGAGTGTAGTTCCCTGGGCTAAACAGTAAGACCTTGCTGTTTATCTATTCTATATCAATATATAGTAGCATGTATCTGCAAATCCCAAACTCCTAATTTATCCTCTCTCACTCTTTTTCCCTTTAGTAACCATACATTTCTAAGTCAGTGAGACTATTTTTGCTTTAATTTGTATCATTTTCTGATTCTACACGTAAGCGATATCATCTGATATTTGTCTTTCTGATTCTTGGACCCGTCTGAACTCAGCTGTCCTGGCAGGATGTGTGATCCTGCGGGAAAAGGAGCCTTATGTGAGAATGGGAGGAACTCTTACACCAAACGCTGCAGCAAGGCAGGGCTGTGACACACACCAAGCCCATCCTGCCCCAATTAAGTGCCACACAGAAGGGGAAGGATTTTTCCACCTCGTGCCATGGGGTTGGGGGAGGGTGTGATGGGTGCTGATAGAGTTAGTGAACAGGAAGAAGCAGAAGGGGTCTGGGTCTCATGGGGGGCAGAGATCCATGCAGAACAAGCAAAACCAGTTGGAGCCGCAGCAGCACTAATTGGTGTGGCAGAGTTCAAAATAAGAGTAACTTGTAACTCAGACCCATGGGCACAGGTAAAGACACCCCTTGGAGATGCCCAGAAATACTTGAAGGAAGGGTCTTAACATCAGCAAGGGCTCAGATTGAGAGTGTGTGTGTAGACAAGAGTGTGTACATCTGTGTGTGTATGTACATGTGTGTACAGTAACTTATAAGTGAGCAACCACAGATTCCCTCTGCTTCAGTTTCTTTCTTGGGTCCAAATTCTTCCTCCTGGTTTCCTTTTTCCGTGCATCCTGATCCAAAATGCCTAAGAGACAGGCTGGGGAGCAGAATCCTCTACCGTATAGGGCTCTGACTTTGGACAATTGTTTTAACCTTTCTGTGTCTTCACATTCAAGTATTAATGTTAATATAACTCCATTTACACAAACCTGCTTTTAAGACTTTGAGGCATTCAGTTAGCGTATGCTAGGAAAATGTTTTCTGCTGTGGTTTTGGCGCTGAAATCATTTTCTCTGATAGTTAATCCCTCCCATCCCCTTCTCTGCCCATGTCCTATTTCTCAGAGAATCTGTACCAACAGTTCTCCTGAGTGGGCAGCTGTACAGTCATGCCCACCTGCTCAGTTCCAGCTATTTCATCCAAGTGTTCACCTAACTGAAGCATCAGATTCTCTTCCAGCATCCTGAAATGCAATTCAAAGCCAGATCAGACTATGACATGCACATAAAGTGATACAAAGAGTCAGGTCTGGGACATGCAAAGAAGGGCCATTTTGCAAAACCAGAGAACAATGATGCAAGCAGAGAAGAAAGCAGAGTTGTGTGAACACAGCCTGTGAGAGAGAAAGGAGAGGAAGTAGGCTGCACTTATTACTACTGTCTCAGCAAGGTAGTCCTGTATATTTTCAAATGATGTGCACAAGTTTGTAAGCTTGCCTGAGTGACATTCTAGTTCTTGGCACCTGTGCTAGTCTGTTTGGATTGCTATAACAAGAATACCATACTCTGGGTAGCTTAAACTATGAACATTTATTTCTCACAGTTCTGAAAACTGGAAAGTCCAAAGATCAAGGTGTTGGCAAATTCCGTATCTGGTGAGGACCTGCTTCCTGGTTCATAGATGGCTGTGTTCTCACTGTGTCTTCCCATGGAAGAAAAAGTGAGCAATGTCTTTCAGGTCTCTTTTAAGAAGTATCTCTCTCAGATCTCTTTTAAAAGGCCACTAACCCATTTATGAGGGCTCTGCCTATCTAACCTAATCCCACCCCTTAATATCATTGCATTTTGGATTAGAATTTCAACAGATATATTTTAGGAGGCTACAAACTTTCAGCACTGAAGAATCCCAGGTGAAATAATTCCTCCCACAGGAATTCAGATAGGTGAGTACTTCTCCAAATGTCATCTTTGCATAAGACGTGATCACAGACAAAACCAGAAGCCAGGTCCCAGATTGTCCCAACTTCTCCACAGCTGTTGCTATTGAAACAGTATGAGGTATTGAGCTCCAGATCACCTCATAGAGCAGTAGGTAGAAATAATTCTTGCTGGTGTTGTTGTTATTTATTTGCTGTTGTGTCTGACTCTCTGTAACCCATGGACTATAGCCCGCCAGTCTTCTCTGTCCATAGGCTTTCCTAGGCAAGAATACTGGCATAAGTTACCATTTCCTCCTCCAAGGTAGAAATAATAATGCTCTCTAATTCAGGTTGGAAAGACTGCACTTTCTTTGATGTGACTCTGTACATCTTCAAACCAAATTACCTACCAAAATCTCCCCTTAGTTTTGTACTTTAAAGTTATCTTTTAATTATGTTTAAAACTGAATTGTAAATAGCTATGGAAAAAATTACATCTCAAAATTCTCATTTTTAACCTTTAAGCTAAGAAATTACCTATAAATGAGAAAAAAATATGAAAGCAACTGTAATGACACATTGTTCCTGTTTTGACTTGCTAGAGTAACATTCACAGTCTGTTAACTAGAAATAATGAGGGAATTTCTTCAGAGACTAAACCTAAGTGCTCTTTCTGCCATCTCTAAGTTTTGGTGGCCCATTATATATGTACATGAGTTTGTGTGTGTGTGTGTGTGTGTGTGTGTGTGTGTGTGTGTGTGTGTGTACATGATGCATGCATGGTAAAAGCTATGAGTGAGCAGGCACAAATCCTCTCTGCTTCATAGGTTCTTTCTCTGGTTCAAACTCTTCCTCCTGCCTGCATCCTGCCTGCAACCCTGGTGCAAGATACTTGAAAGAAGATGCTCAGGGTCAGAATGCTGGCTTCTAATTCTGGCTCTACTATACGGGGCTATGACTCTAGGCAATTGTTTTCACTTTTATGTGCCTCTGTTTTCTCATCTGTAAAATAAGAATAAAATAGTATCTATTTCATAATTTGTAAAGATTAAATAAGTAGATATAAAACTCTTAAAACCATGCTTAGTACTAAATAATCAAAAATCCTATATGTTATTAGTCATACTCCTTAGTTACTAGAAAAGTAGTTTCTTTTTTTAATATAAATTTATTTTAATTGTAGGCTAGTTACTTTACAATATTGTATTGGTTTTGCCATACATCAACATGAATCCACCACAGGTATACACATGTTCCCTATCCTGAATCCCCCACCCTCCTCCCTCCCCGTACCATCCCCAAGCATTCAGTATCATGCATCGAACCTGGACTGGCGATTATGATATTATACATGTTTCAATGCCATTCTCCCAAATCATCCAACCCTCTCCCTCTCCCATAGAGTCCAAAAGACTGTTCTATACATCTGTGTCTCTTTTGCCATCTTGCTTACAGGGTTATCATTATTCCTTATATATGCGTTAGTAGTATACTGTATTGGTGTTTTTCTTTCTGGCTGACTTCACTCTGTATAATAGGCTCCAGTTTCATCCACCTCATTAGAACTGATTCAAATGTATTCTTTTTAATGGCTGAGTAATACTCCATTGTGTATATGTACTACAGCTTTCTTATCCATTCATCTGCTGATGGACATCTAGGTTGTTTCCATGTCCTGGCTATTATAAACAGTGCTGTGATGAACATTGGGGTACATGTGTCTCTTTCAATTCTGGTTTTCTCAGTGTGTATGCCCAGCAGTGGGATTGCTGGGTCATAAGGCAGTTCTATTTCCAGTTTTTGAAGGAATCTCCACACTGTTCTCCATAGTGGCTGTACTAGTTTGCATTTCCACCAACAGTGTAAGAGGGTTCCCTTTTCTCCACACCCTCTCCAGCATTTATTCCTTGTAGACTTTTGGATAGCAGCCATTCTGACTGGCATGAAATGGTACCTCATTGTGGTTTTGATTTGCATTTCTCTGATAATGAGTGATGTTGAGCATCTTTTCATGTGTTTGTTAGACTTTGGAGAAATGTCTGTTTAGTTCTTTGGCCCATTTTTTGATTGGGTCGTTTATTTTTCTGGAATTGAGCTGCAGGAGTTGCTTGTATATTTTTGAGATTAGTTGTTTGTCAGTTGCTTCATTTGCTATTATTTTCTCCCATTCTGAAGGCTGTCTTGTCACCTTGCTTAGAGTTTCCTTTGTTGTGCAGAAGATTTTAATTTTAATTAGGTCCCATTTGTTTATTTTTGCTTTTATTTCCAATATTCTGGGAGGTGGGTCATAGAGGATCCTGCTGTGATTGATGTCGGAGAGTGTTTTGCCTATGTTCTCCTCTTAGAGTTTTATAGTTTCTGGTCTTACATTTAGATCTTTAATCCATTTTGAGTTTATTTTTGTGTATGGTGTTAGAAAGTGTTCTAGTTGCATTCTTTTACAAGTGGTTGACCACTTTTCCCAGGACCACTTGTTAAAGAAATTGTCTTTTCTCCATTTTATATTCCTGCCTCCTTTGTCAAAGATAAGGTGTCCATAGGTGCATGGATTTATCTCTGGGCTTTCTATTTTGTTCCATTGATCTATATTTCTGTCTTCGTGCCAGTACCATACTGTCTTGATGACTGTGGCTTTGTAGTAGAGCCTGAAGTCAGGCAGGTTGATTCCTCCAGTTCCATTCTTCTTTCTCAAGATTGCTTTGGCTATTCAAGGTTTTTTGTATTTCCATACAAATTGTGAAATTATTTGTTGATCGGAAGAATTAATATAGTGAAAATGAGTATACTACCCAAAGCAATCTATAGATTCAATGCAATCCCTATCAAGCTACCAACGGTATTTTTCACAGAGCTAGAAAAGTAGTTTCTTCTCTGTCTGAGTCCAAGACCTATCCCTCAATTTCAGGGTGAAATTGCTCTGCTTATTGGTGAAATCCCGACTCCATAACCCAGAACTTAACAAAAGACTTTCTGGTTTAAGATCTGCTATAAGGATCCACTAGGCCCCAAGAGCACATCCTCTCAGGGATACTGTTAAGATTTTATAACCAGAGCCCTGTTTCATGTAGGCCCCACGTTGCAGATTATCTCCCTTTTTTCTCAAGAGTTCCATCTTCTCTGCTTCTGAACCCTGAAAAGCATCTTCACTCTCCTGAAGGCTCCATCCTCTCCTGGGAAAGGTTCCATCTGCTCCTACAAGAAATGAGCAAGCATTTTGGAAGCCATGTCCACAGTCTATCCTGCCCTAGCATGGATTCTCTGGTGCCATCCTGGCATACTCAGAAGGTCCCATCTACATTTCCATCCATAGAGCTTTTAGGGAAATTTGAAGGTGGCATATCATGTGCAAGGAGAAATTGTTTAGGAAGCAACAGCAATGTCAGTATGCCTGAGGCACAGTTCTTAATAGCTCAGATCAAGGAGCTTAACCTTTAACTGGTTGTCCATAAGTAGGTGGTGAAAGATTTTAGTCAGAATAGAGTCATCATCAAATCTGCATTTGAGAAATATTACCCTGATTGCAGATGGGGAAAGTGAAAGGAGAGGAAGTAACCAAATAATTGGAGGATAAGTAGATGGCAATTTTCAAAACCACCACTGACACATGGTAACAAATGACTTCAAGGATGGAGAAGAGGGTCCAGTTTTAAGAACACATTTGTGAGGACTTGAATTTTGAGTTCTTGAAGATGGTGAGAGGAAAGAGTAAATCTAAGATGATTCTAAAGATTCTGGCTTGGCAACCGGAATAGAGATGTCTAGCCTTTAAATAAAGCAAGCCTGCGGGAGGAAGACAAAGGACATGAAAACCAGTTCAGCTGGGGACATGTTCCCTGGAATGTTCATTTTAAGTACTCGCAGGCATCTAAGTGATCTTGTCTACTAGGCACTTTGAAGATCAGGTCTGGCACTCAAGAGGAAAGTCCAGAGATGCAGATTGGTATAATCTACCATCATACATAAGTCTGAAGCCCTAGGAGTTATGAGACCAACCAAACACATTAATCAAAAGGAGTATATAACATAAAAAGAAGAGGAAAAAATGGAACCCTAAGGAATATCAGCATTTAAGGAACGTGCAAAGGAAGATAGATACTGGGAAGGAAATTAAAATGGTGAGAATAATAGCTGCAAGACTGGGCATCCTTGTCTTGTTCCTGATCTTGGAGGAAATGCTTTCAGCTTTCCATCATTGAGTATGGTGTTAGCTATGGGTTTGTCATATGTGGCCTTTATTATGTTGAAGTATATTCTCTCTATCTATGCTCACTTTCTGGAAACTATTTATCATAAAATGAATTTTGAATTTTATCAAAAAGCATTTGCTTTTTCTGCATCTATTGAGATGATCATGTGGTTTTTATTTTTCATTTTGTTGATGTGATGTATCACATTGATTGATTTGTAGATATTGAAAAATCCTTGCATCCTTGTGATAAATCCAACTATATAATGACATATGATCTTCTTAATGTACTGATGGAGTCAGTGTGCTCATATTTTGTTGAGAATTTTTGCATCTATATTCATCTGTGATATTGACCTGTAGCTTTCTTTTTTGTGATATCTTTAAATGCTTTTGTTATCAAGGTGATGGTGGCCTCATAGAATGAGTTGAATATGTTCCTTCCTCTGCAATTTTTTGGAATAGTTTCAACAGTACAGGTGTTAACTCTTCTCTAAAAGTTTGTTAGAATTCACCTGTGAAGCCATCTGATTTGGACTTTTGTTTCTTGGGAGTTTTTAAATTGCTGATTCAATTTCAGTACTCGTAATTGGTCTGTTCATATTTTCTATTTCTTTCTGGGGAGAGGGTACAGAGAAAAGGGAACCCTACATTGTTGGTGGGAATTTAAATTGGTGCAGCTACTATGGAAAATAATACAGAGGGCCCTTTAAAACTAAAAACAGAGCTGAGCTACCATATGAGCCAGCAACCCCATTCCTGTACATATATCTGGAAAAGACAAAGACTCTAATATGAAAAGATAAATGTGCCCCAATGTTCAAGCAGCATTATTAACAATAGCCAAGACATGGAAGACACGGAAGCAACCTGAGTGCCCACTGACAAACAATAGGCTTAAGAAGATGCACTATATATATATATTATATATATATAAACATATATACATATATATGTTATATATAATTATATATAACATATATACGTATATAACATATATATATGTATACATATATATACATATATATGTATATATGTTAATACATATATACATAATACATATACATATACATACATATAATACATATATACATATATTTATTATACATATAACATATATACATATATGGTATATATAATTATACATATATATATTATACATATATACATATATATGTATATATGTGTGTGTGTATATATGTGTATATATATACACATATATATATGTTGCTGCAAATGACACTACTTCTTATGGCTGAGCAATATTATATTGTATATATGTATAATTGTATATATGTATATGTATATATGTATACATGTATATATATGTGTATATATATGTATATATATGTATGTATACATATATATACACACACATATATGTATATATGTGTATATATAAACATATATACATATATAACATATATATGTATATATGTGTATATATTAACATATTAACATATATGTATATATGTTATATATAATTATACATATATACAATATAATATTGTTCAGCCATAAGAAGTAGTGTCATTTGCAGCAACATGTATGGACTTAGAGATTATCATGCTAAGTGAAGTAAGTCAGACAGAGAAAGACAAATATGATATCACTTATATGTTGAATCTAAAATATGATACAAATGAACTTATGTACAAAACAGAAATAGACTCAAACATGGAAAAGAAGCATGTAGTTACCAAAGAGGAAAGGAGGAGGAATAAAAGAGGAGTTTGGAATTAACAGATACGTATTCAGTTCAGTTCAGTTCAGTCACTCAGTCGTGTCCAACTCTTTGCGACCCCATGGACTGCAGCACACCAGGCTCCCCTGTCCATCACCAACTCCCAGAATTTACCCAAACCCATGTCCATTGAGTTGGTGATGCCATCCAACCATCTCATCCTCTGTTGTCCCCTTCTCCTCCTGCCCTCAATCTTTCCCAGCTTCAGGGTCTTTTTAAAATGAGTCAGCTCTTCACATGAGGTTGCCAAAGAATTGGAGTTTCAGCTTCAACATCAGTCCTTCCAATGAACACTCAGGACTGATCTCCTTTAGGAGGGACTGGTTGGATCTCCTTGCAGTCCAAGGGACTCTCAAGAGTCTTCTCCAATACTACAATTCAAAAGCGTCAATTCTTCGGCACTTAGCTTTCTTTATAGTCCAACTCTCACATCCATACATGACTACTGGAAAAACCATAGCCTTGACTAGATGGACCTTCGTTTGCAAAGTAATGTCTCTGCTTTTGAATATGCTGTCTAGGTTGGTCATAACTTTCCTTCTAAAGAGTAAATATCTTTTAATTTCATATCTGCAATCACCATCTGAAGTGATTTGGGGGTAAAAAAAAATAAACTCTGTCACTGTTTCCACTGTTTCCCCATCTATTTGCCATGAAGTGATGGGACCGGATGCCATGATCTTAGTTTTCTGAATGTTGAGCTTTAAGCCAACTTTTTCACTCTCCTCTTTCACTTTCATCAAGAGGCTTTTTAGTTCTTCTTCACTATCTGCCATAAGGGTGGTGTCATCTGCATATCTGAGGTTATTGATATTTCTGCCAGCAATCTTGATTGCAGCTGTGCTTCATCCAGCCCAGTGCTTCTCATGATGTACTCTGCATAGGAGTTAAATAAGCAGGGTGACAATATACAGCCTTGATTGACTCCTTTTCCTATTTGGAACCAGTCTGCTGTTCCATGTCCAGTTCTAACTGTTGCTTCATGACCTGCATACAGATTTCTCAAGAGGCAGGTCAGGTGGCCTGGTATTCCCATCTCATTCAGAATTTTTCACATTTTATTGTAATCCACACAGTCAAAGGCTTTGGCATAGTCAATAAAACAGAAATAGATGTTTTTCTGGAATTCTCTTGCTTTTTCAATGATCCAGCAGAAGTTGGCAATTTGATCTCTGGTTCCTCTATCTTTTCTGAAACCAGTTTGAACATCTGGAAATTCATGATTCACGTATTGCTGAAGCCTGGCTTGGAGAATTTTGAACATTACTTTACTAGCATGTGAGATGAGTGCAATTGTGTGGTAGTTTGAGCATTCTTTAGCATTGCCTTTACTTTGGATTGAAATGAACACTGACCTTTTCCAGCCCTGTGGCCACTGCTGAGTTTTCCAAATTTGCTGATATATTGAGTGCAGCATTTTCATAGCATCATCTATTTGGATTTGAAATAGCTCAACTGGAATTCTATACCTCCACTAGCTTTGTTCATAGTGATGCTTCCTAAGGCCCACTTGACTTTGCATTCCAGGAGTCTGGCATATAAAATAGATAACCAAAAAGGACCTACTGTATAGCACAGGGAACTATATTCAGTATCTTGTAACAATCTATAATAGAAAAGAATCTTAAAAAGAGTATGGAAAGAGTAACACGGAAACTTACATTACCATATGTAAAATAGATATCCAATGGGAACTTGCTGTATGGCTCAGGAAACTCAAACAGGGACTCTGCATCAACCTAGAAGGGTGGGATGGGGAAGGAGATGGGAGGGAGGTCAAAAGAGAGGGAATATATGTATACCTATGTTGCAGTTTGACAGAAAACAACAAAATTCTGTAAAGCATTATCCTTCAATTAAAAAATAAATAAAAATTTTTAAAAAGAATATACATGTATGTGATTGAATCACTGCTGTGCATCTGAAACTAACACGACACTGTCAATCAACTATATTTCAATAAAAATTGGAAAAAATAAACAACCAGGGGAAAGCAGTGTCTCAACAGTCAAGAGAAGACCAACTTCAGTAAGGAAGTGGTCAGAAGTATAAAATGTCACCAGTCAAGTAAAACAAGATTGGGGTTATAAAAAATGGCGTTGAATTTGAAAATTAGGTGAGGAAATTAGAAACCTCAGGTTTCACAGCTTAGTGATCCTCTCTAAAGTAGAGGACAGAAGTGGGGTTCAAATTCTCAAACAATTGAGTTAGTTTCAACATTAGTTTGTTACCAAAGATATTTGATAACTGGAAACTTCAGACCATGTGTATGTATATATGTGCAGAGAAAGTCGTGGTGAAAGTGCACACCCAGTGTGATGCCAGGCTGGTCTCTTCCCAGGAGTCTAGTGAGCTCAGAGTAGAGTCATTGACTATATGCCTTGCTGTTGACATTTGGTGCTCAGAATCCAAAATTGTAAATAATGAGGAATAATGGCTACCTCTTAAAAAATAAAAATTCTGGGTGCCATACCAGCTGGACAAGGAACTCACTCAGAGTAGAAAAAGTGGAGTGCCACAGCAAGAAAAGCGTATATGTTTAATATTAGAGAGGGTTACATGTATAAAAGTGAGAACTGGAGCTGGGATACATCAAGAACAAGTCAAATAAAAGCACTCGACAAATTAGGAACTAATAAGGAATTGGTGTGCATGGCACCAGTAAAAGTGCCCTTAACATCAAAGAGCAGAAGACTTGGTCTCCACATCTTGGCAGTGACTGGAGGAGACAATATCCAGAACACCACAGAAATCGGTGAGAACTGAAGTCACAGAAGAGGGCCAGTGTTAACCGTGGTACTAAAACGTAAGTCACAATTTGATACTCTACAAATGCAGAACACCTCTGATTGTCTCTCATAAACCTATTAGATACCCTATATGGATGGTGAAACAAGAAGCAAGTGACTTCTCTGGCAAGGACTATAGTTCAGATAGGGCTTCCTTGGTGGTTCACACGGATGGTAAAGAATCTGCCTGCAATGCAGGAGACCTGGGTTTGATCCCTGGGTTGGGAAGATGCCCTGAAGAAGGAAATGGCAGCCCACTCCAGCATTCTTACCTGGAAAATTCCAAGGACAGAGGAGCCTGGCGGGCTACAGTCCATGGGGTCGCAAAGAGTTGGCCAGATATACTAGAAATATAGCTGTTTTATTAAATCACCATCAGGCTGCTGCTGTCCAGGCAAATGTGTGTCCCCTGTATAAATATATATTCATCCATTCGGCAAAATTGAGCCCTACATGGAGCCGAACACTATGGGTCAGTGTGTAGGTTCTTCTGTGAAGACACAAAATGCCTGCATTACCTACTTTAGCATCCCAAGGACATCACCCTATACATGATCCCTGAACTCAAGAAGCTTAAGATTAGCTCAGAAGGAAAATGTGTATGAATGCAAAGAGAGAGGTAGAAGGAAGTGCAATTAGGGACCAGAATTTTAGTTTGAGAGATAAAGAATTGGACAATGAAAACAAGGAGACTTTATGTAGTACTTGGCACATTGTAAACACACGGTAAATGATTGCTATTCTTAATATTATACAGTGTGCTCATTCTGGGCAACTCCTCCAATAATAGACTGTCTTGGGGGAAATCCTAAAGCTTTCAGAGAGCTCTGTAATCTGCCACACATCTGGCTTCAGATACAGTTTCAACCTTTTTAATAGAACATAATGTAGTCTCTTCAGGCCAGCACAGTGTTTTTAAGACAGATGGTTTCGATCAGTTATTTTATTATTCAAAAGTCTGCCCCTCAACAGGAATCCATAGAAGTTTAAACTGAAGATGAGTAGTCATTCTCAGCCAGAGTCATCCCCATCTTGAAAAATACCTCTTCTCATGTTTTGGTTACACTTTCCTTTGATGGACAAACAGCTCCAGCTGTTTCAACCCTTAAAGTTGCCTCAAGCCTTGCCCAGGCAGGCTGTCCTTCCCACTCTTCCTACAGAGCACAGCGATCTGCATTCAGCCCCTGAAGGGTAGAGAGGGCCTCTGTTTTCCCTCTGATCTTATACAAATTATTTTCAGTAAATATAAATATTCTTTTTTTAATATAAATTTATTTATTTTAATTGGAGGCTATTTTCTTTAGAATATTGTATTTGTTTTGCCATACATCAACATGAATCCGCCACGGGATTCTGCAGATCTGTGGATCTCATTCACCCAGCAAAAGGAAATACTCAGTATTTGAGTATTGAGTACAGTTTTTATAAAACAGAAAATCTAACATAGTTGAATATACACATTTTTTTGGATGAACAGAAGAAAGTTCATTGATAGAGCTGGAACTCTTCCCAAATTCATACTGACAACGTTCCATAGTATCACCAAAACACTGTTGTTAATTTCTTTTTATTTGTTTTCATATACAGTGTTTTGATTTGGTTTAAGTTGGTTTTTGAGGAATAGTTTCAGTTTATGTAACCTTCACTTATTCAAGATCACAGCCAGTTTGCAATCCAACAACCAGATGGTAATTGACTCCTTGGTGAAGGACAGTCTGTTTGGAATATTGTCATAAAGACAGATCCAGTGTCACAAACACCAAGACAAAGTTCCCTCCAAATGAAAGGCCAGTTGCTGCATTTCTCAATCTATCAGATGTGGTAGCCTCCATGTTGTAGTTACATCATTATATCTTCTTTTTCACTCATTTGTTACTTAAGATTGAAAGATTTAAGATTGAAAATATATACCGTCAACTATCCTTGAACCTGAGAGACAGACCTTGGTTCTCATTATTCCAGTGGAACTGTATAAGCTGTCTTAGAAGATGCCCAATAGCATATATTAACCATGTCAGTGACAACCTTGGAGAAAAATTCATTTTTCTTGCCAACAGTAATCCTACTGGGAATAGCTTTCTGGCTTAGGTAAAAATAATAGTTAATTTCATCAATCATCACACCTCCTATTCAGATTTTATACACGTACAATCTCTACAAAGGGAAAGAACTTGAGGGGAAGGAGCTTGGCTATCTTCAAAGTTTGTGTCCTGGGCACCTGGGTTCCTCCCTTCCAATAACATTTGCATCCTCTTAACTTCAGCCAGCTGCTCCCATGGCCATCCCTGAAGATGGCTGCTCAGTTTACAAAATGTATAACCCTACATTTTTAAAGTATAATCACCTCTTTTCTCCCATCATCCTCTTCTAACAAAGCTTGTTCTTCATCTTCATGAGAATCTCTCAGTCAGAAGAACTATTAACCTGCAGTCCTTGACCCCCTAAATGAATTTCAGGGGGTCTTTAGATTCCATGCAGATTCTTCTCCTGAGCTGCAGTTCTCTGCTAGAGAAAATTATACATCCATGCAAATTAGAGCCACCACAATGCATGGGTGACTCAGAGTGACGCCCAGCAGTCCTCATTCCTTCTGGGTCAGTTTGCTGCATCTCACTCCACCTAACAGATGTGCAAGCCTCACCACCTTGCTGCCGCCACCAAATTGCCAGTCTTCTCTTTCTTTCCCATGACCTAGTTGCTGCCACTTCACCCCATCCTTACACTTGGGTATTATGTGCCCAATTTGCCTTCCTCAACTCCTGTCCCAGGGGAAGAAACATTAAACTTCTCTAAATAAGAAGAGTAGAAAGACCCCTGGTGGTGGTGATCATCTCCAAGACATCATGTTCATGATAATAGCTGTGGTTACCCCATAGGGTAGGATGGACCTCTACCCCAAATTTCCTTCAAATGTCGAGACTGAAGCTGCCACACATACACCAAAACGGTATGAAAAGTTTGATGTCTCGCTTTCAGGGCAGAGTAGCGTAGGGCTCTCAGAATTTCCAAAAATGGCTTGAAAGAGCAGGGAGAGGAGGCTGGCACCAGTGTCACGTGATTTAGAGGTTGGGCTGGATGTGAGGGCTCCCCTGCATGGGCTTGGACCTCCCACAGCACCAAAGGAGGGAGCTCCCCACATTTCTTGCCCAGATGTGGGGCAGAATGAGAATGGGAAGTAGTTGAGCTGAAAAGCTGTCAGTGAACAAAAGTGAAGTCAAACTTTTCCTTACACTCTCCAGGAAGAACTGGATTTGAATCCTAGATCTATTACTTACTAGTTGGATGACCCTAAAAAAGTGATTTAACCATTCTAAGCAAATCTCTACACCAATTATAGGAGGCTAATAACAGAAAGAAAGAAAAAGGAGAGAGAGGAAGGAAGGAAGGAAGGAACTTCCCACTGTATTGAAAGAATTAAGTGAGATAAGTATGCTTGTGTGTTTGCCTGTCCGCTCAGTCATGTCTGACTCTTTGTGATCCCCATGGACTGTAGCCCACCAGGCTTCTCTGTCCATGGAATTCTCCAGGCAAGAAAACTGGAGTGGGTTATCATGCCCTCCTCTGAGGGATCTTCCAAATTCAAGGATAGAACCCGAGCCTCCTGCATCTCTTGATTTGCAGGCTGATTCTTTACCCACTGAGCCACCAGAAAAGCCCCTTTAGAAGCTTATCCTCTCCAAAGCTAGCCTTTTGCCACATGCCTGGATTGCTCACGCCTCCTCTAAGGTTATGCTCTGTCACTTATCATCTCTTTCTCCTGGATCTTCAATTTCTTCCTCTCCACTGGACCCTTGCAGAGTGCCCACATGTCCACAGGCACTTCTTTCAATAAATTTTAAGAACAGACTCCTAACTACCCCTCATGTACCCATGCCACCGATTACATTCTTTTTGGTGCTCCAGAAATGTTAGTGTTGCCCTTAGCATCTCCTTTCTGCACTCCAAACATGTAATCAGCCACCTAATTTTGTGGATTCCAGCTCAGAAATTTCTCCCAACTCATTTATCTCTAACTCTCCTACCAGTGCTTTGTCTAATATCTCTTTATTTCTCATGGACTGATTAGTCTCTGACGAAAGAGTTCCAAGATCCCAATTTAGCTTCCATAACTACTCTGTTAAAAATATCTGTTGTTTTTTTTTTTTTTCAATTATATGAAAAACTGCTTACTTTATAATAAAGAGTGGGGAGGAAACCCTTATAAATAGGAGAAGACTGGAAAGAAGTAAAATAAGATGTTATCAGCGATTCTCTTTGGTGGTAAGGTAATATTTTTTTCTTTGTATTTTTGTATATTTTCCAAATCTCTTATAATGTGCATGTATTACTTTCATCAACATTATTTAAAATAACAAATTTCACTGACTTTCTCGTGATTATTTTTATTTTTTTATTTTTTGGCTTTGCAACATTCTTTTATGTTTATTTTTTTTTCTAATTTTATTTTATTTTTAAACTTTACATAATTGTATTAGTTTTGCCAAATATCAAAATGAATCCGCCACAGGTATACATGTGTTCCCCATCCCGAACCCTCCTCCCTCCCCATACCATCCCTCTGGGCCGTCCCAGTGCACCAGCCCCAAGCATCCAGCATCGTGCATCAAACCTGGACTGGCAACTCGTTTCCTACATGATATTTTACATGTTTCATTGCCATTCTCCCAAATCTTCCCACCCTCTCCCTCTCCCACGGAGTCCATAAGACTGTTCTATACATCAGTGTCTCTTTTGCTGTCTCGTACACCGGGTTATTGTTACCATCTTTCTAAATTCCATATATATGCGTTAGTATACTGTATTTATGTTTTTCCTTCTGGCTTACTTCACTCTGTATAATAGGCTCCAGTTTCATCCACCTCATTAGAACTGATTCAAATGTATTCTTTTTAATGGCTGAGTAATACTCCATTGTGTATATGTACCACTGCTTTCTTATCCATTCATCTGCTGATGGACATCTAGGTTGCTTCCATGTCTTGGCTATTATAAACAGTGCTGCGATGAACATTGGGGTACACGTGTCTCTTTCCCTTCTGGTTTCCTCAGTGTGTATGCCCAACAGTGGGGTTGCTGGATCATAAGGCAGTTCTATTTCCAGTTTTTGAAGGAATCTCCACACTGTTGTCCATAGTGGTTGTACTAGTTTGCATTCCCACCAACAGTGTAAGAGGGTTCCCTTTTCTCCACACCCTCTCCAGCATTTATTATTTGTAGACTTTTGGATCGCAGCCATTCTGACTGGTGTGAAATGGTACCTCATAGTGGTTTTGATTTGCATTTCTCTGATAATGAGTGATGTTGAGCATCTTTTCATGTGTTTGTTAGCCATCTGTATGTCTTCTTTTTTTTTCTCTCTCTAATTTTATTTTATTTTTAAACTTTACATAATTGTATTAGTTTTGCCAAATATCAAAATGAATCCGCCACAGGTATACATGTGTTCCCCATTCCGAACCCTCCTCCCTCCTCCCTCCCCATACCATCCCTCTGGGCCGTCCCAGTGCACCAGCCCCAAGCATCCAGCATCATGCATCGAACCTGGACTGGCAACTCGTTTCCTACATGATATTTTACATGTTTCATTGCCATTCTCCCAAATCTTCCCACCCTCTCCCTCTCCCACAGAGTCCATAAGACTGTTCTATACATCAGTGTCTCTTTTGCTGTCTCGTACACCGGGTTATTGTTACCATCTTTCTAAATTCCATATATATGCGTTAGTATACTGTATTTATGTTTTTCCTTCTGGCTTACTTCACTCTGTATAATAGGCTCCAGTTTCATCCACCTCATTAGAACTGATTCAAATGTATTCTTTTTAATGGCTGAGTAATACTCCATTGTGTATATGTACCACAGCTTTCTTATCCATTCATCTGCTGATGGGCATCTAGGTTGCTTCCATGTCTTGGCTATTATAAACAGTGCTGCGATGAACATTGGGGTACACGTGTCTCTTTCCCTTCTGGTTTCCTCAGTGTGTATGCCCAGCAGTGGGGTTGCTGGATCATAAGGCAGTTCTATTTCCAGTTTTTTAAGGAATCTCCACACTGTTCTCCATAGTGGCTGTACTAGTTTGCATTCCCACCAACAGTGTAAGAGGGTTCCCTTTTCTCCACACCCTCTCCAGCATTTATTATTTGTAGACTTTTGGATCGCAGCCATTCTGACTGGTGTGAAATGGTACCTCATAGTGGTTTTGATTTGCATTTCTCTGATAATGAGTGATGTTGAGCATCTTTTCATGTGTTTGTTAGCCATCTGTATGTCTTTTTTGGAGAAATGTCTATTTAGTTCTTTGGCCCATTTTTTGATTGGGTCGTTTATTTTTCTGGAGTTGAGCTGTAGGAGTTGCTTGTATATTTTTGAGATTAGTTGTTTGTCAGTTGTTTCATTTGCTATTATTTTCTCCCATTCTGAAGGCTGTCTTTTCACCTTGCTAATAGTTTCCTTTGATGTGCAGAAGCATTTTTAAAAATCCAAATTCCCAAGCCACACATGCAAGGCTCTTCACAGCCTGCCCCTGTGGTAGCCCCAGTGATTCTTGCCTTCTGATATTTATCTCCTTGTATTGTCCCCTCCGTACTGTGTATAGCTGACCTGTGAACCATTAAGATGTTGTAGAAATGATGACATGTGACTTTGAAGGCCAGGTCATAGAAGACACTCTGGCTTCTACATTATACTCTATGCAGTCACTTGCTCTGGGGGAAGCCAGCTGGCATGCCGTGAGGACACCCTCTGGAATGGTCCATGAGATGAGAAACTGAAGCCTTCTACCAAAATCCAACACTACCTTCCCAGGTTTGAGTGAGCCACCTTACAAGCATTCTTTAGCCTTGTTCATGCTTTCAGGTGAGTACACCTCAAGCTGACCTCTTGACTGCAACTTTGTGAGAGACCCCGAAATAGGACCACAAAGCTAAGCTGCTCCTCAATTCTTGACCCACAGAAACTGTGACATAAATCACTGCTTTTAAGCTACTAAGTTTTTATGTAGTTTTTTACACACCAATAGGTATCTAATATGGTCCCCAAAACATCTTCCTTTTTTCTTTGTAGTTAATTTACAATGTTGTATTAGTTTCAGGTATACAGCAAAGTGATTCAGATATACAAAAATATCTATTTTTCTCACACTTTTTTCCCTTATAGTTTAGCACAAAATATTGAATATAGTTTCCTGTGCTATTCCATACAAACTTGTTGGTTATCTATTTTATATATAATAGATTTCTAACTTTGTCTTCCCAAACTCCCCCTTGTGCTTTGAACTTGTAAGAAATTCCTAGATCCTTTCAGGAATTCATTTCTTTATGTCTGTTAATTCTTCTACTTAACCCTCCCTCTTTATAGTCCTTCAAAATGTAGCTCAAAACTCACCTCCCCAATGAACAGGAAATAGTTTATCCTTCCTCTGCATGACCCTCTTTTCCTAGCTCTATGATAGCATTTTTTGTTGTTGTTGTTTTTAAATTTTTTATTTAATTTTTAATTGAAGGATAATTGTTTTACAGAATTTTGTTGTTTTCTTTCAAACCTCAACATGAATCAGGCATATGTATACATAGGTACCCACCCTCTTAAACTTCTCTCCCATCTCCCTCCCCATCCCACCCCTCTAGGTTGATACAGAGCCCTGTTTGAATTTTCTGAGACATACAGCAAATTTCCACCGACCATCTATTTTACAAGTAGTAATATAAGTTTCCACGTTACTCTCTCCATACATGTCACCCTCTCCTTCACTCTCCCCATGCCCATAAGTCTGTTCTCTATGTCTGTTTCTCTATTGCTACCCTGAAAATACATTTTTTAGTACCATCTGTCTAGATTCCATATATATGCATTAGTATACGATATTTATATTTTTCTTTCTGATTTACTTCACTCTGTATAATAGGCTCTAGGTTCATCTTCCTCATTCGAACTGAACTCAAATGTGTTCCATTTTATGGCTGAGTAATATTCCATTGTATATATGTACCACACTTCTTTATCCATTAATATGTATATGGATATCTAGGTTGCTTCCATGTTCTAACTATTGTAAAGAGTGCTACAGTGAACATTAGGGTACATGTGTCTTTTTCAATTTTGGTTTCCTCGGGGTATATGCCTAGGAGTGGGATTGCTCAGTCATATGGTGGATTTATTCCCAGTTTTTTAAGGAATTTCCATGCCATTTTCCAAAGTGGATGTACCAATTCACATCCCCACCAATAGTGCCAGAGTGTTCCCTTTTCTCCACACCCTCTCCAGCATTTATTGTTTGTAGACTTTTGATGATGACAATTCTGAATGGTGTGAGGTGATATCTCATTGTAGTTTTTATTTGCATTCCTCTAATAATGAGAAATGTTGAGCATCTTTTCATGTGTTTGTTAGCCATCTGCCTGTCTTTTTTTTTTTTTAATTCCTTCTTTTTACTTATTTATTTACTTTACAGTATTGTATTGGTTTTGCCATACATTGACACGAATTCACCATGGGTGTACAAGTGTTCCCCATCTTGAATCCCCCTTCCACCTCCCTCCCCATCACATCCCTCTGGGTCATCCCAGTGCACCAGCCCCAAGCACCTTGTATCCTACATTAAACCTGGACTGGTGATTCATTTCACATGTGATAATTTACATGTTTCAATGCCATTCTCCCAAATCATCCTGCCCTTGCCCTCTCCCACAGAGTCCAAAAGACTGTTCTATACATCTGTGTCTCTTTTGCTGTCTCGCATACAGGGTTATCGTTACCATCTTCCTAAATTCCATATATATGCCTTAGTATACTGTATTGGTGTTTTTCTTTCTGGCTTACTTCACTCTGTATAATAGGCTCCAGTTTCATCCACCTCATTAGAACTGATTCAAATGTATTCTTTTTAATGGCTGAGTAATACTCCATTGTGTATATATACCACAGCTTTCTTATCCATTTGTCTGCTGGTGGACATCTAGGTTGCTTCCATGTCTTGGCTATTATAAAAAGTGCTGTGATGAACACTGGGGTACACGTGTCTCTTTCCCTTCTGGTTTCCTCAGTGTGTATGCCCAGCAGTGGGATTGCTGGATCATAAGGCAGTTCTATTTCCAGTTTTTGAAGGAATCTCCACACTGTTGTCCATAGTGGTTGTACTAGTTTGCACTCCCACCAACAGTGTAAGAGGGTTCCCTTTTCTCCACACCCTCTCCAGCATTTATTGCTTGTAGACTTTTGGATTGCATCCATTCTGACTGGCGTGAAATGGTACCTCCTTGTGGTTTTGATTTGCATTTCTCTGATAATGAGTGATGTTGAGTATCTTTTCATGTGTTTGTTAGCCATCTGTATGTCTTCTTTGGAGAAATGTCTGTTTAGTTCTTTGGCCCACTTTTTGATTGGGTTTGTCAATTTTATCTTCTCAAAGAACAGGCTTTTAGTTTTATTAATCTTTACTCTTCTTATTTAATTTTTTCTGATTGGATCTTTATGATTTCTTTCCTTCTGCTAATTTTGGAGGTTTTAAGTTCTTCTTTATTGACTATGCCAAAGCCTTTGACTGTGTGGATCACAATAAACTGTGGAAAATTCTGAAAGAGATGGGAATACCAGACCACCTGACCTGCTTCTTGAGAAATCTGTATGCAGGTCAGGAAGCAACAGTTAGAACTGGACATGGAACAACAGACTGGTTCCAAATAGGAAAAGGAGTACATCAAGGCTGTATATTGTCACCCTGCTTATTTAACTTATATGCAGAGTACATCATGAGAAACGCTGGACTGGAAGAAACACAAGCTGGAATCAAGATTGCCAGGAGAAATATCAATAACCTCAGATATGCAGATGACACCACCCTTATGGCAGAAAGTGAAGAGGAACTAAAAAGACTCTTGATGAAAGTGAAAGTGGAGAGTGAAAAAGTTGGCTTAAAGCTCAACATTCAGAAAACGAAGATCATGGCATCCGGTCCCACCACTTCATGGGAAATAGATGGGGAAACAGTGGAAACAGTGTCAGACTTTATTTTGGGGGGCTCCAAAATCACTGCAGATGGTGACTGCAGCCATGAAATTAAAAGATGCTTACTCCTTGGAAGGAAAGTTACGACCAACCTAGGTAGCATATTCAAAAGCAGAGACATTACTTTGCCAACAAAGGTCCATCTAGTCAAGGCTATGGTTTTTCCTGTGGTCATGTATGGATGTGAGAGTTGGACTGTGAAGAAGGCTGAGCACTGAAGAATTGATGCTTTTGAACTGTGGTGTTGGAGAAGACTCTTGAGAGTCCCTTGGACTGCAAGGAGATCCAACCAGTCCATTCTGAAGGAGATCAGCCCTGGGATTTCTTTGGAAGGAATGATACTAAAGCTGAAACTCCAGTACTTTGGCCACCTCATGCAAAGAGTTGACTCATTGGAAAAGACTCTGATGCTGGGAGGGATTGGGGGCAGGAGGAGAAGGGGACGACAGAGGATGAGATGGCTGGATGGCATCACTGACTCAATGGACGTGAGTCTGAGTGAACTCTGGGAGTTGGTGATGGACAGGGAGGCCTGGCGTGCTGTGATTCATGGGGTCGCAAAGAGTCAGACACGACTGAGTGACTGAACTGAACTGAAGTTCTTCTTTTTTCCAGTTGTTTTAGGTGTAAAGTTAGGTTGTTTATTTGATGTTTTTCTTTTTTCTTGAGGTAGGATTGTATTGCTATAAACTTCCCTCTTAGAACTGCTTTTGCAAGGGGCAGTCCTAAGATGGCGGAGGAATAGGACGAGGAGACCACTTTCTCCCCCACACATTCATCAAAAGAACATTTGAACGCTGAGTAAATTCAACAAAATAACTTCTGAATGCCAGCAAAAGACATCAGGCACCCAGAAAAGCAGCCCATTGTCTTCGAAAGGAGATGTTTTATCAACGGTGCTGTATAGAAGGAGAAATCTTGAGACTACTGTAAAAATAAGACTGAAAACCAGAAGCAAGAGGCTTAAGTCCAAATCCTGAGAATACCAGAGAACTCCTGACTCCAGGGAACATTAATCAATAGGAGCTCATCAAACACCTCCATACCTACACTGAAACCAAGCACCAACCAAGGGCCAACAAGTTCCAGAGCAAGACATACCACACAAATTCTCCAGCAACATAGGAACACAGCCCTGAGCTTCAATATACAGGCTGCCCAAAGTTACTCCAAACCCATTGACATCTCATAACTCATTACTGGACACTTCACTGCACTCCAGAGAGAAGAAATCCAGCTCCACCTACCAGAACACCGACGCAAGCTCCCCTAACCAAGGAAACCTTGACAAGCCTCCTGTACAACCTCACCCACAGTGAGGAAACTCCACAATAAAGAAAACTCCACAAACTGCCAGAATACAGAAAGGCCACCCCAAACTCAGCAATATAAACAAGATGAAGAGACAGAGGAATACCTAGCAGGTAAAGGAACAGGATAAATGTCCACCAAACCAAACAAAAAAGGAAGAGATAGGGAATCTACCTGATAAAGAATTCCAAATAATGATAGTGAAAATGATCCAAAACCTTGAAATCAAAATGGAATCACAGATACATAGCCTGGAGACAAGGATTGAGAAGATGCAAGAAAGGTTTAACAAGGACCTAGAAGAAATAAAAAAGAGTCAGTATATAATGAATAATGCAATAAATGAGATCAAAAACACTCTGGAGCCAATAAATAGTAGAATAAAGGAGGCAGAAGATAGGATTAGTGAAGTAGAAGATAGAATGGTAGAAATTAATGAATCAGAGAGAGAAAAAGAAATGAGGACAATGTCAGAGACCTCCAGGAAAGTATTAAACACAACAACATTCGAATCATAGGAGTCCCAGAAGAAGAAGACAAAAAGAAAGACCATGAGAAAATACTTGAGGAGATAATAGTTGAAAACTTCCCTAAAATGGGGAAGGAAATAATCACCCAAGTCCAAGAAACCCAGAGAGTCCCAAACAGGATAAACCCAAGGCGAAACACCCCAAGACACATATTAATCAAATTAACAAAGATCAAACATAAAGAGCAAATATTAAAAGCAGCAAGGGAAAAACAACAAATAACACACAAAGGGACTCCCATAAGGACAACAGCTGATCTTTCAATAGAAGCTCTTCAGGCCAGGAGAGAATGGCAAGACATACTTAAAGTGATGAAAGAAAATAGCCTACAGCCCAGATTACTGTACCCAGCAAGAATCTCATTCAAATATGAAAGAGAAATCAAAAGCTTTACAGACAAGCAAAAGCTGAGAGAATTCAGCACCACCAAACCAGCTCTCCAACAAATACTAAAGGATATTCTCTAGACAGGAAACATAAAAAAGGTGTATAAACTTAAACCCAAAACAATAAAGTAAATGGCAACGGGATCATACTTATCAATAATTACCTTAAACGTAAATGGGTTGAATGCCCCAACCAAAAGACAAAAACTGGCTGAATGCAAACAAAAATAAAACCCCTATATATGTTGTCTACAAGAGACCCACCTCAAAACAGGGGACACACAGAGACTGAAAGTGAAGGGCTGGAGAAAGTTATTCCACGCAAATAGAGACCAAAAGAAAGCAGGAGTAGCAATACTCATATCAGATAAAATAGACTTTAAAACAAAGGCTGTGAAAAGAGGCAAAGAAGGACACTGCATAATGATCAAAGGATCAATCCAAGAAGAAGAGATAACAATTATAAATATATATGCACCCAACATAGGCGCACCGCAATATGTAAGACAAATGCTAACAAGTATGAAAGGGGAAATTAACAATAATACAGTAATAGTAGGAGACTTTAATACCCCACTCACACCTATGGATAGATCAACTAAACAGAAAATTAACAAGGAAACACAAACTTTAAATGATACAATAGACCAGTTAGACCTAATTGATATCTATAGGACATTCCACCGCAAAACAATGAATTTCACCTTTTTATCATGTGCACACGGAACCTTCTCCAGGATAGATCACATCCTGGGCCATAAATCTAGCCTTGGTAAATTCAAAAAAATTGAAATCATTCCAAGCATCTTTTCTGACCACCATGCAGTAAAATTAGATCTCAATAACAGGAAAAAAAAACTACTAAAAATTCCAACATATGGAAGCTGAACAACACGCTTCTGAATAACCAACAAATCACAGAAGAAATCAAAAAAAGAAATCAAAATATGCATAGAAACAGAAGAAAATGAAAACACAACAACCCAAAACCTGTGGGATACTGTAAAAGCAGTGCTAAGGGGAAAGTTCATAGCAATACAGGCATACCTCAAGAAACAAGAAAAAAGTCAAATAAATAACCTAACTCTACACCTAAAGCACTAGAAAAGGAAGAAATGAAGAACCCCAGGGTTAGTACAAGGAAATAAATCTTAAAAATTAGGGCAGAAATAAATGCAAAAGAAACAAGAGAGACCATAGCAAAAATCAACAAAGCCAAAAGCTGGTTCTTTGAAAGGATAAATAAAATTGACAAACCATTAGCCAGACTCATCAAGAAACAAAGGGAGAAAAATCAAATCAATAAAATTAGAAATGAAAATGGAGAGACCACAACAGACAACACAGAAATACAGAGGATCATAAGAGACTACTATCAGCAATTATATGCCAATAAAATGGACAAATTCTTAGAAAAGTACAACTTTCCAAAACTGAACTAGGAAGAAATAGAAATCTTAACAGACCCCATCACAAGCACGGAAATTAAAACTGTAATCAGAAATCTTCCAGCAAACAAAAGCCCAGGTCCAGACGGCTTCACAGCTGAATTCTACCAAAAATTTAGAGAAGAGCTAACACCTATCCTACTCAAACTCTTCCAGAAAATTGCAGAGGAGGGTAAACTTCCAAACTCATTCCATGAGGCCACCATCACCTGCTGGGGTCCAGCCCCGGTGGATCCAGGGTATTCGAAGGAGAGACGGCGTAGGCGAAGATCAGGAAACAATTGCTTAATTAAACGTTAGTTAAGGATATAAAGAGTAATAGAATAGCTATCCATATCCAACATATGGAAGCTCAGTGAGGATATTCAGTGGAGGATAGAGGCTGAAATAAGGATAGCTCAGTGAGGAAATTCAATGGAGAAAAGAGGCTGAATAATTCAGCCAGAAGGTAAGAGAAAGAACGACATGGTGAGACCAAGTTTCGGTGAACAAGGCCCGCAGTTTATTTTCCAAAGTAGTTTTTATACCTTAAGTTATGCGCAGAGGATAATGGGGGAAGGGGTAGAGTCATGCAGCAAGCCAGGCTTTCTTCCTGCAAACTTATCATATGCAAAAGCTTAGGTGATTTGCATCATCTTCTGGCCCGGAGGCCTGTTAACATTTTAAGACCCTTTCTTCAGAAAACTTATTTTTCTCTAAAGGTGATAAGTCAAGCGCCACCCTCCAAAAGCATTAGATAGCAAAGGTGTGGTGGGCTATAACAAGAAAAAGAATTAACTCAAGGGTCCCAGGTTACAAACATTAAAGCTACTACTTACAGCAATTATATTAATCAATACACTGCCAGGGACACAGCAGGTAAGGGATATGGAAACTTAGCAGCAAACATTGGCCCAACAAGTGAAAATCCCTTCACCAATACAATTTCTAATCAATCTTTTAACTGCTCATAGACAGTTTAGAACATCTCATGCCTCTCACAGTTGGGAGGCTCTGGGCAATCACATGTGGCCGGAAAAACCTATTCAGGCAGGCTAGAGGGTTTCCAAAGGAGTTTGTAGGTTGAAACACTGTCACACCCAGGAATTATTAACTGGAGCTGTAAGCTAACTCTTGTTTCAGACAGAGGTAGTGGGGGACAGCCCCCCGTAAAGTCTGAGGTGTAGGTGAAAGCACAAAGCAGAAAGTAGGCAGACTCTGGTTTTGGGGGTAGATGGGGGACTCCTGAGGCTCGATCCGGCCTTTGCGTATGCCCAGCCTCCTTCCTCATGACCTTTGTCATGGGCGGAGTTCCTCACACTGGCTCCCGGCAGTTACAGAATTCCAGTTGAGCTATTCCAGATCCTGAAAGATGATGCTGTGGAAAGTGCTGCACTCAATATGCAATATGCAATATGCACTCAATATGCAATATGCCGGCTCCTGGCAATCACCCTAATACCAAAACCTGACAAAGATGCCACAAAAAAAGAAAACTACAGGCCAATATCACTGATGAACATAGATGCAAAAATCCTTAACAAAATTCTAGCAATCAGAATCCAACAACACATTAAAAAGATCATAAACCATGAGCAAATGGGCTTTATCCCAGGAATGCAAGGATTCAATATTCGCAAATCAATCAATGTAATACACCACATTAACAAATTGAAAAATAAAAGCCATATGATTATCTCAGTAGATGCAGAAGAAGCCTTTGACAAAATTCAACATCCATTTGTGATTAAAAACTCTCCAGGAAAGCAGGAATAGAAGGAACATACCTCAACATAATAAAAGCTATATATGCTTACTCCTTGGAAGCAAAGTTATGACCAACATAGATAGCATATTCAAAAGCAGAGACATTACTTTACCAACAAAGGTCCGTCTAGTCAAGGCTATGGTTTTTCCTGTGGTCATGTAGGATGTGAGAGTTGGACTGTGAAGAAGGCTGAGCACTGAAGAATTGATGCTTTTGAACTGTGGTGTTGGAGAAGACTCTTGAGAGTCCCTTGGACTGCAAGGAGATCCAACCAGTCCATTCTGAAGGAGATCAGCCCTGGGATTTCTTTGGAAGAAATGATACTAAAGCTGAAACTCCAGTACTTTGGCCACCTCATGCAAAGAGTTGACTCATTGGAAAAGACTCTGATGCTGGGAGGGATTGGGGGCAGGAGGAGAAGGGGACGACAGAGGATGAGATGGCTGGATGGCATCACTGACTCAATGGATGTGAGTCTGAGTGAACTCTGGGAGTTGGTGTTGGACAGGGAGGCCTGGCGTGCTGTGATTCATGGGGTCGCAAAGAGTCGGACACGACTGAGCGACTGATCTGATCTGATCTGACCTGATATATGACAAATCCACAGCAAACATTATCCTCAATTGTGAAAAATTGAAAGCATTTCCCCTAAAGTCAGGAACAAGACATGGGTGCCCACTTTCACCACTACTATTCAACATAGTTTTGGAAGTTTTGGCCACAGCAGTCAGAACAGAAAAGGAAATAAAAGGAATCCAAATTGGAAAAGAAGAAGTAAAACTCTCACTGTTTGGAGATGACATGATCCTCTACATAGAAAACCCTAAAGACTCCACCAGAAAATTACTAGAGCTAATCAATTAATATAGTAAAGTTGCAGGATATAAAATGAACACACAGAAAACCCTTGCATTCCTATACACTAATAATGAGAAAATAGATAAATTAAGGAAACAATTCCATTCACTATTGAAACAAAAAGAATAAAATACTTAGGAATATATCTACCTAAAGAAACTAAAGACCTATATATAGAAAACTATAAAACACTGGTGAAAGAAATCAAAGAGGACACTAATAGATGGAGAAATATACCATGTTCATGGATCGGAAGAATCAATATAGTGAAAATGAGTATACTACCCAAAGCAATCTATAGATTCAATGCAATCCCTATCAAGCTACGAATGGTATTTTTCACAGAGCTAGAACAAATAATTTCACAATTTGATTGTAAATACAAAAAAAACTGAATAGCCAAAGCAATATTGAGAAAGAAGAATGGAACTGGAGGAATCAACCTGCCTGACTTCAGGCTCTACTACAAAGCCACAGTCATCAAGACAGTATGGTACTGACACAAAGACAGGAATATAGATCAATGGAACAAAATAGAAATCCCAGAGATAAATCCATGCACCCATGGACACCTTATCTTTAACAAAGGAGGCAAGAATATACAGTGGATTAAAGACGATCTCTTTAACAAGTGGTGCTAGGAAAAGTGGTCAACCACTTGTAAAAGAATGAAACTAGAACACTTTCTAACACCACACACAAAAATAAACTCAAAATGGATTAAAGATCTTAACGTAAGACCAGAAACTATAAAACTGCTAGAGGAGAACATAGGCAAAACACTCTCCAACATAAATCGCAATAGAATCCTCTATGACCCACCTCCCAGAATATTGGAAATAAAAGCTTCTGCACAACAAAAGAAACTCTAAGCAAGGTGAAAAGACAGCCTTCTGAATGGGAGAAAATAATAGCAAATGAAGCAACTGACAAAGAACTAATCTCAAAAATATACAAGCAATTCCTGCAGCTCAATTCCAGAAAAATAAACGACCCAATCAAAAAATGGGTCAAAGAACTAAACAGACATTTCTCCAAAGAAGACATACAGATGGCTAACAAACACATGAAAAGATTCTCAACATCACTCATTATCAGAGAAATGCAAATCAAAACCACAAGGAGGTACCATTTCACGCCAGTCAGAATGGATGCGATCCAAAAGTCTACAAGCAATAAATACTGGAAAGGGTGTGGAGAAAAGGGAATCCTCTTACATTGTTGGTGGGAATGCAAACTAGTACAGCCACTATGGAGAACAGTGTGGAGATTCCTTAAAAAACTGGAAATAGAAGTGCCTTATGATCCAGCAATCCCACTGCTGGGCATACACACCGAGGAAACCAGAATTGAAAGAGACACATGTACTCCAATGTTCATCACAGCACTGTTTATAATAGCTGGGACATGGAAGCAACCTAGATGTCCACCAGCAGACGAATGGATAAGAAAGCTGTGGTATATATACACAATGGAGTATTACTCAGCCATTAAAAAGAATACATTTGAATCAGTTCTAATGAGGTGGATGAAACTGGAGCCTATTATACAGAGTGAAGTAAGCCAGAAAGAAAAACACCAATACAGTATACTAAGGCATATATATGGAATTTAGGAAGATGGTAACCATAACCCTGTATGCGAGACAGCAAAAGAGACACAGATGTATAGAACAGTCTTTTGGACTCTGTGGGAGAGGGAGAGGGTTGGATGATTTGGGAGAATGGTATTGAAACATGTATAATATCATATAAGAAATGAATCGCCAGTCCAGGTTTGATGCAGGATACAGGGTGCTTGGGGCTGGTGCACTGGGATGACCCAGAGGGATGGGATGGGTAGGGAGGTGGGAGGGGGGTTCAGGATGGGGAGCACGTGTACACCCGTGGCGGATTCATGTTGATGTATGGCAAAACCAATACAATATTATAAAGTAATTAGCCTCCAATTAAAATAAATAAATTTAAATTTCAAAAAAAGAAGAACTGCTTTCGCTGCATCCCATAGGTTTTGAGTTGTCGTGTTTTCATTGTCATTTGTTTCTAGAATTTTTTTTATTTCCCTTTTGATTTCTTCAGTAACCAGTTGGTTGTTTAGAAACACGTTGTTTAATCTCCTTGTGTTTGTGTATTTTGTAGTTTTTTTTTTCTTGTAATTGATATCTAGTCTCATAGCATTGTGGTTAGAGAAGAGGCTTGATACGATTTCAATTTTCTTAAATTTACTGAGGTTTGATTTGTGACCCAAGATGTGGTCTATCCTGAAGAATGTTCCATGTGCACTTGAGAAGGTGTATTCTTCTGCATTTGGATGGAATGTTTTGAAGATATCAATGAGATCCATCTTGCCTAATGTATCATTTAAGACTTGTGTTTCCTTATTAATTTTCTGTTTTGATCATCTGTCCATTGATGTAAGAGGGGGTGTTAAAGTCTCCTACTATTATTGTGTTACTGTCATTTTCTCCTTTTATGTCTGTTAGTGTTTATCTTAAGTATTGAGGTGATCCTATGTCAGGTGCATGGATATTTACAATTGTTATGTCTTCCTCTTGGATTGATCACTGATCATTATGTAGTGTCCTTCCTTATCTCTTGTAATATTCTTTATTTTAAGGTCTATTTTGTCTGATATAAGGATTGTTACTCTAGCTTTCTTTTGCTTTCCATTTGCATGGAATATATTTTTTCATCCTCTCACTTTCAGTCTACATGTGTCTTTAGGTCTGAAGTGGGTTTCTTGTAGACAGCATATATATGAGTCTTGTTTATGTATCCATTCAGCCAGTCTGTGTCTTTTGGTTGGAGCATTTAATCCATTTACATGTGAAGTCGAGCTTCCCTGGTGGCTCAGAGGTTAAAGCGTCTGCCTGCAAAGTGGGAGATCTGGGTTTGATCCTTGGGTCGGGAAGATCCCCTGGAGAAGAAAATGGCAACCCACTCCAGTACTCTTGCCTGGAGAATCCCATGGATGGAGAGGAACCTGGTAGGCTACAGTCCATGGGGTCGCAAAGAGTCAGGCACGACTGAGTGACTTCACTTTCACTTTCACATTTAAAGTAATTATTGATATATATGTTCCTATTGCCATTTTCTTAATTGTTTGGAGTTGATTTTGTAGGTCTTTTTTCTTCTCTTGTATTTCTTGACTATATAAGTTCATTTAACATTTGTTGTAAAGCTGGTTTGGTGGTAATGAATTCTCTTAACTTGTCTGAAAAGTTTTTGATGTCTCCATCAATTTTGAATGAGATCCTTGCCAAGTAGAATAATCTTGGTTGTAGATTTTTTTTCCTTTCAGTACTTTAAATATATCTTGCCATTCCCTTCTGGGCTGGAGAGTTTCTGCTGAAAGATCAGCTGTTAAATGTATGGGGTTTCCCTTGTATGTTACTTGCTGCTTTTCCTTGCTATTTTCAACATTATTTCTTTGCGTTTAATCTTTGCTAGTTCGATTAGTGTGTATCTTGGTTTGTTTCTCCTTGGGTTTATCCTGTATGGGACTATTTGTGCCTCTTAGACTTGATTGACTATTTCCTTTTCCATATTCAGGAAATGTTCAACTATAATCTCTTCAAAATTTTTTTCATACTCTTTATTTTTCTCTTCTTCTTCTGAGACCCCTATAATTTGAATGTTAGTGCATTTGATATTGTCCCAGAGGTCTCTGAGACTACCTCAGTTCTTTTCATTCTTTTTACCATATTCTGTTCTTTAGAAGTTATATCCACCATTTTATGTTCCAGTTCACTGATTCATTCTTATGGTTCAGATATTCTGCTATTTACTTCTTCTAGAGTATTTTTAATTTCAGTAACTGTTGTTTGTCTCTGTATGTTTGTCCTTTTATTCTTCTAGGTCTTTGTTAATTGATTCTTGCATTCTCTCCATATTGTTTTCAAGGTTTTTGTTCATCTTTACTATCATTATTCTGAACTCTTTTTCAGGGAGTTTGCCTATTTCCTCTTCATTTATTTGGACTTCTGTGTTTCTAGTTTTTCCTTCATTAGTACAGTATCTCTCTTCTTTTTCCTTTTCTTAATCTTATTATGTTAGAGGTCTCCTTTTTCCAGGCTTCCAGGTTGAATTCTTACTTCCTTTTGGTTTATGCCCTCCTAAGGTTGGTCCAGTGTTATGTGTAAGCTTCATATGGGGTGAGATTTGTGCTTAGCATTTTTTTCCCCCTCCGATGGGCAGGGTTGAGTGAGGTTATAACCCCCTCTGCTGATGATTGAGTTTGTATTTTTGTCTTGTCTGTTTTTTGGATGAGGCATCCTGCACAGGGTGCTAGTGGTAGTTGGGTGATGCCAGGTCTTGTATTCAAGTGGTTTCCTTTGTAGTAGTTCTCACTATTTGATACTCTTTTGGGTTAGTTCTCTGGTAGGCTAGGATCTTGGAGTCAGTGCTCCCATTCCAAAGCTCAGGGCTTGACCTCTGACCAGGAACAGAGATTCCACAGGTGGTTTATTATGGCATTAAGTGAGAGTAAAACAAATACCCAAACCAAAAATGAACTCCAGACAAATGGCAGTTACAAAATCAGGCAAATAACAATTAAAATAATGTAATATACAATTATACATATACACCCAAAAGCAAAGTCAAAACAGTCCAACAAAAATAAAGTACAGTAGACTGACCCAGCAAACAGAGGAAACCAAAACTGATATCCACCAGTTAAGAACAAAACTAACTAAAGCACAAACTGGAAAACATAACTAAAACAAGGTGCCAATTGGGAATAAAATAATGAAAACAAAACTAACAAATATGGTGAGAAAAAGAAAGTAAAGAAAGAAAAAAAAAAAGAAAGAATACAAATAGAAAGTTAAATCAGTTAAGTTCAGTTCAGTCATTCAGTCGTGTCCGACTTTTTGTGACCCCATGAATTGCAGCTCGCCAGGCCTCCCTGTCCATCACCAACTCCCGGAGTTCACTCAAACTCATGTCCACTGAGTCGGTGATGCCATCCAGCCATCTCATCTGCTGTTGTCCCCTTCTCCTCCTGCCCCCAATCCCTCCCAGCATCAGAGTCTTTTCCAATGAGTCAACTCTTCACATGAGGTGGCCAAAGTACTGGAGTTTCAGCTTCAGCATCATTCCTTCCAAAGAACACCCAGGACTGATCTCCTTTAGAATGGACTGGTTGGATCTCCTTGCAGTCCATGGGACTCTCAAGAGTCTTCTCCAACACCACAGTTCAAAAGCATCAATTCTTCAGCACTCAGCTTTCTTCACAGTCCAACTCTCATATCCATACATGACTACTGGAAAAACCATAGCCTTGACTAGACAGAACTTTGTTGGCAAAGTAATGTCTCTGCTTTTGAATATGCTATCTAGGTTGGTCATAACTTTCCTTCCAAGGAGTAAGCGTCTTTTAATTTCATGGCAACAATCACCATCTGCAGTGATTTTGGAGCCCAAAAAAATAAAGTCTGACACTGTTTCCCCATCTATTTCCCATGAAGTGATGGGACCAGATGCCATGATCTTAGTTTTCTAAATGTTGAGCTTTAAGCCAACTTTTTCACTCTCCTCTTTCACTTTTAAATAGAGGTATATAAAGATTTATATATATTAAAGATTAACTGCAGGGTCTTCCTTGTAAATCAAACGGTAAACAAGGGGAAAGAACAGTAGGAAAAGCAAACAAAGTAATAAATGTAGAAAAAATAATAATAGGTTTAAATTTTTTTAATTAAAAAAAAGAGAAGAAAAAAAATAGAAAAACTCCCCAGAAATGCAAAAGGCCAACATAGAGGCAAAGATTTATAACATCAATGAAAAGTGTGTTTGAAAAAAAACTCAAAAGCTTAATTAAAGTTCATAGTGCTAATAAAATCGACAACTACAACAGAGTGGGGAAAAAGAAAGAAAAGAAAACCCAAAAGAAATTTCAGGACAAGTCAAAATATAAGAAAAATGTATTTCTTGAGTTTCTGCTGTCAGTATCTTTTCCCTCGCTGGGAGTCATAGTCCACCTCACCTCCCTAGGATGCCCTCTAACACTGCTCTGGTCTCTGGACCTGCTGTGGGGACAACTCGGACTCTAATTTGGTCCTACACCTGTGTATTCTTGCCTCCAATATCAACAGATATCAGAAGTAGTGCATTTTCTTTTAGGGGAGCTCTCAGTGTTCTTTTCATATTCCATAGACACAGTGTCTGCCTAGTGTGCAGGGACACAGACTGCCTCAGCCACAGAAATCATGGCCCTATCACAGTGTATTTTCAAGTCTCTGGTAGCTGGCAATCAGAAGGCCTCTTTAACTAATCTTTCTCTGTAGCTCCGCACGTTCAGGCACTTAGAGGGCTCTCTTTCCTGGGGTCCTTCTTTGTTGTTCAGTACATCAGGCTCATAGAGGGGACCTCTGGTTGGAGTCCTACTCTGTAGATCAGCACATCAGGCACTTAATGGGGCACCCTGGGTGGGGTCCTGCTCTGTTGTTTCACGCTTCACGTGCTTGATGGGCCCGCCTCTCTATTTTTCAGCTGCTGATGCTGGTGTGTGGGGAGAGAGAGGCTACGGTGATGGCTCCACCTCCTGTGCCTGACCCAGCAGTATTGCCTTGCTTTCATGCCTGCCTGGCTTTCCTCCACAGGCATTTCTCACCACAGTCTGCTCCCTCATGTCTCCTCTGGCTGCCTCTCTGCAGTCAATAGCAGCCTTCGCCCAGGGATTGTTCTGCAATCCCTATGCTCCAGGTCCCAGCTGCTGCGCCAAGGGGCCCTGCATCCCTGTCCAGGGTACGTATTGCCGCAGTAAGGGCTGTCTGATTCTCATTCCATTTAAGCTGCCACAGATCAGCTGCCTCACTCTCAGCCTTAAATGTTTCTCCTCTGACCCAGACAATTGCCCCAATGTGAGGGTCAGACCCCTACTTCAGTTCCCCCACTCACTAAGCGCAAGTCCAGTCTTACTAACACTACTGTTCTTCCCCCATGTTCCTTCGTACTACCGAGTTTTGCATGGTTCTATATATTCTTCTCTGGTGGTCAGATACTCCTGTCTACTCTCAGTTGGCATTTTGCAAGCACTTCTGTGTCTGAAGGTGGATTCCTGATGTATCTGTGGAGAGAGATGTACTCCACATCCACCTACTCCTCTGCCATCTTGTCCTCCCCACTCTATGATAGCATTTATCCTATTCCACAATCATAAATCTATGAGCACATATCATCTCCCTCTACACCGTGAATTATTCAAGGAAAGGGCCCAAACTTTCTTCATCTCTCTGTCCCCAGCACCTAAGAATGCCAGATATACAGACAACGAAAAATAAATTATTGATGAATGAATAAATATATAGATGCCCGAATAACTGACTGAGTGAAGAATTATAGTATCAATTCTGTCTTAGCCAGAGGAGGAAACTCACACAAAACTGCATGTTAACTCAGGCAAGGGGTTAAAAAATATTTTTGTAAAAAATAAAAAATATATATTTTTGTGAAAGCAATGACCCATAAACCAAGTTAACCATCCATAACCACTAATTTATCAGAGAAATATCACTTGAGTTGTGGAGTTAACTAGTGAAAAAATGTCAAAGACAGAAATAGAATAATTAGGCAAAATCTGTACCAAAGAACTGATGCTTTTGAATTGTGGTGTTGGTGAAGACTCTTGAGAGTCCCTTGGACAACATGGAGATCAAACCAGTCAATCATAAAGGAAGTCAATCCTGAATATTCATTGGAAGTGAAGGGGAAAGTTAAAATTTTACCTCCTTCTACCTCTGTAACTCACTTTGTGCCCTGGCAAAGTCTGGCTCACGTAGGTCACATAGTCTCAGAAAGTGGGGACTTGCAATACTAGGAACTGGAGTTTATCTCACTCGGTCCTGCTCTTTGCAGTCACCCAGCCCCTGCAAACCTGCTTAATCATGCCTCTCCAGGTCAGGCATCCCCCTCCCCATCTTGACCACTGCTCCTGCGTGCACAAAACCCCTTAGTTTAAACCAGCCTATTAACAGCTAGTGTTGCCCACTACAGTCTGCCTATAAAAACTCTGTAATCCCTTTGTTCGGGGCTCAGAGCTTGGAGTGTTAACTCCTCTGGGCCCGCCGGCATAATAAACCTAAGTTCTCCAACTCTCCCAGTGTGGTGCTTAGTTTCTCGAGTACTGGTTTCTGCAACATTTCTGGAGGCCTCAGTGAGATTCTAACCACGCTGGCCCCTTGAGCCTCCAGACTGATGGCTCAGCCCAGTCACGGTGGAGGAGCCCAGAGACGAACGAAGAGGCGCACCACCTGACGGTTTTCCGGGTTCTCTTTCTGACCAGTGTACTGACTCTCTGGACAGCTGAGCCCCAACTGGACTCATTAGAGGGACAGACCAACTCACCAGGAATGCCCACAGGAAAAGATAAGGCTCTGGGGCCGGTCCCTAGGAAGGAACCTATTCCAATGGGTAGAAAAGGAGACTGATTATCTCCTCGGGCTCCCAGGAAGGGAGCATCAGATAGGGAGACCTGGGGACTTGGAAAAGGAAGATATTGTGATAACCTCTGAGTGATTGTGTATGCATGATCGCTGACTATAGGAAGTGAAAGTGAACTCCACAGTCCTCGGACTAGAAGCCTGAGAGGGTCCAAAACCTGCAGGTCCATGACAATCTTATAGGGCTGAAAAGCGGTGCCAGTCTCTGGGGGATTTGATCCCTCCCTGCGAGGCTGGTCCAGGTCCGGGGTTTATACTGACCTGCCAATGCTAAGAGGCATCTTAAATCTCCCTCGGAGAGCGGCCAGGCGGATGAAAAATGAATGTTAATGAATGTGCAGCCTGATTTGCTTGTGCTTCAGGCTCAATTGTGTGCCTTCATGGCCTTTGTGGCTATGCAGTCCGAGAGGGCCCTAACTTGTTGTTCCATGGTGACCTCATACTGCTCAAGGCCACATCTGCCTCTGGGGCACCCAGTCCCTCCCTGCGAGACAGATCGGAATCAGGGGTTTATACTGATCCGCCAATTCTAAGAGGCACCTAAGTTCCCTCTGGGGAGGTGGCCAAGCAGACACCTGAATGGTCTCCTCTTTTGAGGAGACACCCACTCTTGTTTGTCTTTGTGTCACCGACTCAGGACGGGATACACAGGGAGGGAGAAATTATTGGCTATCAGTTACTCTTCTGTCAACTGACTCCTTGAGCTGACATCTAAGAGATTAGGTTTTCCTCAAAACCCTGCCAGGTAGATTACATTTGTCAACATGGGGGGAAGTTCCTCTAAGCCAACAGTTTTAGATTGCATGATAAAGAACTTTAAGAAGGGTTTTGTAGGAGATTACAGAGTCAAGATGACCCTCAGGAAGCTTTGTAATTTGTGCACGCGCTCGATTGGCCATCCTTTGACATTGGATGGCCGCCAGAGGGCACGCTCGACCTGCCCACTGTCCAAGCAGTATATCAGGTCGTCACTGGGACTCCAGGACATCCAGATCCATTTCCATACATAGACTCCTGGCTTCTAATAACACAGACCCTGCCACCATGGGCAAGATTTTGCATGAATGGACAGGGACAGAGTAGGGTATCTGTGGCCCAACCACTCAGAAAAAAAGAAAGAAGGAAAAAAAAAAAATATATATATATATATATATATTCCAGGGAGATCCTGTGGAAGACCCACCCATGCCCCCACCATATGTTCTCCTGACTCCACGAACCCAGGCACAGCCAGCGCCGGACTCATTGCCAGACAGCCCACCTCCCTCCGTGTCCCCCACACCACCTCATGAGCAAGACTCCAGCCCTGAGCCAGTAGGGAGGCGGCTCCGCTGTTAAACAATCTAACCAGCTGGCTGCGACCCATCAGATAGCACTGCAAGAAACTCAAGGTCCTCAACAAGTGAATGAGGATGGCTCAGTCCAGCCTGATCACTCCATCCTCTATTACCAGCCCTTCAGCACTACAGATCTCCTAAATGGGAAACACCATAACCCAGCTTACTCTAATAAGCCATAGGCTATGATTGACCTCCTAGAGTCCATTTTCTACACTCATCAGCCTACATGGGACAACTGTCACCAGCTCCTTATGTCTGTCTTCACCACTGAGGGAAGGCGATGCATCTCAACAGAATCCCAAAAATGGCTCTGAGGACAAGCTCCCGCAGAGGTCTTAGATACCAAAGGATGGGTACGAGAAGTGATGCCGGAGACGAGACCTAATTGGGACTTCAATACCAGACAAGGACAAGAAATTCTGAGTTGATACCATGATGCCCTTCTACATGGACTTTGAGTGGGAGCCAAAAAGCCCACCAATATGTCCAAAATTACAACAATAATCCAAAAAGCGATGAGACCCCCCCCCCAACTGATTTTTATGAAAGACTGTGTGAAGCATTCTGGACATACACCCTGCTCAACCCTGAAAGAGCAGAAAATCAAAGGATGATTAACGCTGCCTTTGTGGCTCAATCCTGTGCAGACACCCAACAAAAGCTCCAAAAGCTAGAAGGTTTCATTGTGATGAATGCCACACAGCTCTTGGAGGTAGCAAATAAAGTCTTTGTGAACCGAGACCGTGAAGCCCAACAAGAAGCAGATTAAAAAATGAAACAGAAAGCAGCCCTGCTAGCAGCAGCATTAAGGAGCTCAGATCCAGTGAAACAGACCGTTCCCTCATGGAAAGGGGAAACTAAGAAGAGATCATCACTAAGCTATGACCAATGCGCCCATTGCAAAGAGACCGGTCACTGGAGGAATGAGTGCCCCCATCTCAGAGGGACATCTGAAGGGTCGAAGAAGTTCAGCCAACCCAACAGAGAAAGGTAGCAGCCTGAGCCGGCTGTCCAAAACCTTATCAGCCTGGTCAGAGCAGAATCAGACTAGGGAAGACCAGGCTCCCTGATCCTGGGTCCCCAGGAGCCCACGGTCATGATGAAAGTAGCCAGTCAATGACTTTTACGGTGGATACTGGAGCTGAACAGTCCGTGGTAACCACACCTGTGCTCCCCTCACAGGCCAAACAGCAACTATTGTTGGGGCCACAGGGGACATGGCAGCCTGCTCATTTTGCAAGGCTCGTTCGTGTCAGCTAGGGAGCCATCTGGTGACTCATGAATTTCTGTACTTACCAGAATGCCCCATTTCCCAGCTGGGTAGAGACTTACTGACAAAACTGGGGGCACAAATCACCTTTGCCCCTGGAAAGCCTGCGAGCCTCCCCTTGTGGAGCCAATTGGCTCTGATGATGGCTGTGACTGTGCCCAGGGAAGGTGAATGGTGTCTCTATTCCTCAGGGAGGGAACAAATAAATCCCCCCAGCTTGCTAAAAGAATTCCCTGATGTCTGGGCAGAGGAGGGACCCCCAGGTTTGGCCAGACCTGACGGATATTCCCCTCCAGAATCCAAAACTGGAACTCTTCACTGACGGAAGCAGTTTGATCCAAGATGGACAGCATAAAGCAGGCTATGCCATAGCAATGAGGCCTTGCCACAAGGGTGGTCAGCACAATGGGTTGAGCTGTGGGCACTCACCCATGTGCTCAGGCACCCCAAAGGGAAATGAGTCAACATCTATACTAATTCAAGGTATACCTTTGCTACTCTACATGTACATGGAGCCATTTATAAAGAAAGGGGACTATTGACAGCATGGGAAAAGGAGATTAAAAACAAAAAAGAAATCCTTCAGCTGTTAGAAGCAGTCTGGAAGCCTTCCCAAGTGGCAGTCATCCATTGTAAAGGCCACTAGCAAGGAACTGATTCAATCAGCAAAGGAAATCTGTTGGCTGACCAGGCAGCCAAGGAGGCAGCAACACAACCGAGCCCCACAGTGGGCCCTGAGTCAATCTTTAAGGTCCTCTTGGCACCAGAATTGCCTCCATCCTCGAGATACACCAAGAAAGATCATGGGCTCTACGTGAGGGAAGAATAAAAGAAAAAGAGGGCTGATGGAAGCTCCCAGACCAAAGACTCTTTGTCCCCAACATTATAGCAATCCAGCTGGTAAAACAACATCATGAGACAACTCACTTAGGAAAAACTGTGCTGGAGAGTTTACTGAGCTGCTACTATTTCATTCCTAAACTCCTAAACCTGTGCGCCCAGATCAGGGCTAGATGTGTAACTTGTGCACAAAACAACGCTAGCCAAGGACCAAGACCCAACCCAGGGGTGCAGACAGTTGGGACACTGCCCTTTGAAGATCTAGAAGGATACTTTACTGAAGTCAAGCCCTGTAGGGGTTATAAGTATTTACTTGTGGTAGTCTGCACCTACTAGGGATAGGCTGAAGCCTACCCCCGCCATGCACTGAACAGGCACGAGAAGTGGCCAAGGCCTTACTAAGAGACATAATCCCAAGATATGGGCTGCCTCTCTCCAGAGGGTCTGACAATGAGCCAGCTTTTGTGTCTGAGAGAATCCAAACTTTATCCAGGACACTGGGAATCAAATGGAAGCTTCACACTGCTTTCAGGCCAGAGAGCTCAGGGAAAGTTGAATGCATGAATTGGACCCTCAAGACTACATTAGCCAAACTCTGTCAGGAGACCCAGTTATCTTGGATTGACATGTTACCCCTAGTCTTACTCTGAGCCCGGTGCACCCCAAGATTCTCAGGCTATTCTCCCTTTGAGATCTTATACACCCCCAGTGATAGGAAAACTCAAAGGAAACCTCCAAGCAATAACTGACCTGGAAATGTCCCCACACCTCCAGGCCCTGGGAAAAGTCTTCCACCATATCACCTGAGAAAACTTAGAAAGGACACCCATTCCTTTGGGCAACTGGGTTCATCCCTATCAGCCAGGAGATGAGGTTTGGATTAAGGATTGGAAAAAGGAAGCTCTTCAGCCTGTTTGGACAGATCCTAACACGGTTTTCCTGGCAACCCCTACTGCTGTTAAAGTTACAGGCATCATCCCTTGGATCTGCCACACCAGAGTCAAGAAGGCAGTGGCTTCCTGTGATGAGGACACCTGGAAAACAGTTCAGTTCAGTTCAGTTCAGTTCAGTCGCTCAGTTGTGTCCGACTCTTTGCGACCCCATGAATCGCAGCACACCAGGCCTCCCTGTCCATCACCAACTCCCGGAGTTCACTCAAACTCATGTCCATCAAGTCAGTGATGCCCTCCAGCCATCTCATTCTCTGTCGTCCCCTTCTCCTTCTGCCCCCAATCCCTCCCAGCATCAGAGTCTTTTCCAATGAGTCAACTCTTCGCATGAGGTGGCCAAAGTACTGGAAAACAGTTAGGGACCCTTAAAACCCCCTCCAAAAACAACGACCCTCACCCATGAAGGACGCTAAGCCCTGCTCTAGTCACTCTGGGAGCTGACTAGTCAACGCACCGCAGAAGTTCGAGGATTCTACCGCCTTGCTCCAGCCACACTCCGGCAGCTGGCTGGTCAATGCACAGTGAAAGCTTGAGGATCTGGCTATCAAAATATCAACGGATTTTCATTGTCATCCCTGGACTCTACCCTGATTGTTATTATTGCTGTGCTCTTTGCTATAGGACTAGCTTCAGTCACACACCAGGACTGAGATTTGAGTCAAAAGCTGTGATTAGCTGTCTGTTATCTCACTGTAGTGGGAAGCCTCGTTCTTATTAGATGTCTCTTATGATCAGTTCTATTAACTAAATTGCCGCACAGTATAACTAACCCCCCTTCATGATAGGCTCAGTTGCTATAGCCATGACAACCCAAAGATGGGGAGAAAACCTTTTGCTAGTGTTCAGTTATCTGTTATGTGCAGGCTGCTTTGCAGCCTTCTGGTGTCCCTTGCTGTAACAGATGGTGCCATTCCCTACCCATCATGCACATGTCAACATTACAGTCAACCCTGGGAAAATCGCTGAGTCGGCCATCAGCTAGAACAATGTATAGATAGCCAATCCTATAGACCGATTACCTACTGCCTTCATAACCATGCGATGTATATCCAGGGGCCTGGGTGCCAAAAATGTTTCCAGTTATGCCCCCAGCTGCCGCTACCTTTCCCCCACCAGAAGATCCAAACCCTGGGCATTATCCTGACACCATGGCATTGCCATCATGCCCCTGTGCCTATGCTGCTGCTGCTGCTAAGTCACTTCAGTCGTGTCGGACTCTGTGCGACCCCATAGACAGCAGCCCACCAGGCTCTTCCATCCCTGGGATCTACCCCCAAATGCTATATGGATGTTACAACCCAGAACAGGTGTCTGTCTGTCAAATAAATGGAAAGACCTACTGGACAGGGACAATAATGTAGATAGATAAAATCATGGACCAACTTTGCCCTAAAAAAATCAGGCTCTGCCTGTTGGGAGCATGACCCAGGTTACAGAGTTAACTCCCCCTTAGACCCTCATCTGTATCGGGTTCTTAACGCAACTCTTCACCATCTTAATCACACCAACCCCCAGCTGGCCAGGGATTGCTGGCTTTGCTTATCCTTAGGAGCTCCACAGTACTTAGCTACACCAGTACCATTAAATAATGCAACAACCATGGGAACTTCTATAGAGCCACCCTGGGTGGGTCAGTCTTAAGGGCAACTGAGTTAACTCAAAAGGCACCAAAATGCTTTACAAATGATGATTGAACCCAACCTGTAGGCAATGTAGCCAGGAACCAATGTAATCAAACTATAAAAGGTGAGGGGCCCACTCACCCTCCCACAAACACAATATGGTGCTGCCCCATCAAGGCCTTTTCTTTGTTTGTGGGACAGATGCTTACTTATGTCTACCAGTCAATTGGATGGGTATCTGCACCTTAGCTTTCCTCACTCCCCAGATGAATATTGTCCCTAACAACCAGACTTTCACTGTACCTCTGGCAGCACATACATGGTCAAAAAGAGCCATCCAGTTTATACCCCTACTAATTGTTCTAGGAATCATGGCTGAGATAGGTATGGGAATAGGAGAAATTGCTTCATCAGCCACCTTTTACCCTACACTATCCAAAGGCTTCACAGACAACATTGAGAGGGTAGACAAATCGTCAGTGGCCCTACAGGACCAACCAGATTCCCTGGCTGAGGTGGTTTTACAGAATAGGAGAGGGCTAGTCCATTCTAACGGAGAAGGCAATGACAACCCACTCCAGTACTCTTGCCTGGAAAATCCCATGGATGGAGGAGCCTGGTAGGCTGCTGTCCATGGGGTCGCTAAGAGTTGGGCACGACTGAGCGACTTTACTTTCACTTTTCATGCATTGGAGAAGGAAATGGCAACCCACTCCAGTATTCTTGCCTGGAGAATCCCAGGGACAGAGGAGCCTAGTGGGCTGCCCTCTATGTGGTCGCACAGAGTTGGACACGACTGAAGTGACTTAGCAGCAGCAGCAGCAGTCCATTCTAAAGGAGATCAGTCCTGGGTCTTCTTTGGAAGGAAGGATGCTAAAGCTGAAACTCCAGTATTTTGGCCACCTCATGCGAAGAGTTGACTCATTGAAAAAGACTCTGATGCTGGGAGGGATTGGGGGCAGGAGGAGAAGGGGATGACAGAGGATGAGATAGCTGGATGGCATCACCGACTCGATGGACATGAGTTTGAGTGAACTCCAGGAGTTGGTGATGGACAGAGAGATCTGGCGTGCTGCAATTCATGGAGTCACAACGAGTTGGACATGACTGAGTGACTGAACTGAACCGAGACCTACTGACAACTGAAAAGGGAGGACTCTGCCTCTTCTTGAAGAGAGAATGCTACTTTTATGTAAACCAGTCAGAAATAGTCAGGGATATGGCCCAACAGCTAAGGGAACAGATCATAAAAAGGAGAGAGGAACTAGCAAATTCCTGGGGTGACTGGAACAATATCCAGAGCTGGGCATCATGGCTTCTCCTTTTAACAGGTCTTCTCTTTATTTTCTTTGTAGTGCTCTTGTTTGTCCCTTGTATTCTCAATGCAGTTACCTAGTTCATAACCTCTCGGATTGAAACCATAAAGTTACAAATGGTAATAGCTCAATATAGCCCCCTAAATGATGGGGAGATCTGAATGTCCTACCAAAACATGAGATGATGCTTTCTACAAGTGATAGAAGTGTCAAGAGGGGAAATGAAGAGGAAAAGTTAAAATATTACCTCCGTCTGCCTCTGTAACTCACCTTGCCCCTGGCAAAGTCTGGATCATGTAGGTCACGTCCCCCGCTCAGAAAGTGGGGACTTGCAATACTAGGAAATAGAATTTATCTCACTTGCCCTTGTCCGGCTCTTTGCAGTCACCCAGCCCCTGAAAACCTGCTTAGTCATGCCTGTCCAGGTCAGGCATACCCTTCCCCATCTTGACCACTGCTCCCACATGCGTGAAACCCCTTAGTTTAAACCAGCCTGTTAACAGCTAGTGTTGCCCACTACGGTCTGCCTATAAATACTCTGTAATCCCTTTGTTTGGGGCTCAGAGCTTGGAGTGTTAACTCCTCTAGGCCCCCTGGCATAGTAAACCTGAGTTCTCCGACTCTCCAAGTGTGGTGCTAGGTTTCTTGAGTACTGGTTTCTGCATCAGAAGGACTGATCCTGAAGTTGAAGCTCCAATACTTTAGCCATTTGATGTGAAGAGGTGACTCATTGGAGAAGACTCTGATGCTGGGAAAGATTGAAGGCAAAAGGAGAAGGGGATGGCAGAGGATAAGATGGTAGATGGCATCAGCAACTCAATGGACATGAATTTGAGCAAACTCCAGGAGATAGTGGAGGACAGATGAGGCTGGCATGCTTCAGTCCGTGGGGTTGCAAAGAAATAGACACAACTTAGCGACTGAACAACAACAAAAATTCTGAAGAAGACCCAGTAGAGTACTATCATGGCAGGGCTCATTAAAGTGTAGATCTAGCTACAGTTGGGCTGAATTATGTCTCTCAAAACATTGTAACTGCCCAGTAAAGGGCTACTATGACACAATTAACCTAAAAGATGGATTTCCAGTAATTCCTATACAGTTTGTAAATATTTTGCTTCTGAAGCCAGTGGTATGAATTGATTAGCAAAGTTAGCTGTAAAAGGACACATTTGTCTAAAACACTTGATGTTTTTAAACCAAGGAAAATGTTCCTTCGAAGTACTGATTTTTACTAAAACTGTGGCTCAATTACTTATTTATGAAATTCTTAAGATGCCAAAAATTCATGTACATCTCTTTAAATCCTGTGATTTTTTTGAAGGATTGAAAAAATTTTAAATACCATGTCTAAGTTCATATGGCTGTGGATCCACTTCATCCACAAAGCAAGATGATTTCCAAAATCAAAACACAGAATCACAGGAAATGTGTACGTTTCAATTTTTCAATCAGTTATCTGAGTCTCATGGATTTTAGTTTGTTGTTTGTCTGTTTGGGAAAGGTAGGTGTTATAGTTTTAACCGCTGATTCAATTCCTTTAGTAATAATTTATCCAGTCGTGTTTTCTCTTTTTTCTTGTCAGTTTTATTAAATTATATTTTTCCAGACAAATTTCTATTTTATATTTAAAATTTATTGGCATAAAATTGTTCACAGATGTTTGTTTTTTTATATATTCACTGGATCTCTAGTGTTGTTCCCTTTTATTCTTATTATTGTCTGTTTGTCTTACCTCCTATTTTTTTCTTAATAAGTTTTGCCAGAATTTTGTCTATCATATTAATGTTTTTGCAACACACTCCAGTATTCTTTCCTGGAAAATTCCATGGACAGAGGAGCCTGGCAGGCTACAGTCCATGGGGTCATGAAGAGTCAAACACAACTGAGCAGGTGAACACATTAATGTTTTTAATTATTTGATTGAGTGGTAGTATTAAGATTTGTACGATTTTAAGTATGTTTATTATACCTCAAAAAATAATTTTATGGAAAAATGAAACCAAGGAATTTTGAACACAGGATTCAAAATGATGACTACTTAGAGTTGAGGGAGGCAGGGGAATGAGATGGGAGAAGCACACCATTAGGTTCAGACTATTACCAAAATCTTGGCTTTGTTTGGGGTAGTTATTTCATGGGTTCTTATTAGATTAAAAAGATAATTTTTGACAAGATAATCACTCAGTATTTTTTGTATCTGTGGGATTTATGAGATGTAGAAACTGTTCTTTTTTCCTTCATTTATGCTTGGAAATGTATAACAGCAAGAGGCTGGCCAGATGACCTGAGGAAATGAGGCTAGAAGACCACCATGAAAAGAAGCCACATTTCCATTGAGGGGGGGTAAAAATGAGTATTTCCTGTGAGCCAGATATGTACCTGTTGGATGGGAGATTGAGGAAAGGGTTCACCTAGAGGGATGGGATAATTACAGCAGGAATATTTTGAATGCAGAACCAAGAAGCCAAGGATTTGGGGTGTTCCAGAGTGGCCCCTAGTGAAGAATTGCCCATACTGGAAATATGCAGATGTAGATTCTCAGAAGAGGGGAAACTCTGAGGAGCACCCTGGGCGTTTTAGGAGAGCAAAGGAACATTCATCATTCTATTATCACCTGAAGGCACCAATGCCATGGTACCACTACTTCCCACCAAACCTTTGGACCCCAGGTTCACAGAACTGGGTCAACTATTATTCTTTGTCCATGACACACTCATCATATTCATCATTAATCTAAGCATGACCTATTTGTATATATTTGACACCTCACCCCACCCGAATTTGACTGGGAGAGTAGGAGGGAACACCTAGTTCAACTACAGCGCTCTCTCTCTCTCTGAATAAATTCTTACTCTGAAATTCCTCTTAAACAATATTTAGGCCTATCCTTACCTATTCTGAAGGCAGGTCAAAAGAAAGTCAACAAGTTTCACTTGTTCTTTTTTTTTTTTTTTTTTGTCATTGTGATAAAAATTTTAATTTTTTTTTTCTTTTTGTTGACCATATATCCTAAATTTTCTTTATTTTTTTATTTTTTTATTTTTTTTCTTTTTTAATAATTATTTAATTAGTATACATGTGTTCCCCATCCTGAACCCTCCTCCCTCCTCCCTCCCCACACCATCCCTCTTTGTAAGTGATCTAGCCTGTGTTGTTCTCAGCCTTTGGGGCTCCAGTCAAAATTCCAAGACCACAAGAAATATTGAATTGAACATGCTGCTAGACAAATATGGATTGTGAGTTCATCTTTAGGAGGCACCTACTGATGATAAACTAAGGATTTGCCCCTCCAGGGTCCTTTTGCACTCCCTCTTGCCAGGGTATTATTGGTTCAGAACAAATTTTATGTTAATTTCTTAGCAGATAGCATAAATTCAAACCCCAAGCAAACATAAAGCACAAGCTTGTCCTTAACACTTCTTAGGAACTTTTCTCCATCCATGACAGACAGGTTTCTTGGTTGCCTCTCTGTATCAATTAATTGTTTTCTTAATTTATACTTTTATTGTTGGTATGAACCTTTGAGTATCTCGTCTTTATGCAGGAGCCTTGGGTCCAACTCACTCTCCATTCTAGTTTAGACCAAAGACTCATTGTCTAACTGCACACAGATATTAAAAACCTACTTCCTGGATTACAGAAACTGGCAACCTCCCAACCTCCAGGTAGAAAACCTGGAGGGCTTCAGTTCTACAAGAACCAATCCTCTTGGTTGGTTCATAGATTGGTTGGTTCAACCAATCCACACCCGAAAGTAGATCCAGTCCCTATCCACCTTGGTTAGGAATGACTGTGTGAAGGGATCACTCTTCCTCTCGCCAGAATGGAGTGGGACAGAACCAGCCATTGGACATACCACTCAGCATTGTAACACATCCCTACCACTCTGTCCTACCTTCCTCCCAATCCAGAACTCCTCCTTCCTTCAAGGCCAAACATAGGACTCCAAACATCTGCGGGGGTCTTTCCCCATGACTAGAAGCCACACTTATGTTACCTTTACCACAATCCATGACGTTCTTTATACCACCTGATTGTCTCTCTTCACATCGTCCTTTGTTTTATATGTTAAAATACAGCAATTTAGTAATCTGATTTTTACAGCCCATTGCATTCCCAATTACAATATGATTAATTTTTTAAAACATATCAGAATTTATGGATCTAACCAAATGTAGTCACTTTGAAGGAAAAAAATAATATCCATTATGTTGATATATTTCTACTTTTATGATGGTGTTACTGAAAACATTTTTTTTACAGACACACTGTTTATGATCACATCTCAAATGCCTTAAATATTCTGTAAAACTAAGTTATTAGAAGGCAGAAACTGTATTAAGATCTCCTTTTTTAAATCTCTGCACACAGATGGGAGAGACACTGCAGTATAGTTAAGGAGTGATGTGCCTGGATGAGACAGGACAGAGGGACTAGAGATTGGAGACAGGACATTGAGGGACTAGGGTTACAGAGAGAAATGGCTGTGGGGAAGCTTTCAAAGGTGGAGCACGTTCTTGAGAAGAAGGAGGTTATCTCTGACAATTAAGTCTGTATGCTACTGCTACTACTGCTAAGTCACTTCAGTCGTGTCCGACTCTGTGTGACCCCATAGACGGCAGCCCACCAGGCTTCCCTGTCCCTGGGATTCTCCAGGCAAGAACACTGGAGTGGGTTCCCATTTCCTTCTCCAATGCATGAAAGTGAAAAGTGAAAGTGAAGTCGCTCAGTCGTGTCCGACTCTTAGCAACCCCATGGACTACAGCCTACCAGGCTCCTCCATCCATGGGATTTTCCAGGCAAGAGTGCTGGAGTTGGGTGCCATTGCCTTCTCCAAGTCTGTATGCTACATCAGCCAAATTCCCCATGACATCTGCAACTCAATCAGGCTTTATTTGACTCTTTAGGGATTCTTTAAAAGACAAGGACTCTTGGGGAAATGAAGTGAAAGTGTTTCTTCCTCCTTTGTGTCAGACTTGTAGCTAGAGAGGAGACCTGAAGGCACTAGAGACGACCTGCTTCCTCTTCCCAGAGGAGGCAGGTTCTCTGCTCGACAATGCTCCATGCCAAATATAAGCTTGGTGACAGGCCTTCATGAGTATTTTATTCCCTCTGTCTCCCCAGAGTTTCTACAGTGCTGGCACATACTAGGCACTCACTGGATGTTTGCTGAATGAAAGAATGCTAGCAAGTTGGAGCCTTTGAGAAGCTTGCAAACTTGTCTCTGGCTCACTGTCCAAGCTTAAGTACAGACTGACTGACTTGACCTGAAGGGATGAGCTAGATGCATTCTTACTTCAATGGATAATTCCATTTCATCGAAATATTGTGAACTGAAAAACCAGTTTCAGGTTGGAAATGTAGGAAAATTAAAGGGCAGAATGGAAGATAAACTGGAGTAAGACCTACTGTTCTTGAATGTTGCTTCTCTTGTTTCTAACAATAGGTTTTTATTAAACCAAAAATTTGATTATTTAAATAGATATTTAAGTTCACATTTAAATATTTAAATGAAAGTTACAAGAAATGTGTTGTCTCAATCTGGGCAAAAGGCAAAGACAAGAGACCCCCTGGTGACATGCAAACTCCAGGAGCAGGATATGGCTCCCCACCTTCTGACGTGACATAGGACACTCACCAAGGAGGTTTCAGCCTTAATTGCTCTGTCTAGCCTCACTGCTGACTCTTGGCAAATTTGAAAAGTCTTCACAAGTTTTCAAGAAATTACGATTACTACATTGATTCAGATTCGAAGAACTCATGTTAAGAACTGACTCACTGGAAAAGATCCTGATGCTGGGAAAGACTGAAGGCAGGAGGAGAACGGGACGACAGAGGGATGAGATGGTTGGATGGCATCACTGACTCTATGGACATGAGTTTGGGTAAACTCCGGGAATTGGTGATGGACAGGGAAGCCTGGCATGCTGCAGTCCATGGGGTCGCAAAGAGTCAGACATGACTGAGAGACTGAACTGAACTTTGATTTAGATGGTTTATGATTTGGTACTTTTTTAATGATGCAATTGCTTTGCTCTTACAAATTTGATGCAACATGACAAAAGAAAATATTTTTTTCACAAGCACCAAATTTTAGTAAAATGTGTAAAATTTTATTTTTTAAGCATCAAAAGTACTTCTAGTAACAAATGTTCCCCCCAAATATATCCCTTTAATGGTGGTTCATTGTGTATAAAGTAAACACATAGTATGTAGTATATGAAGCCACATAATCCACAGTTCATTCAGGACTGGTGTTTGCATTGAATGCAATCCCAGTGGAAAGCCATGTTTTAAATAATAAAAATATTTTCCTGTGGTGTTTTTATAAAGGCTAAACTGAAAAGAAAATAACTTGTATTTATATAGCTAAAGCAGAAATATTTTTAAGTACTTTTTAGGGTAGCTGCTTAGTAAATTTTATTTCTAAATTCTGAATTCCTTTTGAGAACCCTGCTCTAGAAACAGAAATTACCAAGTGCTTCTGGCTCTGGTTGCATTTAGCTAGGTCTCTTAAAGAACAGGAAACTGTGGACTCAGATGAAGACACCACATTAGGTTCTTGGGATCCACAACGAGTAAAAGCAACAAGCCAAACCCCTCTCCTAGGAGCTGTCCTACCACTGAGGGAAGACCATCCCACTACACAGGTTTCCACCCTCCTTTGAAGGAATGTCAGAGCCAGTCCCATCATGCCTCATACCCATGATCCCCATCTCCACACTGCTCCCTCTATGCCTAATTCTGACCGATTCCTTTCTTTACAAATATTTCACATGGGTCCTTGGGCCTCCCAGTGAACAACTCCTCCCCTTGTATCGGCTACTTCTTTTCATCTCCTAAATTAAAACCTGGCTCTCTCCTGGACCACGCCCTTTCAGCCTTCTGGAGGTAGCCCCATGTTCTTCCACTGGGGATCTTTGGGTTCCCAGTGCCACTTCCAAACCATCATTCACATGCCCTTGATCCTGAGACGTCCTTGACTCCTTCCCTTTTCCTCCCTGTTGACATCTCAACTTGTAATCATGTCTCTCAGTTTTTGAAGAATTCCACTCTCAGCCATGGAAACTTTTGGCACCCCAACTCATTGTCATTCTCTTTCATCTTATATTATCTTTAACAAACACATGAAGGAAGCAAAAATACATGCAAGATGTTCAATGAGACTAGTAATCAGGCAAATGCAAATGAAAACAAAAACCCATTCGTATTGACACTATACTATAAGATGGGCAAATTTTAAAATTAAAAGCCAGATAATATTGAGTTTGCTGTAGATGTGGATTCATGATAATTCTCACACACAATTGGTAATGTACATTGGTACAGTCACAGAAGAGAGAGATTTTGTAATAAAAGTCAAATTAGAAATACTACTTCTAGACACATGTACAAGGAAACAACTGTAAAGTTGATTTCCTTATTGTTCATACCAGTATAACAATTCAAATGACTATCAACAGATAAATGGAGAATTAGTTGTGGTTTATTCACACACTGAAATAGTACATAGCAATTAAAGTACATATACAAAAAATAAAAACATGAATTTGGATAAAGGTTATCTCTGGGGTAAGAAAGAGGATAGTGGGACTGGGGATGGGTAAAAATGGGTCTTCATTTCTATGTATTACTGTATTTTACTTATTACATTAAAAAGGAGAGATTAAAAACATGTAATAAGGCAAAAGAGTGAAACCAGAATAACAGATACATTTTTTTTTTTAATGAAAAAAGTGTTCAGTCATTTCTTCTTGGCAACAAGATGGGAAACCTTAGCTAACTTAAGAATTTCAAACTATCTCCAAGCAATATAAATGATATCTACATAGGAAAAAAGAAAGATGTTTGGCAGTTATTCAGTTAATCGTTTTGGTATCACACATCTAAACTTAAAATTTGCATGAAATTAACTTGTGAGGAATAAATTATTCTTAAGTATTTAATATTGATCATAATTACCAAATAACAGTCAAACCCCCACAACAGTTTGTACTATATGGAAACAATCTTTTGTGAGTACAAAACTCCAAAATGTTCAGCAAAAAAAAAAAAAAACTGTCATTTGTTTCCACACCTGGCCTTACTTAAGGAAAGCAATGCTTTATTTATTCAACATCACTATGAAATGATGTGTTTCAAATACTTTTATGCCTTTAAGTGCCAATACTTTTTTTATTAATAATTTTAACCACTTGTATTGGAATCACTTTTGGAAAGAACATTTGGATGTTTTTCTTTCTTTTTTTAAGACAATAGAGAGAGTTGATTAAGATTCTCACACTGACTTGGGGTCAAGAGTAAGTAGGCTCATAATTTCATTCTGTCTTAATTCCAAAGGACCTTTGTCTCCAGGAAATATATGTATTAATAGTAGTAGTTCCTTGTGTACTTTGGACAGCTAAACAATTGGTGAATGTGTCTCCAGAAAATAACTCTTTTCCCTGTTTGTTTAAGCTATTCTTCTGTCTATCTCACTGAACTTGAGCAACATCTACTCATAAACACACAGTTGTCAGGGCCCCTTTATTTTCACCATGCTTCTGGTTGATTGGGTCCATATTTCATAATTTTCCTCACAAAGATCAGTAGCAATAATCTGTACATAAGGAGTGTTTATCCCAGCAGTATGTGACTACAAGGCTGGGGATTTAAAATTGTTGTGTCTGTTTTTAGCCTATACTCTCCTTACTCTCAGGTTGCCAGCCTCCAGCAGCAGTTTTCTTATTCAACCCACTCCATTATTCTTGCTGAGACATCCCATGGACAGTGTTGCCGGGCGGGCTACAATCCATCGGATCACAAGAGTCAGACACGAATTAGTGACTAAAACAAAAACAAAAATTTATAAATTTTTGAAAAGAATAAATATGCTGTTACTGGCAGCCTAGAGTCTTTCCTATGAGGTTAAGTGTGTAGAGCTGGGCACAAAACCATTTGTTTAGCTCTTCTTGTGTGTCTATTTCCTTCTCCTCTGCAATGCCCCAGATAACTCAGGCCTCAGGGGCTCCCTCCATCAGCATGGGACTACTGTGGCAACACAGACGTGAGGCCATTCCAGTGGGTCTATTGCACCATTCTAGAACTTGTCCTTTTTTAAATTCCTCCTTTGAACAGACAAATTGGCATATGATACTAGTTCTTTCTCAGGATTGAACATTTTTAGACAAATTTCCTGTTCTTGGGGCATTTTCTTTTTTTTTTTTTAATTTAAATTTATTTCTTTTAATTGGAGGCTAATTACTTTACAATATTGTATTGGTTCTGCCACACATCAACATGAATCCACCACGGGCGTACACGTGTTCTCCATCCTGAACCCTCCTCCCACCTCCCTCCCCATACTATCCCTCCGGGTCATCCCAGTGCACCAGCCCCAAGCATCCTGTATCGAACCTGGACTGGCAATTCATTTCTTATATGATATTATACATGTTTCTATGACATTCCCCCAAATCATCCCATCCTCTCCCTCTCCCACAGAGTCCAAAAGACTGTTCTATACATCTGTGTCTCTTTTGCTGTCTCACATACAGGGTTATCATTACCATCTTTCTAAATTCCATATATATGCTTTAGTATACTGTATTGGTGTTTTTCTTTCTGGCTTACTTCACTCTGTATAATAGGCTCCAGTTTCATCCACCTCATTAGAACTGATTCAAATGTATTCTTTTTAATGGCTGACTAATACTCCATTGTGTATGGAGAAGGCAATGGCACCCCACTACAGTACTCTTGCCTGGAAAATCCCATGGATGGAGGAGCCTGGTAGGCTGCAGTCCATGGGGTCGCTAAGAATTGGACACAACTGAGCGACTCCACTTTCACTTTTCACTTTCATGCATTGGAGAAGGAAATGGCAACCCACTCCAGTGTTCTTTCCTGGAGATTCCCAGGGACGGGGGAGCCTGGTGGGCTGCCATCTATGGGGTCGCACAACGACTGAAGCAACTTAGCAGCAGCAGCAGCAGCAGTGTATATGTACCACAGCTTTCTTATCCATTCATCTGCCGATGGACATCTAGGTTGCTTCTAAGTCCTGGCTATTATAAACAGTGCTGCAATGAACATTGGGGTACACGTGTCTCTTTCAATTCTCGTTTCCTCGCTGTGTATGCCCAGAGGTGGGATTGCTGGGTCATAAGGCAGTTCTATTTCCAGTTTTTGAAGGAATCTCCACACTGTTCTCCATAGTGGCTGTACTAGTTTGCATTCCCACCAACAGTGTAAGAGGGTTCCCTTTTCTCCACACCCTTTCCAGCATTTATTCCTTGTAGACTTTTGGATCGCAGCCATTCTGACTCGTGTGAAATTGTACCTCATTGTGGTTTTGATTTGCATTTCTCTGATAATAAGTGATGTTGAGCATCTTTTCTATGTGTTTGTTAGACATTGGAGAAATGTCTGTTTAGTTCTTTGGCCCATTTTTAGATTGGTCGTTCATTTTTCTGGAATTGAGCTGCAAGAGTTGCTTGTATATTTTTGAGATTAATTCTTTGTCAGTTGCTTCATTTGCTATTATTTTCTCCCATTCTGAAGGCTGTCTTGTCACCTTCCTTAGAGTTTCCTTTGTTGTGCAGAAGATTTTAATTAGGTCTCATTTGTTTATTTTCGCTTTTATTTCCAATATTCTGGGAAGTGGGTCATAGAGGATCCTGCTGTGATTGATGTCGGAGAGTGTTTTGCCTATGTTCTCCTCTAGAGTTTTATAGTTTCTGGTCTTACATTTAGATCTTTAATCCATTTTGAGTTTATTTTTGTATATGGTGTTAGAAAGTGTTCTAGTTTCATTCTTTTACAAGTGGTTGACCACTTTTCCCAGCATCACTTGTTAAAGAGATTGTCTTTTCTCCATTGTATATTCTTGCCTCCTTTGTCAAAGATAAGGTGTCCATAGGTGAGTGGATTTATCTCTGGGCTTTCTATTTTGTTCCATTGATCTATATTTCTGTCTTTGTGCCAGTACCATACTGTCTTGATGACTGTGGCTTTGTAGTAGAGCCTGAAGTCAGGCAGATTGATTCCTCCAGTTCCATTCTTCTTTCTCAAGATTGCTTTGGCTATTCGAGGTTTTTTGTATATCCATACAAATTGTGAAATTATTTGTTGAGCTCTGCATTTTCTTAAAGGACTCCTTACAAATAGACAGCAGAACTTCCACTGTAATTACTACTCTGTGCCAGAATTTGTTTATATTTCCTGCTAGCATTTATTTAATTTCACTTTACTTCCAATCAAAGTTTGAAGTGAACATTCTATTCTCTATACCAGTGGTCCCCAATCCTTTTGGCACCAGGGACTAGTTTTGTGGAAGTTTTTCACAGGATGGATGGGAGGGATGGTTTCAGGATGATTTAAGTGCATTTCATGTATTGTATCATTGGTGTTCTGTTGCTAAGTCATATCTGACTTTTTGCTACGCCATGGACTGTAGCCAGCCAGGCTCCTCAGTCCATGGTATTTCTTGGGCAAGAACACTGGAGTGGATTGCCATTTCCTTCTCCAGGAAATCTTCCTGGAACAGAAATCAAACCTGTGTATGCTGCATTGGCAAGTTTTTGTTTGTTTGCTTGTTTGTTTTTTACCACTGAGCCACCAGGGAAGCCCCATTTGTTGTATACTTAATATCTAATGCTGCTGCTGATCAGCAGGAGGTATCTACCAGCCCATGGGGACCCCTGTTCTATGTCAGTGGTCAATAAACTAACTATAGCCTACAGGCCAAATGATGGTACTTTTATAAACAGTTTTGTCAGAATTCATGTTATCTATGATGGCTGTCATGCTGCAGTGGCAAAGTGGCTGAGACAGAAAATAAATGGTCCAGAAAGCATAAAAAGTTTATATAAAAAGATAACCTGCCCTTAATTTAGTCTAACTAGTCAGTCTTACCTAAAAAGGTTTACTTCTTGAAGGAGGTGAACTCCAGCAACATCTTTCTTTTTCAAAATGTAAACATGGAAAAAATGGAAAATAATCAGACAGATTACTAGGAAAGTGGTTCATAGTTTCTGAGCTACTTTAATATATTTGTCAATTCTTAGCAGCTTGAAATCGTTACCACTGGACAAGAGCAGTTATAGACAACAGTGGTGTTTAAATAAGCAACTCACAAGAATACCACATGCTTTAAGTGTAGCAAAAGTGCATTATAATTTTGTCTCAGCACGTGTACCCCAATGTTCATCACAGCACTGTTTACAATAACCAGGACATGGAAGCAACCTAGATGTCCATCAGCAGATGAATGGATAAGAAAGCTGTGGTACATGTACACAATGGAGTATTACTCTGCTATTAAAAAGAATGCATTTGAATCAGTTCTAATGAGGTGGATGAAACTGGAATTTTCACACATACAGAGTGAAGTGAGTCAGAAAGAAAAATACCAATACAGTATATTAATGCATATATATGGAATTTAGAAAGATGGTAACAGTGACCCTATATACAAGACAGCAAAAAAGACACAGATATAAAGAACAGACTTTTGGACTCTGTGGGAAAAGGTGAGGGTGGGATGATTTGAGAGACTAGCGTTGAAACATGTATATTATCATATGTGAAATAGATTGCCAGTCCAGGTTCGAATCATGAGACAGGGTGCTCAGGGCTGGTGCACTGGGATGATCCTGAGGGATGGGATGGGGAGGGAAGAGGGTGGGGGTTCAGGATGGGGAACACATGTACACCCATGGCAGATTCATGTCAGTGTATGGCAAAACCAATACAATATTGTAAAGTAATTAGCCTTCAATTAAAATAAATAAATTAATTTTTAAAAGAAAAAAAATTTTGTCTCAGACATAAAATTAGATAAGAGATGGAAAATACCTTAAATAATAATTGCTACATAACATAATGCATAATTGATATGGTGCTAGACCCACAGTTTGGAATACTGAATAAGTTATTAAGGCAACCCAAAGTTTATATTTTTAATAAAGCAGATCATAAACATTATCCAAACGTACATTTTTATCTTGGTTATATCAATATATTATTATATTAAGGAAAGAAAATACAACAGAAATGTGGTATCAGAAAATGGAATTAATACTTATAATTTAGCTGTCATATTTTATGATACATATCAAGTATTTGCTTGCTAGATACAGCTAAAATGTTAAAGGCAAATGATTTGATTCATGTTATCCCAAGTCCATGAAATAGCTATTTAAATGCTATATGAGTTGTAACATACTTGTATATTGGACAGATATATTGAATAAGTCTATTGAGCGGGATTTCACTAAAACAACTTGCAATCCATCTCCTCAATGCCTGTGAAGCTATTCAGTGAAAGAAGCTTTGCCCCTGCACTAGATAAGAATTCAGCCAGTTTCCTGACTTTTCTCTTAATTTTAAGTGAAAGTGAAGTCACTCAGTCGTGTCCGACTCTTTGCGACCCCATGGACTGTAGCCTATCAGGGTCCTCTGTCCATGGTATTCTCCAGGCAAGAATACTGAAGTGGGTTGCCATTTCCTTCTCCCGGGGATCTTCCCAACCCAGGATCGAACCCGGGTCTCCCGCATTGCGGGCGGATGCTTTACCATCTGAGCCGCCAGGGAAGCCCCAAATTTTAAGGTAGTAGTTATTGCCATGGTTACTTTAAGTAACAAAATACAATCTCATTTCAAAAATTAAGCACTGGTTCAGGACATTAATCAATCCTTCACTCTCCAGTCAATCTTACTTAAGAGTGTAAGGTCTTACTAAGGGCAGGTATGATTTTATGTATTTTGCTTTAAAAAGCACTCTGAAAAATGACAGTAATTAAAACAGCATGATGTAGTAAAAGAAGAGAAACATGCATTGGAATTGACCAGAACAAGGAGTCCAAAAATAGACCCAAGCAAAGACATTCAACTGATTCCTGAAGTAGGAGTGGAAACCCATTGGGGAAAAAAAAATAGTCTTCTCAACAAATGGCACTGGAACACCTGGATGTCCATAAGCAAAAAAAAAAAAAAAGTCAACTGAGACACAGAACTTACACCTTTTACAAAAATTAACTCCTCAAGAACAGATCTACATGTAAAATGCAAAGCACTTAATTTCTAGAAGAAAATATAGTATAAAACCTAGGTGACATTGGGTTCAAAAATGAACTTTTAAATACAACACAAAAAGCAAAATCCATGAAGGAAAAAAAAATTGATGGCAAGTAGAATTTACTAAGATTAGAAAACTTCTGCTCTGTGAAAAACATTGCTAAGAGAATGAAAAAAACAAGCCATATTGGGCAAAAGTCTTTGTAAAACACTTATGTAATAAAAAGACTTATTTCAAAAAAAAAAAAAACCTCTTAATATTCATCAATAAGAAAACAAACAACTGAAATAAAAAATGGACAAAATATATGAACAGATATCTTACCAATGAAGACATATGGATAACAAATAAACATATGAAAATATGCTCAGCATAGTTTACCATTAGGAAATCAAAAATCTTTTAAAAAGAGATTTCACCATACACCTACTAAAATGGCTAAAATTCAAAACACTAATTTCTAGCAAGGATGAAGAAAAAGTAACTCTCGTTCATTGATAATTGGAATGCAAACTTATGCAGCCACATTAGAAAGACAGTTTCATAGTTTCTTAGAAAGTTAAATATGGGTTTATCATACACTCTTGGGTATTTACCCAACTGACTTGAAAATTTACGTCTACACAAAACTGCACTCAAATGTTTATAGCAATTGTATTTGTAATTGCCAAAAACTGGAAGTAACCAAGATGTCCTCCAATAGATGAACATATAAACATATTTTGGAACATTCATATAATGAAATAGTATTCAATGATAAAAAGAATTGAACTATCAAGACACAAAAGATGTGGATAAATCATAAATGAATACTGCTAAATGAAAGAAACCAGTCTGAGAAAGCTATTCAGTACATGATTACAATCACATTTTTTTGTCTCATATAATTTTGGTAAACAACTTTTTTTGTATCTCAATGCCTCAGCTGAAACTTCAGCTTCGATGCCTTGTTATAAATATGTACAAACACATATTCAGGGACCAAGAAATATTTATGTATTTAAGCACATATTCTGGAACCAAGAAATATTCAATCATAAAACTTCTAAATATAAACCTACTAACTTTATATGTTACTTCACTAGATTATAAACTCCTCAAATGCTATAATCATAGCTTCTACTTCTTTGCAAAGCATACACACACATACTCATACACACACTCACACACACATATAAGAAACATAATTTTTAACCCCCAAATTGACTCAGTAAATGCTGGTTGCTGATCTGTTGATGGTGTGTATCTGTGTATACCTAATTTTACAAAGGTAGTCAAGCATGACTCTGAGGTTAGGACACAATTTGGAACATAACTTGGAACCAGACTTGGACTTCTGGGTTTCCATTTATATCACTAGTTGACCACTTGAAAAACTGGCACTGGTTATTACCACTATCACTGTGCACAGAAGGATCCAGATTAAACAGCCAATCCTGAAGAGCAATGTTGCATTCAGATCAAACTGAACATCCAAATTGCTATCACAACACATTACCCAGAGAAAATATTGTGTACCTGGTAATTTATTTGAATCTGTAAAATTAACAACACTTTCCGTTGAGAAATTAGACTCTCTAGAACTACCAGATGCAGAACTTAAAATTCAAGTAAATGCATCATTCTTACCCACAAGCTAGCAAGCCAGCTCAGTTCACTGTGAAGTATGAACACCGGGAGTATGTGCATGGCTCCTTTGCGTCAAAGGAAATTCTGACTGGCTCTGAACTGTTCCTCATTGAGCAGGGATAAAGTTTCCATTTTATAACCACTTCTCACACGAGGTGTCCCACATTCCTCACCCTCTGTTTGGAGGCATGTATGGATCTACGAGCATGGGACAATGGTCACACAAGGGATGAAGACCAATCACTCACCAACCATTCAACGGTGGTGGTGCTGAAGACCAACCACTCACTCCTTCCCAAATCCTCACCAAGCTTGGGTGTCTTCTCCTGCCCACTTCAAACACTCCTGTCTGTTGTCCCTTCTCCTCCTCTTCTCTTTCTATGAGCTCCAGCCTTACTTCATCTTTGGGGATGGAAAAACTGACAAACATAAGCATGTATTAGAGTTTTCTCCTCCTGTGTTAGGCCAGCAGCTCCTTTACTGTCTTTGTCTCTGCTTCTATGTGGGCTGGGAAGGGGAAGTCCTTGGGCACCAGTGAGAGAGCAAGATACACTGGGAGGGAGAGAAATATGGTAAAGAATCTGCCCGCAATGCAGGAGACCCGGGTTCAATCTCTGGGTCGAGAAGATCCTCTGGAGAAGGGCATGGCAATCCACTCCAGTGTTCTTGCCTGGAGAATCCCATGGACAGAGAAACCTGGTGGGTTACAGTTTGTGGGGTCACAAAGAGTCAGACATGACTGAGCAACTAACACTAGTACTACTATGTCAGAAAACATACAGATTTGATCCGAAGTAAGGCTATGGTTTTTCCTGTGGTCATGTATGGATGTGAGAGTTGGACTGTGAAGAAGGCTGAGTGCCAAAGAATTGATGCTTTTGAACTGTGGTGTTGGAGAAAACTTTTGAGAGTCCCTTGGACTGCAAGGAGATCCAACCAGTCCATTCTAAAGATCAGCCCTGGGATTTCTTTGGAAGGAATGATGCTAAAGCTGAAACTCCAGTACTTTGGCCACCTCATGCAAAGAGTTGACTCATTGGAAAAGACTCTGATGCTGGGATTGGGGGCAGGAGGAGAAGGGGACGACAGAGGATGAGATGGCTGGATGGCATCACTGACTCGATGGACATGAGTCTGAGTGAACTCCAGGAGTTGGTGATGGACAGGGAGGCCTGGCGTGCTGCGATTCATGGGATTGCAAAGAATCAGACACGACTGAGCGACTGAACTGAACTGAATATGGCCCTGTCATAAATGCTTTTCAATCATCATCCTTTCTTCTTCACAAAACTGCTCTCCTTATTCATCTCCCATGTTGTATGTTTTCAAAGCCAAATAGTTTAAAAACAAGAAGTGACACAGTTTGAAAATGTTTAACCAAGAGAGAGTGCAGAGCCTAACAGACAGAGCAAATGTCATGACCAAAGAAGAGAATTTAATAAGTAAGGCTACGTTTAAGTCATAGGGATAATGTGAAGGGAATCTTAAGCAACTGTTACAATTGATGGCCAATGAACAGACAAGGAAAATAAGCATAGACCAAGAGAAGCCATGCCTGGTGTCCAGGCAAAAGTGGTGACCCACACACATTTTTATTGACTTAGTGATGGAGTTGAGGAGTAGAGAGTGGTTGCTAAAGCTCTGTAGGGACCCGTTACTTCTAAGAGAATGAACTGCAGCTCCTAGTTGCTGAGTATTTGAACAGAATCAGTTAATACAGGTATAGATTCTATAAAAGCGCCAAAGATGCTCTAGTACATAAGCCTGCTCAGAGAAATGTTTATGACAATGGAGAAAAGATAGTCTCTTTAATAAGCAGTGCTGGGAAAACTGGACAGCTACCTGTAAAATAATGACTTTAAAACATTTCCTTATACCATATACAAAATAAGCTCAAAATAGATTAAAATCTAAATGTAAGATCTGAAACAATAAAATTCCAAGACAACAGATGCAGAACACTCTTTGACACAAGTCATAGCGATATTTTTCGTTTCTATTGCCTAAGGCAAAAGAAACAAAAGAAAAAATAAACAAATGGGACCTAAGTAAACTTTAAAGCTTTTGCATAGTAAAGGAAACCATTGACAAAATGGAAAGATATTCTGCTGGACAGAAGAAAATATTTGTAAACGATATGACCAACAATGGGTTAATGTCTAAAATACATAAACGTCTCACACAACTCAGTATCAAGAAACAAAAACAGCCCAATTAAAAAATGGGCAGAAGACCGAATAGACATTTTTCCAAAGAAGACATACAGATGGCCAACAGTCACATAAAAAGATGCTCAGCATCTCTAATCATTAGAGAAATGCAAATCAACATGCTTTTTAGAATCTTTGGTGGATTTTGAGTCTACTCTAAGTGGGCTAACAAGGTAAGTTTAGGCCAATAATCCTTAATGTTAATTCCCAACACTCACCTCACACTGCATGGAAATCTGTTAAAACTTAACACCAAGTGGCTTTTTATTACTTGTTTTTGGTTAAGATGTTGGTGTTAGGAAATACTTGTGTTTTATACCAGAAAATTTTTATGAATTCATTCCTATACAAGCGTCTCTAATTTATACTATAAATACTTCTTTTAGCGATATCTGTGTCCCTTTTGGGACAAATCATTTTCAAAAGGTGTGCTTATGGGTATATTGTTCTGACTCAACTAAGTGTTGTATGAACACAACACTCACAACATGATATAGTTTAACTTTTCTCTGAATATTGCCTTCACAAGCTTAATCAAATCCAACTTTTGCATTCCTTGGTGACATCCTAGGCATATTTCAGAACTTTTCTGGTTATTTTCTATTATTAACACTTAGTCCAACTGAAGCTCAGACTTGATTTGCATATCACATCTTCTCCTCCCATTAGCACAGTTTTGACCCAGACCTTTGTGGAGTCCAGAGAGGAAGGGAGCTCAGAAAGCTGCAAGCTGCCTTCGTTTTACCTACATTTGCGGTCTAGTCCCTCCACTATGTTCACAGGAAAGGAGGTAGAGAGAGATGATGCCTATTTAACCATTCCCTGTGGTTCCTCTTCCCATTGGTTGCTTTGCTTTTCAAGATAACACTAATAGCTATAGAAACACCCCCATGTTGCTGTGATTTAGTTGCTAAGTCACATCTGACTGTTTAGGACCCCATGAACTGCAGCACACCATATCGTTGCTTTTCAAATATTTGCTTTCAAAGAGCCCTGTAGGAGCTCTTGGATCTCCTGATAGTTCAGTTGGTAAAGAATCCACCTGCAATGCAGGAGACCCTGGTTCGATTTCTGGGTCAGGAAGATCCGCTGGAGAAGGGATAGGCTACCCACTCCAGTATTCTGGCTTGGAGAATTCCATGGACTGTATAGTTCATGGGGTCGCAAAGAGTTGGACACGAATGAGCAACTTTCACTTCACTGTGGGAGCTCTTGCTGTGGCTCCTTGGCCCATGCCCAGCACATTTCATAACTCAGGAGATCTAACTGGTTCTACCTCCTTCACTCTCCAAGCTTCCACTTTCAAAGGAATGAGCCATAAGCACCATGGCAGCCCATCACCCAGGCCCCTCTCAGTGGGAAGCTCTTGTAAGTGATGCAAGCCCAGATGCCTTCCACTGCATCCTTCAGACTTACAAGAGATAAGGGTATCCTCATGCTGGCCACAACTCTCTCAGCCCCACCATCTCCCAGCCCTCCTTCCCGTGCTCACATGAGATGAGATGGGATCTTTCAAGACAGATAAGCAGGTCATCCAACTGGAGGTCAAACTGCCCATTTCCCCTTCCCCAATTGCCACAGATAATATTTTGGGACCCTCCCTATCACTGGGTTTGGGGAAGGGCAGTGGCATATAACTCACTCCTCTCCCAAGGAAGCATTAACTCCTTAACACAAATACCACACCTCATTGGCATTTTTCCTAACTCCCTCCTCTCTCCCCCAATTTTCATGCATAGACTTGGAGTGGAGGGGGACAAGGGGAGGAGTGGCTAGTAGTGTGACATTTTAGTCTCTCATGTGTGTCTGAATCTGTGCGACCTCATGGACTGAGGCCCACCAGATTCTTCCATCCATGGAATTCTCTAGGCCAGAATACTGGAACAGGTTGCCATTCCCTTCTGCAGGGGATCTTCCCAACCCAAGGATCAAACCCAGGTCTCCTGCATTGCAGGCAGATTCTTTACCATCTGAGCCACCGGGGAAGTGCCTGGTGGTAGAAGAAACTACTCATTAAGTCCTAATAAACCTGGAGTAGATGCTTTCAGGGTCCTCTATGAATCAATAGTTGTCTCCACAGTAGGGGTTCCATGATGGCTTTCAGGATCCTCTATGAATCAATAGTTGTCTCCACAGTAGGGGTTCCATGATGGCTTAGAGGATGTTTGATCCTAGATTGGGAAGATCTCCTGGAGAGGGGAATGGCTACCCACTCCAGTATTCTTGCCTGGAGAATTTCATGGACAGAGAAGTCTGATGAGCTACTTTCCTTGGAGTCACAAAGAGTCAGATATGACTGAGCGATTAACACTCCATAATGGTAGGTAGTTCTTGTCTGATGTTTTCAGCTGTGGGATCTAGTACTCATTCTGGGGTATTAGGAGAAATATCCCTTCACATAGTTTAGCAGCCTTCCACAGAAAAATTTACAAGCTTTAAAGAAAATAGACACAATATTTTCATCACAGAATTCAAAGCACAAATCTGTCAGGAATGAGTGAAACTGTCCTTGTGTGTGTGTGTGTGTGTGTGCATGTAGGCACAGAAATCCCCTCGTATTCAAAGCATTCATCTTGAGCCAATCAAGAAAAGGACAATTTACAAAGCTGAGAGAACCAGTCAGCTGCTTGGGAACAGGGAGTAGATATTCAAGTCTTCAGGAACCTCCCATGCCTTCTCTGATACCTATACAGGATTGTGCCTGAAATTCCCGAGCCCATAATGGATTCAGCTTCCTCTCATCCTCTAAAAGTGAAGTTGCTGAGTCATGTCCGACTCTGTGCGACCCCGTGGACTGTAGCCTATCAGGCTCCTCCATCCATGGGATTTTCCAGGCAAGCGTGCTGGAGTGGATTGCCATTTAGCCCTCACTTAATCCTAAAGTCAGTCAACAAGTCACTACTTGGAGAAGAAGTCTGAAGAATATGGAGTGTAGATAATTAGGAAAAACCTAAGAGGTGACAGGGGAGCCTGGTGGGCTTCCTTCTATGGGGTCGCACAGAGTCAGACATGACTGAAGCAACTTAGCAGCAGCAGCAGCAAAAAAAAGTTATAATCAATAGAGTACAGGTTATCCCTCTGTGATTGTCTGAGAACCCTGAAGAGATGTGAATTGCATTTTGTAACTTGATATTGAGAATAGAGGGCTGGTGTATCTGGAGGACTCTATTCTCTCCCTTCACAGCTCTGCATCCTCAGTAGTCACTCAAGGAACTCATGACTTTACATTCCTACTGTTTGCCATGAGAAGGGAGCTGGTTCTTACTGCTCAGCTGCTGGGACTGACCATACACACTCCAGTAATAATACCTCAACAGGTACAAAGCATCCTAACACAGTATCTGGCCATAAGAGCTACTGGAATTAATATTTTTGAACCAAACTGATTTCAAACGTTTTATGTCTAGCTGAGGACTCAGAGATGTAAAAACAAAATGCAAAGTTAGATGCCAATGGTTACAAAGGGAGAAAGTGCCAAGAGCAAACCAATGGTGGGGAGGCAGCTAGACTTGAGTTGGAACACTGATGTGTGGTCTGGAGGCTTTTCCTCCAGAGGGATAGTCAGCTGGAAGAAGTTCAAGACCAGGAGGGGCTAATGGTCTTCTACCAACTTTTGGTCAGAGGTAGTATTCTTCTAGTGCTAGGATAAGGGGACATATCAAAGTTTCTTCTTGAAAAAAAAAAAAAAGACTAGAAAAGACATGAACCAGTATCTTCTCACCAACACCAGTGAGATGGCAGATTGGTCCCACCAAGGTCTAAAGTTCCTTGGTTTGATCTAGCACCTAGCCTGGACAGTGCCAATAAATCATAGCTACATTACCACAATGTAACCATCCCAAATCAGGTCACTTTTCTCATCCCCATTTAAAAAAAAAAAATGTTTGATGTGTGCCATTTTTAAAGTATTTGTTGACTTTGTTACAATATTGCTTCTGGGGCTTTTGTTTTGTTTTATTGGCCACAAGGCATGTGGTATCTAAGCTCCCCAACCATGGATCAAACTCATACACCATGCAATGAAAAGTGAAATCTTAACTTCTGGACTGCCAGGGAAGTCCCCTCCTTATTCCCATTTTATAGATAAGGAAACTGAGGCACGGAGAAATTTATGTGACTTGCTCACATTTATGTAGTTTATGAGTAGAGCCAGGTTCGGATATGACGCAACAGATCTAGTGCCTGCGCACTTAACCACTTGGCTTTGCTTCCTCTGGTGAACAAGAAAGGCCTTCACACCCCAGCATCACCTAAAGGTCCTTCTCCTCCCAGTGCCATAACCTACATCACTATCAGCAAAGGGCAGGGGCAGGAGTCAGAGGAAGGAGCAGTGAAGTTGGGGAAATGGCCTCCCTCTCCTCATGCAGCCAAGGAGAAAGCATCTGGGTTGACTTGCAAGGTTTTCAGGAAGAAAAGAATACATTCCTTCCCTGTCTGCAGTTCCTGAGAAATCTATGCTCTTAACCCAGTTGTCAGAGGGAGCGGTTTTGGTGAGTGACTGATAGGGTCAAAGCTCCACCTAGTGGCTTAAACTGAAAATACGTGCAGAAGATGTCCCTGGAGAAGCAGAAGCAAAGATTCGTTGAAGGCAGGAAAAGGGAACTGAAAGCAAAAACTACCCATGCTCAAAGCCTTTCTGTATCCTCTGTAGCTTGCAGCCACACATCATTAAAATATATCTTTTTTTTTTTCCATGTCAGCCCACTCAAGGATTTACCCAGCGTATCAGGAACAAAACTAGGGCTAGAATCCTGGAGACATAACCGCAGCCCTCAGTCACTTACTCTACAACAGACTGAAAAACTCTGCCTCCTGAAATTTCTCCCCAGGTTTAGGAACCATCTTAGGTATCTGTGAAAATGAAAGTCTTAATCAGTCGGGTCTGACTCTACGCAACCCCATGGGCTCTAGCCCACCAGGCTCCTCTGTCCATGGCCCACGTTCTGGGTCGGGAAGATCCTCTGGAGAAAGGAATGGTAACCCACTCCAGTATCCCTGCCTGGAGAATTCCATGGACAGAGGAGTCTGGCAGACTACAGCCCATGAGGTCCCAAAGAGTCAGACACTACTGAACTACTAACAGATATCTATCTGTAGGTCTTATTCAACATATGGGGAAAACTCAAGAGAGAAGGTACTGGTAATGAAGGAGCAGGGAAGGAAAGAAAATAGGAAAGAAGTGATTCTTCTCAAAATGTTTCCCCTGAACTTGTCCAGAAACCTCAGAATAATAGAGGGAAGGGCTACAGACTGCACTGATGTAGGCTGTACCCACATCTTCCTTGCAGTTTCAGCAACTGTTCGTGGATCTCTATCCCTTGTTCCTTGCTAAGGGACATGTTAAGGACAAGCCAAAGGGGACCAGACCAAGCAAGAGCAAGGCAGTCCACCTGAGACAAGTGTCAGCCACCTCCATGGGAGAGAAGTTGATGGGTCAGGTCAATACCCCCAGCAGAACTTAGCTAGCTGGGGTATATGACAGTGGAGAGTCATAGGAAGTAGGGACAGCTAAGAGGGGAAGGTAAGGTAATAATAGCTTCTAGAATTCTGAGCAATGGTCATGCCCTAGTGTCAGGTACAGTCAAGTCAGGGTGGTTGTTAAGAAGGGTCTGTGGCAGGGCCCAACTCAGAAAACGAGGCAACAGGCTGGGCTCCCCCAGCCACTTCTAGAAACCTCGGGAGTTGGAGAAACTCCAACTATAAACTTGCCATCTGGTTTTCAAGAATGAAGTCACTAGCCACTGTGATCACTGACCTTTGATACAGCCTGAGAGGAGTTCAGGCTGGAGATCAGCAATCAGGCACTCTGTTCCCTGGCATAACAAGCCTTCAGATTATTATGTATTTTCAGGAGAAAATATTATGAACCCAATTTCCTACATATTCTCATACCTAGAAAAGCATTAAAATAATTAACAGGGACATCTGCTCTTTGTGACGAGCAGCAACATTCTACCAAGATTCAAGATGTTTGCTTGATTTCACATACCCCTTCACAAAACCATACATATACTGACTCCCACACTACCTGTTCAGAGCAGCTCCTCAGAGCTATATGAAAGACTATCTCCTGGGCTATAGTCCTCAGTAAGTTCTCGAGTAAAACTTAACTCTAAGCTCTCATTGTGCGTTTTTTTGTTTTTGTTTTTTGTTTTCTTTTTCATTTGACACAAGCATTCAAAGAATCAGAATAGGTCTGGACAGACAAAAGTTGATTCAGGCAGCAGTCAAATGTAGTGTAAACCAACATCAGATCATTTTTTCAATCTACACAAACTTGGTCCCAAGTCAGTTTAGGTTAGCGTCATGCCAGGTGTGATAGACCCTTGAACCTGTTGGAACCGGGATGCTGGTACATTTTCTAAGAATGAGCCTCCAGGTGTTCCTTTCTATCCCCAGGTTTTGTTGTACATACTCTGCAGGCACTCCAACCCCTGTAAGCCCCCAGTATCCTGACTAAGGCAGAAGATGGTACCTCTCTTATTTGAGCCTCAAGAATTCTTGCCCTTCAGGCAGGTCTGGACTGGCAACATATCCCACCCCATCACTTCCTATGAGTCTCTACAATCAAGTACCTGAAGTTTCTGGCTCCCCCAACTCTTTCTCTCTTGTCTATTTTCACTCACCTATATTTTTACTTTTTGATGTTGCTTCTATCCTTGGATGAAGTGTGACTTCTTCCACCTCCTGTTCATATAGTCATTATGACATGAGACTCACTTCATGTCAGGTCATTCCCAGGCTGCCAGACTGCTCTCCTCCCCTGCTGCAAAGGCTCAGTCAGTTTGGAAGGGTCACGTTAGGTCCCTAGGTATTTGTCAGACAGAGTTGATTATAACCCCCTGAAATGAATGAATGAATGAGCATTCCTCTGTAGAAGTTAATGGCATCAACTACTTATGTTCCCCTTGGGGGGGTGGGGAACTGTTAGTTGCTCCGTCATGTCCAACTCTTTGTGATCCCATAGACTGCAGACTCAGGCAAGAATACTGGACTGGTTTGCCATTCCTTTCTCCAGGGGATCTTCCTGGCCCTGGGATCGAACCAGAGTCTCCTGCCCTGCAGGCAGATTCTTTACTGTCTGAGCCCTTTATATGTACCTGCTTTGAAAGACTAATCTATCGTAACAAAGAGACCTTGAATTACAGTGGCTTAAAAATGAAGTTTCTTTCTCTTTCATGCTATAGTTAAGAAAAGTCACAAGCTGTTGGCTGATCATAGTCCTTCAGGGGCTCTTCTGCTTTATTTCCTCACCATGCTTTAGATAATTTTCCTATGTTCAATATATACTTGAGCACTTACTATTTAAAAGGTGATGGGGATACCTCCCTGGGGGTCCAGTGGTTGAGACGTCACCTTACAATGCAGGAGGGTGCAGGTTTAATCCCTTAAGATCCCACATGCCTCTCATCCAAAAATACAAATCATAAAATAGAAGCAGTATATTAACAAATTAAGTAAAGACTGTTTCAAAATAGGTTCCAGGTTACATTCCTCAGGAGAGACAGTCTCAGTCTTATTGGAACTCAAGATCTAATGGAAAGATAAAGCAAGTAAATGAGTTGATGTGTTCAGAGAGCACAATAGAGTCTGTAGGGATGAAATGGGGGAGGAATGGCTTTAGACCAGAGGCAGCAGGAAAGTCTTCACAGAGTAAGCTGTTTATGAGACAGAATTTGAAGAACAAACACAATTTCAGTAGAAAAATAAGATAATAAATTGTTACCAGCAGAAAAAAAAGCACTATGAGCAAAGTTGAAGATAATAAAATCAGGAAATCTAGGAAACAATGAGCATACGAGTACATAGGGTATCGCTGAACAAGATTCTAGGGGGAGATCAGAGCCTCATTGCAGAGGACCAGATGAGGAACCAATCCTTCACTTGCAGGTCATGGATAATTTCTGATATTTCAAGTTGGACAATGAATGGTCAGAACTCTGAAGCTGATCTTGGTAGCTGGACTGAAGGGGAAAGCTGGAAATAGATAAATTAATAGAAAATCTGCCATAGTCAAGGAGAAAAAAGCACAGGCTGGAATCAAGTTACAGATACCGAGAGAAACCCGAAAGGAAAATCACAATGGAGGCAGGACTCACGGGATTTGACAACTGGTTGAATGATGGAAGTGAAAAGGAGAAATAACACATAACTCAGAGTTGTCAAGGTTTAACTCCTCAAACAATGGTGATGCTTCTGAGATATGGAAGTCACAGCACAAAAGAGACTGGATGCAGATGGTGGGGTAGAGTTTAGCTTCAAATATTAAGCTTACGTTCTTAGAAAACCTAGAGAAACATTTCCAAAAAGAGCTCAAAATGTAAGCCTGAAACTGAGGCAATAGTTATTTCTAGTAAATGATATGGATGTAAAGCAGTTGGTAGAGAAAGAGACCTAGAGGTTAAGAGAATGCAGATTAGCCAACCTTGGCTGAAACAAGGACATAGGCAGGACTTTAGAAAACCCACACATATAAGGAAGAAACTACAGGGGGAAAAAAAAAGAAAACTTACCCGAAAAGCAAGTGCTCAGTGTCCTGGGAGAAAAAGGAAAAGATTCTCAACAAAGGGCAAATATGTCCAAGACAAAGAGAACTCCAAGATGACCCAAATGGAGGAAGGTCATTCAACCTGATAATTAATGTCTACGTATAACTTTCAGGATAGTATCTGAATAAACTGAGAAAACTAAAATAGAAATGTGTTATACAGTGAGTTAGGAAAGTTAGGAAAAGAACACAGGATGTTAGGAACGGAAAAACATAATAAACCAAAGGAAAGTAGATGTCAAGAATTAATAAAATATTGGGGGGGGGAGGATAAATTAGGAGCTTGGAATGAACATACAGGCACTACTGTATGTAAGATAGATAATCAACAAGGACCTACTGTACATGTATAGCACAGGGAACTCTACTCAATATTCTGGGCTAACCAATATGAGAAAAGAATCTAGAAAAGAATGAATACTGTACATGCATATGTGTAACTGAATCACTTTGCTATACACCTGAAACTCACACAACATTGTAAATCAATTATATTCTGATGAAATTAAAATTAAAGAAGAATTGATAAAGAAGAAATTAATGAGCTGGAAAGCAGAACTAATAAATGAATACAAAAAGTGCGCCTTAAAAATGAATAAACTAGCAGCTAACTTAGTTAAGAAAAAGGTAAAGCACCAGCATACATAGAAAGAAATAACTTTTTATGAGAAACCATCACACATAAATAAGAAATTAAAATAATCATAACAGTCTACTCCACTCAACTCTATACAAATAAACTTGAAAATCCAGACTAAAAGTATAATTTTCTATGAATATATAATTTAATAAAATACCCCAGATGATATGATTGTTTATTTGAAAAAAAAAAAAATACAACTAACTGTAAAACCATGATAAGACATTTGGTAACATAGAGAGGTGCTGAATGCATATGTAGAAATCAACAACTTTCATATATGCAGATGATAAAGATCCAGAGTATAATAGAAGAAAAGAGTCCATTTTCAAGATCAAGAAAGTAGATAAAGTATCTGGAATAAACTTCATGAGAACTGTTTAAACATAAACAAAAATTAAACAATAAAGAAAAACATCAAATAAAATATTTTTATTGAACAAATGAAAAAACATTAATTTGTAAGTGTAACTAATATGAACCCAATTGGTAAATATACCAAAAGAGTTTTCTCCTTTTCTCTCTCTCTCTCTCTTTTCTTTTTTTCTTTTTTTAACTTAGGCTAATTATAAAGTTCACAAGGAGAAAAACAAAATTAGAAAAGTTAAGGAAGCTCTGTGAAAAGATGAGCAAATACCCCTATTAGACATTAAAACATAAGTCTCAATAATTTAAAAAGTGCTGCTTTGGTATATAGACTAATGGAACAGAATAGGAAGTCAAGAAATACATTAAAATACATACAGGAATTTAGATTATAATAAGAGCCATCCCAAATCAGCATAGGAAAAACAAGCTTTCCAAATAACAGCTTTGCCATCTGAATTCCAGATGGATCCAAGATTAAAGTGATTAAAAATAATTAATTAAAATACTAAAGGAAAATATGGAAAAATTCATTTATAGACCTGTTATTTAAAAAGGCCTTTTTCATTTGAAAACTAGAAGATTTAGAGAAGATTGATACATCCTGCTAAATAAAAATTAAAATCCTATAGGGAAAAAAAACTACAAAAATTAAAGCCATAACAAAGTCAAAGACAATGATAATTTGGGGAAAATCATTTACAACTCATGTCACAGAAAAAAACTGATCTCAACTCATAAAATACTCCTAGATTTTGATAAAATGAAAACAATCAACATAAAAGTACACCAGTCACAGAAAATAAAATACAAAAAAAGCAGCTCAATTTTATTCATAATCAGGGAAATATACATTAAAACTGTGCTGAGATAATATTTATCACTTTTGATTAGCAAAGATCTATAAATTTGACAGCACAATGTATATTTTCTGTTGCTATTGTGGCAAATTACACAAACTTGACTTGAGCAACACAAATTAATATCTTATGGTTTCATGGGTTAGTTTCATAGGTCCAGCATGGGTCTTACTGGGCTAAAATGAAGATGTCAGCAGGCTGCTTTTCTTTCTGGAGGCTCCAGGAAAGAATCCATTTTCTTGCTCTTTCCAGCTTCCAGAGCTGCCAACAGTCTTTGGCTGGTGGTCTCAAGTCAGGATCTGCAAAGCCAGCAACATTGTATCTCTTTCTGACTTTCTTCTCTGGCAGACTCTTCTGCCCCTCTCTTCTACTTTTAAGGTCCTTTGTGATTACATTAGACCCACCTAGATAATCCAGAAAAATTTCCCTATCTTGAGGTCTGCTAATTAACAACTTTATTCTTCTTTGTTACTTAACATAGTCATGGGTTCCAAGGATTATTTCTCTACTACACACACTACAATTAGAATGTGGGAAACAAGCACTCCCATAAACACTGGCAGAAGGAAAATTGGTACAAGAACTATGTAATTTGACAGTGTGTCTCGAGATTTAAAATGCATATAACCTTCTAATATATACACACATCAAATCATTATAGTGTATACCTTAGTTATAAAATGTAATATTCAAGGGAGGCGGTCCTAAGATGGGCAGAGGGATAGGACGGGGAGACCACTTTCTCCCCCACAAATTCATCAAAAGAACATTTGAACACTGAGTAAATTCCACAAAACAACTTCTGAATGCCGGCAGAGGACATCAGGCACCCAGAAAAGAAGTCCATTGTCTTCAAAAGAAGGTAGGAAAAAATATAAAAGATAAAAAGAGAGACAAAAGAGGTAGAGATGGAGATCCATCTGGGGAAGGGAGTCTTAAAAAAGAGAGAAGTTTCCAAACACCAGGAAACACTCTCACTGCCGAGTCTGTGGCGAGCCTTGGAACCACAGAGGGAAACATAACTGGGAGGAAAAATAAATAAATAATTAAAGCCCACAGATTACGTGCCCAACGGTAACTCCCCCAGCAGAGAAGTAGGGCAGACGCCTGCACCTGCCGCTAGCAAGCCGGGGCTGGGCAGGGAGACGCGGGCTGCATTGCTTAGAGTAAGGACTGGGCCTGAATGTCCCGAGGGCAATCTGAGGGAACTTACATGAGATAGCAAAGCAGACTGTGGGATAGCTACCCCACGAAAAGGCGAAAAGCCCTAACCTAAGACATCGCCAGGCCTGCTCACAGAACAAAGGACTGAATAGAGCTAGCCGGCTGCAGACTGGCCCATCCCCTGCCGGAGACAGGCAGGCAAGGGCAGCCAGAGCCAGGAGGGGGCAATCACAGCCCCAGAGAGGCATCCTCTACCAAACTGCAAGCAGGCTTCATTGCTAACCAAGACTTCTTGGGATTCTGGACGGTTGACATCCACCTGAGAAGGTGTGCCAGTTGTGCACCCAGAAATGGCAGGGGTGGGGGAGGTGATAAGTCTCAGTGACCACACTCGCCAAACACCTGGTCACCTGAGCTGCTCAGACCTGGGAAGGGCACAAAACGCAGGCCCAACCGAGTCTGTGCCTCTGAGGACTACCTGAGTACCTGAAACTGAGTGGCTTAGACCAGGGAAGTGCATACAACCCAAGGCTGGCCTCAGACAGTTCCTGGCAGAGCAACCTAAAGCCTAAGCAGTGTAGACAGGGAAAGCACACACGCCATGAGCGAGGGCAAACCCAGTGTGGCCGAGACACTGTGAGCACACAACAGTGTTATTTGTTTGCAACGTCCCTCCCTCCCCACAGCACGACTGAACAAGTGAGCCTAAAAAAGTGTCCACCACCACCCTCTTGTGCCAGGGTGGAAATTAGACACTGAAGAGACCAGCAAACAGAAGAAGCTAAAACAGAGGGAACTGCCTTCTAAGTGACAGATAGAGAAGTCTTGAGGCTACTGTAAGAACAAGACTGAAAACCAGAGACTGGAAGCTTAACTCCAAATCCTGAGAACACCAGAGAACTCCTAACTCCAGGGAACATTAATTGATAGGAACTCATCAAATGCCCCATACCTACATGGAAACCAAGGGTCAACAAGTTCCAGAGCAAGACATACCACACAAATTCTCCAGCAATACAGGAACATAGCCCTGAGCTTCAATATACAGGCTGCCCAAAGTCACTCCAAACCCACTGACATCTCATAACTCATTACTGGACACTTCACTGCACTCCAGAGAGAAGAAATCCAGCTCCACCCACCAGAACACCGACACAAGCTTCCCTAACAAGGAAACCTTTACAAACCACCCATCGAACCCCACCCACAGTGAGGAAATTCCACAATAAAGAGAACTCCACAAACTGCCAGAATACAGAAAGGCTACCCCAAACACAGCAATATAAGCAAGATGAACAGGCAGAGAAATACCCAGCAGGTAAAGGAACAGAATAAATGCCCAACAATCCAAACAAAAGAGGAAGAGATAGGGAATCTACCTGATAATGAATTCTGAATAATGATAGTGAAAATGATCCAAAATCTTGAAAGCAAAATGGACTTACAGATAAATAGCCTGGAGACAAGGATGAGAAGATGCAAGAAAGGTTTAACAAGGACATATGTGATCACTCACCTAGAGCCAGACATCCTGGAATGTGAAGTCAAGTGGGCCTTAGAAAGCATCACTACGAACAAAGCTAGTGGAGGTGATGGAATTCCAGTTGAGCTATTTCAAATCCTGAAAGATGATGCTGTGAAAGTACTGCACTCAATATGCCAGCAAATTGGGAAAACCCAGCAGTGGCCACAGGACTGGAAAAGGTCAGTTTTCATTCCAATCCCAAAGAAAGGCAATGCCAAAGAATGCTCAAACTACCACACAATTGCACTCATCTCACACGCTAGTAAAGTAATACTCAAAATTCTGCAGGCCAGGCTTTAGCAGTACATGAACCGTGAACTTCCAGATGTTCAAGCTGGTTTTAGAAAAAGCAGAGGAACCAGAGATCAAATTTCCAACATCCGCTGGATCATGGAAAAAGCAAGAGAGTTCCAGAAAAATATCTATTTCTGCTTTATTGACTATGCCAAAGCCTTTGACTGTGTGGATCACAATAAACTGTGGAAAATTCTGAAAGAGATGGGAATACCAGACCACCTGACTTGCCTCTTGAGAAACCTATATGCAGGTCAGGAAGCAACAGTTAGAACTGGACACGGAACAACAGACTGGTTCCAAATAGGAAAAGGAGTATGTCAAGGCTGTATATTGTCACCCTGCTTATTTAACTTATATGCAGAGTACATCATGAGAAACTCTGGGCTGGAAGAAGCACAAGCTGGAATCAACATTGTCAGAAGAAATATCAATAACCTCAGATATGCAGATGACATCACCCTTATGGCAGAAAGTGAAGAGGAACTCAAAAGCCTCTTGGTGAAAGTGAAAGAGGAGGGTGAAAAAGTTGGCTTAAAGCTCAACATTCAGAAAACGAAGATCATGGCATCCGGTCCCATCACTTCATGGGAAATAGATGGGGAAACAGTGGAAACAGTGTCAGACTTTATTTTGGGGGGCTCCAAAATCACTGCAGATGGTGATTGCAGCCATGAAATTAAAAGACGCTTACTCCTTGGAAGGAAAGTTATGACCAACCTAGATAGCATATTCAAAAGCAGAGACATTACTTTGTCATCAAAGGTCCATCTAGTCAAGGCTATGGTGGTCATGTATGGCTGTGAGAGCTGGACTGTGAAGAAAGCTGAGCACCGAAGAATTGATGCTTTTGAAATGTGGTGTTGGAGAAGACTCTTGAGAGTCCCTTAGACTGCAAGGAGATCCAACCAGTCCATTCTAAAGGAGATCAGTCCTGTGTTCTTTGGAAGGAATGATGCTAAAGCTGAAACTCCAGTACTTTGGCCACCTTATGCAAAGAGTTGACTCATTGGAGAAGACTCTGATGCTGGGAGGGATTGGGCAGGAGGAGAAGGGGAAAACAGAGGATGAGATGGCTGGATGGCATCACTGACTCGATGGATGAGTTTGAGTGAACTCCGGGAGTTGCTGATGGACAGGGAGGCCTGGCGTGCTGCAATTCATGGGGTCACAAAGAGTCAGACACGACTGAGTGATTGAACTGAACTGAACTGAGAATAAATAAAAAAGACTCAATATATAATAAATAATGCAATAAATGAGATCAGAAACACTCTGGAGGAAACAAATAGTTGAATAACAGAGGCAGAAGATAGGATTAGTGAGGTAGAAGATAGAATGGTAGAAATAAATGAATCAGAGAGGAAACAAGAAAAATGAATTAAAAGAAAAGAGGACAATCTCAGAGACCTCTGGGACAATGTTAAACGCCCCAACATTCAAATCATAGGAGTCCCAGAAGAAGAAGACAAAAAGAAAGACCATGAGAAAATACTTGAGGAGATAATAGTTGAAAACTTCCCTAAAATGGGGAAGGAAATAATCACCCAAGTCCAAGAAACCCAGAGAGTCCCAAACAGGATAAACCCAAGGCAAGATACCCCAAGACACATATTAATCAAATTAACAAAGATAAAGCATAAAGAGCAAATATTAAAAGCAGCAAGGGAAAACAACAAATAACACACAAGGGGATTCCCATCAGGATAACACCTGATCTTTCAATAGAAACTCTTCAGGCCAGGACAGAATGGCAGGACATACTTAAAGTGATGAAAGAAAATAACCTACAGCCCAGATTACTGTACCCAGCAAGGATCTCATTCAAATATGAAGGAGAAATCAAAGGCTTTACAGACAAGCAAAAGCTGAGGGAATTTAGCACCACCAAACCAGCTCTCCAACAAATGCTAAAGGATCTTCTCGAGACAGGAAACACAGAAAGGGTGTATAAACTTGAACCCAAAACAATAAAGTAAATGGCAAGGGGATCATACTTATCAATAATTACTTTAAATGTAAATGGGTTGAACACCCCAACCAAAAGACAAAGACTGGCTGAATGGATACAAAAACAAGACCCCTGTATATGTTGTCTACAAGAGACCCACCTTGAAACAGGGGACACATACAGACTGAAAGTGAAGGGCTGGAAAAAGATACTCCACGCAAATAGAGACCAAAAGAAAGCAGGAGTAGCAATACTCATATCAGATAAAATAGACTTTAAAACAAAGGCTTTGAAAAGAGACAAAGAAGGGCACTACATAATGATCAAAGGATCAATCCAAGAAGAAGATATAACAATTATAAATATATATGTGCCCAACATAGGAGCACTGGAATATGTAAGACAAATGCTAACAAGTATAAAAGGGGAAATTAACAATAACACAATAATAGTGGGAGACTTTAATACCCCACTCACACCTATGGATAGATCAACTAAACAGAAAATTAACAAGGAAACACAAACTTTAAATGATACAATAAACCAGTTAGACCTAATTGATATCTATAGGACATTTCACCCCAAAACAATGAATTTCACCTTTTTCTCAAGCACACATGGAACGTTCTCCAGGATAGATCACATCCTGGGCCATAAATCTAGCCTTAGTAAATTCAAAAAAATTGAAATCATTCCAAGAATCTTTTCTGACCACAATGCAGTAAGATTAGATCTCAATTACAGGAAAAAAACTATTAAAAATTCCAACATATGGAGGCTGAACATGCTGCTGAATAACAAATAAATCATAGAAGAAATCAAAAAAGAAATCAAAATATGCATAGAAATGAATGAACATGAAAACACAACAACCTAAAACCTGTGGGAAACTGTAAAAGCAGTGCTAAGGGAAGGTTCTTAGCAATACAGGCATACCTCAAGAAACAAGAAAAAAGTCAAATAAGTAACCTAACTCTACACCTAAAGCAACTAAAAAAGGAAGAAATGAAGAACCCCAGGGTTAGTAGAAGGAAAGAAATCTTAAAAATTAGGGAAGAAATAAATGCAAAAGAAACAAAAGAGACCATAGCAAAAGTCAACAAAGCCAAAAGCTGGTTCTTTGAGAAGATAAAATTGACAAACCACTAGCCAGACTCATCAAGAAACAAAGGGAGAAAAATAAAATCAATAAAATTAGAAATGAAAATGGAGAGATCACAACAGACAACACAGAAATACAAAGGATCATAAGAGACTACTATCAGCAATTATATGCCAATAAAATGGACAACTTGGAAGAAATGCACAAATTCTTAGAAAAGTACAACTATCCAAAACTGAACCAGGAAGAAATAGAAAATCTTAACGGACCCATCACAAGCACGGAAGTTGAAACTGTAATCAGAAATCTTCCAGCAAACAAAAGCCCAGGTCCAGACGGCTTCACAGCTGAGTTCTACCAAAAATTTAGAGAAAAGCTAACACCTGTCCTACTCAAACTCTTCCAGAAAATTGCAGAGGAAGATAAACTTCCAAACTCATTCTATGAGGCCACCATCACCCTAATACCAAAACCTGACAAAGATGCCACAAAAATAAATAAATAAATAAAACTACAGGCCCATATCACTGATGAACATAGAAGCAAAAATCCTTAACAAAATTCTAGCAAGCAGAATCCAACAACACATTAATAAGATCATACATCATGGGCTTTATCCCAGGGATGCAAGGATTATTCAATATCTGCAAATCAATCAATGTAATACACCACATTAACAAATTGAAAAATAAAAGCTGTATGATTATCTCAATCGATGCAGAGAAAGCCTTTGACAAAATTCAACATCCATTTATGATAAAAACCCTCCAGAAAGCAGGAATAGAAGGAACATACCTCAACATAATTAAAGCTATATATGACAAACCCACAGCAAACATTATCTTCAATGGTGAAAAATTGAAAGCATTTCCCCTAAAGTCAGGAACAAGACAAGAGTGCCCACTCTCACCACTACTATTCAACATAGTTTTGGAAGTTCACAGCAATCAAAGCAGAAAAAGAAATAAAAGGAATCCAAATTGGAAAAGAAGAAGTAAAACTCTCACTGTTTGCAGATGACATGAGCCTCTACATATAAAACCTTAAAGACTCCACCAGAAAATTACTAGAGCTAATCAATTAATATAGTAAAGTCGCAGGATATAAAATCAACGACAGAAATCCCTTGCATTCCTATACACTAATAATGAGAAAATAGAAAGAAAAATTAAGGAAACAATTCCATTCACCATTGCAACAAAAAGAATAAAATACTTAGGAATATATCTACATAAAGAAACAAAAGACCTATAGATAGAAAACTATAAAACACTGGTGAAAGAAATCAAAGAGGACACTAATAGATGGAGAGCTATACCGTGTTCATTGATCGGAAGAATCAATATAATGAAAATGAGTATACTATCCAAAGCAAACTATCAAGCTACCAATGGTATTCTTCACAGAGCTAGAAAAAATAATTTCACAATCTGTATGGAAATACAAAAAACCTCGAATAGCCAAAGCAATCTTGAGAAAGAACAATGGAACTGGAGGAATCAACCTACCTGACTTCAGGCTCTACTACAAAGCCACAGTCATCAAAACAGTATGGTACCGGCACAAAGATAGAAATATAGATCAATGGAACAAAATAGAAAGCCCAGAGATAAATCCATGCACTTATGGACACCTTATCTTCGACAAAGGAGGCAAGAATGTACAATGGAGAAAAGACAATCTCTTTAACAAGTGGTGCTGGGAAAACTGGTCAACCACGTATAAAAGAATGAAACCAGAACACTTTCTAACACCATACACAAAAATACACTCAAAATGGATTAAGGATCTAAATGTAAGACCAAAAACTATAAAACTCCTAGAGGAGAACATAGGCAAAACACTCTCTGACATAAATCACAGCAGGCTCCTCCATGACCCACCTCCCAGAATATTGAAAATAAAAGCAAAAATAAACAAATGAGACCTAATTAAAATTAAAAGCTTCTGCACAACAAAGGAAACTCTAAGCAAGGTGAAAAGACAGCCTTCAGAATGGGAGAAAATAATAGTGAATGAAGCAACTGACAAAGAATTAATCTCAAAAATACACAAGCAACTCCTGCAGCTCAATTCCAGAAAAATAAATGACCCAATCAAAAAATGGGCCAAAGAACTAAACAGACATTTCTCCAATGTCTAACAAACACATGAAAAGATGCTCAACATCACTCATTATCAGAGAAATGCAAATCAGAGCCACAATGAGGTACCATTTCACACCAGTCAGAATGGATGCGATCCAAAAGTCTACAAGCAATAAATGCTGGAGAGGATGTGGAGAAAAGGGAACCCTCTCACACTGTTGGTGGGAATGCCAACTAGTACAGCCACTATGGAGAACAGTGTGGAGATTACTTAAAAAACTGGAAATAGAACTGCCTTATGACCCAGCAATCCCACTGCTGGGCATACACACCGAGGAGACCAGAATTGAAAGAGACACGTGTACCCCAATGTTCATCACAGCACTGTTTATAATAGCCAGGACATGGAAGCAACCTAGATGTCCATCAGCAGATGAATGGATAAGAAAGCTGTGGTATATATACACAATGGAGTATTACTCAGCCATTAAAAAGAATACATTTGAATCAGTTCTAATAAGATGGAGGAAACTGGAGCCTATTATACAGAGTGAAGTAAGCCAGAAAGAAAAACACCAATACAGTATGCTAATACATATATACGGAATTTAGAAAGATGGTAATGATAACCCTGTATGCGAGACAGCAAAAGAGACACAGATGTATAGAACAGTCTTTTGGACTCTGTAGGAGAGGGTGAGGGTGGGATGATATTGGAGAATGGCATTAAAACATGTATATTTTCATATGTGAAATAAATCGTCAGTCCAGGTTCGATGCATGATACAGGATGCTCAGGGGTGGTGCACTGGGATGATCCAGAGGGATGATATGGGGAGGGATGTGGGAGGGGGTTCAAGATGGGGAACACATGTACACCCATGGCAGATCCATGTCAATGTATGGCAAAACCAATACAATATTGTAAAGTAATTAGCCTCCAATTAAAATAAATAAATTTTTAATAAATAAAATAGAACATAATATGCAAATTCTATTTTAATAAAACTGGAAAAAATTTTATAGAAGTAAAAATTTAAATAAATAAATAAATACACATTATCTGTGACCCAGCCATTCCACTTTGAGAATGTACTCTATAGATGTACTTGCATGCAGATGAAATCATGGATGTCCAAGATTATCTACACTACACTTGATCTTAGCCAAAAGGCCGAGAAACTACCACACAACTGCATTCATCTCACACGCTAGCAAAGTAATGCTCAAAATTCTCCAAGCGAGCCTCCAACAGTATGTGAATCATGAACTTCCGGATGTTCAAACTGGATTTAGAAAAGGCAGAGGAACCAGAAATCAAAGTTCCAACATCCATTGAATCATAAAAAAAGCAAAAGAGTTCCAGAAAAATACCTACCTCTGTTTTACTGATGCCAAAGCCTTTGACTGTGTGGATCACAATGGACATGAGTTTGAGCAAATTCTGGGAGATAGGAAAGGACAGGGAAGCCTAGCATGCTGCAGTCCATGGAGTGGCAAAGAATTAGACACAACTTGGTGACTAAACAGCAACAAAAAACAACAGCTCCTTTCCCTACTCACAACACTTCTGACACCAGATATGTGGGTTTTCAGACACCAAGCAATTTTCCAATTTTTGGCAGACACCTTCTGGATGTCCTAGAGTTTCATTCAGTTTTTAAACTAGCTTCCTGGAGTTCATGCAGACTCTGTAGGTTAAGGGCTCAGTCTCATTAGACTGCCCTCACTTCAGAGGCCCATCACAAGTCCCAGGTAGTCACCTGTACATCTGACCAACAGGTAATAAATCAAGAGTTACTATGAGCCCTTCTTGGATTTAATAATTTGCTAGAATGTCTCCTAGAACCCAGGGAAACAGGTGTAAAGGATTCAACTCAGGAACACCCAAATGGAAGAGATGCACAGAGCAAGGAGAAGGAAGTTCCCACACCTTCTTTGGGGCAGCACCCTCCTAACACTTCAATATGTTCACAACACTTAGGCTCTCTGGATCCTGTAGTTCAGGGGTTTTTATGGAAGCTTCATCACACGATCAGTCAGCAGCTCCTCTCCCCTCCCTAGAAGATTAGGAGTACGGCTGAAAGTTTTCACTCATGGATCAGTCTTTCTGATGACCAGCACCCATTCTGAAGTTATCCAAGAGCCCATCAAATGTCACTTCCTTAGAACAAAAGACAATCAGCATCCAGAAAATTTTAACAGATTTAGAAGTTCCGTGCCAGGAACCAGGGTCAAAGACCAAATATTAGAAAGAAAATTTGCTGGGCTTATAAATACAAGAAAAAAAAAATTCTCCTGGCACCCTGAACACTGAGGAAATCACAAAGATTTTAGAAGCTCTGTGTCAAGAATCAAGGACAGATGCCAAGTATATATTTACTATGTTGTGATGCTCATTCTTTTCTCCATTTAAGAGGCAGCTCACGTAGCACGTTTCACCTCTGCCTCCCCATAGAATCCTCTTCCTTTCCTCCTTCTCCTAGAGTAAGTGTGCCCCTGGCCCCCTGTGTACTGTGCAGTGGGGCTCAAACCACCAGGTGGCCTTAACTTCTCCTTGCAGCCCTCACTCATAAACAGACATGGAAATAAGAACGGCTTGGAGCAGAGTGTGCCATGCTTCCCACCTTGGCAGGCCTGCTCTGGGGTCCCTCCCACTTGCCTTCTGCACCCTCACCTCCACCCTGACCACCTTACAGCATGTTAGTCATTGAAGCCCCTGCCAAGTTGTCAGGAGATACCCAACCCATGCAGCAGGTGCCCAGTTCTGGAAAGAACGGGGAAGCTGATTTAGAAATGTTGTGGTTGGGAGTATCTGATGGGTGTTCCCCATACAAGATAAAGGAGACAAATACTCATGGTGCCTGTGTTATGTTGGTTTGTGTTTATTCTACCTAAACTTACCCTTGTTTTTCCCTTTCTTCTGAATGGGCTGCTCCAGACCATAAGCAGACCTTACTTCAGCCCAACAACCTGCATGACAGGACATGTGCCGTGTTTCTGAACCCACCAGCAACTGAAGCAAACACAGGCAAAAACCACATCCATCTGCAACAACCATCCACTCACATGTGCAGAAGACTTGTTTCCTTAGAGTAAGAAAACTGACAGTTGGGGATTTCTTTTTTTTTTTAATTAATTTTTTAATTGAAGGATAATTGCTGTACAGAATTTTTTGTCAAACCTCACAGCCATAGGTATACATATATGCCCTCCCTTTTGAAATTCCCTCCCATATCCCTCCCCATCCCGCCTCTCTAGATTGATACAGAGCCCCTGTTTGAGTTTCCTGAGATGTACAGCAAATTCCTATTGGCTATGTATTTTACATATGGTAATGTAAGTTTCCATGTTACTCTTTCCATACATCTCACCCTCCCCTCTCCTCTCCCAATGTCCATAAGTCTATTCTCTATGTCTGTTTCTCCATTGCTGCCCTGTAAATAAATTCTTCAGCACCATTTTTCTAGATTCTGTATATATGCGTTAGAATACAATATTTACCTTTCTCTTTCTGACTCACTTCACTATGTATAATAGGTTCTAGGTTCATCCACCTCATGAGAACTGACTCAAATGCATTCCCTTTTATGGCTGAGTAATATTCCACTGTGTATATGTACCACAACTTCTTTATCCATTCATCTGTCGATGGACATCTAGGTTACTTCCATGTTCTAGCTATTGAAAAAAGTGCAGCAATGAACAATAGGATACATGTGTCTTTTTCAATTTTGGTTTCCTTGGGGTATATGCCTAGGAGTGGGATTGCTGGGTCATATGGTGATTGTATTCCTAGTTTTTTTAACGAATCTCCATACCACCTTCCATAGTAGCTGTATCAATTCACATTCCCACCGACAGTGCAAGAACATTCCCTTTTCTCTACACCCTCTCCAGCATTTATTGTTTGTAAACTTTTGATGATGGCCATTCTGACTGGTGTGAGGAGATATCTTATGGTGGCTGTTTTTTCTTTTTTCTTTTTTCTTTGCATTTCTCTAATAATAAGCAATGTTGAGCATCTTTTCAAGTGTTTGTTAGCCATCTATATGTCTTCTTTGGAGAAATGTCTGTTTAGGTCTTTTTCCCACTTTTTTGATTGGGTTGTTTGTTTTTCTGGCATTGAGTTGTATGAGCTGCTTATATATTTTGGAAATTAATCCTTTGTCAGTTGTTTCATTTGCTATTATTTTCTCCCATTATGAAGGTTGTTTCCTTTGCTGTGCAGAAGCTTTTAAGTTTAATCAGGTCCCATTTGTTTACTCTTTTTATTTCCATTACTCTAGAAGGTGGGTCATAGAGGATCTTGCTTTAATTTATGTCATCGAGTGTTCTGCCTATATTTTTCTCTAAGAGTTTTATAGTTTCTGGTCTTACATTTAGGTCTTTAATCCATTTTGAGTTTATCTTTGTGTATGGTGTTAGGAAGTGTTCTAATTTCATTCTTTTACATGTAGCTGTCCAGTTTTCCCAGTACCATTTATTTAAGAGGCTGTTTTTGTCCCATTGTATATTCTTTCCTCCTTTGTAAAAATTAAGGTACCCATAAATGCATGGCTTTATTTCTGACTTTCTTTCTTGTTCCGTTGGTCTATATTTCTGTTTTAGTGCCACTACCATACTGTCTTGATGACTGTAGCTTTGTAGTATAGTCTGAAGTCAGGAAGGTTGATTCCTCCAGCTCCATTCTTCTTTCTCAAGACTGCTTGACTATTTGGGGTCTTCTGTGTTTCCATATGAATTGTGAAATTTTTTGTTCTAGTTCTGTGGAAAATGCCATTGGTAATTTGATAGGGATCGCATTAAATCTGTAGATTGCATTTGGTAGTATAGTCATTTTCACAATATTGATTCTTCCTACCCAGGAACATGGAATATCTCTCCATCTGTTTATGTCATCTTTGATTCCTTTCATTAGTGTCTTACAATTTTCTGTATACAGTTCTTTTGTCTCTTTAGGTAAGTTTATTCCAAATATTTAATGCTTTATGTTGCAATGGTGAATGGGATTGATTCCTTAATTTCTCTTTCTTATTTTTAACAGTTACTATATATGCAAGTGATTTCTGTGTATTGATTATTGTTATATAAATGCAAGTGATTTCTGTGTATTGATTTTGTAGCCTGTGATTTTGCTAAATTCACTGATTAGCTTTAGTAATTTTTTTATACTATCCTTAGAGTTTTCTATATACAGTATCATGTCATCTGCAAACAGTGAGAGCTTTACTTCTTTTCTGATCTGGATTCCTTTTATTCCTTTTTCTTCTCTGATTGTTGTAGCTACTTCTTCCAGGACTAGATTGAATAATAGTGGTGAAAGTGGACACGCTTGTCTTGTTCCTGATTAAAAGGGTAATATCTTCAGTTTTTCATCATTGAGAATAATGTTTGCTCTAGGCTTATCATATATGGCCTTTACTATGTTCAGGTAGGCTCCTTCTATGCCCATTTTTTGAAGAGTTTTAATCTTAAATGGGTGTTGAATTTGTCAAAGGTTTTTCTGCATCTACTGAGATTATCATATGGTTTTTATCTTTCAATTTGTTAATCTGATGTATCACATTGATTGATTTGCATATATTGAAGAATCCTTGCATTCCTGGAATAAACCCAACTCGATCGTGCTGTATGAGCTTTTTGATGTGTTGCTGAATTCTGTTTGTTAAAATTTTGTTGAGGATTTTTGCATCTATGTTCATCAGTGATATTGGCCTGTGGTTTTCTTTTTTTGTATTGTCTTTGTCTGCTTTTGGTATCAGAGTGATGGTGGCCTCATATAATGAGTTTGGAAGTGTTCCTTCCTCTGAAATTTTTTGAAAGAGTTTTAGAAGGATAGGCATTAACTCTTTGTTAAATGTTTGATGGAATTCTCCTGTGAAGCCACCTAGTCCTGGGCTTTTGTTTATTGGGAGATTTTTGATTACAGCTTCAATTTCAGTGCTTGATTGGGTTGTTCATAATTTCTATGTCTTCCTGGTTCACTCTTCAGAGATTGAACTTTTCCAAGAATCTGTCCATTTCTTCCAAGTTATCCATTGTATTGCCATATATTTGTTCATAATAGTCTCTTACACTCCTTTGTATTTATGCATTGCTTGTTGTAACCTCTCCTTTTTCATTTCTAATTTTGTTGATTTGATTCTTCTCCCTTTTTTTCTTGATGAGTCTGGCTAAAGGCTTGTCAGTTTTGTTTGTCATCTCAAAGAACCAGCTTTTAGTTTGATTAATCTTTACTCTTATTTCTTTCATTTATTTTTCATTTATTTTTGCTCAGATCTTTAAGATTTCTTTCCTTCTATCAATTTTGGGGGTTTTTTGTTCTCCTATTTCCAGTTGTTTTAGGTGTAAAGTTAGGTTGTCTATTCTATGGTTTTTTGTTTCTTGAGGTAGGATTGTATTGCTATAAACTTCCCTCTTAGAACCGTTTTTGCTGCATCCCATAGGTTTTGAGTTGTCATATTTTCATTGTCATTTGTTTCTATACATTTTTTTAATTTCCCTTTTGATTTCTTCAATAACCTGTTGGTTGTTTAGAAACGTGTTGCTTAATCTCCATGTGTCTGTGTGTTTTGTAGTTTTTTTCTTGTAGTTGATAACTAGTCTCATAGCATTGTTGTTAGAGAAGAGGCTTGATATGATTTCCATTTTCTTAAATTTACTGAGGTTTGATTTGTGACCCAAGATGTGGTCTATCTTGGAGAATGTTCCATGTGCACTTGAAAAGAAAGTGTATTCTTCTGCATTTGAATGGAATGTCCTGAAGATATCAATGAAATCCATCTTATCTAATGTATCATTTAAGACTCATGTTTCCCTACTAATTTTCTGTTTCCATGATCTGTCCATTGGTCTGAGTGGGATGTTAAAGTCTCCTACTATTATTATGTTACTGTCAATTTCTCCTTTTATGCCTATTAGTGTTTGTCTTATGCATTGAGGTACACCTATGTTGGGTGCACAGATATTTACAATTGTTGAGTCTTCCTCTTGGATTGATCCCTTGATCATTATGTAGTGTCCTTTCTTATCTCTTGTAATCTTCTTTATTTTAAGGTCTATCTTGTCTGATATGAGGATTGCTACTCCAGCTCTCTTGCTTCCCATTTGCATGGAATATATTTTTCCATCCTCTCACTTTCAGTCTATATTTGTCTTGAGGTCTGAAGTGGGCTTCTTGTAGGCAATATATATATAGGTCATGTTTTTGTACCTATTCAGCCAGTCTGTGTCTTTTGGTTAGAGCATTTAATCCATTTACACTTAAAGTAATTATTGATATATATGTTCCTATTGCCATTTTATTAATTGTTTGGGGTTTGTTTTTATAGATCATTTTCTTCTCTTGTATTTCTTGACTATATAAATCCCTTTAACATTTGTTGTAAAGCTGATTTGGTGGTACTGGATTCTCTTAACTTTTGCTTGCCTGAAAAGCTTTTAATGTCTCCATCAATTTTGAATGAGATCCTTGCTGGATACAGTAATTTTGGTTGTAGATTTTCCCCTTTCAGTACTTTAAATATATCCTGCCACTCCCTTCTGGTCTGCAGAATTTCTACTGAAAGATCAGCTGTTAAGCATATGGGGTTTCCCTTGTATGTTACTTGTTGCTTCTCACTTGCTGCTTTTAATATTCTTTCTTTGTGTTTACTCTATGTTAGTTTGATTAGCATCTTGGCTTCTTTCTGAAGAGTTTATCAGAAGACTTGTTTCTCAAGGGTCTATCATGAATGGGACTCTTTGTGCCTCTTGAGCTTGATTTACAATTTCCTTTTCCATATTGGGGAAATGTTCAGCTCTTCAAAATTTTTCTCATACCCTTTCTTTTTCTCTTCTTCTTCTGGGACCCCTATAATTTGAATATTGGTGCATTTGATCTTGTCCCAGAGGTCTCCAAGACTATCCTCAGTTCTTTTCATTCTTTTTTACTGTATTCTGCTCTTCAGAAGTTATTTCCACCATTTTATCTTCTAGCTCACTGATTCGTTCTTCTGCCTCAGATATTCTGCTATTGATTCCTTCTAGAGTATTTTTAATTTCAGTAATTGTATTGTTTGTCTCTGTATGTTTATTCTTTAATTCTTCCAGGTCTTGGTTCATTGATTCTTGCATTTTCTCCATTTTGTTTTCAAGGTTTTTGATCATCTTTACTATCATTATTCTGAATTCTTTTTCAGGTAGTTTGCTTATTTCCTCTTCATTTATTTTGGACTTCTGTGTTTCTAGTTTGCTCCTTCATTTGTGTAGTATTTCTCTGCATTTTCATTATTTTTTTTTAACTTATTGTGTTTGAGGTCTCCTTTTCCCAGGCTTCAAGATTGAATTCTTTCTTCCTTTTGGTTTCTGTCCTCCTAAGTTTGATCCAGTGGTTTGTGTAAACTTAATATAAGGTGAGATTTGTGCTGAGATTTTGTTTGTTTATTTGTTTTTCCTCTGATGGGCAAGGCTGAGTGAGGTGGTAATCCTATTTGTTGATGATTTTTTGTTGTTGTTGTTCTGTTTGTTGTTTAGATGAGGCGTTCTACACAGGGTGCTACTGATGGTTGGGTGATGCTGGGTCTTATATTCAAATGGCTTCCTTTGTGTGAGTTCTCACTACTTGATACTCCCTAGGGTTAGCTCTCTGGTAGTCTAGGGTCTTGGAGTCAGTGCTCCCACTCCAAAGGCTCAGGGCTTGACCTCTGGTCAAGAACGAAGATTCCAGAAGTGGTTTGTTATTGTATTGTGAGATTTAAACAAATATCCAGAAACAAGAAACAAAGATGAACCCCAGGCAAATGGATGTTACAAAATCAGACAAATAATAATTAAAATAATGGAATATATACATATACATCTATGAGCAAAGTCAAACTGTCCAACAAAAATAAAGTACAGTAGATTGACCAGGCAATCAAAGGAAATCAAAAATTATATTTACCAATTAAGAACAAAACTGACTAAAGCACAAACTGGAAAACAAAACTAGAGCAAGGTGCCAAGTGGGGAATAAAGCAATGAAAACAAAACTAACAAATATGTTGAGAGGAAAGGAAAGAAAGAAAGAATAGACAGAATAGACATGCAAAGTTAAATAGAAGTAGATGAAGAAGATTTATATACATTAAAGATTAACTGCAAGAGGGAAAAACATAAGGGAAGGCAAACAAAGGAATAAATGTAGAAAAAAATAATAGGTCTTTAAAAATTAAAAAAAGAGAAAAGAAAAAAAAATGGAAAAAGAAAGAAAAAAGGGGGGAAAAGGAAAACTCTACATAACTGCAAAAGCCCAATGTAGAGGTAGAGGTTTATAACAACAATGAAAAGTGTGACTGAATATACACATATACCCATAAGCAAAATCAAAACAGTCCAACAAAAATAAAATACAATAGATTGACCCAGCTAACAAAGGAAACCAAAAATGATATCTACCAGAACAAAACTAACTAAAGCAAAAACTGGAAAACAAAACTAAAGCAAGGTGCCTACTGGGGAATAAAGCAATGAAAATAAAACTAACAAATATATTGAGAGGAAAGAAAAGAAAGAAAGAATAGATAGGCAAAGTTAAATAGAGGTAGATAAAGAAGATTTATATACATTAAAGATTAACTGCAAGGGGAAAAGAACAGTAGGAAAAGAAAACAAAGGAATAAATGTAGAAAAATAATAATAGGTTTAAAAAATTTAAAAAAAGAAAAGAAAAAAGGGGGGACTCCACATAACTGCAAAAGTGGCAGAGGTTTATAACAACAATAAAAAATATGACTGAGGAAAATAAAAGCTCAAAAGCTTAATTAGATTTCATAGCGCCAATAAAATGAACAACTACAACAGAGTGGGAGGAAAGGAAGAAAAAGAAAAAAATCCAAAAGAATCTACAGAACAAGTCAAAACATAAGAATAACAAATGTTTTTCTAAGTCACTGCTGTCAGAGTCCTTTCCCTCCCTGGGAGTCACAGTACACCTTGCCTCCCTAGGATGCCCTCCAACACTGTGCTGATCTCTGGACCTGCTGTGGGGGCAGCTCAGATTCTAATCTGGTCCTATTCCTATGTGTTCTTGCCTCCAATGTCTACAGCTATCAAAAGTAGTGTGTTTTCTTTTGTGGGAGCTCTAAATAACCTTTTATATAACCCATAGACACAGAGTCTGGTGAGTTGGTTGTGTGGATTTAATCTGCAGCTTGCACAGCTGGTGGGAAGGTTTTAGATCTTCTTCCTTAGCCACACTGCCCCTGGTTTCAATTGTGGTTTTATATCCACCTCTGCATATGGGTCGTGCACTGGGTTTGCTCCTGAGGCTGCCCTGGAGGACTTGGGTTTGCCCCTGTGAGGGCCAGGTATGGAGGTGGTGCAGCTGCTTGGGTTGCAGGGGTTCTGGCAGCACGAGGTACTCAGGGGAGTTGGTGGCTAGGGTAGCAGGAAATACAGTGCTCTAGAAGGGTATGGAAACCACTATTGGCCAATATACTCCAGTATTCTTGCCTGGAGACCCCCCCTCCCTGACAGAGAAGCCTGGTGCGCCAGTCTACAGGGTCCCAAAGAGTTGGACACTATTGAAGTGACCCTGAGAGCATAGATGCAAGACTTTTTTAGCCTGTGGCAGCTCTGCCCCAGTGACAGTTGAGCGTTAAGATGGTGCAGCTGTTTGGTTTGTGGGGACTCTGGCAGCACCAAGTGTGCTGGGATATGGACTGCTTCTGCTGCAGGAGTTATGGTTCTCTCAGAGTCTTTTGTCAAGCCTCTTGTAGATGGCAATCAGAAGGCCTCTTTGGCCAGTCTTTCTCTGTAGCTCCACCCATTCAAGCACTTAGAGGGCCCCCTTGCCTGGGGTCCTACTCTGTAGTTCAGTGCACCAAGCACTTAAGGGAGCATCCTGGCTGGGGTCCTGTTCTGTAGTTCAGTGCATCAGGCATTTGATGAGCCAGCTTCTCTATTGTTCAGCTGCTGATGCTGGTGTGTGGGGAGAGAGAGGCTATGGTGATGGCTCCACCCCCTACATGTGACTCAACAGTATCACCTTGCTTCCATGGCTGCCTGGCTTTCCTCCACAGTCATTCCCACCACAGCCTCCTCCCTCATATCCTCTCAATTCATCTCTCTGCAGTCGACAGCAGCCCTCACCCTGGGATTGCTACACAATCCCTAAATTCTAGCTCCCAGCCACTGTGCCTTCCAGGGGACCTGCATCCCTGTCCAGGGTATGTATGGCTGTGGCGAGGACTGTCTGGTTCTCATTCCATTTAGGCTGCCACAGATCAGCTGTTACCCTCTCAGCCTTAAATGTTTCTCCTCTGACTCAGACAATTGCCCTGATGTGGGGATTGGATCCCTGCTTCAGTTCCGGGAGGGCAGGTCCAGTCCTACTAACACTTCTGTTTTTCCCCCTAGTTCCTTCATTCTACTGAGTTTTGCGTGGTTCTATATATTATTTTCCTCTGGTGAGGTACTCCTGTCCACTCTCAGCTGTTGTTCTGCATGCACTTCTGTGTCTGAAGGTGTATTCCTGATGTGCCAGTGGAGAGAGAAGTACTCCACGTTCACCTACTCTTCCGCCATCTTGTTCTCTCCAGGGGATTTCTTTTTAAATGTATCTAATTCTATGTAAACAATTCTGGAGTTCTATGCAAATACAGCAAGTGTACTACAGCGTACTTTTAAAGCTCAAGCTTGTATCGATTGCAAATCAATTTCTCAACTTCAGTGCATCTCAGGTCTCCCAATGATGTCTAATCTCTGAAATATTTCTGCAGTGTACTAGACATTTCTGCATTAAAATTCTAGAAAATCATCATGACTTTGAGCTATAGATGCAGGAGCAGCCTACAGGAAGATGGTTACAAACTCTTTGGTGCTGTGTTCAGTTGTGTTCAGTTTGTGGAAAGAGAAAGGTTATATAGGGTTGGCCAGAAACTTCATCCAGGTTTTTCTGCAACATCTTATGAACTTTCTGGCTAACTCAGTACTTGTGATAATGTTTCTCTACCATGAAAAATAATGGAATTCCCTCTGCTATGCTTTATTTCTTATTGCTACTTCTACCCAGTAACTGTCATCTCTGATGCATTCTGTAGCAGAGTTCAGCATGGCAGGCACTCGCTGGGGACTTCTAGGTGCACAGCACCATCAACACAGTTAAGAGCAGAATACAGAGCAGAAGGGAGAGGCATTCTGCCTGGGGATGGGGGGGTGGCTACGCCAAAACCATTGACCAGAATAGAAAGCAGCATGAAATCAGTGCCATTAGAGACTCAAGCAAGAAGCACCATGAAATGGGCCACTGAATCCATCTTGATGAGTATACAGGCAAATTGCCTGGAGAAGGTAGCATTTCTGCTGAATCTTGAAAACCACTGAGTGGTCAGTTCTAGCTAGAGCAAGCCTTAACCTTCAGTATTTATTAAGAACCACAATTATAATGTACAATGCAGATTATCTGACAGGATGGCCAGATTTATCCTAGATTCAGTAAATCTAAGATGGACTGCATTGATTGAGTGTTGCAGGTAATTCTGAGGCAGGTCAAGGCCCATACTGTGCACTGGGGTGGAGGTTGTGCTGGGGGAAGAAATGGTAGACAGGAAGAAAGATAGAATGGGCCAGACCATAGAAGTGCCATGCTGAGGAGGTTGAGCTCTTTTCTTTCAGCAGCGGGTGCTGTATGTATGTTTGTAAAAGGTTCCATTCTACTTGAAAGTTTTATAATGTTCCAGCTCTTTTAAAACTATAGCATTGAGAAGAATATACATGTTAAAGGATTGGCTGTGGCTTAAATTTTTATATTTTATTTTAATATAGAGCTATTGGTTCAAAGAGTAAGCAAGAATGAATTTGGATGCCCACCAGGGCACTCCTGCTTAAAATAGGGTCCAAATCACAGGCTCTAGGACCAATGTGGTTATCCTCTCTCTGTGTCCTCTCATTTGCTTAAAAGAGTAAAGAAAACAGGTGCAGGAAACTGGAAAACTGAAATAAATTTTGTCATTTTGGTTTTCTTATAGAAATGTGGAGACCACAAAGGGGTTTTCTATCAGTAAGAGAAACACAGACACAAGGTTCTTAAATCTACTGTGAGTTAGAACATTCCAGAAACTCATTTGAACTACAGATGTTCTTCCAGAGGAGAGTTTTCAAGCTATTCAGTCTCAGACCCCCTTACTTTTTTACACACTGTTGAGGACATCAACCAGCTTTTTATAGGACTTATAATCACATATATATACTACATTGTAAATTAAAACTCAGTTCAGTTCAGTTCACTCGCTCAGTCGTGTCCGACTCTTTGCAACCCCATGAATTGCAGCACGCCAGGCCTCCCTGTCCATCACCAACTCCCGGAGCTCACTCAGACTTACATCCATCGAGTCGGTGATGCCATCCAGCCATCTCATCCTCTGTTGTCCCCTTCTCCTCCTGCCCCCAATCCCTCCCAGCATCAGTCTTTTCCAATGAGTCAACTCTTCGCATGAGGTGGCCAAAGTACTGGAGTTTCAGCTTTAGCATCATTCCTTCCAGAGAACATCCAGGACTGATTTCCTTTAGAATGGACTGGTTGGATCTCCTTGCAGTCCAAGGGACTCTCAAGAGTCTTCTCCAGTTCAAAAGCATCAATTTTTCGGCACTCAGCTTTCTTCACAGTCCAACTCTCACAGCCATACATGACCACTGGAAAAACCATAGCCTTGACTAGACGGACCTTTGTTGGCAAAGTAGTGTCTCTGCTTTTTAATATGCTATCTAGGTTGGTCATAACTTTCCTTCCAAGGAGTAAGCGTCTTTTAATTTCATGGCTGCAATCACCATCTGCAGTGATTTTGGAGCCCCAAAAAATAAAGTCTGACACTGTTTCCACTGTTTCCCCATCTATTTCCCATGAAGTGATGGGACCGGATGCCATGATCTTCGTTTTCTGAATGTTGAGCTTTAAGCCAACTTTTTCGCTCTCCTCCTTCACTTTCATCAAGAGGCTTTTGAGTTCCTCTTCACTTTCTGCCATAAGGGTGGTGTCGTCTGCATATCTGAGGTTATTGATATTTCTTCCGACAATCTTGATTCCAGCTTGTGTTTCTTCCAGCCCAGTGTTTCTCATGATGTACTCTGCATAGAAGTTAAATAAGCTGGGTGACTATATACAGCCTTAACATACTCCTTTTCCTATTTGGAACCAGTCTTTTGTTCCATGTCCAGTTCTAACTGTTGCTTCCTGACCTGCATATAGGTTTCTCAAGAGGCAAGTCAGGTGGTCTGGTATTCCCATCTCTTTCAGAATTTTCCACAGTTTATTGTGATCCACACAGTCAAAGGCTTTGGCATAGTCAATAAAGCAGAAATAGATGTTTTTCTGGAACTCTCTTGCTTTTTTGATGATCCAGCAGATGTTGGCAATTTGATCTCTGGTTCCTCTGCCTTTTCTAAAACTAGCTTGAACATCTGGAAGTTCACGGTTCACGTATTGCTGAAGCTCGGCTTGGAGAATTTTGAGTATTACTTTACTAGCGTGTGAGATGAGAGCAATTATGCGGTAGTTTGAGCATTCTTTGGCATTGCCTATCTTTGGGATTGGAATGAAACTGACCTTTTCCAGTCCTGTGGCCACTGCTGAGTTTTCCAAATTTGCTGGCATATTGAGTGCAGCACTTTCACAGCATCATCTTTCAGGATTTGAAATAGCTCAACTGGAATTCCCTCACCACCACTAGCTTTGTTCATAGTGATGCTTTCTAAGGCCCACTTGTCTTCACACTCCAGGATGTCTGGCTCTAGGTGAGTGATCACACCATTGTGATTATCTTGGTCATGAAGATCTTTTCTGTACAGTTCTTCTGTGTATTCTTGCCACCTCTTCTTAATATCTTCTGCTTCTGTTAGGTCCATACCATTTCTGTCCTTTATTGAGCCCATCTTTGCATGAAAGTTTCCCTTGGTATCTCTAATTTTCTTGAAGCAATCTCTAGTCTTTCCCATTCTGTTGTTTTCCTCTATTTCTTTGCATTGATCACTGAAGAAGGCTTTCTTATCTCTCTTGCTATTCTTTGGAACTCTGCATTCAGATGCTTATATCTTTCCTTTTCTCCTTTGCTTTTTGCTTCTCTTCTTTTCACAGCTATTTGTAAGGCCTCCCCAGACAGCCATTTTGCTTTTTTGCATTTCTTTTCCATGGGGATGGTCTTGATCCCTGTCTCCTATACAATGTATAGTATTTAAAATATTTATTATTCATTTAAAATAGTTGTGATAAACCATAACATGTCAACATAAATAACTTTTAATTAAAATAGCTATGATTTCCAAACCGCAAACAAATTTATTGAAAAGGGTAAGCACTGCTTTACAATTTTACAAATGGCCTGACTGCCTGGCTTCACAAAAACAGCTGGACTCTATCTGCTTCTCCATTCAATATGCTATAGTATCACAGTTCATGTAGCTTCTAGAAAACTCCTCTGGGCAGTCATGAGAGAATGAGAGAATAAAGGGCAGCTAATTTTTTGTTTTTATTATGAAATCAATTTCAACTATGCTGATCTCCTGAACCAGTCTCCAGGACCTCGGAAGATGTCCAGAACACACTTTGACTAAAACACAACCACTGTTGTCTGGATTCCATCTGTCTGAAATGCACATGTGATGCAGAGCTGGAGAACCACTTGTTGTCACCTATTTGAAGGCATGAAGTGTTGGTCGCTTAGTCATGTCTGACTCTTTGCAATCCTATGGATCGTAGCCCTCCAGGCTCCTCTGTCCACGGGGATTCTCCAGGCAAGAATACTGGAGTGAGTTGCCAAGGCCTCTTCCAGGGGGTCTTCCTGACCCATGGATCAAATGCTGGTCTCCTGTATCGCAGGCAGATTCTTTACTGTCTGAGCTGCCAGGGAAGCCTGAAGTCTTGAAACACCAAGTGTTATACAAACCCAGAACAACCAGGAACTATCTTTGTCCAGGCCTGGGAGACCAAAATTAAGCTACAATAGTGGGTAAAAATAATGAAAATATCAGAAAGGACCTCAAATTTGGTTTCTTTAAATTTTGATCTAGAAGATTTTATGCTGACTGTGCATTAAAAAAAAAAAAAAAAAACTTTTTTAAACTCAAAAAAATTTGTTTCAAAATATAGCTCTCTGAGCCCTAGTTCAAATGATTCCGAATTAGAATTGGCTGTGTGGTTGGGCAAAAGTATTTTGTTGTTGTTGTTGTTTGTTTGTTTGTTTTGTTTTTGTTTTATTTTTAAACTTTACAATATTGTATTGGTTTTGCCATATATCAACATGAATCCGCCACAGGTATACATGTGGCGAAAGTATTTGTAAAAAGCTCCACTAGTGATTCTGTATTACTGCCAGGTTTTAGAAACCTCTAATATAGATATTTATGCTTTATATATAATAAAAAGGCTATCCCATTGTATTAAAGTGACATTCATTTTTCTTTTTATTCCTAAACAAAAACAACTTCCTTTCTGAATTCTATCTATATCTAAAAGATACCTAGCTTATAAACATCATGTATTCATAATTACAGAATTAACAGTATAATAACTATATTCCCTACTGGGAAATAGGTTTTTTTCATGTACAGTATTTTTCAAAACCGAACTCTATGTAAAAAGGATAAAAAATTCCACAGCTATTCATAAAACAAATAATAGATTCCTTGTTTCCATAATAAATGTTTAAGAGAGTTTGTTCCTAATGGAAACTCATTGTTACTGAATAAAAATCTACTTGGGGAGGGAAAAAGTACCTTCATATATAATCTACACAGGGGATGCAAATTGTAGAGAAACAGACACCAAAGGATTTGCATTTAATCAAATCTAAAGCAAGTCATTTCAGAAGCATCATTACCATGTACAGAAGCCTTTCCCATCAGAATCAGGCTGACCTTTCCAGAAGACTGGCTCCCTTGTCAAGGAAAATCCACCATTCACCTGAAATCCTACGTTGCCATTAAGAAAGAAATTTACCAGAACCATCCAGAATGGAAAGTGGTGAGTCAATATCGATTATCTAAAACTTTTTTTAAAACTTGAGAATCCTAGTGTTTATTTTTGACATCACAAAGCTGTAACAGAAAGCAAAGGACAAGAAGAAATATCCCTAACTCTAGCTAGAGCATGAAAAGCTATCAAAACACAGACCAGAGATCAACAACTTAAAACTCTTGATAATATTTTCACAATTCTGTTCACATTTAATTACTAATTGTCGGATTTATTTTGCTGTATCAAGTACATGAGAGTATGTTTTCTGAAAGATCAATTATGCTGAACATTACTTTTATAAAATAAGAACCTGGATATTAAAGCATTCTTTTCCAGTATAGCCATATAGTATATCAGATGTAACAACTTCTAGCAAGTTTTCAACTGTAAGGAAAATGAAGGAGAAGAATCCACATTTATGGACAGCTTGAAATATCTTTTATTCATGCATCTTGCTTTTAAGATTAAGGATGAAGGGCTTTCCACGTACACATGGTAAGGAAGAGCTGTTATTACACGAATTCAAGCTGTATATAGATCTTTCCCAGATTGTTCACTCTGAGGATACAGATATTAGTGTCAACATAACAGTATTAGTCTAATATTAGTGTCAAGTTTGTGTTTCAGACACAAACTTGAGATTTAAAAGTTAGCATTGTAAATGTTAATAAATGATAATAGAAGAAATATTCTCTAAACACTTTGTAAAGTAGCTTGAAAGAAAAATTAATATTTTTTTAAATTCTACTGCTCCTCAAAGACTGATCCCAAAAGATTTTTTAAAAGCCTTAAGAGCATCTGTCTCCTGCAGTACAGAACTGGTTATAAATGGAAGTTTTAAGTTTTTGGATCCAGTTCTGAGGCTTAAAAAGTGCCAGGGGGTGACTACTGGGAGGGGTTCGTGGGTGCCTACGGTAAAGGGTAAACCAAACTTCTACAAAATCCTCACATGTTAACTAATTTAGCTCCACTTCCTTAAAAGTTTTCATCTTTATTTCAGAGTGAAATTTCATAAGCAGTATATATAAATTAACATACTGAACATTTCCCGATTAGTTGCTGAACTTGTTTTTCCTTGTGTTCTCCTGGAGGCTTCCCATAATAAACTAGTATAGTATCATTTCCCCAGACCAGGAGCAGAACCACAGACACTGAGCCTTGAGTGGGCATGGAGGTAGCACTGTATTCCTACATGGGGATCTGCCTCCTCTTGGGGAGAGGGCTCTTGTCCTGAACAAGACAGGCTGAGGTTGGTGGGGACTGAGAGGGGTACCCACAGCCCCAGAACTGGCACCTGAGCCAGACTGTGGGCCCACTCACTGTATTGCCACTGGCCTGTCCAAGACCTCACTCTTGGCACTTCCCTGACAAGCAGAGAAATGGAACCACTGTGGATGCTGTTCACCAGTAATCCATCATTCAGGATGTTTATTCTGTTCTACTTGAGTGAGAGTGTACCTGCGTTTCATACCATCAGGAACTACAATTCAGAGAGACATCATCTCTTATCTTAACTTTACCATTGTCTAATGCTGTAACTCAAAATATGAATTGTCTTCTAAAGTTATGGAATGGTTTTTTGTTTCATCCTCATTTTGTTTCAAACTCTCTTTTTATTCCCTTACCTTATGTAACACACACCTGCTTAGAGACTCTAAAGAATTTAAAAGCAAGAAAATGTATTCCAGAGACTGTCATCAAAAGTAGTAAAATAAGGTGCTTCAAATGTCATAAATGTATTTTATATTTCATAACTAAAAACAATTGAGGAATATCCTACATTTTTAATAACAAGTTGCAGAATGTATGAGTTTGATTTGACAGGAAAAAAAACTTAAATTTTCAGAAACAATATTAAAGCAATAACATCATTAAATCTACTATGGACCAAGTTCTTCTTCAAAGTGAACAGGAATTAGGAAAAGGCGTGACTGAAACAATTTGCTAAGTATACATAGTCACAATAATAATGCAGAAATTTTTCCCCAAAATTCGAAAGGATGCATGGATTCTTATTAACAAATTTGCTTGTGCTTTCTCTCTGGAAACACGTCTTTGTTTTCTCAACAACTGATCTGAATGTATCTAGAATATTTGAATAAAAACTCTTCAGCATCTCCTGGTTTATACAGGTGTGCATTCTTTAAATAGACACAGTATACAAGGGGGAAATGATTTGGAAGTAGGAATATTGGCAATATTTTTAAACTCTAAATATCATTCCTCTTTTAAAAAGGATAGGGTAGGTTAAGGAACTTTCAGAATTCCCCAAAACAGGAAAAATAATCTAGGTAATAAGTTTAAAGAATTGTAAAGTTTCCATGTTTTAATAAGATGTATTTTAATTAACCTTTGTATCCCCTCAGAGCCTGGTTTATCCCCATTGTCCTTGTTTTCTTAACACCCATGCTCCAGATGAAACTGATCTGCCCCACATTCTAAAGATCTCCAGCCTTCTTTCTGTGCCCCCATTTTCCTGAGATTCTCTAAGGCATTTTATTTACTCCACAAATAGTTATTAAACACCTACCAAGTACTCTTGCCTGGAAAATCCCATGGATGGGGAAGCCTAGTAGGCTGCAGTCGATGGGGTTGCCAGGAGTTGGACACGACTGAGCAACTTCACTTTCACTTTTCACTTTCATGCATTGGAGAAGGAAATGGCAACCCACTCCAGTGTTCTTGCCTGGAGAATCCCAGGGACGGGTGAGCCTGGTGGGCTGTCGTCTATGGGGTCGCACAAAGTCAGACACGACTGAAGTGACTTAGCAGCAGCAGCAGCAGGTGCCAGATACTTGACACCACTGATTATTCCTCTTTCTCTACACTTCCTCTTTCCATCATGCCCCTGTTGCTACCATGCCACAGCATCACATACCTACATATCTGCCCTGTCCCCCACCCGCATCTGCCTTGACCATCCCCATCCCCTCCCTTTCCCTGGGCATCAGAACTATCACCTTTTCCCAGGGCTTGGATTTCTACTCCTTTTGCTAAAAAGTCTTCTTGAAGAACTTTATTTCCATAGTTCTAGTTAGCATAGTTTTAGAGAGGTTTCTTAGATATACAATTCTAACCCTGGTCAAAGTTCTCATCTATCCAAAGGATAATTTCACTTTATTAAGCCACCACAACCTCAGAGTCAGCATATTCAAAACGGAACTCTTTTTTCCATGTCAGAACCAATCTTCCCTGGCTTCTTGGGTTCTCTTCTTAATCATAGTAATATGTGTCTGTACATGTGTGTGTGTGTGTGTGTTCTTTTGAAAAAGACGTTTAAGATTCCTTAAACCTGCCCTTTCCTGTTCATTTCCAAAGTTTCTGGCTAGCCTGTCACTGTGTTATCATTTCCCATCCTCTCTGCATCTGCATCATAACCCATCCTGAGGTGTGCCCTTAGATTAATCTTCCCCCCAGAATTCCAATTCTTTCTAAATATGGTAAAGTCATAATACTCCCCTATTCAAAAGGATTAGTGATGTTCACCATCTACAACCTAAAGAATAGAATTTTACAGCCTGATTTTCAAGATATTCAATATTTCCATTATTCTCAACCAAAAAAATATATATATACTTTCAACAGATATTTACTGGAGGGCTACTAATTGCCTTTCCATTACTCTGCCTGGAGAATTCCGTGAACTGTATAGTCCATGGGATTGCAAAGAGTTTGACACAAATGAGCAACTTTCACTTTACTAAGTGCCAAGTACTGTTCTAGGCAATGGCACTTAAAATGTTCCAATGAGTTAAAACAAGCAAAGATTCCCATCCTTGCGGAACTTACACTTTAGCAAGGAAAAGGAAGACAATTAACAATAAACTTAATAAATAAGGAAAGTACATAGGATATTTAAAAAGTGACAAGTGCCACATAGAAAAAGTAGAAGAGGGTAATTGCAACTTTAAATTAAATATGTTCTCCTTGAGAAAATGACATTTGAGCCAAATCTTGGGGGAGACAAGGGCATTTAGTCATGTGGGTGATGGAGGGAAGAATATTCCAGCTAGAGGGGACAGCCTCTAATGCAAAGGTCCTAAGGCAGAAGTGGTGTGGTTGATGTGTTTCAGAAACTGTCTGGAGTACATATAGTATCAGGAGCTGAGATCAGAGGTGTGGGGGCACAAGTTTATGTTGGGCTATCGTGAGGACCTTGGCTTTTACTCTGAGTAAAATGGAGAGCCATTGTGTGGTTTTAAGAAGAGAACTGAGGCAACTGGAATTTGTTTTAGAAAGAATTACTTTGGCTGCTGTGTTGAGATAGACTGGGGATGGAGGAAGAATACAAGCAAAGAGATGGGTTGGAAGGCTACTGCCATATCTTTATGAGAGATGACAGTCACTTGTACCTGGATATTAGCAGCAGGTGGTGGCGGGGAGCCGGGGGAGGCACTTCCCTGTGGCTCAGATGGTAAAGAATCTGCCTGCAATGCAGGAGACCTGGGTTCAATCCCTGGATTAGAAGATCTCCTGGAGAAAGGAATGGCTAACCACACCAGTATTCTTGCCTGGAAAACTCCATGGACAGAGGAGCCTCATGGGCTCCATGGGGTTGCAAAGAGTCAGACACAACTGAGTGACTAACAAACAGATTACCAGTAGAGCTGGAGGAAAATCTGCAGATTCTGGTCTGTTTCATAGGTGGCACCATCAGAAACTCCTAAAGGATGGATTGTGGGCTATGAGAGAAAAGAGAGGAACCAAGAGTGATTCTATAGCTTCTGGGCAATCAGAAGAATGAAGTTGCCAATCAACTGAGATAGGAAGGGGTCTTCCCAGGTGGCACAGTGATGAAGAATCCACCTGCCAATGCAGAATATGCAAGAGATGCAGGTTTGATCCTGAGGTTGCAAAGAATCCCTGGAGTAGGAAATGGCAACCCACTCCAATATTCTTGCTTGGAAATTCCATGGACAGAGGAGCCTAACAGGCTACAGTCTATGGGGCTGCAAAGAGTCGGACACAACTGAGCCCAGCACCGCCACCACCACCGAGACAGGAAGGTTTCAGATAAGCAAATATAGAGGGAAGAACAAAGTTCAGAGGTGGGTATCTGGAGTTTGAAATGTCTACTATACATCTGAGAAAAGATGGACATCGAGGTCTAAAGTCCAGGATAGGTCTGGGCTAAGGGTACCCATTTGAACTTCATCTACATATTGATGGCATTTAAATCCATTAATTCCAGTGACCTTAGTTTGTTCCCTTTATTTCCACATGCCTTTCTCTTTCCCGCCTGCCTCTGTCTTTGCTCATGCCAAGTCTAATATACAAGACCCTTCTCCCTCCTCCTAACCTATCCACGTCAGTCTGAATCGAGCTTAAGTCCCACCCCTTCCCACAAAGTTTTCATCAACAAACCAAAACACACTCTTCCCCCTCCCTTAATCCCTCACAAGTGAATGTCTATTTCTCTCACTAAAATAAGATGTCTTTGAGGACATCTGTTATAAGTTCTAAATTTATTTTGCATCCCCTGTGGCATATAGCCCCATATTTTGCACTAAAGTCAGTGCCAACCAGCACATAAGACTGATTTTTTTATGGCAAAACTTCAGACGTTTTGATCTGTTTGTTTGTCATCTCGTGAATTTTATCCCTCTATTAGTCTCCATGTGGTTATTTGTTAAACTTATTTAGAGTAGGTATATTTCCTCTAGGCTTTTTGGCATACATATAAAACATAAATAAATAATTTAGATTGAACCCATCAATTAATCGCTTCTCGGCCTTTTGGCTAAGATCAAGTGTAGTATCTGAACCCATCAATTAAAAAGCCCTTCCCAAAAAAAGTAAAAACAAGACAGTCTGCAAACACACAAAGGGTCAGCCTCGACCTCTTCAACATTCACCCCAAACTTCTCAGACCCAAGTCCACACCTCCATCAATCAGCCAGACATTCCCCTTTTTTCTCAGCTGGGAATGCCTAGGTTAGAGCTGGCCCCCGCCTCCACAGAAAACTTATAAAACCCCTCCTGCTGCTGTTAAGTCGCTTCAGTCATGTCCGACTCTGTGAGATCCCACAGACAGCAGCCCACCAGGCTCCTCCATCCCTGGGATTCTCCAGGCAAGAACACTGGAGTGGATTGCCATTTCCTTCCCCAATGCAGGAAAGTGAAAAGTGAAAGTGAAGTCGTTCAGTCGTGCCCGACTCGTAGCGACCCCATGGACTGCAGCCCACCAGGCTCCTCCGTCCATGGGATTTTCCAGGCAAGAGTACTGGAGTGGGGTGCCATTGCCTTCTCCATAAAATCCGTACTCATTTGTATATCTTTGGTTCTCAGACTTCAGAGAACGTCAGAATCACCCGAAGGGCTTGTTAAAACACAATTGCTGGGCCCGCCCCTACAGTTTCTGATTCAGTATATCTGAAGCAGGACCTGAGAACCTGCATTTTTAACACATTCTTAGCTAATGCTACTGTTCCTGACCCAAGGTTCACACTCTGAGGATCACTGGTGTGTACTCTCACTTGGACTTCTCTGTCTTGCTTTGACTCCTGTTTTGTTCTCAATTTTAGTGCTTGAATCACTCTCATATACCAGGCTGCTAGATGGGCACCAGAGGCATCTTAGTTACTGACCACATGCTCCAACCACCACCCCTCCCCTGCCCTTCTTTATTCCAGGCTCAAAGATTGAAAGCCAGTTTGTGCCCTTGACCCCAATTTCTTGCTTCCTCTTGAAGATCTCCTTCCATCATTTTTCCCCTTTCCTAAATTTTCAGTCCCTCTCTCTTCCTGTTCAAATTCTCAAATATCTCCTATCCAGGAACTCACTAAATGGATAAAAAAACATACGCAAACCTCTCCTTGACCCTGTAGTTCTCTCCACTGATCATCCAACCTCTTGTTTCCCTTTCTACTTCAAACTTCAAGAAGTAGTCTCCCTGTCTCCCCCTCTGCCTCTGACATTAGTACCTGGCTTCTGGCGGCCTCACCCTCCCAAAACTGATCTTACTAAGTCAACACCAACCACTGGAGTGAAAGCAATGGATGTTTTGCAGTTCTTATCTTCCTGGACAATTCTTCTATATCTCATTCTTTTTCCTTCTTTCTCAAAATTCCTTCCCTCCAATTCTGTGACGTCTTATTCTCTTCTTGTTGTTGTTTTTCTGGTTCTTCTCTGACCATTTCTTTTTCACTAGGATCCCCTTCATCTCCTCTGACAACTCTTCAAATGTGGATATTCCCCAGGCTTCTATCTTTGATCATTTGGTCTACAGCTTCCCAAACAGTGTGTCAGGAATCATCATTGTAGGAGTTCCCAAAATAGTGATCCTCCTGAACACCTCTTCCACCTCCCTCCCCATCCCATCCCTCTGGTTGGCTGATTCATGTCATGAATGGTGCACATGTGCTAAACTGCTTCAGTCATGTCTGACTGTGACCTGTAGCCCTCCAGGCTCCTCTGTCCATGGGATTCTCCAGGCAAGAATATTGGCATGGATTGCCATGCCCTCCTCCAGGGGATCTTCCCTACCTAGGGATTGTCTCCTGCATTGGCAGCTGAGTTCTTTACCACTAGGGCCACCTGGGAAGCCCATGCACAATGGTATGGTTCTAATTTGCAAACACTCCAAGAAAGTTTATTCTCTTTCTTGGTTTCATTACTACTGGCATTATGATGGCTCTGAAGCTTGTATACCCAGACCAATCCCATGGTGGAAGCCTGAGAATCACCCTTGAATGTTCCCTACCCTTTCCCTCCTACATATAAATAATAATTTCCAAAGCTGTCCTCTCCTTGCCCTCCTATCAACCCTTACTCAGACCCCACAATCTCTTGGCTGAATTATCCTGGAGTCCTGCTGACTGTTCTTCCTGTGGCTCTGTGATTCTTAAATCTGAATCCACCCTTCATACAGCTGTTAGAAAAGTCTATCTCAAATGCAAATCTAACCACACTACCCCCATACTCAGAAGCCTCCAATGGCTCACTGCCGACAGGATGAAGCCCGAACTCCTTTACCCACGAGAAACTTTATGACTGAGGCCCATTCATTTCCTTTCCCCAACCTCATTTCTCCCTCCTTCTGGTCTTGCCTCCAGGCCTTTGTCCTGCTGCCCTCCATACCTGGATTGTTCTTGCCCATTATCATCATACCCACCTCTACTATCGCCTTGCCTTCCCTAAATCCGTCCCCATACTCATGAAGAACTGACACGCTCTGTTTTTCTGAGTATTCTGTTCGTGCATATTTCTGTACTTGTACTTAGCACATTTGCCTTATAATTGAGTATTTCCTGCCTCCCACAAGATAGCATGTTCTTTTGTATTCCCAGCTCTAACACAATGCCTGACACATAAAAAATACTCAATAAATTATTGATGAATAAATGTACCCTTAGAGTTTTCCCCCAAAATAAGGCCTCAGACACAATTCTAAGAGCAATACTTAGATTCCTTTGGAACAAACATAAAATCCTTAAGCTTTCAATTTGAGGCTGATTTGAAAGAGATACTTCAAGCCTCTTTAACTAATACAATTATGTAAATTTAAAAATTAAATAAAATTTAAAAAAAAAAGATACATAGACAAAATCCTGTCAAAATAAGACCCAAAGGATCAGTTAAATAACTTTGTTTTGCCAAAATCAGATTGCATGTGAACTTTATTTGAATTGAATGATAAATTGTCTTGGAACCTAGTTTTTTTTTTTTTTTTTTTTGTCTCCCTCATTGTGTACAGACATTTTGTATTTACTTTGGTACTTTTTGTAACATTTTCATACGCATATCTTATAAAATTTTGCAGTCAGTTTTAGAGAGATTATTATACCCATTATACAGATGAAAAAAAAACAGGGCTGAGAAATTGTAATTTTCCCAAGTCAGTGGCTCATACGAAGTCAGCAAGCACTGATCGCCAGGTCAGCAGCCTCTTTCACCCAACGGTCCACTCTACCTCTCATTTTGATTTGGGTTTCTTCTTTCTTTTCTTCTTTTTATTCTTTTTGTAATAAGATTTGACTCATAAGTCAATCCTAGACTAGAGAAGATTTTTTGGTTCTATGCCGTACAGACTAATGCGGAGTTCTGTGCCTGCTGAAAGTGCTGGTAAGCCAGCAACACCTCAACTAAAATGAATTGAAACCAACCAACCTACTATAGAACAAGGAGTTCAGAGTTAGAAAACATCTTGTAATTCCTGTAGTCCAACTGCTAATTCAGTGCTTAAACGCTTTCTATAACACTCCAGACGAAAGGTGCTTCTGTCCCTGCCTGACCACCCTCAGTGACAATGAAGTCACTGCTTACAGCAACAGTGGCGCCAATTTCAGAACATCGGGGGAATATTTTTGTCTATTGTCTGTTATCTCTCTGTCGTTTCATCGCGGTGAAAAGTGAAGATTTTTTGGTAATTCGAGCTACAATATGACCTAAATCTGGATCCTAGCTCAGTTTACTAGCAGCTATGAAGCCTTTCAAATAACTTAGCCCCAGACCTCAGTTTCTTCATCTGTGAAGTGAATCAAATGAAATAACACAAGTAGCCTTGTATTTAACTTCAGAAATTAAAAATACATTAAGTAGGGGACTTCCCTGGTTGTCCAGTGGCTAAAGCTCCACACTTCCTATGCAGGTGAGCCAAGGTTCGATCCCTGATCAGGGAAGTAGATCCCACAGGCTGCAACTAAGACTAGTTGCAACTAAATAAATAAATTAATTTGAAAAAATAAAAATACATTAAGGATTAGCACCGTGAAGAGATTAAAAATAACTTCCTTCTTTAGAACATTATTTTCTTAAAACAGTTCAATTGACCTGTTCACCCACATCAGGTAGGAAGATGATGCAGCAAGAATGTCACTCTATAATCTGAATTATGCAAATCCAACTTCTGCATCATATGCTAAGCATTATTTCAAGTTGCATCCAATCCCTGATCTTGTAATTAGAGCATAAATTATAATCTTTCAGGAGTAAATCTTGGCAAATTAAGAATACAAAAAAGAGGACACTTTGAGGAGCTGTTGTAAAAAGGAAGGAGAAGTGTTTCTTTCACTTAAGCAAATCTTGGATCGGTTTCTATCAGAGACCAGGCAATAGGACTAAATAAATGACCTCTGTTGAAACCACTTCAAATTCAAGTCTACCATTCTAATAAGAAAATAACATCACAAAAATTAGCCCTTGAATACATCCCTAGAGAGGTTAACCTAATTATACCATCTACATTTGATTCTTACTATTCCATTTGCTTAAGTCCCAGGAGACTACAGCAAACGAGTGTATCAAGGAGTGAGAGTGAAGCACACAGTGAAAGACCTACTGGCAGAAAAACGATCCAGGCAGACAAGTAACTCAAGATTTAATGTAAGTCTCAGTCAAATACGTTCTAAAGTCTTTGGGAACTAAGTCCTCTATTACGGTTAGTTATCTCCCCTTCCTTTTATCTTCTTCACACCAGTCTCTCACCTCCTGAGTCTGATATTCTCCATAGCAAGTGTTAGCCAGGGTTTCCCTGGTGACTCACAAGGTAAAGAATCTGCCTGTAATGCAGGTGACCTGGGTTCGATCCCTGGATCAGGAAGATTCCCTGGAAAAGGGAATGACTACCCACTCCAGTATTCTTGTCTGGAGAATTCCATGGACAGAGGAGCCTGGTGGGCTACAGTCCACGGGGTCTCCATTGAACTGGCACACACTATATAATGACTATTATTAACATTATGGCACATCTGTCAGTCTATGAGCAAAGAATCCAAGAGCTCTATGAATCTATAGGTTGCCCACTTCAGCTCATGGACATGAAAGGATGATGTATCCTGACATTTCCATTTACTCCAGTCAGGAACTAGCAAAGGTTCATTTGGTAGAAATAATGCTGACCTTCACCCACAGCAGGGGAAGTCACTCATTCGTGTCCAACTCTGCGACTTCATGGACTGTAGCCTGCCAGGTTCCTCCATCCATGGGATTTTACAGGCAAGAAGACTGGAGTGGGTTGCCATTTCCTTCTCCAGGGGATCTTCCTGACCCAGGGATTGAACCCAGGTCTCCCACACTGCAGGCAGACCTTCACCCCCATGTTATTCTAAATCTGATAGAGGCAACTTATGAACAAACAACTTCTCTGTAACATGCAAAATCAGATTTTAAAATCCTGGTAGGAATTGTCTTAAGTCTAAAATCTCTGTCTGTCACCCTTGTCTTCATAAATAGCTCTGCTCTATACCTACAGTGTTTAAGTTAGTTACACCCAAATCTCCAACAATGATTCTTGAATGGAGATAGCAGTTGGGTATATAATCACTCACCTTATTGGGTGAAACATAACAACATGAATATCAGACATCCCCCAGGGCATTGCTAGGGTCAGGACGTGGGAACAGATGACCAAGAATAAAGGAGGGTCCACATACAGCACCAAGCACAGGAGCTGAGACGCAGTGCAAACTGGTTCTTCCAGCGTGTTCTACTCCGAACATCAGCACCAGCTTCAACACTGCTGCAGAGTGAAACTTCTGGGACATGTTTCAAGTGAACTGACTCCAGATTCAATTTCCTGCCATCTAAGAACCCCTTTTATTTTGAGGTCTTCATTTCTTTGGAACCTCCTCTTATCTTCTAGTTCAACAAATGGAGCTTAGTTGATAAATAGAAATCTGAATAATTGGCTTCTCGTCTGCTCCTAGTACCATGTTTCTTCTAGAACTTCCTCAGGATCATCTGGGATGTGAGTTAAAAGTGTCCCTATGAATCAAGTCTTTTGAGAGACAGAGAGAATTCAGGGTCTACTCTGAGTGAACCACAGCTGCATGGATGCAATGTGGAGTGCTTGGCCACTGCTACCGCTAGGGTTGTGAAACTTGCTAAAGTCCCAGGTGCACGGTCAGTTGGGAAGATAAGAGTAAAATGAGCACGATGCCATAGACAAGGAGCTGATAGTGTGTCTACCCCGTGAGTCAGGGCATGACTCCCTCCTCGACATCGTCATGGATACACACACACAACGATAAGGCGCTGTACCAGACAGAATTATATAACAAGACAAAGAGGTTCCTATTCAAATGGTGGAGGTAAATATATTTTTATTTAAAAATTCCCTAACATGATTTTTTTAAGCTCTGTGACTGTGTTTTCTTCATTTTTTTTGATGCGTTAGCTTTTTTAAAAGACATAATATAAACAATAATAAGTCATATTATATTGTAATTTTAAAATTCAGACTCCTTGTCCTTGTACCATGTCTATGAACATAGAGTTATTACAGGGCTGGGGCCAGGGAATGGTCATTTTTAACAAGCTCCTTGAGTGATTTCTTTGCACATCACAGTATAAGAACTTCACCACAGAACAAAGGGCAACTATCAAACCCCCTCCCCCCAGCCAAGTTTCTTATCTCTACCCAGATAAGAATTTTCTGAGCTATTGTCACTGACCCGGTGACACTGTGAATGTTATACAGAAGTGGGTATAGGCACCATGTAATACATGGTCTGTGCCATTAAACATCAAATAACCTGGTGGAAAGGAAAAATGCGTATATATTTAAACAATATAAAACCATATAACCAAGCACTACACTGAATGCTCAAGACAGAAGATCAGGCAGCATGGCCACGTGATATGAAGACTGGGACACTATTTACATAAGCACAGTTTAAAGTGCACTTCCTGTGTGTTATCTTATTTGACAGACACACTAGCACTGCGAGACTGATATTGACGTGGTTTTCCATTTTATAGCTGAAAACGTTGAGGACAAAAGAAGGGAAGGGATTATTTGCAGGTTACAGTTAGCAAGTGGCAAATCTTCTGTTACTCAATTCCACACCATTTTTAAAGGGAAAAACCAATGTGGACTGGAGTAGAATCATTTCTGATTCATGAAGTTTTCATCCATTTGGACTGTCATCCCAAAATACCATAGATGAGATGGGGTAGCTTGTGTGCATATGTACTCAGTTGTGTCCAACACTTTGGAACCCCATGGACTGTAGCACACCAGGCTCCTCTGCCCAGGAGATTTTCCAGACAAGACTACTGGAGTGGGTTGCCATTTCCTCCTCCAAGGGACCATCCCAACCCAAGGATTGAACCTGAATCTCCTCATTGCAGGTAAATTCTTTACCACTGAGCCACCTGGGAAGCCAAGCTTATGAACAGAAAACATTTCTCACAGTTCTGGAGGCTGGAGGTCCAAGTTTTGGTTGCAGCATGGTCAGGCTCTGGTGAAGGCCCTATCCCTTTTCCGGGTTGCAGACTTCTCACTGTGTCCCCACTTGGTGGAAGAGCACAGGGAGCACTTTAGAGCCCTTTTATAAGGGCACTAATCCTATTCATAAGAGCTCCACCCTCATGACGAAGTCGCTTCCCAAAGGCCCCACCTCCTAATACAATACAATCACTTGGGACCTTAGGATTTCAAAGTGAGTTTGGGGAGGACACAAACATTCAGACCATAGCACATGCAAAGGAAATCAAAGCGTAAGAGAATATATCATATAGAAAGGACTGGAAAGGGGCAAAAACAGCTCTGACTCTGGTCATTCTTCTCAAGCATCAGGTACACAGGCATTATGAACTCAGCCCTAATTTCCTGTTGTCATATATTACTCAGTGTCTCACTGCTAGTAACTTACTCTCATCTTCATTTCAAAGATATTTTACATGTGGATAATTAAATGCACACAGTTCTAATATGTGACTATTTGGACTTTAGGTATCTCCATGAATTAATTTTACCATCTACTTGCTCACATTTCACCTCAACCACTCTTCCAAAATATCTGTATATTCCAAGAAAGATAGCATAATAATTAATCACCAACTCTTAACTTTTTCTGTCCCTGTGGTAAACACAACTCAATGAGCAGGAAACATGGAGAATCACATTACTGACAGCACCTATGGGGCTCTAATGGCTTGAGTAATACTGACACTCCATCCTCTTTTTCATCCCAGTTCACTAGGTGACAATGAGTCTGATATCTTAGATAAGTTCAGATAGGAAAGTCATCCTTACACGTGTTCAAAATTTGCTACTGATAATGTGGGTAATAACCAGTCAAAGGTTAACTTGAGGAGATCAGGGGCCCTACCATACTGTTTTTCTGTATATATCATCCAAGATCAAAAAACAGGGCTTTGCAGGTGTCAATAGTGGTAAAGAACCCACTTGCCAGTGCAGGCAATGTAAGAAATGTGGGTTTCATACCTGAATTGGGAAGATCCCCTGGATGAGGGCACAGCAACCCACACCAGTATTCTTGCATGCAGAATCCCATGGACAGAGGAGCCTGGTGAGTACAGCCCATAGGGTCGCAAAGAGTCAGATGTAACTGAAGTGACTTAGCACACATGCAGGCCAGAAGACAGACCCAAAAGATTCTACAGCAAATCCTGTGGAACCTGTGAATGCTCACTTAAGTGGCAAAATATGGGATTAAGCAAAGGATCTTGAGTGAAGGCACTTACCCTCTTAGGAAAGAGGTGATCCCTAAATGCAACCCCATGTACTCTACAGAAGGGAGATTTGCGAGGAACACACAGAAGAGAAGAGACACAGGAGAAGAAGTGGCTTGTGACCAAGTAGGCAGAGTTGGAGCCCTGTGATCACGTAGCAAGGAAGGCAGGCAGACACCAAAGCTGGAGGACCCAGAGTGGGTGCTCCCCTCGAGGCCCTGTAAGAAGCAAGTCCCACCAAGACCTCGATTTGGACTTCCGGCCCCCAGAGTATGAAAGAATAAATTTTGGTGTTTTTAAGCCACCCAGGTAGTGATAATCTGTTCCAGGAACTCTAGGAAACTAGTACACAGATACGAAAACTGTGTCCCTCAGATAAGTACTCTCTAGGAGGCATCTATTTGATGCCCAAATTGCTTTTCTGCTCTCTGTGACAGCCCTTGGATAAGTTCACATGGGTTATGTTGACTCATCTTTACCACAGTTTCCTTCACAAACATCTGTTTTTGATACCATGAAATATTTTCACATTTTTGCAGTAGGAATCAAAGAGGAAAAAAAATCTCTTGCCTCAAAAGAGACTTTCACCAAAGATTGAACTTAAAACCACTTCTGTTCATTTTAGCCATAATCCTGTGGTTTCATAACTATTATCATGTATATCTGTTTTTAAGTAATTGCTTCCTTTTTTTTTTTCCAAATTTTTTCTGGATTACTCCTTACTACACTACTAGATTTTCGACTAGAACACTCAAAATAGGAGCCACTCACCACCTCCTAGCACAAAGTTTATATTGCACTGTTTTCAATTACACTATTTCAATGACATTTCATAAAAACTGTTCATTGAAAATTTTTAACAATATCAACAAATTTCAGTAACTCTCAGTTATCATTAGTAAAATTTAAAAGAAGAAGAAGAATCAATAGATGAATGGATAAAGAAACTGTGGTACATATACACAATGGAATAATACTCAGCCATAATAATGAGGTGGATGAACCTAGAGACGATTATACAGAATGAAATGCCAGAAAGAGAAAAACAAATATAGTGTATTAATGCATATATATGGAATCTAGAAAGATGGCCCTGATGAACCTATGTGCAGGGCCAGAATAGAGATGCAGACAAAGAGAACCAACTGTGGACACAGCGGGGGAAGGAGAGGGGGAGACGAATTGAGAGAGCAACATGGAAACATATACATTACCATATTTAAATTAGAGAGCCAGTGGGGATTTGTTGTATGACACAGGAAGCTCAAACCTGTGCTCTGTGACAACCCAGAGGGGTAGGATGGGGTGGGAGGTGGGAGGGAGATTCATGAGCGTGCAGATATATGTATACCTATGGCTGATTCATGTTGATATATGCAGAAACCAACGCAACATTGCAAATAATTATCCTCCAATTAAAAATTAATCAAATTTTAAAAGTACACCTGGCTAAAATAAATAAATAAAACTAAAATAATCAAATATTTTTTAAAAAAGAAGAGGTAGTAAATCTAATAGCCACAATTTTTCATTTCATTTTGAACTCCGCTGAACAGTTTGCAGGCTATTGAACTGTCTAATCAATTTTTCCTCAAACTATGATTAGGATTCATTTAAAATTATTGAATATACAAAAGTTGCAAGAGGGGAAAAATTCTAAACTTGATAAGTAGGAAACGGAGCTCAGCTTGGAGTTAAACCTGAGTAGTGGAATGGGGGAATACGGTGCAGTATGGGGGTTTATGAATGGGCTTCGTAATCAGGGTCTGATGTTTACTCTATTTTATTGGTTTATGGACATCCTAGTAGTTATCCTGTTCTGCTCATTCATCAAAATGCTATAGTGATGAACAATAAGGAAATAGATATGAAAGTGATTTTAAGTTAATATTCTACATAAACCAGAGGAAAAACAAACGATGACTCCTGGTGGTTGTTAGAAGACCCAAACTGAGAAAAATGTTGAGGAGCTATATCCCAAGTGAGACAGATATTTGGATTAGACCAGCCTTGAATTATATATCATATACATATACAGACCAAAATCTATTTCCACTTGACATGATCCTTTTTATATTAAACTCAAGTATCTGCTTTCCAAATAGTAAGCATCAACAGTTACAGTTATTTTCTTTTTCTATATGTTCCTGAATCCTTACACTTAAATTAGCTGCTAAAATCTCTACATCAAGAACATACAGGATAAGGCTGCACTGTCAGCTGGGTATCTTGGTTAATCACCCTTTCCTGATTATTTTTGGAAGTAAAACATTGTAAACGCAAAAAGAAGCATGACAATAGTAGATACTGATGGAAAAAACTGGAAGAACAGAAGGTGAATGGAAGTCATATAATACGTTTATGACATAGATTATATGAAAGTGTTTGATCTTCCTTAAGAGGTCGGCGACCTCTAACTGTAGAACAGATGCACATTGTCCAGCTCCATCTGTAACAACTGTCTTTCCATCAGGACTGCTAGTTAGAGATTTGTTTTGTTCTATTCCCAGCTGCTGTTTTGTGGCACCAGTCACATGCGCATTTCGGTTACCACCAAATGTAAACATGATGTTCGTATCTGTGATTTGCATTTGAGTTTCTCATGAAGTATTAAAAAATGAAAATAGGCAATTAAAAATTGCATGTTATAGCATCTCAAAGTTTCTTTGATTTCCCTGAAACTTTGGAAAACACATCTGAGACTTCTCTTTGGTGTTAAACAAGAAATTGCTCCCTCCTAGGTCTGTTTGAATCCCCTCCTTCTGGCCATCAGTGGTCTCCAGGAATTCCTCTCTCCTCTCTGGGCCTCTGTCCTTGTCAATAAAAGCAGAATTTGGTTGGTCCTATTTCAGTATTCAATTTTAATACTCAAATTTTTAACAGTTTATCCCGTCCCCTTACTTCTTTACTATTTGTATTTCAAATGTTCCCATCTCGCTATGGTTTGAAATATATCTCAATCTCTGAGAACCAGCTCATATTCCAATTCCAGCATCCTTGAGCTGAAGTTTCAGATCACTCTGTCATCTGAGAACGCTCAGTGCTTAGATTCGCAGGGGTTTCTCATCTAAGGCACAGGCAGCATAGCATGATGAAGAGTTTGGACTCTGGATCCAGATGAGCTGAATGCAAATCCCAGCACTGCCATTTGCCAACTGTATGATGACTGTAAAAGTACTTTAATCTTAGTGTCAAAGGAAGATGATAATATCTGCCTCCCAAAGTTATTGTGTTAGATTTAACATGTGTCAAGGGCTTTGCACTTAGTATGTGTTCAATCAATGCTAGAGCATCAAATACTTCATCTAATGAACATTAGTATTCAAATGATATAAGAAATTCACTGAACTGAAGAAATGTACAGTCCAGCTTAGAGAAGGAATTACGCATGAAATAAGTGATTAAAAATTAAAAGACAGCTTTGGTATCCAAGTGCCAAACATGACAGTGACCATTGGAGAGCAGGACAGAGGTCGCAAAGAGGGCGAGCAAGCCATGGTCAGGGTAGGTGAAAGACTTCTTGGAGGAGCGTGAGCCTTGAGCTGAGCTGGGAGAGAAGAAAACTAGATAGGCAGTGAGGAGCGGCAGAGTTCAAAAGAACGCGAGGAGGGGTGACCATCCGGAGGGAGAGGAGAGACTCTGTGATATGCAGTGGGTGGACCCTCTTGGTCCAAATGGTGGAGAAGTGAAGTGGTGTGTGACCTTTCAAAATTTAGTTCTAGTCTTGCCTGCAGAGGTCTCCCAGACACTCCCCTCTATGCCCATAGCCTCTGGTTGGCTGGTACATGGTGCATGGTATGTTCTAAGTGCTCAGAAAATGGCAGCTTTTATGGTTTTCCTAGTATCTGGAGCATGGTAGCATTTGATAAATGTTATCTGTCATGTTAGTGTGCTGTGAAAAGGAAGATATCCATAGGTGGTGGTGAGCTCTGAACAGCAACCTGGGTGAATAGACACTTCTGTCATCATTCCTACAAATCCTAATACTGTATAAATAAACTGGCTACTAGAAAGGCCATGGGATGCCTTTTGTAGATTCGAAAAATTGATTCACTGTGAGCAAATGAAATGACAAAACAATGGAAGCAACAGTCAGCAACATTACTTTTATTCTGACTCAGCAACACCAGCCTTACACCACTCACTCCTCCCTTTTACATGTGCTTAGTCACTTAGCCATGTCTAGCTCTTTGTAACCCCATGAACTGCAGCCTACCAGGCTCCTCCATCCATGGGATTTTCCAGGCAAGAGTCTACAATTCCTCAATTACAAAGGATCATATAATCATATGAATGGTACGGGTGGGGAGGGGACCAGTACTCATAGTGTTTCTGATGTGTCCCCCTTCTCCCCACTGGGTATACAGCTGTTTATCTTTCTGCTTTGCTAGATTTTCCCAACCTCAGAATGTGTTCCACCCTACCCCCAACCTGATGGGTCTACCAAAGCCAAGCTGTAATCCCGTCTTTATTTTGAGAAAGATAAATCTCCTTTCTTCTAGTTCAGCTAGAGTTGCAAATTGAGTTTGCAAGGGAAATAGGCAATAGAAAAATCACATGAGGTGCAAGAACAATTACATGGAGTGCAAATGTTCTACACTAGCTTAAATATCTAGTCAAAGACTGGCATGGATAGAACAGTTGAGGTGACTTCTGGGCCTGAGTCCTCTTCTGTCCCCTCAATTTTTCTTTGGGGTAAATAAGAATTCTTAATAATAATAGCTAACATTTCTTCTAGGCTCCAAAGTAAAGACGTCACAAATATTTTAATTTATTCATTTTAGAGTAAATGTCACTTATCAACAAGGAGCACAATAGCTTTAAGAGGATGATGCTCATATCTATTTTTCAGATGAGGAAACTAAGAATGGGGTAGGAATCAGTGGAGCATAGATTTGAAACCAGGTTTGTTGGACTTCACAGTCTTTATTTTACCCACCATATTGCCTCCTTAAGTTTACATTTCTGGTCCAAGGAAGGACGAGCTTTGGGAATAAATAACCACTTTGCTTCGGATCCTCGCTCAGTCCTGCGCCCACCCTCCACACTCCACACAGGTCGTGGCCCATCGTGTCTTTTACCCCTTCTCAGCCACAAGTCTGTCTCCCGGCCTGTCCCTGCAGTGATTCTGTATACTGCTCAGATGATGCCATACCCAGTCCAAACCAGAGCCAGGACCTTCCTCTCCTTTGACACCCAGACATCTTGGAAGAAACCGGACTTAATTTCCTGATAGAACCTATCTCTAGCTGCATCCCAGAACCTGCTACCCGAGTGTCATTCCTCTCAGCCATCCCCCACCTCTCCTGGACTCTTGTTCCCCTGGGCTCCGCATGGCACCTGGCCCTCCCTGTAAAAGAGGAAAGCATTTCCGGAGCCAGAGTCCAAGAACACCACACAGACCTCACAGAAGCCTCTCTCCAGCTCTTCTTGAGCTCTCTAGGTCTGCCTCAGCCAACCCATTTCACTCTGACCTCCTCTTCTTGCCTGAAGCTTGCTTCTCTGCTCTGCCTTCAGCTGAAGTCTGATTTTTTTCTGAAAGTTGCTGACCTGACCTGAGAGGCTGGTAGCACATGACTCGCTCCTGGGACAAGATGTAATATGCCACTCTCCCACCCAAGGAGGAGGAGACCCATCTCAGCTCCTTTCTGAAGGCTGGAAGAGACCCCAGGCTCAGGGAAATGCTGAGCTTACCAGTTCACTCTGGTCATCCACCTCTTAGATGCTCTCCCAACCTACATGGTGTTCCAGCACTCTCTCACAGTTGTACACACTCAAGAATCATATGCATATGCTGAATAAATAAAATAGCTAGTAAGGAAAGGGGAGGGTAATTTCCTTCTGCTCTTATCTTCTTATGAATATATGGTAAAAGATGGAGAGAGACAGACTACCAAGAATCTCATTTCCTGCGTGGGTCTTAGAATTCCATGCTAAAGACAGATATAATCAAGATATAATTTCCCAACTTTTCTAAAACTTGGGCAATTTATATATATTGTGCTATTTCTCTTTGATATTCTAATGGTAGTATTAAATAACAATGAAAATTCTAAGTGAAAGGAAGAGACAGAGTGTGAATAAGCCCACAAACTGATTTGTGCATGTAGGCTAAGTCTCTTCAGTCCTGTCCGAGTCTGTATGACCCTATGGACTGCAGCCCTTAAGGCTCCTCTATCCATGGGGTTCTCCAGACAGGAATATTGGGTTGCCATGCCCACCTATCCTCCTCCATGCTTTAAATATAAATTTAAATTTATAAATTCAAGGAAGACACCACAGCCATTATCTGGACAAGTGCTATTACAAGAAATCTTCATGCTCTTCTATGATTTCTAAAAATTTACCGTAAAAATTAGTTTTCATCTCTTCAACTCTTATAAACCCATCCTATAATGTAGTCTGGCTTTAGTAAGAATTTCCTGCTTCCCTGGGCACTGCAATTGGTCATCAGATGGCCCAGTGTGTATCTTCCTGCTTTGCTAATGTTTTATTTTTCTTACTTAAAAAAAAAAAACAATTTAGAAGTACCTGTTCTTGTCATGTTTGAATATTAAATTCTTAGGGGAAAATATGATTTTTTTTCCTTAAGGAGTACATCTCACTTGCCCTTGTTACTTTTTTCTGAGTTGCCCGCGGAAGGATCCATTCATTTGTAATGTTTGTATGGTTATCGATAAAGGGAATCAGTGTCTACCCTGGGAATGCTCCCCCACACCTTTCGCTCACTCTCATAGCACAGTGCTTTGCATATTGCTTGTTAACATTGCCAACTAACCCCCTTCTGAGCCCAGAAAGAATTTAAAAAGAAAGAAAGAAACATTTTCGGAGCAGGCAATGCCTGCCCTGTAAACTCAAAACGCCAATGTTTGAATATAGAAGTACGTATTATATCCCTGGCATTCATTTGAATGAATGTTTTATCTAAAGATTACAAAATGGCCCATTGTCTGACTTTAATTAGCCCACAGTCCTGCCTGTTCGGAGAACTGAACCAGATTTCCAGGGTTGTCCATGTTCCCCACCCAACCACCTGCTCTTTCACAATTGCAGAAACTTTTTAAAAAATAATATTAATAAAGGCCAACTTCTTGCAAGCACCTTATTTTTTTCAGCTGTCTTATTGGTTCTGTAGTGGTTGTTTTTAATGTCATGAAATTTAAAATATTTCCGGGTGGTGAATTCTTTTACTCAGCTTGAAAAGTAATCAAGTTTTTCAGTGAAACAGCCATGGCAAGTCCATCTGGCAGAGCTGAAGTTCTGCACATTTCGTTCTGGCCAAAATGTACGATACCATTTATTAATGTGCATCCCAGTAGCTCCTGTCATTCTAACTTAGCTATCGATCTACATAAATACAAATAGCATTCCAAAGGCGCGCCAAGACCCACGGGTGAAAAAAAAATGTGTTTCATTTTGTAACTCAGGCAACAGAAATAACTTTCTCACAGAGGCAGCCTGGACATAATTTTGTGCCAAGCAGGAAAGTTTTAACAGTAAAATTTTAAGAAACTGTCAGAAGTTTGGAATTCTATAACAGTGTTACTTTCCAAAGGGCATAAAATAGTTCATAGACCAGAAATGTAAGACAGTTGGAACCACAGATTTTTTTTTTAATTTTGAAATCTACAATAAAGATATAAGAAGACCTAAATTCTGGTTTTTAATTTATATTAACTAGTTTCAATTACAAAAATAACCCATGGTAAAATTTCAAGCTTAATAAAACTGTATAAATTTTTTTTAAGTCTACTGACCTTCCCTTCCTACTTGTTCTACTTCCCAGGGTCATGTGCAATCTTCCAGAATTTCTCTATGACATTTTATTATAAAGAAATTAAGTTGTTGCACCAAGGTAATCAATATCAAAATCTATGTTATTTACATGCACTATTACAAAAATACATGGTGTGCTCGTGGTGAACTCCCTTCTCCCAAGAGAAAATTTAAACAGGTCTCTTTTAGTCTTCATTTTACCTCTCTATGTTTGAAGGCATCAGTCAAAGCACTTCATACTATCATATCTCCATCTTATATCAATCACATAGTCCCTACTTCCACCTGAGATGGTGATATTGGAGCTAAGGTGCCCCAAATCAACTCTTTCTTTGTGAAATAAATACTCTATAATCTAGGCTTTATAGAAGCAAGCCAAATGTTTTTAAAGATATATGTTTCAATATTGCTTCCTCACAAATTCTTACAGGCTTTAGGATTGAACCTATACAATGACCTCTTAAATCATTTAAGGACATAGGGTTTTTTTCCTTTGTAAATAGGGCCTTATGAGGGAGACATGCCAGGCCCCTCTTTACACATGGGTATCAATGAGGAGGCTGGCGATAAAGAAGAAAAGAGAGAAGGAGCCCTGGGAATCGGTACAACCAGGACAGGTGGCCAGCAGCCCTTAGTACCCACAGGGCAGGTATCAGCCTTCACCAGGCTCCAACACAAAGCCAAATAGAGGTGGATATAAATGTCACCTGCTAGCCTCCCCAACCCCACCCCACCGAGAGCCCATCAGACCTGTATCGTGGATCTGGGAAGCTCCAGCAGCCCATACACTCACCACACCAGCCATTTCTGACCATCATTTTCAGCCCCTGATTAAATTTCCTAGAATGCCACTTTTAATACATCTACACTGCTAATAGCCATCTAAAGAACCACTTCCTGTTAGTGGACAAAGTCCAGGTTCCTTCAGCCTGGCTCAAAAAATGCTCTTTATAACCTGGCCCTTGCTCCTTCCTCCAGCTTTCCTGTCTGCATATTTCCACATCTGTGACATGCTGTCCACACATTTGAGCCTTTGCTTTGCCTCTCAACGACGAGACCCCTTATCCTATCTGCTTACTGATTTCCTGTCATCCTTCAAAACAGGACTCCTATATCGCCTCCAGCGTGATGTGTTCAGTCACCTTCCTCAGGACAGCAGCTCATGGCCACTGCTACTCTCATCCTTACCCCAACCTCCCCTCTCTACGTGCACAGCCCGAGCAGGTCTAGTAGAATCCGGCCTCGTCACTCACTAGTTCTGTGACCTTGACAGTCTTTACACTGCCTATAAATTTTCTGATCTGTAATCTAAAGATAATTACTTACAGCAGTCTATTTCATTGGTTAATGGCAAGGCTTTAGTGGAACAATGTGAATCACTTAGCATTATGTAGAGTATAAAAAGTACACAAATGTTAATTACTAAAAGTGATGAAACATACTAATACATATACAGTGCATGGCACAGAGTCTGGCATGAAGCAGGTATTCATAAAATGCTAGTCCACATTCTACTAGCCAAATCAAGTCACAAAACCATCCCAGATTCAAGACGGTAGAAGTATGCTGCTGCTGCTGCTGCTGCTGCTAAGTCGCTTCAGTTGTGTCCGACTCCGTGTGACCCCATAAACAGCAGCCCACCAGGCTCTGCCGTCCCTGGGATTCTCCAGGCAAGAACACTGGAGTGGGTTGCCATTTCCTTCTCCAATGCATGGAAAGTGAAAAGTGAAAGTGAAGTCGCTCAGTCGTGTCCTACTCTTCACAACCCCATGGACTGCAGCCTACCAAGCTCCTAGGTCCATGGGATTTTCCAGGCAAGACTACTGGAGTGGGGTGCCATTCCCTTCTCCGAGGTAGAAGTATAGATGCCACTTATTGATGGGAAGAGCTGCAAAGTAATTGTGGCCATATTTAATCTATAGCAAATGGCTTATGTCCCTAAGTAGATCCTAATCTAAGCCCTTTGGTTGCATTTTTTCTAGCACCTGAGACATTCAACATTGTGCCTAGCACATCAGAGATGCCAGTAGATATCTTTGGCTTGATGGAAGGGCTAGGGCACAGAACCTACTGGTTATGTCACTGAGAGCTTGAGGGGGAATAAATCTTAGAGTCAGAGAGTTTGGGTTTAAATCCTAGTCCTGCAATTTATAAGATAGACAATTTGGGACACATCACTTAACTTCTCTGATGCTTGGTTTCCTCTTTTATAAACTTGAGGTGATAATATCTACTTTATAATAAGATAGCATTACATAAAGCATCTGGCACATGGTAGATGCTTAGAACTCTAGTTCCTATTCATTATGGAGCATTTCTCTTATCCATATTTATGACTGAATTACTAGGTAACTCAGATAACTGGTCCATAAATTAAAACCTTTTTCAAACTTTGCAAAATGAATAAGACTTATTAGAACAGGTTTGTTATAGCTGAGTCACTGCATAAGAGTTCACACCAATCAGAATGCCCCAGTTCTACTATATACTTGTCACATTAGCTAAGCATCTAATTCTCTATGCCCATTTTCTTGTGGAGGAAGAAGGTATTCCATCCTAACACAGGTACCTATTTAAAGGATAACAACATTATACCTGGCACTGACTTTACATTCATTTCAAAGTTGGAAGAAAATTGTTTGACTAATGGTTGTTCTCAATTCAGATATTAAAACATGGTTTTAAAATGTTCAGTATATCATCATCTCCACCTCTCTCCCAATCTTAGATATGATGACAGTGAGAAATTAAATATGCTGTGAATTCCTTGAAAAGGAATCCCAGCCATTCAGAAGGGGCTATGATTTTTATTTAAGCATTAGCAGCAATATCTTCAAGTTTAAAGGGACACTTTCAGACTATATAGTTGGAATTTTTTAAATATATCATGAAAAATCTTACACTCCTTGCAGTCCTCTTCTTTAGTACACTTCACATGGTCTTTCAGTTTTCAGGCTGGCACCTAAAAATATTATAGGGTCATAAAAATGACAATAAATGTAGTGAAGGGAAACTCCTGATCTTATCACTTTACTATCATGGTGACCTATTAGTTCAAATTAACTCATTTTCATGGAGGGGCTTTCGGGGCAGCTGTGAGGCTGCTGTGTTAGCTACAGGAAGTTGCACACTGGCAAATTTCATTCAAATGTAAACCTCTAAATTTGGCTACCTGGCATTGCAAGATCCTGTTGTTTGCTGTATGCAAAATAAAAATTATATACCATCTTGTTTGGTCAAAAGTTATGGGCTTTTCAATATTAATTTCAATATTATTTCTAAAGAATTCATATGGTGAGATGCAACTGAATGAATATAATGTCTTGAACAAGGTAAAAAGAAATGTGTTTTCCCTTCACATGAGCAAAGATACTTAGTGCGCATGTTGAAGGCTCATGTCTTAGGTTGTTCTTTCTCAACATATGAATCTGGTATACCAGCTCTGAAATCAGTCCAGTGAAACCCCTCCTGGTCCCAGAATAGGCCTTTTAGAACTCTTCTATGTTCTGTGAGATGAACAGAAGTTGTGTGCTATCATTGCCTTTTATATGACTTATCCAATCTAAATATTTCCCAGGTCACCATAAGCACTGATTATAGCTATAAATAATTAATTATGTGGAAATGTTTTATATCACAATGGGGGAGATCACGTAGGAGTTTTTTGAAATGGTCAAAATTGATCAAATTATATGCTTACAAGTTGGAAATTGTATTGTACATAAATTATGCTTTATCAAATTTGAACCTCCTCCCCCCAAAATGGAATACTTACTGAAGGCTAAAAATGTATAGATATATACATATAGATATGGAAGTATATATATACACACACACACACACACACACACACACACACACACAGGGAAATATACCTCCCACTGAATCTTCTTTGTGAGCATTTATTTAATTATATGGTTTTTCTGAATGTCGTCAGTTCAGTTCAGTTCAGTCACTCAGTTGTTTCCGATTCTTTGCAACCCCGTAGACTGCAGCACCGGAGAAGGCAATGGCACCCCACTCCAGTATTCTTGCCTGGAAAATCCCATGGATGGAGGAGCCTGGTAGGCTGCAGTCCATGGGGTCTCGAAGAGTGACTTCACTTTCACTTTTCACTTTCATGCATTGGAGAAGGAAATGGCAACCCACTCCAGTGTTCTTGCCTGGAGAATCCCAGGGACGGGGGAGCCTGGTGGGCTGCCGTCTATGGGTCTCATAGAGTCGGACACGACTGAAGCGACTTAGCAGCAGCAGCAGCAGCAGCAGACTGCAGCACACCAGGCTTCCGTGTCCATCACCAGCTCCCAGAGCTTGCTCAAACTCAGGTCCACTGAGTCAGTAATGCTGAATATCCTAAGTCTCCTTTTTTACTAAATTTTTAAACTATGACGTTTTCCCACTTTTATTTTCAAGGTATTAAAACTCTTGGAAGGCAGTCTGGTGTGGTAGTTATGAGATAAGTTTTGAACAGAAGTAGAGTCACAGATGTAGAAAACAAACTTACAGTTCACAGGGGATGGGGGAGGGATAAATTGGGAGATTGGGATTGACATATACATACTACAAATATAAAATAGATAACTAATAAGAACATACTGTATAGCACAAGGAATTCTACTCAATACTCCATAATGGCCTATATGAGAAAAGAATCTTAAAAAGAGTGGATATATGTATATCTATAACTGATTCCCTTTGCTGTATACCTGAAAGTAACAAACATTATAAATCAACTACACTCCAATAAAAATTTTTTTAAAAAATAAAAGAAACAGACCCTGAAATCACACCATTACCACCAGCAACAACCCTACCTGCAGAGAAACCTGAGTTGTTCTCTATTTCAATTTCCTCATCATTAAGATGAAAATAATATTACTTACCTTCTGGGGTGGTTTGATAATTAATGAGATAGCAATATAACATATTTGGTCATGTGCCTAATAGTGTGCTTATAAAATTTCTACAAGTATGTGACTATGAATTTTATTATAATTCATATCTCTGCTGGAACATGTTGGAAGTCATAGAAAAAAAATTTTTTAATCTGGTGTTTGAAAGACAGGACAGCATATACTCCTATTTCTAATCCTTGGGGATGTGATTTTGTTTCAGGCAGAGTCAATGGTCTGGAGGTAGGGAGATTATACCCATAACAAAACTGGATCCTGCATAAAAATTTTTTTGCTGATTTGTTGAGCTGGTAGGATGTAAGGGAAATCAATAAAGCTAGGCGGTTTGGTGGGGTGATTTGAGGGGTGACATGGAAGGGAGGGGAAATGTTTGAGCAGAAGTAAAGACACTGAATGATGAGAAGATGATCACCCCAGAAAGGCAGATTCCCCTAAGGACAGGGGTCCAAACTAGCTTTCTATGTGAAGACTGACTGGTCCTTGAGCTAGTTTTGCTAAGTTTGGGGTAGCTCAACCTGGGACTGGGGAACCTGGAAGGGAGCTGCTTCCCAAAAATATAAGCATAAATCTTCAGGAGAAACACAACGTTAGGAACTCAGATTTTCACAGGTTAAGATCAACCCAGATACATGTTTCAATCAGAGATCACCAAATGCATAAGGAAACAAATAACTAGGAATGAGAGTCCTAGCATGAACAATAAAGTTAAATTCCCAGGACTTTCGGGAATTTTGGTATTAGCATAACCAAATACAAAATTTTTAAAAATAACAATAATAATAAAAATAAATAGTGTACACTCAACAAAAGACCAACCAATATTTTTTTTTGTTTTTGTTTTTGTTTTTTCTAATTTTATTTTATTTTTAAACTTTACATAATTGTATTAGTTTTGCCAAATATCAAAATGAATCTGCCACAGGTATACATGTGTTCCCCATCCCAAACCCTCCTCCCTCCTCCCTCCCCATACCATCCCTCTGGGCCGTCCCAGTGCACCAGCCCCAAGCATCCAGCATCGTGCATCGAACCTGGACTGGCAACTCGTTTCCGACATGATATTTTACATGTTTCATTGCCATTCTCCAAAATCTTCCCACCCTCTCCCTCTCCCACAGAGTCCATAAGACTGTTCTATACATCAGTGTCTCTTTTGCTGTCTCGTACACCAGGTTATTGTTACCATCTTTCTAAATTCCATATATATGCGTTAGTATACTGTATTTATGTTTTTCCTTCTGGCTTACTTCACTCTGTATAATAGGCTCCAGTTTCATCCACCTCATTAGAACTGATTCAAATGTATTCTTATAGATCAAACAGAATTTATAGGACTGAGAAAATATCTAATCATTGATACTAAAAAAAAAAAAAAATCAATGCATGAGTTAAATAGCAAATAAGCTACAGTTGAAGAAGGAATTAGTGAACTGGATGTAGAGCTGAAGAAATCTATACCAATCTGTTCCAAAATATAGAACACAGAATCATGGATAGAGGAAAAGTAACAAGAAGTTGAGAATTTATTGGGGATAAAAGTAAAAGATTTAACAAATATCAAAGACTCAGAAGGAGAGAATTCAGATAATACAGCCAAGATAATATTTAAGAAAAAGATGGTTGAAACTTTTCCAAAAGACATGCATCCCCAGTCACATGAAGTACATCCTATACAAGCTGAATACATTTTAAAAATCTATCTCAAGATAAAAGGAGGTGAAGCTGAAAACTCTTAAAGCCAAAAGGAGTATACTTTAAAGGGTAGTCAGAAAAGAAAGAAAGATTGTTGTATAGAATATCTGTAAGTTTAATAGCAAACTTCTCAACAGCAATCATGGAAGCCACAAGACAGTGAAATGAAATCTTTAAAGTGCTGAGAGAAGAATACCTATAAAATTACAATTATGAATCCAGAAATAGTATCTTTTAAGTACAAAGGCAAAAGGAATTATATTTTCATTTACATAAAAGCTAGAAATTGCCACCAACACCGACTTCCCAGGTGACTCATTCAGTAAAGAACTCGCCTGCAATGCAAGAGACGTGGGTTCGATCCTTGGGTTGGGAAGATCCCCTGGGGAAGGAAATGGCAACCCACTCCAGTATTCTTGCTTGAGAAATCTCATGGATAGAGGAGCCTGGTGGGCTGCAGTCCATAGGGTCACAAAGAGTCAGACACAACTTAGCAGCTAAACCACCGCCTACAGGAAAGGAATTTTCTAAAGGGTTCTTTCAGAAGGAGGAAAATGAACCTAGAAAAAAGTTTGGAGGACAGATAAGAAAAGAAAATGATAAACATGTAGTAAGTCTAATACATATTTACTTGGCAAAATGATGATGAAAATAATCATGATGTTTAATTTGTGGAGGTTTAAGCTAAAATTCAAGAAAATACATACTCATGTAAATTAGTGAGGTCGCTCAGCCATGTCCGACTCTTTGTGACCCCGTGTTCTGTAGTCTACCTGGCTCCTCCATCCATGGGATTTTCCAGGCAAGAGTACTGGAGTGGGTTGCCATTTCCTTCTCCAGGGGATCTTCCCAACCCAGGGATCAAACCCAGGTCTCCCACATTGCGGCAGACTCTTTACCGCCTGAGCCACCAGGGAAGCCCTGATGTAAATTAGGAGAGGAGCAAAAAGAGTTAACGTCCTAAGGGTCGTGTCTGTCAGTGGGAGGCTTAAGATACTCTTTGTAGGCTTTGTTAAATACGCAAGGTAAAATTTTATGACTAATCATAAAGCATGGAAATAGAGTGTTTAATTTCCACAGCAGGTAAAGGGCAAAATTATACAGGGGAAATGAACACAAGAGGCTTCTTTTCATCAAATAACAAATAAAATCAACTAGCCTAGTCATTATGAAAGTTCCTCAGGTATTAAAACTGGATTGGGAGTACAGGGCTGGCAATTCCACAGTAATAAGTAAAAGTGGGCAGAAGGAAAAGGAACGGAAGAAGATTGTTGGTGGCCCTGGTGGTGGCAGACTCTGCAGGGACTGTGTGAGCCCAGAGTAACCTTTGCTCATGCTTCAGGCAGAGGCCAGGGAGGGCCGGGCCAGCTGATGAACCGGTGCATTACGGAGAGATGCTCATAATTCTGTCTGTCCAGCTGGACGTGCACCCTGCCTTTCACAGGAAGCCTCACTCCAGGCTCCAGCCTTGGCCAGAGCAGTTAAAGAGGAGCAAGCAGAGAAAAGGAGGCAAGAGGGCAACAGGACACCCCCCAAGGCAGCGCCAGGGATGGCCACCACCCTGCCACACTCTGCTTCCCCAGGGAAGGAGGCTGAGGCAAGAGGCAGGGGGAATGGGCCCTGGCACAGGCCTTTGAAGAAAGAGATGGAAAGCAGAGGGGAACACTAGATACCATGGGCCCTGGCAACATGGGAAAATGTGCCTGAACACAAGCTCTTCTCTAATTAATCATTACCTCCTTTGCTTCCCGTACAAGACATCACAGCATCCTGACCTTGGACCCCACACACACTGTTTACCTACTAAGAAGTTTAGGATTAACAGAGGCAAACCACTATAAGTAGAATGGATGTTTTGTAAAAATAAAAAAAAAAATCCTACTGTATAGCACAGGGAATCATATTCAGTATCCTGTAATAAACCATAACGGAAAAGAATATGAAAAAGAATGTGTATAACTGAATCATTTTGCTCTATAGCAGAAACTAACACAACATTGTAAATCAACTATACATCAGTAAAATAATTTTTTAAAGAATTTTAACATCAAACACAGTGACATGTTTATAGGAATAAACCATGGACTTTAAGAAATGTAAAAATGCACCTGAGTGATAATAGCTAATACTTATGCCCTCCTTACTCAAAACTAGGAACTATTCTCAGTGCATGACATATAAGATCATATTTAATCTTCATGTGCCTAAGATCACACAGCAAACAAGAAGCAGAGCTGGGATTCAAATATAGACACTCATTCCAGAGTCTTCTCTTTCAAATACCGTGCTACCTCTGAGTGGCTGTTGTTCAGTCGCTAAGCCATGTCTGATGCTCAGTCACGTCCCACTCTTTGAGACCCCATGGACTGCAGCACGCCAGGCTTCCCTGTCCTCCACTATCTCCCACAGTTTGCTCAAACTCATGTCCATTGAGTCAGTGATGCCATCCAACCATCTCATTCTCTGTTGTCCCCTTCTCCTGCCTTCAATCTTTCCCAGCAACAGGGTCTTTTCCAATGAGTCAGTTCTTCGCATCAGGTGGCCAAAAAATTGGAGCTTCAGCTTCAGTCCTTCCAACAAACATTCAGGGGTGATTTCTTTTTTAGTATTGGTTGGTTGGATCTCCTTGCAGTCCAAGGGACTCTCAAGATTCTTCTCCAGCACCAGAGTTCAAAATTCTTCGGTGCTCAGCTTTCTTTATAGTCCAACTCTCACATCCATACATGACTACTGGAAAAACCATAGTTTTGGCTATCCAGACCTTTGTTGGCAAAGTGGTGTCTCTGCTTTTTAATATGCTGTCTAGGTTTCTCATAGCTTTCCTTCCAAGGAGGAAGTATCTTTTAGTTTCATGGCTGCAATCACTATTCTCGGGGATTTTGGAGCCCCCAAAACTAAAATCTGCCAATTGGTGGATATTTCCCTAGAGAAGATAGAATTCCAATTTAGTCCTATGGATGGAAAGTTTGTATACCTCACCTACTTCTTTTGTAATTCATATGTTAAAGCCTTGGTCCCAGTATGATGGTATTTTAAGTTGGGGCCTTTGGGGTGGTAATGAAGTCATTAGAGTTAAGTCATATGAATGGGACTGGTGCTCCCATAAGAAGAGACATATGGAAAAGATGATCTCTCTTTGTGCCGCATGAAGACACTGCAAGGAAACAGCCATCTGCAAGTCAAGATGAAAGCCCCTCAAAGGACCCAACCATGCTGGCACCCTGATTTCAAACTTCCAGCCTCCATAACTGGGAGAAATGTTTTTTGTTTAAGCCACCAAGTCTATGGTATTTGTAATATCAGCCCAGTCTGATTAAGACAGTTGGGAAATGATGGGTTACTCTCAGATATTTGAAGAGCTATTTATGGAAGAAGGGTTTAACTTATTCAGCATAGACCAAGGAGATTAGAAATAAGTACATTTGTAACAGAGGTTGCCAAAGAATAAATTGGCTTTCTCAGAGAGTGCAGAGTTCTCCATCACTAGAAGCTGAATGCACCCAGGGTTAATAACACTGGAGAGGATTTCAGCATTGAGTGCTGGTTGAATAAGACTCTATAAAATCCCTCCAACTCTTGAGAGTCTGTAGGATTATCAGGGTCAGGACAGAACTAAGAACTCAATCCGAAAACGTGGATGTTGATACCTCTTCACTTTTACAACAGCTACATTTTCCACTTAGTTTGTTCCTGGGCCTCTTGGAGTCAGAATTTGCATTTTAAGACTCAACACACCTGGATACCCTTCCTTCAGCGGTCAGCTTGAGCATCTCCTCTTCCAGGATGTGTTCCCCACCCCATCCTTAATGGGGGGACACCAGCTTAGGTCCACCTCACCCCATCTTACTACTACAGTGCCACTTCCCACACTGAGGTGAATTCTGTTTCATCATCAATCACACTCTGTATTAGGGCATGTCCTAAGGCTGCAGTAACAAATTACCGCAAACAAGCAGCTTAAAATAATTATTTATTTTCTTACAGATCTGGAGGCTAGAAGTCCAAAATCGAGTTGTCAGGAGAGCCAGGTTCTCTGAAGGCTTTAGGGGTACCCCCTTCTTTGCCTCTTCCTAGCTTCTGGCATAGGTGCGTGCGTGCCTAGTTGCTTCAGTCGTGTCCAACTCTTTGAGACCCCATGGACTGTAGCCCACCAGGCTCCTCTCTCCATGGAATTCTCCAGGCAAGAATACTAGAGTGGGTTTTCATGCCCTCCTCCAGGGGATCTTCCCAACCCAGGGATCAAACCTGCATCTCCCATGTCCTTCACATTGGCAGGTGGGTTGTTTACCACTAGCGCCACCTGGGAAGCCCATAACCCATTTATATAAATCACTAATACATATTTGAAAAAGGATATTGTGGCTCAGCTGGTAAAGAATCCGCCTTCAATGTGGGAGACCTGGGTTCAATCCCTGGGTTGGGAAGATCCTCTGGAGAAGGGAAAGGCTACCCACTCCAGTATCCTGGCCTGGAGAATTCCATAAACTGTATAGTCCATAGGGTTGCAAAGAGTTGGACATGACTAAGCAGCTTTCACTTTCATTAACACAAACAGTAGAGGGAAAAAAAAGGGGGAAGGAGGAGAGAGGAGGGTTCGGAGGGAGGGTACACGTGTATGCCTATGGCTGATTCATTCTCACATATGGCAAAAACCATCACAATATTGTGAAGCAATTATCCACCAATTAAAAATTTTTTAAAAGAGTAAAACACGCATGCCTCTTTATCTTTCAGGGCAGTGTCGGTTCCGCTCAGTCTCCATTTGGCCCAGTGCCAGGTAAGTATTGCAGTTCACAGGGGTCGATTCCTTCACTTTTGAAGTAAATCAGGCATTTAGGCTTCCATTCTTTCAAAGATGCCTTAGAAGACTTTGAACGTTTTGCTGCTTTAAAATACTTGTTTTTAAAAAGTAAAATCAGTAAAGGCAGACCTTATGCAGCCGTTCCTGAATTTGGAATGCATTCTGTCTAGTATAAGCTTATTGGGCAAAAGCAAGAGCAATTAGGCCCTTCATACAGTTTTTACAGCTTCCCCGGTGACTCAGATGGTAAAGAATCTGCCTGCAATGCAGGAGACCCCTGTTCAAACCCTGGGTTGGGAAGATCCCCTGGAGAAGGGAATGGCAACCCATTCTAGTATTCTTGCCTGGAGAATTCCACTTCCAAGCTCAGAAGCGGCATAGGTTTTCCCAGTAATTTGGGTCATCTTCAGAGCTGGATAAGGGAAAGAAATTAGAGCAGAAGAAGATCCCCAACGTCTGAATGTCTCTATACCGTGTTTCCCAATCACATTTACTGTCATTGGAATTTGCCTGTATCTGCTCCATTCTACAGAAGAAAATTTCTGCAGCCTCTCTCATCATCTGGAATGGCTCTTCCTCTTTTTAAATAGAAAAAATACATGTTTAAACACCAAAGGATTTTTTCTCTGTGTTTTTTTATTTGGAAATTGGAAATGCAGACAGGAGAGCCTGGTAGCCTTTTTTACTTAGTCTCCTTGCTGTTTGTAGCCTTAACCACTACGACAGATACAGATTCATGGCATGAAACAAAACCTTATTTGTTGATATTGATTTTCACGGGCACAGATATTTTTTTCTAGAGAAGTATGCTTATGACGAAACCTCTAACTGCAGCTTTCAAATTCATGAGCAGATTAGAATTCAGGGGCTACAGAATTTAAGATGGAAATGGAGTGAGTGGAATTGTGCTGTTAAGTTTCTGCGAGGAATTTTGATTTGAATGAATGAATAAATTTACATGAATTGTTGCACATAGTATTATACTACTGGGTTTACAGAAAATGTATAAGATGTAAGTTCTGCCCACGTAGGGCTGGTGGGTCAACTGGAAAGAGGACTACGCTCAGATGAGAGAGTGTTGAGCACAATGCAATGTGCCGCCTTGGGTAGCAGGGGTCTAAGCGCTGTGTCTGGACAGTGGTGTAAGACTGAGTCAGGGTAACAGGGAGGAGGGTCTTGATGAGTCTGTCTTCTCTCCCAGAGAGCAGGCAGGGTGGGCAGGGACAAAGCTCAAAAGCAGTGCACTGCGGTTGTGGAAAGTAAGAAAGACAAGCACCTGCAACTTCCTCTCAGATCAACTCTTTTGTGACTAAGAGAGTAGGTCTGAGCTAACTGGATCACACCCAACACCAGCTGGAGGGGAAAAAAAAAAAAAATCTGTTTTACAGTCCTCGAGTCTGTGCTCCTGAACACGTTCTAAATGATACAGGGTTCCCTGATACAATTGAACTGCAAGTTCAGAAAACGTTTAGCAAACACATCTCTTCTCGTCTGGGACTATTTCGCTGGGCCTTACCTTAAATGAGATTCTTAGTTTCAGCCTCTCCAGGTTTCCACCAAGGGGGCTTTCTGTGCCAGGTTTTCCCTTCTCAAGCTTGCAGGGCCCAGGGGAGCTGAGTGGGGACTCAAATTGGCCACGAGAGGGCAGCAAATAACACCAGACTCTTCAAAGCCAAGAAAACCTTTATCGTGGTCCTCTAACTTGGCTTCCCAGAAGCAAAGCAAGGCAAACCATTTTCGGTTGCCTGCTAGGTGCAAGTCACCGTCAGTGTACAAAAATTAAAAGAAGAGTACAACTTGCCGCTGATTCCGGGTGAGGTCACCTTATCTAGAGAAACTGAATCTCACATAGCATGCCCCAGAAGCAGCCTCTTAATCTATGGGGGCAAGGCTTAGAAGCTGTGAAAAAGATGCTTCATTAGATAACAGCAAATGCCAGGGGATTCTTATCCTGTCCTCTTTAGCCCAGCCCCTTCCTAGTAGAGCGCCTCACATACAGAAGGTGTACAAAAAAAATGTGTATGTGAGAGGCACTGGGCAGTAATAACTCCATGTAAAGCGAGCTCATTACCTAAGGCAGCTCGACCTTAAACATACCACTTTGGGGGACCAGAGTAGTTAAAAGCCATAATGCCACCCTACTGAATGCTTTTCAAGCCATCTATCTATTTAAATTTGGCCTTGGCGTCAGGCCTGCGTTAGAAACACCATGTCACACGTGGAAAGACCGGGCTGCCATAGACATGCCTTGACTTCCTCCGAGGAGACATTTGTCCGTCTGTTTTCCCTTTGGCAACAGGCTCACCGGTGATGTCAGGTTACTATGGTGTCAGGAGAGCCTTCCTCTCCGACCCGGACTTTCACAACACCAAGCAGTTTGCCAACGACGCCTGCACGTCAAGCGCGGCCAAGCCCTTTGCCTGCGAGTCCTCAGCAGGGCAGGGCCACGCGGCCCTGCTGGACCCCTACTTCCCGGAGCCTTACGGGGACCACCGCCCCACGGCCCTGACCCCCAACAGCGGCACCCTGTTCAGCGCCTCGGCCCTGCCGCCGCTCCTGCCGCCGCCCTTCCCCAGCGACCCCGCACACTTCGCGCTGGTGAGTACTCAGAGGCTTAGTTTAGGGGGGGTCACCGAGGTCGGGTTCCCGCAGCCCTGGACAGCCCGTGCGCCCAGCAGCCAAGGGTCTACTCGCCCAGGGAGAAGCCAGAATCCACGTTCAGAGAGCCTTCCTCGGGGCTTCGGGCCAGCCACGCGGGAGGAGGCTCTGTGTATCCAGGGGTTGAGGCGGGACGACTGAATAGGACGGGACGTACAGCCATTGTGTTAACACTCTAGATTTTGCCAGATGGTCCCCCATCATTCCGCCAGCGCTTAAGGAAAGAGCACTGTCTTACCTCGCAGACCCAGCGAGGCCGTCCCCGGGGCATATCCATCAGGAAGCCTCTGACCTTCCCCTTCGTTCCTCTTTCCCCGACGGTATTTCTACCCTTTAGAACCTGCTTCTCTCGCAGTCCTTCCGGAGATGAGTTCATAAGAAAGAGCACGAATAACCTTTTTATACAAAACTGTAAAGCCCGCGACCACAAAGGAATAAGTCTGTGGACATGGGGTTTTAGACCAAACAGGCCTCAAGAGATTGGGAATTACCTGTACATGTTCATTTAATACTGGCAACAACTCAGGGTATAGTTATTAAAGCCCCATTTGACAGAAGAACAAAGTGAGGCACTCAGAGTTAGGAAGCTAGTAAGTGGCCTAGCATTGAATCAAACCTAAACCTTTCCAGCCCCCAACCTATGAGGCTCCAGGTCTTTGCTCCCTGTGGGGCAGGGTAGCCGTCCCAGCCCACTTAGAAGCCCACCCTGTAATTTAGAGGCTTCTCCTTCCAGGAGTAGATGAAACGCTGCCTAAATGTTCATTTTATCATTTTCACATTTACTCATTTAAAGTTTTCTGGGGAAAGGACTCTATTTACACACACGCACGCACACACACACGCACACACACACACCCAATTCTAGACTGAGAAAGGCACTAAAACGTTCAGTGTCCAACAGCAGAGGAGAGAGCCGCCTGTAAGGAGGCGCTGGACAGCACAGGGAGGACCCCAAGCCTGCTTTGGAAGACACGGGCCCCTGTGTCGGGAAGGAAATGTGTCCCCATCAGACCATCACCTAGTGACTAACCCCAGTGACCTTTCCATCCTCCTCAGAGGGACTCGTGGGAGCAGACGGTGCCCGAAGGCCTCAGCCAGCCAGACCCCGTGCCGGCAGACACCCTGCAGAGCTTGGCACCCAGCACCGGCTCCCTCTCGCAGCTGGAGTCGGGCGGTGCGGCCCAGCACAGGAGCGCCGGCTGGGGGGGCCCCCTCACCGGGGTTCAGTCCTACTCGCTGCATGCGCTGGAGGATTTGTACCACACACAGGGGTACCCCACCCCAGCCCCCTACCCTTTCACCTCTTTCATGACGATGTCCAATGACCCACCGCCCAAGGTGGGGCCCTTCTCCCAGGACGAGGGGGCAGACACCTCTGCCCTCCAGGACACTTCTCCGTGGACCAAAGAAGACGGGAGCCTGGCGTGGGGGACATACGAATGCCGCAGAGCCTACTGAGGGCACCGGAGGACTTCTGTGCTTTAAGTCAGTTCTCTGTATTCACAGACTCTTGTGGTGTGGCAGTTCTTTCAGAAGTGGGTTTTCAGGACAAGTCGTTGTCCTGAAAAGACAAGACGACGGCATTTATTTGTGATCCACCCACCATAACCCCACTGAAACACACCACAATGTGAATTCAGTGTGCCAGGGATAGACAGCCTGACAGTGAGGTTTTGGGGCCTAATAACCCATTATGTTTTGAATCTTTTGTTATCTTTGAAGTATCATTTTAAGACTGGTAGTTTTGCTTAAATTACATTAAAAACTTTATGCAGCTCATAAAACATACTAATTTTCCTGTCTAATTTTTCTTAGTTATGTACTATGTGTGTTCCTCAATAAAAGAGAATGTATAGGGTATAAAATAAATTAGGGCACAAAAAACAAAATGCACTTTATAGCATGTGACTTTATAAAGTGTGAAGTATTACATACATTTCTCACCTTACAGGGACTTACAAATAATAACTTGCAAGTAATAAATGTGATGCCATTAAAAAAAATGCTTTATTGTCATTAAAGTAGGATGAAGCCAGGACACTATTGGCTTCATAACTACATGGTTTTGACTCTGCACTAAAGCCCAAGATGTCCAAAAATTAGGCTAATCCAAAAAACAATAAAGGCCAAAAACTGTCTTTGACCAATGCCCTCTTTGAGCAATTAAGCTAGATATTGTTTCTCTGATGGAATACACCAACAGTTCTCAGAGTGGATTAGTAAAATGGACATTCTATAATCAAATAAGAATGCATGCATTATAAGGAAAACACAGACAGCAGGCCTGGACTGTCGGCAAGAACACCAGAAGCAAAGGGGCTCTGAAGAAGGACAGTGTCAGGTATACACACACCTCCTATTTAAAGAGAGACCTTGCTGGTGGCTCATTGGTCAGAAATAAATAGGTCTTACTTTGTATAAATGAAGAAACGGACATTTGAAGCCTCAATCTGTCTCATATAAGTCTGATTGGTTTGGATTCCTTTGCCAGTTAAGCTCTCACAGTAATTCCCACCATGTACCATGCCTGTCTGCAGGCCAAGCCCATCATAAACACCCTGCACACACTTTAACTTGGCAAAGCCTGTCTCAAGCTCCACAGGTTACACCCAGAATCTTCCTTTTGTCTTCTTACCATCTTCTTTATTCCCTTCATCACATTTTTCTAACCCTTCTGGTTTATCCTAATCCAATGTTTTTTCCCTGCATCTCCATCTCCTAGGGGCCCAAAGCCACTCAAAACAGTTTCCATCGCATCCTCTGTGACAGGGTCCCATGCTCTGTTTAGAAGTCTAGAAAGTCAAAAACAGATATTAGTTCACACTTAGAAGTGAATAACTGATGTTCCTCCTTCTCTGGGCATTCAAGAGTATATTCTGGTTGAGCAAACACACTCTTAATTTGCGGCGTCCCCACAGAAATGCTTGAATAGGAGCCTCTTTTACTCACACTCTTCACCCCACTCCTGGGAGAGCATCCTCAGAGGACCAGGCACTGATGGAAGGAGCACTGGTGGTCATTAGCTGCTGGACTGCACTCTCCCAGGTCCCCTGGCTACTCCTTCCTCCCACACTCCTTCCCACAGCCTAATCTTTACTTTGCTCAGTATTCACTTTGAGCCACTGTGGAAGGGGGTAGCTTCTACAATGGGAGAGGGAGCTGCCCTTCTGCAGTCTGATCAAACTGGAGAACTTAGTCCTGATTACCAGTATCTTTGGCAGAGCCATCTGTCATCCAGCCTCACTCATACCTGGACGACAAGCCCCTCATCAGGAGAAGATCTGGCCATCCCTGGAGGTACAGGAGCCTTCACAAGGAAGGGTCTTAAAGTCACTTTTCTAGATCGACTGTATAAAATTGATAATAATTACAGTCATCTACTGCTTATGTGTGTTACCAAGTATCACGCAACACAGATATTATACATGTATGTGTACATCATAAATATATGTTCCTGTAACTTTAATTTTGATTTGATTATAACACTAAATATTAGGCATGCTTATTTCTCTTGGTTTGCTGCTTTCTGCTCACCTGTCATGTTCTTCTTCTCACAACCTGGCTCTCAGATAAGTAGAGCTCAGTGACCAGTGGTGTCTACATCCTTCTTAGAGCACACAAGTCCTTTCATAGTGTTTGGGAAATTTAATTTATAAAAAAGGAGACACGCACCAGCCCATAGGCTGCTTAGTGTCCTTTTCAGTTCCCCAGTCTAAAAGGCCAAGTGGAGTGGGGAATGGCAGTAATAATTCCAAACAGTAAATAATTTTTAAGAATCCTATTTAGCTTGACAGTGCATTGCTATACTGCATATATTTTCATTTAATTCTGTTTTATTGCTCTGGGAATTTACAATACTTGTTAAAAAGTGAAACCAAGATATAAACTTATGTCAGGGAAGTTAATTCTATTGCCCTATTCCATTTCCCATTCAAGTACTCTCTGTTTCCTAGAGCACTCCAGAGACTAACTGTGCTTTCTGTAATAATGCACAATGTCAAAAAAAAAAAAATACACCTTCTCCTTTTCCTCTCCTTATTAGACCTGCTCTTCTCAGACTCACAGCTTTCCTGGGGAAGTGAGAGAAAATTTAAGAGCTTAGGTTCAAAACACCATCCCTTTTAGGTCCCTTAAGATGTGAAATAAGCAGAGATTAGAGGGATTGACATATACACCCTACTATATATAAAATGAATAACTAATAGGAACTTGCTGTATAGCAGAGGAAACTCTACTCCATACTCTGTAATGACCTATTGGGAAAATAATCTAAAAAAGAGTACATATATGTATATGTATAACTGGTTCACTTTGCTGTACACCTGAAACTAACACAATGATGTAAATAAATTATACCCCAATAACAATTTAAAATAAACAAAGTAAGCAGAGATGGTGGTATCAAGTTCAAGCTAAGAAATCTCCCTAGAAGGATAATGTCCGCAAAAAAATGGAAAGCAAACTTTGCCCATGCAAAAACTAAAATAGAGGCGATTGCCTATAAATCACTAAATACAGATATTATAGTATGTAGTTGAAAGTGTTTGTATTTCTCTTATAATACTATACAAATCCCAAAGAATGAGAGAAGAAAACAATAGCTTTACCTCATTTATTTAATAACTTCTTGTAAATGAGCATTATGACTTGCTACAGCTCAGTTAATATTTAATACAATATGATGGCACTATAGTAGAAAAGGCGGAGATTTTAGTACTAGAGTACTGTAAGAAAATTCCACAAAGGCAAAAGAATTACTAACCCCAATAGTAAAATAAATATTTGCATGTATATTTATATGTGTGTGTGTGTATAAAGCTATTAGTAGTTTCTCTGTGATCCATTTTTACTATGTAAATCTAAATAATACATTCATAAAAATAAAACATTAGTTATATTTAAAGAACTGAAATAACAATTGGTGTCCAGGGTTTAAGTCACATTACATTACAGTCACTCTACACAAAAAAAAAATTACTAAAATTATCCTCTTTTTAAAATTTTTTTATTTACTCCTTCACTTTATTTTGGCTCCACTGAGTCTTCCTAGCTGCGTGTGGGCTTTCTCTAGGTGCAGCAAGTGGGGCTGCTCTAGCTGTGTTGCATGGGCTTCCCATTGCAAAGGCTTTTCTTGTTGCGGAGCCTGGGCTCTAGGCGTGCCGGCTCAGTTGTGGCACCCTGGCTTAGTTGCCCAGCAGCATATGGGATCTTAGTTCCCTGGCCAGGGATCAAACACATGTCCCTTGCATGGCAAAGTGAATTCTTAACCATTGGATCGCCAAGGAAGTCCCTATACTCATGCTTTATATTCTGTCTCTAAGTTCTTTATCAGGTAGCCCTTCTGTTGAAAACAATATTACCCTGTTCCTCTTATATACCATATTCGATAAATGCTGACTCTTGAGGGGTTAAGTGCAAAATTGTACCCTCTGGCTAAAGAGGCTTCTCTAACTAGACTCATCAAGGAAAAGACCCCTGATTGTTTCAATTCTGTGTCCTCAGAAGCTGACTTAGCGTCCAACGGGCTGTAGGTGTTTCGTTAGTCTTTGTTAAATTGAGCAAAAATGATACCACAAAGATGAATAACAACTTAGATCCCAACACCGTGGATGACAGTTCTGATGTATAAGAAAATCCTCACCAGGTTTAATGTTTAACTTAGTCATACTCTTTGCAAATCCAGGCAGTACTGGATATTGAGTTTTACTGGTAATATATTTAAGATGATTGATTTTGTATTTTTAAATGTCTTTAACAAGGAAAATTACTGAACCTTTGAAGTAGCACAGATAATGTTTTATGAATTCATTTAGGATCTATGTAGACTATAAATATTACTGAGAATTCTTAGAAATAAAAGTTACTCAATGTTTGGTATTATATCTGGTGTGATTAAAACAAATATGATAAATAGATTAAGAATTAGAATCCCTAAAGATCAGATTAAATAAATAAGAAAATCTTTTATACTTATTTGTAAATGATGAGACGTATTTGATCTTTGATATTAAAGTGTCCTTTATTCATAATTTCTGATAAATAAGATATGTGGGTTTGCAATATGCAATTGTCAGTATATTACAAGGAAAAGAGGTAAAAAATGTCCAAGTTCTGAAAGGAAAAAATGTGGATAAAACAAATAATATCTAAGAATTAGCTCTTCACCTTAGGAAAATCGATAGCCTTCTCTCAATCAAATATCTTAGGTGGAAAAATCCAAAAAATTAAACATAAATGAGTGATTACTTATTTCTTAGCCTTGATAATATTTCTTAACCTTGATAATATATTCATAGGCTTTTATCGTGGTAATCTCAATGCTTTTGTATGTCTTAAATGTTGCGTAATAAAAATGTTTTAAGTAAAAGATGAGCTTTTCAAGAAGAATTTGATGGTATCTTCCTAAATGATAAACTATCCAATGCTCATCCCCATGGAAGTCTCTTAAAGTAAAAACTTTGAATCTCTTTTATGGAAAGAGTTTGACTTACCACAGATCATTAAATAACCTTCGTATAATAGTTTTCCTGGTCATTTTCATACAGACCAAGCATTCACACTGGTCCCAGTAAGTACTTGTTTCCTCCACATTTCTGGAACTTGATACTACCCACAGGTTTGGTAACAGTGTTCCTCAGTAAGAATGACAAAAGAACTTTGCATTAATAAAGAGAATTTACAGCCATAGTCAAATTTAGAGGGAATAAACTCCTTCTTTTTCTTATACTGAAAGTCTTTCCATATCCATGTGTCAAATGTGTGTAATTTAATAAAATCTCCTACTTTGGGGGGAAAATATAATGCTTTACAGTGTCATTTGCATACAAAAGCCTGCAAAACTTTTCAGTTAAAATATTCAGCTTAAAACTTTAAAAAGAAATGTATGCTATTCCCATTATTTTGGTGCTACAGGACTTCAAGACAGTCAAGGACCAACTAAGAGTTTCTAAGATCAGTGGCTCAGAGATCTGAAATATTGCAATACATGAAGACTTAGAGAAACTATGGATGGTGAACCTCAAAAAGAAAAGGTTTGCAGTAGGAGTGGAAGAAGTGTGATAACTTCTTCAGGCTTAGCTCTGGGCCTGGTCAAAGCAGGTCATCATTATACACTTGTTGAATGAATGAATGAACCAATGAATGTACTGGACAGACCCATAATGAAGGAGCAGCAGTGTGGAAGTGGGAGAACAGGTAATCCACATTACTCACCAAGCAGTTGATGGCAGAAAGCAGGACTATCTGTCTTTGTATTCCTGGTGCTTGATACCAGGCCAAGCATGTAGATGGTGCTCGACTAACACAACACATTGGATTTTGCTCAGCCAGTGATCATTATATTTACAGCAGTGGAACAGGCTGCCTGACATGCAGTGAGCTCCCATTTCCTTAAGACTCATTTACAGGCCTACAGCTGACCCCAAGAGCTAGGCCAGACGACCACCAGCAGGGATGTTTGAAAAACACGCCAAGTCTGTCTCAGTACCTCAGAGATCCCTTTAAACATCAAAACATCAGGACCCTGTGTTACATTTTGAGGCAAGAGAAACTGTTAAAGTCCACAACATTTTATTTTTCAGTCTTTTACTAAAAACTCCAAAGGGATGATCAGGACCTCAGGGCAGACACTTAGCAGGTAACCATAAGGGTAGCTCAGTGGGTAAAGAATCCATCTGCAATGAAGGAGACCCCAGTTCAATTCCTGGGTTGGTAAGTTCCCCTGGAGAAGCAATAGTCTACCCACTCCAGTATTCTTGGGCTTCCCTGGTGGCTCAGATGGTAAAGAATCCACCTGCAGTGTGGGACACCTGAGTTTGATCCCTGGGTTGGGAAGATCCCCTGGAGGAGGGCATGGCAACTTATTCCAGTATTCTTGCCTAGAGAATCCCCATGGACAGAGGAGCCTGGAGGGCTACAGTCCATGGGGTCACACACAGTTGGACACGACTGAATGACTAAGCACAGCACATGCCCCCAGCAAGAAAGAAGTTCCCAGTCCGAGGCACACAAGCTGTCATTAGCATAATTAGCAGCTCCTCCTCCCCTCCAGGCAGCCTCTTCTCGGGTTCCGGTGACCCCAGTGTTTACAGACCACTCTCCAGTCAGTATCTGCACTGCCCCAGCCTCCCCACACATGCCAACAGCACAGCAGACAGCACACACACTGTCCACACGCAACAGCATGTGCTGTTCAAAGCTCTGACCAGTGGGTCTGCATGTCTCACAGCCAGTATTTTCCAATGTTAGTCACAACTCATCAGCAGATCATTATATTATCTCAGCGACTCCCAATCAACATAGATTTTTCCTAAATAATATGAGATGGAAAAGATGAAACAGAAAATTTCAGAACATCTTACATGCATAGGTGTACATTGTTCCACGAAAATTTATTCTATAAACATATAAATACTGTTATAGTTTGTGAACATGTAAGATGAATTTCTTAGTCGTAGGTTGAAGTCTAAAAAGTTTGAAAGCGTCTGCTATAAAAGATCAGGGAGATAACTATAATAGTTAAGAGTAAGGGATTTATGAAACTTTGATTCCTAATCCTACATGTACCTGCTCAGTAATCTTGACCATGTTGCTCATCCCTCTGACCCTGTTTCCTCGTCTTGGATCTGGGGAGGTTCTACCATTTAGTGCGTAACATGCAACAAACACTCAGTGAAGAACAAACTCTAAAAAGTCCATGAGGAACATTGAAGGCTATGGGGTCTCAGAACCGAGCTCACTGCTCCAGGCCACAAGACTCACATGGCCCCACAAGGAGAATTTACGAACGCAAGTTAGAAAGAACGCTCCCTCACCTCTACAGGCGTGGTATCTGGCTCTTAAGTATCTGTGCTAGGGTTTTGCAATTATAGAAACAGTGGAAACCAAACTCCTTAATGTCAGGCTACAAACTGAGGCGGGAGGGGGGCCTTGTTTCTCAAATCAAGGCTCCAGCCTAAGGAAATCAGTTTTCCAAAGCTGCTAGCCAGCCACAGCACTGGAACATCCATCACTTCAGCTAGGGGCCAACGCAGAAGCCCCCAGAATTGCTGCTCTGGTTTGCGCAGAGGCTTCTGGAGGAAGGGACAGAGAAGTCTCTGCTGTCCCTACAGAGCCTGTGGCCTCCACACCACTCACCTCTCACCCAGCCCTGCCTGCCTTCTCCAAAGGGCAACCAGTCACCACCATCAGTTTCCATGATGTCGCTAAGGGCACTCTATGGCTCCTGCCATCCCCGCCCATCTCCACATAAAAGGAGAAATTAGGAAGGCGACTAAGCCTGAAAAACTGAGACAGCACCCCAGAACACGGGAAAACAGACACACACACAAAGCCCAGGAGAAAAACAGCAATGCAGATCAGGAATGGAGGAAAGTGATGACAAAAAGAGAGATGGAAAAAAAAGAAACCCAGACAAAAAATAATAACACAAAGGTGCAAGAGAAGATTTTATTTAAAGCAAGCCAAAAGAAAATAAGTATAAAATAAAAAGGGGGGCAAAAAAGAAGTCATGGAAGAAGCTAGATGGACAAGAGACTGTCCCTAATTCTACGCTGCTTGACTCACTGTTTCCTGAGAAGGGCTATGCCCATGCACAACAGGGCATGGAGAAAGGAAACAGGGGCTCTCCTCTCTAAACTCCCGGTGGCTTTCCCCTCCTCACCAGGCTGGTCCTGAGGTCCATCAGGAAAACACAGGCTCAGTGCCTTTGGAGAAAGAAGCTCCAGAGCTGACGGATTCCGGGTGGACTCGTGACAAATGTACTGCCAGGGGCCACCTCAAGGGTCCCCAGCCCTGATCTCCTCCTGGAGACATGGCTCCACTTGTCAGGCAACTTACCCATCACACTCTTGGTGTCTTGTCACTCTTAGAGAACTCCTTTCTCCACTCTGTGTGCTCCACCCTGCAACCAACACATCCCAGAGCATCTGGGTATTTTTATGCTCAAATCCACTTTATGCATTTCAGAGAATAAAGAACAGGAGCCTATAAGTGTTGCCTGTCCTGGCAACATGGAAATGTCTTGGCTTACCCGGAAAGGGAACTCCACTCTGCCTCCCCTTGGGGGCTAGGAGAGGATCTGGCCTGGCACCCACTCGCTCTCTGGGCCACTCATATCTTCTCAAGCTTCCAAATCACAGAGAAAAGGTACAGCAGGTGGTTGGAGAACATAACCCAGCGCAATCTCAGGTCATTTGTGAGGGGATTAGGCTGGGACCGAAGGGGCAGCTGACCTCAAAGCCCTCCCACCTCTCACCCAAAGTGTGAAGGCCTGAACCCAAATCCATATCCTTTCAGCTAAAGTGAGCAGAAGCCAAGCTTATCATCCTTTCTCAACACACGCTCCTGTGGCCAAAAGGCAGGGGTGGTTCCAGAGGGGAAAAAGGAGAGGAAAAAAAACAAAAAGGGAACTTCATAGTGAAAAACCACCAGACTCAGACACTCTCCAGAGGGTGAGGCCCCAGAGGCATCCCCAGCTCTGTGGGGAGGAGCAAAGGGTCTTAATGTGCAGGTATTCTGAACTGAAACCCCAGTGTCTGGGGCACAGACAGAGAGCGGGGGAAAAGGGGAGGGAAGCCGGCACGTGGCCAGGCGGGGCCAGAAGGAGATGAGGCACAGAGCGAAGGCCTCTGCAGGCCTCCAGCCTGCAACCTGGGCACAGAGTGACTCCTTGCCAGGCCATACCTACTGGCTGCCATGTTCACTCCCCAAAACCTGAGATTTTCCCTTAAAACAGAGACTGAGGAGATGGAAACCAGTCAGCCCAGTCAGTCTGGCTCAGGTGGACATGAAGGGCAGCCTAGGTCACTCATGGATCCCAGAGCTCCCTTTGAGGCAGAAACACAGAGCATCTTTGAGGATTCCTGCTCTCTCTGTGGGGAGGTGGGCAAAATGCTCAAAATACAGTAAAAGCAAGGGTCAGGACCCAAAGGGGTCTCACTCCCTGTTTCTCTGGACTCTCCCTGGGGTGCCTGTGTGCAGGATTTCTGCAGAAGATAGTCCATTTTGTTAAGCCTTTGAATATTCAAATTGAAAGTATCGCGCAATCATTGATTGTCAAATCATGGGTTTCTAGAGGTTTTAAATACTTGGCATGAGGGGGAAAAAACTCAAACCTATACCCGAAGGTATAAAACATTAATTCTGTTTGTCTCCTGCTCCAGGAACCTGGGTGCAGCTGGATGCTTTGTGAAACTTTAAAAATGTTGCATCTCTGCTTCTCCCCCTGCACAGGAGCCCTCCTCCACGCTGAGTCCCTGCAGCTGCAGCATCCAGCCACCGCCTCAGCTTCTGCTGACCACGATGTCGGGTAACTCGACTGCTTCTTCTGGGGTAGGGTCACGAGGGCGAGGGGCGTTTTGATACGGGTGTATTTCCACGACTTTTCCTGCATGGAACAGAGAGGCACAAAGTCAGGGCATGCAAGTAGGAGCCCGGGATCTGCAGAGGGCACGGGCCACGCTGTGGCCGCTCCCACTCGGCGCCTGGTCCCCAGGGCAGAGGCCCAGAGACCGAGTTGGCCGCCGTGGCGGTCCGCGTCCCGCGGTCCACCACCGGCCCTCTCACTTGGCCACAGATGTGACCCTGGGACTTGTCGGCTGAGCGAACTCTGCGCGCGCAGCAGCGGCGGCGGGGGGAGCTAGAGGCTCGCGATGAGCCCGGGACGCGCGCCGGCCGCCCAGAGCCGGGCCGTGGCGGTTCCTGCGCGGACCCCGGGCCGCACTCGCTGCCCCTGGGGCCGCGGACCCGGGGAGGAAGTCTCCGGGAGACGGTGGATGGCGGCAAGGGTGCGGCACCCAGCCCCGCGGGCCAGATGCGGATCCCCTGGGTCTGGGCGACGAACTCAGGACCTCCTTTTCCGGGGGGAGACGTCTAGCCCCCGGGGCCGGGTCCCGGGGGCTCCCACCAGTCCTGCGGCGGTCTCAGCAGTGACCAGGCGAGGCGCTGGCGGCCCGACACGGTCGCGGGCGCTCCGGCCGATTGCGCGGCCCGGCCCCTCCCCGCGCGCCTGTCCCGCGCTCGCGCACTCCGGGGTCGAGGTCAGGGCCGGGGTCGCGCCCGGACTCCCTCGCCCACCTCCCCGCGAACGCTCGCCCGGCCCGACCAACTCACCGCGGCTCCGAGTCCCCCCACCCGCCACTCGGGGCCGCGGCTGCCCCGAGCTCCCGGCGCGCAGGACGCCCTCCCCGCCGACCCCTCGGGCGCTCGGCCTCTCCCGGCAGCCGGGCAGCCCCGGGCGGCCCCTTCTAGAGGGCGGCTTCCCTGCCGAGAGCGCGCGGTCCTGGGCCGCCCCGCACGCTTCCCCAGGGCTCGCGCTGCGCGGACTCGACTTGGAGTCTGGGCGCCGCAGGGAAATGCCAGCCTCAGAAAGGGAGGGGGTGGGGAGAGACGGGAAAAGGGGCGAGCAGGAGCGGGGCCTAAGGAGGGAGGCGGGAAAGAGGCGAAGGCGCAGAAAGGGGGCAAGGAGAGAGGAGGCAGGAGAAAAAGACGGGAGGGAGGGGGGCAGTTCTCAAGCCTGGTCCCTTTACTGGGCTCAGCCTAATGAGCTCCTCGCCGATCCAAGGGCCCAGGGTCGGCCAAACCCCACCCGCTCGCTGCTTGCCCCAGGGCTGGCTTCCAGACCAGGGGCACACTGAAGTCAGAGGCTCCCCAGAAGCCACGACTGGTCCCGTGGGAAAGGAAGGGACTCGGAACTTCCACTGGAGTGGGAGTCGGGTGGGCTAGGTCAGTGCTGATGCATCCAGCCCCTCCCCCGGTCTCTCTTTCAGACCAGAACCCTGGGTTTCCCTAACTGAGCCAAGGAGGAGAGCTTCCCTAGACTGGTCTCCACGTTCCTGAGCAGAAAAACCTGTGCCCAGCCTGGGGCGGGTGGGCCCACAGATTTCCATAGGTTCTGTTTCCACTGGGGCCCTGAAACCTGCCCATGGTAATCTCTTCATCCTTTCAAGTTTGAGGAATTTGAGTTTCTTTCCCATCTGCCTTTTAGCATTCTCTTTGTGTTATCCAGTCCTAGAGATCTGGCGTTAGATGCCATAGTTTATAAAGACCCCTACACCCTTGCCTGACACTGCAGACCTTACCCTTGACCACTGACTCAGTTGCCTTTCCCCAGAAAAACCTAAGGTGTATCAAGGTGTCCGGGTGAAGATCACAGTGAAGGAGCTGCTGCAGCAGAGAAGGGCACACCAGGCAGCCTCAGGGGGAACCGTAAGCATAAACCCTTCACTTGTTCCCAAATGGTGTTCTGCTTCATTCTGCCCTGTGTCTGGGAAAGTGTAGGAGGCCTCCCTGGGCCCATCACCATCCCCAGACCTGGCCTTCTTTAGCTGATCTTACAACATCTGTGCCCACCTTCATCCCACTTCACCACAGAGAACAGACATGTTGTAGGGCTCAGGACCTGGGGGAGTCCAGCCCTCACTGATCATAGTCGATCGTGTTGGTCCAATGCAGGGAGAGAAGCAGCCAGTAGGTAAGTAGGTTCTTATTCTGTAGGAAGATAGTGTATGTGCCCTCACATAGGCAAAGGAAATCTCTCCCAGAAATGTCCTTTTAGGAAGCCCTTCATGGGGCGATTCTCCATGGAACCTCCCCCCCCCCCCCCACCGCACTCTCTGTCCTCATTTTTCTGATCCCAAGCACTGAAATTACCTAGCTGAAAGGGGCTGTGTAGCCTCAGAGGAGACAGCTTGGGATATAGAACCACCTCCTTATATGTGATGAAGCCTTAAGCAGTTCCGGGTTATGAGATAGACCTGGGCAGTCATAAGGGTACCTACCACTTTATGTGCATCCTAAAGCAGAAGATACTAGCAAGAATGTTCAGCAGCAGAACCAAATAAATAGGGTGGTTCCCCCAAGAGAGGGCAATTAGAGCCCTTGATCACACAGTTGCCTTTGGGTTGGTTTGGGTGTAGATTCAGATATGAAGGATGGGCCCATATTGCCAGTGTTAAGACTGGTCCTGTCTTCAGCTTATTGGCATCTGTCCCACAACAGTGTTTGTGTCCAGTGCTGTTTGTGTGCAATGCCTGAGTTCATAAAATGGGCCTTTTAGGGAAGATGCAGATGCTGTAGCGGTGGTGAACACAGGTTCTGAAACCAGTGAACTGGGTTCAGACCTCAGTTCCTCCATTGTGTGAAGGCTTGAGCAAGTTACTCAGTCTCTCATGTCTCGGTTTCCTCATCTTTAAGCTGGAGATAATGGGTTTTTTTGAGGAGTAAATGGGTTATTACACATAAACACTTAGAAGAACACTTTCCACTTAGAAAGTGCTCAATACATGTTAGCTGTCATTATTATTATTTGTGAAAAGTAGCTAAAATAAAATTAGAATCAGAAGTTAAAAGCCAGATATTCACTAGTGTTCACTCACACCCTTTGCTCAGAGTTTAGAGGTTGCTGTGATATGGCATGGGCAGCACAAATTTTATATTTGCTGGATGTCAAGTCAGTGGGCTTCCCAGGTAGCTCAGTGGTAAAAAAAAAAAAAAAAATCCACCTGCCAATGTAAGAGACACGGGAGATGTAGATTCAATCCCTGGATCAAGAAGATCCCCTGGAGGAGGAAATAGCAACCCACTCCAGTATTCTTGCCTGGATAATCCCATGGACAGAGGAGCCTGCGGGTTGCGAAGTCCGTGGGGTTGCAAAGAGTCAGACACTTCTGAGCCAGTGAGCATGCATGCAAAGTCAGTACCTCCATATGTAGAACTTCAGCTCATGCTAAAGTTTTAAACTTTCTTCCATTTGTAGAGGGCTTTCCAGTGGTTCTTTTAAAGCACTTTTGCACACTCACTATTTCTTTTAGTTCTTATAATAACCAGGAGAGGTGAGTGGATCAGGGATCTGTATGCCTCTATTACAGCTAAAGTTCAAAGCCTTACAGTTGCTAATGGTAGAGCAAAAAGTGGGACCAAGACCTGCTTATTCTTTGGAAAAAAAAAAAAAAACTTTCCCACCTGTTGGCTCCCTAAATTCATCTTCCTGCAGATCCAGCTGTACTGAGCAGGAGTCTTGTAGCCTTAACTACCAACTCCTTTATTTCAGAGATTATTTTAAAATTAATAAAACCAGGAACAAAGGAACTAGGATATACTAGTGGTGCCAAAAAAGAAAAAAAAAATCATCAGGATGTTCCTAACAAAATGTAATCTTTCATTAGGGGGCTTTGGGACCTTGTACAGTTCTGCTCCAGCTGCAACCTGGAGAAGCACCACTTGCACATGGCTACTGTATTATTCTTGGCCACTTCGGGGTTGGTTTGGCCACTGTTTCCCTGTTAGCTAGCTGCTGGAATGAAAGCAAGGCTGAAACATTTCATTTGTGTATCTGACCAGTATCTATTCCCTAGAGCAGTTTGACTTATCTAAATTTTTCTGAATTCCTCTCTGAAAAATAATCAAGCAGTACTTCTAAACCAGTGCCTTGCAGGAACATGCAGGGCAAAGCTGGCCCCAACTTTGTTTTCTGGAAGATGATATCCACCCAGGTCCTCACAGGCATGGAGGAGTAACACAGAGATGATTTAACTATGAGAGTCAGATGTAAAATTCCTCACTGGGAACCAGCAGAAGGATCTGGGATTCTAGGAAGCCTAGGAGGTATAGTCAGTAGACATGGATGGCACATAGAAGGGGATAGTGTATATCTGCCTGCTTCTGGTTTAACAGAGATCATCTCCAATTTGTTCAGTGGTTGAAGGAGACCTTTGGGAAGCATAAAGCCAAGGAAAGAGTTGATTTTTTTATCAAATATGTAAAGCAGGAAGAAATTTATCATAATTTGTTGTAAAAACAGAGTAGTATCCACAATTTGAAATTTTAAGAAGGCAATCCTGGATGGAAGTTATAGATTGAGACAAATGTTAAGGTATCCAGTAGTGCCAGGAGACACACATGCATGTCAGATTTGTCGATTTCAAAAACTTACTTCAGCAGAATCCGTTTACAAACAGCCCTACACACATATACACACACACACATACACACACACACACACACACACACACACACACATAACTCTCTCACCTACAGGATAAAGAGAAACTTGAATTAGTACTTACCAAAAAACATAATTTACCCTTTTCTACTATTAATTTTTTTAAACAGATGATGTGTTTTTATAAATCATAGATTGTGGATTTTTGCGCTGTTTGAAATCTAGGGAAAGGAGACTGTCTTTGTTTTCTTGGAGCAGAGTAGAAAGTGAACCCATGACTAGCGAGATAATATCACGTAGGATATTGTAAACATACCTGAGGGAGATAACCTGGGGAGGTCTACAAAGGGACCATTCCGGGGGAGGAATGGGGTTAACGAGAGCTCTACAATGAAGCCGAGTTTTTAAAACCCACTCCTTCCAAGTGCTTGAGCTCAAGCTGCAGCCAAATATTTGCATAAAGAGCTGGTGAAGGATTCCAGCTTCCTGGTTCATGACATTACAGCATGGATCATTTTCAAAATTAACACCACCTCCTATTTCAGCAGCGACTGAGTGTGCAGGCTCCCAGGGGCTCAGTGTACAGCTGTGAGTGTACCCCGCGAGACAGGAGACAGGCATGCGGAGCTCTGCTTCCTGGCACAGACTCTCGGAGCAAGGCTGGCTGGTCCCTTTAAACTTTAAAGCCACCACCTGAAACCTAAAATAAAAAAGTCCTAAATTACTCGATTAGTACAGTTATTAATTTAACCAGAAGACACAGGCTGCTTTACTTTGAATAGTTAAAAGGAACAGACTCGTAAACTTCAGGTATCTATTGTAGTGAAAAAAAGCAAATTTTATAGAAGATAGCATAAAAAGTCCAGAGAAGTAAAATATTTCCCAACCATTAACTACAATGTAGATAAGCTACAGGTTACTGACTACAACTTTAAGAAAATATTTCTGTTATATCATAGCTAGGAAGAACATGTGACTACTTTAAGCTATCCAAGATTAAGCCAACAGATAGTGTAAGAAAATTTTGAGGAAAATGATTGACTGAGTTATAGCTAGTTGGGATTAAATAAATGTTAGTCCTTATTAATTTTAAATTAAATAGTTTAATAGACTCTCTACTGAGTTTTCTTGAATTGTTCATTTATGTAATATAAAAATAATTTAAATTAATTTTTATCAAAATTAATAAAAATTTAATGGGAGACATTAGAAAAAAATCCCCAAGCAAAAATAAAAGTTAAATATGAATACGATATAACATCGGTTGTATTTCACAACGGCAAGTTTTTTTAGAAGAAAGGATCTGGCTTACCTTAAAGTAGAAGGCAACATAGTTCATGTCAAAATGTTTTAGCTTTCCCTTTAAAGAACTCTTATTTCACTTTGCTTTGTGGTCATCTTGCTTTGGCAGCAGTCCGGAGGCAACAGTGTCCACCTTTCAGACCCAGTCCCACCATCTTCTGCAGGTCAGTACAGCCAGCCTTACAATTCCCTCAAAAACACTTGCAAAAGTCCATCTCGAAAGGCTTTTAGTACTTGATTCAGGGGTTAAGATAGGCACCACCATTTAATTGGAATCCAACCAATCAGAAGGTGAAAAAAAAGGCATGGTGACTCCAAATATAAGCCCAGCAAGGAAACAGGTGCAACATTTTGTCCTCATTTCTGAACTGTATTCTCTGCTATCTACTCTGTCCCAAGAGCTTGTTCCTCACATTAGTTCCAGGTCCTCATTTCCAAGTAACTAATCTTGATTAAAAGATCAGAATTGCTTTCTGAAACCTGTTATCTTTTAAGTGTACTATTAGGTGGAAAACCGGACATCCCGAGGTCCTAGAATAATGCCTTTGCTCTTGTTTCACTTAGTTTCTAGCCGACAGGGGCTTCCCTCCCCTCCTTTACTCTCTTCCCAGAAAGCAGTTCAAACAAGTGTGTTTTCTCAGCCCATTACGAATAACGCTATTACATAAACACTCCTACCCATGCCACTTGCAGCTCAGAGTTGAGGGAGGTCATCTATAAGGAAACCTGCGCTATGGGAACTCCCCACTGAATGTGCCACTTTAACTTAACCTTAAAGGAGCCTTGAGACTTCAAAACCTCCAGTGTTCCGTCATTCCTCTAAGCCTATCTTCTTTGAGCATTTCAGGATAATAATCAGAATTGGGGCCTATTAATACTAAAATGGAAAAGGAGTCATGTTTTTGGAGCTATTCTTGTTTTGTATTTAAGCACTTAGATTAATTCCTTGATCACGTGTAACGTAATGTGTTCACTAAGGAAACATTTTTGCCTTTTGTAATATAAAACAATACTAGTTTGTATTCTGTATTCCTGGTTTCTCCCTTTTATGATTTGTGTTGCCATTTATAATACTCCTCAAAATATAAGTTCAGTTCAGTTCAGTTCGTCACTCAGTGTGAAAACTTTTAGAAAACAATTAACCCTAGATCAAGAGGATTATTTGCCATGGCATCAGTTTTCTTAAAGCCTCAAGCAACTCTACAGTTTACTTTTGAGAGATGAGGTTCATGTGGACTGCAGATAGGGGCTGGATGTTGGTGCTTATAGTCCAAGAAAGTGGACAGTGAAAGTTTGAGCTTGGCTGTGACAGTTGGACAAAAATTGGATCACCGTTCTTTTCTTTTCACCTTCTGAATAAATCTCCAAGTTATTAATCAGATTCATTCCACTGGGCTTGAATTAACTAAGGCAACTTTAAAAATCCAAATTGCCTGCCTATTTACTTTTCTCAAACTTTCCCCTTTTCCCTCTAGATGTAGGAAATATTCAGAATATAGACTAGAACTCCATTCAAATATGTAACTGCGGTTTTTAAACCAAAACCTCTCCTGTTCCTTTTTCTTCTAGGACTGTATTTTGAGCCTGAACCAATTCCTTCCACACCCAATTATTTCCAACCCCGAGAATTTTCCAGTTGTGTTTCTTGTGAAGAAAACCCAGGCTTTCTGGACCAGATATTTGATTCCTACCTTCAGCCAGAGACACACCCGGATCCTTCGCTCAGTTCCATGCAAAGTACTCCACACTATTTCCCAGACAGCTTCCAAGCTGCCCCTTTCTGCTTTAACCAGAGCCTGGTAATTTATCTCTGTTCTTTACAAAACCTGTTATTGCCTACTATGGGGCAGAGAGTTTGTATCATCTCGTGAGAAATCATACAAACGCTATCAACAAGGAAATCATCCAGGAAGCCAGCAAAGACTGATGTAAAACCCAACAGAGGTAGAAATAGCCACATATTGAAGGGCAAAAACCTGTGGAAACACGTGTAATCACGATTTCCTGAGTCAGCTATGCCCAGAGTACATTGGTGTGTGGCCATAAAAAGGTTTCCTGGCAATATTCATTTAATGTTTTTAAACTGTAAAATTCAGACTTCTCTCTGTTGGAAATTACTGATTTAAACAATGGCCCTTGGATTTTTGAGTCCTAGAAAATGGAATTAAGGCTGTGTCAACAAGGCAAACTGTCATCTGATAAGGAGCTATTTCTGTTTTATTTTGACACTTAATTGGCTCTCCTAACTGGTCATATTGGTCTGGTACAGGCATAAGAGCCCATTTTAGTCTGAGATGGTTGGTAAAAAATGAAGCCCTAATAGTTGAAAACATTTACATTGTCTGTTCATATCAGACCTTAAATTATTGAAAATGTGTTATCAGTTTAAATGGAGTGAGGCTTCCATTGGCAGTTACCAGTTGTTGAAGATGTCTTTTAGATACTGTTAAAAACCTTAAAAACAGGTTTTTTTTAATGTAAATTCTTTCTTGCTTTTGGTTTGTCAAAAGTCCATGTAAGTAAGTGAATTTTAAGGGGATAAGAAATTAACCCTACAGGATATACACACAGGGCCCCCCAAATATCCACTTCTCTTCCAGCTCCCAAGTTAGGCTTTCTCAGTAACAATCGTGGACCCGCTTAAGAGGGAGCAGAAAGTACCTTTTTCCACAGAGGACAAGACTTTAGTGCCTATAACAGGAGTTTGGAGTCTTGGAGCCTCCCAGACACTGGCTCTGTGAGGATCCCAGCTCTCCCTGTGTATTCACCTTCTTCTCCACAGTCAAGGGTGTGGAGAAACATCCAGGGTGCCACCTGCCCCTTACATCAAGGCACAAGCAATATTTGATGTGCAGGTGACCACGCACAATGGGATTTTGTGGTTTCAAGAACAAAGCATCCTGTAAAGTATGCTTATAACAAAGAAAGCCAGTGAAGCAGGGCAGTTTATTGTTGGGAAAGAAATAGGTAAATAGAGAATGTGGTGTCATGAAATCACACAGCCAGCAAATAAAATTACTTCTGCAGATTTGGGTTGGGTCGGATGGTTTTGTTATGCTTTTTTTTTTTTCACCCCTAATGTTCTTTTACTCTGAGTTAATAAATCCGCTCTATTCAGTTCTTTTAATCCTGTCTAATTTATCACGCTTTTTGGTCCTTGGTTTTCATCTCTTTAGACGCCAGAATCGCCTTCGGATTCCTCCACTCTCTCTGGCTCCTTAGACTACAATTACTGTCCTGCTCAGCTGCCTTCATACACCGCGGAGAGCCACACCGCTCTCCCGCAGCTGGACACCAGGAACTGCGGCCACCCGTCGGAAGATTACACCTACTCTCACCCGCCCGCGCACGCCCAGTATGACAGCTTCTCCCCCGCCTCCATCTGCTGCTGTGCCTCCTGTGAGGCCGAACGCTTGGACGCCTTCAGAGCCTCAGACTGCTTTTCCTACCCCAGCACAGACTATGTGAATTTCGCTCCCTCCGCAGCAGCAAGCAGTGATTTGTATAAGAGGGAAACAAATTGGGACATTTGCTACAGTTAATAGAAATGACGCCTATTTGGAACATGACGTGTACATCTTTTTTTTTTTTTTTTTTCTTTTTTGACCACCTCTAGATGACAACTCAAAATATACAACCTGCTAACAAAATATCACAGGTGCAGTTTACATGTCACCGTTTTTGGTTTTCTGACACTAATTGAGGCATCAAGACAGAGTCCTTAGGCTCAGTCATACTGCCACTCCTACTTTGTATGCTTAACGGTTAAATATTTGTAGGGAACATTCGGTTGTTTTACTTTTTTGTGTGTAACGAACAAATGATAATTTTTTAACTAATAAATAATTTTGTATTACTAAAAGTTGGCTTGTTTTTTAAATTTTCCACTAGTCATTCCCCAACTGATATGAATAATATCAAGTTATTCTGGAAATCAAGAATTACTCTTTAGTATTTAATCCCACTTGTTCACAGATTGAAAATTATTTTAATGTGGTGAGGTGCCTTGGCTCCCGTGGGCATGGAGGGTAGACACAGCTGTGATGGCTGAAACGGGACATTCAGCCTCCACTGCTAGACGAGTGTATACATCTTGGGGTAACATCAGAGAAAGACGTGTATGAATCATTAGTTCCTCACGTGTATCAGTGGTCAATGGAAGGTTAAGATGCCTCAAAAGCACATCATACCTACAGCAGGGTTAAATTGTAGATAATTCTTTTCATACCCCAAATCCTGTTTTGTAAACTTCGAGGGCAAATACTTAATCTTTCTCTTGAGAGCTGCCATGCAGTTGATGTACCACAAAGGTTAGAATTCTTTGTTACTTTCTATTTCTGAATTTCTGCTTTAGGTCTTTAAATATGCATCACTTATTTACAGATTGATTTATAGAATTGACCATGTTATTTACAATTGAACTTCCTCTGATTAATCTGTTTGAACAAGGCCAACTGCCTTTCAAGGTGAAGAGGAGCTACTAAAGCTATCTGTCCTAAACTATACTGTTGAATCTTGTTTGTTGAGGGCATGAAGGCACAGGACTTCATCTTCACAGTGAGGTCTGGGGGCATTTTCCATGTCCTGAGGTTCAGCACAATGGAAGCAATACTGGTACCACTGGTACTGGCCACAGCTACCATTTTCCGAGCCCTTCCTATGTGCCAGAATTGTCTATTGATCTTCTCACACATCATCTCAATCTTCACAATAACATTGATAGCAAAATGAGAAGTCTGAGGTTCAGAGAAGTTAAGCCACCTGCCCACTGTCACGCAGCCAATAAGTGGCTGCGCTTGGGTCTGAAAAATACCAAGAAGTGCTCCCTACTCTCCACTGGTGAAACGTTTGAGCTGCCATTTGTGAAAGACTGCTCAGGAGCCTGAGGAATCATTCTCCATTAAACCCCAACCTCCCTGTTGACACAAAACTGTGTTCCCAGCTGCCTACAAATAGTCAGAGCTTTCCAGCTGGGTCGGACTGTCCACAGGAAAAAAGACGCCAAGCACAAGAGCTGGAAGATGGAGGGGAAGAAGGTGACAAGCCTGCACCTCAGTGGGTTTCTTTTCATCAGGAGACACATTTGCTTTCAAACTGACACCATCTGACTGTCCCTTCCCTGGGGACTCTACTAAGGCTTGGGCAAACAGGACGAGTTACAACCTGCCTCTGGGATAGATGTGCCAGAGGAACAGAACAATCACTGCCTTTCTGAGACACCAATAAAAATAAAATTTTAATAGTTTCAAACCAAACTGAAACTGGTCTATTGTCAACAAATGTCTGTGCACACAGCCCAAAGCCCCTGCACACCTTGTACCCACCCCCAGCAGCTGCCCCAAAGAGACAAAGAGCAAAGAACACACAGATGTCCAGTGGTTGGCACCAAAATCTCTTTCCTGGATGCCATTCTTTTTTTCATTCCCCACTTCTATCCTCTGCTTTCTGAATCGGTGACCTTGCAGCGTTGAGAGCACTTCCTGCTTCCTTGTATCTGGTTCTTTCTTCACATGTCCTTTAATTTTTCCCCTAAATCTGACATGGAAAAAGATTCATTTTTTAAAAATGTGAGACAAGAGCTAAAATCTCTACTGTGTATTATGATGAATAACTCCAACTTTAAAATGGACTTCACAGGTGGTGCTAGTGGATAAATATCCGCCTGCCAATGCAGGAGATGCAAGAGATGCAGGTTCAATCCCCTGGGTTGGGAAGATCCCCTGGAATAGAAAATGGCACCCCACTCCAGTATTCTTACCTGGAAAATCCCATGGGCAGAGGAGCCTGGCAGACTATATACAGTCCATGGGTTTGCAAAGAGTCAGACATGACTGAGCACAAAGCATATAAAATGGTCCTTAAGATCTTTGCAAAAATTTGGGGCCACAGAACACCTGACACGCTACAAAGTCAATGGACACAGTCCACCTAGCCTCTTACCCACTGCAGCTCACACAGTGACATGGGAGCTGCACAGCAGCTCTGAGACAGCCCAGAACGCTTCTCATCAATAGATGCCTAAGAAGCTGGATAAAATACAGGTGCCCAGGAAAAGGTCAGTTTTCATTCCAATCCCAAAGACAATACCAATGAATGCTCAAATTACTGTACAATTGCACTCATTTCACAATTGTTATCAAAATTATGTTCAAAACCCTTAAAGCTAGGCTTCAGCAGTATTTGAACTGAGAAATTCTAGATGTTCAAGCAGGATTTAGAAAAGGCAGAGAACCAGAGATCAAATTGCCCACATCCGTTGGATCATAAAAAAAAATCAAGAGAATTCCAGAAAAACATCTACTTCTGCTTCATTGATTATGCTAAAGCCTTTGACTGTGTGGATCACAACAAACTGTGGAAAATTCTTACAGAAATGGAAGTACCAGACCATATTACCTGTCTCCTGAAAAGTCTGTATGCAGGTTAAGAATCACTAACGCATATATATGGAATTTAGAAAGATGGTAACAATAACCCGGTGTACGAGACAGCAAAGGAGACACTGATGTATAGAACAGTCTTATGGACTCTGTGGGAGAGGGAGAGGGTGGGAAGATTTGGGAGAATGGCATTGAAACATGTAAAATGTCATGTAAGAGATGAGTTTCCAGTACAGGTTCGATGCACGATGCTGGATGCTTGGGGCTAGAGCACTGGGACGACCCAGAGGGATGGTATGGGGAGGGAGGAGGGAGGAGGGTTCAGGATGGGGAACACATGTATACCTGTGGCAGATTCATTTTGATGTTTGGCAAAACTAATACAATTATGTAAAGTTTAAAAATAAAATAAAATTAGAAAAAAATAAAAAATTAAAATTAAAAAAAAAAAAAAAAAAAAAAAGAAGAAGCAACAGTTAGAACCGGACATGGAACAACAGATTGGTTCAAAATTGGGAAAGGAGTACGTCAAGGCTTGTTTAACCTGTCACCCTGCTTGTTTAACTTCTGTGCAGAGTACAGGCTGGATGAAGCACAAACTGGAATCAAGATTGCCAGGAGAAATATCAATAACCTCAGATATGCAGATGACACCACCCTTATGGCAGAAAACAAAGAGGAACTAAAGAGCCTCTTGATGAAGGTGAAAGAGGAGAGTGAAAAAGCTGGCTTGAAACTCAACATTCAAAAAACGAAGATCTGGCATCCACCCCCATCACTTCATGGCAAATTGATGGGAAAAAGTGGAAACAGTGACAGACTCTATTTTGGGGGGCTCCAAAATCACTGTGGATGTGATTGCAGCCACGAAATTAAAGGACACCTGCTCCTTGCTATGACACACCTAGACGGGGTATTAAAAAACAGAGACGTCATCTTGCCAACAAAGGTCCACGTGGTCAAAGCTATGGTTTTTCCAATAGTCACTCACATACAGTTGTGAGAGTTGGACAATAAAGAAGGCTGAGCACCGAAGAATTGATGCTTTCAAAATGTGGTGCTAGAGAAAACTGTTGCGAGCCCCTTGAGACAGCAAGATTAAACCAGTCAGTCCTAAAGGAAATCAACTCTGAATATTCAATGGAAAGACTGATGTTGAAGCTAAAGCTCCAATACTTTGGTCACCTGATGTGAAGACTCTTTGGAAAAGGCCCTGATACTGAGAAAGATTGAGGACAAGAGGAGAAGAGGGCAACAGAGAATGAGATGGTTGGATGGCATCACTGACTCAATGGAAATAAATTTGAGCAAGCTCAAGGAGATAATGAAGGACAGGGAAGTTTGGCGTGCTACAGTCCATGGTGTCGAAAAGGTTTGGGCAGGACTGAGTGACTGAACAATAGCACCTCGGTGTGAGAAAGCATGATCAGTAAGTCAGTGGTAGGGCCCAGGCATCTGCCTGTTTAAATGTATCTAAGTTGATTCTTTTTTTTTTTCATTCAGTAAGTCGTTGGTTGATTCTGATTTAGGTGGTCCTCTGTCTACACTTAAAACACTGATATGGATGTATGGCAGAAACCAATGTTGTAAAGTAATTATCCTCCAATTAAAAATAAAACGAAATAACACTGATGTTCCGTGTCTGGATTGTTCCCTTGTAACTTGGAAGAACTCAGAAGCTTTAATAATAGCTTATATGGACTGAGTTCTTTCTGTGGGCCAACGCAGTGGGCCCTATCTCGTTTAATCTTCAAACAACCACACAAGATAGACACTATAATGGTCTCATTTTTCTCAATGATAAAATTGCTGTTTTGAGAGATGAAATAACTTGCCCATGGTCACACAACCTATAAATCAAGACAGAGTCCTCAAATTCTGTTTATCTGATGCCACAGTCAGACCTTCTAATAGTCTCAGCATGCATTCCATGCATTAGACGTGGAGGAATAATCTATTTGGAATTTGATCTTTGCCCTAAAAGTTGCATGTGTATCTGGACACGAATATTTGTATCCAGTTCCTCATACCACAGAGACATTTAATAAGGTTACAAATATAAGTTCAAATGAATGAATAATTTTGTTATTCAGAACCCTTGAAAGTGAAAATGAAGTCACTCAGCTGTGTCCGACCCTTTGCGACCCCATGGACTATAGCCTACCAGGTTCCTCCGTCCATGAGATTTTCCAGGCAAGAATACTGGAGTGGGTTGCCATTTCCTACTGCAGGAGATCTTCCCAACCCAGGGGTTGAACCCGAGTCTCCCACATTGTAGGCAGATGCTTTACCGTCTGAGCCACCAGGAAAGTCCATTCAGAACCATTAGGTACATTAATAAAGCAAAATATTGATTAAGTGCTTATCATGTGCAAGACTGATTACATGCCTTCAAAATTCAGTCAAAAATTTAAAAGAGAGACGTAGAGAATGGACTAGTGGGCACAGAGAGGCAGAAGCATTGACATGTATACACTCTGATGTGTAAAACAGATAGCTAGTTGGAAACCACTATGTAACACAGGGAGCCCAGTTTGGCACTCTGTAATGATCTAGAGGTGCAAAATCGTGGTGAAGGCTTAAGAGGGAAGGGCATATAAATATGATAATTGATTTGCACTGATGTACATCAGAGACCTCCACAACATTGTAAAGCAATTATCCTCTAATAAAAATTTTTAATTAAATTTAAAAACACACAAGAAATAAGGATGTGATTTTTAAAATTTAAAACTGGGAGGATGGGCATGGACTGATTTTCAGATTTTTAGGAAATTTATATTAGGGTCAAACCTTAAAGCCTGAGAGAGATGAGATAAAGTTTAAAGTAGTAAACATTTGGAAACCATTACCTCGATCAATGGCCCAGAGCAGTGACATTTGTCAGCTGGCCTAAGACTGCAAGTAGACATCAGAGAGCAAGGTACAATTAAAGATAACTGGAATGATGGAGCCAGGCAGAGCTGAGGAGAGGGGCCATGCAGTGCCTCTTTTCAGTAGAAAATGGTTTTTAAAGTGATTATTCATTCTAGAAAGATGAAGGTTAAATAAATTAGAATCAAAGCCAATGAAAACTCTGACTATTATAGATTAAAATAAACATGGACTTACAACGATTTTTAAATCCTCAAACCCTCTGTGATGCCTGCACAACGTTGGCATGGCTGCTCAAGAAAATTAACCTTCACACTTCCTCGCTTCTTCATATGGATGAAGAATACAGATGCCCTGCTGAAGAAACAAGAGTTGGTCAGGGGCAGGGTATCACAAAGCCCTAAAGACTAGAGTTTAGTGCAGCAAGACAGGGGTGCAGGGTATTCAGGGCTAGGCGGCTCTGTGCTTTAAAAGGCAGGGAACATAACCCATTTCTTACTCCCAGTAGGCCTCTGGGCAAGATGTAGGAGCTGGAAGATGAACAAATCTGAGAGGAGATAGGTTCGCACAATAATAAAGTTCTAAACTCATTGAGGGCAGGAATCTGTGTCCATTCAGAAAACAGTTTCTCTTGCTTAATATGGATAGAGAACGTGCACTTGGTCCCTGGAAAATATGTGTATGTGAGAGAGAGAGAGAGACATCTGTTTATTTACACCTGGGTGATCAGGAGCAAAGAGAAAACATTCGCCTTTAGCCTGTCAGGACTAGACCTGTCAAAGCCCACAGAGATCTGTCGTAGCGAAGCCCACATCTCTCCCATGCTGTGTAACTCGAGGTTGAATAAGCCAGATTTTGAGAAGAGCTCTTCTGGGCGTTACTCAATTACTAGGATTGCCCTATAACTGAAAGAGATAAATTTGTACGTGGATGACACCTTCCCTAAAGGTGGATAGGGTAACAATTTCACTGTGGTTGTGCAAAAAATGTGTGTTCTCTGAAAAGACTGTTCATCAGAGGACAGGGGATTTAGCATTAGAACAGGGGCAAATCCTCAAGTGGACTCCCTGTGAGAGATTTAACTTTGAGGTGCTTTTGTTTCTTTTTCAAATGCCAAGCACAGTCCCATTCAGCATTAGGTTTGAATCTTTCATTTCCCATGTTATAATTCCTATTGATTAACCTCAATGGTTCAGGAAAGTCTGGTTCCCCATAGAGGTTTGGGTGGAAGTACAGAGAATAAAGTAAAGAGAATTTAAATGGAGGCCTGCCTAATTCACCCTTATCTGGTGAGACCTGTGCAGAGCTGGCCACATCTAAGCAGGGGCTTGTGGTCTAGGGTGAATGAGAAATGAACTGCTGCCCATGAATGTCAACCATGGCAGAGGCAAGAAACCTGGGGAAAGGACATCAATTAGAAGCAGCAGTTCCAAGATCCAGCTAGAGGATGATAGTGCTTGAGAATGAAAGTGTAGGTCACTCAGACAAGGGGTAACTTTAGGACAAATTAAAGAACACCTTTATGCAGTGGGTAATAAACTTAAAAATAAAAATGACCCCTACACGTTGAACATATAAATAGTTTGAGGAAGGGTTGAGATTAATTTGGCTGATAATATTTTAGGGCTGGAAAGGATTCCAGATATCATCTATTTCAGGAGCTCTGAACCCTGTGGCTGCATATTACAGTCACCAAGGAGGTTTTGAAAAACACTGATATCCAAGCCCTGGACAAATGAATCATAATCTCTGGGGTGGAATTTGGGCATTAGGAATTTTTTCAACTCTGTATTTTCAAAGTACAAGAAGTTGCAAAAATAATACTAAATACTTGGAGTCCTATACACCCTTCACCTAGCTTCTGTCAATGGTGACTGACATCTTTTTATTACAGTACAATAGCAAAATCAGGAAGGTGATATTGGTACAATGCTGTTAACTAAACTACAAATCTTATGCCGCTTTCACCCTTTATACATGTGTGCATTTATGTGTCATGGTGTATGGGTATCTATGAAGTAAGCATTCAGATGTTCTCGGGACTCCTCCCAAGAAGATACTAATGCAGAGTCAGTGTTGAGAACCAGTGGTTTTGTCCAATCAACCCTCATTCCACAGGCGAGGAAACTGAGTCCAGAGCAGCAAAGTTACTTGTCCCAGGACAGGACTGTCTTCTGGCAGAGAAGTTCTTTATTGCACAAAAAGCCATTACAGGTCAACAAGGAGCTACTGAGGAAGAGACGACTTGGGGGGCAGGAGCGGTCGGGGAGCAAGAGGCAGAAGGGACATGGGCCTAATTGTTTAGTTCCCCTTAAAGGACAAATAGAAAATCCAGCCTTTGGTAGCCCTTCAAAACTCCTAAGGTTATTGAAAAGCACTTTTTAAAGTTTCATAAAAAGCACAGATCCTGGCCAACAGTAAACATCTCCCACTCTGGTTGATACTATCAGAGAATTCCGACCCAGAAGGAATCTGGGCCTGACATTATGTGAACACTTATTTCCTTTGAACTTCTCTCTGTGTGGCTCCTTGCTTCATGTTGCAAAAAGACTTTCGGTGGCTGGGACATGCAATCAGACTTGTTCAGATGACCTCCTGCCATGCTCTGTCTGGGTAACCTTCCTCGCGTCTCCACTGAGGCACTGAACCAGGCGGTGGGAACACCCACCTACTCTCTGTGGGGCTCTGGGTCTCTATTTCATGTACATTTGGGCCTGAGGAAGCCACAGGAATGTTTCTTCTTTCTGCGGTAGCCTGCTCCTACACCGCAAGCCTCCAACTGCTCCAACAGCCCAGCAAGGGGAGGGCATAGAGAGTGGCCCCATCAAGTGAGAGGGCTCCAGCCTGAGCATCTCCCTAGCCTGAGTAAACCGCTCTGTCTGCCACCCTCGACCTGAAACAGAAAGACACCACAAGGACATCCTTCTAACCTTTCACTGGAGTCCGGGCCCAGGGCAGTGCAGTGGGTTGAGGACCTGCAGAAGGGTGTGGCAGGTGAGAGCCGTGGGGCTCCTGATCCCAATCTCCTCCCTCCAGCGCAGCACACATTGGCTGCAGCCAGTCTGAGCTGGGTCTGAGGAGCCAGGCTCGTCTGAGCCACTTGTTTCTGCCACGGGCTTAGCAAGCAGAGCTAGACTCAGATGGTGGCAGAGGGGGTGGGGAGTGTCCTCCCTGTGGCCTCTCTAAAGGTCTCCTCCACAAGTTTTTAAGCTCTCACTCACCGAGCTTTGTGAATACGAAAATGAAAAGGCTGAGGTTTTCTGTGTTCCCAGTGTTTTGCAGGAAGGATCAAAGCTACAATGGGCTTGGTTGTCCTTCCCTGAGGCTTCCTCTCCATGAGATGGGAATGGCTGGAGGAGGAACTCCCCCAATCTACCCCCTCCATCCTATTCCCTCCCTGTTCCAAGAGGGGCTGGGGGTGGGGGGTGGGGTGCAGGGATGCTGGCTGATTGCCTGGAGGAGGCCACCTGGGCAGGACAGAACTGAGCCTGCTGATCTGGGTAGCCATGCGGAGCGTGAGCCTCCGTGTTCCCTCCCACCTGTGCAAGGGAAGAAAGGAGATTGCCATCTGTCTTCTTCCTGCAGGAGGAGGAGGGGAGTGGGAATCCCGTTTCCCAGACCCCACTCCATACAGCCCAGACTTACGACCTCTGGAGCAGACCGACCTAGGCTTGATTCCTGCTTCTACCGACTATTTGCTCTGAGATATTGGACAAGTGCCTTGACCCCTCTGGGCTTCAGTGACCCAAGCACACAAACCAATGGAGTAAAACCTACTCGTTCAGAAAAACTCTTCAAAATTGGTTTTGTCCTGGGAACAACTTGTGGAATGCTTTTTTTTTTTTTGAGTTGATCAAAAGGAGCTCATATTTGTCACCAGGACAACGTGAGAAATATAGTCAATAACCCTGCAATAACTTTGTATGGTGACTAGACTTCCTGTAGTGATCATCGTGTAATGTACAGAAATATAGACTCACTGTTTGTACACCTGGGACTGGCAGCATAATAAGTCAATTATACTTCAATTAAAAATTTTAAAAAAGGCTCAGGAAGTCCGGTCACATTGCATGACCAGAGCATCCAAGATCTTTGCAAATGCCCTAAGACACTGAGACAAGAGGCCATCCATTCTCTTGGAGAGAATGGGGATTGTGAGAGCTTTGTCATTGCTGCCAGGGTCTGAGAAGAGTTTTATCCATTCCTTTGGGAAAGACTTTTCTAACTATCTGGTTTTTCTGTTCTCTCTCTTCTTTAGGGGAAAATCATGGTCTTGCTGACTTCAGCTGGTCATTGTGCAGATGGAGCTCCCCAGTTATTTTGTGCCTGCTAGGCTACCTACCTGCCACTAGCTCATTTGGTCCCCCAAACCAGCCACTAAGTTAGTATCCCATTTTCGAAGAAGGCAATAGCACCCCACTCCAGTACTCCTGCCTGGAAAATCCCATGGACAGAGGAGCCTGGAAGGCTGCAGTCCATGGGGTCGCTAAGAGTCGGACACGACTGAGCAACTTCACTTTCACTTTTCACTTTCATGCATTGGAGAAGGAAATGGCAATCCACTCCAGTGTTCTTGCCTGGAGAATCCCAGGGATGGCGGAGCCTGGTGGGCTGCCATCTATGGGGTCACACAGAGTCAGACACGACTGAAGTGACTTAGCAGCAGCGGTATCCCATTTTATAGATGAGAAAACTAAAGTTCAGAAAGTTTGAGTCAAATACCAGGTCAGGAAGTTAGAGGAACATAATTCAAACCTAAATCTGTCTAAGCCCATAGTCTATGACCCCCTTGCCCTAGGAAAGGCCTTAGAACAGAGTTCTGGAACAGAGTTCTCCTGAGGTTCATACCACTAACCCACTCTTCATCCATGGACACAGCATCAGCAGAATGAAAGCATCTCTGACTGACAAAAATAAAAGGCTGAAATGAAAAGCTGTGGTTAAAACTTGATGCAGAACAGAAAGGGAACAAAGAGAATTTGGTCAGCTATTGTCATGGTTCTCTGCGAGGAAACTGCTCCAGTAGAGCTCTGTTTCAAATGATACCATGGAATTACTTTTAATGTCTTAAAGAAAAATCAAAAGGCCTCTTTAAGAAACGTCCTTAGGAGGAGCTTGGAGTTGCTGGACTGTCCTTTATTTTTTAAAAATGCTTACTGTGCAACTTCTCTATATAAAATTCTGTACCCAGCACTCTTCAGGTAGAAGGATGACTAAGATAGTCCCTGCCAATAAAACCTCACAATTTTATATGAAATTCTCTTCTACAAAATAAACCAGAAGAGATGCAAAAGTTGAGGTCCCATGCCACCCCTAAAAATAATAGGATTACAAATAACGCACTATAGACCCCCAGTAGAAAGTACTCAGTAAGTGGTAATTATCCTTATTCTTTTCTCTAATAGTGTGCGCAGCTGGCTAAAATGAGCCACTTTCAAGGACTTCTTCCTGTCGAGTGACTCAGAAGTTGTTAGAAAGAGAGCAGGTGATGTTCAGTGAATGAGGTACTTGAGGTATGCCCAGGTATTTGGATTCAGGTAAACTCCACTGTTTAACAGAAATGTTTTTAAATGGTTAGTTTTTATGAGCTAGTCAGGGTTATCAGTTACATCAGAAGTGGCTTAATATTTTTTAAATAATAAAATGTTGTGCTCCTTTGGAAAACTGGGTGGACTGAATCATAAATCAACTAGCTCTGTCTTCAACTGCGTAGGTAACCCCCACAGGGCAAAGCTGTGAGCCCAGCTCACCCCGTGTGCATATGGGCCCCTGGGGGCTCCTAGAGTGGAGATTGTGCTTGGGCAGGTCTGGGGTGGGGTTTGAGACCCTGCATTTCTAGCAGGCTCCCAGCTGAGGCTGACAATTCTGGTCTTTCAAGCACACTCTGAGTAGCAAGGGACTGAGATGTTGATTCATCTGTGGCAGCTACACAAACCATAGTAATAGTGTCTAAAAGTAAAAACAGTATACTTTTTAGGGCTAGTCTAATAGACCCAAACATATAAACATCTACAGAGGCAAACATGATGATTTATTCATCTGAGAGCTCATTATGGATTGGATTGTCTCACTCCAGGGCCTGATTCCTGAAAGCTTTCCAAACTTGATACTGTGCTTGCTTTTGGAGGTAGTACCATATAGTGGCTATGAACGTAAGCACCAACCCGAGTCACCCCAGATTTAAATCTCTAGGCACATTACTTTGGATAAACTGCTTAACTCTTCCTAAGCTTCAGTAGTTGGTGTCTAAGATGGGCAAAAAAATTAGCACTCACTTGCCTCCTAGGATTGCTGGAGGACTCAGTGAAAAGGCACATGAAGCAGCTAACCAGATGCCTGGCAATGAGCTGTTTACCTTAGGGTTTCAACTAAACCATCTGTGGAGACTTTCTGACTGCCACTGCTACTCACCTTCTGCATTTTGGCCTCAGTCTCCATCAGTCTCCAGCCATGAAAAGCCAAGATTTCACTGTTAAAGCTGGATAATGATATATGTTTGTCTACAATAGTATCTTATAAGTAGAGTTCAACAAATTCAGTTTTTATTTTGTTTGCATTATTTTTTCAGACAGGCTGGGTCAGATCTTTTTTAGTGTTCCTAGTCACTGAGAATTCTTGTTGCCAGCAGAGGAATAAAGAAATGGCAGAGAATGGGGAACTTCAGCCTTGCCTAGTCGCTGTCCAAGAGCTCGTCGGCTGCTGAAAGGGGTCTGTGCAGCGGAGACCAGCAGCTGGCAATGGAAATGGGGCTGAGGATAGGACAGGCCAGCCAAGGCAGAGGCAAGCCCCTGTCAGCTACTGAAGCTGCCCCAGAGGAGCCACAGCCCAGGAAAGCAGTCCAGGAGGGCTTGGAGAGGGAAGGAAGTACTCCGAAGTGGAGTCACAGGCCAGGAGGAACACAGACTCACTGAGAACCACCCTGACAATTGGTTCAAGAGGGTCTCTCCATATGCCGGATAGGATGCAAGTTCAAGTCGTGGTCCTTGGCCTCAGGGAGCCCCTAGTTCTGTTAAGGAGGCAAGACTGTCAGGGGTAGGAAGCAAAATCAACACATCAAAACAAGGAAGGAGAAAGGGCTGGGGAAAGAGAATAAAGAAGAAGAGGGACAGAGGTTAAAGGAAGAGGACAAAGACAGCAACCGATGAGAGTGAGGGGAGGAGAGGGAGAGGAGAAGACAAGGACCCTATTCCAAGACTGAAAAAGAGACAAGAGTGAGGATATTAGAACATCCCCTGTGGGATGCCTCTTGGAAAAGGGACAACCCACCGCCTAAGCCAGGAAGGAGAGGTAGACACTCAAAGAGAGACTGATGGGTTCGTCAGCTTGAGGGACTGGGAAGGGCAAAACTCGGCCACCTTTGCTTCAAGGAACACTTTGAGGAGTACTCCTGATCCTCTGGTTCCCTTCACTTACATTCCATGAAGTGTGTGTGGGGGGAGAATGGTACCCATCTAGGGGCCAGAGGGCTGAAGCTAAGAGGTCAGCCAGCTCCCAGGTTACAGTCTCAAAACCTGCCAATCACACCACTGTGCCTCCAGTCTCGGCCTAACTCACGCAGCCATTAGCTGCCTCTTTTGCCAACCTCATCTCCTCGTGTGGAGTCGGGATTGTCTGCCCCTGTCTCTCCAAGCTGGGAGCTGAGCAAGTTCAGATCGAGCAGAGGTCTCAGAGTCACCTCCCGATAAGTGCAGTCCATCCTGCGGCTCCTCTTCCTCCCCACTCCCGCTCAGCTGCCCTGCCGTGAGCTCCTGCTGACCAGGGTAGGGCCCAGGTGGAGAAAATGGTGCTAAGGCTGCACCCACAAAAAGCACAGAATCTCCGGCTGCTGTGAATTGTTTGTTTCCTGGAGGAAAATGAAATTTATGTTTAATTCGTGGGTCTGCCGCCTAAGGGGTCATTCGACTTATTAAAACTCAGAAGATAAGCCTAAATCTACCCGAACTACCTCCAAACTCTCACCAAAAGTGCCTTGAGTTCACATGACTGGGACTTCAGGGCTGTAGGCTGATCGGCCATGTTTTTGAGAATAAAGCTGATTTCATACTGAACTGATTGGAATCAAAACCCCAGGTCAACCTGCACTATTCTTAGTGACTCCATAAAGCTGGACTTTCCCTCCCCAAAAATGTCTCTGTTAGAACCACCGTGCAGTCCATTTTAGAAATTTTTTTTGGCAATAGCCATCCAGAGAATTTTTACAACCCCCGAAAATAGTCAGTCTGCCCTATCTGTTCCATGCTGCAGGCTTGGCAGCGCCTTATAATTAACCAACTTCTCATAAAATGACAGGGTTTGGGCCTGAGATTGTTCTCAAAGATACACTATGCAAACAGCCAGTTAGTGTTACCAGAGAAGAGGAATTTCATTCGGAAAAGCACAGTGATTAAGATGCCAAAGGAAGGACTAAAGGTTTCAAACTGGACCACTGGCCCAGAACTTCTTCCAGAGGATCCCGGGGAATCTGGATAAAGTTTTCAACACGAAGCTCAAGCCTGGTGCAACACCTTGTTTTCACTCTGGGTTTCTTACAGGAGTGCTTGGGCAAGTCACTAAGTGACCCAAGTTTGATTGTTCACTAACAGTGGGCTTCCCAGGTGGCTCAGCGGTAAAGAATCCACCTGCCAGTCCACAGGACACATGGGCGACGCGGGTTGGATCCCTGAGTTGGGAAGATCCCCTGGAGAAGGAGGCGATAACCCACTCCAGTATCCTTGCCTGGAGAATCCCAGGGACAGAGGAGCCTGGCAGGATACAGTCCATGGGGTCACACAGAATCTGACATGACCGAGCACACGTGCGCACACACGCACACACAAACCATCATCATAATGCTGACCTCGCAAGGCTCTTGTAAATGCCGAGGACGAGAGAGGGCAGAGGACCTCCTGACGTGAGAAGGGGACTAAAAGAAGTGGAGGAACATGCCCTGGGTCACCCGATGGCAAGCCACAGTTGAAACCCCAGTGCTCTGACACCTACAGTGCTCTCTCTCCACTGAGCCCCAGATATGACAGATGAGAAGTGGGCATTTGCCCATTATGATCGCTAGAGCACCCTGTTGGGTGATGCCTTCGAGCTAAACTCTCCTCAAGACACATGTCAGCCCAATACAGACTTTGTAGGGGCAAAGTTTTATTACAGTCACACAATCTTCCTGAGCAATCTGCTGGAGCGCAGGATTTCCACAGGCTCAAATTCCTTCTCCCATTTAAGGATTAGAAGCTGGGTCTCTACCAAGTCTGCACAAGAAAGACACAGAGGCAGCCTCATACCACATACTTGTATTAATCCCTTCTGAGCACTATTTTAGAGCTCAGAGCTCTCAATATTCCAGAGGCAATGATTATCGTTAAAAATGATTATTAATTTTATGGAGCACCTAGCAAGATAGGTCAAGCTCCTTATAATATTTGATACTCAAAATGAAACTGAGAGTGGGTATTTTTTTTTTTTACCATTTCCATTTTATGGCAAAGGAAGGTGAGGCCTAAAGGGGTGAGGTGATCTGCTCCAGCTTGTACAATCAAGAAAGGTGGGCAGGATTCAAAGCCTGGTCCTCTCTACCAGAACCACACTTGTCCCAGGATGCCAGATGCCTCAGTCACACTAATGACAGCAGTCAAGGCAGCACACCCCCAATGCCAGCCCCCACATCACCAGGCCAGACTCTCAAAAATGCTAACCTTGCAGGACAGGCAGCAATGGGAATCCACACACAGCCGGAAGTAGACCTACCCTGACCGGCAACCCAGGTGGTCACTTGGTCAAGGAATGTGCCCAGCCTGATAAGAAGGCAAATGCCCAGCACCTTGTGGAGCCAAGATGCGTGTCGGGTTTCACTGCTGGGCTGTGGCACAGTAGGAGCCGTATGTGGTCTCCACCAGCCAGCACCGGCTGGCACCAATGCCCACAGCCTGCCCGGCATGGCTAGACCAGCAGTGGGCCCCAGGCAGCACTTCTCATGTCTTTCTAGGGGGCAGGGCACAGCTTCAGGGGAGCAACCAAGGAATAAGGCAGCAAACCGAGGAATAGAGATCCCCTTCAACCTCTGCCTCTCTGCACCCCACCCCTCTCTCCAGGTCAGCTCAGGTCCACTCTCCATCATCCAGACTCCAGTGCCAACTCCAGCCAATTCTACCTGGAAGTGGGCTATTTCGTGTGTCTGAGCCTCAGTGTCCCTTGGTGAGTAAAATAGGGTCCAGTTGTGTGAAGCCAGCACATAGTAAGTGCTCAATAAATGCTGGGCACCTCCTTGCTTCTATAGAGGCCTCCTTCCCTGAATTTCAACTTCTCCCATCACTAAGGTTCATTCAGCTTAGCATTTTATTAGACACTGGCTTAGCTGTTTAGCTCATGATTTTCTATTCTTGTATAAGTCTTGTCTCTCCTAGAGCTCCTTAGAGCCAAGAAATGAGGCTGATCTTTCTCTTGTCTCCCCACAGAGCACTCAGCACCATTTGGGGTCACAACAGGACCCATGACTTGTTGGTGGGTTGGAGCTCCCAAGTTGGTTAATAATACATGAAACCAAGAAGGAAACATTCTGTGAGGGAGTTTTTAAGTATCATGTGCTGTACTGTATGCGTTACCTAATGAATGTATTTCACCCTGGCAAAATGAAGCAGATGCTGGTTTTATTTCCATTTTACAGGTATAAGCCTTAGGGTGGTTAAATGAAGTACCCAGAGCCACAAGAACAGGTAGTGGGAAAAGTCAGGATTTGAATCCACAAATTCCATCCCAGAAGCTCATGCTTTTAATCACTATCTTAATTCCAGTTACTCAGCCAAGGTCTGTTCTGTAGGGTCAGATGGTCCTTCCAGCCCCCCACCCCCCACCACACATACAAAACCATGAGAACTTAAAGAAAAAGGAAAGTGTGACGAGAAAGGATCAAAACAAGTCCTAGGGGAAGGCCCGGAGTTGCCTGGCATCTTCCTCTCTGATCCAGGATGGACACCCTGCCATGCAGACCACAGCCCCTAACCCGCTCCTGCTAAACCAACACAGGAAACAATGCGCCATAACCCAACGCAAGGAGAATCTTCCTTTTTCTTAGAAGCTTCTCATTAAATGTTTTCCTCAACACCACAGCCTAGAGAAATCATAGGACAGAAGAGGCCAAAAAATATTCTATAAACTGAAAGAATCATCTTGCTTTTCAGAGATCATATGGCAGGAATCAAAAAAGTGCTGGCTTTCTAGAGTCAATTCCACCTGTCTGTTACACCTCAAATTAAAACCATTTGCATATTGCCTAGAGGGCTTTGAAATTTTGAAATTCATGTGCTATATCTTGAAAGTCAAAAAAAAAAAAAATCAACCAAAACCAGCCAGGACTTGTTCCCAGGAGATATAACTGAAATGTACAAGAATCCACCCCAGCAGCGTGGGGTGCTCTCCCTGCAGGGAGACTGTCACCACTGTCTGGGTCCCAGCCAATTTGGTCCCCCTTTCAGGAATCCAGCCTGGGTTTGTCCATCACTCTAAACCTAGGCTCCAAGCATGGGGCCAGCCAAAGGTGCTATGAGCCCTTCTTGATGCTTCTAGACTCAAAGAATACAAAGCAGATAGTCAGAGAAGGTGGCCCCAGAGCAGCGTTTTAAGCAGATGAGGAGTGATTCCAAGCAGAGACAACAGAGGAGCCCAGGCCCTTTGACACGTGTGAGCCCTTGTAACTGAAACAACCAGTTCAGAGATCAGTCATATTACCCCTACTTTAGAGAAGAGTCTAAGGCTTTAGACAGGTCAATTGGCTTGACCAGTGTCACAAAGGTAGTAAATGGAGTCAAGATCTGAGCCCAGACTTGCTGGCGCCAGAGCTCACCTCTGTGCCTTGGGTGGCTTCCCCTCCAAGTCTGCACGACAGCTTGCAGATGGGAGCATAAATGTTACCTGCACATACCACAGCCAGCAGTTCAATCATTTCATCCTGAGTCTCAGGTCAAACGGACCGATAACTGGGGTGGAAGGTCAGGTGAGGTGGCCTTATGGATCACCATCTGACCAGTTCTACATTCTACCAATGAACACGGTGTCTGGCAGCAGAGACCAGGCTGGGCGCATACCAAGGCCACAGCCCCGGACAAAGGGCAGGCTCCCAAAGGGCCCTGAAGCCACCTGGCCCCTCTCTCCCTGCTGGCTGCAGGGCCCTGGGCTTTACAAACTGCCTCACACCCTGTTATCTTTCTCCAGGCTCCTGGCTAGTTGAGGGCTTGGCCCTGCTCTGGTTTAAAGACACACAGAAGAATGCAGGTCACTGACTCAGCAGCCCCGCGGCCTCCAGCCATCCAACATCATAAGCACGTGTAATGCACATGCGCCCCTGGCTAAAAACCCACTCCTCAGCGGAGCTGAGCCTTTTGAGTCTAATAGCAATAGTAACCAGACTATCTGTGGCCACCTGCCTCATTTTGTGCAACAGAAAAGTTCAGGGAGAAGGCCAGTAACAAGTATTGAGACTCTCCTTTCTGCCAGTCACCAAGTACATAATGTATGTATTTTAATCCTCCCAAGAACTCAGCAAGGTAATAGTTACAATCATAGCCCCATATTACAAAGGCCATTTACAATAGTAATTAGGGGCTTAGGCTCTGAAGGAAAAACTGCCTGGGTTCAAATGTTGGCTCCTCTCCTTACTGCTGTGTGCCCTTGGGCAAGTCACTTCACCTCTCTGTGCCTCACTTTCCAAGCTCATCAGTTCTTTCCTGGACTCCAGCCTTCTGCTCCATGCGGCCCCCTCCTTACAGGTTTTGGATTTCCCAGTCTCCTTAATCATGAGAGCCAATTCCTTAAGGCAAATCTCTCCAGTAGATAGATAGACAGGTAGATAGACAGACAGACAAATAGATGTCTGTTCTGTTTCTCTGGGGAACTCTGACTAATACAGATAATAATAATAATGCCTGATAGCACAAATAATAATAACACTCATGAGATTGCTGTGAGGGATAATGAGTTAAGATATGGAAAGTTCTTAGCACTTTTCCTGGCACCTGATGAGAGCACAATATGTGTCATTTTAAGCTGTACAGATGAGAATACCTGGTCAAGTAACTTCTCCAAGGGTCGAAATCCAGGACTGTCTGACTCGAGTGGGTGATGGAGATGAGACTGAGCAGGTACAGAGGAGAGAAAGAAACCAAGCCCGTGGGTAAGAAAAGCAAGGTCCAGTGCTAGACTCCAGTGGGTCAGAGCCAAGGGCAAGTGGGTTTGAACTTAGCCCAAGGCCAAAGGCAGAAGGGTCCTGCCCTAGGCCTCTAGGAGGCGAGCATGGGGAAGAGTCAGGGTGACCAATCTGATGCGTTTTGCCCGTCTTTCCCAATTTTACCACTCAAAAAATTGTATGGCAAAACCAATACAATATTGTAAAGTAATTAGCCTCCAATTAAAATAAATGAATCTATATTTAAAAAAATAAAAATTAAAAAAAAAATTGCCTGGGTTCAAATTTTGGCTCTTCTTACTGCTGTGTGGCCTTGGGCAAGTCACTTCACCTCTCTGTGCCTCACTTTTCATGTTCTCATTTTTCCTCTGGCCTCTAGCCTGTTGCATCCCCGACACCCTCCTGGGACTCCTTTAGTCCTGGGAAAACTGGGACAGCTAGGCACCCTAGAAACAGTTCCCCTGAGAAGACAGAGGTCTGGAAACCCAGACGCTCCTCACACTGTATGAGACCCTCAGACTCACTCGCTTTGTGTTAGGACCTCTGAGGAGGTCAGTTTTGTGCAAAGAGAGTTCTATTTGTCAATTTTACCAAGGAAGAGACACGCCTCCTCTGCTGAAGCTGGTTCACTGCCTTCAACCTCACCCACTGTGGGGCAACCACCTCCCCACTCAGCCAGCCCTTCACTCCACTGAGAAGAAAACTGAAGCTCAGCACCAAAGAGACCTGCCCAGGGTCACCGACTATCGAAGCTAGTCTTGGGGCTCCCAATCCTGTGCTCAGTCAGCCATACCCTGGGCCAGAACTCTGGGCTGAATTTGAAGGGGACAGCTCCCAGGCATACCCCCACCAGAAATGGGTTTCCTTTCAAGATGGCGATGAGCCAAGAGCTGTTGGACATGACCGTGAAAGGGCCCTGGGATGTCTGGTTTCCTACAGATAAAGAGCCTCTAAAGCCCAGAGAGACCCACGTTCCTGCGACCAGCTCCCCCCATGTCCTGCTCGCTCAGGGAACAGGAGTTTCCAGGAGGCACCTGAACATGCAGAGCTCCCACATGAGCTGCTAGTTTGCCCAATGAGGACAGTAAGACATCTGTCACCTCCCGAGAAGGGAGTTCATGGTCCCAGGGCGATGGGTGGACAACTGAGTCACCAGGGTGGGGATGGTCACCAAGCAAAGCATATAGACTTCTTCAGAAGCCCCTTCTTTCTCTGTCTCCATCTCTCTTTGGCTCCAAGCATAGGCTTGTCCTCATAGCGCAAGTCTCCAAACTTCACCACCACACCTGACCTCTGGCGTGCCCTCACGGGCCTGTTCTCAGCACTCCTGTCTGACGGGAAGCCAGTTCTGATGGGCTCCAAGGCGCCCAGATGCTGAGGTACAGCTCCTCCTGTGGTATTCCCCCTGCCACTTGGGTTTCAGAGGTTCAGAAGCTGGAAAAAGGGGGACTGGGCTCGGCATTGCTGCTTTGGCATCTGGAGTTTGGTGTAGGGAAAGATGGAGAAGGGAGATGGTGGTTTAAGAAGCTTAAGATGGGGCTTTCCTGGTGGTTAAGTGGTGAAGAGTCCACGTGCCCATGCAGGGGTTTGATCCCTGGTCTAGGAAGTTTCCCCATGCCTTAGGGCAACTAAGCCAGCACACCACCATCACTGAGCCAGTGCTCTAGAGCCCAACTACCAAAGCCCACACACCCTAGAGCCTGTCCTCTGCAGCTAGAGAGTAGCCCCCACAGCACTGAAGACCCAGAACAGCCAAAAATAAATAGACAGATAGGAAGCTCAAGATGGTTCAAGAGCTCTGGTTTCAATCCCAATGAAGGTTTCCAAGAAGCAGGTCAGGAGTGCGTGACAACCTTTGCTTCCTCTCAAGCCAAGAACTGCCTCTCACCTACCAGACCCAAGAGAAGACTACACCCCAAGAGACCTGGGCCCAGCCTGGCACTTGGGCTCAGTTAATGATAGTGGATTTGAACCCAGATTTGCCTCGTGGGACCACCACCTACTTCTACTCATTGTGAGCATTAAATTAGATAATAACCCAGTAACACACATTAAGTGATTAATTAGCATGATGTCTGGTACATTTTAAGTGTTCCATAAAAAGCATTAGCTTTTCTTATAAACAGTATTATCATGCAGTTATTCAAAGGATTGGGACTTAAAATGTTTGCACAACTTTCTCAGGGTTACCCATCCCAAGTGAAGGTCAGAGCCAAGCTGATTATGCCATGCTGATAGGAAAATAAAACTCACCAAATAAAGCATTATTACTTTACTAACATTGTCGTGATGGACTAAAATCCTGAATATTTGCCACACAGAATATCAAGGAAGTTAGGATTTAAAAGTCAAGATATTTCAAGGGCAAAAACATCAAAAGCATTTCCCATGAATTTGTAATTTTTATAAGAAGGTAATGAATGTTCATGCTGCATGGTCTTCAACCATTCCTGGGCCTGTCAAGCTCAAGGTCATGGCTTGTGGCCTTTAGCTCTACTTTTAAATTGGCTGAGCATCAGTGCACTGTCACCTAATTTTCTGTCTCAAGGGAATAGCTCCTGGGTCCAGCCCAGACATAAGCTTACTGTCCTTAAAGATTTTCTAGAAAAAGACAGTCCTGATCCTCCTCCATTCTCTTTTCCTTCCCCTGAAGCTAATAATAACTACATTAGCTTATCAAGTATGTGTACAGTCATACCTGATGAATTTTTCATGTATCATCTCAAGTAATCCTCACAATAGCCCTCTGAGTTACTGAAATCACTGTTTCCATTTTGCAGATGTGAAGACTGAGGCTCAAAGAAATTGTCACCTGCCCAACTAGAAGTCTGTGAAGTCACATCACTCACCGCCTGTTACCTGTGTGTGTGTCCTATTACTGTTTAAGCCCATTTTCTCTTGTGCAGTCCTCACTGGAGAGACAGTATTTTTCCTTCAACTTGTGTGTAACAACTGTTGAAGTTATCTATTGGCACAGCCACTGTGGAGGATCATTAGCTTGTATCTATTGAAATTTAAAATTTTCAAACTCTATCACACAGCAATCCCACTTCCTGTGCCCTAAAAAAATACTCACAAAATTGAACAAGGAGCTATGTCCAAGGATCTTGGTTGAAACATTATGATAATGGAAATTTGATAACAACTCAAATGTTCACTGATTGGGGAATGACCAACAAAACAGAAAACTATGATATATACACATAACATGAAATTTTAGGCTGTGACAGGAATGAATGAATCTGCTACATTTAACATGGAAAGAGAATCAAGACCTGTTATGAAAAAAAAGCAGCTCCAGAATGGTGCTTGTAAGCATGATTCCATGAGTTGTTGAAAAGCAAGTGTTGCTGATGTTTTCTATGCACATATTTGTTTTTGTTTGTTGTTTTTAATCACTAAGTCATGCCTGACTCTTTGCAGCCCCAAGGACTATAGCCCACCAGGCTCATCTACCCTTAGGATTTCCCACTCAAGAATACTGGAGTGGGTTACCATTTCCTTCTCCAGGGGATCTTCCCAACCCAGGTATCACCTTCATTGGCAGGTGGATTCTTTACCACTGAGCCACCTGAGAAGCTCAAGCATATATCTAGATATATGTAAATATATAGGAAAAGGTCTGAAATTATATTAGCCAAACAGAATAATTATCCACCGAATGAGGGAAAGTAACAAAAAATAGGGGATTTGATCAAAGAGGATTCCAGCTCTATCTAGGCAGTTTTAATTTTCCACAAGAATAACATTCATGTGTTACTGTGCAATTATAGTAAATTTAATATAAACTTGGTTTAAATATTTACATTTAAAAATTATAGCATGTGGTGGTAAAGGGTGCAGTAGACACAGACAGATCTGGGCTTCTATCCTGGCTTGACAACTCAGTAGCTCTGTGACCTTAAATAAGTTATTTGAGGTCTTTCTGTGTGTCTTTATCCTCAGCTATAAAATGAAGTTGATAATCACACTTAGCTTAGAAGGTGTAGTGAAGGATTAAATGAGGTCATGAATAAAGCTCTTAACCCTGTGCATACATAGTGATTAACCACTAAAGGCAATTTTTGTTGCTCGTAAAGATATGTGATCCTTCCTCAGTGATCAGTGCAAAGAAATAGAGGAAAACAATAGAATGGGAAAGACTAGAGATCTCTTCAAGAAAATTAGAGATACCAAGGGGACATTTCATGCAAAGATGGGCTCAATAAAGGACAGAAATGGTATGGACCTAACAGAAGCAGGAGATATTAAGAAGAGGTGGCAAGAATACACAGAAGAACTATACAAAAAAGATCTTCACTACCCAGATAATCACGATGGTGTGATCACTCACCTAGAACCAGACATCCTGGAATGTGAAGTCAAGTGGGCCTTGGGAAGCATCACTACAAACAAAGCTAGTGGAGGTGATGGAATTCCAGTTGAGCTATTTCAAATCTTAAAAGATGATGCTATTAAAGTGGTGCACTCAATATGCCAGCAAATTTGGAAAACTCAGCAGTGGCCACAGGACTGGAAAGGGTGTTTTCATTCCAATCCCAAAGAAAGATAATGCCAAAGAATGCTCAAACTACCACACAATTGCACTCATCTCACACGCTAGTCCCCACTCCAGTACTCTTGCCTGGAAAATCCCATGGGTGGAGGAGCCTGGTGCACGACTGAAGCAACTTAGCAGCAGCAGCAGCACACGCTAATAAGTAATGCTCAAAATTCTCCAAGCCAGGCTTCAATAGTATGTGAACAATGAACTTGCAGATGTTCAAGCTAGTTTTATAAAAGGCAGAGGAACCAAAGATCAAATTGCCAAACATCCATTGGATTATCAAAAAAGCAAGAGAGTTCCAGAAAACTATGCCAAAGCCTTTGACTGTGTGGATCACCACAAACTGTGGTAAGTTCTTAAAGAGATGGGAATACCAAACCACCTGACCTGATTCCTGAGAAATCTGTATGCAGGTCAGTAAGCAACAGTTAGAACTGGACATGGAACAACAAGCTGGTTCCAAATAGGAAAAGGAGTACGTCAAGGCTGTATACTGTCACCCTGCTTATTTAACTTATATGCAGAGTACATCATCAGAAATGCTGGGCTGGAGGAAGCACAAGCTGGAATCAAGATTTCTGGGAGAAATATCAATAACCTCAGATATGCAGATGACACCACCCTTATGGCAGAAAACAAAGAGGAACTAAAGAGCCTCTTGATGAAAGTGAAAGTGGAGAGTGAAAAATTTGGCTTGAAGCTCAACATTCAGAAAACTAAGGTCATGGCATCTGGACCCATCACTTCATGGCAAATAGATGGGGAAACAGTGGAAACAGTGACAAACTTTATTTTGGGGGGCTCCAAAATCAATGCAGATGGTGACTGCAGCCATGAAATAAAAAGACACTTGCTCCTTGGAAGAAAAGCTATGACCAACCTAGACAACATATTAAAAAGCAGAGACATTACTTTGCCAACAAAGGTCCGTCTAGTCAAGCTATGGTTTTTCCAGTAGTCATGTATGGATGTGAGAGTTGGACCATAAGGAAAGCTGAGTGCCAAAGAATTGATGCTTTTGAACTCTGGTGTTGGAGAAGACTCTTGAGAGTCCCTTGGATAGCAAGGAGATCCAACTAGTCCATCCTAAAGAAAATCAGTCCTAGATATTCATTGGAAGGACTGATGTTGAAGCTGAAATTCCAATACTTTAGCCACCTGCTGCAAAGAACTGACTCATTTGAAAAGACCCTGATGCTGGGAAAGATTGAAGGTGGGAGGAGAAGGGGATGACACAGGATGAGATGATTGGATGGCATCACCGACTAAATGGACATGAGTTTGAGTAAACTCTGGGAGTTGGTGATGGACAGGGAGGCCTGGCGTACTGCAGTCCATGATGTTGCAAAGAGTCAGACACAACTGAGCGACTGAGCTGAACTAAAAGATCTGTGAGGAGCTGTGATTTACACCTTGGAGTTGGCAGAGATCCGCTGCTGCTGCTGCTAAGTCACTTCAGTCATGTCCCACTCTGTGTGACCCCATAGACGGCAGCCCACGAGGCTCCCCCATCCCTGGAATTCTCCAGGCAAGAACACTGGAGTGGGTTGCCATTTCCTTCTCCAATGCATGAAAGTGAAAAGTGAAAGTGAAGTCGCTCAGTCGTGTCCGACTCTTAGCGACCCCATGGACTGCAGCGTACCAGGCTCCTCTATCCATGGGATTTTCCAGGCAAAGTACTGGAGTGGGGTGCCATTGCCTTCTCCACAGAGATCCGCTAGCAAGTAATAATACCTCATCAAGAGTCCAGATTTCTAAGGGAAACAGCGAGAGCTCATGCCCCTCCCCTCCCCTGCTCACAGGCACACGCAGGGACACACACCCTGTGGGAGAAGAAATGGGAGGGCAAGCGATAGCCAAGAGGAGAGTTAGGAGGAGAACAGGTGAACGCATTTGTTTGTTGAGATCAGCTGATGCTGATGGAAGCAGGGTGGCACCCAAGGGCTCAGCCGCAGGGCATCCACCGTCCTATCCCTGACTTCACGGAGGCTCCTGTCCCTCTGAAGACAGGAGTTCACCACCAAGGAAACCAAATCCCTAGAATAAGTCATTTGGAAAGAGCATCCAAAAGTCTACAAGCAATAAATGCTGGAGAGGATGTGAAGAAAAGGGAACCCTCTCACACTGTTGGTGGGAATGCCAACTAGTACAGCCACTATGGAGAACAGTGTGGAGATTCCTTAAAAAACTGGAAATAGACCTGCCTTATGATCCAGCAATCCCAATGCTGGGCATACACACTGAGGAAACCAGAAGGGAAAGAGACACGTGTACCCCAGTGTTCATCGTAGCACTGTTTATAATAGCCAGGACATGGAAGCAACCTAGATGCCCATCAGCAGATGAATGGATAAGAAAGCAGTGGTACATATACACAATGGAGTATTACTCAGCCATTAAAAAGAATACATTTGAATCAGTTCTAATGAGGTGGATGAAACCGGAGCCTGTTATACAGAGTGAAGTAAGCCAGAAAGAAAAACACCAATACAGTATACTAACGCATATATATGGAATTTAGAAAGATGCTAACAGTAACTCTGTGTACAAGACAGCAAAAGAGACACTGATGTATAGAACAGTCTTATGGACTCTGTTGCAGAGGGAGAGGGTGGGAAGATTTGGGAGAATGGCATTGAAACATGTATAATATCATGTATGAAACGAGTTGCCAGTCCAGGTTCGATGCACGATACTGGATGCTTGGGGCTAGTGCACTGGGACGACCCAGAGGGATGGTATGGGGAGGGAGGAGGGAGGAGGGTTCAGGATGGGGAACACATGTATACCTGTGGCAGATTCATTTTGATATTTGGCAAAACTAATACAATTTGTAAAGTTTAAAAATAAAATAAAATTTAAAAAAAAAGGAGCATCAAATAGAAAAACTTAAAGACAGCATTTCTTCCTTTCTGCAAGGCGACCACGCGGTTGACCACACTCAGCACTGGCTGAGCAGAGAAAGTCAACTGGGCCGGTGGGGGCAATCCATGGGGCCGAGAAAGGTCCGGTTAGGAGGAGAGGGCTCAGTCCCTCCCAGCCTGGCCCTGCAGAGAATCCCAGCGTGGCTTTGACGAGGTAGGGGTCTGAGGCTGCTATGCCGGATGGCGTATTCATCTGAATTCCTGCCGCTGACTTTGGGAGAAAGAACTCTGTAATCTTGCCGTAAATGCGCAGGAAGGACTAATACTTTCCTGGCACTTAGAGACTGCAAACAGAAGTCGTAAGTGTGGCCTTTGCAGAGCTGAATCCGTGTACCCTGATTAAATATTAACCGAAACTCTACCTGCCTTATCTCTTTTCCGTGAAAAGGCCATCCCGGAGAAGGAGCGCACAAGACGGAATTCGGCTCCCACGCCACGCGCCCACTAGCATCTCTCCTGAGCCATCTCCGCAAAGGAGACGCTTCAGGATATACAAAATCAGAATCCACCCTCCTCGGGAAAAGAAGTTCTCCGAACTCTTAAATCCTAAAAGGAAAGTCTCCTTCAGCCATCTGAGTATGGGGGCGAATAGCAGGAGTGTCATCTGTGGGACTTAATAAATCACTCATTAACTTCTACAGTGCCATACCCTGCAGGTGTTGGCAGAGGACTGGGGAGGAGTGAAGGGCGGAGAGCTGAGCCCTGCCTGAGGTGGGGGACCAAATCCAGGTTTAAATCTTGGCTGTCCAACCCGGGACCAGCAGGCTCTGCTGCTCTGAGGGCGTCCAAAAGTCCCAGACTTAGCCTGAAGTAAAGTCTCGAAGGGGCAGTGGTATCCTTGTCCAGGGTGCCAAGTCCTCCTGGTCACATGGGGCCCTTCAGACTCTTCCGTGCCATCCAGGGCCCTGGCCTATTTATTGAGTCTTCCCTGGGGACACCCCAATTCCATGCTCAAGATTCTTGTCCTGATCCCTGACCCCCTTTAAGAGGCAAGAATAGAAAACAGTCCCTTGGAGATGAGAAGAAGGTGAGCCCACATCCTAGGTCTCCTTGTTCACAGAGACCAGCAGGGTCTCCCTGCTTCCTGCTTCTGATGGCAAGGATCCTACAGATAGATAAAAGAAGGCTAGATATTGACAAGGGCAGAGAGTTTAGGTTCTTGTAACTCCCTGGGATGGAGCCCTGCTGGCAGGTGTGAGCTGGGGGAGTTTCTGCTCATCCTGGCAGAGAAGTGACTCTGATCAGAGCACAAGTCACAGGGCTGAGTTTTCTGTTTGTACAGTGTCCTAAGACTCTTCTGGTGGGATTTCCGACTCAGTGTCATCCTTTGCTGCCTTTCACCCCTCAACAAACAGCAGATCATCAGAGTGGATGAGGGCCCCCCTGAAGGAGGGACTCCTAGCCACCTCCTATTGAGCTGAGAGTTTAGTGAGAGGGGGCCACCTGTCTTTTGCTATTGTTGTTCAGTCACTCAATCGTGTCCAACTCTTTGCAACCCCATGGACTGCAGCACTAAGGCTTCTGCATCCTTCACCATCTCCCAGAATTTCTCAAACTCATGTTCATTGAGCTGATGATGCTATCCAACCATCTCATCCTCTTTTGCCCCCTTCTTCTCTTGCCCTCAATCTTTCCAAGCATCAGGGTCTTTTCCAACAAGTTGGCTCTTCACATCAGATGGTCAAAGTATTGGAGCTTCAGCATCAGTCCTTCCAGTAAATATTCAGGATTGATTTCCTCTAGAATTGACTGATTTGATCTCCTTCCTATCCAAGGGACTCTCAAGAATCTTCTGCTGTCTCTAGAACACTGCAGATGGTCTTCTATGCAGGGTGAACATCAGATCTCATAGCAGGCTTCAGGGAGAAATCTCTGAGAGTACTTTTCTTCCTTATCTTCACAGCCATGAATCACTCAAGACTTCAGACCCTAGGCTAAGTACTTTGCATTATATTATATTATTTCATCCAATCCTCATGGCAATACTTTGAGGACCCATTTTATAGATGGAGAAACTGGGGCAGAGGGGAACCAAGCAACTAGACCTTGGTCACATGGCCACTAAGCGACAGAAGCAGGATTTGAAACCAGGCCTGTCTAATCCCATAGGCCAAGCTCTCAGACAGTCTCCTGAGCCTGACTGCTGATGTTACTATAAGATGAAGTGAGCAGAGAATCACCTTGTGCATAACTCCAACCCTAGACAAATGAAGTTCTGTCTGTACTTTGATCTCCCTGGGGCTGGATGGGAAAGGGTGATCTCCTGCAAGGGCTCCCAGCAACAGTCCAAACAGCCCCCCAAGCCTCAGAGGTTAATACAGCTGCAGTTCGTTTGCATTGGGATTGCAGGGCACTGCATTGTCCAGGAGATAAGTCTGCATTATGCAAATTACTTGTGCCAGGATTCTCCAGAAATTACCAAGCCTCTGGGGAATTGCCTGGCTGCTTAACCCTTTCTATCCATCTGCAGAGAACGGACACCACTGATCAATGAAAGAGGTTCCCTAGGACATAACAACCTGATGAGCAGAGGGTGACCTCTCCAGGCTGGTGTGACAGGTACACAACTCATCCCTCGGGTTTGTCCTTACCGTGGGTCTGAAGCCCAACCCCTGTTTCCTCACATGTCTCGAAGGGGAAAGTGTTTCCTTGGGAGGATCCTTGGGGCTCACTGGAGATGGAAGAATTTCTTCAGTGGGGCTTGAGAACTCAGAATCATTTACTCTGACCAAATGGTGAGGGTTTCTCAGAGAAGGTGGTATTTGAACTGAGTATGGGAGGTGAATCAACAGCAGAGAAAGGGCATGTCAAGGACACAGAGGCAAGAAAGTCCACAGCTCATTTTAGGAGCAGCAAGTGATTGAAGTGGACAAACAAAGGCAAAATGCATCTTTTTTTTTTGGTTAGAAAAATCACTATAACAAAGCTGGGTGTATTTTTGGACTTCCCTGGTGGTCCAGTGGTTAAGAATCTGCCTATCAGTGCAGAGGACACAGTTTTGGCCCAGGAAGATCCCACATGCCATGGGGGCACCTAACCTCACATGCCACAACCACTGAACCTGTGCACTAGAGCACCCAAGCCACAACTACTGACCCCGTGAGTCACAATTACCAAGTTCACACACCTAGAGCCCATGACCTGTCACAAGAGAGGCCACCACAGCAAGGAGCCCTCATACCCCACCTGCTACAGCTAGACAAAGCCACACACAGCAGCAAAAGCCCAGCACAGTCAGAATTCAATAAATAAATAAGGATATCTATAATAAATAAATAAAACATTTTTAAAAAACAAAGCTAGGCATATTTTTTTAATCATAAATTCACGTCTTTGAGATACAAAATTCACCACTTAAGCAAAAACCAAACAAACAACAAGCTAAAACACCCACACATATACACAAAAACACTACCGTCCAAATCCCCTAGACAGATTCCTTCTGGTGGGCTTCAGAGGTTTGAAAGCAAAAGGTGAGTTCAACACAAATACAAACTCATAATTGGTATTTGCATAGCTGAGCTCCTGGGTCCAGCTGGAGCAGCCCAGCCCCGTGGGGTCCAACAGATTGGCCACCTGGGGCTTAGACTGCCAGGTGAGAATTAGGGAAGGGCTCCTTCAGGGAAGGTCAATTTCTCTCAGTGAGAGGCACTTCAGACCTCAAGTTCTCCTGTGGTTTTCATAAGAAGGAGTCATGGAATCTTTGGGCAGGAGCCAACAGATCGCCTTATCTAACCCTCTGCCGCCAGGCCAAATCTACTACACACAACACAGTGAAGACAAGTCGCTGGTGATCATCAAATGTGTAACAATGATGTTCACAGCCCAGTCGCTCCTCTGATACTCAGAGATCTCCATGACTCTATTGACCATGTGATAACAATGTCTCACCACATTTACAACCAAAAGCGTTTTCTCCAGACTCAATCTTGAGCCTAGAAGTATAAGCATTCATGGATTTAGATGATAGAAAATGAGTACCCTTCTCTGCATATGCTTCCTACATTTGCCCTAACTGATCCCCTGATACACCACACTGAATCCCTCCAATTCTCCTTCCACTCCGTCTATGAAAAAACCATACCATAATAAGATCCGGGCATTGAATAAAAACAGAAACCAGTCTCTAGTACTCACAAATTGCCGTGTTATTGGGAAAGTCACTCAATTCCTATAGACTCAGTTCCGTCGCTGTAAAGTATACATAACAGCATCACTTTTCTGTAAGATTGCTGTGAAGATCAAAGGAGAGTATAGAAGGTAAGTCTCTTTATAAGTAATGCACTATATAAATATAAAATATTATAGTATTTCTGCTTACAAAGGAACACCAATACCACTGAGCAAACAGTAAGCATAAGAAGGCTAAAGTAGCTATATTAACATCAAATAAAGTAGACTTCAAAACAAACAGTATGAACAGAGATAAAGAGAGCCATTTCATAATGATAAAAGGACCTATTTATCGTGAAGGGATAACAACCATAAGTGTGTATATACCCAATAACAGAGATTCAAAACATGGATCAAAAGTCAACAAGATTAAATGGAGAAATAAACTCAGAATCATAGGTAGAGATATTACTACCTCTTTCAGCCACTGAGAATAACTAGACAAAACTAATCAGGAGGACTTCCCTGGTGGTCCAGTGGTTAAGAATCTGCCTGCCAATTCAGAGTACATGGGTTCAATCCCTCGTCTGGAATGATTCCACATGCCGTGGACAATTAAGCCCGTGTGCCACAACTAGAGTAGCCCCCACACGCTGCAACCAGAGAAAATCCACTCACAGAAACAAAGACCCAGTGCAAGCATAAATAATGAATAATAATAATCAGCAAATGCATAAAAATCTGAAGCAACACTATCAACCAGCTTAGATGAATTAATGTTTATGGAATACTATATCCAACAATTACAGAATTGTTTTTTCAAGGGAACATGGTATCAGTTCAATTCAGTCGCTCAGTCGTATCCGAATCTTTGCGGCCCCATGAATCGCAGCACGCCAGGCCTCCCTGTCCATCACCAAAGCCCAGAATTCACTCAGACTCACATCCATCGAGTCAGTGATGCCATCCAGCCATCTATCTCATCCTCTGTCATCCCCTTCTCCTCCTGCCCCCAATCCCTCCCAGCATCAGAGTCTTTGCCAATGAGTCAACTCTTCTCATAAGGTGGCCAAAGTACTGGAGTTTCAGCTTTAGCATCATTCCTTCCAAAGAAATCCCAGGGCTAATCTCCTTCAGAATGGACTGGTTGGATCTACTTGCAGTCCAAAGGCCTCTCAAGAGTCTTCTCCAACACCACAGTTCAAAAGCATCAATTCGTGGGTGCTCAGCCTTCTTCACAGTCCAACTCTCACATCCATATGTGACTACTGGAAAAACCATAGCCTTGACTAGATGAACCTTTGTTGGCTAGTAATGTCTCTGCTTTTGAATATGCTATCTAGGTTGGTCATAACTTTCCTTCCAAGGAGTAAGCATCTTTTTTTTTTTTAATTTTTTAATTAATTTTATTTTATTTTTAAACTTTACATAATTGTATTAGTTTTGCCAAATATCAAAATGAATTCCCCATCCTGAACCCTCCTCCCTCCTCCCTCTCCACACCATCCCTCTGGGTCGTCCCAGTGCACCAGCCCCAAGCATCCAGTATCGTGCATCGAACCTGGACTGGCGTCTCGTTTCATACATGATATTATACATGTTTCAATGCCATTCTCCCAAATCTTCCCACCCTCTCCCTCTCCCACAGAGTCCATAAGACTGTTCTATACATCAGTGTCTCTTTTGCTGTCTTGTACACAGGGTTATTGTTACCATCTTTCTAAATTCCATATATATGCATTAGTATACTGTATTGGTGTTTTTCCTTCTGGCTTACTTCACTCTGTATAATAGGCTCCAGTTTCGTCCACCTCATTAGAATTGATTCAAATGTATTCTTTTTAATGGCTGAGTAATACTCCATTGTGTATATGTACCACAGCTTTCTTATCCATTCATCTGCTGATGGACATCTAGGTTGCTTCCATGTCCTGGCTGTTATAAACAGTGCTGCGATGAACATTGGGGTACACGTGTCTCTTTCCCTTCTGGTTTCCTCAGTGTGTATGCCCAGCAGCGGGATTGCTGGATCATAAGGCAGGTCTATTCCCAGTTTTTTAAGGAATCTCCACACTTTTCTCCATAGTGGCTGTACTAGTTTGCATTCCCACCAACAGTGTAAGAGGGTTCCCTTTTCTCCACACCCTCTCCGGCAATTATTATTTGTAGACTTCTGGATTGCAGCCATTCTGACTGGTGTGAAATGGTACCTCATAGTGGTTTTGATTTGCATTTCTCTGATAATGAGTGATGTTGAGCATCTTTTCATGTGTTTGTTAGCCATCTGTATGTCTTCTTTGGAGAAATGTCTATTTAGATCTTTGGCCCATTTTTTGATTGGGTCATTTATTTCATTTATTTTTCTGGAGTTGAGCTGTAGGAGTTGCTTGTATATTTTTGAGATTAGTTGTTTGTCAGTTGCTTCATTTGCTATTATTTTCTCCCATTCTGAAGTCTGTCTTTTCACCTTGCTAATAGTTTCCTTTGATGTGCAGAAGCTTTTAAGGTTAATTAGGTCCCATTTGTTTATTTTTGCTTTTATTTCCAATATTCTGGGAGGTGGGTCATAGAGGTTCCTGCTGTGATGTATGTCAGAGAGTGTTTTGCCTATGTTCTCCTCTAGGAGTTTTATAGTTTCTGGTCTTACATTTAGATCTTTAATCCATTTTGAGTTTATTTTTGTGTATGGTGTTAGAAAGTGGTCTAGTTTCATTCTTTTACAAGTGGTTGACCAGATTTCCCAGCACCACTTGTTAAAGAGATTGTCTTTAATCCATTGTATATTCTTGCCTCCTTTGTCAAAGATAAGGTGTCCATATGTGCGTGGATTTATCTCTGGGCTTTCTATTTTATTCCATTGATCAATATTTCTGTCTTTGTGCCAGTACCATACTGTCTTGATAACTGTGGCTTTGTAGTAGAGCCTGAAGTCAGGTAGGTTGATTCCTCCAGTTCCATTCTTCTTTCTCAGGATCGCTTTGGCTATTCGAGGTTTTTTGTATTTCCATACAAATTGTGAAATTATTTGTTCTAGCTCTGTGAAGAATACTGTTGGTAGCTTGATAGGGATTGCGTTGAATCTATAAATTGCTTTGGGTAGTATACTCATTTTCACTATATTGATTCTTCCAATCCATGAACATGGCATATTTCTCCATCTATTAGTGTCCTCTTTGATTTCTTTCACCAGTGTTTTATAGTTTTCTATATATAGGTCTTTAGTTTCTTTAGGTAGATATATTCCTAAGTATTTTATTCTTTCCGTTGCAATGGTGAATGGAATTGTTTCCTTAATTTCTCTTTCTGTTTTCTCATTATTAGTGTATAGGAATGCAAGGGATTTCTGTGTGTTGATTTTATATCCTGCAACTTTACTATAGTCATTGATTAGTTCTAGTAATTTTCTGGTGGAATCTTTAGGGTTTTCTATGTAGAGGATCATGTCATCTGCAAATAGTGAGAGTTTTACTTCTTCTTTTCCAATTTGGATTCCTTTTATTTCTTTTTCTGCTCTGATTGCTGTGACCAGAACTTCCAAAACTTTTTTTCTGACCACAATGCAGTAAGATTAGATCTCAATTACAGGAGAAAAACTATTAAAAATTCCAACATATGGAGGCTGAACAACACGCTGCTGAATAACCAACAAATCACAGAAGAAATCAAAAAAGAAATCAAAATTTGCATAGAAACGAATGAAAATGAAAACACAACAACCCAAAACCTGTGGGACACGGTAAAAGCAGTCCTAAGGGGAAAGTTCATAGCAATACAGGCACACCTCAAGAAACAAGAAAAAAGTCAAATAAATAATCTAACTCTACACCTAAAGCAACTAGAAAAGGAAGAAATGAAGAACCCCAGGGTTAGTAGAAGGAAAGAAATCTTAAAAACTAGGGCAGAAATAAATGCAAAAGAAACAAAAGAGACCATGGCAAAAATCAACAAAGCCAAAAGCTGGTTCTTTGAAAGGATAAATAAAATTGACAAACCATTAGCCAGACTCATCAAGAAACAAAGGGAGAAAAATCAAATCAACAAAATTAGAAACGAAAATGGAGAGATCACAACAGACAACACAGAAATACAAAGGATCATAAGAGACTACTATCAGCAATTATATGCCAATAAAATGGACAACGTGGAAGAAATGGACAAATTCTTAGAAAAGTACAACTTTCCAAAACTCGACCAGGAAGAAATAGAAAATCTTAACAGACCCATCACAAGCATGGAAATTGAAACTGTAATCAGAAATCTTCCAGCAAACAAAAGCCCCGGTCCAGACGGCTTCACAGCTGAATTCTACCAAAAATTTAGAGAAGAGCTAACACCTATCCTGCTCAAACTCTTCCAAAAAATTGCAGAGGAAGGTAAACTTCCAAACTCATTCTATGAGGCCACCATCACCCTAATACCAAAACCTGACAAAGATGCCACAAAAAAAGAAAACTACAGGCCAATATCACTGATGAACATAGATGCAAAAATCCTTAACAAAATTCTAGCAATCAGAATCCAACAACACATTAAAAAGATCATACACCATGATCAAGTGGGCTTTATCCCAGGGATGCAAGGATTCTTCAATATCCGCAAAACAATCAATATAATACACCACATTAACAAATTGAAAAATAAAAACCATATGATTATCTCAATAGATGCAGAGAAAGCCTTTGACAAAATTCAACATCCATTTATGATAAAAACTCTCCAGAAAGCAGGAATAGAAGGAACATACCTCAACATAATAAAAGCTATATATGACAAACCCACAGCAAACATTATCCTCAATGGTGAAAAATTGAAAGCATTTCCTCTAAAGTCAGGAACAAGACAAGGGTGCCCACTTTCACCATTACTATTTTTGCTTTTATTTCCAATATTCTGGGAGGTGGGTCACAGAGGATCCTGCTGTGATGAATGTCAGAGAGTGTTTTGCCTATGTTCTCCTCTAGGAATTTTATAGTTTCTGGTCTTACGTTGAGATCTTTAATCCATTTTGAGTTTATTTTTGTGTATGGTGTTAGAAAGTGGTCTAGTTTCATTCTTTTACAAGTAGTTTACCAGATTTCCCAGCACCACTTGTTAAAGAGATTGTCTTTAATCCATTGTATATTCTTGCCTCCTTTGTCAAAGATAAGGTGTCCATATGTGCGTGGATTTATCTCTGGGCTTTCTATTTTGTTCCATTGATCAATATTTCTGTCTTTGTGCCAGTACCATACTGTCTTGATAACTGTGGCTTTGTAGTAGAGCCTGAAGTCAGGTAGGTTGATTCCTCCAGTTCCATTCTTCTTTCTCAGGATCGCTTTGGCTATTCGAGGTTTTTTGTATTTCCATACAAATTGTGAAATTATTTGTTCTAGCTCTGTGAAGAATACTGTTGGTAGCTTGATAGGGATTGCGTTGAATCTATAAATTGCTTTGGGTAGTATACTCATTTTCACTATATTGATTCTTCCAATCCATGAACATGGTATATTTCTCCATCTATTAGTGTCCTCTTTGATTTCTTTCACCAGTGTTTTATAGTTTTCTATATATAGGCAAACATTATCCTCAATGGTGAAAAATTGAAAGCATTTCCTCTAAAGTCAGGAACAAGACAAGGGTGCCCACTTTCACCATTACTATTCAACATAGTTTTGGAAGTTTTGGCCACAGCAATCAGAGCAGAAAAAGAAATAAAATGAATCCAAATTGGAAAAGAAGAAGTAAAACTCTCACTATTTGCAGATGACATGATCCTCTACGTAGAAAACCCTAAAGACTCCACCAGAAAATTACTAGAACTAATCAATGACTATAGAAAAGTTGCAGGATATAAAATCAACACACAGAAATCCCTTGCATTCCTATACACTAATAATGAGAAAACAGAAAGAGAAATTAAGGAAACAATTCCATTCACCATTGCAACGGAAAGAATAAAATACTTAGGAATATATCTACCTAAAGAAACTAAAGACCTATATATAGAAAACTATAAAACACTGGAGTAAGCATCTTTTAATTAATGGCTGCAGTCACCATCTGCAGTGATTTTGGAGCCCAAAAAAATAAAGTCTAACACTGTTTCCACTGTTTCCCCATCTATTTCCCATGAAGTGATGGGACCAGATGCCATGATCTTCGTTTTCTGAATGTTGAGCTTTAAGTCAACTTTTTCACTCTCCTCTTTCACTTTCATCAAGAGGCTTTTGAGTTCCTCTTCACTTTCTGCCATAAGGGTGGTGTCATCTGCATATCTGAGGTTATTGATATTTCTCCCGGCAATCTTGATTCCAGCTTGTGTTTCTTCCAGCCCAGCGTTTCTCATGATGTACTCTGCCTATAAGTTAAATAAGCAGGGTGACAATATACAGCCTTGACCTACTCCTTTTCCTATTTGGAACCAGTCTGTTGTTCCATGTCCAGTTCTAACTGTTGCTTACTGACCTGCATACAGATTTCTCAAGAGGCAAGTCAGGTGGTCTGATTGCCATCTCTTTCAGAATTTTCCACAGTTTATTGTGATCCACACAGTCAAAGGCTTTGGCATAGTCAATAAAGCAGAAATAGATGTTTTTCTGGAACTCTCTTGCTTTTTCCATGATCACCAGAAAAAAACCCAAATGTTGGTCTAGAAAACAAATCTCTATACATTTTAAAAGATTACAGTTTTATAGAGTATATTCTCTCATGTAGAATTAAATTGCAAACCAGTAATATTGCAGTATCTAGAAAATGCCAAAATATTTTGAAATTAAACAAAACGCATCAAAATAACCCATAAGCCAAGAATGATATAACAAAAAATTTTTAATATCTCTAATGAATGATAATGAAAATACAATATATCAAAATCTGTGGAATGCAGCTAAGGTAGTGTTAAAGAGAAATTTTATAGATTTAAATATGTATATTATAAAAAGGCATTTAAAGAAAATTTGATGACCTTAGGATATATCTTTAAAATACAGATCAAATATAATTGTCAACCAAGAGTAATTTTGTTCTCCAAGGGCTATTTGGCAACATCTAGAGACATTTTCTGTTATAACTAGGTGAGGGAAAGTTATTGGCATCTGGTGGGTAGAGGCCAGGTTTGGCCCTAAACACTCTGTGATGCAGAAGTCAATCTCCTCCTACAAAGAAGTATTCAGTTTCTCCAAAGAAGATATACATGTAGCCAATAGACACATGAAAAGATGCTCAGTATTATTAACTATTAGAGAAATGCAAATCAAAACCACAAAGAACTATCACGTTATACCAGGCTGAATGACTACCATCAAAAAGTCTACAAGGAATAAATGCTGGAGAGAGTGTGGAAGAAAGGGAACCCTCCTACACTGTCAGTGAGAATATGAATTGGTGCAGCACTATGGAAAACAGTATGGAGGTTCCTATGGTCAGTCAGTTCAGTCGCTCAGTCGTGTCCGACTCTTTGCGACCCCATGAATCACAGCACGCCAGGCCTCCCTGTCCGTCACCAACTCCCGGAGTTCACTCAAACTCACATCCATCGAGTCAGTGATGCGATCCAGCCATCTCATCCTCTGTCATCCCCTTCTCCTCCTGCCCCCAATCCCTCCCAGCATCTGAGTCTTTTCCAATGAGTCAACTCTTCACATGAGGTGGCCAAAGTACTGGAATTTCAGCTTTAGCATCATTCCTTCCAAAGAAATTCCAGGGCTGATGTCCTTTAGAATGGACTGGTTGGATCTCCTTGCAGTCCAAGGGACTCTCAAGAGTCTTCTCCAACACCACAGTTCAAAAGCATCAATTCATGGGTGCTCAGCCTTCTTCACAGTCCAACTCTCACATCCATACATGACCACAGGAAAACCCATAGCCTTGACTAGATGGACCTTTGTTGGCAAAGTAATGTCTCTGCTTTTGAATATGCTATCTAGGTTGGTCATAACTTTCCTTCCAAGGAGTAAGCATCTTTTAATTTCATGTCTGCAATCACCATCTGCAGTGATTTTGGAGCCCCAAAAAGTAAAGCCTGACACTGTTTCCACTGTTTCCCCATCTATTTCCCATGAAGTGATGGGACCACAGGCCATGATCTTCGTTTTCTGAATGTGGAGCTTTAAGCCAACGTTTTCACTCTCCAGCTGTCATATGATCCAACAATCCACTCCTGTGCATATATCTGAAAAAGAGGAAAACTCTAATTTGAAAAGACATATGCATCCCAATATGCATGGCAGCACTGTTTACAATAACCAAGACACAGAAGCAACCTAAGTGTCCATCAACAGATGAATAGATAAAGAAGATATGGTGTGCATATACAATGGAATATTAGCCATAAAAAGAATGAAACATTGCATTTGCAGCATGGACAAACCTAGAGAATATCATACTAAGGGAAGTAAGTCAGAAAGAGAAAGACAAATAGTATACAGTATTATGTATGTGTGGAATCTAAAAATAATACAAAAGAATCTATATATAAAACAGAAACAGACTCAAAGACAAATAAAGCAAGATTATGGTTACCAAAGTAGAAAGACGGGATGAGGGATGATAAATGAAGAGTATAGGATTAACAGATACACACTATGACATATAAGATAGATAAGCAACAAAGATTTACTGTATAGCAAAGAGAGCTATATTCAGTATCTTGTAATAAATTATAATTGGAGATAATCTGAAATATATGTATATAACTGAAATATCTAAAACTAACCCAATAACATAAATAAACTATACTTCAATTTACAAAGAGAATTATCCAAATATGTCAATACTGCCACAGCTAGGGAATCATAAATAAATATATCATCAAAAACATTCCCACAAAGAAAATTATAGGCCCAGAAAATTTCCCTGGTAAATTTTAGCAAAATTTCAGGGAAAAATTAACACAAGTCTTATACAAACTGTTACAGAAATGGGAGAGACAACACTTCCCAATTCATTTTGTGAGGCTAACATAACCTATACCAAAACCTAATAAAGACATTACATGAAAATGAAATTGCAGAGCAATATTGCTCATAAATATGGATGAAAAATTTACCAAAAATCTGCATTGTGGCCAAGTAAAATTTATCCCAGGACTACAAGGTTAATTTGACTTTCAAGAGAACCTATCAATATACTTCACATATGAACAGAATGAAGAAGGAAAATGCATGAATACTTCAATGGATCAAAAAAATTCAAACTAAGCACTGGTGTGATTTTTTTAACTCAACAACTATGACTGTAAGGGTACTTCCTCAATCTGATAAAGGTTACAGATAAAAATCCTATAACAAAAATCATGTGTAATTATGATATTACCATATGAATACCATATGAAGGATTATGGATGGAGGTTCATGACATTGTACAGGAGGTGGTGATCAAGACCATCCCCAAGAAAAAGAAATGCAATAAAGCAAATGGTTGTCTAAGGAGGCCTTACAAATAGTTGAGAAGAGAACAGAAACTAAAGGCAAAGAGGAAAGGAAAGAAGTACCCATCTGAATGCAGAGTTCCAAAGAGTAGCAAGGAGAGATAAGAAAGCCTTCCTCAGTGGTCAATGCAAAGAAATAGAGGAAAACAATAGAATGGGAAAGACTAGAGATCTCTTCAAGAAAATTAGAGATACCAAGGGAACATTTCATGCAAAGATGGGCACAATAAAGGACAGAAATTGTACGGACCTAACAGAAGCAGGAGATATTAACAAGAGATGGCAAGAATAGCCAGGACATGGAAGCAACCTAGATGTCCATCAGCAGATGAATGGATAAGAAAGCTGTGGTACATATACACAATGGAGTATTACTCAGCCATTAAAAAGAATACATTTGAATCAGTTCTAATGAGGTGGATGAAACTGGAGCCTGTTATACAGAGTGAAGTAAGCCAGAAAGAAAAACACCAATACAGTATACTAACGCATATATATGGAATTTAGAAAGATGGTAACAATAACCCTGTATACGAGACAGCAAAAGAGACACTGATGTATAGAACAGTCTTTTGGACTCTGTGGGAGAGGGAGATGGTGGGATTATTTGGGAGAATGGCATTGAAATATGTATAATATCATATATGGAATGAGTCGCCAGTCCAGGTTCGATGCACGATACTGGATGCTTGAGGCTGGTGCACTGGGACAACCCAGAGGGAGGGTATGGGGAGGGAGGAGGGAGGAGGGTTCAGGATGGGGAACACATGTATACCTGTGGCAGATTCATTTCAATATTTGGCAAAACCAATACAATATTGTAAAGTTTAAAAATAAAATAAAAATAAATAAATAAATAGCTAAAAAAAAAAGAATACACAAAAGAACTATGCACAGAAGAACTATACAAAAAAGATCTTAATGACCCAGATAACTATGATGGTGTGATCACTCACCTAGAGCCAGACATCCTGGAATGCGAAGTCAAATGGCCCTTAGGAAGTATCACTACGAACAAAGCTAGTAAAGGTGATGAAATTCCAGTTGAGCTATTTCAAACCCTAAAAGATGATGCTGTGAAAGTGCTGCACTGAATATGCCAACAAATTTAGAAAACTCAGCAGTGGCCACAGGATTGGAAAAGGTCTGTTTTCATTTCAATCCCAAAGAAAGGCAATGCCAAAGAATGCTCAAACTACTGCACAATTGCACTCATCTCACATGCTAGCAAAGAAATGCTCAAAATTCTCCAAGTGAGGTTTCAACAGTAACTGAATGAAGAACTTCCGGATGTTCAAGCTGGATTTAGAAAAGGCAGAGGAACCAGAGATCAAATTGCCAACATCTGTTGGATCATAGAAAAAAACAAGAGAGTTCCAGAAAAAATCTACTTCTGCTTATTGACTATGCCAAAGCCTTTGACTGTGTGGGTCATAACAAACTGTGGAAAATTCTGAAAGAGATGGGAATACCAAACCACCTTACCCGCCTCCTGAGAAATCTGTGTGCAGGTCAAGAAGCAAAAGTTAGAACTGGACATGGAACCACAAACTGGTTCCAAATTGGGAAAGGAGTACATCAAAGTTGTATATTGTCACCCTGCTTATTTAGCTTATATGAAGAGTACATCATGCAAAATGTCAGACTGGATATAGCACAAGCTGGAATCAAGATTGCCGGGAGAGATATCAGTAACCTCAGATATGCAGATGACACCACCCTTACGGCAGAAAGTGATAGAACTAAAGAGCTTCTTGATGAAAGTGAAAGAGGAAAGTGAAAAAGCTGGCTTAAAACTCAACATTCAAAAAGTAAAGATCATGGCATCCAGTCCCATCACTTCATGGCAAATACATGGGGAAACAGTGGAAACAATGACAGACTTTATTTTCTTGGGCTCCAAATCACTACAGATGGTGACTGCAGCCATGAAATAAAAAGATGCTTGCTCCTTGGAAGAAAAGCTGTGACCAACCTAGACAGCATATTAAAAAGCAAAGACATTGCTTTAGTGACAAAGACCCATCTAGTCAAAGCTGTGCTTTTCCCAGTAGTCATGTGTGGATATGAGAGTTGGACTATAAAGAAATCTGAGTGCCAAAGAATTGATGCTTTTGAACTGTGGTGTTTGAGAAGACTCTTGAGAGTCCCTTGGACAGCAAGGAGATCAAACCAGTCTAAAGGAAATCAGTACTGAATATTCATTGGAAGGCCTGATGCTGAAGCTAAAGCTCTAATATTTTGGCCACCTGATGCAAAGAACTGACTCATTGGAAAAGACCCTGACGCTGGGAAAGATTGAAGGTGGGAGGAAAAGGGGATGACAGAGGACGAGATGGTTGGATGGCCTCACCAACTCGATGGACATGATTTTGAGCAAGCTCCCAGAGTTGGTGATGGACAGGGAAGCCTGGCGTGCTGCAGTCCATGGGATTGCAAAGAGTCAGACACAACTGAGCAACTGAACTGAATATCATTATAATGATGGAATATTGATTGATTTCTCTCTAAGATTGAGAATAATGCAAATATGCTGTTTCTCATCACTTCTATTCAACATTTTACCTAGGTTCTAACCAATACAATAAAACACGGAAAAGAAATAATCCAAACAGATTGGAAAGAAAGAAGTAAAATGTCTGCTCCAACATGAGTGTTTACATGTGAAATCATTAGGAATCTACCAAAATAGCTACTAGACCCCACAAATAAGTTTAGCAAGATTGAGGAATACAAGTTCAATCCACAAATAACAATTGTGTTTGTATATGTTAGTCTCAATTACAAAATAGAATTTAAAATACAATTTTTATAATAACATCAAAAACATAAGATACAGCAATAAAAAAGAAAGACATAAAATACTTTTGTAATAAATTTTTAAAATGCATAAAACTTGTACACTGAAAACTACAAAGCCTTGCTGAGAAAGTTTAAAGTTCTAAATTCATGGAGAGACATACCATGTTCATGGATTAGAAGATGCAATGTTTTAAGATGTCAATCATCTGCAAATTGACCTACAAATTTAATGCAATCCCAATAATAATCTCACTTAGTTTTTTGCAGGAATGTATAAGCTGATTCTAAAGTTTACATGGCAATGAAATGGACCTATAATATTCAAAGCAATCTTGAAAAAAGGAAAACAAAGTTGGAGAACTTACATATTTGATTTCAAGAGTTTCTATAAAGCTATATTAATTAAAACAGTGTGGTAGTGGTGCAAGAATAGATAAAAAAATATCAACGGATCAGAAAAGAAAATCCTGAAATGGAATCACACTTACATAGTCACTTAGTTTCCACAAAAACATAAGAGAAATCCAATGGAGAAAGGAAATGCTTTTCAACAAATGATATTAGAAAAGCTGAATGCACATGTAGGGGGAAAAAAAAACTTTAACTCCTATATCATACCCACCCCCCATACACAGACAGAAAATGGGTCTTAGGTTTCAATGTAAAACATAAAACTATATGAAAACATATAAGAAAACAGGGTAATATCTGCATAACTTATGGGGTGGGCAGCAAGAAGCCAAGAATTTCTTAGATAGAAATAAACACCCATAAAAGAAAAGATATTCTTGGGCTCCAAATTTTCTTGGGCTCCAAAATCATTGAGGATAGTGATTGCAGCCAAGAAATTTAAAGACACTTGCTCCGTGGAAGAAAATCTGTGACAAACCTAGACAGAGTATTCAAAAGCAGAGACATCACTTTGCTGACAAAGGCCCATAGAGTTAAAGCTATGGTTTTTCAAGCAGTCATGTATGGATGTAAGAGGTGGACCATAAGGAAAGCTGAGTGCCAAAGAATTGATGCTTTTGAACTGGGGTGTTGGAGAAGGCTCTTGAGAGTCCCTTGGACAGCAAGGAGATCAAACCAGCCAATCCTAAAGGAAATAAACCCTGAATACTCATTGGAAGGACTGATGCTAAAGATGAAGCTCCCCCAATATTTGACCACCTGATGTGAACAGCCAACTCATTGGAAAAGACTCTGATGCTGGGAAAGATTGAAGGCAGGAAGAGAAGAGGGCAACAGAGGATGAGATGGTTGGATGGCATCACTGACTCAATGAAAATGAATCAAACTCAATGAGTCAAACAAACTCCAGGAGATAGTGAAGAATAGGGAAGCCTGGAATATTGCAGTCCATGGGATTCATAAAGAGTCAGCCTTGACTTAGCAACTGAACAACAAAAGAAAAGAATAATGAATTGTACTGCATCAGTTTAAAAGTTTATCCTCATCAAAAGATGATACTATTAGAAAAATGATAGGTAACCTTCAACTTGAAGAAAATATTCACAAAACATATAACTAACAAATGAATTATATTCACGATATATCAAGAACTCCTATAACTCAATAAAAAGAAGACAATTTACCCTATTAAAATGTGCAAAGGACACTGAGGAAACCAGAAGGGAAAGAGACACGTGTACCCCAATGTTCATCGCAGCACTGTTTATAATAGCCAGGACATGGAAGCAACCTAGATGTCCATCAGCAGATGAATGGATAAGAAAGCAGTGGTACATATACACAATGGAGTATTACTCAGCCATTAAAAAGAATACATTTGAATCAGTTCTAATGAGGTGGAGGAAACTGGAGCCTATTATACAGAGTGAAGTAAGCCAGAAGGAAAAACACCAATACAGTATACTAACGCATATATATGGAATTTAGAAAGATGGTAATGATAACCCTGTATACGAGACAGCAAAAGAGACACTGATGTATAGAACAGTCTTATGGACTCTGTGGGAGAGGGAGAGGGTGGGAAGATTTGGGAGAATGGCATTGAAACATGTGAAACGTCATGTATGAAACGAGATGCCAGTCCAGGTTCAATGCACGATGCTGGATGCTTGGGGCTGGTGCACTGGGACGACCCAGAGGGATGGTGTGGAGAGGGAGGAGGGAGGAGGGTTCAGGATGGGGAACACATGTATACTAATTAAATAATTTTCTATTAAAGAAAAAAAATGTGCAAAGGATTTGAACAGACATTTTACAAAGGAAGATGAATGATCAATAAATAAGTGTAGAACAAAGTGTCCAACATTGTTAGTCATCAAAGAAATGCAAATTAAAACCAAAATGATATAGACCAAATGTTGGCAAGGCAGTAGAGGAACTGGAACTCTCATATGTTGTTGGTAGAAGTGTAAAATGGTATAATCACTCTGGAAAAAGATTTATCCAGCTTTCTTATAAAATTAAACATGTATCTACCATATGATCCAGTGATTTTATTCTTAGGTATTTACCCAAGAGAAATAAAAATGTATGTACACACACACAAAACAACTTGTACAAGAATGTTTTTAGCAACTGTATCCATAATAACTTCAAACTAGAAACAGCCCAGGTGTCAATCAATAAGAAAATGGATAAGCAAACTACAGTAGATATTCTTACAAGGGAATATTCAGTTTTACTCAGCAATAAAAAAGAACAAACTACCTATATATGCACAATACAAATTAATATAAAAATATTATACAGAGCAAAGCAACATTTACATAAGAGAATGTTCACTATGTCATTCAATTCATGTTAATTCTACAGCCAGCAACTCTGACTAATCTGTGGAGAAAAGAAAAATGATGGTTGCCTTTAAGGAGATAGGCACGGAGATTGACTAAGAAGGAGTATGAGAAAATCTGGGGGTTGATAGTAATTTTCTGCATCTTGATGAGAGTTATGCAGGTGAACTAATTTAATAGTATCCTTAAGATGTATCTGTTTCACCTTATGCAAATTTGATCTCACAATTGCAAAAAAAAAAAAAAAAACCCTAATCTAATATTCATTTCATGTATGCATCCTAAAATATCTAGGGATTATTATGCCCATATCAGCAACTCACTTTGAAATCTATCTAAATACAGACATAGTAAAGGATAAATAGTGGGTGAGTGAATGAACCAGGCTGATTTGTGATAGAATATTAATTGTAGAATCTTAGGTAGTAAGTATATAGATGTTCGCTGTACACTTCTTTAAATTTCTGTATGTGTTTGAACATTTGCATAACAAAATGATGAGTAGGAAAAAAGTAATACTCGTGTGAAAGATCAAAACTCTCCCTAGTGACCTCAGGATATAAGCTTGAGAAATTCAGCCCCGGGTAGACATGCTCTCGCCGCTGCATAATGGCCCATCAGCCCACCTGTGCCACGCATTGGTTATCCAACACCCAGACTTCTAAGAAACCTAGGTTATTCACTGCACTGAACGTTCCCAGAAAAAGAAAACACAGTAAGTTATTACTATTTGCAACAAGTGAAAGTCACTCAGTCGTGTCCGACTCTTTGCGACCCCATGGACTGTATGTCCATGGAATTCTCCAGGCCAGAATACTGGAGTGGGTAGCCTTTCCCTTCTCCAGGGGATCTTCCCAACCCAGGGATCGAACCCAGGTCTCCGGCATTGCAGGCAGATTCTTTACCAGCTGAGCTACAAGGGAAGCTACTATTCTCAACAAGTGTACATTCTAATCTTCAAAACTGTGGTTACAAGTGTGGTAAAGCTTATGACAACAACATCATTTATATTTTTAAAAATAGCACTTTTATTTCAGACCTAAAACTGGTGAAAAAAAAAAAAATGACAGCTGTAAAAAGGAAGGTAAATTATTTCCAACCAGGAGATTCTATTTCAACATCAGCTATATGATAACTAATTTGCCTCTAAATTTTGTTTCTATAAAGTGTTTCTATAAAACCTGTGAGATGCTTTTAAATTTTAAAAGTTTAAGATGTAGAACCTTCTAACCTTCTACTTAAGAGGAACTAACATTTCTGGAAGGCTTTTGAAATGTCAGAATTTACTGTAGGCTCTTTAATTATATTATCACATGTATTATCCCCATTCAAGCAGAGTTTTGTCTGCGCCAAACTATTCTTTCTTTCACTATGCTCCACCGCCTCATATGAGACGACTTTTGATACGTGAGACTGTGATTCCATTTCAAAAGCATACCTAATCAACCCTCGGACATGAAAACACCAGCAAATATACAGTGGTCTGAGCTAGTCACCGTAAGCTGGTGCTGAGTCACTGTGGTAGCCAGACAAGTTCTGCTCAAAAGCCCCTTCAGCATCACGAGGATGTCTGGTCTGCCTTCTCGTCTTCAAGTACATAGACCAGAGTCACTGTTCCCAGGGGTGAACAGGAACAAAGGCTGCAACTCTGAAAACTCTTTATCCTGACTTACTTCCCCAGGCACAAAGCACACATCTAGACTAAGGTCTGCCATGGTACTAAGGCATTTTTAGTACATCTTAGCCTCAAAGCCCTTACTGGTTTGGATAGAAAGGATTAGGCTATTTCTTCTTTTTAATAAGAAGGCTTACATATTTCTGTTCAAAAAGGGGAACATGACTATGTAAATCAAAGACTTTTGGGAAAACAAACGAAAATCCCTTTCAGAAACACGTGAACTACCTATTTCAAATAATCTCTGTAAAAACGTCATACTAATCATCTCCTTCCTCTGAAAGTCATTTTTAAGCATATCTACAGGTTGGGGCTCTAACAAATACTTTAAAAGAACTGAATTTTGTTGAAATATTAATGCATTTTATTTCAGCCCTTTAAATATTCCAATTTGTGTTAAGTATGTCAGGTAACAAAGTGTCCTGGCACCAGGTCTGGACAGAGTAGTTACTCACTATGATACTGCAGGTCATGATAAGAAATAGATACATTTGGTCTCATCCCCAGTCTTTGTCTCAAATCAGAAACCAAAGGATCATTAGCTAGTAGAATTCTTGGTGTTCTTAGACTTAGTACTGACTTAGAACCTGTGACAGAGCTCTTCAGACTAGAGTCAGTGTTGTTGGCTGTAAGACAAAATGATTAAAAGAAGAGCATCAGATAAGGTGGGCCACTTACTGACTGTGTGAACTGGGACAGATTACTTAGCTGCTTTCAATCTGTCTCTTCCTTCTATGAATGAGAATTAAAATTGTATAGTCTTGTCTTTTGTGAGGATTAAGTGAGACGGCAGTAACATTTTCATTAGTAAAGGTGGGACAGCTAAAGACCCGTGTATAGATCTACCACCCCAACTTGTTTCACTGTCCTGCACCCCTCCACTTGTCCTAACTCTGAGCTTCTTGTGGTCAGGGCTATGCCTGACTTTTCCTTGAATTTCCCAAGTACCCAGCACACCATCGCTATTGCACCTGGTAAATGAAACAAGGCTCTCCAGTCCCATTTACCCACAGTTGGTGACAACCTTCCTTAGACTCCTGGCTCCTAGTCCTCCAGCTCTCTGAGGCCCTCTGGGCATCAAGGTCTTTCTCCACTGAAATACATAGAATCTAAAATAGCAAATAAGGACATTGGTCAAGGCTTAGTTTTATTGGAAAAAGCAGATTTCTCGCTCCTACAAGGCTCATGCTTTAATGTTTTGTTCAGTTTGAACATCACAAAGTCCTCTGCTCAGGGAGGCTCCTGAGTCGACCGCACCATAAGCTTATCTGGGGTACTCTGCCATAGCTATTGGCCCCATCGTATTTTCAGCTGGCCCAGGAGGCTCCATATTGAATACATCAATCCGTTACTGAGGTTTAACAGCACACAGGTGAGACAAAGGGAGCAGATTCTAACATCCTGCTCTTTGCTTTACATTTCGTTTTTGCATTTGCTTGTGGGAACTACACATATTGAGAGAAAATTCTCATGCTGTCAGATAACGGGCATCTAAAATGACTTTAGCTGCTATCTCTCAACGAAATGTATCCACTCTACAGGTTTTATAGAGTGATTGCTAAGACCAGTAGTCTTCCACCCTCTGATGAAGAGATGGCACAGCACTGTACCCCTGCCTGGCTTGGTAGGCAAACAATACTAATTGAAGAGAACAGCATCTCTTCTGACTGACTTCAGTCAGAAAGAGATGCTGTTCTATTTCATTAGGGATGACTTGAGAGATTGGATTTGATGGATACACACTACTGACACTGTGTATAAAATAGAATATAATGGGTACCTAGTGTAGAGCACAGGGAACTCTACTCGGTGCTCTGTGCTCAGTGCTCAGCGCTCCCGTTCTACTAAATGGGAGGGAAATCCAAAAAAGAGGGGACATATGTATGTGAAAAGCTGATTCATTTTGCTGTACAGTAGAAACTAACATAAACATATAGCAACTCTGCTATACTCCAATAAAAATTTAATTTAGAAAAAACAAAACAAAAGAGTACACATCAATTCTATGTATCACACAGGAGTTGCTGAAATCTCTTGCCAGTTTTCAGACAGCCATCCCTAAACCACTGACATTGGAGGGTAGATGAGCAGTGGTTCTGGGCTTGGGTTCCATGTGGAAATCACCCGAGAGCTTTAAAATCCCTGATGCCCAGTCCTCACTCCCAGCAATTCTGCTTAGTTGGCCTAAGTCTTGGTCTGGGCACAGGAAAGGAATTTTTCAAGACACCTCAAGTGATTCTAATGTGCAGTCTAGGCTGAGACCCCTATTAAGAGTTTCCTACCTGACTGAATTGGGTAAAAGAAGCCATCACCCTGACCTTAGGGATAATGTGCCTTCTCTTAAGACTTTCCCAAAAGAGTTGACATTGACTTATTAGTATGGATGTTGCTTTAAGACCAGGTTGGATAAAGAAAACCTTTTGTGAGAACTTGATTTTAGTTTTGAGACAGTATGTAACATGTGGTGTGTGGGTGCTCAGTTGTGTTCAACTCTTTGGGACCCCATGGACTATAACCTGCCAGGCTCCTCTGTCCATGGGAATTTCCAGGCAATAATACTGAAGTGGGTTGCCATTTCCTACTGCAGGGGATCTTCCCAACCCAAAAATTGAAGCTGCATTTCTCACACCTCTTGCATTGGCATGCGGATTCTTCGCCATGTGTACCACCTGGGCAGCCGGAATGTAATACTCATCTCATGCTTGTCTCAGATGAGAAACCCCAGGAGCATTCCCTGTGGAGTCCATGGCGTTCCTACATCTCGTACTGACTTAGAACAGGGTTTTTAAGGCCAGCATCCTTCATGTGGTCCCCAGAGGAGCTTTCACCAAGAATCTCAATCACAAGCTGTGAAGTGGAGTACATGAAACCTAGGGATCACATGAGACAATCCATTGGTGTGCAGACGAAAATCTACTAATTTATAAGAAAAAAAAAAACAGAGAAAGAAAAAATTAATATCTACTTGTATTTAATATGTGGACTGAGGTGATGAAAGGTCCCAATTTACTCCAGACTAAAGGATTTCCTGGAACACAGGACTAAATCCAGGAAGGTCCCAGGCAACCAGGACAAATTGGTCACCTAACATGGACTAATGCTGGCCTCCTGACTTGGATATGTGTGACTGATGGCTCTGAAAGTATCCCTAAGGGCAAGCAGAAGTTACACACAGGAGGAGGGATGATGGTGACCCCCTCACTCAGCTTATTCATTTCCACCATTCAGCAACCTTTGAAGTTTACAGGGTGATTATCAGTGTGATTAATTTTATAAGTACAACACCTTTAAAGGATACAATATTTATAATGATATGAGATTCTTCCACCACAAAGAGAATTATTGATTATCTCATGGCAGAAAATCCCAAAGAATTGTCAAACTTAAAAATAAATTACTATTATTTTTTTAAAATACAATAACACTAAATTTCTGATCTTTTTGGTTGATAAATTGACTGTCCAAAATATGCTACCTGCAAATTAAAAAAAAAAAAAAACTTAGCTTAAAAGTTTAAACACAATTTCCATTTAATCCAGGCCATCAGGGTATAGATGATATTTTAATACTGCTTTTAGAAATTCAGTAACAGAAAACTTTATAATGTGAGGTCTAGGGGATGTTTAGGAATGATTCCACTATTAATGTGATATTATTGCTAACAACAATTAAGTTGAATGTGTCACCTGTATCTTTACACATTTTTTTTAAAGTAGAAATGGAAATTTTTAGTCTATTTAAAATTTTCCAAATAAAGAGTTTGGGAGTTTTTACTCAATGTGTTAAATAATAAAAAGTCAACATCTTCAATGAGTTTGCAAGACTAGTTGACATCAACTAAGATGAAATTTAATAGTCAAATTTTAAAATAAAGCCTAAATACATGAAAAGATGTTCAGCATCACTCATTATTAGAGAAATACAAATCTAAACCAAATGAGGGATCATCTCACACCAGTCAGAATGACCACCATCAAGAAGTCTACAAACAATAAATGCTGGAGAGGGTGTGGAGAAAAGGGAACCCTCTTACTGGTGGCGGGAATGCAAACTAGTACAACCACTATGGAGAACAGTGTGGAGATTCCTTAAAAACTTGGAATAGAACTACCATATGACCCAGCAATCCCACTGCTGGGCATACACTCCAAGGAAATCAAAATTGAAAGAGACACATGTACCCCAATGTTCATTGCAGCAGTTTACAATAGCTAGGACATGGAAGCAACCCAGATGTCCAACAGTAGATGAATGGATAAGGAAGTTGTGGTACATATACACAATGGAATATTACTCAGTTATAAAAAAAAAAGAATGCATTTGAGTCAGTTCTAATGAGGTAGATGAAATTGGAGCCTATTATACAGAATGAAGTAAGTCAGAAAGAGAAACACCAATACAGTACATCAGTGAATATATATGGAATTTAGAAAGACAGTAAAGATGATCCTATATGAAAGTCACCAAAAGAGACACAGATGTAAAGAACAGACTTTTGGACTATGCGAGAGAAGGGGAGGGTGGGATGATTTGAGACAATAGCATTGAAACATGTATATTACCATACATAAAATAGATGATCAGTGCAAGTTTGATGCATGAAGCAGGGCACTCAAAGCTGGTGCTCTGAGACAATCCAGAGGGATGGGGTGAGGAGGGAGGTGGGAAGGGGATTCAGGATGGGGGGACACATGTGCACCTGTGGGTGATCCATGTTGATGTATGGCAAAACCACCACAATATTGTAAAGAAATTATCCTCCAATTAAAATAATTAACTAGATTTTTTTAATGGAATATATAATAAAATTGTCTTTGCAAAATTGATTTTGAAATGAGATCTGTAATTTATTTAGCATAGCCAAGTATATACTATTTTAACTTGGATTTAAATATCTTTGTATGGTATCTTTTTCAGCTATGATCTCTATTCAAAAGGTACTGAAATAAACTGAACTTAGACCCAGATCTTCAAGTTGGTACATTACAAAGATTTTTAAAAGCAATTCAGTTCAGTTCAGTTCAGTCAGTCTGTCGTGTCCGACTCTTTGCGACCCCGTGAATCGCAGCATGCCAGGCCTCCCTGTCCATCACCAGCTCCCGGAGTTCACCCAGACTCATGTCCATCGAGTCAGTGATGCCATCCAGCCATCTCATCCTCTGTCGTCCCCTTCTCCTCCTGCCCCCAATCCCTCCCAGCATCAGAGTCTTTTCCAATGAGTCAACTCTTCACATGAGGTGGCCAAAGTACTGGAGTTTCAGCTTTAGCATCATTCCTTCTTAGACATATTCAATAATATTTCTCCCTCTAAATATTATCTATGGTAAATGAGGTCCAAAGTACCTTTATATCATTAATAAATAAAAGCTAAAAATTATCTATTTTATACTTATCTCATCTTTTAAATTTCTATTTTTGGCATCACCAAGCTAGAAAACTTTTTTTTCAAAGCATAAATCTGTAATAATTCATGATGCTGTGTATTCCAGAGTTGGCACTTGATAAAAATGTTCAGTGAATGAATGAATCCCTCTTGCAGTGTTCATTAATGTTGACACTTATAGGATTTTTTAAGTTGAATAGTATTCCACTGCATTTATATGCATTTTCTTTATCCATTGAAGACATTATGCTACGTGAAATAAGCCAGTTACAGAAAGAAAATACTGCATGATTCCATATACTTATATGAAATATTTAAAATAATCAAACTCATAAAAGTAAAGAATAGAGTGGAGTTTGTCAGTGCCTAAGAGGAGGGGGGAAAGAGGAGTTGCTAATCAATGGGGATAAAATTTTAGTTATGCAAGATGAATAAGTTCTAGAGATCTGATGTACCACATCAAGCCTACAGATAACAACGCTATGTTGTATACTTCAAAATGTGTTGAGGATACAGACCCTTGAAATGGGAATGCTATCAGCCTGTTGTCTCACAAGGCTTGCCAACTTGTGTTTTATTTTAAATAAAGGTTGCAATATTTTATTGTCAAAAAATGCTTTGAGGATAAATCTAAGTGTTCTTACCAAAATTTAAAAATTTTAAACCCTCTCACAGTAGTCATAGCTGTACTTGGAAAAAACTCGCAAATAGATTAGGAACACCAATTTATGAAAGTTCCTACCCAACATTCAAAAAAAAAAAAAAAAACCTGAGAAACATCACATATCTGTAAGTCTACTAAAGGAGAATCTATTATAATCAATTGCAATCTTCCATTCAGTATTTCTTAAATGGAATGGAATGATCTCCCAAGTTAACTAAATTCAATGAGGAATTATTGATTGCCTCATATTGGAAGTAAGTTTGTAAAAAATAAGTTATCAAAAAAAAAAAGTTATCTATGATGTCTGATTTCAAAAATTTAAGTTTAGCTGGAGAATATGTCTTCAAACTTCCACTTACATGTGGGTACAAAATAATGTTTGGAGAATTTGAGTCACTTGGCCGTGCAATTTCGTGATTTTGCGTATGTCCGGCCTCTTCATCCTATCACATACTCATCTTCTCCTTGATCCCTATTTTCACATTGAAAGTGGACACGCTTGTGAATCAGAATCCTGTAAAGCACCAATCTATACAAAACTAGTCGTTCTCTTCATGTTGTAGGGCAAGTGGTTCACCCTTCATCACATCAAGGGCGAGTGAGGGCTGCGAAGTGTTTTTAAAAGGTCTTCCCCTTCAGTTGCGCCTTAGTAAATCTAGAGAAAAGAGCCTCAAATCCCTTTCCTTCCAGGTCTTTTTTCTGGATTATGATCTACATGAAGAAAAAAAAAAGAAGACAGTGGTGGTGATAATCTAAAGTGAGGCAAATAACAGATGTATTTTTGTCCCCCCAAACTGGAAATAAAGGACACAGCAGAATAAAGTAGATCATTAAAAAAAAAAAAAAAAGACAATCACCCCAGTAAATAATACCAATGAAGGCAGTGAGCTCAGAAATTCTCAGTAACTCAGAAAATCACCAGGAAAAGGCAACCCCTCCAAAATGTGACTCATGCCAAGGACTGGTGTTAGAGGAGGCTGGCTGGCTTCTAGAGATCCCATTTCATTGTGATGTCTGGTCCTAAGAAGAGATTGGCCTCCTTTGGGCATAGCACTTGGCACCATGTCACATGTCCCTGGGTTCTGTTCGGTGGACTCTAAGAACCTGCTGTGGAAGTGCCAGGGGCTGATTTATCCCTGGACCCTCAGCATCATGAGCAGGTACTCATCTATGACGGATAAGAGGAAGAGTGATAGGGTTAAAAAGATTTGCTTCTTTTTCTCAGAGCCCTGCTCTTCCGGACACCAAGCCTCCTGGCTTTGCATGTTTTGCTTGGAAGAACTGGGCTGCAAGCACAGTGGGGCTACACTTATCTTCCCTGGCAGCTGGTCACGTTGCAAAGTCAACAAGACTAGTATAAGCTCCTTCCTTGAATGACACTGCCTGACATGGAACTGCAAGCTAAGGAGATTAATCTGATAAGAAATAAAACACTTCAGCACAGAAAAGTCTGAGCAAATCTTTATTGAAAATGTGTCCATCTTAACAGAAAACCTCAGGAAGAAACTTAGATGGATAGTTACAACCAAGGTATCTGACTTCAAGAAAAGAAGAAAAAAAAAAAAAAACACGTCTTAAATCTTAGCAAATATGTCAAGTATTCTATTTTATTTCTTTGCTAGTTATGCCGACTGAAACTCCCTAATAGAGGCTGCTTCTGCACCTTCTCAAAGCTTCCAATAGTAAGTGGGATAATCTTGCATAGTGTTTTTTATAGGAAACCAGGGCTTTTGATCAAACAGGCCCGAGACTCCCTTCTCTCTTGCCTACTCACACCACTGCCGACAAAGATGGAAATTTGTTATCTAAAATGCTATTTTAACCTTTTAAATCTAAAAAAGATTAAGTCTGAATAAAACAACTCAAGATATCTGTTTTGGGGACTTTAGGCAGATACCAGAAAGTTAAGTCAAAAATAAACCCAAAGCAGAAAAAAAAATCCCCCAAAAAAAGGCAATTTTTCTCCAAAATGTTATTTAAAATGGTAAATCTATGTCATTCCCCAGAAGAGTCCACTACTTCTATATGGAGTCCTCCAAATAATGCTAGTTTCCCACGAATACGGCCATTGTGGGGAGATGAGCACTCTGGTGGCCACTGCGTTGGGCCCCTGCACATCTGATGTTTCTCCAGCAAAAAAATAAAAACAAAAATGGAAATGAAACCTTGCAGTCCTTCTGACTGAGGCTCTAGAAGCCCCAGGAAGGATGGTGCTTGGCGGGGAGGTGTTGACTCCACATAAGGGTGGTCTGTGGAAGTTCAAGAGGCACATTGGCCAGTGGTGCCACCAGTCACCATGGTCTCAGTGAATCTTGGCCGGCACTCAGCCCCGCCGGGTCTGAACATGGAAAGGCATATACATCATTCTGCTTATGAAAGCTCAGCTCTCCTTGCAAGTATCCTCAAGGAGAGCAGCAAAACTATCTATTAAAGCTATATTTTTCTCAAGTGCATTCCCCTTCTTTATAACCAAGTAATTAAAGCAAACCATTCCTCAGTCCTTCTGCTCTCCCCTGCCCCTACGCCCTCCCCCAAGTACACACTCTAAATCCCCATCCCTCCTCTGTCCACCCCACCCACCCCACTGGTCCAGCCCCAACCCACTCTGATGTCCCTTCCCACCCCCCACCCTCCACCCATCACCTTGCTGAGCCCCAGGCCTTGAGACCCTGCTGCCTAGACTGTAGAGCTGGCCAAAGCTGAGAACAGCAGACAAAGGAGCAATTGTGGGAACTGACACTCAAGGCCTCCGGCGTTGGTTCAGCCCTTGGAGATGCTGGCAGGGCTGGTCTTCTCACAGGGCACCCCGTCCATCTCAAAATGGCAAAGCACGGGACGTCACTGCCTGCAGACGGCTCAGTGGGGCTGCTGCTACTGTGAAGCAGGGGGCACTGGAGAAAGGGGCCTTCTCCAGGAAGGGAATGTGACAAAAGTGAAAAGCCTGGGCCACAGAAATTAGGCAACATCTGGCGTCAAATCTTATCTTTAAAATCCCTAATTCCTTCCCCAAAGGGAACTGAAATGGAAAAAGAAAGAAGAAAGGGCGAGTGAGAAAGATGGGGAGGGAGGGAAGGAGGGAGAGAGGGTGGGAGAAAGTCTGGTTTGCAATTCTAGTTTGCGGTAGAAAGTGTAGTTATGAAATGGCAACTTTACGCAGAAATGAATCTGAGGGTTTGATCCCAGGCTCATTTTTAAATCCCAGTTTCGGGGAACAGGGTGCTGAACAGGAGGCTCTGGTGGGCGCCGGCCCTAAAAGCCTTCCACAGACAGCGTGTGGTTGAGCGCGTAGGTGTCGCTATCTTCTTCCTCCAAAAGCAGCTTGTCGATGGTCAGGGAACCGATGGCTCTCCTGGGGTCCTCGGCGTCCGGGAGGACTGGCTCGGGAATGGAGATCGGGAGCTGGACAAACTGGGGCCCAGGCAGGGCTGGGGCTGGAGGCTGGTACTGCAGGGTGGAGGTGGGCAGCGTGGACAGCGGCTGAGGCCACGGGAAGTAGGTGAGGGGGGCCTGGTGCTCGGGCCCCTCCAGCGGGGGCCCCACGGTGGGCGCGGCAGCACTCCTCGTCTGTGATGGGGAAGACACAGGGTGGTTAGCAGCCCCGGGTACCCACTGCTCACCTCGGTTCTTGTGGGGGTCTCTGTTTGCCTCACCTCAGCCCTGTCCTGCCATCTCATTCCAGAGGGCTCTGCCTTCCCCTGCACAAAGTCTCCCCCAAGGGAGAAGCCAGACAAACTTCCACATCCCTTTCCCTGTCACTCACTAGGTATATGCCCTCTCATACTTCCCCACCTGAAGCCTCTGTTTTCTGATCTGTAAAACAGATTACCCAAAGGACTGACATCACCAGGCTGAGCGAAGAACAGATGCTTTTCCAGATTTCATTGAATATAAAATGCACCCAGATTTCAGAGATATCAAAATATGTGTGCAGGGGTGACATACATCTTAAAATCAATGATAAAACAGCATATTAAACAATAAGCCCATCACACAGCATAGCAGCTGTATTGCCAAGTGGCCACTGCTGTGCCTAGACACAAAGACCATCCTGGCTCCACACAGCAGGTTTGGGATTCTGAGGACCCCTTGAGCTCAGCTCCACTAGCCTCCCATTACCTCATCCTCTGCTGCTGCTTAGCTGGGCCTCCTGTGCCCTTTCCAGGGACCTCGAAAGGTCAGAGCCATTCTCCCAGGCACTCTGTAAACAGTATCTTTCACCTGCATGGCAGCCATCCTACAAATCCCAGCTCAAGCTGCCAAAACCAGGGCCTGGATGCCACTGATAAGGAAGGAGGTAGGAGAGGACTGTCTTTGCATGGAATGATGTGTATGTGAGAGGCCAAAACCTCCCCCATCACCCTCTGTCCCCTGCCACATTTCCTCCAGTGGCCGCTGTGTCTTGAGAACAAACTATTAGAGTCATTAGTACTGTGTGTTCAGTCATGTCCGACTCTTTGTGGCCAACCAGGCTCCTCTGTCCATGGAATTATCCAGGCACGAATAATGAAGCAGATTCCCATTTCCTACTCCAGGGGATCTTCTCTACCTGGGGATCAAACCCACGTCTCTTGTGTCTCCTGCATTGGCAGGCAGAGGGAAGAGCTTATTTCAATCTTCTGGGACCTTGCTGCAATGCATATTCTGGTACAGGAGGTCTGATCAGACCTGGATTCTGCATGTCTAATAGGACCCCAGGTGATGCCAGTGCAGCTGGTTCAAGGACCACAGTTTGAGTAGCAAGGCTTTAGGGTATTTTTCTATAGAATAATAGAGCCGGAAAGGGTCTCAGAGGACTTTCAGCCTCCCAACAAAGCCTTATCACTTCTTGTATTTAAAAAATCCAAATGGAAATCCTACATAAACCTGGGCATTTCAACTCCCACCGCAGGTATCTTGGCTCAGGGATAGAATTACATCAACCCATCATACAGGTCTTATCTCCTGCAGATCAGGAGTGGAAATTGTTAGCTCTAACCAGCTTTGATGAGTTAATTTACAAAATGGCAAGACAAATAAATTATTTCTTAATAAATATGGTTTGTTTGATACACAGAACTTTTCAAAGCAAGAGGTGGGATTGATGAAAAGGATAAATAGTGAAAGGAATTCCTAGTCCTGAAATGGTTGGGAACCACTGTGTCCACCACTCCCCACCCCCACCCCAGGCCTCCGATATGGAAATGAGCTGCCTGGGAAGGGTATTGAATGAACTGCTTCCCATCCACCATCACTCAGGTCCTACCACTGGTTTGCTGAGCAGCGGGTGGGCATGGAGGGGGAGGGTCCTGCAACCCAGGCCTGGATGGTGCTTGAAGGGGAGGAGCTTCAGGATGACACTGGACCTTGAGGTAAACAGATGGGCTTGGGGGACCAAAGCAAGCTCCATCATCATGGGTGTGCTCTGCAGTGACTCATGAGAGCCTTGCTCTGCCTCCCACAGCCTCCCTTGGACTGGTGCTGGATATGGCTGTAACCACTGGTCTTTTCCCCTCTGAACACCTGGGGGCTTCCCATTCCTTTGGTTAAACAGGCAGCATTCACATAAAACTATTTCTCTTCCTTCCTACATTCCTAGGGGAGCAAACCCTTCCCTATCCAGCACTTGAAGATAGCACTTGGTTAATGCTGTTGGTCAACTTTGAGGCAATCATAATAACTCGTATCTATTGAGTGCTTTCTGTATTCTGGAAACCAGGCTGAGCTCAGGAAGTGTTCTAAGCAGCCTAAGTGCATCAGGCCATCGCTCATGACATCAACCCTTTCATTAGTATTCCCATTTTACAGATGAGAACACTGAGATTCAGACCATTAAATCACTGTGCTTGGGGTCACATAACTAGTGAATGAAGGGGCAGAGTGTCAGATGATCTGACACCAGAGGTGGAACTCAAAAAATTACCCTGCAGGTGGGTCTCTCTCCATCAAAAGTAGTTTTCTGAAAAGTTGTGTCATGTGTTGCTCAGCCTAGAAATTCTCTGAAAAATCCCATTATTGGGTGAATAATCACCCCCTAAATCATCTGAGTAGAAAGGAAAGGCTGGCTCTGGCAAGAGACTCCATGCAAACATCACCCGGTTCCCCATTCAGGAAAAACTGAGACCCATCCCTGAGACTCAGCATATCTGAGGCAGCAGGGGAGATAGGGCAGACCAGCAGGCAGGTGGCCTCCCTGGACCATTCAGCCAATAATGGGGTTTGTAAGAAAATTCATAGGCTGAGCAACATGTGATACAACTTTTGAGAAAACCATACTTTTGGTGGAGTGAGAACCACCTACAGGGTAGTTTTTTGAGTTCTGCCTCTAATGTCAGATCGCCTTAAGCCCCGCCCTGGAGGACAGGGTGGGCTTAGATGACCTGATTATCCTGGGCAACAAGAGTAAGGAAGGTCAGGGGCACGAAATCAGCCCAGGCTCTACAAGGGCGCCATCCGCGTAAATGCCTTCGTGTGACGTACCGTGACGTTGGTGATGAGCGGCTGGGAGGCGTAGGTCAGCACCGAGGAGGGCCCCACGACCGTGTAGCTGGGGCACACAGGCTGCACGTACATGTCAGCCGAGTAGGGGCAGCTGACAGCCTCGTGGGACACGTACTCCGTGTAGGGCGTCCAAGGGGCCAGGGGCTGGAGGGCGGCCGGGGCGGGCTGCGAGAGCCAGCCCGCACACAGGGCCCCCTCCTCCGTCACTGTGGAGGCAGAGACCTCCATGTCAAGGCAGGAAGGACCTGTGGGAAGGAGGAAGTTACAGAGCTGCACGTGACGCACAGACGAGGGGCTGGGAGGAGGCCGGGGCCGCCGGGAGCTCTTACCCACTGTGGTGTAGGTCGCCAGGGGCTGGTGGGGCAGCACCACCTAGAGGGGGGAAGGAAGATGGGGTGCAGGGTTCAGCCACCTCCAGCGAGCCGTCTGCAGGAAGCTCGCGCAGAGGGTCCCAGGGCAGGAGAGGAGTGGGTGGAGGGCAAGAACCCCCCTCGTTGGAACAAGCACCTGCCCCACGATCCAGCCAGCACCACTTATACTTGCCAGGGAGTGGGTGTTTCCCTTGAGCAAGAAGGCTGTGCACTTAGGGAATCAGTCTCACCCTGTCCCAGGGGGACCCTCAAATCCTATCAGGATGTGTGAGACACCTGCTGCTCAAGTGGGATTCCTCACCCCACTTCAAGTGACTCAACTTCTTCTGCCCTGGGCCGATCTCCAGCAGCCACACCTCTGCGATGTGTGGTCCTGATGCCCTCACTGAGGAGCCCATGGAGCAAGGACATACACCCCGCCTGACCCCCTTGGACCACTCCCCACTCCCTACACACACACAGACACACACACACACTCCGATCACAGCAGCCCCCTCACCGCTGTCGGTGTCACCGATGCCCCACTGCTGGCATGGCCCCGTTTCCTCCGCAGCAGCTCCTTCACCGGCTCCTTCACACGCACGCCCTGGTACGGCCGGGGTGGGGCCGGGGCTTGCTCTGGAGCTGTGGCTGCAAAGAGAGCATCACTGGTACTCGTCTCCCTGTGCAGACAGCCCCCAGCCCAATGTGCCCGCTCTCCTCCAGGGTCTGCCTGCTCACCTAAGCTGTGCTTGAAGGTGCGGGACTACACGTGACTTCCTAGGACATTCCTCCCAGGGTTAGCACCGCTCCTGCCCCAAACCTTCGAGGCTCCCCTCCACCCAGAAGATTCAAGCTCGAGCACTGCAGCATGAGCTCAACCCAATTCCCCAACCTTTTTGTACACTAAACACCACGTGGAGCCTGGTGGTGGCCAGAAGCTCTGTCTAGACTCCTCCTCTCCACCTTCTATGAAGGTCTCCCCTCCTCATCTCTACCAGTGATCTCCCAGGGTCAGGAGTCCCTCTCATTTTTCTTAACCTCTTGAGATTCTTCCTGACCCAAGACTACTACTATGACCCTCCTAGCTGACCACCGGGGCCCACAGACTTTGCTTCATCCTACAACCTCCTCAACACTTCCAGACAGGTTAGAATTCATCATAGGGGGCAGCAGAGGATGGCATAAGAGCAGGGACTCTGAGTCAGATGCCACAGGCCTCAAAACTTGCCTCTGACACTTTCTAGCTGTGTGATCCTGGGTGAGTCACAGCCACATCTCTCTGTGCCTCTTAACTGGCAATTTCTTATCAAAGGAGTATCGTTAAGGAGTCCCTGACACAGTCAATGGGAAGCATAATACAGGCTTCCCAGGTGTCGCAGTGGAAAGAATCCACCTGCCAATGCAGGAGACACAAGAGACGCAGGTTCAATCCCCGGGGCCAGGAGCTGCCCTGGAGAAGGAAATGGCAACCCCCTTCAGTATTCTTGCCTGAAAAACTCCATGGACAGAGGAGCCTGGTAGGTTATATAGTCCATGGGGCTGCAAAGAGTCAGATACGACTGAGAGACTGAGCACACACACACAGACACAGAATACATGCTTAGTATAAAATCAGAGACAGAATTAGGGGCTTCCCTGGTGGCTCAAATGGTTAAGAATCTGCCTGCAATGCAGGAGACCCAGGTTCGATCCCAGGGTTGGGAAAAAGCCCTGGAGAAGGGAATGGCAACCCACTTCAGTGTTCTTGCCTGAAGAATTCTATGGTCAGAGGAGCCTCGGTAGGCTACAGCCCATGGTGTTACTAAGAGTTGGACATGACTGAGCAACTGAACACTTTCACTTTCACAGAATTCAAATACAAGCATTCAAATAAATCTGTAGTCTGCTATGTAATAATTAGTAATCCCTTTTTAGCTATAAATTTCTTATGCCCCTAGCTAGACTATAAACTTCCCAAGGTGAAAGAGTATACCTTATTTCTCCATATCTTCCCAAGTAGCATGTCCATAATAAACTTAATAAGTTATTGATTGATTAATTGGTTGGATGGTTTCTCATCCAACTCATTGTGCTGCCAACTCATTTTCCCTTCACCTTTCCTGGACATTCAGAACGGGCTGCAGTGAGTGCTTCCTGGGTTTTCTGTGGCCCCCAGGACAAATAACCAAAGGTCACCCATATGCCTGGGGCCAGAGAGTATCCAGCTTCATCTCTCAGAGAAGGTTCCCTCTGCCTTTTGTCATCAAGGCCAGGAAACTGAAGCACCATGGGCTGGAACACGGGGCTTTCCCCGACCAGGAGAGCAAGGCCAAAGCATCTATGGCTGGCAGTGACAGTCTGCCCTTCCAGATGGAAGCCTGGCGCCTTGGACCCCTGGAGGTCAGACCTGGGTCAGCCCAGAAAGGCAAGCAGCACTGGGCCTTCAGCTCACATGGCATCACTGATAAGGGCCCAGGGACCTGGGCTCTGAATCAAAAGCGCGGGAGCCCAGATATCTATTAAACCCGGATCCGCAGTGCTGCCCTAACCGAACTTTGCTCAGTAAATACACAGCTGATAACACCCCAAGCCTGACCAGCACCAGACCTCCATCCCTGCTCCAGACACAACATGGCCAGGCCTGGAAGCCCAGGCAGAGAAGCAGGGGAAAGAGGGAAGGGGTGTCCAAGAGCTGCAGGAATACATACAAGTCAGAGGACCCCAGACTCAGATACATTCACAGGGGCTTCCTAACCTGGCCAAGTAAGCTGAAGTGACTGGGGAGTGCTACAAAACACAGATGCCCAGACCCTGCTCCCGAACAGTCTGATTCTGGGCGTTTGATGCGGGCTTCCGAATCCGTATTTATAAATATCACTCAGGTGATTCTGAAGCTCTGCTGGGATTAGAATCACTGCTAATTCATCCCTGATTTCCCTTTAACATCCCAATAAGAGATTAAAATTATCTTCTTTCTAACATCCCCTGTCATAACAAGGGATCCTTACTGATATTCACTTATTCTTTCAAATATTTCTGGATGCTGGGAAGACAGCACTGAGCAAGACAGATGTGGCCACTGCCCACACGCATCTTGCAGTCTAGTGGGACAGGTGAATGATAAAGCAGTTATAACTTGTGAAATTCAGGCTGAAGCAGGAGTGTGTAGCAGAGAAAGCCAGCCTGGGACCTGCATCCTGGGACCCCTGTGCACCATCACCTTTGTTTAAGCAGCAGTGACCACAGACTTAAGAGCCTAAGATACCTGGGCTATTAGTTTCTGGTGGAAAGGTCTCAGTTGACTTACATCCCGAGCCTCAGTTTCCTCATCTGTAGAATGGGGCTAATAGTTCCTGTCTCACATGGTTCTTGTGAGGATTAACTGAAATAATACATGGGAAGCTTCCAAAGCCACGTCCAGCATGTGGTCAACGTTCAACACATGTTATTATCCTTCCTCCTCCCCACCCACATCCACCTTCCTCTCTAGAGTGCTACTGTCAGAAAGCTCTTCCTCCTACTCGACCTGCCTCATGGTGACAAGCAGCGTTTTCCCGTGCGTTACTTTCTAATGAAACTCACAATTCATGATCCATTTAAAGCTTTCTCATGGACAGAATGAGGATCATAATGGTTTGCATTTGGTAAAGTAACTTGAGAATTACATGTAAATGCTTAGAATAGAGCTTACACTGAGACAGCGTTAAATAAATGTGAGCTAATACCATCATTCAGAGAAGGCAATGGCACCCCACTCCAGTACTCTTGCCTGGAAAATCCCATGGACCGAGGAGCCTGGTGAGCTGCAGTCCATGGGGTCACTAAGAGTCGGACACGACTGAGTGACTTCACTTTCACTTTTCCCTTTCATGCATTGGAGAAGGAAATGGCAACCCACTCCAGTATTCTTGCCTAGAGAATCCCAGGGATGGGGGAGCCTGGTGGGCTGCCGCCTATGGGGTCACACAGAGTCGGACACGACTGAAGCGACTTAGCAGCAGCAGCAATACCATCACTGATATTTGTAGCAGGGTCCCCTCCCAGCAACTGAAGACAGATCCCAGGTGCCCTATAGAGTGGGAACAAACATTCCATTCCTTCAGCTATTTCTTTTTTTGGATTCCAAGAAAGAGTGAGAACATTAGAATAATTTTTTGCAAACTAAATTAACACAATAGAAGTGGGGAAAATAATAGGCAGAAAGCAGCAGGCACTGGCTGGTGATTTTTTAAAAATAGCCAAATTTTATTATTAATGTTTGAATTGCCATATGTTGATTGTGATTTCCTCCCATAGTATCAAACATCGGTGTATAAATAAAAATTAAACCTAGATTTGCAAAGAGCTTTGTGTTAAGACAGCCATAAAAAGCAGCCACTGTGAACCCATGTTCTGACTGCCTTTGTGCTTCTTCTCAGTGATTAACAACTCACTGAGGACAGGGCTCATGAATTTTAACCTCTCTCTGAAGTGCTTCAAGATGTGGTAAAATAGGAATATTGTTCGTGTTTGTCTCCTCTGAGCAGAGCTAGTTTGTTTCCGTTTGTAGTTAGTGAGGACCTCTACAACTGATTAAGAGTGATTCCCATGCTGTTTCCTTCAGCTACTTCTTAATGATGTGTTTTGAATCCCTCTAACCTTCCTTCTGTCTGCATCACTCCAGCACAAGTTCTGCCACTTCCCCTTATGAAGATGCCAGCGGTGACTGCAGGCCCCAGGTGTGGCCTGACACGGGGTGGGGGCAGGGGGGCTGCCCTCCCGCACTCTGACCTCCCATTCTCAGGGTTACTCACAGCTCCAGCAGACTGGTTCACACCCATATCACTCAACCTACACTGGTCTCTGGTTGAGTTTCTAGCTATTCTTAGGCAGACAGTGCGGCCTGAGGCCTTGTGCATTCGGGAGAAACTTGAGGGATAGAGTTATTTGGGGGTCTGATCACGGTGGTCACACTCTTCATTCAGCTGGGGCATAAGAAAGGTGCAATCTCCCACGCACACACCTCAGACAGGTGTACCGTTCAGCCCCCTCTGATCTGCTGATACATTTCTTGGGAAGGGCCAGGGGGACTCCGGATCCCACTGCCTCCCCGGAAATGGACACGGGGACCACCAGGCTGCAAAGCAGCCACCTGGGCACTTTCCGCTTCCTGGCAAGTGAGAGCTTCCTGCCTCCTGTTGGTTTTGAGTCAATGAACAAAGAGGGCTTGGGGAGCTGCTGTGAGCAGAGGTCATCACACTCTGAGGTCTGGACTTCCTCGGAACCCACAATGTCAACAGGTGTGCCCTGGGACAACACCATCTGGAGAGCAGTTTCGAGGTCCCCACCTTTTCCAGTCATGAAACTCCCACAGCTCCCAAGGACCTCCTGGCTGTCCACCCAGGAGTCCCCAAGCACTGCTAAGGAATTCTGTCACTGCTGTCAGGGGAGCAGGCAAGAGGGAGGGTGCTTCTGACAATGTCTTGGCAAAGTGCCCGTGAAATATCAGAATCCGAAGCCTCAAGACAATTCCCACAGGACCCCAATGGCCCAAGTGTATTTGCAAGGTGGAAAACCTGCAGTTGGCATCTTTCACACCAACCTTTGTGAAGCAGCAATAACCATCTATAATTCCACAGTAAACTCTGGACTCCCTACTGCCACTAGCATGAGAAATGAGCCCACAAACAGAAATTTGGAAGAGGAAAATAAGTTTGTCTGAAGTCATGATTGCTTTGCCTTGGGTCCTCTGGATCCCTCAATAAAATAACTAAAGAAAAATTTTAAGATTATCAAAATAATTTCCTCAGATAATAAGACTAAATAAAAGAAGAGCCAAGGAATGTAGAACTGGAGATGAAAATAACACACGAGCAGAGATGAAAGTCTAATTTCCCAAAGCGGAGTTGACCAGAGATTTTCACAGCCCCCAATCGAATTGCAGGTACAGGTAACACTCTCAAAACCTAAGTTTTCTCACCATTTATCCTGTGGTTTGAAGACCCTTTACGTCTCTTGAGGGTATCCACGTGTCCAGCACTGAGAAAACTCTTTCCACCTAAACATAAGCCTCTTGACTCTCATGGGGAATCTCCAGTTTTAGTCTGAGAAGTTCAGCCATATTATCTTTCCACCACTACAAGTGAGTAGGCAATGTTGTTTGGGAGAAAAACAAAACTCATTTACAGAAAAACCTATGAATTAGGCCCCACTGAGGGCTTCCCTTTTCCAAAATGAGCAACGAAAAAATCTGAAGGTATAAAAAGTCAGCAGAGGCTATTTCAGTTCCCCCTGCCACATACCCGGACATGCTCCACATCACAAAAATAAGAGTCCTGCAGCTGCTGTTCCACTGGAAAGCACAGACCATGACAGAGTCAAGCCCAAGGGTCACCTGAGAGGGCACTCTGGCTGCATGTGGGCCCTGGGCTTGCTTTGCACCAAGCTTCGGGAACATAGGATTCTACTGATTTAAATAAACATGGCCCTTGGTTCCTTGATGAGGTATAATAAACATCACCAAGGAAACATGCAAAATTGCCAGCACTTGTTTATTTAATGACCCCATGCAAACCATGTTCACACCACAGTAAGAAAGCTACAACTAAAGAGGTAGGTCCCAGTGAAGCCAACACCCAGGCATCTCCTGGGGCAGCTTTAAGAGAGCCCTCTTCAGGCAGGAGGTACCTAGGACAGCCCCCAAGATATTCTTGAAAGAATGCTCTTCTCCCAGCCATTGTCCGGTCACAGATCTCCCATGAGCCAATGGGGCCAGGCCGTGAGCTGAACCCCAGTCGGGACCGCTGTTGTAAGAGATTCAGGGTGAGCCTACATGTCCATCATCAGGGAACCAGAAAGGGGAACCCATCCCACCCATCTTGACAATCTCTCATTGACAGTGCTTCCCATTTACAACTGACTGGTTGAAACTCGAGGATGCAGCCACATGAGGCCATTTTGAACGACAAAAATTTTCTGGCCCAAAAGGACACATAACCCAGTATTGATCACTCCAAAATAACCACAGTACATATTACGCTCTTTTGCTGATGAATCTTTAGTAATATTTCAAAACATAAAAAAGGACCCACTAAGGAGAAACACAATAATTTTTTTTCTTTATTTATAGCAAAACCAAAACCAAATAATTGGACAACAGGCATTCAAGGCATTCAAAGCCTAGGGCTAACCTAGCTTCTAACTAAAAACAAAGTCATAAAGGTTGCTGACACTTTTCACTTTAATGAAAAGAAGCTTATTTGTGTTCTTGACCTAAGATAGTTGAGGACTCCCGGGAAAGCTTAACTCAATTCAGATAAAGGATTATTCATATCCTTAACTGAACACTACTGCAAGTGTTGTTGATGAAGGTCTGAGTCATATTTTTAAATTTGTTCTTTGCATTCAAGGACAATGGCTGATTTTTTTTTTTTCCTAACTAGAAGAAAGAACTTGGGCTTTGGCCAAAGATTGGACTTGACATGCTATAGAATGGTTTTCCCACCCAGTTTATACTAGACTGTAGTTTACTTTTCTCTTTTAACATCTGCTAACAAAGAGATCACATATGCATGTAAATGTAGGCTTTCTATTCACTAATGTCTGGACTGATAAAGACCCTGGAGCCAGGAAACAGCAACATGTCACTCACATACTTTAGCAATCTACATAACAGGGCCAAGGAGAAACACAGATGTACACCTTGTACATCTGTACACAAGATGCGGGACAGTGAACCCTCAATTGAATTAGGATTTGATTGAAGGCAGTTGGTCGCCAAACAGGAGTGAGTCTTCATGTGCAGACTAGGGTGTCTCCATCAGGAGATCTCAAATATGGAAGCTGAGCCCATGTTCTCTGGTCCAGTTGCAGAGGGAAAGGGAAAGGTCAGTATTCCCGCCCTCCCACCCCCAAACCTCCTGTGTCTCCATTCTAAGAGGCATATTCCCAAGAGCCCCCACAGAGCTCATTGAGCAACCATAGGCAGGTCATTGAAAATGCATAAAGAGGTCCACAGTCACTTAAGATGACTTACACTTGGGATGACTATAGAGTCCCAGATCCAAGGGGTCTAGAGGCCAAGTAATCCGTATTTGAAGGAAGCTAAATTCAGCACTGAATGGACACCCACAGTGATTAGACTCCTCCCAAATTCCCAGGTGGTACTAGTGGTAAAGAATCTGCCTGCCAACGCAGGAGACTTAAGAGACACAGGTTCAATCCCTGGGTCTAGAAGATCCGCTGGGGGGAGCATGGCAACCCACTTCAGTACTCCTGCCTGGAGAATCCCATAGACAGAGAAGCCTGGCGGGCTACAATCCATAGGGTTGCAAAGAGTAAAACATGACCGAAGCGACGTAGCACACCCACACCTGAATTATGTTAAACTTAAGTAGAGAGCCCTACTACCCAGAGCCCCCTCTCATTCACCAAGCTCCTGTCTGAACATTCTACTCAGCAGACTCAGAACTCCCTGAATTGTCCCAAAAGTTGTGGATGAGCCACCCATGACCTTGGGTGGAGTCAGCCACATGACCTCTAGTGTCAGAACCTTCTGACTCTTTTCTCAGAGGCTCTACTGCTGAGGTGTCCCTCCCCGAGAGTGCTCAGCATCTCTCACCCAGCCGTCCACCCTCCTCCAATCTTCCTGCAGATCAAGTAGAGCATGGAAGGCTCTTGGATTCTGCTCTTGACTCCCAGAGACAGTGTCAGTGTGAGGCCTTTGTTTTTGGAGACTCAGGTATGTTGAGTGCAGGGCTCCCAAAGGTCTGTGTGTTTCCTGCTCATGATCTTAACTCCCAGGAGCTCAGAAATCACCACTCTCACCTTTGCATGATGTCCCGTGGCTCACAGAGAATTTTGACACAAATGCTTTCACCACAACTTCTGAAATAGACAGGGAAGTCTTCCTCTCACCCTCCTTTTCACGGATGAGGAAAGTGATGCTCAAGAGATGTTCAGTGACTTGCCCATGGACTGCACTTGTAAACAGCAGTGTCATCAACTAAACCCAGGACCTCTAATTCCAAGTGCAGTCCACTTCTGCCTCACATTCTGCCTCCTCCCAGACCAGGGAAAATCTCATTTATTCCTCTGGGCGACACTGGAGCTTGGTGTCAAATGGTCCCCTGCTCAGTTCTAACCTTCCTCCCTCCGGGCTGGGAATCTGGGCCTGCACCACTCCCTCGACTGCCAGTTCCCGCAAGAAACGACATCTCCCAGCTGAGGAGGGAGAGAGAAGTCCATGAGAAGCTTACCGGCAGCCTGCTCACATGAGGAGTGGCGAGAACTGAGACCCACACAATTCCCCGCAAAGTTTTATTTTTGGTATTTTCGACTGAAATGACAGCGGATAGGTTCACCTGAGAAACCAGCTGCATCTGCCCGCCTTTTACAGAAACTGGGGTCACCAGAGCAGAAAGGGCTCCCGTCTCACATACCGTGTCTCAGGGTGCCAAGGAGACCCCTGGAAGAGGGCTCTTTAAACAGGGCAGAGCAAACCACGTCCCTGCCATCATGGAGCTTACCATCTAGGCCGGCAGAGTATGTAGACTTCATCAGATCATAGCACAAGCAAACCTAGAATTACAAACTGGGACAGAGCTGCATCTGCCTCACAGTTGAAGTGTTCTGGGCTTGTTTGGCTCGTTTTCACCTCAACTTGGTTCGGTCAGGCTTGAATGAGCAGCAAGTTGGGGGCCCCTGTCTCCAGGGGCTGTATGAAGAGGAGCGTGTTCGAGCACAACTGTTCTGTCTCCAGTACGGTTCTGGGGTTGGGCTCAGCCCACACCATACATGGAAGCCTGACTCCAGATAGAATAAAGTAGCCCCAGGCAATCAGGATCCTTCCTCAGCCTAGGGACCCTGGACGAACCCCAAAGATGTTTCACTTATCCTGTCCTGGCAGATTAGTCCCCTGGGGGAAGACCCAGACCTAGAAACTCAGATTCCAAGATGGAAACCAGCTGGCTTCAGGAGTTCCAGACAGTCTCAGATCTAACTTTCTGACAGTCCTATCTGCAGGAAGCCTTTTGAGTCTTCACCACAACTCTCAGTGAAGTTAGAGACCACCTCTTTCTAACGGTGGACTCATATCATTTAGGAAGGGAAGAAACACCTAATGCAACCCTAAAATCTTTGGCACTGAAAAGCGGTGCGGTATTATTTGGAACTCAAGCAGATCTAGTGTAGAATGTCTACTATACAGCTTATCACTGTGTGACCCTTGACAAATAATGTAAACTGTGTGCATCTCATTTCTCCATTTGTGGCATGAAAATAATGATCTCCATCTCATGGGAATATCATGAGGATTGCATGAAATTAACCAAACACCTACTATGTAATAGGTTTTTAAGAAATGGCTGTTTCTCCTTTGTTCTCAGCCAAAACTCTGTGGCCCTTCATCATCAAAAGAGTAGCCTTGGTACAGTGACCCTGACATGCCCTCATCCAGCTGCATCCTAATACTGAATGTCTCCATCCTCAATATACCCAGGGCCTTCTCAACCTGCCTTCATTGTATTCCTGGGAGTCATCCCTCAGATTCTTGGACCTGATGTCCCCAGCAGCAGGATGGCCCTGTTCAGGAGACAGGGAGGGCAGTGATGCTGCAGAGAAATTGATCCAAGATCTCACATGCAAATAGAGCATGCTTAAATAGAGAAGAGACAAGAAAATCCTGGCACTGACCTCTTGTAAAGATATCAGGAGCTGAGCAGAAGATCTTTTTTAATTCCAAAGCTATCAGAGGATTAAATTTGTGGCATATTTTAGTTTTTAAGGACTACTCCAGGAAGGAGCACCTTGGAGATTTTTGAGCGGCAGACAGAGTAACATGTATGTATCTCTGAAAGGACAGGGATGCAGCCATGACTGAGGCCATTGTCACAGATACATCTTTAAAGGGCTAGAAGCCTAGGAGCACATTTCACATGTGGGATGGAAACATGGAAGTATATGACGGAGGGCTCTTTAGTGAACAGAGAGGGGAGCTTTATCACCTATTCGAACAAGACAAACTTCTGGCTGACATATTGAGTACTGCCTCAGCTTTATCTAGAGCAATAGGGATCAAAACAGGGGAAGGGACCTACACTGAGAGCATTAGACCACACCCAGGGGTGATCCAACCCAGGCTTCTCACCCAAATTCTATAGCAAGGCAGGCCCAGAGTTGTGGAGATGGAGCAGAGGAGACAGATACATCTTCCCTCTTTAGTCTGAGACCCAAAGCCTGAAACTAGAATTGCCAGTATAATCTAGAACAGGAAAGACCTATAGTTAGAAGCTGGAGGAGGTGACATTCAGTTGTTTGTTCCTTGATTTAAGCAATATCTAGTTTGGGATTTCTAAGACCAAAGGGATTCCTATAAAAAAAAAAAAATTTTTCCTGAGACCTTCAGGTGGGGACAATTTCCTTGGAGGAAGGACTCTTTAGACCCAGCATCAGCTATATATTTGGATCAGACCCAAGTGTCCAAGACATAAGGCTCATTGTGGCCCCGGATACAGCCTACATGAGTGAAGGTAGCCCTAATAATTGACACATGATGTGACTGTAACTGCCAGTCAAAATGAGCTTTTGTTTTAAGTCTCTGGTTTACTAACTGGCAAATTTATGATGTGGGGGAAATCCCTTGTGAAGGATACTGAAAAAGTTAGAACAACAAGCTTGGGAAAGACATCACTTGGTCCAACTTTGAGGAATGTACCTCTTCCTTATTCACAAGGTAGCTACAGAGACTGAAAACATGACTTTTCATGGCTTCAAAGCTTCCTGGAGACCAATACAACAAGTTCTACAGTGACTCACTTTTCTCTAGGAGTGAGGTCCTTACCCTGGACGTATTTAAACCAAGGACCTGTCACCAGCTATCAGGGTTCTTGCTAAGAGTAGAGGACTGGTCCAGGGCAGAATTGTCAGGCTGTGATCTAAAACTCTGGAATAGAGTAAAGGTGCCTATAAAGTGAATTTTTTGCCGAGAAAGGGAAGAAAGTAGCGGGGGGGAGGATCTGGGGGTGAAGGAGCAATCAGAGCTCCAAGATCCTCCTCAAACTGCTCCATGTTAATTTTTGTATCAGAGTTCTTCAATGATTTTGGTTGGAATAAAGGAGTTGGTGACAAAAATGTTTTAGACACCAGCATACAGAGCCTTGGGTTTCCTTCCCAATGCTAGTATTTCATGTTCTAAGATGCCTCTTCTGTCCCCAGAATCTAAGCAAGAAGTCTAATCACCATTTATTCTGGAGGAGGCACATCGGAAGCCATCTACATGCTCCACGACACCTTCCCTGATTCCATTCTCCTCTCCCTCCTGCTGAAGATAACTTATTTCATTGGTTGATTCCTCTAGCTGGAAATAATCCCATTATTGGATGGACTCAGGCTTGCATGGGATGATCAATGGATGGTTGATTTTCCTTAAATCCCCTTCTTTCTAGAGTTGGTATTGCTTTCATCCAGCATTAAAACTTGCTTCTATCTTCAACTCTCTTGCCTCCCTTTTCCTTCACTTCACTATCTTCCCAGCGTTTCTCAGTCCTGGAAGTCATATCAATCCTTGTACTCCTCTTCCAATTAAATGTATGATTCTTGCTAGAGAATCAAAAAGGAATTCAGCTTTTCTTAAGCATGATCAGATCCTTTCTGGTCCCAACACCTGGTCTGAGTATGATTCTGGTATGTAATTCTTTGGCTACCTGCTCTTCCCAGAAAGTGATACTAATGAAACCATTACTAAGAAAAGGAGGCAGCACATTGCTGTTTCAGTTTTCGGTATCATTTGTGCTATTTCTTGCAGACTTCAAGCTAGATTATGACACCTCAATTCCAATCTTGTGAATTTAAAAAACAAACACAAGTTTGCCAGTCAGTACAAGCCTGCCACCATTCCCCCTTATGAGGCTGGTAGGAAATTGCAAGCCCAAGTTCCAAATTTGGTCACAGAATGGCCAGCTTCACCATCAGCCTTGACTACTAACCCCATCATGAGTTACAAGATAGGAAATATGCATCCTGCTAATTCACACAAAAAAGGCAGAACTCAGACGTCATACAGACTGTAATCTAGGCTTAGCTGCATAAATTTTGTCCTCAGAGGTAACGTGAGAGAGAACAGGAAAATAATGACAGTTAACTAACAGCTACTGAGTGTTAACTTAATGCCAGGCTCAGTAGTAAACACTTACCACAACCCTATGAAGAACTGCATTCCCATCGTGCGTATAAGGAAATGGCAGCAGAGCAAGGTAGAGGGACTCGCCAGCATCATACAACCAGCGAGGCAGAAATCCAGGATTCAAACTCATATCTGCCTGCCCCAGGGGCTAAGCTTTAAAACCATTAAGAGGAAAGAAAGAACAGAGCTGTCACTCTCTAAATCAAAATAATCCCCTAAACCTGGCTTTCCATGCCTTATTTATACACACACACACACACACACACACACACACACACACGTGAAGGGACACCCTGAGTTTTTCAAAGTCCAGTTGGTTCAGAATGAAAGAAGCGCTGAGAAGACAAAAGCCTGGGCTCCTAGCACAAGCTTCCACACAGAGCTGCCCAGAAGACACATTGGCTCTGTTATTCTGGGGAGATTCTAGGTCCTTCCCTCCCCTTTGAATCTGCTATTGCAGTTAAAATATCTGCAAAGAGCCCAGTAAAGGAGTATAGCAGGAAAGCAAAGACTTCATTTCCTTCAAGCTGAAACACATGCACCAAAAATGAGTTTTCAAAGTGTGAACAGACATTTGCCAGCTGGTGTGCTCCACGTGCGTCATGGTCCTTTACCTAACGTGAAAGGCCTGTGCTTCTACCGAGAGCAGGCTCCTAAGCCCCATGAGTGAGACAAGAACCTTTGGTAGAGAGACAGGACAGGTGAGCAAGACAGCACTCAGGGTAAGTTACTAACTCACCTTTAAGCTTTGTTTTCTCATCTATGAAGTAGAGCTTAAAACAGAACCCACCTCATGAAGTTTTCACGAGGATTAAACGAGATAATACATTCAAGTGTGGCAAAGACTGGTGGTTGCCACACCCAGCACCTGCCCTTTCCTTCCTTGCTATCTACCCCTATGTTTTGGAGGATTGACAACGTGCCCAGCTAAACAAGGACCCTATTCTCCCTCAAAGATAGGAGTGGCCATTAGATGTCAGCAGAAGTTGTGTGTTGGTGGGGAGAGGCCATGATAGAGAAGCATGATCTTTTTGCCTTTCCCTATTCTTCTTCTTCATGGTCTGAAACACGGATGTGATGGCTGGAGCTACAGTGCAACTAGAAAGCAAATTTGAGGACAAAGGCCACATGCCAAGGCCAGCAGACTAAAAAGACAGAAGTAGCCTGAGACTGTTGGCACTTACAGCTTCCATACAACCCTGCAGACTACTATGCACCACTTCCATGTGAGAGGAAGTATACCACTTTCCTATTTATTCAAATCCATGCATTTTCTGGCCTCTTCAATAACAGTCAAATGCAATCCAAACTGATCAAACAGGACATCTGACAGACAGCATGGCACCAGGTAAGCACTCAGCACCCCATAGCTGATGTTTACTCCGTGAAAGGATTGAACCTGCTATGCTCATAGCAATGCAATGTCCAAAAGTATATCAGAAGCCGTCAATTTCAGCCTCCAAGTCAGTAGTTTCTCAGCTTGACTGCACATTAGAATCACCTGAGATGCATTTGAAAATACGTATTTTTTCTTTTGAAAATAAGTATTTATTTTTAATAAGTACTCATGAAGACTCAGAAACTCGACTTGGAAAAGGATTTTAGTCAAGTTCAGTCCCCTTGCCTTCAGCCAAGAAAAGAGAAGTTCCATTTTATAGCTGGCCAACTTGCAGCCCAGGGTGTTTAGGTGGCATTCTCTAAGGCCCCACACCTAATTACCCAGAGACTGGAAAGTGGAATCCAAGTCTCCTTCCTGCAAGAAGAATTTTTGCCATAGCCTCATACAACTAGCGAGGGCCAGGGAGACCCGGCATGCTGCAGCCCATGGGGTCGCAAAGAGTCAGACATGACTGAACAACAGCAACAACATATAACCAAGACAAGAGGGTTTCAGAGGAGGTCTCTCCATCCCAGGCCCACTCTTATCAAGGAGTTTTTCTACAAAAATGAGAAAACCACAATGTTGTTAAGCATTTCATAAAGCTGAAAATTATGTTAATGATCCCACTTAGCAACATTAGTTGGCTAATGATCAATTAGCCAACTTTGGTTGTTTGGCTCAAAGTGAGAAATCGGTGGACAGCTTCATTTAGTGGGAAATAAGCTACTTTAGAAATAAACTAGAAGGTGAAAAACAACCTAATATCTTTACTTTGTAATGAGAATGTTTAAACACAAAAATTTATAGGACTTCTAAGTGAATTAAATGCCCAGGTATTTAGCTAATAAGTGTGGACAGCCTTGATTCTTTTTTGTGTCTCACAACAGACCAGATATGCAGCTTTGAATCAGAAGAGAGCTTTCAAAACCTCTGACTCAAGAACTTTGGAGCTGTTAGAGGGGGACAAGGTTGGCCTTCTTATCTAGTTAATATAGGGAGAAGAAGTAAAGTGTCCACCTTGAAGACATCAGTTCTTCCACTGATTAATCTGTATGTTTAGCTGATGTGTGTCACTTACTTCACCTCTTCCTGTGCAGTGAATTCTTGACCATCTTTTGGATCCTAATTGTCTTTATCAACAAGAACCACCGAATCAATAGATAAACTTGGTAAGAAGCAAGGGTGTTTATTAGGCATATTACTAAATGTTTTAACAGAATAGAAATATTAGAAGCAGTCCACAGACTTAAATTACTCCTAGTCATAAGTTCATCTGAATTTACGCAGGAGAGTTCCAAATACTATATGTATATAACAAGTTTTTCTTCTCTTTAACTGTACTTTTAACTGCTCTCAAAAAGTTGGCTATTTAGAGGAACCTTGGAGTAAAGTATAAAATTCTATATTACGAAGAATTTTGAGATCTGAATTTATCTATTTGGTGAATGTCTGTTCAAGTTATCTGAAAGTAAGTATTCATGCCATAATAATTTCATAAGAAGTATACCCTGTTCTTAAGATGCCTCCTTGAGTGCTACAATGAAGGAACATCAAAGCCAAATCTATAGGACATCAAGTCAAGCAGCCAGTTCAAAGAAAAGCAGTCAAGCCATTCTTTTGTTATAATGCAGATCTTTCTCTAACACGAATAACAATTTTAAAAAGTCATTCAATTCATTCATTTTCTAACAAGTAGGGTTGAATCTACTATACACAGTTCCATCGCCTTTAAGAAGTCAACCAAGTCAAACTTTTCAGCATTGTGTAAATTATATCATCAGTTGACCGTTAGCTTTATCTCCCATGAGTGTTGTCATTGTACAAGCCCCCAGTAACTCAGAGAAATGAACACCTAAAGTCCTACCCAAATCATTTTAAACCCAAAGGTCAGAAAACCTTATTTTAAAGGGCCAGATAGTTATGTTTTTTGTAGGCTATGTGGTCTCTGGGGCACCTACTCGACTGTTTCATTGTATCAAGAACAGAAGCAACCCTAGACAATATGTAAATGAATAGACATGGCCATACCCCAATCAGTTTTTATTTACAAAAACAGGTTGTGGGACTGATTTGCCACTGAGGCCACAGTTGCAGACCCCTGTCTGATTTAGACCCTTGGAAAACTGTATGTAGGTCCTATCAATCAAAAATCTTTTGATATGCCTTTTAACTATTCTAATCAAAGTATGGAAAATGACTGGAAAAGATTTGGCATAACCCTAAATTACTCAAGACGGGAGGTGTCCCAGGAGGGATGGTGCTCTCATACCACTGTCATTAATACTCAGGAGACTTGATGACACTTTCCCTATTCTCTACTTTTGTTCTGACAAAAACCTTGTAAGGCAGGCATTAGAACCCCATTTTCCAGATTTGTAAGAATGCGAAAAGGTTAAATCATTAAGCTGCAGAGACAACTTTCAAACCCAGACCTGTCTCACCCCATCGTGCCTGCTGTTTCTACAGCACTGTTACTAGCTGGCCTTAAGAAGGGCTTCTTGCTGGGTAGACGTCAGTTCTTCACATCCACGCGGGACCTGCTGGACCCAGTGCAGAACATGAGGGGAGGAGGCGGCAAGTGGATCTGCAGGGAGCATGACTTCTTTGTTCAACTGACCAGTCAAGCAAATCGCAGATTCATGGCTGTGGCTTGAAGATTTCTGCCTCTGTGTGCCCACAGTTAGCAGCTGATCTGAACCAAAGCCCAACTTCACATTTAGGCTACAACCAGGGGTCACGGGCCAAGTAGGGAGGAGACAACATCTACAAAGTGAATGTTTTCTTAACCCTTTCCAGAACCCCATAATACAGTCATTTCAGCTCATGCCTCGAGGGTGTTTTCTGAAAAAAGAAAGTGCCTTTTCAGCACTCTTGGTGTCTGATTTCAAATTCTGACCTTCTATCAGGTGATTCTAAGTGGGCTGACAATGCTGCCCTGTTTTTACTGGTTTTCCCACAGGGTTTAGTCACCCAAGTACCCTCAGTGCCCTAGACAAGGGCCTCACTTGGGGTAAGGGGGTGGGTCCAGTGCCCAGGGCCTTTCCCAGTTTCCTTTAAAGTGCCAAAGAGCAATTAATAAGAATTTTGATTATGTACAGATGAACATGTAGAATCATTCACCACAGGTATTCCAAGGACGAACTTACAACGTGGTCTCCCTGGGGATGGAGTTTTGCTGCACCTGACTGACCTCCAGGGAGTGAGCAGGAAACACGCCTCTAGCATCCCCTTTAAAAAGAAACTGTTAATCTCTTAGGAGAAGTTAAAGAAGGAAAAATGCAGGGTGTAACCAAGAACGGGAAATATGGCAGCTCATGTACACAAGGAAGCAACCCATATCTCAGGCACTGAAGCAGAACCACAGCAGACAACATCATCTCAACGGCGTCTCAGCTTACTAAGGGTAGCTCTGTGGAACCGGTGGGTATCATTTTTACCCTCTTTTACATATGAGAAACCTGAGGGTTAAAAAGAAGAAAGTGACTTGCTCTGAGCAGGTAAGAACCAAGGCAGAAGTCCCTGCAGGGGCTCACATAAAACCCACAGACTGAGCTCTAAGGGTCAGGGTCAGGGCATATGGAGACTCAGGAGCTCCCAGGAGGGACATCATTGCCCACCTGCCACCATTAATGCATTTCCACAGGGCCGTCTGCCTTTGCCCCCGAAGGGGAGCGTCTTGCTCCATCCTTCTTCTGGGAACAATAGCCACCATCCATACTAGAATATCCCTAGGTATCTTGGAAGGTTTCTATAATTCTTAAACCCAAATTAGAATTCACTTCTTTTCATTGAAGAAAAAAAAAAAAAACTGCATCTTGCCAACATCAAACAATGATGAGACTTCACAATCTCAGAAACTTTGAAATCGTTCCTTCACATTACACATTAACAAGCTCAACTCTTGGAGAATTTACACAAGAAATAAAGGAAACAATGAGCTGCTGATAAAGTGACTGTAAGCTATGTCTAAATGAAGGTATGTTTTCAGAACTTCAAGGGCTCCAATAGACTATCTTGTGTAAAAAAATAAAGCTCCCTAATTTATCTTTTTATGTAAACCTAGGTTCTTTTGTATTAAGTTCGCTTGAGGTAGAGTGTACCTGAATTCATTAAAAGGCATGTTAAAGACCTAAGCATCTTTAAAAAGACAGAGCAAATTTTTGGTACCTCTTTCTTGAGAGCCCCAGGAAGGTTCAGCTCTCATGAGGCTATTGAGCTGACTTTGTTTTTCTGAGAAAGGAATGCTGCCGAAAAACTCTGTGTGACTTCAATTATTAATAACAGGAGTGTCTGTTCAGTCCCACATGTGGAAAATAAAGTTCACAGATGTTCCATCCAACTCCAGGGATAAACACTAGGGTTCCAGGTAAACCCACGCCCCCTTGTGCAGGAACCCAGGAGCCTTGCCACAGGAGGCGAAGAATGACGGGAGGCAAGATAGGAGAGCAGCTGAGGACAGGCTTGACAAGCCAAGTTTCCACATCCTCCCCATGCAGTCAGTGACACATTGTGACTTTGGCAGAAAGCTCAGTAACCCAGAGAGGAACGGGCCCACGGAACTGAACCACAGGCTGAAGAGTAGCTGTTTATAAAAGTAAAGCCACTCAGGTAAAGCACTCCACTGCCTTCCCCTCCAAATTCTGTTCGGTGAATCATCAGCTGCCCTTTGTTCACCACAGTGATTCGTGTGGGAGAGAGGATGAGCTGTCCCACCTTGGAACACTCGTTCGTTCCCCTCCAACCTGGAAAATCAGCATCACTTCTGACAGGTCGGTTTCTCCACTGGGCTCCATCTCGCCCACCTCGTCCTTCTGCCGCCCTGGCTGGGGACGGGGACCCACTGCCTGTCACCCCAGCACCTCCCGGCTCAGGCTGCCTGCTGGAGCCCGGGCCCTCCCTCGCCGACACGGCTCCGGCAGCCACGGGCCAAACCACTTACGTTTCTGCCAGAGCATGGCCTGCGACAGGATGTTGCCTTTTCTCTTTGAAGCAGACAGTTTGGCTTCTTTAATGTGAGACCCGGGTGTGCTTGCCTCCAGTGGAGCCACCGCCTGCTCGGAGGCTGCTTCCTCAGCTTTTAAAGGCTGAGTTCCCGCTGCGGGGGCACCGCGTCATCACATCCTCCCACCCAGGCGCCGATGCACCTCTTCGCCGGTGGGGCGCCCTCACCCGCCCGCACGCCCTCGCGGGCCCACCAGCGGCCACCCCGTCACGCTCGCTCGCGGCCCGCCGGCCGCATCTGCACGACGGCCCGGCCCGGGAGGCCGTGGGCACCGGGACGAGGCCCGCAGAGTGGGCCAGGGTGCGCGGAGCATGGGCAAGTGTGCGTGAGTATGCACTCCGTGAGCAGGTGTGTCCAGCCATGTCCCCCTCCGCGCCCGCGAGGGGCCCTGAGACCCCCTGGAAAGCTCCGGGTTTTCTGTGGCGCCCATTCAGGCCTCTCCACCACACCCGGGTGTCAGCAGCACTCCGTCCGCCCTGGGCCCTGCTCGACGGGAAATGCGATTCCCGGGGGACACGGGTTCTCAACACAGGAGGAAACACCTGTAGACGCTTCAAGCCTCACTAAACAACCTCCTCATTCTTTTAATAATGCTTTTCTGTGTATTCCATTTTGAACCACGTTAGCCCCTTCCCTTGCCCACCCCACCAACCACCACCAAAGTGGCCAGGCCTAATCACACTGAAATCGGGGGAACACCAGCCCTACTGGCCCATGCGAGCCCATGGAGAAAGAGGCCAGCTCACTCAAGGCAGAAGGAAGACCGGAGCCGGGCTCTTTGTCTGGAGCTGGTTACTCTAAGAGAGCTTGCTGAGGAGATGTGAAGGGAGTCTCCCTCCCAGCCTGCCCCACCTGTTAGCAAGAAGCCTCAGGACGGAAAAGCAGTGGGGTACACCCTCGGATAGTGATTGGTGTGCCAGGCCGCAGACGCCTTCCCAGTTCATTGTTTTCTGCCCTTAGGCTCCTGAGTCCACATGCTCAGGCCCTGATGACCCCATCTCTTTGGGTTCAAGACCCCCTGAGTAGAGCCCCCTAGGGCAGGTCTAGGGTCTTGTTGCTCTTCCTTCCACACTGGCTCAAAACCCACTCACTCAACCTAGATTGGATCATGCCATTCTCCAGCTTAAAAAGCCTTCTTCACCTGCTGCCTTCAACCACAAAGCGAGGGGCATAGAAGGCCCCCCGGCGATCTAATCCTTATTGGCCTCCCCAGGCTCCTGGCTCGCTGCACCCGCCCCCACCACTGGCCCCCAGCGGTCTTCTAACCACCTCTGCCCCCACGCAGCTCCCTGTCTTTGACACTACCATCCTCTCTCCCTCAGTTCCTCTTCTCCAGTTCTTCACCTGAACATCACCTCCTTTTTCAGGATCCAGCTCAAACAGTACCTTTTCTGGTGAAAAATGTTCTGACTCATCAAACCTCCTGGTACCGAAAATATGTGTCCCTCTTTTCTCAGGCCCTGGAGCACGTTCTCTGTCACAGGGCAGTAAGTTGTTGTGTGACTCCACGAGGTTTTTATCTTTGTCTTCCTGATGCCAACAAAGAACCTGGAGCACATCTATCTCTCAGTAAAATTTCAATCAAATGAAATTATGAATGTAATGAATTAGTCTCTAATGGATTATTAATTTGAGGGCAAGACTTGAGAAGAAATGTTATCCCCATAAGTTACTCACTCAAAAAACAGCAAAGTCTAGCTCCTGACTGAATTATGAACCCTCAACACAAAGCCTCTGGACTTTAGGACATGGAAGTCCACAGTCGTGGCCTGGCAGACAGCAGTGCCACGAGGCCTCAGGCTACCTGAGGAGTGTCCACAGAAACAGGGACATGACCATCAGGCCTGGCTCCGTCAGAAGAGACATGGGTTCCCTTCAAGGCTCTGGAGCTCACTGACTGCTTCCCCTTGATCAAGTCAAGTAATCCTTCTTTATAAAATGAAGAAGCAGTTCTCTGGATGTCTCAGGAGAAATGTGACATCACTTGACCTCTCTCATACTGCTCTATAGTTTGGGCATCTGTCTCATTCTCTCCAAGTTCCATGAAGTTAAGAACATTTATTTACTCATCTTTGTCTCTCCTCATAGGCCTAGCATAATGACTTCCATGAAGTAATAATAACTACTTATGCACCAAGCTCCATGTGAAGCCTTAGTTACATCATCTTGTCACCACAACTCTTTGAGAAAACTTCTACCCAAGTTGTTCAGAACAAACAAATGCTTAGGAAATTTAACTTGCCCAGTATCACAGGGCTACTGGGGCTTTCCAGGTGGTTCTAGTGGTAAAGAATCCTCCTGCCAATGCAGGAGAGACAAGAGATGTGGACTCGATCCCTGGGTGGGGAAGATCCCCTGCAGTAGGAAATGGCAGACTTCTCTAATATTCTTACCCGGGAAATCCCATGGACAGAGGCGCCTGGCAGGCTATAGTCCATGGGACCTCAAAGAGTGGGGCACGACTGAGCAACTGAGCACAAATAGGGCTATTAGGTAATAAGCTAAGTGTAAGATACAAGTTCTGTCTAGAACTGGAGCTTTAAATAGTTACACTTCATTTGTTAAGTTGAAATCAGTGAAAGCTGAATATGAATTATGCTTATTAGTGGAAATATATGATTACTAATATTAAAACCTGGAGCAGATCAATAGAAGTTTATACCCCTTGGGATAAATCCTTGTCCTCTGGCAAGAAGGGAGGGAGAAAACAAACACAGAGATGCTCTAAGAAATCAAATCTCATACAGTGGTAGAAGGGAAAAATGTTAGTAGGCAAATCCACTGTCATGTTCAGCTTTAAATGTCTGTCTAGTCAAAGCTATGGTTTTTCCAGTGGTCATGTATGGATGTGAGAGTTGGACTATAAAGAAAGCTGAGCACCAAAGAATTGATACTTTTGAACTGTGGTGCTGGAGAAGACTCTTGAGAGTCCCTTGGACAACAAGGAGATCCAACCAGTCCATCCTAAAGGAAATCAGTCCTGAATATTCATTGGAAGGACTGATGCTGAGGCTGAAGCTCCAATACTTTGGTCACCTGATGCTAAGAGCTCACTCATTGGAAAAGACCCTGATGCTGGGAAAGATTGAAGGTGGGAGGAGAAGGGGACGACAGAGTATGAGATGATTGGATCGCCTCACTGACTTGATGGACATGAGTTTGAATAAGTACCAGGAGTTAGTGATGAACAGGGAAGCCTGGCATGTTGCAGTCTATCGGATCACAAAGATTCAGACACCACTGAGCGACTGAACTGAACTGATGGCTGACAGACTCAAAGCTCAGAAGCAGAATCCTGTTCAGTGCTTCCAGCAAAGAAATTAGATGTATCAAAGTTGATATCAATGACCATGTTAAGGCAGGTATTTGGAAATCAAGACTTGATCAAAATGGCAAATATTTTCTGGGAAGACATATTCTATAAGTCAGAGTTAAAGTCAAACTACATGGCATAGTTTGGAAAAGGGCAAAGTGTCCATGTTTATGTAATACTTCAAGAAGTGGAAGAAAAAAAAATCTGTTAATGCCATCCAGATGTCTCTAAATATATGGGCTCACATTTTTTAACAAACTGATATGCCAAAATTAAAGCTCCTAAAATAATTCAGTAAAGAACCTCTTAGCTTTGCAAAAATGATCCACCACAGACTGCATTTTTTCATTTAACAAGTATTTACTAAGTGCTCATTATGCACCATCATCTATACTAGATTATTTTTCCATTTTCATCTGGACTTTGATCATCCTCTTCATCCATGGCACTTTATCATCATTGGTCCATGAAAGTTCCCTCTCTTATTTATTAATTCATTGTGTTATATCCATCCATTCATCCATTCACTTTCCTATCACTTTCCTATCTTCCATGCCTATTCTTTTTTCTGACTTCCTTTACCTCCATCAGACACCCACCATTCCAATCAAAGCAACTGTTTTCATCTGGTCAACATCTATCCTTTTTTCTGTAGACATTTGTACCTGTTCTTACAAAATGTGTATTCTTTTGTGCATGTGGATTTTTAATTCATGTAAGTGGTGCTATAATACAGAGCTCAACTGTTTCTTCCTTTTCAACTCAGAACTATGTGGTAAGATCCATCCACATTGCTATGTATACATTCCATCTGTCATTCCTAATGACTTGAAAGTATTCGGTGGAATGCAGCACTGCATCATACTTAACCAGATTGTCTCCAACCTCTCCCTCCACAAACAAAGCATCAATAAACATTCTGATATGCATCCTTTTACAAAGCCATGTGAACATTTCCTTGGAATTATATGCCCAGAGGTACGATTACTAGGTCAAAGGATATGCATATATTTAAGTTAACCAAATACAACCTGGAAACCCACCAGCAGTTTGTGAGGCTTTATAGGTTTCTATTTCACCACCAAACTTGGTATCATCCAGCTTTTTAATTTTTGCCACACTAACAGATGTAGTGCTATTTCATCGTGGTTTTATTTTACATTAGTAATGCTGATAAATTTGGGTGTCTCTTCATATGTTTCTTAACCTCTTAGATTTCCTCTTCTCTAAAATGCCCTTCATTTCTTTGCCAGTTAATCTATTGGGGTTGCTGTGTTTTTCATGCTGATTGCCAGAAGTTCTTTATATATTTTATATGTACAATTCTAGGTATTATCAGTTTTACTCAATAGAAATTTTCTTCTCCTAACCTGCCATTTAACTTTATTCTCAACGTCTTTTCTTTAAATAGAAATACTTCAGTAATGGGCTTGACTTTGAATTCTATTTTATTTTATGGATCTCATTGTGTGTTCTTGTATTTACACTTTATAGTTTTCACTTTTATTACAGTACATCTTAAAATTATAGAATAAGTTTATTAAGCCCCTCAAAAAAAATCCAGCTGGAATGTTGGTTGGTTTTCACTTAATTTATTGATATTGTTATAAGAATAATTTGGCCCTGATAAGCATGGGGTAGCTTTCTGTTAGTATCAACTGAGATCATATTCTACATTCTTTATTATTAGAGTTTTAAATTTTTATCCACAGAAATCTAGTGAATTCTTAGATAAGTAAAGTCTTTAAATTACAGTTTCTCTTGCCATTTTGAATAGTATCTTACTTTTTATTATAGTTTCTAGTTGCTTATTTTTAATATAGAAAAATTCTAATAATATTTGTGATATTTTATTTTTGGCAAACTTGCTGAACTCACTTAGCTTTAATAGTTTGTCTGTTGATTATTATGGTTATGCTAGGGCGATGATTATCTCTTCTGAAAATAATGACAGTTTTATCTTTTCCTTTCTAATCCTTACAGCTCTTGCTTCTTTCCTTTCCTTATAATGTTGGACAATCTGTGATAAATAGCAATGGTGATAGTTGTTATTCTTATCTTGTCCTTCTCTTGGATATATGTTGAACATAATTTCCTAAAATTAAAAAAAAAACATTATGAAAAATCTAAGATTAAAAAGGGTTTATTAACAGTGAAACCATACAAGTAAAGAAAAATGGGAAACTTCCCCAGGGGCCTAGTGGTTGAGACTCCACGCTTCCATTGCAGGGGACACAGGTTCAATCTCTGGTTGGGGCCAAAAAAATAAAAAGAATAAAAACTAAACTTGGACACTATAATGCAGTTTTTAAAAAATTAATACAAAGAGGAAAGTCTAAAACTTATTGAGAAGTTCATAGTAACAGCTGAGAAACAAGAATCATATTGATTAATATAATTCTCAACAGCAAAACTAGATGATGCAAATAGACAATGAAAAAATATTTTTAAAGTATGGAAGAAAAGATCATGTAACTTATAACTTTAAATCCAACTAAACTGTTATTCAAGTGTTGTAGCATAACAAAAGTATCCTCAAGCATACAAGGCCTCACATTAAAATTGCTCTTGGAGAAAGCAATCAGATAAAAGGGGCAACCCATGAGGATACTGCAAAAAATATGGGAGCAAAAGGTGGTCAAACACCTGGATAAAGTTTATTATAGAAATTTTCTTAAGGCTGGAATAAAAAAGAGAAAATACTTCTGTAAGACACAGAACAGACTAGAGCATGGAAAATCTGATGTCTGCAGGTTGAACAACCCCCAGACTATAAAGATTTTCTGTGGCCCAGAAATTTGGAGCAATTTGTAAAGTTATGTATCTACAGAAAGATTTCTTGCCCTCAGAGGTGTGGTAGAAGGGGAAGGAAGGACATAGGTGATTTTAAAGAGGAAGGGGAGGGTTCCTACATGTATATATACATTTTCCTTGGGACACAATCCATAGAGTTCATGAGAATTTCAAGGTTAAGAACCACTGTTTATTTTATTTTATTTTTGTTTGTTGTGTTTTTTTTGGCTTTTTTAAATTTTATTATTATTATTTTTTTTTTTTTTACTTTACAATATTGTATTGGTTTTGCCATACATCAACATGCATCTACCACGGGTGTACATGTGTTCCCCATCCTGAACCCTATGAGATAAAAATTTTTTAAATATTTGAGATAAATTAACAGTTCAGCTGCAACAAGAATGAGATCCCCAAGTGATACGGGTAGTCCTTGTGTATAATATCAAGTTCCATTGCTGCGTATGTTCCATCTCCTGTGTTTTCTTTACACACTGAGTCAGCTAAATCCATTTCTCCTACAAATGAATATCATTACATTCTTCCACAGAATTTGCCTCTGGGCAAGACAGCAGGGCACTGTGGAGAGATTATTTAAGAGAATCTGGTTTGAAATATGGCTACACTGAGAGCAGTGTGTTCCTGGGTAACTGTTTAAACTCTCCAAACTTTAGTTTTCTCTTCTTCCACATCAAAAAATAATAACATTACTTGCAATGATTAAATGTAATAGCCTAGTATACAGCCTTTTATATATACTAATTTTCATTGTTTCACTTTGATCAAGAGACTGCATAATTGAATTCTCTTTCACATTTTTGTTCTCAGATTCAGTCACACTAGGGACCCCGATGAGTTTCACCAGTTTTTACTTTTCCAAGAGAAGAACAGGTCCTCCCAAAGAAGTAGTGGGATTCACACCACATCACACCCAGTTCCCAGGACCATCCACAATATGGCCCACAGCTACTTGGCAGATCCTTATCAAAGAATGGCCTTAATGGTTGAGATTTCCAGCTTTATTGTGCTTTAAGTAACTAGATATTATGATTAGGATCAATGATAAAAGGAAATTACTTTCATTCTGATCAAACAAAAATTGCAGAGACCTATGTCCGAATGGCTTGGGTGGATGCCAGTGTTTAGAAGCTAGGGCTCTATTATGGGTAAGAGCCTGGCCTCCATGGCAGGCTGGAGGATGCCCAACTCTTTATGGCTATACTTGAATGCCTTCTGGCACTAGATGAATGGACTCTAGTCATACTGACAACCTCTCTTCAATCCAGGCAACTGGCAAGTGTTCATGCTCCCATTTTGCTGATGAGAAAACCAAGGGTCAGGTGGTTATAACTATGAACTATAGCCCAAGACTGTCATAAAAAACCCTGGAAGATAGTCATAAAAACTAATTAAGTTGGGACTAGCTAGCCATGAGCTTTGGAAAACAGCACTTGCAAAAGTCCTTGTTTGTGGAAAACAGCACTTGCAAGAGAAAATTTCCCAGATTATTCTATCCACCGTGTGTTTCTTCCAACATTTGGCACTACACATTGAACAATAGGCTTAATTAATGTCACCTCCACGTCACCAGCAATACTTTCCCCCCACAGATTTGCACGTTTGATGGCTACCTTCAAGAAATGTCTTCCTTGATACTTCTACAAATACTTATGTTATTTCAAAGTGAGGAAGACACAGACCTTATGCTCAAGCAATTGTCACTGGTATGAAAAACCTAATTTTTAATAATAGAAATTCCCATGAGAGTTCCTAGAGAGTAGCTCCCATCCAATTATACAGAATAATTATAGAGAGATATTTCTGGGCCCCAACCTCAGAAAGGCTGGCTCAATAGATCTGGAGGAGCCATGACTCAGTTGGTTGATCAGTTGGTTTACATGGAAAAAAAATTTTAGGTGACATTACTCTGGGATTTAGGAAGCATGTGAGCGATTTCACTTTTCACTTTCATGCATTGGAGAAGGAAATGGCAACCCACTCCAGTGTTCTTGCCTGGAGAATCCCAGGGATGGGGGAGCCTGGTGGGCTACTGTCTACGGGGTCACACAGAGTCAGACACCACTGAAGCGACTTAGCAGCAGCAGCAGCAGCAGCAGCAAAAAAGGCAATCAAAATGTAGTCCTCCCTTTTTTCTCAAGATTTTTTTTCTATCTATCGTCTTTCAACTCTTATTCATTGGAATGCCCCTAAAAAGCTAATTAAGAAGAAAAACAAAAAGCTCCAGGTTAAGCATAGCATGGAAGATCCCTTGTCTACTTAAGCACATAACTATCACTTCCCACACACAGGAGGGAGCTTGGCACCATGAACACTCTGAGCCCAGAGACAATCCCTTTCCTGTAGATCCCACCACAGGGAATAGTGATTGGGACCCTGTGACCTGCCTGGCACCCACTCTGCGTGCCCATGATGCAGACTGCTCAGTCTCACTGCTTCTGTGTGTGGTGTTAAAAGACCCAAGTGACCAGAGGCCCCCAAACAACATATCTCAGGCATGCTGTCAAACCCCGTTTCCCTTGAGTTAAAGGCTCAGAGGAGTAAAGTGAAGGGAGTTTGCCCAATGATTGAGGTGATGCTTGTCATCCACCCTTCCTTCTGAAAATGCAACAAAGCACCTCCTCCTCTTCCTGTTTCTGAAACACCAAGCCCTCCAGTGACTCAGGATTTTCACTAAGTGTAGTTCATGACTTGTGCTCACACACTATCAAAATAGGAATTACAATAAAGCCAAAGTCCATTTCCTTGTGAATCAAGGTTTAGTTTACTACAAAAAGGAAAAGGCTCCAGCATGTCAAGACAAGTCTATTTGCATGTGTGCCATGCTCCTGGGCAACTTTCGGTCACAGGTGGAGCTGCAGGGTGAGCAGCTGTGCTGCTTTTTTTGAACTACCACTTCTCTAATTTGGAAGGAGAGCAACTTGAATGAATGAATGAAGACATGGAGCAGATGAAAAGAAGAGGGGAATAGAAATGTAAATGAAGAGGGAAAAGGGTAAGAAAGGGAGAAAGATCACTCAGAATTTTAGACATCTCAAAGATCCAAAGAGAAAGAGATCTGCCTCCAGAGACAGAGCAGTTAATTCAAACAGTAACTCTAAGTGAGGCATGTGTGGTCAAAGTAACACAAGAGGGAAACTAGTGAACGAAGCTCAGCCTGGACTCTGCAAACCCAGAGACAAAGTCAAATATGGCAGTCAGTCAATACTTGGATATCCATGGCCTCTGATCCAGGCAATCACTTAACAAAGTATGCAGCGCCCAGCACATAGACTCTACCAAGGGTAGTTATTATTGTTGTCAGTATTACTTTTATTAACAATGAATATGGGGGCTTTTGACTTGAGCTCAGCATTTCTACCACTATGTATGGAAGCAAATACAAAACAAAAGCGGGGCAAGAAGTATAACAGGATCACAATAACTATAAACTGATTGGATAAGAACTTAAGAAGATAAATAAATAAATGTTGGTTAGTTACTGTACTCCACAAATAGATACAGTCACACCACACACTAAAAAAGTATTGGAGTGGGGGGCGGGCAGAAGACGGAGGTCAAACAACTCCAAGAGCCCCACGTGTACTTTCCTGTTCACAAAGCCAATGATGGCCAAGATTTGGGGCACTCACTATATGCCAGGAACTGTTCTAAATACTCGCACGTATTATTTCATCTAATCCTCCTAGCAATGCTTTGAAGTATTAGCCTCATTTTACAGATGAAAGAAGTAGACAGAATGAGGTTAAGAAACTTGAGTAAAACATATAGCTCATCAAAAGAGCCAGAGTTCCAACCTGGGCAGTGTGATTCCACACCTCTTAATCAACCAATGACACTATGTCCCAAGAGAGTTGGGTCTCAGGAAATCAGTGATTCATTTCCCATCCCTCAATCCATTCACCCACCATCCATTCAGCTATCTATTCATTCAGCAAATATTTGTTGGCTGTCCCCCTGTTGTCATCCACTGTGTATTTGGCACTGAGGATATACCAGTAAACAAGAAAGTAAAGTCCCTGACTTCAAAGAGCTTCCATTCTAGTGGGAGTTGGGGAGGGGGCGGAGGTGGCGGAGAGACAGTCAGCACAAATTTCTTTTCATCAGAATAGCAAAAGCAGTGGATCAAAAAGAATCTCTTCAAATAAACATCTTGAGGCCTCCAGCCTGGTATTTACACCGGTCACATTTAGAAAAACAGTAAGAAGAGTTCAGCTAAGGGATACAGATAAAATCATCAATGACATTAAACCCAGATATTCTACATTCAGCAAATACCAACTAAGCACCAGCCATTGCCTTCACAGTGGAAAAGTAGAAACTGAACTCAAGGAGGCCCATGCTCAGTCAGATAAGCAGGAAGTGGGGTCAAGGCTCTGGTGAGCTTCCCACTCTGCCATGGATGCCACAAAAGATTTTACCAGGGGATGCTGAGCCCAAAAGCCTAGAACCTAATATGACCCAGACATCCTTGCCTGCCTTCTTTATCCAGAGGCTTCCAGTCCTACATGCGGAGCCAAGAACCCAATTCTGAACACTTACCTTTCTGAAACAGTGGGACTATTTTGTACCAGTGAGGTGGCCTTCATGGGAAGATGCTCAGACTCAGAGCAAATTCCAGACAAATGCTAAGCAGTCCCAGACCCACCTCACCTTGAGTGCGGCTTGCCTGGTGTGCAGATGACAACAAGTTTGTGGGCTGCAGAAATCTTGGAAGACTACCTCCTCTGGAGGAAGAAATGTTGAGTTCCTTGGGGAAGCATCTCAGGTTTCTTTTGTATCCAGAAAAATTGGCACAATGCCAGTTGTAGAGCACGTGGTCACTAAACTATCACAGATTCATTGACACCAGTCTCCTGTTCTTCTTCAGAGGGTGAGACAACCATGTAGACAGTAGAAGCTGCACCGGAACAAATTCCCAGCCCATCGAGGTTAACTGCCGTCCCCAAGTCCTGGGGGCCTGATTCAGGCTGCTGATCGGTGAGCACAATGGCTCCAGTTGCCACATCAGACAAAACAAACCGTGATGAGTCTTAGGCCATCGCATCCATTTTCTCCTGCTCTGAATGTTTTGTAGGTTTTGAAATGCAGGCAGGAAACTTAACCAGGTTCGTCCAGGGAAATGTCACATGAGCCCCAAGAAAGAGCAGAGTTTTGCCAAATGTTGCATAAGAATCTTATCCTTTCCTTCTTTCAGCCGTGAACTTGTGTGCTGTAGAACCTAGGACCTCTGCTGGCCAGGAATCCTTCCTCCTAACCATCACGCAGGCTTATGTGTGCTGAGCAGAGTTGTGTCGAGGCCTCTGACATTTCTAAGGATCTCAAGCAGTCTGGCCCTTCACTGCAATCCTCTTGGAAAGCATAGACAACAGGAAGCCATTGGAGATTTTTAACTGAGAAGCAATAGGGTCAGAGTTATATTCCCTTTAAATGTGGTTTTCGCAACAGTGGGGAGATATATTTGAGTTAGGAGAAAGAGGAGGTGTAGAGAAAAAGTCTTCCTGACAACTATTCCAGCAAGAATTAGCTCAGGTTCAATCTACAGTGGTGACCATTGATGATCCCAAGCCACCTGGTTGTCATTTTATCCCATTCTAGAGGCCACGTGTCTTTGTAGTCTCAGAGTCTGTCACATAGTAGGTACCTGTTGGATTAATAAAAAGTAAATGAATCTGGAATGAGCCTTTCATTTTAAAGATGAGGAAACCAGAATCAGAGAGATGAAATTACCTTCCCACAGTCATTTAGATAGGCAAAGGCAGAGACGAGTTAGCGATTTTCACTTTATCACATGTCAAAATCATGACATGTGATTTGCAATGTGGTAGATCTGAGGTAGGACCAGAGAATTTGCATTTCTTCCAAGCTCCAAAGGGTGATGCTGCAGCTTCTGGTCCTGGGATTACATTTGAGAACCTCTGCCTTACCCAGTTCGGAGAAGGCAATGGCACCCCACTCCAGTACTCTTGCCTGGAAAATCCCATGGACAGAGGAGCCTGGTGGGCTGCAGGCCATGGGGTCGCTAAGAGTCAGACATGACTGAGTGACTTCACTTTCACTTTTCACTTTCATGCATTGGAGAAGGAAATGGCAACCCACTCCAGTGTTCTTGCCTGGAGAATCCCAGGGATGGGGGAGCCTGGTGGACTGCCGTCTATGGGGTCACACAGAGTTGGACACGACTGAAGTGACTTAGCAGCAGCAGCAGCAGCCTTACCCAGTTGCCCTCTACAATGCATGCATGCTAAGTAGCTTCAGTTATGTCCAATTCTTTGTGACCGTATGAACTGTAGCCCACCAGGCTCCTCTGTCCATGGGTTTCTCCAGGCAAGAATACTGGAGTAGGTTGCCAAGCCCTTCTCCAGGGCATCTTCCTGACAACAATACCTAGCTGTCTTTTCTAAAAAAGAGGGGCCTGGCCTGACTCTTTCATCCCTCATGACTTGGCTGTGAACTTTGGGGAGAGCAGGCATCCAACCTGGGCAATGGTGTATCTACAACTTGTGATGGAGAGTCCAGACTCAGAAGCCTAGGTTGGATCCTGCTTCCACCAACTTGGGGCAGGTTTACTTATCATCTCTGAGTACATAGACGATAACATTTCTGTGACGGTTAGATTAGTTATATGTAAAACATACATGTACAACACCAGCTATGGTGAAGTCAAGCCAACACGCTGGCTTTCAGAACTCACCATGATCAACTCTTTCCCTTGGCTCACAGGCCCTGTCTTTTCCATACACAATGTTCAAATGAACACCAGAGCCAAGTTCCACCTCTACTTGCCCACTCATTTCCACTATTTGTCTCCATGTGGGCTCACCCCAGCTCTTTCACAGATAATTATGCCAATCTACCACCTGTTCTGAGAGGCCTCCTCCCCAAGTCATCGACACCAGAAATGGTACTGTCTTGTCATACAGTTACTATTATCCACCGAGATATGGTTATACCTGTGTTGGCCCAAGGGTCTTCACACAATTGGAGAGCTGTGAAGAGCTCCTAAAACCATCTATTCCACTTGTGTCAATGAGAACCTAGGAGGCTCCCCCGTCCTTGCGGGACCTTTTGCCCTGGATAGTTGTCATTAGATCTTAGCGCCCCACTTCCACCCCTGCTCAAGCTGTGTCTCCCAGACAGTGAGACTCTGAGGTGACAAAAAGAGAAGGTTGGACAACTTGAGCACAGAGCAGGGGGCTGGTGGGGGTGCGGACCAGGGGTGGGAGGCGGGTAATCAAGTGTAACCAGGAAACCAGAGACGAATTGGCCCTGCCAGGTGGACTGGGGCGGGCTTCCCAGCTCAGCTCCTGCCATCCTCAAGGTACCCAGGGCTCTGCCTCAGGTGTGGTCAGGAGATGTGCCAAGGCAGGCTGGCTCGGGATCCCCTGTGGCTTCCTGCCTGGACAAACACGCCTCCACAGCCCTGGTGGACCGTCACCTCCGTGGGCCCTCGGGCGCACTCACACTGGCCCATTGTTCCTCCTCCTGCCGGCAGTTGTCTGACTCTCCCTCCCGCTTGCTGGCCCCTGCAACCCCTGAGCAGGTCCTGGGGCTCATCACTGCCACCCCAGTGGGCATCGCAGATCAGGGTGCTCAAAAAGCACCCTCCTCTTTGGGGGACATTTTTTCAAGCAGGAACCAAAACAGCATATTGTGGAAAGTCATTTAACTGATAAAAGTTTAACTGATTTCTGGGCTTCCCTGATAGCTCAGTTGGTAAAGAATCCGCCTGCAATGCAGGAGACTCTGGTTCAATTCCTGGGCCTGGGTCAGGAAGATCCGGTGGAAAAGGGATAGGCTACCCACTCCAGTATTCTGCCCTGGAGAATTCCATGGACTGTATAGTCCATGGGGTCGCAAAGAATCAGACACAACTGAGCGACTTTCACTTCACTAACTGATTTCTATCATCACAGTCCTTTTCTAATCCCCTAGTGAATTGTTAAGCAGATCCCCATAAAACAAATGGAAGAGGACCAGCTCCAGGGAAGATGGGGTGGGGTCTATAGGCTGTCTCTGGGTCTCCCCATATTTTAGCTTCCCCATCCCTCAGTCCAGGCAGCCCCAGGGCATCTGCACAGAAAGCACACATTTGGAAAGGCTAGCCCCTTGACATCCTCTTGGAGCTCACCTTGTGGACCTTGAGACACCCCCTGTATTACCCGATCACCTGGCACAGTCTCTCACCCTGGCCCACTGGCTGCAACAGGCGTCTTCCAGGAGCCCCCTCAGAGACATGCCTGTCTTCTTTCAGCCTGGCCCAGACCTGACTCTTTTGTTACAGGGTTCCATTTTTGGCCCTCTGCTCTTCAACCACCTCACTCCCGGCCCAGGACAGTGGCAGGTGGCCATGAAGTAGCAACTTGTCCCTGAAACGTGAGGGCAACTCAGAGCCAAATCTACCCCTCAGAGAAGCTTAACTTCCCACTCAAGAGCAGACTCTGTCAGTGTGAAGGGTCAGTGCACTTGGGCTTCTGGGACAGTGAGGGGTGAGCTTCAGAAATGTCCCCTTCTGTTAGATGTAACTTCTAAACTGCCTTGGTATCAGGTAATGCTCTAAAAACCAGAGCACACAGGTTTCTGGGCTGACTGGTCACTTAGGGAAGGCCCACGTGCTCCTCTGTGGCAAAGTCTAAGCTGCCCACCCACCCTTCCCAGGCCTCAAGTCAACCCCAAACGCCTTTTCAGCAAGTCCCCCCACAGGCCCTGCTCTGCCGCCGTTCCAGCACATTTAGCAGAAAACTGACCAGTAATTAAGATGGCAACATTCACCACTCCCTTCTTCTTTGCCAAAAGCTAGTGTGCTTTGCTGTTACGTCTGAGGTTGAGTCGACTTTCCCTAAAAACCAAGACAAGCTGAAACCACAAATGTGGATCCAATCACTGCACACATTGCTCTTCCTACTCCCCGGACCTGGAATGTCCTCCCCATTCTTGTCGGCTTGCTCACTTCCCAAGATCCTCAAAGCCTTGCCTGAGACCTACGTGTTCTGTGAAACTACTTCAAACACTCCTTTTGGAGTGTATGACTCCTTTCTCAGTTGTGATCACCCCTTACTGCTCAAATTTTCCATGGACACTGAAGTGTTTCTGTTTATTTCCGTAACTCAGTTGTTGGTTTCTTGTAGGCAAAGACCAAGTCTTCCTGGAATCCCCCATAATGCCTAGCACCACGTTTTCTATTGTGCTTTGCAAGCAGCTAGTATTTAACCAGCATTGGTTATGTCACCTCGGCACTGTCTAGGGCCATCACATGTTAGATATTTATGCACTTTTTGAAGACAGCTGCCATAAACCTGCTCCATGCAAAAAGCAAAACTGAAAAAAGCATATAAGCACAAACACAACTTTAATCTCATAATTTCCTAGTTCTCTTCAGATTTTTCCTAAGCAAACATTCATAAGTTTGGTCTGTGTAACACACACCTCCCAGGTCCCAGCACCCCCTCTTCTCCCTTCCAATCCACTTTCCAAAATGCAGCCAAGAGATTTATTTTTCATGCAAATCTGTCATCTTCTTCCACTGTCCTCTTTAAACCTCTCATAGGCTTCCAATCACCCCTAGGCCCTAGTGCAAATCCTTCATCTAACTTCCTAGGCCCTCGGGGATCTGGACTTGCTGCCTTTCTCACCTCACCTTCTATCAGGCGGCCTGTGCTTTCTAGGATTGGCATCGTTGGCTTGCAGTTCTTAAAACTTTCATATCATGCCCTCTCTCGATTTGAGGCTTTCACATGAGCTCTTCTGCTCTTTCATGTTCTTTTCACTCTTTCCTTCCCTCCTCTGCATGCCTTCACCTGGTCAATTACTCTTAAACCTTCAGTTTTCAGATTAAACATCACTTACCCAGAGAGGACTTACCTGTGCCCCAGACCTAAGGTCAGAGAAACTGCCAGTTGCTCACACCATGTCTTTCCTATGTCTCCTCTTCATTAACAGTCTTTGCACTTATTTTTTATCCTACTCCCTGAAGCTATGGAACATGTCCCTTTTGTTCATCAATATAAACCCAATACTAAGTGGTTGAATAAAACTGAAACACCCTCACATTTCAGCCAATGCTCAGGATGTGCAAACTTCAGGCCATGAAGACATTACCCTTCACATGAGCACTTTAGGATCACGGGTTTTGAGATAAAGTTTATGATTAAATACTGTACAGAAGAGTTCCATCGCCTCTAATTTAGTCCAATTTAGCTTCACATATCAAATCATTTACTTCCCTACCACTACCTTATTCTCTGCCTCTGCCCTGTCCACCAGCCTCACTTGTGGTCTATGGCTTGTGGGGTACAAGAGGAAGGAAGGGGGCCAGTCATGACCACCAACATGACCACCACCGATCAATACTGCTACCCACTATGTTGCTATCACTTTAAGTAAAACTGCCCTTCTATTGGAAGAAAAGGTTCTAACATGGCTAATGGTCTATGAATCTCAGACAGCTTCAGTCAGTTGATGAAAAAATAATCAGAGGTGTCTTTATGTGTCCACAAACTAGCCCCCGCATTTATTCAGTGTGGTTTCAGAGGGCACCCCTGGCCTCCTTCCACGTTTCCCCAACTCCTGATCAAATGTACCAATTAGACCATAGTCCTTTTGCTTGAAAGCAGTGGAACTTTAGCTGGTACATTAAACTGGAAGATTTAACAAAAGACAGTTGGCTGGGCCCCACTGCCAGAGTCTCCAGTTCAGGGAGCCTGGCTCAGGCCCCCAGCTCTGCATTCCTAAGTTCCAGGCAGAGCTGATGATGCTGGTCCAGGGACCACACACACAACCTCTCACTCAACCAGGGCTAGTTTCCAGACCTGGGGGTGCATGAGGATCACCTGTGATGACTTTTAACGTTTCAGGGTTCCAGTGGGGCCTGGGCTTCTTCATTTCTCAGTGAACCACCAGGGATGCTGACGCACAGCCAAGGCTGAGAATGACAAGTAAACATTTATCCTTGTTTAGAGGCAATCGTCTCTCTAAAGGGCTGAAGCAGAAGTGGAATCAGTGATTTACATGCTAGTGTGAAGAAGCACCTATCATTTCCTGAGAGATTTTAACGAAGGGCAGGGATTGAGTCCCGAAGACCCTAGACCAGGGGGGAACGTGTGGGTGCAGAACATCCAGGGGAAAAGATCCTTGAGAACCCCTCTGACCAGCTGAACAGCCTCAGAAAAGCCATGCCTCTGTATAGATATACCACATCTTTATCCACTCATCTGTTGATGGGCACTTAGGTTGCACTTCAGTTCATATGTGCTGTGTCTAGTCACTCTTTGTGTGTCTGACTCATTGCCACCCCATGGACTGTAGCCAGACTGTAGCCTCCTCTGTCCATGGGGATTCTCTAGGCAAGAATACTGGAGTGGGTTACCATGCCCTTCTCCAGGGGATCTTCTCAACCCAGGGACTGAACCCAGGTCTTCTGCATTGCAGGCAGATCCTTTACTGATTGAGCTACCAGGGAAGCCCTCCAGTTCATATCTTAGCTAATAATGCTGCTATGGACATTGGGGTGCACATATCTTTTCAAATTAGTGTCTTCTTTTCTTCAGATATATACCCAGCAGTGGAATTACTGGGTCATATATGCAGAGTACATCACGAGAAATCCTGGGCTGGAAGAAGCACAAGCTGGAATCAAGATTGCCGGGAGAAATATCAATAACCTCAGATATGCAGATGACACCACCCTTATGGCAGAAAGTGAAGAACTCAAGAGCCTCTTGATGAAAGTGAAAGTGGAGAGTGAAAAAGTTGGCTTAAAACTCAACATTCAGAAAACGAAGATCATGGCATCAGGTCCCATCGCTTCATGGGAAATAGATGGGGAAACAGTGGAAACAGTGTCAGACTTTATTTTTGGGGGCTCCAAAATCACTGCAGATGGTGACTGCAGCCATGAAATTAAAAAACGCTTACTCCTCAGAAGAAAAGTTATGACCAACCTAGCATATTGAAAAGCAGAGACATTACTTTGCCAACAAAGGTCTGTCTAGTTTTTCCAGTGGTCATGTATGGATGTGAGAGTTGGACTGTGAAGAAGGCTGAGCGCTGAAGAATTGATGCTTTTCAACTGTGGTGCTGGAGAAGACTCTTGAGAGTCCCTTGGACTGCAAGGAGATCCAACCAGTCCATTCTGAAGATCAGCCCTGGGATTTCTTTGGAAGGAATGATGCTAAAGCTGAAACTCCAGTACTTTGGCCACCTCATGCAAAGAGTTGACTCATTGGAAAACACTCTGATGCTGGGAGGGATTGGGGGTAGGAGGAGAAGGGGACGACAGAGGATGAGATGGCTGGATGGCATCACTGACTGGATGGACGTGAGTCTGAGTGAACTCTGGGAGTTGGTGATGGACAGGGAGGCCTGGCATGCTGCGATTCATGGGGTCGCAAAGAGTTGGACATGACTGAGCGACTGGACTGAACCGATGGTAGCTCCATTTTTAATTTTGAGAGGAAACTCCATTCTACTTTCCCTAGTGACTGCATCACTTTACGTTTTCACCAACAGTGTATTTATGGTTCCATTTTCTACACATCTTTGCCAACATTCTTTATTTGTATTATTTTTGATGACTTGTTGTTGAGTCTTTAAGTTGTGTCCAACTCTTTGTGACCCCATGGACTGTAGCATGCCAGGCTTCCCTGTCTTGCACCATCTCCCAGGGTTTGTCATTTTTTATGACAGCCATTCTGATAGGTGTGAGGTGATATCTCAGTTGGTTTTTATTACTCAGCCATAAAAAAAAGAGTAAAATTCTTCCATTTGCACAAAATGGATGACCTTAGAGAGCATTATGTTTAGTGAAATCAGTCAACAGAGAAAGACAAATAATCCATATAATCACTTATATGTGGAATATAGAAAAAATAAATGAATATATAGAGAGCAAAAAGGAAACAGACAAAGATACAGAGAACTAGTGCTTATTGGTGAGGAAAGGGAAGAGGGAGGGATGAGATAGACAGATGAAATCAAGAGACAAAGAAGTGTGAGAGTGAAAGTGTTAGTTGCTCAGTCGTGTCTGACCCTTTGTGACCCCATGGACTGTAGCCCACCAGACTTCTCTTCTAGGGAATTCTCCAGGCAAGAATACTGAAATGGGTTGCCATTCCCTTCTCCAGGATCAAACCTGGGTCTCCCGCATTGCAGGCAGATTCTTTACTATCTGAACCATCAGGGAAGCCACAAGTTATATGTAAATAAACAACAAAAATACATTGGACAGCACAGGGAAATAGAGCCATTATTTTGTAATAATTTTAAATGGAGAACAATCTATAAAAATATTGAATTACTATATTGTACACCTAAATTAATCTAATAGTATAAATCAACTATACTTCAATTAAAAAAAAGAGAAAGAAAACCCATGCCTCCTTGCAGGGTCTCAGTTTTCTCATCTGTAAATTGAGGAGGTTCAGTGAAATGATTCTTTTATCACACAGGTCCAGAGTTCTGATTCCACTATTGAACAGTTACTGAGCCACTTACCATAAAATACAATAAGCTTCTGGTAAAACTGCATTAAACTGAAGAAAAAGTGTTTCATCTGTAATACTGGAGTTAGTTTATAAGTAACAAGAACTTCAGAACCCTTCAGTGAAAACATTCTCTCCCTCCCTGATAAAAATTTGTGTAAACTGAAGAAGGATTTTCTAAACAAAGTCCTGTGCAAAGAGATTCAATTTATAAACTTTGGTGTCAGTTAAAGAGGAAATAAAACCATGGTCCCTAAAACCCTTAATTCAAAAGGCAGGACACGTGAGGAAAACTGAAGAAAAAGGAAGCCTTCTTTCAGGAGGTAGATTAATCCCCTGTCCCCATGAGTACAGCCTGAGTGATTAACTTCTAGCATGCAGAGGATATAAAGCGGGGAATAACTACGGTGGAGAAAACTGGCAGACACCACCGTCAGCAAGCGACCAAGGTCAATACAACCAGTAAGAAGTCATGTAGATGTTGTGCACCCTTGATGAGATGAGAAAGTCACTTCACCTCTGTGACATTCTTCCTCCTAATCCATAACTCTGGTCTAATTATGAGGAAACATCAGGAAACCCAAATTCAGAGACCTTCTGCAAAATGCCTGAATGGTGCTTTTCAAAACTGTCCAAGTCATAAAAACAGGGAAAGACTGAGAAATTGTCACAGACCAGAAGAGATTAAAGATACATGATAATTAAATGCCACAAGGTATCCTGGATTGGATCCTGGTACAGAAAAAAAAAATTTTTAATTGAAAAAGTGGTGAAATGCAAATAAAGTCTATAATTTAATTAATAGCATTATAATTATACCAATGTTCATTTCTCAGTTTTGATAAATATGCCATGGTTATATAAGATCTTAACACTAGGGGAAGCTGGGTGAAGAGTATTGAGGAATTCTCTGTACTTAATTTTTGCAACTCTTCTATAGAACTAAAATTACCTCTAAATAAAAAGCTAAAAAATAGACCATATAAGATGTGGGGAAAGCTGTCAAAGCTGAAAATGTGTCAACTAGCAATGAATATGGCATTACGCTTTGGATGTAAGGCATATCTTTTTAAACAAGACTAAATTTGTACATCATTAAACCTGAATGAAATGCCCAAAGCCATAACATCACTATCTTTGTCTCCATATTCACTAAATTACACTATAATTTGTATAAGAGATGTTCTATCTTATTCATTACTGTATCCCCATTGTCTACCTCAGAGTAGACATTCAGAAAGAATGTGTTGGGTGATTGAATGAAGTGATTCCAAGCTTTGTATGCAGACAATTATAAATAAACTCAACCCCTAAGTTCTTGGAATATGCAATCTAAGAAAATATATTTTAAAATATTTTATTTATATTTTTATTATGTGTTATTTGTATATAAACCCAAGAAATCTAAGATTTACATACAAAATCTAAGAATATACATATATATGTTATATATATGAATATACGTACATGTAATATGTTACATATATAATCAGAGAGAACACAGCCACAATATTAAGCCAATCTGAGAAGCGAATTTATGTCAGGTGGGATTTTTGCCTTACTTTGCTCACTGTTGAATCCTCAGTACTTACAATAGCTTTGGCATTAGCTGACACTCAATAAATATTTGTTCAATGGATGAATGGATCAAACCTCATGTCCATGCCAAGGGGCTGCCTTCCAGTTCCTTTCAGTTGAGTGTGTAGGAAGAGCAGGGTTGCTGCAGAGAAGCTCTCGGTCTCCCAGCCTTGAGGCAAGTTGGCCTCTGCTGTGTTTGTGCTCAATGTTCCCCTGGGATGCCTTAGAGGTCCTCCCACTCTGCCTTCCATGGCCTTTCAGAATCCGTATTGTACACAAAGGTCTGACTGTGTTTTTATTCAAAGGCAAGAAAAGAAATGCCACATCGGAAATGTCTCTGCACTCATTACCACATTGCCATTCGTGTTGACTTGGTGAAGAAATTCAACGGAACTGAACAGCTCTTTGCAGAGTGGAACTTTACAGGAGAGCCCCCGAGCAAAAATTGCAGAATGAGTCCCCCTTCCCTTCTCAATTACCGAATAAACATCTTTCCAGGGCAGGGCTTCTCTTGTGGAGTCTTCGAATGGTGTTTATATCCATACTCATGTGAACTCTTGACTCTGGATACAGCACAGGTAATTCTCTCCTTCAGGAACCCTCAAAGTACAGCCACAGCTTCCAAAAATGCAACACAACTGTGTACATAGAAATCTGCTTGAGAAGCCAAAGGAAATTAATTCTGCTTTTTTTGCTTCAGAATCACAACCTCAAAGGTTTCTGTTGTTCTCCTCCAGGCACTCCCACTATTAGGGGCTAAAAATGAAAAGAAGTGTCCTCTCTTCACCAGGACACTGTATTTAGTGGAGAAAAGGGAAATAATTTTAGTGGGCTAAGGTCTCCTTTTTCTGCATTGTCTCCATTGTTATTCATGGGAAACAGAGAACTGTGAAGAATTTATCTTGGGAACGGATCTAACAGCTGCAGAAGAGGCAATTTGAGGAGTATCCAAAGGTCCATCCATTTTCAGTAAGTCAATCCCTCATCACTGAAAATTTGAATAAAGAGATCATATGAGGGGGATGACAAATTAAGCCATTGTCATGTGAGGAGAAGTTGATATTGATCATATTGGCCAAATAATCATTTTAAAAGGTCTTAAGAGAAGGGATTTCCTTTTCCTAAAGGAAATCAACCCTGAATATTCATTGGAGGGACTGATGCTGAAGCTGAAGCAACAATACTTGGCCACCTGATGCAAAGAGCAACTCATTAGAAAAGACCCTGATGCTGGGGAAGATTGAAGGCAGGAGGAGAAGAGGATGACAGAGGATGAGATGGTTGGATGGCATCACCAACTTAATGGACATGAGTTTGAGCAAGTTCCAGGAGATGGTGAAGGACAGGAAGGCCTGGCGAGCTGCAGTCCGCAGAGTCTCAGAGAGTCAGAAATGAATGAGAGACTAAAAACAACAACAAAGACCAGGGACATGGGAACGTACTGCTTAGATGATGGCGATGCTGCTACTGATAATAATGATGATAGTGATGATGGCAATGATGAGGAAGAGGAGGAGGAGGATGTAGATGATAGCAATGATACGGCTAATGATGGTGGGGCCAGTGATGGTGGTGATAATGGTTGAGGGTATTGGTAGTAGAGCTGTTAACAAAAAAAATATCATCTTTGAAAAATGTATGTACCATTCACTACAATAAGCACTCTGCTAATTATTTCACTTCGTCCTCATGTTCACTTTTTTTAAATATTTACTTATTCGACTGCACCAGGCCTTAATTGCGGCACTCGGGATCTTCCTTGCGGCATGCAGGAGCTTTAACTGTGCCATGTGGGACCTAGTTCCCTGACCAGGGATCAAACTCTGGCCCCACTGAGAGTTTGGTGTCTTAGCCACTGGATCACCAGGGAAGTTCCCATCCTCACATTCATTTTTATGTATCTGTTGTACAGAAGAGAAAAAATGAAGCTGAAAGAGATTAGGTAACTTGCCTATAGTCACCCAGCTAGGAGATAAAGGGCTGAAGTTCCCCAAAGATTTCAGATGGTGACCTGGCTGAAGCACCCTACTTTTCCAGGGTTAGGAAGGAGATTCAGGTTTCCTGGCGCACACCACAAAAGGAGGAAAAGGAAGAGCACCTTCTTACTCAACCCCTCAACTTCCAGTCCCCTCTTCTAATGTCATATGACAGTTATTACAGGCATAACAGACTCCTCATAATGACTTCTCTACCATCTATGCTAAAAAAAAAAAAATAGGAAAAGACAAAGATACATTTTGGTGACATGGCATGAGTGGCTGGGAGAAGAATGTTCTTCTATACGGAATTTTCTTTTCTTCCCTGGAAAGGGAGGACAGGCCACTCAGGTTGCATACGTGTCTCTGCAAAAACTCATATCTTTGAGAAAAAGACCAGGAGATGAATGAGACACAGTTAGTGACATGTTCCATTCATCTCCTGTGGTCTCATTGTCAATAAAAATGATTTTATATTATCACATTATTACTTACTGTGTTTATTAATTACTTAATCTTATTTATTAATTGATCTATTGTTTCATCTGTTTGATCCTCCCTACTAGGCTGCTAACGCTTTGCAAATGGAGATCATACCCTGCTTCTTTATACAGTATGCCCCCATGCCCCTATGCTGGGCATGCCATAGGTGCCAAATGAATACCTGTGTTCTGATTTATTGAGGAACCTCCACTCAGCCACAGCCAGCACTGAAATGTCAGAACCATGGGAACCCAGAGAGTTTGGAGATTATCTGTTATACTTGTAACAACAAAGATGACCCTCGATATTTTTCTGCAGGCATCAAGCAAGCTTTCCCAGGCTTTGGGACCTGTAGCAGACTCAGGATATTTCTCCAGCAGACAGATTCAGTTCAGCGTAAAGAATTGCCCATTTCCCCAGTTCCAAGGAGTTGTGCTGTGCAGGGAGCAGAGAGGATTACCTGAGATGATGGATGCAGGCAGACTTTATAAATGCTCTCATTCATCTTCACCAAAGGGTAATTAAGAGCATAGACTTGGACCCAGACCGCCTGTTTTTGAATGCTGGCCATACTACTTATCAACTGTGTGACTTTGGACAATTGATTTAACTTCTCTGTGCCTTAGCTTTTCTTCTGTAAAATGAATATCTCATAAAGACTGTTGTGAGGATTCATATATAAAAAGCACTTGGAAGAGTTCCTGGCATATAGCAAGTGCTGTGTACAGGTTAGATGTTATTATTGCTATGATTTTTATTATCATCAAAACATTCTGCAGATATAAAGTATTTTTACCACTCTTCACAATGAAAATGTTTCACTTTCTCCCAACAAACTCAGGAGACAGATTTTATGATCATCTTCACTACTGAAAAGAGAAAAAATAAAATCAGAAGACTTAAGTGACTTGTTAGCAATGCTATACTCACTTGGCCACACAATTTCGGCTTTTGATAATGGTGCAGAAAGTGGTCCCCAGATGACCTCAGGTTCTGCTGGAGAGGGGCAGGGGCAGATGGCTCAGCAGGGCCTCGCTGGACCCTGTAGATTTTTCTTTTAGATAGACTCCTGAGGATCATCTCTCTTCATAGGTGGACCAACCCCCACGTAATCCAGTCCATGCCTGCCCTATATCTTGCCTCTGCTTGCTTCTCAAACACAGTCCCTAGCTGCAAAACGAACCTCTATTTTTCTTGCTCTAATTAGTTTGATGGTCCTTTTGCCCCATTATTGAAAACCTGGTATATACTAAGTGCTTTTCCCTGGGGATAAAAATCTGCTGCCAAGCTCAGATATAGCCAGCTTAGCTAGGCCAGACATGTGCCAGGGGGCTTTGGGAACTAGGACCTGGGTGTGGGCACGTGGGCACCAGAAAGCCAGCACCCTTCCTCCCTGGGCAGTCAGCTACTGAAGAGCTGGTGTTTTCACTCATGGCATCTCCTTTATACAGGCACCCAGAACCAATGCAAATCTGGAGCAAGGCACTGGGGAGGCTACAAAGATGAATCAAACACAGGCACACACCTGTGGCACCTACAGGCCAGGGACGGGGGCAAAGTACACACAGCAAACTCTAACACTGGAGCCACAGTATTAGTATTAGTATGCTGTTCTTCCTCTTTACTAACTTTATATTCTTAAGCAAGTTTCTTGACTTGTCTGCTCCTCAGTTTCTAGTGTATAAAATCTGGCTAATAATTATGCCCATCTAGAGAGGATTCAGTGAATTAATACATATAAAGCTCATAGAAAAACATCTGCACATAATAAGCATTTAATAAAAGTTAGTTGCTATTATTATTATCATATTATATTGTATATTTATATGTTGCTAAATATATAATGGTATATACTATCTATAGATATATATGCCAGTATATATATCTATCTGAGAAGGCAATGGCACCCCACTCCAGTACTCTTGCCTGGAAAATCCCATGGATGGAGGAGCCTGGTAGGCTGCAGTCCATGGGGTCACTACAAGTCAGACACGGCTGAGCGACTTCACTTTCACTTTTCACTTTCATGCATTAGAGGAGGAAATGGAAACCCACTCTAGTATTCTTGCCTGGAGAATCCCAGGGACAGGGGAGCCTGGTGGGCTGCCGTATATGGGGTCGCACAGAGTTGGACACAACTGAAGCGACTTAGCAGCAGCAGCAGCATATATATCTATATACTATAGATAGTATATACTGGTATATATGGTATACATTATATATAGTAACACTATATACAGTTATATTAATACCATATAAGTATATATCCTATGGACTGCAGCCTACCAGGCTCCTCCATCCATGGGGTTTTCCAGGCAAGAGTACAGGAGTGGAGTGCCATTGCCTTCTCCGATATCCACATATACTTTAGAGCATATATCCTATACACAGCATATTATTATAATATAAACTGTTATTACAATTACTATATATTATTGTTACAATGTTCTTTAGTAACAGCAAGGAAAGAGTGGTTATTTCGAAGGTATATCTGAAAAAGATATAGCTATAAAACAACAGGAGTCACTAATTGTTATGAGCTCAAAATATGCTAAGCCCTTTGTAAGCATTATCTAATATAATCCTCACAAAACTCCATGAGTGGATAATATTTGCCATATTTTGGATGAGAAAACTAATCTTCAGAGAGGGTGAGTAGCTTGCACAGCAGTCCATGATGGGGCCAGGTTCACATCTGGGTCAGACTGCCCCCAGAGTTCAAGTTCTCAACCACCCTGTTTATTCCCTGGGATATGTGACTTTTGATGCAGGTCAGAAGGCAGGAAGAGTGTAGTGTAGGGGGAATTAGGATGGAAAGGGAGAGGGAGGAAGGCCTCCAGAGCCAGAGAACAGTGCTGGGGCAAAGAGGTGCTGGCAGGGCAGTGAAAGAACATTAAATGTCTCACATATCCACTGCAGTCTCACCTCTGCTGAGGTCGGGCTCTTATAACACTCAGCCTTCCCCATCCAAAACCTCTAAGCTCTTATGGTACCCCAGAAGGGCATCTGGAGGACAGATGGAAATGGGTGCACAGAGTCACTGGGGTTGGGCTCACACTTGACTGACAGGGTGGGAGGAGGCAATAAGCCAGCCCTATCCCCTTCTCATAGGTCTCTCCTCCATCCCCCACTGCCTGGGTCTCTTGGTTGCTTTGATACCAATCATCAATACCAATTACCACCACCTACTCAGAGGCCCATAAGCCTGACTCACTGGCCCTGGGGAGAGATTTTTTTAAGGGCAGAGGCTGCTGTAGCACCTCAGGGAAGGTTCCCAGCAGGAGAAAGAAGAGCAGGCTCACAGCTGAGAAAACTGTGTGACTGCATGACTTTATCAACTGTGTGACTTTGGACAATTGATTTAACTTCTCTGTGCTTTAGCTTTTCTTCTGTAAAATGAATATCTCATAAAGACTAACACTTTGGCCAGGGAAGGCCTGCCTCCTCCAGAAGCCATTCTCAACATCTTCACCTCCACCATCCATAAGAAGATTTCAGACTCAAGGCACGGGTGCATGGTGGGGCAGTCAAGGAGAGCACCTCTGTTTCCATTCATTTCCACCTGAGGCTGGAAGGTGCAGAGGGCCCAGGCAACTTGGAGATGTTTCTCTCACCAAGATATTCAAACCCACGAGGGATGATAAAACAGAAACTGATAAAGTCATCTTTATCAGTGACCTAAGTAAGCATCACACATACATTCATTCATCCAAAAAACATTTAGTGAGAACATATATGTACCAGACACCATGGAGATACAGAAGTAAATAGAATCCCTGTATTCTAGTGAGCAAGGTTTCCAAGTAAACAAATATGTAAGACAGTGGGATTCATGCCTGTAGAGGAGACACAGGGTGCTCTGGGAGAACAGAATGGGTGCCAATCAGTCAAGGGAAGGTGGGTAAGGATAGGTGCCATGACTTCTGAGTTGCGTTATGAAGTCTACGTGGAGATTGGAGTTAACCACGGGAAGAAAGGGTGTGATAATGCCAGTTCAGAAACAGGAGAAGGGAAAGATGAAAGTTTATACAGATGTTTGTCTGCTGTAGTTATAGGAAATTGAACTCTCATTCATCAGCCAATAGTTTCTCTGAGAACAACGGAAGAGGTGATGGAAAAGAGAAAGTTTTAAAAATCACCACTTTAAGAGCTGAAAGGAGCTGAAAAGGGAGTTGACTAGATCCCAGGTGGCACAGTGTTAGAGTCCACCTGCCAGTACAGGAGACACAAGAGATGTGGGTTCGATCCCTAGATCGGGAAGATCTCCTGGAGTAGGAAATGGCAACCCACTCCAGTCGTCTTGTCTGGAAAATCTCACAGGCAGAGGAGCCTTGTGGGCTACATGGGGTTGCAAAGAGTTGGACGCAGCTGAGTGACTGAGCACACACACACAGGAGATGAAGACAGTTGAAAAAGGAGTTGACCGGATACATGTGTGAAGTTCATGCATCTCTCCTGAGTCAGTGTCCTCGTCCTAATGCAGACACAATTTCGATAATGATTATTTCCTCTCTTTCGGAAGTTTTGGCATAAGGAATGCCATATGTTATGGTAGGAAAAAAGGCAATTTCACAAAACAACCTTATGTAAATCATTTCATCTGATGAACCCTTATTTACAAATGATGAAGCTGAAGTCTATGGGAGAAGGTAAGGAACTTGGCTAATGGAAATGATGGGAGGCAAACTTAGATCTTCCAACTCCGGATCTTAAATTCTATCATGATTGGGGAGACTTAGCTCTGGGCTCTGGCCAGCTGCTAACCTGCTGTGGGACCTTGAATTAGTCACTTGACTTCTCTAAGCCTCAATTTCCTTATTTGCATGTGAATCTATGAATCTCTCTGAAACTCTTTCTTAATCTGTATGCCTAGAGCCCTCTTTCAGAGTTTTAGAGAAGAACTTGCCCCTTCACTGTGCCTCACCCCTACGTGCTCCTTGTTTAGGACACATATGATTAGAGATTCAGGGTTTGCCTAGTGGGAGCCAACCCATGAGCCCTCTGACTTGGAAATGAATTTTTAACAGAAAATATCAGAAATGGATTTTCTTAAATTTCCACAACCCCATCAGGTTTGGGAATTCCCCTAAATAAACCAATTTGCCTTAGTAATTCATTGACCTAGACATAGTGTAAGAAAAGATGGGGTGTCACAAGCAGAAAAGACCAAAAATAAGCTCTACAACCAACTAATTGTGTGCCCTTGGTTAAAGGCCTGTTCATGTCACACAAACTCATATCGTTCAACTATGAAATGATGTGGTTGGTAGAGATGCAAGTAAACATCTTGCTTAAATCTGAACTCATGGAAGCAGCTGCCTCCTCAGTATGTCTACTTGATTTTCTAGACACCATTTCCAACCTAACATGGCCCACAGACTATACTTTGAGTCGCAAGGAGATAGAGTATACAGTATGCATTAATTTTTCTCTCTCCCCCAACTAAAGCCCTATGAGGGCCAGAACTCTTTTTATTTCTACATTCCCTACTGACTTATATCAGTGACAGAGAAGACACAAAATAAATTTCATGGAGGGAATGAAAGAGGGAAGCATGAGGGCATGGAGAAAACCGCAGAAAGCCACCTAATAAAGTCCTAGGAGTTCAAGTGGAAGCCAACAGGTTGATTTCCAGAAGCAGACAGAAATACCATGAGACCAAGAAGGCAACAGGATCATCTCAGTTCAGCTGATCCAGTCATTAAGTTTACAGATTGAGTTGGGCCAGCTTTAAGAGGTGAGGCCCAAGAGCCACATGGACTATAACGCTAGAGCACAGGCAAAAGAGAAGCCAACAAGTTCAAGAAAATTGCTTCAGGCATGATTGCAGTGCTCAAAGCCCACTCTGGGGGGTGGAGGCTATACGGTACCTCCATGGACTGTGCTGGTTTAAAGACACATAGTTTGGAAGGACAAATTCTATTCCATTTCACTCATGTTGGAAAGACCCGATTTTTTTCTTTAATTTTCTATTGAAGGAAAAATGCTTTACAGAATTTTGTAATTGCTTTACAGAATTTGTTTTCTGTCAAACCTCCACATGAATCAGCCATAGGTATGAAATTAAGACACTTGCTCCTTGGAAGAAAAGTTATGACCAACCTAGAAAGCCTATTAAAAAGCAGAAACATTACTTTGTCAACAAAGGTCCATCTAGTCAAGACTATGGTTTTTCCAGTAGTCATATATGGATGTGAGAGTTGAACTATAAAGAAAGCTGAGCACCAAAGAATTGATGCTTTTGAACTGTGGTGTTGGAGAAGACTCTTGAGAGTCCCATGGACTGCAAGGAGATCCCACCAGTCCATCCTAAAGGAGATCAGTTCTGAATATTCATTGAAAGGACTGATGCTGAAGCTGAAGCTCCAATACTTTGGCCACCTGATGTGAAGAACTGACTCCTTGGAAAAGACCTTGATGCTGCGTAAGATTGAAGTCAGGAGGAGAAGGGGACGACAAAAGAAGAGATGGCTGGATGGCATCACCAACTCAATGGACATGAGTTCGAGTAAACTCCAGGAGTTGGTGATGGACAGGGAGGCCTGACATGCTGCAGTTCACGGGGGCGCAAAGAGTCGGACACGATTGAGCGACTGAACTAAACTGAACTGATACATATATCCCCACCCTTTTGAACCTCCCTCTCATCTCCCTCCCCATCCCACCCCTCTAGGTTGAGACAGAGCCCCTGTTTGAGTTTCCTGAGACATACAGCAAATTCCTGTTGGCTATCTCTTTTACATATGGTAATGTAAGTTTCCATGTTATTCTTTCCATATATCTCAGCCTCTCCTCCTCTCTCCCCATGTCCATAAGACTGTTTTCTCTATTTCTCCATTGGAACTACCTGATTTTAGAATATAAGAAATAAGTACTATAAACAACTTAATTGGTTTTAAATTTCTTTCTTTCTAGCTTATAAGTTATAGCATAACTCAAGTATTCCAAGATAATAAGATAATTTCATGGTCTATTGTATAGCACTTTAATGTCAACATAGCTGATGATGGTGATGACAATTATACCCATCTTGCTTGCCAAAGGATTTGAAGCACTTTATAAAATAACAACAATAAATAACACTTATGTGGTGCTTACCATATGCCAAGCGCTCTTCTAAGAACTCTACAGATGTTAACTCATTTAATCGTCCCCAAAATTTTTTGAGGTAGGTACTGTTTGTTATTATCCCCACTTCATAGGGGAGAAAACTGAATCCCAGGGAAGTTAAGTGACTTATCCAAGATCACTCTGCTAGCCTACAGCAATGTATACAGCAAAACGAAGAAATAAATTATATAAGAACCAAGTCATAAAAGAAGAAAAGACATGGTGTGGGAAGAAACTAACTTTATCATAAAATTTGGGGGGAGAACTGATAAAACACACCATAAAGTTAACTGTAAGCTTCCTGAGCCCAGGGAAAAAGGAAAATGGGATAAGTTTTAGCCAAAGGTGACTTCCAGCAAATCGTAAGAGAATTTTGTGAGAGGAAGCCAGAAACATTAAAAGGGAGTATCTGGTGCGCTCCCGGGTCTCCAAGGATCGGCATCCAGTGGGCGCAGCGGAGGGGTGCGGACCACAGAAAAGATTCTGAAAAAATGAGGGAAACAGGAAACCCAGAGGTGCCCCTGTAGTTTGGCGAAGGCCTTAGGAGGTCACTTGGAAATGCTGCTGGCTGTGAGGTGGGGCGGGGGGGGGGGGGGGGGGGGCGGTGGGGCAGATGTGCACAGAGCTTTGCAGGCTTGTCCTTTGCATGGATGTTCTTTGTGGAAATCCAGCTCGGAGCCATCTCCTGATGTGTAAGAATTTCCCAGACAAACCTTGAGCTAAGCAATGCATTTTTTCCTAAGGAAATGTTTGTCTTCAGCGATGTTCAAAGCCTATGTATTTCCGCTAGACTCTGGCTTCAGGTTGGTTCCCCCAAAAGGCTCAGAAGCGACTTGAACAAAACAACCCAAGGCATGGTGGTTACTTATAGACTTCCCACAGTACTTCTTCATTCCATTTGGACTCCTTCAAGGGCAGTGGAGCATCACAACTTCCCTTGAACTTCGCCTGGAATATATAGGTGAACTATAAAGAAAGCTGAGCACAGAAGAATGGATGCTTTTGAACTGTGGTGTTGGAGAAGACTCTTGAGAGTCCCTTGGACTGCAAGGAAATCCAACCAGTCCATCCTAAAGGAAATCCGTTCTGGGTGTTCATCAGAAGGACTGATGTTGAAGCTGAAACTCCAGTTTTTGGAAAGCTAACTCATTTGAAAAGACCCTGATGTTGGGAAAGATTGAAGACAGGAGGAGAAGGGGACGACAGCGGATGAGATGGTTAGATGGCACCGGCGACCCAATAGTCACAAGTTTGGGTAAACTCTGGGAGTTGGTGATGGACAGGGAGGCCTGGCGTGCTGCGGGTCAATGGGGGTCGCAAAGAGTCGAACACGACCGAGCGACTGAACTGAACTGAACTGAACAGAAAAACAAATGCTGTTCAAGGACACTGAAAGAACGCTGATGTTGAAAATCAGATCTGTATTGTGAGCAATGCTTAGAAATCCATGAGTTGACACATAGTATTACGCCTATCATCCTTGTAGTTCCCTCAGTGAAATACGTGGCGAAAAGCTCTTCCTTCGTGGTACAGATTCATGAAGAAGCTAAATAGCATGAATCCTTTACGTTGACAAATGTGAACTTAAATCTCCTGTGAATCCTGTGTGACAACCACACATACCATCATGATTTATTAGTATTATATCAAAATAAATAAATAAATAAAAGGGAGTATCTGTGGGATCAATGCCACTCTAGGGGGGCAAAGTCCAGCAGAGAGAAGTGTAGAGTTGGAGACTGAAGGGGTCAAAGACCCAAGAAAGTCAGCAATAGGAATGGGACAAAACAGAGCCCAGAACGATGAGGCAGGGAGTTCCAAATACAGAGCAGTCAGGAGTCAGTGTAAGCAGTGAACACCCAGGGAAATCCTGGAAATGCAAGATTCTAACCAGAAGTCTTTTAGTACCTTGCTACTACTCAATGTGATCCTGGGACCAGCAGCATCTGCATCAGTGGGAGACCTACCAGAAATGTAGAATTTCCAACTCCACTGAGTTCTACTGAATCAGAACCTACATTTTTAACAAGATCCCCCCGTGATGAAGGCACTTGCAGGTTTGAGAAACACCACTTTGGCATAGCCTGGTGAATTTCCACACAGCAAGAGGCTTGGAACACACTCCAAGTGTTTCACATTCATAACCCCTTTCAATCCCCAAAACAATAATACAAAAAGATATCATTTTTGTACCCACTTTACAGATGAGGAAATTGAGGCCCACAGTCGCAGCCACATGCCTAATGAATGCAGAGCTGGGATTTGTTACCAAACCGATTTAATTCAAATTCTGTCTGCATTCCTATGAATAATTTGATGGAAATTCATCCTAGGGTCTGAGAAAAGAGTGGCCAAGCCAAGACACAGAGAAGCTGCTGCTGGCGGGTGTTCCTGTGTGTTGCAGTGGATGGTGGAGGAAGGGAAGGTGTCACAGGAGTGGAAAGAGTGAGGGCAGAGGCGAGCGGATGTTACTGACGCCTGAGAGGGTGGCAGACATGGCCCTGAATCCCTTTCGGAAAATGATTCCCTTCGACAGGGTAACAGGGGACCTGTGGAGGTAGCTGTAGAGTGACCTGCTGCCCCACTCGGGGCACCCACCCCCCCAGCTCAGCTAGCTGCAGCCCGTGTTCCGTTCTTCAACAAAATGTCAGTGTGGGAGCAAACCGAGAGTGAACGTGTCTTTAATTTGCCAATTAGTCATGTGCCACCTTGTAACCGCTCCTGCATGTTATTTCTGCATGTGAGTGTGTTGTGTGTTATTTAAGTTTTCCTCCCTCTGCGGTTGGTCTCCTCACTGGTTTTTTTTCCTAAGTTCCCCATGGGTCAGGACTATCTTGGATTTCACTGGGTTCCCCAGAGCCCTGGCAGAGTCCGTGGGTATTTAACAAGCGCGGGGCGATGGACTGCCCCGTCACCCCAGAGAGCAGAAACAGCCCAGCCTCTCTCAGGTCCCTCCAGGGAGAGGAGGCAGGCGGAGCTGATGGGTGCTGAGTGCCGAGTGCTGAGTCCGAGCCCGTGGACCGCTGGATGGTCTCTCCTCGCCCAGCTGAGCCTCCCATCCGGGGCTCAGGGAATCCCTAGCGGGCCTCACCCTCCACTTTCATCTTCATGGGAAACGGCAACTTCACCGCACGTGGGTGTGTGGTGTGAAGACACAGGGTGGCGTTCTCGGCCGGCAGCTGTTTTGCTGTGTTGTTTTCCTGCCCCTTCCTGAGGAGATAAGATCTGGACGAGCTTGTGGTTCTCCCCCCACCGACCCTCAAAGGCAGCGGGCAAGCCAGGTTCCCATTTCTCAGGCGCTTCCTCAGAATCACACCCCATTTCAATATCTGTGATGAGATCCAGCTCGCTTGAAAGCAGAGGCAAAGAAAAACGCAGCTTCCCAGAACACAGGGCAAGAAGATCAAGGTCTCTGAGCTTCCCTTTCTTCTCAGAAGGTCTCCAGGCAAAACTGATTTGCATAGGTTGCCAACTCCTACCTCGCAGAGGGAGCCTGGAGCCCAGGGCTGGGGAGATGCTGCCACCTTCCTGGCTCTAAGGGCTGAGGGGGAGACGAGAACTTAGAAGGGAACCAATGGTGGGGGTCTTTGGGGGGCCTGGGATGAGGAGAGCAGACAGCTCTGGAAAGACAGAACAAAGAGAGACAGCTAAAAGAATTCATGGTGATGCACACAAAGCCTTGGCTCTGAGCTGGCATGCCAGCTGCAAGGTATCCAAAGAGAGGGACTAATTCTTCCGGAACCCAGTGGGAAGCTGAGGTGGTGCCTTCAGATGCTTGCCCAGGGCACAGAGCAGAACCGGCCTAACTCGGGACAACCCGTGCCTGGTTTGCTAATTCCCAGCGAGCTCCACCGGCTCCAGAGGAGGTGATCACTCCTCCTTCCTCCAAGGCTTCTCCTTCTCCACTCTACTCTCCCTGGTCATACAAGGGAGCAGCTGGTAACACTTGTCACCTTGAGGCTGTTTCCTGAGAAATCAGAGACCAAGAGGCTGCACTGGGTAGAAGGCTTGGGAGCATACAGGGTAACAGGTTTAGAGATTCCCCCTTAATTTACTAATGAAAAGAATCACACCCTCCTGACCTGATGTCCCAAGGTCAGGCTGGGGAAGGAGAGACTGGGATTTCTCATGTATCTCCTGGAAGGAAGAGGAGGGGATGAACTGGGGTTAAGGCTTGTTGCCCTGTGGGACCCAGGCATGTCCTCCCCAGATGGGTAGCCCAGTAGCCTCCCAAGACACATTCACTTTAAACAAGAAAGAGAATCTGGCTTCCAGAAAGGAAGTCCAGCTGGTCACAGAGCTGGAAGGAGTGGATGTCTGGCGGTTGGAGTTGGGGGGTAGTGGGTGGAGGTAGGGGCACCAGGTAGAGGAACCAGAGGCCCAGAGGTTGGAAGTATGATAGAATCTGGCAGCTCTCTTTGTTAAGTTTCAGGATATTTTTCATTCCAGGCAACCTAAGACATCTAGCTGTTAAGGGAGAAGGGCTCAGGAGGTGTGGGGAAGGGAAAGCTGGAGAGGAGCTTAAGGTGTGGCCTGGTTGGGGGTTGGAATTGTAGACACTGAGTCTATAGGACCTTCCTCAGCTCCTTTCTTGGCCTCTGGGTATAAACAACTGACTCGCCCTCTCTCTCTAACCTCTTCTTGGTTATATGATTACACTGACTCCTAGGGAAGGTGTGTTCCTCACTCGGAGTCCCCAGACATACATACCCTAGACCTGGGGGGACTCTGGCTTCCTGAGGTCAGGTCAGAAGAATAGATTCGAAAAGTTGTCAGTCAGGCCAGTGGAGCGTAATGATTTGGAGTCCTTCGGGTAGATCCAGAGCACACCTTGATTCTAGTTTAATACTCACGGCTGCTCCCAGCCTGGAACCCTTTGAAGGGACAGGAGGTCTCTCCCCACTAGGAGGTCACACTGACCCACAGACTTTCGGGTTAGGGCTCCTGGATTTGCATTCTGGCTCCCCTGCATACTCTGTGATCTTGAGAAAGTCATTTGACTTCTCTGAACTTCATTTTCTCAAATGTAGAAAGAGGATCCTAATGGTCTCGACAGGACTAAATGAGCTGCTGTGACACCCCACACAGCACCTGAGCAGATCACTCAGTAACTAATCATCATTCTTTTTAATTTTATTACTATTACCACAGATTTCCCCCAGATCGGTAGCCTCACTGGGCCTCCAGTGAATTCTCTTAAAATAGATTTTTGAGGCAGCTGGTCCCCCAGCACTTCCCAAGTCCCATTGAGCCCTTGAAGATGTTGAACTAACACGGTGCCTTGAAGGGCTCCAGCCCCAGGGCAGCCTCAGGGTGGGTTTATATTTCAGACAGAGTTTGGGACTCCAATGCCCCTGTCTTAGGCTCCCTGGGGTCTCAACCAGCATTTTGAGAGACTGAGAGATTAACTAAAGGACTTGCCCTTATCCAAGTTTTATCAACTTTGGTTGAAGGACTAAAGACGATGCTAACCAGCAGTTGTGACTAGGTTTCTGCCAGTCACTGCTCCGCATGGCTGCCTCCGCTTGTCTTCCTCTTCCTCTTCCTGTCCTCCCTTTGCTGATCTGGACTCAGCCGGGTATTCTTGTCACAAGGTCATCGCCCAGGTGAGCTCAGCTCAGCGTGAAACAAAACAGCTCATCTGAAGGCACCACACCCCCCTACAGGGAGAGAGAGAGAACCCTCCTTGACTCCCGCCCTCTCACCAGTGGGCTCTCTCCGCTCCCTCTTGCAACAGCCAGGCAGGTGGGCATTTAGCGAAGCTCCCGCAGACCTCGGGCAGGGAGCAGAAGCTGCCCCCAGGGTGCTGGGCAGTGTCCATGCCCACCCTCTCAGCGCACCGTCTGGGGGTCAGCCACTCGGCTTTAAAAGATGTCTGGGCACAACTTGGGTTTCAAAAGGCTTGGATGTTTGTTATTTTCAGAGCTTCAGTTTTAGATCCATTTGGGTGTTCTCCAGAGGAGAGCCACGCTGATTTGGCATTCAAGCATCCTGTCTCCCACGCCCTCCTTCTCGCTCCCAAGCACCCTGAATCCCCGCTGCACCAGCTGCCAGTTTGTGCGTCTGAGGCGTTGTCATGTTCTCGGGCCATGGGGCATATTGTATAAACACACGGGCAGTTTACACTGCCTGGGAACTTAGGGGCTTTCCTCTCCACGGGAAACAGCTGCAAGGGGGCTTGACCAGCCCTTGCTTTGTGGAGAGGGAGACATCGCCTCTGATCATGCATGTGGGGCAGGTGCATTGGCTGGGCTCCTGTTGTTACGCCTGAGGATTCTCCCAGAGACGCCGAGATGGGAAGGACGCTCATGATGCTCTCCACCCTCCTCCCAGTTTAATTGCTCATAAGTGACTTTGCATATGGCAAACCCCGTCTCTGTTCATCCCTCGTGCTGTCTGCCAGTAGCACCCTCCACCATCTTACTGCTGTGGGCCTCTAAGACGGCAAAATCATAGACTCATAAAGCTGGGAGGCACTTCAAGAGGGTCATTCACCCAACAACCTAGATGAGCACTTACTGTTGTTGTTGATGAGTCACTAAGTCGTGTCTGACTTTTTGCAACCCCATGGACCGTAGCCCTCCAGGCTCCTCTGTCCATGGGGATTTCCCAAGCCAGAAACCTGGAGTGGGTTGCTATTTCCTTCTCCCAAGGATCTTCCCAACCCAGGGATTGATCCCACGTCTCCTGCATCTCCTGCATTGGCAGGTGGATTCTTTACTGCTGAGCCACTGGGGAAACCCAGATGAGCACTCACTATAATACAAAGCACTGTGTCAGATTCCACGGGCAAAGGCAGGTGAACAAGACCAGGTTCCTATCTTCACAGAAGTAACAAACTTCCAGCTCTGCCATCACCTCCAAGAAGCCCTCCAGGACCTCCCCAGGCAGGCTCAGATTGCCTTCCTCTGTGGTCCCATATCCCTCTGCTGACCACTAGCATTGCACTTACTATGCTGCAGTGAAATGATCACCATGACCTTCTCCCCCGCAGAATACAAGCTTCCAGAGGGCGGGACCAGACATGCTTGTGATGCTGAGATTCTGTAGCTTATATGATTAGGTTGTCATAAGGAAACAAGAGGAGAAATGTTCTATTTGTTAGCCACCAATAATAGTGGCTATTTGGCCAACAACCAAAACAAGATGAGATTGGCAGCTGCCTGAAGAAGAAAGAACTAGAAAAGCCAGAGGGCTACCACCAATCTGGGCAGCCAGTGAAGAAGCCGGTCAAAACCAGATCATCTCACCTGCTGCACTCTTGGCTTGGCCCTTCTGCAAACTTTATCTGCTATGTCTACAGGGGGCTGTATTTGCTTGCTAGGGCTGCCATAACAAACTACTGCACCCTGGGTGGTTTAAACAACAAAAATGTGTCTTCTCACAATTATGGAAGCTAGAAGTTAAAGATCAAGGTGTCAGTAGAGTTAGTTTCTTTGAGAGCCTCTCTCCTTGGCTAGCAAATGACTGCCTTCTTGTCTTTGTCTTCACATGGCCTTTTCTCTAAGCTCTTCTTTTTTCCCTTTGGCTGTGCCCTTCAGCATTCGGGATCTTAGTTCCCTGATCAAGGACCAAGCCCAGGCCCCCTACAGTGGAAGCGTAGAGTCCTAACCACTGGACTTCCATGGAATTCCCTCTTATCTCCTCTTTTTATAAAAACACTAGTCATACTGGTTTAGGGTCCATCTACATGATCTCATCTTACCTTGTGTGTGCATGTACTCAGTCATGTCCGACTCTTGGCAACCCCGTGGACTGTAGCCCACCAGGCTCCTCTGTCCACGAAATTCTCCAGGCAAGAATACAGGAGTGGGTAGCCATTCCCTTCTCCAGAGGATCTTTCTAACCCAGGGATTGAACCCAAGTCTTCTGTATTACAGGTGGATGCTTCACCGTCCAAGCCACCAGGGAAGCCACATTTTTACCTTCATTACCTTTTTAAAAGATTCTCTCACCGAATACAATTATTTTCTGAGATTCTATGGTTAAAACTTCAACATATGAATTAGGGTGAGAGGGGACTCAATTCAGCCCATGACAGAAGTCAACCCTGGTATTCACAGAAGCACCAGAGAATTCCTGAAAAAAGCCACAGGTTATCAATCCAGGAACCAAGTAGGCCTGTGATCACCTCCTCTCTTGGCTGACTTAGAAGCCTGGAGATTCATCCAGTACAGGTGACCAAACAGAACCCGATTTTGCCACCCCCACCTCCTACACGTCCCTTCCCTTGCCCCAGTATAGATATTACATGAGGTTTTCAGGTTTGAGCCAAGGGCAAGAGAAGGTGTCCATGTGGAAAAAATAAAGAAACATGTCTCGCTCAGGACGAGGATGGAAAATGACATTGATGGAGGCAGTTTCTAAGGAGGCCCACTGGCTCACTTCCCAAACTCCCAAGCAGAACATAGAAAAAGGTCCAAATGCCCTGGCTGGATGGAGGAGAGCCAAGCCACCAGCAAGCACCAGCGGTGGACTGCTGACTGCCAGCCAGAGCCACGGGCTGCTAGACAGGAACCAAGATGCAACAAACGGGGAGGCCTGGCAGCAGAACGGCCCTGCCCCCAGCACCGCCCTGCCTGTCGGCTTGTGCAAGGTCACGAGTCCTAGCAGCCTCCGTTCCCAGGGTTGCTCTTCACTGTTGGGAGCCAGTTGGCTAAATGTCATATTGGAAAAGAGTACAGGATGTGATCTTCCAGATGAACCAACTCATTGTAACCAGACTTGGCTTAGCTGGACTGCATAATGCCAAGATGGCCGCAGGGGCATGTTGCTGACTCAGCGCAGGGGAGCTGAAGGACAAGCGGGTGAGGGAGTCGCTTGGGTGGAGCACACCCACTGCAGACAACTGGGGTGGCCTAGGGATGCTCAGAGCTCAGCCAGCAATCCACAGTCTAGTTCTCTGGGGGATGGGGCGCTCCGAGGAAGGCTCCTCAGCTGCCCCTGATCAAGGTCTCAAGGTACAGTGTCCTGGGGGACTTGCAGAAATCAAATGCTGATTGCTCCAGGAGATATTAAAGCTTCTTCTGATGTCATCCCAGGCAGTTCAAATGACCTGCACCTCGGTCTCCTGTGAGGCACGTAGACCAATCTAAGAAACCTACGCTAGAGCTAGAACTCAGGGGATAAGAGCCAACATCCTTCCTGGACCAGATAGCATTCTGGGCTTTGCCTAGAGAAAGCCACCTTCTTCACACAATGGTTATAAGGCTAAAAACAGGGAGGAGAAAAGGCAAGGGGCATGGCAGGGATTGGACTCTATCTTAGCAAAGAGATATTAATAAAACAGGAGGAGATGAGACTAGTGATCATATCTCACAAGAGCCAAGCCTCAAACATCACAGGAGCATCAAGTAGAGCTACTTAGTTTAGCTGTGGTTCTCCCCCTCAACAGGTAGTAAGGTGGAAAATCATCCACACAATCTAAGATCAGAAGTGAGTGTGCTACAAGAAGAGAGGGATTCTATAGGCAACCCAGCTATCCCCTCTTCATTCATTCATTCAACAGATATTTGTTGACTATCTAATTTATGTTGGGTGGTGAACAAAATTAACTCATGGGCCTCACACTCATGAAACTTAAATTGTAACAGGGGGAAGAGAAAATAATCACACAACTCTAAGTATTTATGATTGTGGAAAATGCTGCGGCTGCTGCTGCTGCTGCTGCTAAGTCGCTTCAGTTGTGTCCGACTCTGTGCAACCCCATAGACGGCAGCCCACCAGGTTCTGCCGTCCCTGGGATTCTCCAGGCAAGAACCCTGGAGTGGGTTACCATTTCCTTCTCCAATGCACGAAAGGGAAAAGTGAAAGTGAAGTCACTTCAGTCGTGTCTGACTCTTAGCAACCCCATGGACTGCAGCCCACCAGGCTCCTCCGTCCATGGGATTTTCCAGGCAAGAGTACTGGAGTGGGGTGCCATTGCCTTCTCCGGTGGAAAATGCTACTGGAGTTTTAAGAGCACATAATAGGATCTAATCTGGGAGGTCCAAGAAGGCTTTCTTTCTAAGTGACACCTAGGCTTCCAAGCCTGGAGGGCTGGGGATAGGGGAGAGCGTGCCAGGAAATAAGAGTAACATATGCAAAAGCCTTGGGTTGGAAAGAGCATGACAAAACCAAGAAACTAAGAGATCCTCAAAGAAATAGCTGCACTTCCATATTCATTGCAATAGCAGCCAAGATATGGTAACCACTTGAGTGTCTATCAGCAGATGAATGGATAAGAAAATGTAGTATATATATATGTATAGACAGATACGTGTATAGATAGATAGATGCAGACATATACACAATGGAATACTATTCAGCATGAGAAAGAAGGAAATCCTACCAATTGTGGCAACATGGATGGATCTTGATGGCATTACGCTCAGTGAAATGTCAGGTAGCGGAAGACAATGTGTGATCACACTTTTATGTGAAATCTGAAAAAAGTCAAAGTCACAGAAACATAGTTAAATGGTGGGTACTGGGGGCTGAGGCGTGAAAGAAATGGGGACATGTTGATGCTGGTCAAAAGATACAAACTTCAGTTATAAGATGAAAAAGTTCTGGGACTCTAATGTACAGCAGGATGGTTATATTTAACAGAACCGCATTATACGTATATTATATATAGTAGCTTGAAGGTTGCTAAGAGAGTTAATATTATATGTTCTCATCACATGACAGTAACTTTGTGACGTGATGGAGGTGTTAGCTAATGCGGTGGTGGTCATCATTTTGCAATATATCACATCAAGTATATCTAATCAACCCATTGTACACTTTGTTATTATTGTTTAGTCACTAAGTCATATCCAGTTCTTTGTGACCCCATGGACTGTAGCCCACCAGGCTCTTCTGTCCATGGGATTTCCCAGGCAAGAATACTGGAGTGGGTTGCTGTTTCCTTCTCCAGGGGATCTTCCCAACCCAGGGCTTGAACCTGTGTCTCCTGCTTGGCAGGTGGGTTCTTTAATACGGAGTCACCAGGGAAACCCATTGTACACTTTACATTTAGACAATGTTTTACATCAATTATATCTCAATAAAGTTGGGGAAGAAATGGAAAAAAACGAAACTAAGAGATCCTGACTGTCTGGAGTCCTGAGAATGATGTAAGATAGATCTGAAGAGCACCTTTCTCCAGAAAGTATGCCATGTGGGGGCCTTGTAGACTTTCTAAAGACTCTTATCTTTATCTAGAAGCAGTAGGGAGCCATAGAGGAGCTCAGGGCAGAAAGAGATGATGTAACCAGGTATGCTGACCTGAGCCCTCAGCCCTCGCCGCTTACCTAACGTAGATGCAGATAGGGAGGCTTGATCTTGAGTATGGGTTCATCATGATGTGAAAACTCTAACCCGGACAATTCAAGAGAGTTACTCTGCTTCTAGTGAACAGAGCTAGCCAATGGATTTCTAAACTCAAAGTCTGCACTTGCATGTCCTGACGGGCAGGCTGTCCTTGTGGGCTCCCACCTGGGCCACATATTAAATGGTACCCGTGCCACAGAGGGTCTAGACCACTCCGTGTGCAAGAAAGAGAAAGTGAGGCTGGCTTGGCCAGCAATGCTGCATCAAGGCCCACGACTGGCGGCGCATCACAGCTATTCCTCAAGGTACCATTGAGACCAAACTCGCGGGATTCACAGAGCACAGAAACTGAAGAGTCAATACTTCTTCAACTCTGAAGCTCTGTGGTTCGCTGAAAAGTCCATCACCAACAGGAAGCTGGTTCCTTCTCCGTTCACTCAAAGGGAATCTAATACCTCTGTCCATTAGGATTCTCCAAAGATGCCCCAGGTCAGGCAGTCTTTTCTCTGACCCCAAGGAAGGATGCAGGAAATGTTCTTCTGGTCCCAGGGACCATCAGTAAGGTGTCTAGCAAACCCATCCCCCACTTCTGAGCCAACAGCCCTCCCCGGCACCCCAACATCAGTCTCAGTCTCAGTGTTAAGGCATAAACAATTCGACTCAGAAGTCACCAGTAGGGGTTGGGAGGATCTGGACAAGACCACAGGGCCACACCTCTACTGGACTTCTCTCCTGCCTGCCTGGGAGAAACGGCTCCAGGCTCAGCCTCTCACACCTTCCAGGCTCGTCCTGCTCCAAAGCCCGGACCCACAGCACACAGCCGCATCTCAAATGTACGCAGGACACAACAAACGTGTCCTGCCCTCAGCTTCCAGGGCTTCACCTAGCATGAAAATGGAGACGAAGTGGCCCTGAGGTCTCCTGAGAGCAGGAAAATACAAGCCCCATCTGTGCCTAAGACCTGCAGGAGATGGACGTCTGAGCTGCCACCCTCCACCACAGGAGTCCTGAGCGCACGCACACACACGGCTGGCCCCCTAAGTGCTCACATGGCCACCACAAGCCCTGGAAGGGAAGGATTTCTCCTTTGACCCTTCCTCACCTCTTCCCCATCTGAGTGCAGTGAAGACAGTCAGCCTGAGTCAAGGAGGACTACCACCACTTGGAAACCCTCTCATTTAGAGCCTATCTGCCACTGGGTGCAGCAGACTGGCTGGTGCCAGGGTAGGTACCCCCGAGGGCCACTCAGGGAGCATGGGCTTGAGGCTCCCTCACAGGGAACACTCGGGAGCTCTGGGGTCCACACGTTGGGCCCCCACCACAGCTGGTCCACACAGGCAGCCCTGCTCAAGTGAGGAAGAAAGGGCAATCCTAGTAGGGAGGGGCTGTGGCAGCTTCTGATGAAGCTACACCCCTCTCTCCTTTCCCCCTAAGTCTCCCCAAGTCAGGACATTCATGCTTTTTCTTTGTGTGCTGAGCATCTTCCCAACCAAGGGCACCAGGCACTGTGGATTTCCACTTCCTTTCCAGCTATGGCTTCTCAGCCCCAACTCTGGACATGGTGACTCTTCAGCAGAAAAGAATCTCCACTGGTCAGTCCTCAAGCCCCTTCTCAGGTCCCCAGACCCTCACCCCGGACAGACACTCACCCCAGACATATCCTCAAACCAGACAGACCCTCACCCTGGACAGATGCCCACACTGAATAGACGCTCACCCCAGACAGACCCTCAAAGCAGACAGACCCTCACCCTGGACAGACGCTCACCCCAGACATATCCTCAAACGAGACAGACCCTCACCCCGGACAGACGCCCACCCTGGATAGACCCTCACCCCAGACAGACCCTCAAAGCAGACAGACCCTCACCCTGGACAGACGCTCACCCCAGACAGACCCTCACCCCAGACAGACCCTCACCCCAGACAGACCCTCAAAGCAGACAGACCCTCACCCCAGACAGATCCTCACCCTGGACAGACCCTCACCCCGGACAGACGCCCACCCTGGATAGACCCTTACCCCAGACAGACACTCACCCCAGAGAGACCCTCAAAGCAGACAGACCCTCACCCTGGACAGACCCTCACCCCAGACAGATGCTCACCCCAGACCCTCACCCCAGCTGCAGCAAAAGCAGGCACCACGGTGACAGAGCTCCCCCTGCTGACAGCTCACAGTGGTGGCCGGGCCAGGAAGGCTTGTGGGCTGAGTCACCTTCCCCTAAGTCATCCTTCTGTGAAATTAGGTTCTGCCCCTCAGTCCACCGCTCACAAATGAGCACAGCTTCATCCAGGAGATCTTGAGAAGCAAAGACTTTATATCCATGCCAGGGCTCCCCAGACAGCACAGAACTTCCAGAAGAACTTGAAATGACACCCAGGACAGGCCCTTAACCTAGCACTGGGCCAGACTGGTGGAACGTGTTCCAGGGTCCTCACTGCACCAAGCCCAAAGAATCGTGTGTGCCAGCTGATTCAATCAAGTACCCACACAGACTGCCACCCAGAGGGCTGGCCTACCCTCCCCAAGGGAATCCTTAGACACTTTGCCCATCTCTCATGCCACAGGCAGCTAAACACAAGCCCACAATATCTAAGGAACCTGTTGATGTCCATGAAATGAGTAATAATACACTTAGTGCTTGCAAAGAGCTGACTCATTAGAAAAGACCCTGATGCTGGGAAAGATTGCAGGCAAGAGGAGCAGGGGACAACAGAGGATGAGATGGTTGGAAGGCATCACTGACTCAATGCACATGGGTTTGAGCAAGCTCCAGGAGATGGTGAAAGACAGGGAAGCATGGCATGCTGCAGTCCATGTGGTCACAAAGAGTCAGACACGACTGAGTGACTGAACAACAACAATGGCTGATCCATGTTGATGTATGGAAGAAACCAACACAATACAGTAATTATGCTTCAATTAAAAATAAATAAATTTTTTTTTAAAACTTAATGGAGAAGCTAGATAGACAAAGGGAATTAGCAAAGTCTCAAGGATTTGATTGACCTCCCTTGACCTGTCCATGACCTTGAAATGCGTCTTTGGAAGGATCCAGGAGAGCAGTCAACTGGGAGAATGCTAGAGGCCCTCATGGATAAAACTTCAGGGCGTCTCCCATCCGCAGCCCAAGTTTATACAATCCAGCACCCTCAGAACTTGGCATGGGATTCACTTTGATGTCATTTTTGCTGTAAGACAACAAATGCTAATTTGTTCACATTTATGGGAGTGGATTAGTCAAGCCAGCAGCAGCCGCGTAGGTGAATGCTAATTGACCTCAAAGTCATTCATCACCGTTAAAGCGGTAAGACTGTGTGGTTACTAATCAACCAGGCTTGCAGATAAGAGTAAAAGATTTACCAGTCACCTAGGTATTCATTTATTGATTCAATAAGATTTACCTAGTACTTTTCAAAGAAAGACACTGTCTCAGGTACTTCAAAGAATGAATTAAAAAAATAATAATAATAATCCCTACCCTCAAGTAGCTCAAACCTTAGTAGAGCAAGATGTGAGAATAAAGGTAAACCATGCCAAGTGCTGTGGGCGGGGACAAACTGCCACTGCAGTTCAGAGAGGGGCGGTCTTGTCTCCCTGGGGACGCACAGAGACTTCACGGAAGAGGCAAGGTTTGGCTGGACTTTGAAAAGTGGGTGGCAATGGAACATACGTGGTGGACATGCATTCTGAGAGAACATGTGCAGCGGCGGAGGAAGGGGAAATGAAGGGTGTTTCGGGGAGGCAGTGAGGCTCTGGTAGGCGGCAGCATGCATGACTGGGGAAGTCGTTCGCAAGCACCGCTCAGCCCTGCCGCAGGCCAGGCCCTGTGCTGTGTGCAAGTCCCATGCTGACCACAGGGCTACACCAGAAAACAAAACACACAGAGTCCTTAAGCTCACGGAGCTGGCAGTCCCTCCAAGGAGAAGGCCGAAAAGGAAGACTGTGGAACCCCCAATCCTGCCCTTCTGTGTAGACTGGAGATTTGGGGGTTGGTCCTGGGGGGTTAGTGACAGTCTTTAATGATTAGAGACTTTTGGAAGATTAATCTGGGCCCAGATTAAAAGGTAAATTTAAGAAGAGGAGAAAAGTGGGACTTCCCTAGTAACACAGTAGATAGGAATCCTCCTGCCAATGTAAGGGACGTGGGTTTGATCCCCAGGAAGATTACATGCCGCAGAGCAACTAAGCCCACAACCACAACTACTGAAGCCTGCACGCCTGGAGCCTGTGCTCCACAAGAGAAGCCACCGCAAAGAGAAGCCCGCGCACCACAAGCAAGAGTAGCCCCCGCTCGCCGCAGCTAGAGAAAGCCCACACAAAGTAATGAAGACCCAGCGCAGCGCTGCTCGGTTAGTAAGTCACGTCCGACTCCTTGTGACCCCATGGACTGACGCGCGCCAGCCTACCCTGTCCTTCACTATCTCCCGGAGTTTGCTCAAACTCATGTCCATTGAGTCAGTGGTGCCATCCAACCATCTGTTGCCCCCTTCTCCTCTTGCTCTCAATCTTTCCCAGCATTGGGGTCTTTTCCAATGAGTTGGCTCTTCACATCAGGTGGCCAAAATACTACTGCACAGCCATAAATAAGTAAATAATTTTTTTAGAAAAGAGGAAAAAGTTGAAAGTCCAGTTAGAAAGCTATTGTAGTAACCTAGATGAGAGATTATGACCAAGACTAGTGCAATAAGAAGAAAAATAAAGGAATATGAAAAATAATATTATATACATATATATATAGAGAGAGAGAGAGCGAGGTATAACAATCACTTTTCTATACACCAGAAACTAACACAACATTGTAAATCAACTATATTTCAATTTAAAATGAGAAAGGGGAGGATTGCTAGCAGGAAAGGAATGTAAATGAAAAAAAAAAATTGGTAAAGGAGGACTAGATATTGAGCGGTTACATCTCCTCAAGACCCCAGCACCTACTGTTTTCTCTTGATGCTTCCAAAGCTCTTTAGAAAGACACTTCTCATAGAAAGCCCAGAAATGAACCCATGCACCTATCCAGTTCAGTTCAGTTCAGTTGCTCAGTCGTGTCCGACTCTTTGCAACCCCATAAATCGCAGCATGCCAGGCCTCCCTGTCCATCACCAACTCCCAGAGTTCACTCAAACTCATGGCCATAGAGTCGGTGATGCCATTCAGCCATCTTATCCTCTGTCATCCCCTTCTCCTGCCCCCAATCCCTCCCAGCATCAGAGTCTTTTCCAATGAGTCAACTCTTCGCATCAGGTGGCCAAAGTATTGGAGTTTCAGCTTCAGCATCAGTCCTTCCAATGAACACCCAGAACTGATTTCCTTTAGGATGGACTGGCTGGATCTCCTTGCAGTCCAAGGAACTCTCAAGAGTCTTCTCCAACACCACAGTTCAAAAGCATCAATTCTTCGGTGCTCAGCTTTCTTCACAGTCCAACTCTCACATCCATACATGACCACAGGAAAAACCATAGGCTTGACTAGACAGACCTTTGTTGGCAAAGTAATGTCTCTGCTTTTGAATATGCTACCTAGGTTGGTCATAACTTTCCTTCCAAGGAATAAACATCTTTTAATTTCATGCACCTATAGATACCTTATTTTTTATAAAGGAGCCAAGAATATGCAATGGGGCAAGAATATGCAATGGGGCAAAGACAGCCTCTCCAAAAAATGGTGCTGGGAAAACTGGACAGCTACATGTAAAAGAATGAAATTAGAACACTTCCTAACACCATACACAAAGATAAACTAAAAATGGATTAAAGACCTAAATGTAACACTAGAAACTATAAAACTCTTAGAGGAAAACATAGAACACTCAATGACATAAACCAAAGCAAGATCCTCTATGACCCACCTTCTAGAGTAACAGAAATAAAAACAAAATAAACAAGCGGGACCTGATTAAACTTAAAAGCTTCTGCACAGCAAAGGAAACTATAAGCAAGGTGAAAAGACAACCCTCAGAATGGGAGAAAATAATAGCAAATGAAACAACTGACAAAGGATTAATTTCCAAAATATACAAGCAGCTCATAAACTCAATGCCAGAAAAATAAACAACCCAATCAAAAAGTGGGAGAAAGACCTAAACAGACATTTCTCCAAAGAAGACATACAGATGGCTAACAAACACATGCAAAGATGCTTAACATCGTACATTATTAGACAAATGCAAATCAAAACCACAATGAGATATCACCTCACACCAGTCAGAATAGCCATTATCAAAAAGTCTACAAACAATAAATGCTGGAGAGGCTGTGGAGAAAAGGGAATGCTCTTGCACTGTTGGTGGGAATGTAAACTGATATAGTCACTATGGAAGGCCATATGGAGATTCCTTAAAAAACTAGGAATAAGACTGCCATATAACCCAGCAATCCCACTCCTAGGCATATACCCTGAGGAAACCAAAATTGAAAGAGACACATGTATCTCACTGTTCATTGCAGCACAATTTACAATAGCTAGAACATGGAAGCAACCTAGATGTCCACCAGCAGATGAATGGATAAAGAGGTTGTGGTACATATACATAATGGAATATTACTCAGCCATTAAAAGGAATGCATTTGAGTCAGTTCTGTTGAGGTGGATGAACCTAGAACCTATTATACAGAGGGAAGTGAGTCAGAAAGAGAAAGATAATATTCATCTTCTAACACATATATACAGAATCTAGAAGAATGGTACTGAAGAACTTATTTACAGGGCAGCAATGGAGAAACAGACATAGAGAATAGACTTACAGACATGGGGAGAGGGGAGTAGAGGGTGCAATGTATGGAAAGAGTAACATGGAAACTTACATTACCATATGTAGAATAGATAGCCAACAGGAATTTGCTGTGTGGCTCAGGACACTCAAACAGGGGCTCTGTATCAATCTAGAGGAGTGGGATGGGGTGAAGGATGGGAGGGAGCTTCAAAAGGGACGGGATATATGTATACCTATGACTGATTCATGTTGAGGTTTGACAGAACACAACAAAATTCTGTAAACCAAAGATTCTTCAAATTAAAAAAAAAATAAAAAGACGCTTCTCTTTGTGGTGCCCCCCAGGAGACCACGCAACAGAGAACACAGTAGAATATGTGTGACAAATGAAGTGAGGATATAGAAGGGACTTTGGATGTTGGTGGAGGCACGATTTGGGGTCTTCACTTCCAGTGTCCCTCGTAGCTCAAATACCTTTCTTGGTTTCTCCTCTGACAGTGATTCTCCTTCCACACTCCAGAAACCCAACTCCTGGTCCAGAGATCCTGACTTGTCTGTTTCCCCATGACTCCCAGAGCCCAGGTTGGCCCGGATTCTAGACAATGACACCACTGGCATTAGAAAGTCAGTGCCTCTTACCTCCCGCCAGTGTCACAGTATATCAGAAGCAGGCAGGCCCAGCCAGGTACCATACGGCAGCTCCCAGGCTGGGGTGAGAAAGTTGACATCCCTTGAGAATTTACTCAAAATGCGTGTGCCCTGACAGAGCATGTTCTCTGAGACATCACAGGGACTCTGGGGCCCAATCACGACACTTCTCGGTCTTGCAGCAGCCAGATGCAAACACCTCTGACTTGCAATCCCACCATCAGAGTCTCAAAATCAAAATTAAAATCTTCCTTGGAGAGTTAGAATTCCCTGCGAGGCAGGGTCTCTCCGTAAGTGGGTAAAAAAAATCACTGCTGCCTCAATTTGTTTTTTATTGGAACATCTGTTTTCTCCCATAATACCATTCAACAAATCCCAGAAAAATGGATCTACTAAATTGAAAAATAATTATTAAACAATCTACTCATCCCTGGCTCTGGAGATTAGGGGGAGAAATGAGACCCATTCACAAGAGGATGCTCCTCTTTCTGGAGAAAGTCATTCACTCTGTAGATGTCTCTGGGCTGTGATATTGAGCAAGATTCTCCAGGAGTGGCTGAGAAGGGTCCTCCACAGCTGGCAAGGAGAACCATCACCACTCACCCAGCATCGCCAATAGCCCAGATATGGGACCTCTGCTCACAGTTAACAGAGGGCTGTTTCTATTTCACCCAGGCAATATATGGCAAACTCCACATAAAAGGACCGAAGAATAAAAAGAGGGTTTTTTTTTTTTTCTAATAAATATTCTTTTGCTGCTAATCCACCCTTTGTAACTGTCAGGCTTCATGGAGCTGGCACTGAGCCCATCAGATAACAATGCAGCTGTGACCTGAGAAACGTGAGAAGAGGAGCCGATTAATAAAGATGAAAAACATGTTTGGTAACTGTGTCTGAGGGGAGGTCCAAGGGGAGTCTTCAGAGGAGTTATCCTGGCAGCTCCAGGACCCCAAATCCAATGCCACCCAGAAGTCGAGGCTACTCCACAGACACAGGGGTCAGATGCACGGGTCCTGAGAGCAGGCAGCTAGTTTCTCTAACTTTCTGCATAGGGGTTGGCTCCCTGCACCTTCCTGAGCTGGCTTAATGGAAAATGGATACAGCATGACAGAGGAGTCCCACCACAAGGTACATGCTTTTGGGACTTCCCCCACCCCACCACAGCATCAGGCTGAAGACACACAGGTTTTCAGGGAGGCAGCCCAAGGCAGTAGCACACTCCTCTCCTGCTCCCTGACAAGCCCCCAGCAAGAAGCCCCAACCAAAGGTGAGGCTGAAGGCAGAGGGATTTGACCAACGGCTGTGTTTTCCTAATCAAGAGTTAGGACAAGTGACCCGACAAGGCAGGTAAGATGGAGCTGTCAGGCGGAACACTTCCGAGTTAGGGCTGTCCTGAAACCTCAGGGTTTTGTATGAATGAAAGAACAGAGAATGGAAATACTGGTCTTCTAGGCTAAGTGATATGAAAAGGACTATTCCATAGATTTTACGCCTCTACATCTTTCTCCACTTTTCCTTCCTCCGTCATCGTCTATGATTATATCCTATGGAAAGGTCTGCCCCAGGCCAGCCCCCAGGATTTCTCCAAACCCTAACACCCTGCTCCTGCTGCTTTTCCCTGCATCTCTGTCCCATGAGCCAACCCATCCCGCACTGACCACGGAGCTTTGGGAGCCTCCAACCAGGCATCTCCTCCTCCCTCAGGAGGAACTGGGGACTGTGAGCATGGTCCATAGTCACCACGCTGGGACAGTAGGCAGTGGGGAGGCCTGGCATCATCAGTGCTGGTCATTATCCATTTAAACTTTGGCCCAGAGCCACAGAACCCCAGGACACAGAGCCCAGATGACCCTTTATTTTGACTTTCCTCTGCTGTTCTCAACTATGAGGGGGTTACTCCCAGCCAGGTATCAGCTGTCTGGAGCAATTCTGGAGGAGTGGAGGACAAGCATTCATTCTATCCCCCAAGGAGTCGACTGGAAAGACACCAGAAGGAGCCACAGGAAGAGCCCTGCAACCAGGAAGACATGCGAGGGTCTCCGTAGCTCAGAAGAGAGCCAGTCCTGTGATAGCCCACTAAATAATTCATCAAAATCACAGTCACCATGGTAGACCACTCACTTTGTTCTGAGCACTGTTCTAAACTTCTTCTATTAACTAATTTGTCCCAGCTTCACAACAACCTTCTTATTTTATGAAGTAACTGTCACATGGGCTTCCCAGGTGGCACTAGTGGTAAAGAATCTGCGTGCCAAAATGGGAGATGTAAGAGAAGTGGGGTCGATCCCTGGGTGGAGAAGATCCCCTGGAGGAGGACATGACAACCCACTCCAGTACTCTTGCCTGGAGAATCCCATGGCCAGAGGAGCCTGGCAGGCTACAGTCCATGGGCTCCCAACTGAAGCGACTTAACACGCGTGCATGCAAAGTCACATAATATAAACTTCATCATTTTAACCACTTTAAAATGTACACTTACGTAACATTCAGGACTTCCACAATGTTACACAACCCTATCAGATTCCAGAACATTTTTATCACCTCCAAAAAGAAACCTCGACATACCTTTTAAATGATTACGATAACCAACATCTGAGGTCGCGCCCTCTATTGGCAAAGCTTCACATCACACTTACCGGAGCGAGAAAGGCTCGGGGTCCAGTCAGAGCTGCAGAGCAGGTAGGGAAGGTGAACATGTTGCTAACGGGCAGTAAACGGATTACTGGCACATTACTCACATTTTACACACGAGGAAAGAGAGTTGGGAGGTTAAGTAACTTGCTCGAGGTCATGCAGTTACTGGCGAAGCCAGGCTGTCTGACTCCAAAAGGAGGCAGATACTTCTGTCTGAAAGATAATAAAGGCTGACAGCAAAGACGCTGCATAGCTTCTCGTGAATAGCACAGATAAGGTTCCGCGAACTCGCTGACCAAATCTGAGGCTCTTAGGAGAAAGGAACATTTACAGCGCTGTGAACCAGGAAACTGAATGGAGGCGCTCAGGAAGAGAGAAAATCTCTGAAATTCACTAGCTGTGACATTCACTAGCTGTGAAAGTCACAGCTGTGAAAGTCCATCTAATTAGGCCAAGAATTGCAGGAGACGATAATCAGCCCTGGCTGAGGGAAGTAAGTGCTGGGGCAGGCGGAGAAGACGAGGGGTCCGCGTCCGACTTCAGCTCTCCTCCAGCCGGTCCCACTGTGTGTCTGGTACCTTTCCCATCTCACGTTCTCGGCTGGAGTCCTGGTACATCCCATTAGTCTTTCTCGGCTTCCTGCCATTGTTTCTTTCGCTTTGTTTTCCACCTAGAGAGCATGCCCCTTTCCTCGTAACTTATCTAAACCCCATTCGGGCTGGTTAGCACAGGCCTCAGTGGGGTCTTTTTTCTGAATGCAGAGAGTGCATAACAACAGGATCAACACTTAGGAGGCCCTTGCTAACGTGGCATGCACGGTCCTGACCGTTTTCCAGGGCATGACCGCCTTTTATCCTCACCAAGGGAGCCAGGTTGAGGCAACCGAGATCTAGAGAGATGACTTCTACAAAGTCACGCAAGCACCATGGGGGCAGAACCAAGATGAGAATCCTGGTCTTTGTGATTCCAGAACTAACCTCTTGACCCACAGTGCTCAGTCACTCAGTCATGTCTGACTCTTTTGTGACCCCGTGGATAGTAGCCCACCAGGCTCCTCTGTCCATGGGGTTCTCCAGGTAAGAATACTGGAGTAGGTTGTCATGACCTCTTCCAGGGGATCTTCCCGAGCCAGGGATCGAATCCAGGTCTCTTGTATCTCCTGTATTTGCAGGTGGATTCTTTACCACTAGTGCCACCTGGTAAGCCACTAACCTTGTAACCACCATATTAAAGAGCCTCTCAACTGTGTTGGGCCATCACAGTATAGCTCATGGGAAACTAATGTTTCCTTACTCCCCACATGCAGACCTTTCCTTCCCACCAGACGACAAGCTCTCCAAGGGCAGGCACCGTGATATAAGGCAGCTTAGCATAGAGCCTCACATTCAGAGTCCTTTCCTTCTCTTCTGTTCCCCTGTAGTGTCTATGTCAGTAACAAAATATTTCCACATCCAGAAGCACAAATTAATGGACTTTTATGAAGGGAAGACTAACTGATCTTTGTACCTTGATCCAGAGAATAAAGGAAGACTGGTTTCAGTAGGGCTTCCCAGGTGGCTTAGTGGGAAGGATCCACCTGCCAATGCCAAGAGACGCAGGAGACACAGGTTCGATCCCTGGGTTGGGAAAATCCCCTGGAGGAGAGAATGGCAACCCATTCCAATATTCTTTCCTGGAAAAGCTCCATGGACAGAGGAGCCTGGTGGGCTGCATTTCCAGGAGTCACAAAGGGTCAGACACAACTGAGTATCTGAGCACAAGCACAGTGGTTTCAGTATTGTATTGAGAGATGAACCGAGGAGAGGAAACTGCAGGGCAAGAGTTACGTACTGCTCTGTGGCTGGCCTAGAGCCCCGGTCAGCTGTTACTGTCACCCTGATAATAAGAACAACTCCTATCTTTAGAGCCCGTGGTATATGCCAGGTCCTGTCAGTGCTGAATTTATAACAGCTCATGAGTCCACATACCAAGCTTATGAGATAGGTACTGCTATTATCACCACTTTGTAGGTGAGGAAATTAAGACTCAGAGAAGAAACTTTCCTAAAGGTTTGTAGCTGCTAAATGGTAGAGTTGGAATTTAACCCAGGGCTTTCTAATTCCAAAACTAGAGGGAAGGGAAGGACCCCCAAAACCTATTTAGGGAATAGCACCTCTCACCGAAGTCCAAATATTCAAACTCTTCATATTATCAAATATTTACTATTTCTAAACAGATGGTAATTGACTCATGGAAGATATGGCCACTGCGGTCAAGAGGTTAATAATTTAGACAAGAGGACAGATGAAGGGAGAGAAGGAAGATACAGGACAACCAGCAGGTTCAGACAGCAAGGAGACGGGCTGCCTTGTGAGGGAACTGATGGGAGTGGAGAAAAGCATGGGAAGTTTAGGTAAGAGATCTGATTGCTGCTGCTGCTGCTGCTGCTGCTGCTAAGTCACTTCAGTCATGTCCGACTCACTGTAACCCCATAGACGGCAGCCCACCAGGCTCCTCTGTCCCTGGGATTCTCCAGGCAAGAATGCTAGAGTGGGTTGCCATTTACTTCTCCAATTCATGAAAGTGAAAAGTCAAAATTAAGTCACTCAGTCGTGTCTGACTCTTAGCGACCCCATGTACTGCAGCCCACCAGGCTCCTCCGTCCATGGGAGTTTCCAGGCAAGAGTACTGGAGTGGGGTGCCATTGCCTTCTCTGAAGAGATCTGATTAGACAACTTCTAAGTTTCCTTCCATAGCTGATAACTCTGCGATTCTGTTAACTGGCTGACAGTCAACAGGAAATGTAGGAACTTAACTCTAGCGACGTTCGGAGGTTAGGGCACATGTTATACCATCAGCATGAAAGAAATAGATGTTGTCACAAAGCATGGCTAGGGTTCCCAACAGAGGACATGAGAGGGGTAGGGACCGAAGCCAGAGATCTGAGAGCCAAGGAGTCTGTGGAAGAGGAAGGAGGAGAAGAGGAGGAGGAGGAAGCAGGGAGGAGGAGGGGAGGGGAAGAAGAAAAGGGTGGGGTGGGGAGGAGGGAGGAGGGAGAAGAAGGAAACTGTAACACCAGTTAGTCCAAGGACGGCAGCGAAATAGAGAATGGCTCAGCACAAGCCAGGAAGCACTTGTGATCACTTCCTCTTCATGCATTTGACATTCTATTCATTCAGCAAACATCACTGAGTATTACTGTGAGCCAGACACTGTTCCTGGAGCTGGAAAGTGAGGTGAGAACACAGGTAAAGCCTCGCTCTTGGGCACTAACGCTCTTGGACAAAGCTTATGAGCAAGACATTTCATTGTGGGTGACGTGAAAGAAAGGAGATCATGGTCCTAGGCCCAAATCACTCAAAGCTGGCCTGTAGATACCAAACCAACACAAGGCAAGCTAAATTGCAATCCAATATTCAAATAAAATGTGTAGAGAATAACAGACAGGAAAGAAACTAACAAGTCAAAGTTTTGTCCTGCCAGGTGGAAAGAACAGGAACACGCTTGGAGGCAGGGAAGTATACCAGCCAAACTTAATTACACCCTGCTTTGTGCTGTTTACAAAATGTAGACTTTCATATTCCTCAGAAACTTAATCTTACTACCACTACTTCTCAAGTGATATAGCTGTCCCTCCTAGGTATAGTTCTAGAACTCTTGTCATCTCAGCTGGGCCAAGCCTGGCAGACTTCCCAGCAGAGGAGCAGGAAAGAGATGGTGTCCGTCCTTCATAGTTCAGTTCAGTTCAGTTGCTCCGTCGTGTCTGACTCTTTGCGAGCCCATAAGCTGCAGCACGCCAGGTCTCCCTGTCCATCACCAACTCCCGGAGTCCACCCAAACCCATGTCCATCGAGTCAGCGATGCCATCCAACCATTTCATCCTCTGTCATTCCCTTCTCCTCCTGCCCTCAATCTTTCCCAGCATCAGGGTCTTTTCAAATGATTCAGCTCTTCACATCAGGTGGCCAAGTACTGGAATTTCAGCTGCAACATCAGTCCTTCCAATGAACACCCAGGACTGATCTCCTTTAGGATGGACTGGTGGGATCTCCTTGGAGTCCAAAGGACTCTCAAGAGTCTTCTCCAACACCACAGTTCAAAAGCATCAATTCTTCGGCACTCAGCTTTCTTTATAGTCCAAATTTCACATCCATATATGACCACTGGAAAAACCATAGCCTTAACTAGACGGACCTTTGTTGACAAAGTAATGTCTCTGCCTTCTAATATGCTATCTAGGTTGGTCATAACCTTCCTTCCAAGGAGTAAGGGTCTTTTAATTTCATGGCTGTGATCATCATCTGCAGTGAAATTGGAGCCCAGAAAAATAACGTTAGCTACTGTTTCCACTGTTTCTCCATCTATTTGCCATGAAGTGATGGGACCAGATGCCATGACCTTAGTTTTGTGAATGTTGAGCTTTAAGCCAACTTTTTCACTCTCCTCTTTCTCTTCCATCAAGAGGCTCTTTAGTTCTTCACTTTCTGCTGTAAGAGTGGTATCATCTGCATATCCGAGGTTATTGATATTTCTCCTGGCAATCTTGATTCCAGCTTGTGCTTCTTCCAGCCCAGCATTTCTCATGATGTACTCTGCATGTAAGTTAAATAAGCAGGGTGACAATATACAGCCTTGATGTACTCCTTTTCCTATTTGGAACCAGTCTTTTGTTCCATGTCCAGTTCTAACTGTTGCTTCCTGACCTGCATATAGGTTTCTCAAGAGGCAGGTCAGGTGGTCTGGTATTCCCATCTCTTTCAGAATTTTCCTTAGTTAATTGTGATACACAGTCAAAGCCTTTGGCATAGTCAATAAAGCAGAAATAGATATTTTTCTGGAACTCTCTTGCTTTTTCGATGATCCAGCAAATGTTGGCAATTTGATCTCTGGTTCTTTTGCCTTTTCTAAAACCAGCTTGAACATCTGGAAGTTCACGGTTCACGTACTGCTGAAGCCTGGCCTGGAGAATTTTGAGTATTACTTTACTAGCGTGTGAGATGAATGCAATTGTGTGGTAGTTTGAGCATTCTTTGGCATTGCCTTTCTTTGGGATTGGAATGAAAACTGACCTTTTCCAGTCCTGTGGCCACTGCTGAGTTTTCCAAATTTGCTGGCATATTGAGTGCAGCACTTTCACAGCATCATCTTTCAGGATTTGAAATAGCTCAACTGGAATGCCATCACCTTCACTAGCTTTGTTCATAGTGATGCTTTCTAAGGCCCACTTGATTTCACATTCCAAGATGTCTGGCTCTAGGTGAGTGATCACACCATCATGATTATCTGGATCTTGAAGATCTTTTTTGTACAGTTCTTCTGTGTATTCTTGCTACCCCTTCTTAATATCTTCTGCTTCTGTTAGGTCCATACCATTTCTGTCCCTTATCTAGCCCATCTTTGCATGATATGTCCCCTTGGTATCTCTAATTTTCTTGAAGAGATCTCTAATCTTTCCCATTCTATTGTTTTCCTCTATTTCTTTGCATTGATCACTGAAGAAGGCTTTCTTATCTCTCCTTGCTATTCTCTGGAACTCTGCATTCACATGGGTATATCTTTCCTTTTCTCCTTTGCTTTTCGCTTCCCCTCTTTTCACAGCTATTTGTAAGACCTCCTCAGACAACCATTTTGCTTTTTTGCATTTCTTTTTCTTGGGGATGGTCGTGATTCCTGTCTCCTGTACAATGTCATGAACCTCTGTCCATAGTTCATCAGGCACTCTATCAGATCTAGTCCCTTAAATCTATTTCTCACTTCCACTGTAGAGTCATAAGGGATTTGATTTAGGTCGTACCTGCAAATGGAAAATGATCTAGTGGTTTTCTACACTTTCTTCAATTTCAGTCTGAATTTGGCAATAAGGAGTTCATGATCTGAGCCACAGTCAGCTCCCGGTCTTGTTTTTGCTGACTATATAGAGCTTCTCCATCTTTGGCTGCAAATCAGTCTGATTTCTGTGTTGACCATCTGGTGATGTCCATGTGTAGTCTTCTCTTGTGTTGTTGGAAGAGGGTGTTTGCTATGACCAGTGTGTTCTCTTGGCAGAACTCTATTAACCTTTGCCCTGCTTCATTCTGTACTCCAAGGCCAAATTTGCCTATTACTTCAGGTGTTTCTTGACTTCCTACTTTTGCATTCCAGTCCCCTATAATGAAAAGGACCTTTTTTGGGTGTTAGTTCTAGAAGGTCTTGTAGGTCTTCATAGAACTGTTCAACTTCAGCTTCTTCAGCATTACTGGTCGGGGCATAGACTTGGATTACCGTGATATTGAATGGTTTGCCTTGGAAACGAATAGAGATCATCCTGTCGTTTTTGAGATTGCATCCAAGTACTGCATTTCGGATTCTTTTGTTGACTATGATGGCTACTCCATTTCTTCTAAGGGATACTTGCCCACAGTAGTAGATATAATGGTCATCTGAGTTAAATTCACCCATTCCAGTCCATCTTAGTTCACTGATTCCTAGAATGTCGATGTTCACTCTTGTCATCTCCTGTTTGAGCACTTTCAATTTGCCTTGATTCATGGACCTAACATTCCAGGTTCCTATGCAATATTGCTCTTTACAGCATCGAACCCTGCTTCCATCTCCGGTCCCATTCAAAACTGGATGTTGTTTTTGCTTTGGCTCCATCCCTTCATTCTTTCTGGAGTTATTTCTCCACTGATCTCCAGTAGCATATTGGGCACCTACCGACCTGGGGAGTTCATCTTTCAGTGTCCTATCTTTTTGCCTTTTCATACTGTTCATAGGGTTCTCAAGGCAAGAATACTTAAGTGGTTTGCCATTCCCTTCTCCAGTGGACCACATTCTGTCAGACCTCTCCACCATGACCCAGCCATCTTGGGTGGCCCCACATGGCATGGCTTAGTTTCACTGAGTTAGACAAGGCTGTGCTGTGGTTCATGAGATCAGATTGGCTAGTTGTCTGATTGTGGTTTCAGTCTGTCTGCCCTCTGATCCCCTCTCTCAGTGCCTACTGTCTTACTTGGGTTTCTGTTACCTTGGACATGGGGTCTCTCTTCAAGGAAAAGTGCAACTGCTGCTCCTTACCTCTGATGCCATCCTTCATAAACCAGCATTTATTGTTCTCAATGGGCCAGGGATATAAAATAGTCCTAAAATGTACATCAGTGTTAGAAGGGACCTAATTGATCATCCAGCCTGATTTCCTTGTTTTACAATTGAAAAAACTGAGGTGTGGGAACATGAAATGGTTTGTCCATGGTAAATTAGTAGCTACTGACAGACTCAAACCCCAGTTTCCTAGAGATCCCTCTTCCTCCAGATAGAAAAAGGACTGTGTATCCAGGAAGGCGTGGGAGGCAGGGAGCCTCTGAGGTCCTCACCAGCCCAAAACTGGGACAATATCACTTCACCCCTTCCCCTGTTGCTCACCCTACATCACTCCCATTGCATCTGCCAGCCCAGCTCTGGGATCTCACCTGGCAGGCCTCTCAAGTTCAGACCTCACCTGGTCCTGGGACTGACTCTCCAGCAAGATGCAAATCAGAGAGGCTGGTGCCAGCTTCCCCAGGGTTGCCTAGTTCTAACCAGAACCCAAGGGTAGCAAGACGAGCCCTGAAGAATCCAAAACCTGTCTGAGGTTCTCAAAGCAAATAGAGGTGAGGACACCAGGCCACGGACAAGGGCAAAGGGCGTCCTTTGGCGGTTCCCTTCGCTGGAATGCACCAGCACCACCCGGGGCTGGAATGGAGACCCAGAAACCAGCCCCAGTCATCTCCACGGGGCCAAGAGGAGCTCCACGCCCCAGAGAGAGATAATAATTCTCCCGGGAGCATTATTCTGCCAGAGACTGTGCCCTGCCCTGGAAGAGCAGCTCCCCAGGAATGACACTTGAAGAGCTGGCTCAGGGCCATGAGAGCATATAGCTCCGGGTTTTATTTCCCCTTTATAAATGGAGGCAGGGGAGGAGAGGAATTCTTCGGCTGAGTAATACAATGCCTCTGGGTCCGGCCCACAGGGCTTGGCCCTGGGAAGAGCAAACAAGCTGGCGGCCCTGTCCCCGCAGGTTTGTGGCCGCCAGCCTCCAGCTGCCACTCACTGCCCTGGGGCGTGGACGAAGGGGAGGGGAGCTGCCCCGCTCTCCCCACTGCCCTAGGGACATTGAAGAAAGACTGCAGTCCAGCCCTCAACCTCCAGGGGAAGGCCAGGCAGGCCCAGAGTTCAACGCCATTAACCATCAAATGTAACTCTGTACCTCCACCCCATGCAGTCCCGGTTCCCACCTTCCCCACTGACCCAGGCCCCCAAACCCAGCTGCCAGCCCAGGATTTCTTCCCCAAAAGCCTCTGCTCAAGGCTGGGAGCACCCCCTCCTCAACCCCCGCCTCCACTGATGGATGTGTGTTCACACGCCCGGAGTGAGCACCTGTGATACAAACAGCCACAGCAGTAAAATGTTAGTAGCAACCAGTGTTCCTGCAGAATTCAGCCACTGACAAGATACTGTTTATGGATATCAGTTTTCTCGTGGTTGGACGGCATCACCCACTCAATGGACATGAGTTTGAGCAAACTCCAGGAGACCATGAAGGACAGGGAAGCCTGGCCTGCTGCAGTCCATGGGGTTGCAAAGAGTCGGACGCAACTGAGTGACTGAACAGCAGTAACAACCCTCTAAGTCAGGCATCATCATCTCCCCAGTTTACAGACTGGAAAGTAAGAGGCTGGCGGAGGCAGTCACTGAAGTGACCAAGTCAGAATCTGAACCCAAACCATCAGACTCTCTGTCTCACAGTCCATCCACAAACCCAGCCATCTGATCGCTGTTGCCAGTGATCTGCAGAATGGGTTAGGACTGACGCTGGCTTTGCAGCCTTGGCTTTTCAAAGCCGGCAGCTGGATGAATGAAAGGCTCTCACCTGGCAGCCCAAGGGCTCCAGGCCTCGCCTGACCCCCAGGCTCCCAACCCCCCGCCCCCTCAGCAGGTGCCCCCTCACCTCACCCTGCTGCCCTCCCTGCCAGGCTCCCGGCCAGGCCCCTACCCTCTGCGTGCTGTTTGTTTTGCTGAGGGTTTCCGTTGGCTTGAGTGTGGGTGTTTGTTGTACTCCCGCAGATGGCAGACAGCGTGCCCTCCCCGCCATCACCCCACCCTGGGGGCTGTGTGGAAGCAGACGCCACAGGCAGAACAAAAGCCTAGCAGCTGAACAGCCCATCTGCCAGCATCTTTTATCCAATCCAAGTCCAGACATTATCTTGACAAAATTCCTTTTAACTCCTCCAGCATCTGAGACTCTTCCGGCTTGGCTCCCATCAGTCTGGAGCCCCCCAACACTTCCCCCACCCTCACAGAAAACATCTGCTCCTCTGATGGAGCAGGACACACTGTTGCAAAAAGCACTTTGGTTTGGGGGGGTGGGGACGGGAGGTTATTAATATTTGGACTCTTGGCTTCCATCCATTATGCCCCCTCGGAACTCAGAGACCCGACGCTCACAGAAACTTCTGACAAAAGGCAAGGAGGGTGCTGCTCTGGAGAAGGTGGAAGATAAGGCTTGTGCTCAGAACTCCCCTCAGCAGTAAGTCTTGCCTTTTGCTGCTTCTGAGGGGCCCCTTGATGAGACAGACAGGTGCTCCTGTGGGAACTGGGGTGCAGGAGTGCTGGAGAAGGGTGTGGTTTCTCTGTTTTTAAAGCAAAGGTTTCTCATTCCCAAATCTCAGTATTCCCATGTGGCCCTAAGAACTGTGCTGAGCTTGGAGACAAGCACCTCTCCTTTTGGAAATACAGGGGCTGGGAAGGGCCTGGGGGTCCCTGTTGCCCATGCCTGAGGCTAGAACTCTGGGGGCACGCCTGCCCCCCTCCCCTGCACCCTCACCATCATTCAGTGACTCCAGCTAGACTCCCCCATTTTCACCCCACAGTCTCTTCCCTGCTTTGACCGCTCTGCCCAGCTTCTCAGATGGGTGACTCAGCTACCCAGCCTTCTTGGGTTTTCTTTTCAGCCCTGGACATGTCTTGAGTGATTCCCATCACTGGCCAAGGCCCACCTCACTCTACCCTCATGCTCAGACCTGCAGGACCCCAGCCAGGCCCAGAAGGGAAACACAGCTATCACTCCTGAGCTTGCTGGACAACATATTACATCCACGTGAAAGTATGTCCTTGGAGACATCCAAGCTGACTCTGTCTACAAGGACCTAGAAGCAGCCAAAGATGCTGCGAAGGAGAAAGGCAAAGGAGCCTGCCAGGGCACCCACAGAGGCATCGGCAGGTGGGACATCGAAGTCTCATCATGGCTGCCCCTTGGCAGTTCTGGAGTTCTGCAGGTGTTGACACCAGGTCCCAGACCCCCAAGATCCATTCATTGGTTCTTTCGGCTAACTCCAATTTGTGCATACCAAATTCCAGAACAAAAAGAGAACTTGGGCCTGGTGTGCGGAAGTGCTTTGCCCAGTCCCCTAGAAACACAATGTGAACCAGTGCATGTTGCCAGCCTGAGCTTTTCAGCCTGAACCTCTGGACTTACACAGGCTCCACCCCTTGCCTGTCCAGGCCTCTAGACATTCAAGGTCTGGCTCTACAAAGCCGCCCCTGACCTCTTTTAACTGAAGCCAAGCACTGTCTTGGGGAATTTCTTCTAGCCCTTCCCAAATTCCACCAGGTATTTAGTTGTCTGGGTACACATCTTATCTGTAAACTTCTGAACAACAGAGATATCTTGTTCATCTGTGCTCACTGACCACCCACTGTCCCCGCCCCCAGCTCCTAGCCCTGTACCTTGCATACAGCAGACATTAACCATTTTCTGGATCAAAAATCCAAGATAATTACCCCCCCGCCAAGTCCTTCTGATCAGCCACTAAGGGGTCCTGGCAAATGGTTGAAGGAGAAGAAAACAAGGCGTGTTTCCATCTCCTTGGCAACCACGTGTATAGTTTCACAAGAGAATGCCATCAGCGATGAAGTCAGAGGGTCCTCGGATATAAGCTCTTCCCCCATCCTCACTGGACATTACCTTAAAGTTCCTCTTACACTTTCTTGGTGACACTTCTGTCCCTCACTCCTACCCATCCAACAAAAACCTTTGGTTGACACGTTAAACACTTTTTCAAAACCCCAGTTTCCTGAACTCGAGGAAAAACAGGCTTCCCCTGCCTGGGGTGCTGGGTGCTGCCTGGCCAGCCTGTGGGGCTGGCCCCCTCTCCAGCACATCCATCCTGGCAGACAGCTAAGCCTCTGCGGTCTGGACCCCAGTGAGGCCTCCCGGGGATTTGCATATAATCACACACAATGCTGGGCACAACAAAGCCACTCCACACAGCAGAGCCTTCTCAGCTGAGTGTAAGGTTTAATCTCCCTAATACAAAAAGTTTCTGCTTTGCTTTGGATGGGCTCGGGGACTCTTGCTAATGATGCTAAACAAATAATCGCCCTTTATTCCCCTCTGGAGTCTTTGCCCTACGCACTGTGGCCGCCCAGGCCCCGGTTGTTGTGGTTTACGGGCCAGGCCTGCACCTGCGCTGTTTGTGTGAGATCACCGGATGCCCAGCAAAACTCTTTAAAGAGAGCCAAGCACAGCGGCGGGGGTGGGTGGGGCTCAGGAGGTGCCAGGCAGACACCAGCGCTAGGCTTCCTAGACTCCCGGAGCACCCTGTTCTTCCCCTCTGGAAGCACTCACCCCAACACGCCCTTCAAAATCCAGCCCCTTCTTTACTAGCTTCCCAAGTTAACCGTCTCCCTTTTCCAGGATTCAGCCCCCTCGTACTTCCCTTCCCAGGCTCACCCAGCCCCTCCACCTACCCACTCCTAGCCCAGCCTTCTAGGAATTACTCTGAACATCACTTCGCTTACTTCAGCACTTCACCCCTAGGACTCAGAGTTTGCCCCAGCAGTGACCCTCTAAGACACTATTTCAGAGAGATGCTTACTATCTTTAGTCTTGGCTCTAATCCTTTGCCAGGTCATTTTAAGAATGAGCCATGATCCCCCATCTGTTTTATTGATGCAGGATTTAGAGGTCAATAATCAGAAAGGTGGCCTAGATGGGGGTGCCCTGGCTATCTCAGTTATCTACTTCTGTGTAACAAACAACCCCAAAACTTAGAAGCATAAAACAACAACCATTTTATTCTGTCTCACAATGTTGAAGTTCAGAGATTTGTTCAGGGCTCAGCAGGGCAGTTCTTCTGTTCTCTGTGGCATCAACAGGGATTACTCTGTGGTATTTGGCTGACAAATGGGCTGATCTAGGGGTCTTATGCCCTGGTAGCTGCAGCTAGAAGGTTTGGCTCAGCTGGAACTGTTGACCAAAGGGCCTCAACGTGGTCTCGGCAGCACTGTAATCTCAGGATAATGGTATTTCTTACATAGCAGATCAAAGCTCCCAGAGAGAATGTTCCAAAAGAACTGGGCAGAAGCTTCAAGTCTTCACACAACCTAGGCTCAGGACTCCCAGAATCTCACTTCTACAACAGTCTACTGGTCAAGCAAGCTCAAGACAAGGGAATCTGCAGGCATCTTCAATCTATCACACCAGCCTTCCCTGTTGGGGAACCATGCTGAGCAGCCTTCCCTGCTCAGATGGTAAAGAATCTGCCTGCAATGCAGGAGACCAGGTTTGATCTCTGGGTCAGGAAGATCTGCTGGAGAAAGGAATGGCAACCCACTCCAGTATTCTTGCCTGGTGAATTCCATGAACAGAGGAACCTGATGGGCTACAGTCCATGGGGTCGCAAAGTGTTGGACACAACTGAGCGACTGACACTTTATCACACCAGTTAAAAATGTCTTCACAAGAGCCACCAACCCAATAGTCAGTATGAGACCAACATCCTGGACCTAAAGGCTGAATAGCCTAGCCTTGCAAATAAAACATCCCAGTTACCAGCCTGCACAAATTAGGTGCTGTACCACTTCGCCCAAAGACTCAAGCAAGCATCCCAACCTTAACCTGGTGCAGAATCCCGAGCTGACCCCCTGCTCGGCCTGCCTCTCAGCTTCCCTGGCCACTGGCAGGACCTCTGGTTTTTCTTGGCTGCTGCCAGACCTGAAGCTGCCCTTTTCGGGGTTTTGCTCACAGATGACTTAGGATGGGAGATAAGGAAGTTTGATTCCATTTTTATAGAGGCAAAGATACTGCCACAAGAGCAGGGGATTAATTCAGACTTCAGGTCCCATTCTGGCCCTTGCAGGACAGTCCCAGCAGCAAGTCCTTGCGGAGGGAAAGAGATGTCACTCTGTCACTGCTCTAAGTCTCCCTGGGAGTCAGATGTGAGCCTTGAGGTGGAGAGGGCAAGGTGAATGGGGGATGGAGGGTTGGGATAGGGTTCTATCTGCTGCACCACTGAGGTGCTGAATCACATCAACCTCAAGCAACTCCTGCTCAGACAGGCTTCAGCAGACCTATCTGGCCCAAACCAGCTGCACTTTCCCCAGCTCCCAGCAGGGAGTGGCGGGCATCTGGCAGGGCAGCTGTCACCCCAGGAGCAAGGGTGCAAGGTCAGGAAGGTCAGCATCACTCACAGGTCTTTTTTTTTTTTTCAATTTGCTTCACTAATATGTTTCAAATTTTATTATGAAATATCCACACGATACAAAAAGGAATAACTGATTCTCAAACACCTATTCACCCACCCCCTAACTTAAGAAATAAAATGTTACCAATAGCATTGAAATTCCCTGTCCCACATGTATTTTCAGGACTCTGAAGAGTTGGGGAGGAAAGGGGGTCTGCTAATTTCTACACAGGAAGGGAAGGAGCATTGGTGGGGAAGAGGGAAGCTAAGGCATTAGCCTTAGCTAATTAGGCTAAGGCATTAGCCTAATGCCAAGGGAAGCTTGGCATTAGCAACCGCTGCTCCAACTAGAAAGGGCTTCTAATTATAATAAGGTATTATAGCATCAAGGGATATTTTATAAGAATCTGGGAATAGACTATAAAGAATTAGAACGCTTGATAGGGATTGCGTTGAATCTATAAATTGCTTTGGGTAGTATACTCATTTTCACTATATTGATTCTTCCAATCCATGAACATGGTATATTTCTCCATCTATTAGTGTCCTCTTTGATTTCTTTCACCAGTGTTTTATAGTTTTCTATATATAGGTCTTTAGTTTCTTTAGGTAGATATATTCCTAAGTATTTTATTCTTTCCGTTGCAATGGTGAATGGAATTGTTTCCTTAATTTCTCTTTCTGTTTTCTCATTATTAGTGTATAGGAATGCAAGGGATTTCTGTGTGTTGATTTTATATCCTGCAACTTTACTGTAGTCATTGATTATTTCTAGTAATTTTCTGGTGGACTCTTTAGGGTTTTCTATGTAGAGGATCATGTCATCTGCAAATAGTGAGAGTTTTACTTCTTCTTTTCCAATTTGGATTCCTTTGATTTCTTTTTCTGCTCTGATTGCTGTGGCCAAAACTTCCAAAACTATGTTGAATAGTAATGGTGAAAGTGGGCACCCTTGTCTTGTTCCTGACTTTAGAGGAAATGCTTTCAATTTTTCACCATTGAGGATAATGTTTGCAGTGGGTTTGTCATATATAGCTTTTATTATGTTGAGGTATGTTCCTTCTATTCCTGCTTTCTGGAGAGTTTTTATCATAAATGGATGTTGAATTTTGTCAAAGGCTTTCTCTGCATCTATTGAGATAATCATATGGTTTTTATTTTTCAATTTGTTAATGTGGTGTATTACATTGACTGATTTGCGGATATTGAAGAATCCTTGCATCCCTGGGATAAAGCCCACTTGATCATGGTGTATGATCTTTTTAATGTGTTGTTGGATTCTGATTGCTAGAATTTTGTTAAGGATTTTTGCATCTATGTTCATCAGTGATATTGGCCTGTAGTTTTCTTTTTTTGTGGGATCTTTGTCAGGTTTTGGTATTAGGGTGATGGTGGCCTCATAGAATGAGTTTGGAAGTTTACCTTCCTCTGCAATTTTCTGGAAGAGTTTGAGCAGGATAGGTGTTAGCTCTTCTCTAAATTTTTGGTAGAATTCAGCTGTGAAGCCGTCTGGACCGGGGCTTTTGTTTGCTGGAAGATTTTTGATTACAGTTTCAATTTCCATGCTTGTGATGGGTCTGTTAAGATTTTCTATTTCTTCCTGGTCCAGTTTTGGAAAGTTGTACTTTTCTAAGAATTTGTCCATTTCTTCCACGTTGTCCATTTTATTGGCATATAATTGTTGATAGTAGTCTCTTATGATCCTTTGTATTTCTGTGTTGTCTGTTGTGATCTCTCCATTTTCGTTTCTAATTTTGTTGATTTGATTTTTCTCCCTTTGTTTCTTGATGAGTCTGGCTAATGGTTTGTCAATTTTATTTATCCTTTCAAAGAACCTCAAGCTACCAACAGTATTCTTCACAGAGCTAGAACAAATAATTTCACAATTTGTATGGAAATACAAAAAACCTCGAATAGCCAAAGCGATCTTGAGAAAGAAGAATGGAACTGGAGGAATCAACCTACCTGACTTCAGGCTCTACTACAAAGCCACAGTTATCAAGACAGTATGGTACTGGCACAAAGACAGAAATATTGATCAATGGAATAAAATAGAAAGCCCAGAGATAAATCCACGCACATATGGACACCTTATCTTCGACAAAGGAGGCAAGAATATACAATGGATTAAAGACAATCTCTTTAACAAGTGGTGCTGGGAAATCTGGTCAACCACTTGTAAAAGAATGAAACTGGACCACTTTCTAACACCATACACAAAAATAAACTCAAAATGGATTAAAGATCTAAACGTAAGACCAGAAACTATAAAACTCCTAGAGGAGAACATAGGCAAAACACTCTCCGACATACATCACAGCAGGATCCTCTATGACCCACCTCCCAGAATATTGGAAATAAAAACAAAAATAAACAAATGGGACCTAATTAACCTTAAAAGCTTCTGCACATCAAAGGAAACTATTAGCAAGGTGAAAAGACAGCCTTCAGAATGGGAGAAAATAATAGCAAATGAAGCAACCGACAAACAACTAATCTCAAAAATATACAAGCAACTCCTACAGCTCAACTCCAGAAAAATAAACGACCCAATCAAAAAATGGGCCAAAGAACTAAATAGACATTTCTCCAAAAAAGACATACAGATGGCTAACAAACACATGAAAAGATGCTCAACATCACTCATTATCAGAGAAATGCAAATCAAATCCACTATGAGGTACCATTTCACACCAGTCAGAATGGCTGCGATCCAAAAGTCTACAAATAATAAATGCTGGAGAGGGTGTGGAGAAAAGGGAACCCTCTTACACTGTTGGTGGGAATGCAAACTAGTACAGCCACTATGGAGAACAGTGTGGAGATTCCTTAAAAAACTGGAAATAGAACTGCCTTATGATCCAGCAACCCCACTGCTGGGCATACACACTGAGGAAACCAGAAGGGAAAGAGACACGTGTACCCCAATGTTCATCGCAGCACTGTTTATAATAGCCAAGACATGGAAGCAACCTAGATGTCCATCAGCAGATGAATGGATAAGAAAGCTGTGGTACATATACACAATGGAGTATTACTCAGCCATTAAAAAGAATACATTTGAATCAGTTCTAACGAGGTGGATGAAACTGGAGCCTATTATACAGAGTGAAGTAAGCCAGAAGGAAAAACATAAATACAGTATTCTAACGCATATATATGGAATTTAGAAAGATGGTAACAATAACCCTGTGTACGAGACAGCAAAAGAGACACTGATGTATAGAACAGTCTTATGGACTCTGTGGGAGAGGGAGAGGGTGGGAAGATTTGGGAGAATGACATTGTAACATGTAAAATATCATGTAAGAAACTAGTTGCCAGTCCAGGTTCGATCCACGATACTGGATGCTTGGGGCTAGTGCACTGGGACGACCCAGAGGGATGGTATGGGGAGGGAGGAGGGAGGAGGGTTCAGGATGGGGAACACATGTATACCTGTGGTGGATTCATTTTGATATTTGTCAAAACTAATACAATTATGTAAAGTTTAAAAATAAAATAAAATTTAAAAAAAAAAAAAAAAAGAATTAGAACGTTCTTTCCAACACCCAACTCAGAGAATTCCCACATCCCACAGTCTGAATTAATCGCCAGCTCCTTAAGGAATCTTTAGAGATTGACTTTTATATCTCTATGTCCATCTACATCCCACCCTCGACTAAACTCCATGACTGTGCATTATTCATTTTTGATCTTTCTCAAAGTACTTTTGCAGAGTCAGGATTTCTTTTGTTATTGACGTGAATGTGTAATTAACTCTTGGGTGACCCTCATGGTCAATGGACAGGGCAGGGAAGACTTAACAGAATAGGAAAGAAAAAGTAGGTTGAAAACTAAGAGTCCAGAGCACACTGAGCACTCAGATCTTGGTATCTAAGGCCATTCTCCCATAAAAGGAACAAAAGCTCCTTGGAGAAATGACTGTTTCTAAGACTAGGAAAAGAAATGCACAAGATGAGAAGATGAGCCTCAGGCATCTGACAGTGCCACAAAAGAAACTGTTTAAAAATAACCTAAAATCCACAAGGATGGGTTATATCAAAGGACCCAGGAGCCAACTGAGCAAGATTTCAACTGTTCACCACTGGATCATTTTGAGAAAAACAAAACTTTCAACCCGAAGTAAGAAATCAATATCCATGAGTCCATCCATACTGATATAAGTAATTGGATGAATGAATAACTAGGAAAGAAAAGACAAATTCCCCACACAGAAGAATTCCACAAACTTATTGTAGGTGATCAACCTTCAGGGAGAGGGAAGCATAGCTCTCCCCTTCTTAAGTGTGGGCTGTACATAGGAACTTCCTTCCAAGGGACACAGTATGGAAAGGAGAAAAGAGAGTAACTTTACAATGGAGAAAATCTGACAAACACAGCCTCTTCCAGGTGACCAAGGTCAACATGAATGGGAACTCACACATCATGGTGATGGTATGCATCCTTGATATAAAGTGATACAAACAGAACTTCATGGTCTTCCTCTCAAGAAAACATAACTCCTGACCAATCATGAGAAAAACATTGAACAAATCCCAGTGGAGGAACTTGCTGCAATATACCTGATGAGTTCTCCTCAAAACTGTCAGATCATCAAGAACAAAGGAAGTCTGAGACAGTGTCATAACCAAGAGGAGCCTAAGGGGACATGATAACTAAACAGAGTGTGGTGTCCTAGATGGGATCCTGCAACAGAAAAGGACATTAGGGGAGACCTAGACAAATTGTGGGTGTTAGTTAATAATAATATATTCATTCATTGATTATTACAAGTGTACTATATTAATTAAGATGTTTATAATAAGGGAAACTGAGTGTGAGGTGTTTGGGAATTCTCCATATGACCTTTGCAATTTTTCTACAAATCTAGAACTGTTCTTTTTTAAAAAGCAGCATGTTCCAGGAGAGAAAAAAATTAAACTGTAAAAACAGAGGGAAGAATAGCCTGAAGGGACTTTGGACTCACTGAAGTTAAGAAGTCCCCAACCTGTCAAAACCAGTGAAGAGTCAGGTAAAATCAAATCTGAAAGATGTCGACCAGCCAGGGGCACTCTGGGGGCCTGGGAGTGGGCAGTGCTGAGAGATGGTGACCGTGGAAATCAGAGACCAGAGGGAGGCAGTACAAGGACCCTGGAGCAACAACTGTGACCCACCATCTGAGAGTGTCCCCGAGGACAGACCAAAGATGGGATGAAGCACACTTCCTCAGTTAGAAGCCTCAAACTAGATACACACTGAACATCACGGGCTTTAAAACAGTGCTAAGGGAAGAAGTGAAAAGCAGGACGAGATGGCACAGACAATTTTACAGGTGTTTCTAAAGTGCATGCACTGGGCTTCCCTGATGGTCTAATGGCTAGGAATCCACCTTGCCATGCAGGGGGACACCAGTTCAATCCGTGGTCTAAGAAGATCCCACATGCCAAGGAGCAGCTAAGCCCATGCACCAAAACTACTGAGCCTTTGCTATAGAGCCCACGAACCCCAACTACTGAGCCCAAGAGCCTAAAGCCCAAGCTCTACAGCAGGAGAAGCTACCACAAGGAGAAGACGGCACACTGCCACAATGACGAGCCTCCACTCACTGCAACTAGAGAAAGCCTGAATGCTGCAACAAAGACCCACCACAGCCAAAAAATTAAAATGAATAGATCTTTTTAAAAACATTTCAAGTAAATAAAGTGCATGCATATAAACAATACCTGTGTTGCAAAAACACTCACAAATACATGTTAAATTTATTGGAATGATTGTCTATGGGGAGAAGAAAATGAGAATAAATGGGGGGGGGGGGGGGAATTAATGAATAAAACAGGAAGGTGTTCTTGCCCAAAGCAGCAATGAAAATATGCCATAAACTGAAAATAAGCCATAAACAGATCTTTAAACCTCAGGGATGTATATGTATATGTGTGTGAGAGAGAGAAAGAGAGCAGACTGATGAGAGTGAAGAAAGGGAAGGAAAACAGAACAGGTAAAGGAATCAGATAAGAAATCATGCAAAGGCAGAGGGTGGTTCTGCCGGGAAGGAAGGCAGGCGGGCACAGCGCCCAACATGAGTTGGGGTTTCTCTGTGGAAGGGGGGCATATCAAAGTCAACTGTCAGCCCAGAAAGCTTTAAGGAACAACAACAAAAATTTATGTATTTTTGAGAAGAAGTTGTAGCTAAAAGGAAATAGACTGGGAGCTCAAAAGAAAACCCGCAGATCCAATCATGGTCTTGTGAAAGAACACTGGGGGGTGGGGTGGGTTTGGACAGTGACCAGCTATTTGACCTTGAGGAAATCTCACCCTCTCTGAGCCTCGGGTTCCTCATCTCTAAAATGGGGGTTTGGAAGCAGTGTCTAAACTCCCTTCTCTGACTCCACAGTGAGTGACATCTGTGACTTAAGGCAGGAAGGAAGATTAGTCGCGTTAGCCGACCGCAGCTGGCTTCCTACACTGGTCTTTATCATTTCTTCCCTTGCTCTTTTTGCTTATCACACCAGTGAAGTCCTGGGAATGTTCTCTCTCTGTGCCCTTGCAGCAAGTATAATCACCCACACAACTCAGCTGTACATCTTTTCTTGTGCCTTCACTGGTCATATGCAAGGCCTGTGAGGGCAGAATCCTTTCATGTCCTGTGTTCCTTCTGTAGCCACACAGGACTGGGCCTTAGAAAAGGGTTCATTATTTTGGCCCAAATATCCCCAGTAGCTAAAGCTTCTAAGGCCAGTCTTCCCAGAGTAGTTCTCTACAATTAGGATCAGAATTTTTTATTCAAACTTTTATCTGAGGAGCAATCTGAACTTTTCCCCCCTTTTCCAGTTGTTTCTAGAATCCAATCCACTACCCTGGCCTCACAGGAATTTTCCACCTTGTCTTGTCCCAAGATAAGCCACTTTCCTTCTGTGGGCCTCAGTTTCGTCATTTGCAAAATAAGAGGAATGACGGACAAAACTCCTAGAACACCTTCTAACAGTTTTTACCCACCCGAGTAGAAAGTGAAGTCACTCAGTCATGCCCGACTCTTTGCAACCCCATGGATAGTAGCCTGCACCAAGTTCCTCCGTCCATGGGATTTTCAAGGCAAGAGTACTGGAGTGGGTTGCCATTTCCTTCTCCAGGGAATCTTCCTAACCCAGGGATAGAACCCAGGTCTCTCATATTGTAGACAGATGCTTTACCATCTGATCCGATGCTAATTAGGCACCCAGGATTGTCTCACCAGGCAAATACAAACTTACTGCACCATTCACCAGGTAGAAAGTAAAGGTCATCAAGGTTGATTTCACAGCAGGAAGTAGAATGAGGAGGGCTACTAACTGTGACTGTTAGAGACACAGGATGAAGAGGGTTTACAAGGTGATTGAATTTTCCATAAGATCTCAGAACAGGAAGAAGCTCATCTATCTTCTCACAGAGGAAGGAAGGTTGACAAAATGAGCCCACATTCTGCCACCTGGGAACTGTGTTTAAAAGAGCATGCTCGGGAACCAAAATACCTGAATTCTTCCCCTGATCACCGCTCCCCCCTCCCCCCATTAACAGGATGATCTCAGGCAAATGGTCTCCAAGCCTCCATTTCTCACATGATCAGATCAGATCAGATCAGTCGCTCAGTCGTGTCCGACTCTTTGCGACCCCATGAATCACAGCACACCAGGCCTCCCTGTCCATCACCAACTCCCGGAGTTCACTGAGGCTTATGTCCATCGAGTCAGTGATGCCATCCAGCCATCTCATTCTCTGTCGTCCCCTTCTCCTCTTGCCCCCAATCCCTCCCAGAATCAGAGTCTTTTCCAATGAGTCAACTCTTCGCATGAGGTGGCCAAAGTACTGGAGTTTCAGCTTTAGCATCATTCCTTCCAAAGAAATCCCAGGGCTGATCTCCTTCAGAATGGACTGGTTGGATCTCCTTGCAGTCCAAGGGACTCTCAAGAGTCTTCTCCAACACCACAGTTCAAAAGCATCAATTCTTCAGCGCTCAGCCTTCTTCACAGACCAACTCTCACATCCATACATGACCACAGGAAAAACCATAGATGGGTTAATTGCAATGTCTGTGTCACAAGGTGGTTGGAATATCAGAAATGATGCTGCGTGTCAAAGTTCCTTATAATACTTTGCTAGTTACCTCACCTTATCTGAGAGCTTGTTTGAAATGCAGAATCCTGGGCCCCACCCCACATCAGCTACAGCACTGACTCAGAATCTCCCTTTTAGGAGCTCACTCAGCAGCAAGAAAACAAACAGCCCCATTTTACAAAATGGGCAAAGGACCTGAATAGACATTTTCCCAAAGAAGACATACAAATGACCAACAGACACATGAAGAGATGCTCAGCATCACTAATCATCAGGGAAATGCAAATCAAAACCACAAAAAGATATCAGCTCACACCTGTTAGAAGGACTGTTATCAAAAAGACAAAAGATAACAAGTCTTGGCAAGTGTTGGCAAGGACATAGAGAAAAGGGAGCCCTTGTGCACTGTTGGTAGAATGTAAATTGGTACAGACATTATGGAAAACAGTATGAAGGTTTCTCGAAGAAATTAAAAATAAAGCTACCATAAGACCCAGCTATCTTGTTTCTGGGTTTATATCTAAAGGAAATGAAATCAGTATGTTGAAGAGACAGCTTCACTGTCTCTACACTGTCTCTACAGTTAACTGCAGCATTGGTCCCAATAATCAAGGTATGGAAACAACCCAAATGTCCATCAGCAATATGAATAGACAAAGAAGATGTGACATATTTAGGTCTGTAAATCATTTTGAGTGTTCAGTATTCTTGCCTTGAGAACCCCATGAACAGTATGAAAAGGCAAAATGATAGGATACTGAAAGATGAACTCCCAGGTCGGTAGGTGCCCAAATTGCTACTGGAGATCAGTGGAGAAATAACTCCAGAAAGAATGAAGAGATGGAGCCAAAGCAAAAACACTACTCAGTTGTGGATGTGACTGGTGACAGAAGCAAGGTCCAATGCTGTAAAGAGCAATATCGCATAGGAACCTGGAACGTCAGGTCCATGAATCAAGGCAAATTGAAAGTGGTCAAACAGGAGATGGCGAGAGTGAACATCGACATTCTAGGAATCAGTGAACTAAAATGGACTGGAATGGGTGAATTTAACTCAGATGACCATTATATCTACTACTGTGGGCAAGTATCCCTTAGAAGAAATGGAGTAGCCATCATAGTCAACAAAAGAGTTCAAATGCAGTACTTGGATGCAATCTCAAAAACGACAGAATGATCTCTGTTCGTTTCCAAGGCAAAACATTCAATATCACGGTAATCCAAGTCTATGCCCCGACCAGTAACGCTGAAGAAACTGAAGTTGAACAGTTCTATGAAGACCTACAAGATCTTTTAGAACTAACACCCCAAAAAGATGTCCTTTTCGTTATAGGGGATTGGAATGAAAAAGTAGGAAGTCAAGAAACACCTGGAATAACAGGCAAATTTGGCCTTGGAATACAGAATGAAGCAGGGCAAAGGCTAATAGAGTTTTGCCAAGAGAATGCAAACACAATCTTCCAACAACACAAGAGAAGACTCTATACATGAACATCACCATATAGTCAACACCAAAATCAGATTGATTATATTCTTTGCAGCCAAAGATGGAGAAGCTCTATACAGTTGGCAAAAAAAGACTGGGAGCTGACTGTGGCTTAGATCATGAACTCCTTATTGCCAAATTCAGATTTAAATTGAAGAAAGTAGGGAAAACCACTAGACCATTCAGGTATGACCTAAATCAAATCCCTTATGACTCTACAGTGGAAGTGAGAAATAGATTTAAGGGACTAGATCTGATAGACAGAGTGCCTGATGAACTATGGATGGAGGATCATGACATTGTACAGGAGACAGGAATCAAGACCATCCTCATGGAAAAGAAATGCAAAAAGAAAAACGACTGTCTGGGGAGGCCTTACAAATAGCTGTGAAAAGAAGAGACGTGAAAAGCAAAGGAGAAAAGGAAAGATATACCAATTTGAATGCAGAGTTCCAAAGAATAGCAAGGAGAGATAAGAAAGCTTTCCTCAGTGATCAATGCAAAGAAATAGAGGAAAACAATAGGAAAAAATGGGAAAGACTAGAGATCTCTTCAAGAAAATTAGAGATACCAAGGGGACATTTCATTCAAAGATGGGCTCAATAAAGGACAGAAATGGTATGGACCTAACAGAAGCAGAAGATATTAAGAAGAGGTGGCAAGAATACACAGAAGAACTGTACAAAAAAGATCTTCACGACCCAGATAATCACAATGGTGTGATCACTCACCTAGAGCCAGACATCCTGGAATGTGAAGTCAAGTGGGCCCTAGAAAGCATCACTATGAACAAAGCTAGTGGAGGTGATGGCATTCCAGTTGAGCTATTTCAAATCCTGAAAGATGATGCTGTGAAAGTGTTGCACTCAATGTGCCAGCAAATTTGGAAAACTCAGCAGTGGCCACAGGACTGGAAAAGACCAGTTTTCATTCCAATCCCAAAGAAAGGCAATGCCAAAGAATGCTCAAACTACCGCACAATTGCATTCATCTCACACACTAGTAAAGTAATGCTCAAAATTCTCCAAGCCAGGCTTCAGCAATACATGAACCGTGAACTTCCAGATGTTCAAGCTGGTTTTAGAAAAGGCAGAGGAACCAGAGATCAAATTGTCAACATCCGCTGGATCATTGAAAAAGCAAGAGAGTTCCAGAAAAACATCTCTTTCTGCCTTATTTACCATGCCAAAGCCTTTGACTGTATGGATCACAATAAACTGTGGAAAATTCTGAAAGAGATGGGAATACCAGACCACCTGACCTACCTCTTGAGAAACCTGTATGCAGGTCAGGAAGCAACAGTTAGAACTGGACATGGAACAACAAGCTGGTTCCAAATAGGAAAAAGAGTATGTCAAGGCTGTTAATTGTCACCCTGTTTATTTAACTTATACACAGAGTACATCATGAGAAATGCTGGGCTGGAGGAAGCACAAGCTGGGATCAAGATTGCCGGGAGAAATATCGATAACCTCAGATATGCAGATGACACCACCCTTATGGCAGAGAGTGAAGAGGAACTAAAAAGCCTCTTGATGAAAGTGAAAGAGGAGAGTGAAAAAGTTGGCTTAAAGGTCAACTTTCAGAAAACAAAGATCATGGCATCCAGTCCCATCACTTCATGGGAAATAGATGGGGAAACAGTGGAAACAGTGTCAGACTTTATTTTTGGGGGCTCCAAAATCACTGCAGATGGTGATCGCAGCCATAAAATTAAAAGACGCTTACTTCTTGGAAGAAAAGTTATGACCAACCTAGATAGCATATTCAAAAGCAGAGACATTACTTTGCCAACAAAGGTCCGTCTAGTTAAGGCTATGGTTTTTCCAGTGGTCATGTATGGGTGTGAGGGTTGGACTGTGAAAAAGCTGAGCACCCAAGAATTGATGCTTTTCATCTGTGGTGTTGGAGAAGACTCTTGAGAGTCCCTTGGACTGCAAGGAGATCCAACCAGTCCATTTTAAAGGAGATCAGTCCTGGGTGTTCATTGGAAGGACTGATGCTAAAGCTGAAACTCCAATACTTTGGCCACCTGGTGCGAAGAGTTGACTCATTGGAAAAGACTCTGATGCTGGGAGGGATTAGGGGCAGGAGGAGAAGGAGACGACAGAGGATGAAATGGCTGGATGGCATCACTGACTCGATGGACATGGGTTTGAGTGAACTCCAGGAGTTGGTGATAGACAGGGAGGCCTGGTGTGCTGCAATTCATGGTGTTACAAAGAGTCGAACATGACTGAGCAACTGAACTGAACTTGTATATGATATAAGGGAATGTTCATACATGTAGCTGTCCAGCTTTCCCAACACCACTCTCTGAAGAGATTGCCATTTCTCCACTGTATATTCCTTGTTGGAGATTAATTGACCACCGGCATGTGGGTATTTCTGAGCTCCTATTCTGCTCCATTGATCTATATGTCTGTTTTGTGCCAATATCATGCTGTTTTGGTACTAATGGTTTGTAGTATTGTCTGAAGTCTGGAAGGGTTTTCCCCCAGCCTTGTTCTTTTTCCTTAGGTTTGTGGTTCCCTATAAATTTTAGGACTATTTGTTCTAGATTGGAGCCTTTCCTGATGGCTCAGCCGGTAAAGAATCTGTCTGCAATCCAGGAGACCAGGGTGCGATCCCTGGGTTGGGAAGATCCTCTGGAGAAGGGAGTGGCTACCCACTCCAGTATTCTTGCCTGGAGAATTCCATGGACAGTCCATGAAAAATGTCATGGGTATTTTGATATAGGTTGCATTAAATCTGTAGATTGCTTTGGGTAGTATGACCATTTTAGTAATACTAATTCTTCCAATTCAAGAGCTTGAGATGTTCTATTTCTTTGCATCACGTTCCGTTTCCTTCATCAATGTTTTATAGCTCACAGCATTTAGTCTTTTATTTCCTTGGTTAAGTTTATTCCTAGGGGGTTTTTTTTTTGGAGGAAATATGATTTTAAACGGGGTTATTTTTTTACTTCCTGTTTCTGATATTTCATTGTCAGTGTAAGGAAATGCAACAGATTTTTGTATGTTAACCTTGTATCCTGCTACCTTGTTGAATTCATTTATTTGTTTCGATAGTTTTTGTGTGGGGTTCTCTGGGGCTTCCCAGGTAGCTCAGTGGTAAAGAATCCATCTCCAACGCAGGACACACAGGAGACGCAGGTTTGAGCCTTGGTTGGGGAAGATCCTCTGGAGTAGGAAATGGCAACCTCCTCCAGTATTTTTGCCTGGAAAATTCCATGGACAGAGGAGCCTGCCGGGCTACAATCCATGGTGTTGCAAAGAGTTGGACACAACTGAGAACAATTAGCTAGCTGGCTAGTTTTGGGGTTCTATTCATAGAACGTCTATTCATAGAACCTGCAAGTAGTGACATTTTCACCTCTTCCTTTCCAAAGTGGATAACTCTTATTTCTTTGTCTTGTCTGGTTGCTGGCCTTAGGACTTTCAATACTATGATGAATAGAAGTGGTGAGATCATGAAACTCCTAGAAAAGAAAAGGCAGAACATTTTCGGACATAAATCATGTTTTCTTAGATCAGTCTCCCCAAAAAAAGGAATAAAAGCAAAATTAAACAAATGGGACTCAGTCAGTCAGTTCAGTCGCTCAGTCATGTCCGACTCTTTACAATCCCATGAACTGCAGCACTCCAGGCCTCCCTGTCCATCACCAACTCCCAGATCCACCCAAACCCATGTCCATTGAGTCGAAGATGCCATCCAGCCATCTCATCCTCTGTCGTCCTCTTCTCCTCCTGCCCTCAATCTTTCCCAGCATCAGGGTCTTTTCAGATGAGTCAGCTCTTCACATCAGGTGGCCAAAATATTGGAGTTTCAGCTTCAAAATCAGTCCTACCAATGAACACCCAGGACTGACCTCCTTTAGGATGGACTATTGGATCTCCCTGCAGTCCAAGGGACTCTCAAGAGTCTTCTCCAACACCACAGTTCAAAAGCATCAATTCTTCAGTGCTCAGCTTTCTTTATAGTTCAACTCTCACATCCATACATGACCACTGGAAAAACCATAGCCTTGACTAGACGGACCTTTGTTGGCAAAGTAATGTCTCTGCTTTTGAATATGCTATCTAGGTTGTTCATTACTTTCCTTCCAAGGAGTAAACATCTTTTAATTTCATGGCTGCAATCACCATCTGCAGTGATTTTGGAGCCCCCCAAAATAAAATCTGACACTGTTTCCACTGTTTCCCCATCTATTTCCCATGAAGTGATGGGACCGGATGCCATGATCTTCGTTTTCTGAAAGTTGAGCTTTAAGCCAACTTTTTCACTCTCCTCTTTCACTATCATCAAGAGGCTTTTTAGTTCCTCTTCACTCTCTGCCATAAGGGTGGTGTCATCTGCATATCTGAGGTTATTGATATTTCTCCTGGCAATCTTGATTCCAGCTTGTGCTTCCTCCAGCCCAGCGTTTCTCATGATGTACTCTGCGTATAAGTTAAATAAGCAGGGTGACAATATACAGCCTTGACGTACTCCTTTTCCTATTTGAAACCAGCCTGTTGTTTCATGTCCAGTTCTAACTGTTGCTTCCTGACCTGCATACAGGTTTCTCAAGAGGTAGGTCAGGTGGTCTGGTATTCTCATCTCTTTCAGAATTTTCCACAGTTTATTGTAATCCACATAGTCAAAGGCTTTGGTATAGTCAGTAAAGCCGAAATAGGTGTTTTTCTGGAACTCTCTTGCTTTTTCAATGATCCAGCGGATGTTGGCAATTTGATCTCTGGTTCCTCTGCCTTTTCTAAAACCAGCTTGAACATCTGGAAGTTCACGGTTCACGTACTGCTGAAATCTGGCCTGGAGAATTTTGAGCATTACTTTACTAGCGTGGGAGATGAGTGCAATTGTGCAGTAGTTTGAGCATTCTTTGGCATTGCCTTTCTTTGGGATTGGAATGAAAACTGGTCTTTTCCAGTCCTGTGGCCACTGCTGAGTTTTCCAAATTTGCTGGCATATTGAGTGCAGCACTTTCACAGCATCATCTTTCAGGATTTGAAATAGCTCAACTGGAATTCCATCACCTCCACTAGCTTTGTTCATAGTGAAGCTTCCTATGGCCCACTTGACTTCACATTCCAGGATGTCTGGCTCTAGGTGAGTGATCACGCCATCGTGATTATCTGGGTCGTGAAGATCTTTTTTGTACATTCTGTGTATTCTTGCCACCTCTTCTTAATATATTCTGTTTCTGTTAGGTCCATACCATTCTGTCCTTTATTGAGCCCATCTTTGCATGAAATGTTCCCTTGGTATCTCTAATTTTCTTGAAGAGATCTCTAGTCTTTCCCATTCTATTGTTTTCCTCTATTTCTTTGCATCGATCACTGAGGAAGGCTTTCTTATCTCTCCTTGCTATTCTTTGGAACTCTGCATTCAAATTGGTATATCTTTCCTTTTCTCCATTGCTTTTCACATCTCTTCTTTTCACAGCTATTTGTAAGGCCTCCCCAGACAGCCATTTTGCTTTTTTGCATTTCTTTTTCTTGAGGATGGTTTTAATTCCTGTCTCCTGTACAATGCCACGAACCTCCGTCCATAGTCCATCAGGTACTCTGTCAGATCTAGTCCCTTAAATCTATTTCTCACTTCCACTGTAGAGTCATAAGGGATTTGATTTAGGTCATACCTGAATGGTCTAGTGGTTTTCCCTACTTTCTTCAATTTAAATCTGAATTTGGCAATAAGGAGTTCATGATCTGAGCCACAGTCAGCTCCCGGTCTTGTTTTTGCTGATTGTGTAGAGCTTCTCCATCTTTGGCTGCAAAGAATATAATCAATCTGATTTCAGTGTTGACCATCTAGTGGTGTCCATGTGTAGAGTCTTCTCTTGTGTTGTTGGAAGATGTGTTTGCTATGACAAGTGCGTTCTCTTGGAAGATCTCTATTAGCCTTTGCCCTGCTTCATTCTGTACTCCAAGGCCAAATTTGCCTGTTACTCCAGGTGTTTCTTGACTTCCTACTTTTGCATTCCAGTCCCCTATAATGAAAAGGACATCTTTTTTGGGTGTTAGTTCTAGAAGGTCTTGTAGGTCTTCATAGAACTTTTCAGCTTCTTCAGTGTTACTGGTCAGGGCACAGACTTGGATTACCATGATATTGAATGGTTTGCCTTGGAAACAAACAGACATCATTCTGTCGTTTTTGAGATTGCATCCAAGTACTGCATTTTGGACTTTTTTGTTGACCATGATGGCTACTCCATTTCTTCTAAGGGATACCTGCCCACAGTAGTAGATATAATGGTCATCTCAGTTAAATTCACCCATTCCAGTCCATTTTAGTTCGCTGATTCCTAGAATGTCTATGTTCACTCTTGCCATCTCTTATTTGACCACTTCCGATTTGCCTTGATTCATGGACCTAACATTCCAGGTTCCTATGCAATATTGCTCTTTACAGCATCGAACCCTGCTTCCATCACCGGTCCCATTCACAACTGGGTGTTGTTTTTGCTTTGGCTCCATCCCTTCATTCTTTCTGGAGTCACTTCTCCACTCATCTTCAGTAGCATATTGGGCACCTACCAACCTGGGACTCAACCAAACTTAAAAACTTTTGCACAACAATCATCAGCAAAATTAAAGACTATATACAGAATGGGAGAAAACATTTACAAACGATGTGACTGACAAGGGTTTAAAATCCAAAATATACAAACAGATCATACAGCTCACTATTTAAAAAAGCAATCTAATCAAAAATGAGCAGAAGACCTAAATAGATATTTCTCCAAAGAAGACACAGATGGCCAGCAAATACAAGAAAAGATGCTCAACATCGCTAATTATTATAGAAATGCAAATCAAAACCACAATGGGGTATCACTTCACACTGGTCAGAATGGCTATCACCAAAATATCTGCAAATAATAAATACTGAAGAAGGCGTAGAGAAAAGGGAATCCTTGTACCCTGATGGTAGGAATGTAAATTGGTGCAGCCACTATGGAAAACAAATATGGAGGTTCCTTTAAAAACTGAAAATAGAGGTACCATACCATCCAGTGGGCTTCACTGTTAGCTCAACTGGTAAAGAATTCACCTGCAATGCAGGAGACCCTGGTTCAATTCCTGCGTGGGAAAGATCTGCTGGAGAAGGGATAGCTACCTACTCCAGTATTCTTGGGCTTCCCTGCTGGCCCAGACAGTAAAGAACCTGCCCGAAATGGGCAAGACCTGGGTGCAGTCCCTAGGTTGGGAAGATCCCCTGGAGGAGGGCATGACAACCCACTCTGATATTCTTGCCTGGGAAATCCCCATGGACAGAGGAGCCTGGCGGGCTACAGCCAATAGGGTTAAAAAGTCAGACACAAGCAACTAAGCACAGCACAGCAGCATACACACACATACACACAGGTATATATACCATATACAGTGGAATATTACTGAGCCATAAAAAGGATGAAATATTGCCATTTGCAACAACATGGATGGACCTAGACAATATCAAGGTGAAACAGAGATAGAGCAAATCAGGTAGAGAAAGACAAATACTATATGGTACTACTTATTTGTGGAATCTAAAAAATAATACAAATGAATCTATATACAAAACAGAAAAAGACTTAGAAAACGAACTTGTGGTTACCAAAGGGTAAGAGGGAAGAGGACAATTAGGAGTGTAGAATTAAGAGATACATAAAATAGGTAAGCAAAAAGGATGTACTGTCTAGCACAGAGAACTGTATTCAATATTTTATAATGAACTATGATGGAAAATAATCTGAAAAAATATAGAACTGAATCACATTCCTATCTACCTTAAACTAACACAATATTGTAAATCAACTATACTTCAATTTTAAAAGATGTGACATGTATATTAGAGTTTTGAAATAATAATGGGCTATTGTTCAATCAAGAGAATAAAGGAAACCCTGCCTTTTGTGACACGGATAAACCTGGAGGACACTAAGCTAAATGAAGCAAACAAGATGGGGAAAGACGAATACTGCATGATCTCACTTACATGTGGAGTCTCAAAAAAGTCAACCTCAAAGAAGCAGGAAGCATGTGGTGATTATAAGGGGTGGGAGCAATTGGGAAATGTTGGTCAGAGTGTACAAAAGTTTCAGTTACGTCGGATGAATGAGTCTAACTAATGCACAACGGGATGACTATAGTTAACAACACTGTACTGAATACTGGAGACAAGTTGAGAGAGTAGATTTTAAGAGCCATTATCACACAGCCAAAAAAAAAGGTAACTAAGTCAGGAAAAGTGAAGTGCAGTGAAAGTCGTTCAGTTGTGTCTGACTCTGCGACATCATGGACTCGTCCATGGGATTTTCCAGGCCAGAATACTGGAGTGGGTAGCCTTTCCCTTCTCCAGGGGATCTCCCCAATCCAGGGATCGAATCCAGGTCCCCCCCTTGCAGACGGATTCTTTTGCTTAATTAGCTTAACTGTAGTAATCATTTTACTATATGTGTGTATCAAATCATTTTGTACATCTTAATTACATACAATTTTATTTAAATATATATATATAAATAAAAGAGAAATATGTAAGTAAATAAAAATTAAAATTTTAAGTAAATATAAAGATCACCTGATGATTGGTAGTGATAGTCAAGTTTAAGAAGAATGTAAAGCACTGTACAGACATTAATCTTAATTTCCACCAAAATAATTAAAGTAGTGATGCTAATTTACGTATACATATGCACACACACTCTCCCTTGCGACTGCATTTCTCCACTTTCACCACTCCCCTCTCCCCATCTCACACACACACACACACACACACACACACACACACAGTTTCCCGTGAGCTCATAGAAAGAAAAGGGCAGGAGGACTGTGCCATTCAGCAGAGATCAAAGCAGATGACAGAGGAATGTACTGGGCAGGGGTCCCTCACAGGCCTACAGAACCCCTGAGAGAAGTGACTTTGGAAGATGTCATCTTGCTCTGTTCACTTTGGCAACCACTAGCCCAATGAAGCCACTGAGCACTTGAACTTGTCCAGATTGAGTGTGCAGTAAACATAAAATGGATTTCAAAGATTTAATACTAAAAAAAAAAAAAAATCAGAAATAACATTATTTTTATACTGATTACGTGCTGAAGTAACAGTTTAGATACATTAAGTAAAACATATTATGATTCAATTTATCTGTTACTTTTTACTCATACTGTGGCTACTAGAAAACTGTAGAGTACTTGATTCCCATTGCATTTCTATTGCACAGCATTGATGTAAGCTATGTTGCTTCAGAATACATGTTCCTAGGAATCTTAATTTCTTCCACCTTCAATATATCTGCAAAAGAGGCTTTGCTTCTGCACCCCAGTAATTCTCCTTCCAGCCCCAGCTCCACAAGCAGCATCCAACTATCCTTTGGAGTTTGCAGCTCTTTCTGTTAGATACCAGGAGCCCAGGAGCCCCAGAAGAGAGTATGGAACACAGTTAAGACACAAGAAATATCTGTGGAATGAATAATGAATAATAAATAAGGGAGCAAGGAAGGCACTCCACCGCACAGGGACACCTTGTCCTAGAAAACAGATCCCTTTTTAGAAGCAATCAAGCCAAAAGTCATTCAGGGGAAAATTTGCTGAATTATATCAGATACACAATTTACTATTTTCAGAACCAAGGCCTGATTACAAATCCATGCAACAAGTTCTCTGAAGGCTCTCCCAATGCAGCACTATTCAACCTTGAGATCAGGGATCTTATTTAACAATTTAAGTTCCGAGGACAAGTCGGGTGGCCTCGAAGCCCTGGAGCTTCAGTTAGTTCCCTGTCCCTGGAAGCCACACCTCCTCTTACAACTGACTTTCATTAGCACTTTATGGCTTTCTAAGCATTTCCTCACCTGTTAGCTTGATGATTTTCACAACTGTAAGGAAGAAAGCCACAGAGTACTATTTATTTCCATGTTTTTTATAAGTCTTAAGTCAACTGATCATCTGATTTCCAAGGGTAATTAACTACAAGGCCAGGATGGCCCCTTCTCTCCACCATATGTTGTGTGCTTTATCCATCACATCTCTTGGGTATTCCAAGGGCTCACCTGCTGTTTTATAGGTTTCAAGTGCTTCATGGACGCATATTCCTTAAGCACATGGTTTGACAGGTTGTGTAAGTTTGTTCAAATTTTCCATCTTTCTGACCGCAGTCTTCTAATCTGTAAATTGGGAGGATAGAATGAAATGATCTGTAATGTTAAAATGGTATGTATCTCTGAAACTGAGCAGAAGCCTTGGGTTTCATTTCCTTGTCCTCTTGCAGATTTTGCACATGGAGAGTGCTTAAATGAGGTTGACTGGCTTTGCCTTACAAAGGGAAGGAACTGAAATGTTCCTCCCCAGCATACAGCCCAGTTCTAAACACACACACACACACACACACACGAGGCTGCTTTAGGAAGGAAAATTGGAGAGAAGAAAAAGAGGGTGGAAATATTTCAGTGTCTGGGCCAAAGCCTCCCAGAGGACCGGTATCTCAGATTTCCTTTCATGAAATATTCAGTGAGTGCTTCCCCCAGCTCCTGTGAGTGGCAGAGGCGACCCTCCGGGGCACTTCTCTCTGCCTCCCCGGTCCAGGCAGGTCTCTCTACGCCTCTCCTGTCCTGGGGAGGCTCTGTTACTGTGTCTTTGCCTTGTGCTCCCCTCTCTCTCCCTGTGTCCCCAGGGGTCTTCCGTGGTGTCTGTCCTCCCCCACCTCCATGTCTGCCTCCCTCCGTGCCACCATCGCCCTTGCCCAGAAGGTGAAGATTCTCCCCTTGCGGAGCACCCCAGGGACATGGACCTGCGTGCTTCTCTTTGGCGCCGCCCTCCAGAACTCCATGTGCCTGAGCGGGGAGAATCCTCCGGACTGTGGGGACCAGATGCCTTGTGCAGAAGAGCCGGACCCACCAGGGTGCCCAGAGGGTAGGGGCTGGGGCTGCATCTGTGCCAAAGGAGTTGGGGCTAAAGTTGAGGAGGGTGATGAAAAATAGCCCTGAGGGAAGATGATGGCTTCAAGAGACCCCTGGGCTGGGCGGGGGTCAGAAGCCCTTTAGTGGGGGAAGAGAGCCCCTGGAGGGAATCAGCAGGGGATCCCAGCCCTAGAAGCTTGGTCTCAGCCCTGACTCCTGTTTGCATATCACTCCACAGGTGGACTCTGTCCTGATTCCCCACCTGCCCACTGCCCCCCCGGAACGTTCTTTTCTGGAGCCAGTCCCCACAATGCCTCCTTCTGCCACCTCTGCCCTCAGGGATTCTTCAACCCCTGGCCTGGCCAGGATGCCTGCTTCCCCTGTGGCTCAGAGGCCACCCAGACAGAGGAAGGCAAGGACACGTGTGTATGCCTGGGGTCTGGCCGAGTGTTCCAGGTATGTCCTCTGGCAGGGAACCCAGGAACAGGCTGCATTGTCGTGACTTGTTCTTGAGTCACGTGCAGCTCAGGAGTAACCCGATCAGGGTTGTTAGTTCAGGTTTCCAAGTGACAGGGTTGCCAGGTTAAATAGAGGATGTTCAGCAACACTTGAATTTCAAATAAATTATGGATACATTTTTAGTGTGTCTCAAACATTGAATGGCACACACTTATGCAAAATTCAAGTTTGAGAGCTCTATATTTTTATTTGCTAAATCTGACAACCCTACTTGGAGAAAAGGGCAGACTTTTTGTTGCTCAAATTTGCCCTATAAGCCAACAAATGCGCGTGCGAATTCTTCCTTTCCTGAACTTTCCATGTCTTATTGACTGAAATGATAGCATCACTTGGACCCTAAGAAGCATGTATCAGTAAACTCGCCTCTAATCCGACCCCCCTCCACCCTGGTGATCCCTTACTTCCCCTCCCCCTGCCCTTATTCTCTGGTCTATCTCGGGCAGGGTCACAGCCAAAGAGTCCTGTGTGGTCCCTTGGTTTCACAGCAACCAAGTACCACCAGCCAACCTGAAATTGCATCCCTTCCCACCCAACCCCCAGCCCAGTGACGGGAAGTGCCCCTGCCTCCCAGGCTACCAAGATGTTGGAGAGCCAAGGGGCTGTGTCCAGCGGGAATACAAGACTTGTAAGCATGGGGCCACCCGGAACCAGGAGGGGCTCTGTCTGACCAAGGATCAGTGGAATGACCACTGTGCCCATGAGGTAGGAGGCATCCATATAGGGCACCTCCCCCACTCCTGGACCTCTGCCCACCTGTCCACCTGCCCAAGCTCCTAGCCACTGGAGGCTTATTCCTCTAGTCCTCCCTCTGGGGAGCCAGAGACCTGTGCTCTGCACTCTGAAGCTGGAGAGAGTTGGGTGCAACTTCCCCCAGGGACATGTCACCAAGAAGCTTAAGCCTTTCTGCAGGTTTGCGCCGCTCCAGAGGACGCACGTGGCTATGACCCGGGCCTGGGGCTCTGTCTGTGCTGGGGACCTCACTCAAATGAGATATGCGGTCCCCTGTGCCCCAAGAGACAGAGACAGGTCCTGCAGCTCAGCTGCCCCGAGGGCAACCCGCAGATTTCCATCACTGAAGACACCGGAAGCCAGGTACAACGTCCGGGTCTCATGTGGCTGATGACCGCAGACCCAGCCCGGCAGGCCCTGCCTCTTTCCTAAGAGGGGGTGGGTGACATGCTTGTGCACTGGGTCTAGGGTCCTGCCCATTGAGCCACATCCCTGACCCAGCCTCTGGTGCCAGAGAAAAGTCCCAAATGTTGATTTAATTTCATCCTAGAAGACGGCTTGGAAAAATCACTGGGAAAGTGTTATGGAAATCTTCCCACATGGAAGCAAGGGACCGTATTCAGAGTCATGACTCGAGGTTACCCCTGCCGCCCCCAGGGCTCGGAGACTTATTTCCACTGCAGCCTCCCCTCCAACCCCCTCAGGACACTCGGACAGGGCTTGAGAAAGGACCTGTACTCTCCCTGCCTCCCTGCCAGGTGAGGGGTTACTTGCCAGGTCTTAAGGGAAGAGCTGACACCGCACCTCCTTGTTCCCAGGGGTTTTTCCTTCCAGACGGGCCTTCTTCACCCCGTGCTGTGGGCCACCCCTGCCACTTGGACCAAAGGCAGAATCCTGTCCCGCTGTACATGGTCAGGGTGGATGGTAAGAGAGCAGGATAGAAGGAGGCCCCAGGAAGGCCCACGTCAGCAAGTCTCGCCCTTTCTACAGCATGAGCGTGGCCCTTGCATGTGGCAGCTGGGGGGTAGTGGGCAACTCCTACCCCAGAGAGGGCTCCCCAAGAAATGCATGTGGATCCTGACGTGCTTCCCCTGGTTTTATAGAAAGTCGACTCCTGCCTCGTGCGAGTCAAGGATGGACAGCTTCTGCTGTATCCACGCGCCAGGGCCAGCTCTCTCCCCAGCCCTGCAGGTTCAGGAAGATGCCCGTCTTGTTCCAGGGATCGGCTTCCTAGGCCTGACCAGACCTGGCAGGGAACTACTGCGCTCTCTCGGCCAGCCCCTCGGAGACCTGGGGATCCTGGGCCAGGAGGCAGGTGAGCATCAAGGCTGATGCATGTTGCCTCTCATCCCCCTCCTCCACCCCCCTCCAGGCCCCTGAACGATGACTGCCCTTCCTCACGTTCTGAATCTTGCCCAGGAAAGTCAGGGGATGCACACCTGAGCTCTCCTTCATCCCTAAGCCTCAACTCCTCGCACCCTGGGAATCTGTCATCCCCAGAGGCAGGCATCCGAAACCCCACGGTCTGCCTCCAAACCAGGGATACACTGGCCTTCCTGGTGACCCGTGAGCATTACCCTGAGTACGACCTGTGAGTGTCAGAGGGCCCGGCTCCACTCCCACCGGAAATGCTCCTTGTGTCTCCAGCCAGGAGACAACATGCCCCCTCCTTCCTCTACCCCAGGGGCCACTTCTACAACACGCTGGGGCAGTTTGACTGGGGGCGCTTTCGGGCCCTGGCTGAGGAGTCCCAGCTCCAAGATCAAAGCCCCCACCTCTTTCTGCAGCAGTTCCAGGAGCCTGGGGTCTATGTCTTTCGTCTGAACAGCAACTGGCATCGGAAGATGGTTTGTCTGTGATGGTTTGCCTTGTTTAAGACATTATCCTGACATTTCCCCTCTCTCTCTTTCAAAAATAGTGCCTCATAACTACCAATGGCAACCCACTCCAGTATTCTTGCCTGGAGAAGCCCATGGACAGAGGAGCTTGGTGGGCTTCCAGTCCATGGGATTGCAAGAGTCAGACACAACTCAGCAACTAAACTGCTACTGCTAACCACCCCTAGATAGCACTCCAGGGAAGGAGGTGCCCCAAATACCCGTACAACGTCTCGTGGTCTCACGGCCCTAACTGATAATTCTGGGGATGCCAAGATTCATCCCACGGCAACCCAACCTGTGTGTATAAGGAGGGGATGAGTGTGAGGATGCTGAAAAGACAGTGTGTCTCAAAGGACATCAGAATGTCTAGCCATCTCTCACAGCTGTCTACTTCATATCCCAGGCCAGTCTATGCAGGGTTGTATCTACATGACCTCTGCAAGATGCCACCACTGAGCCAGAACTGGTTACACACAAGATTTAGTATCTCAACCTGTCAGTTCAGCTTCCAAGAGGTTGTGCTGATGTAGCCCCAGAACATGCAGACTGCTTCCCCAGACAGCTATCTGATATGAATTCATTTCCCAGGGAAAATGCAAGTATGCACAAAGATCTGGGCTATTTGGTGAATGTCCACAGGCTTGGGTTCCCACTCTGTCCCCCAGCCAGGCTCCGGCAGACAGTGGGACAAGGACTAAACAGATTTCTTTCCACCCAGTACGTCCGCACCCTCCCACCAGGTGGCCAGTGCTTTGGGGAAGGGCCCTTTGTCCCCACAACTCCCAGGTACCTCATCCAAACTGGTATCGCCAAGACCCCCAGGCCCCTGAAGAGGTCCAACTGGCCAGGAGTCCTGGGGGAGATTGTCCTGCTCCTGGGGCTCTGCCTGCTTCTGTTGGTAAGTAAAGCTGGACAGATGCTCTTAACCGCTATGTGGGAATCCCTCTCCAATGCTGTGGAAATGGGTCTTCCACTTCCCATCTGCAGTAGGCATTATCCTAGTTGCTAAGATACCGAAGCGATAAAGGTCCAGCCTCTAGCCTCAAAGTTCAATAAGGAGAAAATAGACAAGGAGACAAATAAGTGCCAGCGAGTGTTGTACAGCTCTGGTGAGGGTGTACCAAGGGGCCCTAGCTGCACAAAGGAGAGGCATGACCGTTCCCCCTGGGTGGTAAAGACAGACTTTCCTAAGGAGGTGATCCCTGAAAGAGGCTTGAAACATGTTTGGATCCTTGACGGACAAAGGGGTTGGTGAGTTGCGGGTAGGAGAGTAATGAGCTTGGGAGGCGAGGTGGGGGTGAGGAAGGCAGCGTTATGAGTCAGGCAAAGTGGCATGAAACAACGTTCGCCTGCTCAGGGAGCCACACTTGGTCCCTGGGCCTGCAGCTTCGGGCACAAGGACAGGGATGAGGCTGAAGCCAGGAGGGAGACCAGACTGTGGGTGATCTCATGCACTTTACCCTCTAGGCAGTGGGGATCAATTAAGAATTTTGAGCAAGGGAGAAAATCTGGTAACACTTTTATGCTTACTCTAGCAATATGGTGGAAGATAGAGATGGATTACGGAGAGAGGTGGATTAGAGAGAGAGACAGGCTGTTAGAATGGTCCAGCAAGAGAAGATGGGGTGCTCCCTAAGCACACTGAGCAGGATGCTCCTCCTCTAAGAGTCTGAGGGAAGGATGCTTCTCCCTTTCCTTCACATCACCTGTGATGCACCCTATAGATTCAGTGTCACAGCCTGAGCTGGGCCCGGAAGGCTGCTCCCCAGCCCATCTTCAGGAAGCATCAGCAGGGCTACAACCTGGATGCCTACACTTCCCCAAGAACCAGGATAACATCAGTGAGGCGAGGCCAACCATGCCAAGACTCTGATGACCCCAGGGTTGAGGGAGGTCATGGTGAGTGAAAGGCTTGAGCTGGAAGCCCAGAGATGCCCCCACATTCAACTGGCCAGCTCCTGCTTCCTTTGTTCACGGTTCCATTCCCCTCCACTCATTCATTTATTCAATGAATAAGGCAATGTTTACTGGGTAGCCAGTGTATGCCAGACACTGCCAGGTTCTAGGGGTGTACAGTGTAGAAGGGCACAGAGACACCTAAGCACAACTTGCCAAAAGAAATGTACTTGCTGGGAAATGACCAGTCCCTCTACAGATGGTGTTATGAGTCATGCGGAGGTGTTCTACCTTCTACTGTGGCTACTCCAAGCATGGGCCTCAGAAAGAAGTAGTTTGCCTTTCACAACTTCAGGATGATTATGAATTAAGTGGGGAACTCCTGCTATCATAGGTCTGGGACTGCTGCTGCTGCTGCTAAGTCGCTTCAGTCGTGTCTGACTCTGTGCGACCCCATAGACGGCAGCCCACCAGGCTCCGCCGTCCCTGGGATTCTCCAGGCAAGAATACCGAAGTGGCTTGCCATTGCCTTCTTCGATAGGTCTGGGACAGGGGCCTGTAATTCTACATTTTTAGCAAGCTCTTCAGCAAAGTGCTCTCTGAATACCATAATTTTAGCAGTTAAGACTGTGAGGCAGGAGGCAGATACACTGGGACTCTGTAGGGAAGGTGCTAATTGCATTTCAGGGGGAATAATCCTGCTCCCTGTCCCCTCCCACCCCCTGCCCATAGGTGGGAGCTGGGAGGCCAAGGACCAGGTGGATCTGGAGGGGTTTGACACAGAAACCTTCTTCAGGATCTTGCTCAGGCAGTCTCTGTCAGTGACGACCAAACTCAGCCAGACCAAGGAGGAGGTGAGTGGGGAAGATGGGCAAGCCAGCGAATTTGTCTCTGGGAGAGTTGGTGATGGGACAGAGAGCCTAAAGAAATCCTTAGTGTATCCATAATGAACCGGGGCGGGGCGGGGGGGAATTATTCAGGGAGGAGAAATAGAAGATTTCAGACTAAATTTAGGGGTGAGCCCTCACATCACCGGTAGGAATCTAACCAGGTCATTTCTTGAGTGTCTTAAGAGTCCCACTCGTGATCCAGGTAGCCCACCCGGGTGAGCTAATGCAGACCAGTAAGGGACAGGTATTGGGAGCAAAATGATCACACTAGAGTCCAAGTCCCTAAGCTGGACCAAGGGTTCCCTGGGGGAAGGTGCGAATTGTGTCTTGCCCGGGGTGGGTCTTCACCACATCTCCCAGTGGAAGGGCACTTTGTCCCCTGCAGCCCCACCCCAACCTGGCAACAGGGGGCATTGCGACCACAGCCGTGAAAGCGGCTTAGCGCCTCGGAACGAACTCTGTGCTCCCTCGCACAGCTCAAACTCCTCTGCCTCCAACTGGGAAGCGAAGCGCGGTCTCTCCAGCAGCTGTGGGATCCTGAGCACCGCATCGCAGCCTCCGCGGGCCAGCTTCTGGGGAGCCCCCAGAGAGAACAACAGCAGGTCGGACCGTGTTCACGCTTCCCACCTCGTCCCTGTGCCCACATGCAACTCCCCCTCCTCACTGAGGCCAGAAGCCCCTCAACACCTGTTTCCCATCTCCCGGGCCCCGGGGGTTTTAGCCCCTCCCGCTGCGCCCCCGGAGCCTCTGCTGCACGCCCACTCGCAGTGCTCCGCAGCGCTCAGGAGGAGCGCTCAGGGGGAACCCCTGAGCCGCGGTCCCCGAGGCTGTGGTGCCTGCAGCCTTAAGCAGGCAAGGTGGTCTCTGACCCCAGGCTGCAGAGGCAGCCGCCAGGGCCGCGGAGGAGGAGGCCAGACGGAGGGGGCGCCTGGCAGGCGAGTACGCAGCAGCCCTCGGTCACCAGCTGGTGCTCCTTCGCCAAGACCTCCGTGCAAGGCAGGAGCAGTGGGGCTCCTTCTGCTCGGCGCTGATGGCCGCTCGGCGGCTGCTGAAAGCACATTCAGGCTCCAGGCCCGCAAAGTCCTCCCAGGCTGGGCAGAACCCAGAAGGGTGTGTACCTGGTAACTCTGAGTCAGGCTGCGTGGGATCAGGGCTAGGGAGGGGCCGCGTGGCTTCGTGGGGTCCCAGGGCTGGCCACGCCAAAATGTCCTTCTTGCATCCCTAGTTGTCCCGCCCTCTGATTTGGTCCTCCCCCACCCCCACCCCCGCAGGGAAGTCCCCCAGCTGGACGCTCTTCTGGGCAGCCTGTCCCAGGTCGTGCTGCAGGAGGGCCACCGCCTGAAAGCCTGGGGCATCCTAGGCACAGGCACTGGGGCGGAGCTGCTGCAGCCAGGTGAGCCCTGCTCGGACTCAGCCAGGACCACCCCCTTCCCCAAAGAAACCTGGCCCTGTATCAGGTGGGAGGAAGGCTAAACCAAGAGGAAATCCCCAAGGTTGGGAGGGGCTTCCTGTGCAGCGTCCTGGGCAAACGGCTGTGTTACAGAAGAGGGAACCTCCGCAAGGGGAACAACAGAAGAGGAGACAAACAAAACCGCCACAGAGCATAGCTTTACATATAAGGTAGCACTTCCTGAGAGCAAAAGCCTGACTATTGAATGCAAAAGGTCAGGTTTGGAAAATGCTGGACTTGCCATGAAAGAAAGACGTGGGGGGTAGGATCCTACAATTTGATGATGTCAGGCTCACATCCCAAATGTGGAGCCCTGACCTGGACTCGGGAAAAAAAAAAAGTGTCCTTCCCAAGCACCTGCTACACCCTCGTACCAGGGTTGGTTTGGTTAGGGGGTCTCACCGGCTCCTTCCAGTCCACTCCCCCCAAGGGAGCCCCTGACCTCTCAGATGTGGCCTCAGACCCAGGGCTAAGCCGGTGTTTGCATTCCTGCAGCCTCAGCAAGCTCTCCAGGGGGTGCCAAAAACATCGGTGTGCATCCTGTCACCAAGTTGATGGTCCCTGGCCCGGACTGTGTGATGCTCCCAGCCAGTGGCCAGGCAGCGCCCATACCCCAAGGCTACTTCATCCACCCTGACACGGGGCGGGTGCTGCCCGAGGCTGGAAATCTGGGTTACGATGTGCAGGAAGCAACCCTGGTGCCCACCACTGACTGCAGTTCTGGTGAGACTCCTACCACTCTGTAACTCCACCCAGTGTGGGCTATCCGGAATGAACCCGCCCAGGGGCACAGCATGGGAAGCAGGGCTCTGGCCTTGGGCAGTGGGGCTTGGGGACACAGAGCAGTAAACACCTTCTCCCCCTCCCTCCCTTTAACATCCTTGCTACAAAGGTACCGTGCTGGAGAGAGCAGTCAGATGAAAGAAACTCATGCCAGAGGCTCTCTGCCCCTGCCCTGCTGGGCTCAGGAGGGATGCAGACAGGCCAGCGTGTGTTAACACCTCCTTGTCTCCCTGTCCAGGTGGTGTCCGAACCTCAGAAGCTGCCATCCTCCCCTACGTGCCCTACCCAACCTGTCTTGCCACAGGCTCCCTGCCAGCCACCCGCCTGCCTGTCCTGCAGCCGAGAAGGACATCACAGTCAGGGGCTCTCATGACAGACCCCATAACGGGCATCGAGGTGCCTGTGCTGGCTGTGACTCTGCACCCACAAACAAGGCAGTGGCTCACTCTTGGGGGGACATACTGCAATCCGCTCACCCAGACCCTGGCCCCTTTGGAGCTGGGGGGCCCCATGGAGGATCCTGTCACAGGAGGCATCTCGCCAATCCTGGGAGTCGGGTTGGATGAAAACACAGGTCTGCTGGCAGCCCTCGTGCCTTCCTTCTGCCCTTCCTCCCTCTGGTTTGGCTTCCCAAGCCCCTCCCCTCAGTAGCCCAGACCCTCCACATTCTGGTCCAGTCTTCAGCCTCCACCCCAAGCCCACCTGTATTTCCACCCTTCATGCTCTGGCCACCTTTCCTCTCCTTCCCGGTTTCCCTCACCCTCATCTTCAGCACAGTGCCCCCGCCCCGCCCAGGGTGGGAGGCAGAGACGAGAACTGAGCTGCTTCTGCAGTAAAAGCATATGGATGTTTTTCCATCAAGAAAGACATTCCTTCTCCCCTCTGCCCTCCCTTCTCCCCTCTGCCCTCCCTCACCCTAGACTCTGCCCCATCCCTGACCTCCACCCGCATCCTGTCACTCACTCTGTCCTGGCCCCCCGGTTCTCTCTTTTGCCTCATTCACCCCCATCCCTTCCCGCATCCCCCTCTCTCTGGTTCCTGCCTCCAGGTCAGGTGCTTGCACTGGGAGGACTGCAAGATGCCTCGGGGAACCTCCTGCTGCCTGGTGACAGCTTTGTGGAGCCACTGAGCAGGAAGCCAGCCCGGCTCCAGGGGGCTTCCCTACAGGAGGGCCGGACTGTGCCCCATACAGGAGGGCCCCAGGACCTGCTGGATGCCAATGTGCTGGCAGCCCAGAGGCGAGTGATTACAGTGCTCCGGAGCTCCCAGGAGAGGCCAGGGCCGAGGGGACAGGGGCTCCTGGAGGCTGCTATCAAGGACATGAGACAGGCGCTGGCCCTGAGCCTGCACCACCTCCTGCAGCAGGCCTGGCGGCTGCAGAGACAACAAGAGGCAGCAGAGAGCCTGGAGGCCAGCGGCGGCAGGATAGGTACGGCTCCCCGGCCTCGAAAGCCCAGAACCAGAACGACCTGGTGCTTTACTGTCCCTCAGCCCATAAGCTCAGAGACAGGCCTGCAGCTCCATTGGCCAGTCACACATGGGATCGAGGGAAGAGAAAGAATTTGGTGACTTCATGCTGTGAGCTCAAGAATGCTTGGCTTTCAATCTCAGTCTTTTAACCTCTGGCCAATTCCACTGGGTCTTATATTTGATGTTAGTAAAGTGGATATTCTCTGGTAATTTCATAGGACCCCCAAGCACCATAACATGTGATGACGCCCACTTTACATTGCAGAATCTGAAGCCAAGGGAGCTTAGAGACTCACCCACCAGGGTCCCATAGCTAGTTCAGTTCAGTTCAGTTCAGTTCAGTCGCTCAGTCGTGTCCGACTCTTTGCAACCCCATGAATCGCAGCACGCCAGGCCTCCCTATCCATCACCAACTCCCGGAGTTCACTCAGACTCACGTCCATCGAGTCAGTGATGCCATCCAGCCATCTCATCCTCTGTTGTCCCCTTCTCCTCCTGCCCCCAATCCCTCCCAGCATCAGAGTCTTTTCCAATGAGTCAACTCTTTGCATGAGGTGGCCAAAGTACTGGAGTTTCAGCTTTAGCATCATTCCTTCCAAAGAAATCCCAGAGGGGCTGATCTTCAGAATAGACTGGTTGGATCTCCTTGCAGTCCAAGGGACTCTCAAGAGTCTTCTCCAACACCACAGATCAAAAGCATCAATTCTTCAGCGCTCAGCCTTCTTCACAGTCCAACTCTCACATCCATACAAGACCACAGGAAAAACCATAGCCTTGACCAGATGGACCTTTGTTGGCAAAGTAATGTCTCTGCTTTTGAATATGTTATCTAGGTTGGTCATAACTTTCCTTCCAAGGAGTAAGCGTCTTTTAATTTCATGGCTGCAGTCACCATCTGCAGTGATTTTGGAGCCCAAAAAAATAAAGCCTGACACTATTTCCACTGTTTCCCCATCTGTTTCCCATGAAGTGATGGGACCGTAGCTAGTTAGCCAGGCCTAAAGCCTGAGTCTCTGGAGTCCCCAGTCTCCTTGTCAAGAGCCTTCAACTTCCCGTGAATAAACTCAGGAAAGGAGCCCACCCAACTCCTGTACCTCCCCTACAGCATCAGCACAAGGAAAGGCAGGGAAAGGAAGTAGCAGTGGCATCTTCCTGGAGCTTATCTCACACACTCCTAGAAACTTCTGCCCAGGATGTGTCAGAAAAGAACCAGGCTTTGGGATCGGAACTGACTTGAGTATGAAGACCTGCCCCACCGTTTATAACCTCTTTTACCTTGGGCAAGTTACTAAACCTCCCTCTGCCTCTGTTTACAGCATCTTTAAAATGAGGATTAAAATAGTACATCCTTTAGAGATTTAATTGTAGTACCAAATAAAATACATTTTATATGGAGTTCTGAGCTAAGATTTTGGCACATGTAGGTGTTTCAAGAAAGTCTGTCCCCTGTCTTCCACCTTTTCAGCCTAGCCTAGAAATTGTTCTCAGCTCCTCCCAAAGACCTCCTGCCTTGTTTTTAAGTATTCAGTCCTTCCTTGATGAATTCAAAATGCTAAGGTGGGCAAACAGAGGCAGTCTTAGCAGGGATGAACAGAGACACAGCCACTCGAACCTTGGTGTGGCCCTCCACCCTCACCTCCTGCCGCTGTGTCCCTCACCTTGTTTTAGGGGTGATGCGCTATCCGGGGACAGCACTGTGGGTCCCTGCCCTGTATGGGATGGAGATCCCAGACCCTGAGGGCTCAGGGCTCATGGTGCCCATCCTGGGCATGGAGAGTGACAGGGATGCTGGCCCTGCCACACCCGTGGCAGGTTCGATGGAAGATGCAGACGGCAAAGGTAGGAGGGAACCTGGGGGTCTCTGAAAGCTCTGGGGGAATGTGACTGAAGACCCTGTAAAGCTTGGGAGGGGGTGCCTGCAGCCTGCTCCCTCATGAGCCAAGGAATGTGGTCATTCTGATGCTACCACCAGGGCTGCTGAGACCCAAAGTAGAGGAGCTCAGAGATTCTAGAACCCTGGGACCATAGATCACTTACCCCCCACTGAGAAAATTCAAAGATGAGCACTTCAGAAACCCCACTCCCCCCTCACCCTCAGGGACCTGTGGCTTCCAGGAAACCCTCTAATCCAGCTCGGAGCCCCTCAAAGGATCAACATGTTTCCTGGGGCTCCTTTAGCTCCCTCACAGCGATATTTCCTTCTTCCCATGACTACCCCTGCCTTCTTTCCCCATCTCTGGTTCCAGAAACCAGTGGTGGGCTTGGCATTCCACAGGTCTGATCCCAATTGCAATTGGGGCACAAGCCATAGACCCCTTGACTGGGGAACCTGGTCCCGTCATTGGCGCTCAAATGGACCCTTCCACCGGGGTTGTGGTGCCCATTGTCCAGGTGCTGGAGGCCTTACCCCGGGGAGTGAGAGACCCTGGTCTGGTATGTAGGAGGCATTTACCCTATTTCTTCATTCACTCAGCAAATACACATCAAGAACCTCCTGTGTCACAGGCACTGTGTTAGGTGCTGAGAAGCAGGCAACTAGACGGGGCACTGGGCAGCCATAGGTGCCAGCCATGGCCATGGTTCACAAGGGTGTGAAGGGAGCACAGAGGAGGGACATCTAAATCACAGGGTGAGAGTTCTAGGAAGGCTTCCCAAGGGGCAGCCCTGCTGAAACCTGAAGAAGGACTCAGAGAAGGGCCTCAGGGACCAGCAAGAGTAAAGGCAGCAGGTGTGAGACCATGAGTGTTCCAGGAGAATGAGGAAGGCAGAGGGGCAAAGGCAGCAGGTGAGGCCAATGGGGAAGGCAGGAAACGAAGCATAAGCAGCCTTGGGTGCTTGGCTGAAGCCAAGAAATGTGATTTAGCTTGAAAGCCATTGAAAGATTTGAAGTTGATATGATCAGAATCCAAGTGAAATGATCAGACATGCATGTTTTCAAGGCCGTTAAATTTGGAAATTTGGGGACAACACAAAAGGAAAACAAATTACTCAGAAACCTACTATTAATACATTGTTTAAAGTATCCAAATAAAGATGAAAGCGCTTCCTGCTCCCAGTTCCTCTCACTCCATCTGCCATCAACAACTCCCTCCCCGCAGTTTGCTCCTCTATCCAGACACTACACACTTCTCCTCCCATCTCTCCCTCCAAATGCAGCCACTGTTAACAGGTTGGCACACCTCCTTCCAGACATTTTTATGCTTGATATGTGTATATATGGGGCTTCCCAGGTGGCACTAGTAGTAAAGAACCCGCCTGCCAATGCAGGAGACATAAGAGATGTGGGTTCAGTCCCTGGGTTGGGAAGATCCCCTGGAAGAGGGCATGACAACTCACTCCAGTATTCTTGCCTGGAGATTCCCATGGACAGAGGAGCCTGGCGGGCTATAGTCCATATGGTCACAAAGAGTCAGACACGACTGAGGTGACTTAGCACGCTCGCACATGTGTACGTATAGTCAGCATTCTAGAAAGTTCCCTCTGGCAGCAGTGCAGAGAACAGATGGGAGCAGGGCCAGACTAGAGCAGGAGGTCCCTGCAGTAATTCAGCCTTTGGCAGGTTCTCCACTGAAATGAAAATGATTTAGGGCCCTCCCATGCATTCTCAGCCTAGTTACACTTTCAGAAACAAAGATGGACAAGTCATAAAAGATTCTGGTTAGAAGCCAAGAAATTTAATGCTAGCCCCGACTCCCAGGGTCACAGATGAGCATTAAGGGGCAATACAAGCATCCGAGAACAGTTTCCCGCTGCCTCCTGCCCATCCCTGGCTCCCCAGGAGACAGGTGGGCAGGGGACAGTGACCCGGGAGAGTCTAGGTGTTAGAAATAGGGACGGAAGGCCTGGGAGCTTGCAGAAGGTGCATGGTGATTATTTTTCCATCTCCCACGGAAGCAACTGCCTCACCAAGCTTAGTCATGGATGCCCAGGAGGGGGAAAGGCCAAGGCTTAAGAGGCTTTGAGGGGTCTGAAGCCAGACCCCAGGCTGGGAGGAGAGAAAGTGTCCGGGCCCTAAACAAGCTGAACGTTGTAGCTGGACACCCTGGAGAAGGAGCTGAGAGCGCGGGAGCAGTACTGGCGCTGCCAGGAGCAGGAAGAGGTTCGGCTGGCGGAACAGCTGGGCGCCATGAGCCGGGGGCTGCTCTCCACGCCCGGCGAAAACCCGGGGCTGCAGGTGAGCCCAGAGGCCCCTCCTCCCGGCCCCAGACCATACGGGTTTCTCCTAGAAGTGGGGAGCATTTTTCTCCAGCCAACTGCAGAAATGGAATCCATCTCAGGGCAAAAAATGTCCCCAGCTCCAAGCCCAGACTTTGGGGCTTTTGGTGGCTCAGACGGTAAAGCTTCTACCCTCAATGCGGGAGACCGGGGTTCGATCCCTGAATCGGGAAGATCCCCTGGAGAAGGGAGTGGCAACCCACTCCAGTATTCTTGCCTGGAGAATCCCATGGATGGAGGAGCCTGGCGGGCTACAGTCCATGGGGTTGCAAAGAGTCGGATAGACTGAGCGACTTCACTTTCACTTTTCTTTCCTAAGTGTCTCAGCAGGATTGGCTGGGAGGGGGGTCGGGGGGGAGGGGAGCTGGCCCAGCCCCCAACTCCTGCCTTCCCCTCCTGGACCCATCGCTCTGTGCCCCTCATCTCCCCCTCTCTCAGCTGAGGGCTGCTGAGGAGGCCTGCGCAGCCCTGGAGGCCCGCTGCCTGCAGGAGACTCAGAGGAGAGCTGGAGCCCTGAGCGGCCAGAGCAGCCAGAGAGAGCGGGACCTGCTCGCTCAAGGTGGGGCGCCCATCCTCGATCGGAGCAAAGCCTCCCGGGAGGGGTGCCACCAACCCCAGGTCCCCAGCCGGGGTCCCTCCTGCCCTCTCATGTGCTTCTGGGCCTCCCAGGTATCCAGCCAGTACCGGGCTCTGACCCTGCAGGTTCCTTCCCTGGGCTCCAATAAACCACCGTGTCTTTCCTTCTCCTCCCTCCCTCCAGAGGGAGGCGCTGCCACGTGGCTCTTCTCTCTGCCCCTTGCAGCAGACAGAGAGGAGTGGGAGCAGGAGGCGCAGGTGATGCTGGGCCTGCAGCAAGTCCTGCAGAGTTTAGGGCAGGCGGCAGAAAAGCTCAGGCAAGCGGCAGGCCGGCTGTGGGCCCAGGAGGAGGAGATGCGGCTACAGTGCAGCAGGGATCAAAGCCCACAGGTCTGGAGCCGCTCCAGGAAGGTGAGACTCAGAGGCTGACCAGGGGATCGCGTGAGACAGCACGTTCACCTGTGACATCAGATGTGGCTCTTCAGCGGTGGGCTGGGAGGGGAGCAGGGAGAAAGAGAAAGACTCTCCCTTCTACTCAGAGCACTTCACTTCCTGTGTCCTAGGTGGTCCAGCATCTCTCCGATGAGCTTCAGAAGGTGGTGAGGGAGCGGCAGAGCGTCCTGGATAGGGCCCTTGGTCAGCTGCAGTACCAGCGGGAGCTGAGCCGCCTCCAACTCTTGCACATCCAGGTACTGACCTCTGGCCTTGGCCAAGGAGATGTGTGTGTCCAGCTTTTGTTGTAGGCTCCCCAACAGAGAGAAGCTCCAGAGAAACCACATGGAGCCAAGCACAGGACTTGCTTCTGACTGTTTCATCCTAGATTGTTGCCTCGGGGACCCCTGTATGTTTGGAGAACTACCCTGGAGACAGGTTTTATGGAACCATCACCACTTCTCCCAGGGACCAGGCTGCTGCCTGCCCTCTGCTGATTCCCTTCCTGAAGAGCCTCACTGCAGCGCTAGTGGGAGATCAAGGCCACGGCCTAGGACTGGAGGACAGGGGACCAGGAACAGGTGAGGTGGATTATGGGGCCAGCATTTCCTTTTGCTGCCAGTCCTGATCATGTGTCATAAAGCGCTAACACTACAGTTAGAGCTTCGAGCTCCGTAAGAGTGTGGCGATGGCAGGTTCTTTAAGACCTAAAAGAAACTCAATGTATTATTTATACATTGCTGTGAAACAAACTGCCCCAAAGTTGTGTGGCTTGAAACAATGAACATTATCTCACAGTTTTTCTGTGGGTCAAGAAGCTTTGCTAGTGGCCTCTGGTTCAGGGTCTCATACCAGCTCCATCAAGGGATCAGGCCAGGCTGCCATCATCTCCAGGTTTGACTGCACAGTCCGAGTTCACTCTCATGGCTGTTGGCAGAACTCAAGTCCTCAATGACTTGTGTCCAGAGACATCAGTTCCTTGCCACAAGGACTTCATAAGGCATTCACAACATGGCAACTGGTTTCCTTCAGAGCAAGTGAGAAAGGCCCCCCAAAAATTGAAACAACAGCCTTTTTGCATCCAGATCTCATCACTTTTGCCATATTCTATTCATTAGGAGTAAATCAGTAAATCCAACCCACACTCAAGGGGAGGAGATAACCCAAGGGCACGGATACACATAGGGGTGCATGGAGGCCACTGTAGAGCCCCCTGTCACACCCGATGCTCTTCTTGACTTTGGCCACAGTCCTCTGCCCTTACTCACAATAGCTACTTTCTTCTCTGTTCAGATGCAGATAAAGTTGACTTTATATGGGCCTCACCACTCTTCTCTGCCCTGAGGAAAGTAGACATCAGGTCCCAAGCTCACAAGGATGAAGCTGAACTGCAAGGACAGGTGCATCACAAACCAGGTGACCTCCTCCCCCTGGGGGCCCTGGTTTATAATTACCATGACACACTGAAGGTGTTCAGTGGTATAACCCGCAGGACCAGAAGTACCAGAATCCCAACTTACCAATCATCCCTTTCTCCCCACCCCCATCCTAAGATCCAAGGAATTTTCCATATGAGGAATAATGAATAGAAATCAAAAGTCCCACTGTAATTAAAAACTTGGCCATTTCCCCAAAGGGAATTCCTAAAGGCCCTCTATCTACCCACTAAACACTGAATCTAAATCTTGAGATTCTGTCCCAGTCATGTGTTACAAGCAGTTAATGGAAGAGTGTGAGATACAGGGAGATGGAGGAGACAGAGAGAAAGAAGACCTTGCCCCAGAAAGGGACTCCAGATTACTTTACCAAAACCACCCCCTTGAAACTGGAAAGGGAACATGGCTGGCCTATCTGAACTGAAGACTCGAGTCTGTTTCAACTCACCTACATCCCAGGTGGGAGAGGATTAACGGGAAATGAGTGTATGTCTTTCAGCTGACTGTGATGCAGGCCACTAGTACGCACAGTTCCAAAAACATCTTCGAATCTGACTTCACGTCAGCAAACCATTGCCCACAGGCCAACTCCAGCTTGCTATCTGTTTTCATGTGGTCCATAAGCTTAGAATGGTTTTATATTTTTAAATGATTAGAAAGTGAAAGCCAAAGTGGCTCAGTCATGTCCGACTCTTTGCGACCCCATGGACTATACAGTCCATGGAATTCTCTAGACCAGAATACTGGAGTGGGTAGCCTTTCCCTTCTCCAGGGGATCTTCCCAACCCAGGGATTGAACCCAGGTCTCCCGCATTGCAGGCAATTCTTTACCAGCTGAGCCACAAGGGAAACCCAAGAATACTGGAGCGGGTAGCCTTTCCCTTCTCCAGGGGATCTTCCCAACCCAGGGATTGAACCCAGGTCTCCTGCATTGCAGGCGGATTCTTTACCAGCTGAGCCACAAGGGAAGCCCAAGAATACTGGAGTGGGTAGCCTATCCCTTCTCCAGGGATTAGGGAAAATGTCAAAAGCATAACATTTCTACAGAGTGCTTTACAATATACCCTGTGGTATTCTAAATCTTTGGTTCTGTTAGCTCATTAAATCTTTACAACAACCCAGCCAAGTACGTGGTGCTAGCCATTTCATAGACAAGGAAACTGAAGCTTCTGAATAGGTCAAGTAAACAGTCAAAAATCATATTGCTAATGAGGAGTTCAGCTGGAATTCAAGCCCAGATTCTCACCCCCGAGTCTGTGTTCTTAACCTCTTCCCCACATGAAAAATTATCCAACATTCTAAAGGCAGTGCTGCAAGGGAGATGAAGGCCGCAATTTCAGTGAGTGCTCAGGAGGGCAGATCTCCGTGTCAGAGAAGCAAGGGAAGGTTTTGTAAGGGAATAAAGCCACACTTCTACCGTGATGATCGGGAACACTAAATGTGAACCCCAATCTTGTCTCTTGGTTGTAAAAGCCTAAAATATTTACTTTTTGACCCTTTACAGAATTTGCTGTCCCCAGAACTTGATCATTCTCAGTATTAATTCTGCCTCCCCTTGGGGTAAACTAAGAAGAATACAGGCAGAGAGTGAGCCTTCCTTTGAGGGGTCCCACCACTGCTTCATCATTCATTGTCTTTATAATGAAGTCTATATTGACTTTATAATGTAGAAAGCAATTTGTATACATCGTCTTGTTTACACATGGTAACCCAAATTCTGATTCTATGAGACAGTGGAATATTTTTTTAACAGTGGAATTTTTTTATAGATGAGATAACTGATACTCAAAGTGGTTAAGTGACTTTCCCAGAGTCTTACCAAACCTGGACCAGAACCTCTGACTGCTCCTTCAGCATTCTTTCCTATACCATGCTACTCAAGTCTTTTTTTTTATTGTCCTCTCAAGAATAAAAAGAAAATAGAAAATGTTTTAAGACCCAAGGCTCAATAGAGACAATTTTGTGGGGAAGTGAGACTGTTAATACAATTAACATTTACTGAGTGCTTACTGGGTACCAGACACTGTTCTGAGTATATTACATTTTAATGCTCCAAACAACCCTATGAAATAGAAGAAAATGCGTTGCCATCTTTTCTGGACCCTCACTCTGTTGTTCTGGTGCCTTTGTTCCTAATGACTGGGACTCAAGTTTCTTTTCCATGAAGACTGGCAGAGGGCCTGAGCCACAATGTACATATAGGAGGCTTTAGCACAGGAGGATGGATGGATGGATGGCTGGATGGATAGATCCAAATACACCTTTTCCTAAGTTGAATTGCGTCGTTGTTGTTTAATTAGTGTATTGTTACTGCACAGAATAGTCAGTGAAGTCTTACTGTCTGCAGCCCTCAAAAGCTCTTTGCAAGATCTCCCCAAACCTCAGATAACGCAGAAGGAAGAGCTGATACCTGTGCCGTCCACAGACCTCTCTGCCAGGGAGTTCGTGGTTTACCAACATGGCCTGTCCATCCTCCACCTCCTCAGCCCCCAGCTTCAGGTGAGTCTGGTTCTGGTCTCTGTGGAGCAGTCATCCATGGAGTTTAGAAGGGCAGGGTCACCAGGAAGGAGGCTTTGAGGTAGTAGATATTCCTTAGGCTGAAGCACCGGGGACAGAGAACATTCTAAGTCTCTCTTCTGAGTGAATCATTTTACCAATTGAAAGCCTAATCTCTCAAATGATAGGATAATGGGAAGAAGAATACAGGCAGAGAACAGACTCTCCTCTGATTTGAGAGATCCCACCACTGCTTCAACATTCATTGTCTTTAACATGAAGTCTGTATGGACTTTATAATGTAGAAAGCAACTTTGTATACTTTGTTTTGTTTACACCTAGTAACCTGAATTCTGAGTCTATGAGACAGTGGAATGTTTTTTTGACAACAGAATTTTTTTATAGGTGAAATAACTGATACTCAAAGTGAATGACTTACATGACACAAAATGTTCTATTGATCATGCATACGCATGCTCAGTCACATCCAACTCTTCTGAGACTCCACAGACTGTAGCCCACCAGACTCCTCTGTCCATGGGATTTCCCAGGCAAAAGTACTGGAGTCGGCTGCCATTTCACTGTTATATTAATCTGTCTGAATTAACTCACTTAATCTTCACAAAATCCAAATGGCATAGATACTATTTTTTTTTTTTCTCATTTTAAAGTTAGGGGAAGAAGATACAGAATGGGTGAGGAAACTTTTCCAAGAACACACAACCAAAAGGGTTAGAAGGCAGGCATCCTGGCCCAAGAGCCTTCATGCCTAATTGCTACTGAACCTCTGTTTAGAAAAGTGGCAAATCAAACCTTGTAGTTAGCATAAATTTCCATCACCAAGTTAATAAATACTCCTTCCACTTTCCTGTAGTCTACACTGAATCCACTTATCCTGTTATAATTTAAATTGATACCCCGGTTCATTTACTTCCCATTATTGGTTGGTGCTATGAGAATGTTTTAGCAGAGGGATAGGTTTCGTTTGTATTTGTTTTTATTCTTTTCAGGCTCCAAAAATCACCCTGCAGATTGCTTCTCGTCTTCCTGCCATGGGAGCCTCAGACAATGCCTTCCAAGGTTCCTTCTTCTTTCAGGTATTTCAAATTCCCAATCCCAGGTGTGAGGTTTGTCAAATTCTAGGTTTAGTAAAGACAGGAGCAAAAAAGAACAAATGTTATAGAATATTTTTCTCTCTAAGTTCTCAGATGTTTTACTCCCTCTAGGTAATAAGTCATCTGGCTAAGGCATAATAAATGTCCCCATGTAAGAGCTTTCTCTAATTAGTGAAATGGCTATGTCCTGGCTTGTGCCCAGAGAATCACAATGGCTTTGTGCCCATTAATGAATCTGTCCATATCGAAGCCAGTGGTTCCAGACTGGTGTTTCCCGTAGGAGGCATGGTTCCAAGCTCAGGAAATCCTGCACAGTCAGCATCTTTCTATGGAGAAGGATCTAAATTGTTCCTGTCCTGGTAGTTCCTCCAACATGTAGACTGGCAGTGCCATGGTGGTCCGCTCAGCTGGTGTATATGGACCTTAAACACTATGACAGAAAACAGTGATTGTGAGAGGGGACTGCTAACCAAGGTTAGAAGACAAGCAAGTGGCTTGTACTTGGCTAGCAAGTTGTTCAGTTCAGTTCAGTTCAGTCGCTCAGTCGTGTTCGACTCTTTGCGACCCCATGAATCGCAGCACGCCAGGCCTCCCTGTCCATCACCAACTCCCGGGGTTCACTCAGACTCACGTCCATTGAGTCAGTGACGCCATCCAGCCATCTCATCCTCTGTCGTCCCCTTCTCCTCCTGCCCCCAATCCCTCCCAGAATCAGAGTCTTTTCCAATGAGTCAACTCTTCGCATGAGGTGGCCAAAGTACTGGAGTTTCAGCTTTAGCATCATTCCTTCCAAAGAAATCCCAGGGCTGATCTCCTTCAGAATGGACTGGTTGGATCTCCTTTCAGTCCCAAGGGACTCTCAAGAGTCTTCTCCAACACCGCAGTTCAAAAGCATCAATTCTTCGGTGCTCAGCTTTCTTCACAGTCCAACTCTCACATCCATACATGACCACAGGAAAAACCATAACCTTGACTAGACGGACCTTTGTTGGCAAAGTAATGTCTCTGCTTTTGAATATGCTATCTAGGTTGGTCATAACTTTCCTTCTAAGGAGTAAGCATCTTTTAATTTCATGGCAAGTTGTTAGGGGATTTAATAAGACCAAAAATTACCCATGTATGATATTCTCCAGGTATTATTTCACTTGATCCTCAAAGCATCTATGAAGTAAGCAATCTTGACTCCCATCTTACTGATGGGGACACAAACTCAGGAGTCATGGAGTGTCATGTGCCAGGAACTTGGCCATATGTCTCACATGCATTATCTCATTTATAATTTATAGCCACCTAACCCCAAGGGTTGGGGAAGAGTACTCCTATTGTTTCCATTTTATGCATTAGGAAATTGAGTCCCAGAGAGGCCAAGTTACTTGCCCAAGATCACAATGTGCCAAGAGTCAAAACTCAAGTCCAGATGAATTTTACACCAAACTCATTTTTTAACCATGCATCTGTGCTGACACCTGCAGCTAATTCCAGAAACTGATCTCAGACTATCTGATTCCAAATTATCTAAGGTTTTTCCATGCCAACCTATCACCTCTTAAGAGAATTAACAAGGAGTTATTTCAAATCAATTAGGCAAGACAAGAGATTTGAGAACTTGATTACAAAAAAGGCATGAAAGACAAAGAAAATCTGAGAGCCCCATAAGACAATGCTTCTCAAACTGTGGTCCTTGGACCCTCGTCTATCAATCACCTGGGGAGTTTGGTAAGATGGAAATGGCGAGTCCACCTAAAGCCCACAGAACCAGAAATCCTGGGATGGGTCCCCAAAATAGAATCACGCCCAAATGATCCTTATTCACACTAAGTCTGAGGACCACTGAGTAAGGAAACAGTACTTGGAGTTCATGGATTAAAAATAAATAAATAAACAGAGATACATGAATAGGTTTTCTCTGAATTTGCAAGTTTGTTTTCTGTATTTCTGTAAGCCAGGCATAGGAAAAAAAAAAAAAAGATGGGAGATGATGGAGAAAATGACTTATTCAGACAGTTAAGCTAAAACAATTTTCCCTTGCCCTCTGAATCTTCCCTTCAATAAATTTGCACTTAACCCAGAGAGTCTCTAACTTTATGATTCCCAAAGTTGTTTTAGATCAGATAAAACTAGAAAAAGAGAGAGGCAGTGGAAATATTCCCTGAGGTTGACATACCCATGTTTGGGTATTTTCTCCACTCAGAGAGCTGAAAACACACTGTTTGTTGGGAGAGAGTGTTTGGCGTCGGTGGGAAGCTTTGTTCTGCTGTTGATCCACTGTCTGGCCCACATCGCTGCCGATGACCTCCACCAGGACTCCAACCCTGCCTTTCTGAGGTCATTTTACAAGGTATTTATAACATGCAGAGGGATTTTTGCTTCTCTTACTTTATGACTCACACCCATTCCCCAAGATAGTAAATGCTATAAGCTTTGAAATATTTCGGATCTACTTAAGTCCCACCGGTGGCCCTTGGTTCCTACTGCCTGGCTAAGATTTTCCCAAACAAATTTCCCATGGCAGCATATGAAAAATGCATACAGCTCTCTAAGAATTCTGGAGAGAAGTGGCCTTCCTCTGAGAACAGCATCACCCCTTCCTGTGGATATTTCATTGACAGTATTTGAACCTCACCAGAATTACAAGCGGGCGAGTAAAGATGGTCCATCTCAAGCCCCATTTCTCTTTCAACTGTAATTTTAAAGCTTCACCTGCCATTTCCTAGATGCCAGACTGATCTGCCGCTCTCACTTTTCCCGACCAGGGGCTGAAGGCCTATTTCAGGGAAGCATTCTCTATCACTCTGCGAATGTCGACAGTTTCCCAGGACAGTAAAATTGGCCAAAGCATAAGTGCTCTTCTGCTGGGAGAGCAGCCCATCTCTGAAAGAGGAAGAGACCTTCTCTCTAAACTCATTGTAAGAAAGCATGAGCCCCACTTGGAGCCAGAGTCGTCGGAGGAGGTAACTGACTTTAACTTGTGTAGCCCGTGGTTTTGTTTTTGTTTGTGCTTTTTGTTTACACTTTCTATTTTATATTGGAGCATAGCTGATTGACAATGTTGTGGTAGTCTTGGGTGCACACAGAGCGACTTAGCCATACATGTACATGAATCCATTCTCCCCCAAGCTCCCTGCCCATCCAGGCTGCCACGTAACACTGAGCAAAGTTCCCTGGGTAGCACATGGTTTTAAAATTGACTCCTTCACAGATTAAATGCCTCCGTGAATGACCTATGCAGGTGTTTCTTGCTTCCCTAGATGGCACATTGCCTTGACATTCAGGCTGCTTCTCAAACCACATATGACAGTATTTTTTAAACCCTGTGTTCTACAGGGCAGACAGGGGGGACCTGGCTCATGGGGATTGCAAATATGGCTCCACAGTTCATTCATGTCCCATTAACATATTATCAATAAATAAGCAGAATTCCATCTATAAAACTTGCTGTGACTTAAAGACTACATTTAGATGCCCAAGTGGTAGCTTGTTTACCCAAACTTACTGTATGCTCTTTTCTGCGCAAGTTTGACAATGGCATTCTTAATACTTATTAAGTACTTTTATAACAATATTATCTCAGCTTTTTAACTATTAAAATATAAAATTTGAATCTACGATGTTAAAAAGACTATCTTCTATTCTTCCATTAAAGGTCAATTCATTGAGTTATAAATGAGCATATCTTTTTTTCCTTATGTATATAAAATTTCATACATTTTCAAGGCATATATATGTGTGTATACACGCACACACATACATAGTCTCATTCAAGCCACCGAGCAATCTTGGTAGCCTACATATTTTTAGTCACATTTGTATTTAAAGGTAGATTAAGCAGTTTGCTCCAAACCATACAGCTATTTGTAGTGGTAGAATTGAGACTAGATTCTTGATCACCTAAATGCTAAGGAAATAGTCCATATACATCTCCCTGTAATTAAATCTCCATTAGTTACTGATTTATCTTGTGGCAGTTGATGGTGATAGTGATGTTGGTCATCCAGATTACAAAAGGGTTGCTGCTGCTGCTGCTAAGTCACGTCAGTCGTGTCCAACTCTGTGCAACCCCATAGATGGCAGCCCACCAGGCTCCCTCGTCCCTGGGATTCTCCAGGCAAGAACACTGGAGTGGGTTGCCATTTCCTTCTCCAATGCATGAAAGTGAAAAGGGAAAGTGAAGTCGCTCAGTCATGTCCGACTCTTCGCGACCCCATGGACTGCAGCCTACTAGGCTCCTCCATCCATGGGATTTTCCGGGCAAGAGTACTGGAGTGGGGTGCCATCACCTTCTCCTACAAAATTGTTACTGCTGCTGCTGCTAAGTCGCTTCAGTTGTGTCTGACTCTGTGCAACCCCATAGACGGCAGCCCACTAGGCTCCGCTGTCCCTGGGATTCTCCAGGCAAGAACACTGGAGTGGGTTGCCATTTCCTTCTCCAGTGCATGAAAGTGAAAAGTGAAAGTGAAGTCGCTCAGTCGTGTCTGACTCTCCACGACCTCATGGACTGCAGCCTACCAGGCTCCTCCATCCATGGGATTTTCCAGGCAAGAGTACTGGAGTAGGGTGCCATTGCCTTCTCCTACAAAATTGTTACAGTCTAGCACAAATCTCAGAAAACAGTCAACGCTCTGTCCTCACCTAATAGCAGCATTTGACACACCTGATCACTTTCTCCAATTCGATCTACCTTCTTTACTTGAGTCCCAGGACACTGGCCGCCTCTAGTTTTCCTGCTCCTTCTCTGACTGTTCCTTCTCAGTCTCCTTTGCTGATACTTCCTCCTCTCCCTGGCCTCTTAATGTTCAAGGGACGGGATTCAGTCCTGTACTCTTCTATATTCACTCCCCTTGGGGATCTCATCCAGTCTTCTTACTTTAAACCTCATCTAAATGAGATCTATATGTCATCTAAATCTCATCTATATGTCAACAACTCTCAAATTTTTTCTTCACCCTCAACCCAACTCTATCTCAGCTCATATATCCAACTGCTTACTAACCATCTGGGCTTCCCTGGTGGCTCAGTCAGTAAAGAATCTGCCTGCAATGCAGGAGACCCAGGTTCAATCCCTGGGTCAGAAAGATCTCCCGAAGAAGGAAATGGTAACTCACTCCAGTAGTCTTGCCTGGAGAATTCCATGGAGAGAGAAGCCTGGCTGGCTACAGTCCATAGGGTTACAAAGGGTCAGACACGACTGAGTGACTAACACCCACACTAACCATCTCCAGGGGAATGTCTTATAAGTAGCTCAGACTCAACGTGCCCAAAGCCAACCTTCTTTCCAAAGCTGCTCCACTTAAAGGGTTCCCCATCTCCACTGATGGCAACTGTGTTCTGATTTTTCAAGCCAAAGTCTTCTCTTCAGGCCAAACGTCTCTGTTACATACACCCCACAACCAATCCATCAGGAAATTCTTCAGAAACTCATCCTTCACAAATTGTACATTCAAGTATATCTATAATTGATCACTTCTCATCACTTGCACTGCTGCCAACCTGATGCAAGGCATCTCTTGCTTGGACTACCATCAGACCTACTAACTCATCTCCGAGCCCAGGCTCGTCTCTCTTCAGTCTATTCTCAGCACAGTAGTCATAATCATCCTTTGAAAATAAAAGTTGGGATTGCTCAAAGCCCTGCTGTGTTCTCTCAGTTCACTGGGGTAAAAATTAAGAAGTCAGGTCCCCTTTGTGTCTCACTCTGTCACTTTCTACTCTTCCCCTCATTCATTTACCTCCAACCACATTTTCCTCCTTGCTGTTCTTCAGACACTCCAGGGACAGTGATCTTAAGGGTTCTACCTGCAATGCTCGTTCCTCTAAGGCAGTAGCTCCCAACAGAAGCAATTTTATTCCTGACAGGACATTTGGCAACCTCTGAAGACACTTTTGATGGTCTGACTCAGAGGAGCTGGTGCTACTGACTATTAACTAGTGGCCAGAGGCCACGGATGCCCCTAAACAGCCTACAGTGGATAGGACAGCCCCACAACAAAAAGTCATCCATCCCCAAATGTCAGTAGCACTGAGTTTAAGAAACGCTGGTCTATGCCTGACTCCCTTGTCTTCTTCATGTCTTTGTTCAAATGTCACCTCAGTGACTATCCTGACAAGCCTGTCTTACTCTGCCACCCTCTTTACCTTGTTCATCAGCCTCTCTTTGCTCTACTTTTCTTTATCCTATATCATGTCCTAACATAGTACAGAATTTACTTTTGCCTGCACGTGTGCTCAGTCGCTCAGTCATGTCCAACTCTTTGCAACCCCACGAACTGCAGTCCGCCAGGCTCCTCTGTCCATGGGATTCTCCAGGCAGGAATACTAGAGTAGGTTGCCATTTCCTCCTCCAGGGGATCTTCCCAACCCAGGGACTGAACCCATGTCTCCTTTGTCTCCTACATTGGGAGGCATATTCTTTACCACTGCACCACCTGGCAAGCCCCTCAGGATTTACTTACATTTGCTTATTCCATTTTTCCCCTGCTAGAATATAAGCTCCATGAGGGCAGAGTTGTTTGCTTTATCTGATATAACCCACATCCCAGCCTCAGAGCAGGCTTTTAATATGTTTACTGTGCTAATGAATAGATTTATGTGGACACTGATGCTATGTCACAAAACTTTTCAATCTAGGAGGCAGATACTAGCAAACATTACACATTTGCCATGTGTCAGGTGTTCTGTTGAGAGTTTTACATACATTATCTCATTTAACCTTCCCCATGCGACTTCACTTTCACTTTCATGCATTGGAGAAGGAAATGGCAACCCACTCCGGTGTTCTTGCCTGGAGAACCCAGGGACGGGGGAGCCTGGTGGGCTGCCATCTATGGGGTCGCACAGAGTCGGACACTACTGAAGCAACTTAGCAGCATGCTCTTATAGGGTAGATGTTACTTTTATTCTTAACTTACAGATGAGAAATCTGAAGCTTAGAAGTATTAAAAGCCTCTTTTCCAAGACAGAGATAGTTGTGGAGCTTGTATTAATTAGTACTCTGCCAACCACCATTTATGAAGAGATCTCATTTTATTTTAAGAAAGCAGAACTGTATATAGTACTCTGAGGTACTGGCGAGAAGATTCAAGAGTGCTTAGAATAAATGAGAGCAAAGATCTTAAGTTTATTATAATTCATCTTTCATACTCTCTACAGTATATTAAGAAAAACAAAGATCTTCTCCTTTTTACCCACATGGAACACTTCCTAAAAAGCATCCTTGCTGCAGAGCAAAAACTCCCAAAAGAAACAAGAGATCAGCTTGCAGATGAAGATAAGGTGAGATGTTCGGGTGACCTACAGCACTGAGACCATACTTTGCTATATACTTTGCAACATTTTTGTTGTAAAGTATTCTGTGGTACAGACATATCTTAATTTATTCACCATATAGTGATCTACAGGTGGGTATTTTCCAGCTTGGGGTTATGTAAATAGTTCTGTGCACCTTTTGATGACTCTACCTGGTCAGGTATTAACTTAGGACAAGCCCTGCATCTGAGGATATGGAGATGCTCAACGCTAGTACCTACTATCAACCGGAGTTCCGAAGTGATCACACATGGCCACCAGCCGTGGATCAAAGTTCGGACTGCTCTCCATCCTTATAAGAACTAGCATTTCCCGTCTTTTTTACTTTATCCATTCTCCTGGGTGTGTGTTTTTAATTTGCATTTTCCTAATGGCCAGTGGAATTGAGCATCTTTCATGTATTTATGCAGCATTTGAAAATCCTCTCTCTAGAGATGCCTATTCAAGTCTTTTGCTGATTTGTCATTGGATCAACTCTTTTTAATTGATTTGCAGGAATTTTTTATTTTGCAACTATTTTTCCTCATTCTGTAGACTGCTTTTTTATAGAAATAACTACATGTTTCTTTTACTGTTTTGTTTTTATATCTAGAAAAATAAAAAATAAAAGTCTGCATATTAAAAGTTGTTAAATATGTCAGTATGCCATCCAATGAAGTTGTTAAGAGAACATGAATGTAAAAATCACGTAAATATATATTATAATTTGGGGTACATATATAACATAATGGGCTAGTTCTTGACACAGAAGAAAAACATGCTATTTTCACTATGACTAAAAGATTAAATCATGTATATTATTATTATATTCACTTAAAGATATAGGCTAAACCTCTTTATAAAATGTAAAATTTGTATATATCATCAATTTTCAGGCTGACTAACTTACTTAAAATTGTTTGTTACCAAGTCACACAAAAGGAGATGGATGTATTTGGAAAACATTTGGTGATATGTACTGAGAATACATAAAATATAGCCTTTGTGGCATGTGCAAAATTCACTTTGGAGGCCCTGACTGGAAAATTTCAAAGAGATAAGCAGTTATCCAAAACGGAAGCTTCAGGGTAGATTTGAATACTAATTAGGAGATATACAACCATGACGAATTCAATGGAAGCCAAAAAAATTTTTATACAGACTCCAAACCTCAGATTACAAATCTGATGTCTGCAATTCAAGCTGTTTCTCACATGGATAAATTTCTCATTGTATTTCAAGATGAGTAGCAAAAGGGTTTTTTTTTTTTAATATCTAAACTGTTACTGAGTCTCTGAAGCAATGTAAGGAAGGCAGACAAGTGCAGAATTAAGAGTCTAATTTAAACAAGCATTATATGGGTGGATTATTTAATTCAGTGACTATCTTATAGTCAATATTTTTAGTCCTACAGGTCTTTGTCCTAATTACAACATGTTCAGATATGGCTAAGGATTTAGCTCTAAATCTAACCAATCAAAACACTAATAGTAAATTACTTTAGAGAAAAATCAAATCACAGACAACATGACAAGAAAATTTATAATTAAGTTCTAAATCAAGCCATAAGGAACATCTGCTCAGAATCAACTCACTGTATGTAGCTTCTCCATTTCTTCCACCTTACACTATCATTGAGTTCTCATTATTGGTTGCTAGAGACTGGTCACTTAGGCTTCCTAAATGATTTTGTTTAAATCATTAGATTAACCATCAGGCAAAGTAAGTACAAAATTTGTCAGCCTTTAAAACTGTTTCATTAGTTACGATCTCAATTAAAATTCCGTGCTCCCTTCATAGATCAGATAGCGATAAAATGATAGTCACCCTTAATAATGGACTATGTGGCAACTTTCCTGTCTCTTTCATGAACTGGGAATTCTTATGTAAAGCATACTCCCCAAATCATTGCATAGTAACTGCATAAAATTAAAGACTTCCCCAATACTTTGAGAAGGTAAATCTTATTTTGATATGATAAATATTCAGTATGTGTCAAGAACGTCATCTACTCACATAAATTATGAAATGTATTTCCCAGAAAACACAGTAAACATTAATTAAGTCAGACATATAAGACTATTTAGAATAGTTAGGTTAAAAGTCCAAGTCTTCAGAGAGGTGGCAAGGAAAAAAGTCGTGAAGAAATTAAAGATCTTTTTCCTATGTTCTTCATTCTTTGCTGAACAAAGCACCTACTAAAACATGATTCTATTAGCTTCCTGGCTGACTTCTTGGGTCCTCCATTTGATTCTATTAGTATACTAACAGCTGGGGGTTTTACTAAGCACATGCTTTTTAATGGAAATGCCACAGATTATAAGGCAGGGATCATGTTCTCCTTCCTGCTGCATTATGCGTTTATTGCTGAATCAAATCAATAGTACATTTTTGAAGTTTTGAGACTCTAATTATCTTTAAGGAATTAGTAGACACGCACAGCCCACTGATGAGAAAGAATAAGAAAACCTCAGTAGACAGAGAAGCCATATTTTACCAACTACCAACGAAAAGAATATTTCCCCAAAAAATACAATGCTTAAAATAATTCTTTTTAAAACCATTTTTATTTCAAAAGTGGTACAGACTTCTGTTTCCAGAAGGATGAAACAGATAAACTTTTCCCTACTCCTCCCACCAAGAACAACTAAAGCCTCTGGACATTATTTATTAAAACAAACAAGCGGATTCTGAAATGTGTAGAGAAGAAAATAGACCAGCTAGGGACTTCATAACTCAGGGTAGGATATGGTGGTGAACTTCACAGATTCCCTTTTCCCTTAATATTCCAGACTTGTAAATAAAGAAATCAGCAACCCATAAATACCAATAAGCACAGACCAAAAAGCCCCCCAAAAACCTGCTCTCTCCAGCCAAAAGACTACGGAAGGGACAGCTTAGCAAGACAGAAAACTTTGAGACAGTAACTGCTTTACTCCAGTTAAATATCAGAAAAAAACTGACTCCACCCATGCCAGCAAAAGTTGAGTGGGGAGTCCAGACTTCCACTCTTGCTAGGCTGTAATGAAGTACCCCAGTCTCCTTCTGGGATAGTGCCAGAGAAGACAAAGCAGATAACTAGGAGGTTTTTTCATCCCCTCAAGGCAGTAACAAGCCCCTCTATACCCTATGTTATCAGTGGTGACCACATGGAGAATCTACATCTACCAACATATGGCACCACCTCCCTGCTGGAGTAGCATGGGTGGAGGCCAACTGGAGGACTGGAGACTCAAGACTTTTACCATTGCACATTATTAATGGGATCACCCTCATTTAAGTATTAAAGGACACCTCATGAGGAGCTGGAATTTATGAGAAACCCCTTCCCTGCGTATCAGTGGAGACAAAATGGGGAACCTGGATCTCTGTCTCTCTAATCAGGCAGGAACAAGGCATCATCTTCTACCCATCCCCCACAGTGGGTGGAATGGTGTCAAAGGAAATCAGGTAAAACCAAGCTTAAATAGGCTCTCAAACCTTATAATATCAAAAATGTACAGGTTTCAATCAGAGAACCAGAAAGATATAAAACTGAGTGAAAAAAAGACAACATATGCCAAGACCAAAAGGGCAAAATATTAGCATTATATTTCAAAGAGTTTAAAGGAGCCATCATAAAATTCTTTAACAAGCAATTATGAACATTCTTGAAACAAACGAAAAAAAAATGGAAGTCTCAGCAACGAACTATAAAGTTAGCAAAAGAAATAGAAGATGGAGAGGAATCAAATGAAAATTTTAGAACTGAAAAATAAAAGCCAATGAAAACCTCAATGGATAGGCTCAACAGTAAAGTGAAAGGGATAGAGGAAAAAATGTGAATTTTTAGACAGAATAATAGAAATGACCAAATGTGAACAACAGAGAGAAAAAACCTGAACAAATGAATTCATCAGTGCCTCAGGGACCATAACAAATAATCTAGCATTCAAGTCATCAAAGTCTCACAAGGAGAAGAGAAAGAAGACAAACTATAAAAGTATTCAAAGAAATAATGGCTAAAACTCCTCAAATCTGGAAAGAGATAGAAATCTACAGATCCAAACAGCTGAGTGAATTCCAAACAAGATAAATCCAAAGACATCCATACCAAGATGCACCATAATTAGACTTCTGAAAATTAAAAGCAGAGAAAGACTTTTGAAAGCAGCCAGAGAAAAATAATACCTTACCTATAGAGGGAAAAAAAAATTATATGACATTAGACTTCTCATTAAAACCATAAAAGCCAGAAAGAAGTGGCACCTTTTTCTAGCACTGAAATAAAAGAACTATCAACCCAGAGTTCTATACTTGGTGAACATATTCTTTAGGAAAGAAGAGAAAAAATCAATACATTCACAGATAAAGAAAAACTAACCCAAACCACCTTAAAAGAAAAGCTAAAGGAAATTCTCTAAAAATAAAGGAAACAAAAGAAAAGATGTTGGAACAGCAGGAAGAAAACACAGTAAGCAAAAATAAGGGTAAAAGCAATCTTTCTTTCCTTCTCCTTTAAGTTTTCTAAAATTATATTTGACAACAGGATAATGAAATGAAGGGGGTTCAGATTTCTGTACTTCATTTGAGTTGATAAAATAACAATGATAGACTATGACAAGTTATATGCTTATAAATGCAATACCTAAAGCAACAAATGAAAAAAGAAAGCGAGAAGACAAATGAAAACAGAAAACAAAAATTAAACAGCAGACTGAAGAACTACTTATAATTACAATAATGTAAACAGTCATTCAGTCATGTCTCACTCTTTGGGACCCCATGGACTGTAGCCCTCCAGGCTCCTCTGTCCATGGGGATTCTCCAGGCAACAGTACTGGAGTGGGTTGCCATGTCCTCCTCCACAGGATCTTCCCAACACAGGGATCAAAGCCAGGTCTCCAGCATTGCAGGTGGATTCCCTACCTTCTGAGCCACCAGAAAAGCCCCATACTACTGGAGTGTGGTTGCCATGCCCTCCTCCAGGGGATATTCCCAACCCAGGGATTGAACCCAGGTTTCCCACATTGCAGGCAGATTCTTTACTGACTGAGTCACCAGGGATGCCCAAGAATACTGGAGTGGGTAGCCTATCCCTTCTCCAGGGGATCCTCCTGACCCAGGAATTGAACCAGGGTCTCCTGCATTGCAGGAGGACTCTTTACTAGCTAAGCTACCAAGGAAGCCAAGATATTAAGAAGACGTGGCAAGAATACACAGAAGAACCATACAAAAAAGATCATAATGACCCAGATAACCACAATGGAGTGATCACTTACCTAGAGCCAGACATCTTGGAGTATGAAGTCAAGTGAGACTTAGGAAACATCAATATGAACAAAGCTAGCAGAGGTGATGGAATTCAAGCTGAGCTATTTCAAATCCTAAAAGATGAAGCTAGTAAAGTGCTGCACTCAATATGCCAGCAAATTTGGAAAACTCAGCAGTGGCCACAGGACTGGAAAAAGTCTGTTTTCATTCCAATCCCTAACAAGGGCAATGCCAAAGAATGCTCAAACTACCACACAACTGCACTCATCTCACACTAGCAAAGTAATGCTCAAAATTCTCCAAGCTAGGCTTCAAGAGTACGTGAACCGAGAACTCCCAGATGTTCAAGCTGGATTTAGAAAAGGCAGAGGAACCACAGATCAAATTGCTGACATCTGCTAGATCGTAGAAAAAGCAAGAAAATTCCAGAAACACATCTGCTTCATTAACTACGCTAAAGCCTTTGACTGTGTGGATCACAACAAACTGAAAAATTCTTAAAGAGATGGGAATACCAGACCAGCTTACCTACTTCCTGTGAAACCTATATGCAGGTCAAGAAGCAACAGTTAGAACAGGACATGGAAAAATGTCCTGTTGGACTAATTCCAAATTGGGAAAGGAGTAGATCAAGGCTGTATATCATCACCCTGCTTATTTAACTTATATGCAGAGTCAGTTCAGTTCAGTTCAGTCACTCAGTCATGTCCGACTCTTTGTGACCCCATGGACTGTACCACACCAGGCTTCCCTATCAATCACCAACTCCCAGGACTTGCTCAAACTCACGTCCATTCTTTGCATCAGTTGACCAAAATATTGAAGCTTTAGCTTCATCATCAGTCCTTCCAATGAATATTCAGGGCTGTTTTCCTTTAGGATTGACTGGTTTGATCTCCTTGCTGTCCATGGGACTCTCAAGAGTCTTCTCTAACACCATAGTTCAAAAGCATCAATTCTTTAGCACTCAGCTTTCTTTATGGTCCAAATCTCACACCCATACGTGACTACTGGAAAAACAATAGCTTTGACTAGATGGACCTTTGTCACTAAAGTAAAGTCTCTGCTTTTTAATGTGCTGTCTAGGTTTGTCATTGGAGAAGGCAATGGCACCCCACTCCAGTACTGTTGCCTGGAAAATCCCATGGATGAAGGAGCCTGGTAGGCTGCAGTCCATGGGGTCACTAACAGTCGGACACAACTGGGCAACTTCACTTTCACTTTTCACTTTCATGCATTGGAGGAGGAAATGGCAACCCACTCCAATGTTCTTGCCTGGATAATCCCAGGGACAGTGGGGCCTGGTAGGCTGCCATCTATGGGGTCGCACAGAGTCAGACACGACTGAAGCGACTTAGCAGCAGCAGTAGCAGCAGGTTGGTCATAGCTTTTCTCCCAAGGAGCAAGCATCTTTTAATTTCATGACTGCAGTCACCATCTGCAGTGACTTTGAAGCCCAAGAAAATAAAGTCTGTCACTGTTTCCATTGTTTCCCCATCTATTTGCCCTGAAGTGATGGGACTGGATACCATGATCTTCATTTTTTGAATGTTGAGTTTTAAGCCAACTTTTTTACTCTCCTCTTTAACTTTCATCAAGAGGCTCTTACTTCCTCTTCACTTTCTGCCATAAGGGTGGTGTCATCTGCATATCAGAGGTTATTGGTATTTCTCTCAGCAAGCTTGATTCCAGCTTGTGCTTCATCCAGTCTGGCATTTCACATGATCTACTCTGCATAGAAGTTAAATAAGTAAGGTGACCAATACACAGCCTTGACCTACTCCTTTCCCAATTTAGAGACCAAGCCATTGTTCCATGTCCTGTTCTAACTGTTGCTTCTTGACCTGCATACAGATTTCTCAGAAGGCAGGTATGGTGGTCTGGTATTCCCCTTTAAGAATTTTCCAGTTTGTTGTGATCCACACAGTCAAAGGCTTTATTGTAGTCAATGAAGCTGAAGTACATATTTTTCTGGAATTTTCTTGCTTTTTCTATGATCCAACAGATGTTGGCAATTTGATCTGTGGTTCCTCAGCCTTTTCTAAATCCAGTTGAACATCTGGGAGTTCTTGGTTCATGTCCTCTTGAAGCCTAGCTTGGAGAATTTTGAGCATTACTTTGCTAGCGTGTGAGATGAGTGCAATTGTGTGATAGTTTGAACATTTTTTGGCATTGCCCTTGTTAGGGATTGGAATGAAAACAGACCTTTTCCAGTCCTGTGGCCACTGCTGAGTTTGCCAAATTTGCTAGCATATTGAGTGTAGCACTTTAATAGCATCATCTTTTAGGATTTTAAATAGCTCAGCTGGAATTCCATCACCTCCACTAGCTTTGTTTGTAGTGATGCTTGCTAAGGCCTGCTTGACTTCGCACTCCAAAGTATCTGGCTCTAGGTAAGTGATCACTCCATTGTGGTTATCTGGGTCATTAAGATCTTTTCTGAATAGTTCTTCTGTGTATTCTTGCCCCCTCTTAATACCGTCTGCTTCTGTTAGGTCCATACCGTTTCTGTCCTTTATTGTGCCCATCTTTGCATGAAATGTTCCCTTGGTATCTCTAATTTTCTTGAAGAGATCTCTAGTCTTTCCCATTCTATTGTTTTCCTCTATTTCTTTGCATTGATCACTGAGGAAGACTTTCTTATCTCTCCTTCCTTTTCTTTGGAACTCTGCATTCAGATGGATATACCTTTCCTTTTCTCCTTTGCCTTTCACTTCTCTTTTCTCACTATTTGTAAGGCCTCTTCAGACACCCATTTTGCCTTTTTGCATGTCTTCTTCTTGAAGATAGTTTTGTTCACCCCCCTCCTGTACAGTGTTACAAACCTCCATCCATAGTTCTTCAGGCAATCTGCCAGATCTAATCCCTTGAATCTATTTGTCACTTCCACTATATAATCATAAGGGATTTGATTTAGGTCATATCTGAATAGTCTAGTGGTTTCCCCTACTTTCTTCAATTTAAGTCTAAATTTTGCAATAAAGAGTTCATGATCTGAGCCACAGTCATCTCCTGGTCTTGTTTTTGTTGACTATATAGAGCTTCTCCATCTTTGGCTGCAAAGAATATATCAATCTGATTTCAGTATTGACCATCTGGTGATGTCCATGTGTAGAGTCTTCTCTTGTGTTTTTGGAAGAGGGTGTTTGCTGTGACCAGTGCATTCTCTTAGCAAAACTCTGTTAGCCTTTGCCCTGCTTCATTTTGTACTCCGAGGCCAAACTTGTCTGTCACTCCAGGTATCTCTTGACTTCCTACTTTTGCATCCCAGTCCCCTATGATGAAAAGGAAATCTTTTTTGATTTTAGTTCTAAGTCTTGTAGGTCTTCACAGACCATTCAACTTCAGTTTCTTCTGCATTAGTGGTTGGGGCATAGACTTGGATTACTGTGATATTGAATGGTTTGCCTTCTAAACAAACAGAAATCATTCTGAAAAACCTAGACAGCATATTAAAAGCCGAGACATCACTTTGTCATCAAAGGTCCATATAGTCAAAGCCGTGGTTTTTCCAGTAGTCATGTATGGATGTGAGAGTTGGACCATAAAGAAGACTGAGCGCCAAAGAATCGATGCTTTTGAACTGTGGTGTTGGAGAAGACTCTTGAGAGTCCTTTGGACTGCAAGGAGATCAAACCAGTCAATCCTAAAGGAAATCAATCCTGACTATTCATTGGAAGGACTGATGATAAAGCTGAAGCTCCAATACTTTGGCCACCTGATGCAAACAGCTGACTCATTGGAAAAGACCCTGATGCTGGGAAAGATTGAAGGCAAAAGGAGAAGAGGGCAGGAGAGGAGGAGATGGTTGGATGGCATCACCTACCCGATGGACACGAATTTGAACCAACTCCAGGAAATAGGAAGGACAGAGAAGCCTGGTGTGCTGAAGTTCATGGGGTCACAAAGAGTTGAACATGACTTAGCAACTGAACAACATAGTGTCTATACATGTAATTATATATTTCTGTTACATTTTTAAATATATATATAATTATTATTATTATTATTACCCTGATACCAAAACCGAAGACAGCACAAAAAAGAAAAACTGCAGACCAATATCCTTTATAGTATAGATGTAAAAATTCTAAAGATACTGTTAATATCTAGAATATACAGCATCTAGGAAATATAAATAACTCTCAAACTCAATAACTAAAAATTTAAAAAGCAACAATCCAATTAAAAATAGAAAATATGCACAGACATTTCACCAAAATGAAGATACAGATGCAAATAAGCACATGAAAAAAATTGTTCAACATCGCTAGCCATCAGGGAAATGTAAATTAAAATTACAATGAGATACCTTTTTAAAGCCATTCTGATATGTGTAGTGACAATACCACAGACTGGCACAGATGTGTGGAAAAACTGGTCACTCATGCATTGCTGGCATGAATATAAAATGGTACAGCCACTCTATAAACGGTAATTGCACTCTGACACATTTATAAAAGAGAAATAAAAATTTAGGTTACACATTATGTACACAAATGTTTACAGCAGCTTTATTCATAATCCTCAAAACTAGAAACAACCCAGTTGTCATCCTTCAGAGGCAAATGGTTATACAAATTATAGTACATCCATACCATGGAGTATGACTCAGCAATAACAAGGAATGAAGTACTGCTACACACAACAATCTGGATGAATTTCCAGAGAACTAAGCATAGTGAAAAACAGCCAGTTCCAAAATGTTACAGTATGATTCCATTTATAATATTTTTGAGACGACAAAATTATAGAAAGGAAGAATAGACTAGTGACGGCCGGGGGATAAGGGATGAATGTGGGAGGAAAGTGGGTGTGATGGTTGTGGTGATGGAAATGTTCTGCATCTTGACCACATCAATGTCAGTATCTGCTTGTGATGTTATAGTACAGTTTCATGAAATGGTATCATTGATGGAAAGGGGTAAAGGACACACAGGCTCTAACAGCAAGTGAATCTACAGTTCTCAAGAATTTTAATTTTTTAAGAGAAAAATGTAGTACATACTCAGTTCAGTCCAGTCGCTCAGTCATGTCCAACTCTTTGTGACCCCATGAACTGCACCACACCAGGCCTCCCTGTCCATCACCAACTCCTGGAGTTTACTCAAACTCATGTCCACTGAGTCGATGATGCCATCCAACCATCTCTGTCATCCCCTTCTCATCCCGCCTTCAATCTTTCCCAGCATCAGGGTCTTTTCCAATGAGTCAGTTCTTCATACCAGGTGGCCAAAGTATTGGAGTTTCAGCTTCAACATCAGTCCTTCCAATGAACATTCAGGACTGATTTCCTTTAGGATGAACTGGTTGGATCTCCTTGCAATCCAAGGGACTCTCAAGAGTCTTCTCCAACACCACAGTTCAAAAGCATCAATTCTTCGGCACTCAGCTTTCTTTATAGTCCAACTCTCACATCCATAAATGACTACTGGAAAAACCATAGCCTTGACTAGACAGACCTTTGTTGGCAAAGTAATGTCTCTGCTTTTTAATATACTGTCCAGGTCCATATTCAGAGAAATTCAAAATGAAGATTAGAAAGACCCAATCTGGTTATTATATACTGATATACCAATAGATGTATTCACTTATTTGGGAACTTGAACTATACGGACTACTTTTAATCACAGAAAAATATATGTTCCTTTTATTTTCCCCTATACATTTGCTTCAGGGCCACATGAGAAACTCTAGAGAATTTTATAGGGCTGGAAATCACAGATGGCTCATTCTGGGTCAAGTCCTAAAGTAGTGATGGGATTGATTCCTTCTTGAAGACTGACTTGGAACAATGCATTCAGTGGCTGTCTCTGGTACTGTGTTACACAGAACTGTGAGACAACCTCTGTAACCAAACTAGAACACTGTGGTTGATTAGCACATCTATCATGGGCAAGAGCTACAGGAGCAGCAATACATGTGATGGTAAATACAGAGATTTACCATCTCTGTTCACTACAAAGTTCTTTCAAAACAACCTCACGAATTTCAAGAGACACTTTGCTAGTAAAATTCTCTGTATAAAGGTTCTTAGAAACCCATTCTCTGTCACAGCTACATATTATGTTTTAAATAGAGTAACTTTTACACAGTTTTCTTTCACTTCTCAGTCCAACAAATTTTACATGTGAATAAAACCTACAGAAAAAATTGTTACATGAAATCCAAAATAACATTATGGAATGTATAAGATAGAAACAAAAAAGTCTAGACAGGACTGAGAATCAGATTAGTAGTAAGAAAGTTTAAAAAATCATGGTTTAAAAGGGAAAGATATGAAATCAAATAACAGTTATGACAAAGCAAGTGATCCAGCATAAAGTGTTGGTATCCCCGAAATGGACAAAGAAAGCATTCAAATATAGTATTGCAAAAGAATGCTTTAGAAAAATTAAAATCTACAGATCAGAAAGAGGCACAATGCTTCAGGAAAAGAACGATACAGAATGAATGACTGAGACGTAGACTCCAAGTACAGAGAAAGAATTTTTCAGACTATCAGGCAATGGGGAGCCACCTACAAAAATAAATGCACATGTTTCTGTGAGTGGTGGGGAGTTGCAGAAATCAGGCAGCTCTCAGGTTTCTCCATGGCGGCGTATAATGCCACAATCATCAGATTGGAGTGATGGCTATGAAGCTACAAGGGAACGAAAACATGACCTAAGATTTTTTTTTAATTATGTATTTATATTTTGGTTGCACCGGGCCTTCATTGCTGCATGTGGGCTTTCTTTAGTTGTGGCAAGTGGGAGCTATTCTTGCTTGCACTTCATGGGCTTCTCATTGTGGTGACTTTTGTTGCAGAGCACAGACTCTAGACACACAGGCTTCAGTAGCTGAAGCACACGGGCTCCAGAGCACAGGCTCAGTGATGGTGGCGCACAGACTTAGTTGGTCTGCAGCATGTGGGATCTTCCGGGACCAGGGATCAAATCCATGCCCCATGCATTGGCAGGCAGACTCCTATCCACTGTACCATCAAGGAAGTCCATGACCTAAGATTTTAATACTCAGACAAGTTGTCCTTCAAGTATAAAAGAACAAAGAACCTCAGGCATAAATAACCCCCCAAATAGAACACCTATGAGTCACCTGTGAAAAAGTTGCTTAACAATAAAATGCAGTTAATCAAAGATGAATCAAAAGAGATTTCACATATAGAAAAGACTGATGAGCATTTATTGAATCAGTTGAAATATACAACTAAGCAAAAACACCTGTGGAGAATAATTATTCCAGGAGAGAACATAAAGGTTAAATCTTGACATTAAAAAGTGTCATATTTGAAAGCTGCCAAGAGTAAAAAAAGTTCCCATTACAAGAAAAAAAAAAAGTACTTAGGCTGACAGTTAACTAGACTTATTGTGATAGTCATTTCACAATATATAAATAGTAAATCATGTTGTACAAATGAAACTAATATTATATGTCAATTATACCTCAATTTTTAAAGTGACATGGAAAATAAGGGGCAAGGAAAAAATGAAGAATGCTAATTTCTGCAGCTTTCATAGCAACAAATAAGCAATACAATATTTTTTTTCGAAGTTTTAAAGACTATTCTGGCCTTCTGGTGTTTCTTTTTTTAAAACCATAATAGAAATCTTTCAAAAAATAAAATACTTTGTGGTAGACAATCATATGAATATTTCAACAGCTTCAGTTTCACTTTAGGTTTCGTTGTTTTTCTAAGATCAAGTAAAATTAAATCCAAATATCTAACAAATAGCTCATGTAGTATAGTTTTCTTGTTAAATTGTCTGTATATCAATTCTTACATTTATATGTATATTAAGAATGACTGGAAAGATGGTCATCATTTAATGTTAACAATGGTAATTTCTGGTTGGTGGGAGGGATTTTTATTTCCTTGGTATTTGTATTTCCTGCTTCACTTGAATTCTTCATAATGAGAGCACTCATTTATAGCACTCACAAAATGCCATAACTAAGGCTACTAAGAGGCTTAGTAATAAACCAAATGTTTTAAAGGGAGTTTCGTATTTTAAAATGTAATTTTCAAAGATGCTCTAATTGACCTTATGAAACAGAAGAGTTATGGCAGATAAAAGAGTAGAACCAGAATACTATTCACATATTGTGAGGATCACTCTTCCCCAAATGAAGGTCTACTTTTTTTTTAATGGCTAATGAAAAACAAGAACTTTTAAAAACTTTCTTGCAACAGACTCAACTAGGAAGGTATTAAAAACACAGCACATTTATTTAAACTGTTACTTTTGATAATTCATTGACTCTTATGACAGGTCAGTATCTTCATTCTATTACCTTATAGGGGACATTCATTAGTGTTACATAAAATTTCAAGTAAAATTAAACAATTAAAAGTACAGTTAAGAACATAGTCGATCTGCATGAGAGGATTCACCATCATGTACCCTAGTCCCTAATGCAGTTATTTTTTCTGTTTCCTGGGCCTCTCCAGCTTAGACTCATTTTCATTTCAGAGAATATAAAAGTGGCTCCACTGAGCTCTCGCCCATGAGGGCCCAGCCGCTGCATATCAGTGTGTGTTGACCCAGTGGTACCTGTCCACCCGGTGCCCAGCAGTAGGCCTGTGGCCTTTAGGGGTCTTATGCAACGCATGATAAGCATTTCCTAGGAGGCCCATCCGGCCATCCCTCGTATTCTTTTTTCGGGGAATTCGGAACCAAGATTGAAAGGGCTGTTTCAAGTTTTCAACCTGGGGAGAAAATACAAAGGACCATGATGATTTGCTAATCATCTAATAAGCCAGCTTTAAGGATTAACTATAAATGCATAACTCACAGGTATTAAAACTTTTAAAAGCATAGCAAATACAAACATACAGAAATCAAGTTAATTATCATCTTTGGAAAATTGACTTGATGGAGGTTATGAAATAAGTCACTTCATGTCTTTTAACAAAATTCTTTACTCCAACTAAAACTTTTAAAAACACATGTATTCAAATTAGTATATATTCTGTATTCTCACCTATCCAACCCCCACCTCACTCAATCCAAACTGTTTAATCACAATCTCTGGGGCTGAGGTGTAGAAACACCCATCTTAAACATTCCAGATGGCCAATACAAATGTTTTGCAGACCACACTTTGGAAGGACATTGCTCTGAAAGAATATAGCTGACTACAGATCTGATCCTTAGATGAAGATGATCTTTCTAAGGATCAGAATAGAATTAAGGGCAAATATTTCACTACATCATTTAAAACTTATATATTTATAGAGGCTTCCCACCTAGCTCAGTAGGTAAAGAATTTGCCTGCAACGCAGAAGACCCTGGTTCAATTCCTGGCTTGGGAAGTTTCCCTAGAGAAGGGATAGGCTACCCACTCCAGTATTCCTGGACTTCCCTTGTAGCTTAGCTGGTAAAGAATCCGCCTGCATTGTGGGAGACCTGGGTTCGATCCCTGGGTTGGGAAGATCCCCTGGAGAAGGGAAAGGCTACCCACTCCAGTATTCTGGCCTGGATAATTCCATGGACTATGGAGTTGCAAAGAGTCAGACATGACTGAAAGACTTTCACTTTCACATATAGAACTAAATGCTATGCTATGCTAAGTCACTTCAGTCGTGTCCGACTCTGTGCGACCCAATAAATGGCAGCCCACCAGGCTCCCCGTCCCTGGGATTCTCCAGGCAAGAACACTGGAGTGGGTTGCCATTTCCTTCTCCAGTGCATGAAAGTGAAAAGTGAAAGTGAAGTCGCTCAGCCATGTCCGACTTCTAGCAACCCCATGGACTTCAGCCTACCAGGCTCCTCTGTCCTGGGATTTTCCAGGCAAGAGTACTGGAGTGGGGTGCCATTGCCTTCTCTGATAGAACTAAATACAAACAATATATATAATTTAGAAAACTAAACAAGCTAGGGGAAAAAAAAAATTGCCAGTAATATGACCAGGGGTTAGAGGGGTTGAACCTGTGTCTCTTATGTCCCCTGCATTAGCACTTTCTTATGTCTCCTTAATTAGCAGTTGGGTTCTTTACCACTAGTGCCAGCTGGGAAGCCCCAAAAATATTCCTAACCCTTGAAAAGCCTATAACAACACATTAGGACCTCAAATGATAAATGGGTGAAGAAAAAATTCATTAGATAGTACCTACAACATTTAGGTACATGGAGTTTTTGTTTTAATGTTTAATTAGTAATATAATCAATATTGTAATAGTCAAAGCTATGTTTTTTTCATGTAGTCATGTATGGATGTGAGAGCTGGACAATAAAAACAACTGAGCGCCAAAGAATTGATGCCTTCAAACGGTGGTGCTGGAGAAGACTCGAGAGTCCCTTGGACTGCCGGGAGATCCAACCAGTCAATCCTAAAGGAAATCAACCCCGAATATTCACTGGAAGGACAGATGCTGAAGCTAAAGCTCCAATACTTGTGGCCACCTAATGCAAAGAACTGACTCATTGGAAAAGACCCTGATGCTGGGAAAGACTGAAGACAGGAGGAGAAGGGGATGACAGAAGATGAGATGGTTGGATGGCATCACCGACTCAATAGACATGAGTTTGACCAAACTCAGGGAAATAGTGAAGGACAGGGAAGGTTGGCGTGCTGCAGTCCATGGGGTTGCAAAGAATCAGACATGACTGAGCGACAGAACAACATAATTAATAAAATGCTATTGTTCAAGGAGAATATCCAATCTTAGGGAAAATGATAAAACAAACACTTTCACATAGAGCTAGTGAGACTACAAATAAAGACATCTTTTTAGAAAGTACTTTGCCATGGGTTAACTTGTAAAATGCCCATACTCAATGACCTAATAATTCCGTGTCTGAGAACCAAATCAAGAAACAACTTACAATTCAGACATCTCTGTAAAAATTAGCTTTTTTAATACCACAACAATGTGAAAGCAACCTAGATGTCTGCCAATAATGTGTTAGCTAAATAAACTATAAGGGAAGCAAGTGGTTTAAAGTGTTAAATAGTTAAATTGCTTTAACGTGTCCACACATAAGTGGTTAAGAAAACAAATTACATACAAAGTGTCAGAGAGTCTCCCTAAATCAGTGTTTTTTCAACTGTAAGTTGTCACCATTAGTGGGTCATAAAATCAATTTAAATGGTTGATATTAATTTATCAAAGATTTGAGGCATTGTGCCTAGTAAGTATGTCATGAAACCTATTTCTAATATATAGATATGCATATCCTCCTATGATCATGATTGTGACTTAAAAAATAAAAAATGTTTGTTGGGTTTTTTTTTTGAAAACTGCTCTGGTGGTGGAGTCACAGCTCTTTGATCATCACTTAATATTCCAAATGTTCTACAGGTGGTATGTTATTTTCCATTGTCAAAAACTACTAATTTTAATATCTAATTCTGAAAGAATTTAGGTGAAAGGAAATTTGTGTTGTGTTGTGTTTTGCTTAGTCACTCAGTCATGTCTGACACTTTGCGACCTATGACTATAGCCTGCCAGGCTCCTCTGTCCGTGGGGATTCTCCAGGCAAGAATACTGGAGTGGGTTGCCATGCCCTCCTCCAGGGGATCCTCCCAACCCAGGGACTGAAGCCAGGTCTGTTTCATTGCAGGCAGATCCTTTACCGTCTGAACCACGAGTGAAGCCCAAAAGAAAATTTACATATGTTCAAATACTATATGGAGAAATTCGACTAGAAAAGATGGTGTATATCCTGAGCACTCAGCCAAGTTGAGGGAATAAAAAGAGAGAAAGAAGAAAAAAATAGAAAAGTTTTGCAGCAAAAGAGACACTGATGTATAGAACAGTCTTATGGACTCTGTGGGAGAGGGAGAGGGTGGGAAGATTTGGGAGAATGACATTTAAACATGTAAAATATCATGTAAGAAACGAGTTGCCAATCCAGATTCGATGCACGATACTGGATGCTTGGGGCTAGTGCACTGAGACGACCCAGAGGGATGGTATGGGGAGGGAGGAGGGAGGAGGGTTCAGGATGGGGAACACATGTATACCTGTGGCGGATTCATTTTTATATTTGGCAAAAATAATACAATTATGTAAAGTTTTAAAATAAAATAAAATTTTTAAAAAAAAGAAAAGAAAAGTTTTGCCAGAATATCATTATTGTGATTTAAATCTTCATAATTTGCTTTTCCATGTTTTCCAATTATTTTGTTTCTTTGCTTTTACAGTGAGCGTACTCTTTTTTTTTTCCCCCTATTTTAATTCTAAAAAGTGGGCTTCCCTGGTGGCTCAGGGGTGAAGAATCTGCCTGCAGTGCAGGAGACACCCGTATGATCCCTGGTCTAAGAAGATTCCAGGTGCCTGGGGGCAGCTAAGCCCCTGCATCACAACTACTGAGCCTGTGCTCTAGAGCCTGGGAGCCGCAACTACTGAGCCCATGTGTGCAGCTAATGAAGCCCGAACACTCTCGAGAGTGTGCTCCAAAACAAGAGGAGTCACCGCAGTGAGAAGCCCGCGCACCACTCCCAGCACCACTCCCAGCACTAGAGAAAAACCTGCGCGGCAACAAAGACCCGACACAAATAAATAAATACAATTATATTTTAAAAGACGGAAAAACTACAGAGGAGAAATGGAAACACTTTACCTGATAAATACTCTTTGGATTGCTGACTTTAGGAATTATCTGAGGTTCTTTGTTACAACTGTCTTCATCAGAGGAAGCGCCGGAGGAGTAGTCTAACGTGGCTCTATTAACAGCATCACTGATTTGTTGGGATAATTTCCATTCCTCCCATCTGCCTTTGAAAGAAGCAATTGTAAATGGATGATTTTTCTCACCATACCTAAGAAAGAAAGGAAAATAATGCATTCATTAGGGACTCAAATTCTCACAGGTTTTTATTTCTAATCTTTTCTGGAAACAGCTCAGTAACTTACAAGAAGAGTTACTTGAAAACAACAACAACAAATTGTGAGAATTAGGCCAAGAATTAGTAGCAAGACCCTGAGCTTACCTTCTCTCCTGAGCACACCAAGATTACAACTATTTAGACAGCAGTTATTGATGACAGACTGAAATCTAGCAGAAAAGATCTTCTACAATTAAAGTGATAAAGAAGGAACCACAAAGAGACAGGTAAGAGGAGTGGAGTACAGTCCAGACGCATACCTGCAGGTGGGCAACACACAAACAGGGGGATAATGACAGCGGTTCTCCCAAAGAGCATTCAGTGGGTGAGCCCCACATCACACTCCCCAGACCAGGGAGCCGACCCCAGGAAGACGAGCCCCCAGAATGTTTGGCTTTGAAGGCCAGGGCGCTTACTTTCTGGAGAGCCAGATGGCTGTGGGAAACAGAGACACCACTCTCAAAAGGCTCACACAAAATTTCACATGCTCTGGGACCCAGCGCAGAGGCAGCAGTTTGAAAGGAACCTGCGTCAGACCCACCTGCTGATCTTGGAGAGCCTCCCACAGAGGCAGGAGGCTGTGGAGCTCACCCTGGGGCCACAGAAACTAGCAGCAGCCATTCCGAGGCGCTCGTTCCACCATACGAACACTGGTGCTGGCGAGGGCCGCTTTGAAGTCCTCCCTCTAGCTGACTAGATCTAGGACCCAGACCCGCCACTAGCCCATCAGCACCAGTGCTGAGCCTCAGCCCAAACACCTGGCCAGGTGGGGAAACAGTCCCACCTACTGTCAGGCATAATGCCCAAAGACGAGCCCACAGCCACCCCAGAATACTACACTGTCCACCAGAGGGCGCAGCACCTGGCCCCACACACCAGGGCACCAGCACTAATCCCAGGACCCCCAGGGCCCTGCAAGCAGAGACCTAGGACCCAGCTCTGCCTACCAGTGTTCTGGAACCAACCTCAAGACCTCCTGACCCCTGGGCCCACCTGACAATGAACCAGCACTAACCTGAGGGCCAACTTCACACACCAGTGGACATCAAGACCTCTGGGCCCTGGCCTTACCCACCAATGGGCAGACACCAGCTCTAGGACCACTACAGGCCCACAGCCTACTATGACAGGACCAAGCGCACCCACCAGCAGGCTAACACCAGCTCCAGGATCTCCTGGGCCAGGCCCCACCCTGGCTCTGAGACACCTTGGATCCCTCAGTCAGCCAATCAGATATCTACCCCACCCACCAATGAGCCAAATCAAGCTATGGAACACCCTGGACCCTGTAGCTGGCTATCTCAAGTTGCCACCAGCAGACCTGCAGCAGCTAAATCCAGGACCCCCAGGGTCCTGCACCCAGAAATCTCAAGACATAGCTCCACCCACCAAATGAGCTAGCACTAGCCCCAGGGCACGCTGGGACTCTGGGACCCCCCATCCGTACCTCCTAAACCCCCATCAACAGCCTGCCACCAGTTCTGAGTCCCTTGTAGCAAGAGAACTCAGGCCCTGGTTCTGCCTGACAGTAGGTCAGCACTAGCCCTAGGATCTGGCTACACTCTTCAGAGGGTGGGCACCAGCCCCAGCATCCCTTGGGCCTTAATCCTGCCCACCAGCAGGTGGACACCACTTCTGGCATACCTTGGGACCCTCATCCAGCAGCCCCAAGACACAATCCCACACTCAGTGGGCTAACACTAGCTTTGTGACCCCCAGGCCCTGCAGCCAGAGATCCCAAGACACAACTCTGCCCACCAGTGAACCAACACTAAGCCCCAGCACCCTCTTGACCATCCCCCACCCACCAGCAGGGCAATACCAGCTCTAGGACATCTTGAACCTCCTCAGCCAGCCACTGTGGGATCCAGCCTTACTCACCAATGAGCCAGCACCAGCTGTGGGACACTCCAGAACCCACAACCAGTTGTATCAGAAAGCAACCCCACCCACCAGCAGGCTGACATTAAAATTAGAAACCCCAGCCCTGCATCTCTACCACCTCCACCCCCCAGCCCCAGAACCCAGCTCTGCCCATCAGTGAGCCAGCACTAGCCCCAGGAGCCCCTTCCTCAGGGTTCCACAGACAACTGCCTCAACCCAGCCCTGAAAACCACCAGCTGGCAGCTCCATACAAGGCAGGGCCTGGCAACCAACCAGACCAGGGGCCAGCCACACCTACCAGACCATCCACAGTAGTCATCCCACCACAGCATAAGGGCCCACATAGGGGCCACCCCTAGAGCATACAGCACTGGTGACCAGAGGGGACAGCACTGCTGCGATGCCCTGGATGTCTCCTACAAAAGGCTACTTCTCCAAAGTCAGGAAATACTACCAACCAACCAGGTACATAGAAATAAAAACAAATTAGGCCACAAATGAGGGAACAAAGAAACATGTTCCAAATGAAGGAACAGGATAAAACCCCAGAAGGTAAGTGGGAAAAGGCAATCTACCCAATAAAAAGTTTAAGGTAAAGATCATAAAGATAAACATAAGAACTTGGGAGAAGAATGGAGGAAAATAGTGAGCAGTTGGGAGAAGAATGGAGGAAAATAGTGAAAAGTTAAGAGTTAGAAGATATACAGAAGAATCAAACAGAGCAGGAGAATACAGCAACACTAGAGGGACTCAACAGTAGGTTGGGTGATACAGAGGAACAGATCAGTATGCTGAAAGACAGAGTAATAGAAATCACTGAACCTGAACAGAAAAAAGGAATAAAAAGAAATTAGGATACTTTAAGAGATCTCTGGAACACCACCAAGCACACTAACATTTGCATTAGAGAAGAAAAGGGTCAGAGAACGTATTTGAAGACATAATAGCTGAAAACTTCCCTACTTGGGAGACGAAACAGACATCCAGGTCCAGGAAGCATAGAGAGTCTCAAATAGAATCAACCCAAGGAGGACCACACCAAGATCCATTGTTATTAAAATGGAAAAGACAGAAAATATTAAAAGCAAGAGAAACGCAACAAGTTGCATGTAAGGGAATCCCCGTAAGGCTATCAGCAGATTTTTCAGCAGAAACTGCAGGCCAGAAGAGTATCATGTAATATATTTAAAGTGATGAAATGGAGAAATTATGGCCAAGAATACACCACATGGCAAAGTTTACTATCACATTTGCAAAAGAGATCAAATGTTTTACAGACAAGCAAAAGCTGAAAGAGTTCAGCACCACCAAACCAGTTTTGCAAGAAATGTTAAAAGGGATTCTCTAAGTGAAAAAGGAAAACCACAACTAGAAACACGAAAATTACAAAAGGAAAAAGCTTATTGGTTAAAGGAAAATATACACTAAAAGCAGCAAGATGAACCACATACAAACCTAATAGGAAGACTAAAAGACAAAAGTAGTAAAATTGCCTAGACCTGCAGTAACTAATTAAAGGATACATGAAACAATTAGATGTAAAATATGATGTCAAAAACAGTAAGCATGAGAGAGGAGGAGTAAAAGTGAAGGATTGTTAAAATGCATTTAAAATTAAAGAGATCAGCAACTTAAATAATCACATTTATACACACACACTTTTTTTAAAAAGCAATGGAATTCCAGAAAAACATCTACTTCTGTTTCATTGACTATGCTAAAGTCTTTGTGTGGATCACAACAAACTGGAATGTTCTTAAAGAGATGGGAATACCAGATCAACTTACCTGTATCCTGAGAAACCTGTTGCAGGTCAAGAAACAACAGTTAGAACCTCACATGGAACAACTGACTGGTTCAAAATTGGGAAAGGAGTACGACAAGGCTGTATATTGTCACCCTGTTTATTTAAATTATATGCAGGGTACATCATGTGAAATGCTGGGCTGGATGAGTTACAAGCTGGAATCAAGATTGCTGGGAGAAATAAACAACCTCAGATATACAGATGATACCACCCTAACAGCAGAAAGTGAAGAGGATCTAGAGAGGCTCTTGATGAGAGTGAGGAGGAGAGTGAAAAAGCTGGCTTAAAACTCAACATTAAAAAACAAAGAGTATGGTATCTGGTCCCATCACTTCATGGCATACAGAAGGGGAAAAAGTGGGAGCAGTGATGGATTTTCTCTTCTTGGGTTCCAAAATCACTGCAGATGGTGACTGTAGCCATGAAAACAGAAGATGCTTGCTTCTTGGAAGCAATGCTATGCTAAGTCACTTCAGTCGTGTCCGACTCTGTGCGACCCCATAGACGACAGCCCACCAGGCTCCCCCGTCCCTGGGATTCTCCAGGCAAGAACACTGGAGTGGGCTGCCATTTCCTTCTCCAATGCATGAAAGTGAAAAGTGAAAGTGAAGTTGCTCAGTTGTGTCCAACTCTTAGCGACCCCATGGACGGTAGCCTACCAGGCTCCTCCGTCCATGGGATTTTCCAAGCAAGAGTACTGGAGTGGGGTGCCATTGCCTTCTCCGTCTTGGAAGCAAGGCTAAGACAAATCTAAACAGCATATTAAAAAGCAAAGACATCACTTTGCCAACAAAGTTCTGTATAATCAAATCTATGGTTTTTCCAGTAGTCATGTATGGATGTGAGAGTTGGACCATAGGAAGGCTGAGCACCAAAAAATTGATACTTTTGAACTGTGGTGTTGGAGAAGACTCTTGAGAATCCCTTGGACACCAAGGAGATCAAACTAGTCAACCCTAAAGGAAATCAATCCTGACTATTCATTGGAAGGACTGATGATGAAGCTGAAGCTCCAATACTTTTTGGCCACCTGATGCAAACAGCTGACTCATTGGAAAATACTCTGATGCTGGGAAAAATTGAAAACTAAAGGAGAAGAGGGTGGCAGAGGATGAGATGGTTGGATAGCAGCACCAATTCACAAACCTGAACTTGGACATGAACTTGGGCAAATTCCAGGAGATGGTGAGGGAAATAAGGAGGCCTGGTTTGCAGCAGTCCATAGGGTCACAAAGAAACAGACACGACTCAGAGACTAAACAACAAAAATACATATAAAATACATATTGCTATATAAAAACCTCATGGTAACCAGAAATCAAAATATATCATAGATACACACACAAAAAGAGAATGAAGTGTAAACATCATCCAAACATAATTTGAAGATAGTTAACTAACAAGGAAAGAGAGCAAAAGAAAATGAATTACAAAAACACCAAAACAATTGATAAAATGACTGTAAGTACATACAAAGCAATAATTACTTTGACTGTAACAGGAGTAAGTGTTCTAAAGACAGAATGAAGATACAAAAATAACACCCATATATATGCTATCTATAAGAAACTCACTTTAGATCTAAAGACATATAGACTGAAAGTGAGAGGATATAAATAAATATACCATGTAAATAGAAATGAAAAGAAAGCCATGGTGGCAATATTTACACCAGAAAAAGTAGACTCTAAGACAAAGTAGACTTTAAACAAAGACTGTCCTACTTGGTGATACCTATGAATGAGAACACAAGAGTATCAGCTAAAGGCAGGTGGAGTTATGCTCTTATAATGTGATGATCTGTTGTCTTTTTAATGAATATGTGTAAGCCAACATCCAATTTCTCTTATTACAATTAGATTTCTTGTAGCTGTTTATGTTATTATGAAGAGGGAAAATATATTGGCCTATTTTTCTGACTTTTCCCTTAAAAGCAGAAAGCTGGTTTTTTTGTTTGTTTGTTTGTTTTGCTTTAGTTAGAAAGAAGAGGGAATACATGATAAAGTAACAGTTTGATTTCTCTTTTATTGTACACTGCTTCTGAACATCTAATTGTTTTTAGTTGTCTCAATAAAATGGCTCTAAAAAAAAAACAAAAAAAACTGTAACAACAGACAAAGGAGGACATTATGTAATGATCAAGGATCAATCCAAGAAACTAACAATTATAAATATATATGCACCCAACATAGGAGCATCTAAATATGTAGGCTAATATTAAGAGATAAAGGGAGAAATTGACAGTAACACAATAATAGTAGGAGACTTTAACACCCCACTTTATCAATGAACAGATCATACAGACAGAAAAATCAAGAAAGAAACACTAGCCTTAATTGACATAAGAGATCAAATGGACTTAATAGATATCTACAGGCCTACCATCCAAAAGCCACAGAATACATGTTCAAGAGCATGTGGAACATTCTCTGGGACAGACCACATGCTAGGCCACAAATCAGTTCTCAGTACATTTAAGAAGATTGAAATCATATTGAGCATCTCTTTTGATCACAATGCTATGAAACTAGAAGTTGCTATAAGAAAACTGCAAAAAACACAAATACATGAAGCCTAAACAATATACTTCTAAACAACCAATGGATCACTGAAGAAATCAAAGAGAAAATTCAAAAAATACCTATAGACAAATGGAAACAAAAACACAATGATCCAAAAATCTATGTGATGCAGAAAAAGTAGTCCTAAGGGAGAAATTTATAGTGATACAAGCCTACCTCAGGAAATAAGAAAAATCTCAAGCAACATAACCTTACACCTAAAGGAACTTTAAGAAAAACAAAGCCCAAAGTTAGTAGAAGGAAAGAAATATAAATATCAGAGCAGAAATGAAACAGAAACAAAAACAGTTTTTAAAAAAAAAATGAAACTAAGAGCTGGTTCCTTGAAAAGATAAATAAAATTGATAAACCTTTAGCCAAATTCATCAACAGAAAAGGAGACAGCCTAAATCTATAAAATCAGAAATAAAAAGTTAACAACAATACCAAATTACAAAGATTGTAAAGAGAGATTACCATGACTATAGTAATCTATATGCAAATAAAACGGACAACCTAGAAGAAACAAATTCATAGAAATGTACAGTCTCCTAATACTGAACCAGAAGGAAATAGAAAATATGAACAGATCAATTACAAGTAACGAAATTGAATCACTAATGCAAAAAATACTCCCAAGAAACAAAATTCCAGAACCAGACAGCTTTACAGGTGAGTTCTAACAAACATTTAGAGAAGAGTGAACATCTATTCTTCTCAAATTATTTCCAAAAATTTTCAGAGGAAGGAACACTTCCAAACTCATTTTATGAGGCCACATCACCCTGATACCAAAATCAGACAAAGATATCACAGGAAAAAAAATCACAGGGTCAGTATCATTGAAGGAAAGTTATGACCAACCTAGATAGCATATTCAAAAGCAGAGATATTACTTTGCCAACAAAGATCCATCTGGCTGAGCATCGAAGAATTGATGCTTTTGAACTGTGGTGTTGGAGAAGACTCTTGAGAGTCCCTTGGACTGCAAGGAGATCCAACCAGTCCATCCTGAAGGAGACCAGTCCTGGGTGTTCATTGAAAGGACTGATGCTGAGGCTGAAACTCCAATACTTTAGCCACCTCATGTGAAGAGTTGACTCATTGGAAAAGACTCTGATGCTGGGAGGGATTGGGGGCAGGAGGAGAAGGGGACGACAGAGGATGAGATGGCTGGATGGCATCACTGACTCGATGGACGTGAGTCTGAGTGAACTCCGGGAGTTGGTGATGGACAGGGAGGCCTGGCCTGCTGCAATTCAAGGAGTTGCAAAGAGTCAGACATGACTCAGTGACTGAACTGATCATTGATGAACAGAGATGCAAATCAATAGAAGAGAATAGAGAGCCCAGAAATAAACCCATGAATCTATGGTTAATTAATCTATAACAAGGAGGCATGACTATCCAATAGGGAAAAGAGAGTCTTCAATAAGTGGTGCTGGGAAAATACAGCAGCTACTTGTAAAGAATGAAATTGGAGTTTCTCATGCTATTACAGAAATAAACTCAAAATGGATCATAAACCTATATGTAAGACTGCAAATCATAAAAACTCTTCAGAAGATAGCATAGGCAGAACTCTGATATAAATTGTAGCAATATTTTCTGGATGTCTCCTAAGGCAAAGAAAACAAAAACAAATTAACGTTAAAAGCTTTTGCACAGCAATGGAAACCATCAACAAAAAGATTACCTACTGAATGGAAGAAAATATTTGCAAGTATAACTGATAAGGGGTTACTATCCACAATATATAGATAGCTCATACAACTTAATATCAAAAATTTTTCATTTCAAATTTTAATTCAAAATTGATTTCAAATTTTAATATCAAAAAAATTTAATTTCCAACCTAAAAATGGATCTGAATAGACATTTTTCCAAACAAGACATACAAATAGCTCACGGGCACATAAAGAGATGCTCAATATTTTATATTATTTAAAGAAATGCAAATCAAAACAATGAGACATTACCTCACACTTGTCAGAATGGCTATCATTAAAATGTCTACAAATATCAAATGTTAGTGATAACATGGAGAAAAAGGACCCCTTGTACACTATTGGTGGGAATATAAATTGGTGCAGCCACTATGGAATATGGAGATTCCTCAAACTAAAAGTAGGATTACCATATGATCCAGCAACTCAACTCCTGGGTATATATCCAGGAAAAATAAAATCATTAATTTGAAAAGATACATGTACCCCAGTATTCAGAGAAGCACTGTTTACAATAGCCAAGACTTGGAAGTAACACAGATGTCCATCAATAGATGAATGGATAAAGAAGATGTGGTATATGTACGTACACACTAGAGTACTACTCAGCCATAAAAAAGAATGAAATTCTGCCATTTGCAGCAACATGGAAAGACCCAGAGAATATTGTGGTTAGTGAAATAAATCAGAGAAAAGTCAAATACTGATGATATTATTTATAGGTAGAATCTAAAAAAATAAAATATATGTATATAGCAAAAAAACTGACTAAACGGATACAGAAAACTATTGGTTACCAGTAGAAAAGAGGGAAGTGAGAAGGGGCAAGGTAGGGGTAGGTACAGACTACTATGTATAAAATATAAGAATATATTGTACAACACAGGGAATATAGCCAATGTTTTACAATAAATTTAAATGGGGGTATAATCTGTAAAAAAAAAAACTTTGAATTACTATGATGTATACCTGAAACTAATATAATTTTGTAAACCAACTATAGTTTAAGAAAAAAATTGAAATGGCTTGTCAGCAAAGCAAATTGAAAGACATTATGACCTTTTGCTACTATACTGTCATAATTGGTGGAGATCAAGGATTCTATAAAAGCTTTCTAGGAATTAGCTAAGGAAAAGACAAACTTTTTTTGATTCAACTAATGGACTGACTGGCTGATGACAGATAATTCCTCTTTCCCCTTGATACTGCCTAAAATGCTTGGACTTTATGCAATTGGAAATAGGATGCCATGTTTAAAGTCAAATTTCAAATACTATGGAAAAATCTTTGTGCTTCCCACCCCATCCACCCTAAAATGAAGTCTGTGTTGTCTGATATAGCTTGCATCTAGTCTTAATGGGCTTGTGCCCTCATTGCTAATCCAGGGATTGGTAGCATCACCTTTCACAAAGATGCATAGACTAAATAACCTAAGGTTCCCAAGGGTCACAGACCACACAAACTGGCTCCAATAAGATTACTCACCGGCAGCACACTTCAAAGGGATCTACCCATATGGTCATCTCCTTTGGAAGTCCCAGGTAAGAAAAATCCACGTTACTTTCAGCACAAGCCCTTTCTAGAATAGGATCTTTATTCTGATTATTGTTTATCCGGATACACCTTTAGAAACAAGAAAAGGGAAACGACGTGGTGATAGTTGGAGAATCATGCAGCTGGCAAGGGTCTCCAATACACACAGCTCCCACCTCACTCCTGTCTTCCCTCAACTGCTTCACCACCCCTCAGAAGTTTTACAGTAAGAGTGAAATATCAAATTTTTACACAATATGGATTCCATTACTAAATCACACAATTAGTTCACCAAATGTGCTCACTCATGTTCAACTCTTTGCGGCTCCATGGATTGTAGCCACCATGCTCCTCTGTCCATGGGATTTCCCAGGCAAGAATACTAGAGTGGGTTGACATTTCCTACTCCAGGGATCTTCCTGACCCAGGGATCAAACCCTCATCTCTTGTGTCTCCTGCACTGGCAGGTGGATTCTTTACCACGAGAGCCAGCTGGGAAGACTAAAGGTTCTCTGTATATCCTTCACAGTAAACACAAGTAGAAATTCTTTAATCCACAGCACACAAGGAGGTTTGCTCTATAGTTTTCAAATTGTGCTATAATCTACTACTCTCCTTTTTTCAAGCCCAAGTTCAAACAAATAAATTTTCATTAATTATAGGTGGCGAACAGTCATTGCAGGCGGTAGCTGCTGGCTTGTTACTGCCCTTTGCTATGCCTACCACATCCTAGCTCTTACCTGAAGGCTTGCCCTTTAGAAGGGTGGTCAGAGTGCCAGTGATTTCTGTATGTTTCAAACAAGACTGTCATCAGCTTTTCTGCAAAGTCTTCTATTTGCTCTTTATTCAGTTTATCATGTTTTTTCACTAATCTTGTCACAAAGAAGACTGTTGTTGCTATTTCATCTCTCATGATTCAAGAAGAGCCTACAAGGAGGTCTGAAACCATTGAAAGGAAGCAAGAAGAAATTAAACAGAAGCAAGAGTCTAACTTATTATCAACATGTAATTACCATTTGGAAATTTTATACACGTACCTTAAATTTAAAACAGAAGTCACTTGCTAATCCTTAATGAACTTAAAAAAGCACATCAATAGTATCAACAAAACAACCAAGCAAACCAATTCCTCAACTAACCTTTAATGATTCTCAAAGAAAAAAAAATTTTAAATACTGTAATATACTTAACAAATGATTATGCAAATTAAATGTTTTTAAAGTCCAGATCCAGGAGAGTAAGTTATACCAAGCACTACTGTTTGAAAACATAGTTACAAAGAGCAAAAACATTTCAGGATATAGTCATCCCTAAAATTGTGGCTCTCAGGTTGCACATTCAAAAGTTAAGATTAATCAAATATATTTTATTATACTTGCCAGCAAAAGATCTTTAGCCCAACAGGAAGGGGGCCAGAGTCAGAAGCCACTCTCACCACACCTAGTTTGTCAGTTCCAGGCTGCAGTTTATATAAACCTGGGTCCCGAGGCCGGATAGGTTTTTTACCTTACACAGGTGCTGCCCTTTAGGATAATTGACAGCTCTTTCCAGGTCCCCATCAAATTGCTCCTTGGCATATGTAGAGGATATTCATTACGTAAAGTGTTTAAAGATTTTCAATGTGGATTTCTATCTTCTGTTTTGCTATTTAAGTCCTATCTTTTATGACATAAATAAGAATCAATCCTTCTCCTTCCAAATCCTAAGAGCCTACATTCCAGTTATTTTTGTCTCTCATTTTATCTCTCAAAACTGTCAACATATTAAAGCATTTTGTCTTGGATCTTTTCTAAAATTAAACACAACTTTCTTTGAACAGTCATTGTGTTGACTCCACACATTTTTCACTGTAAAATCAATGGAAAAGACCTCAAAGTATATCTAGTCTTACTAGTTCTCAAAGGGTAGGTCACTGATCACCTGATTTGGATCCACTGAGCTGCTTGTTAAAAATGCAGATTCTAGGACTTTATCCCAGATCCACTGAATCAATACCTCTAAAGGCAGGTCTGGGAATCAATATTTAACATGTTCCCCTGGGTGATTCTTATACCCACTAAATTTAAGAACCATTACACCCAGAATATGTCTTTAACACTCATGGTAAGTGGTCAGTCAGGTTCTTCGTCAGTGAAAAAGAAGTTTTCTCTTATGAGGAAGCCCATTTCTTTTCTAAAAAGCCCCAAATGCCAGGCAGTCCCTCTCCTTGAGAAGCTACAGGCAACTCTTTATTCTCTATCTGAAAAGCCTAGTTTTTCCCTCTGGAACCGTACAGATTTTATCTAATTTTCCACCACAGGAAGACACTTCAAATACTAGCTATTGAGCCTTCCCTGAGCCTCCTCTTTAGGAAGAGAGCTAACCATTCTTAGCTTTTCAGTTCTTCCCACAGACATGTTACTCAGACATGTCATCACTCACATCTGAATGAGTTTCAGGTGCGTCAGTAATCCTCTGTTAAAGGCTGGAGCCCAGCCTCCCACACAATGCTCCAAGTGTGTTCTGCCATGATGGAATAGAGTGGACTGTTACTTTGCTCTGAAAACTGTGTATCTGGAACACAGCCTCAGGTGGCATTTGCCTTAGTGGTAGCGCCATCACGTCTCTGCTTCATGCTGAACTATTAACAGCCAAGCAGTCTTTTTCACTAATGCTATTGTTTTGTCACATCTTTCCCTCCTACACAACATAATGTTTAAGAATATGAGCTTTGAGAAGAACTGAGTAGAAATTTCTACCCTGAGTAGAAATTTTTTCAAAGAGAGAATACAGATGGCCAACAGGTATACGAAAAGATGTTCAACATAGCTCATCGTCAGGGAAATGCAAATCGAAACTACAGTGAGTTATCATTTCACACCTATCAGAATGGCTATCATCAAAAAGAACACAAATAAATGTTGATGGGGATGTGGAAAAAAGGGAACACTTGTACACTGTTGGTGGGAATGTAAATTGATACAGCCACTGTGGAAAACAATATGGAGGTTTCTCAAAAAACTAAAAATATAACTACCATATGACCCAGAAATTCTGCTCCTGGCTATATTAAAAAAAAATCAAAAACATTAATTTGAAGAGATAACATGCACCCCAATGTTCAAAGCAGCATTATTTACAATTGCCAAGATATGGAAGCCACTTAAGTGTCCATCAACTGACGAATGGATAAAGAAGATATCACACACACACACACACACTGGAATATTACTCACTTATTAAAAAAAAAAGAAGCAGAACTTTGCTACTTGCAGCAACATGGGTAGACTTGGAGGGCAGATAAAGACAAGCACTGTATGATGTAACGTATATGTGGAATCTGAAAAATACAACAAACTAGTGAATACACAGAAAAATGCAGCAGACTAGTGAGGTGGGGGGAAGAGGCAATACAAGGGTCGGGGAGTTGGGGGGCACAAACCACTGGGTGTAAGACAGGCTCAAGGATGTATTGTACAACACAGGGAATCTAGCCAATGTTTTGTAATAACTGTAAATAGAAGGTAATCTTTTTTAAATGTATTAAAGTATTTTTAAATTTTTTTAAAATAAATTAAAAAAAATAATAATGGGCTTTGGAGTCGGACCTGGGTATAAACTGCAACTTTACAATATGCATGTAACCTTGGGCAACTGGTTTAACTTCTCAAACTTCCAGTTTCCTGAAAGGAACAACAGCGACCTCATAGGGTTGTTAGTGAGATCACAATTAATAATCTTGTTTTAAAGCATCTTGTCTAGGGCCTACCCAGCAGTTGTTAGAGGAAGGCAGTGCAGCAGAGTAGCTAAGAAATAAGCTATGAAATTAAGCATCATGAAATTGACTCCCAGCCCTCTAGCTGACTAGAAACCTAGAGCAGTTTCTCAACTTCTCTAATTTAAAAAAATCTTTATCTATAAAAAGGTGGGTAAGACATGTACCTAAGGCCTTGGAATCAGACTGCCAGATGTGGATCCTAGCTGAATTTACTGGATATAGTAAGTGCTCAAAAGTGCCTTTCTTATCATTAAATATGTTGATTTATTTATTAAATCATGTTAATCAACTTTATTTTTAAGAAGTTATTCCTTGCCCAAAGGGTGGCCTGCAATCATTGACTGGCTGGTGTGAAGGAAAAAAACCTGGCCCTCCTGCCTCAATGAGCAACAACTCTGAAGAGCCATCTCATCTCCAGAGCTCCCATAAGATAGGGCAGAGGCCTCAGCAACAACCAGATCACTGGCCCTCCTCTCGCTCTCCCCAATCCTCTTTCTCACTCCCTTATGGGTGTATCTCTCAACAAAACTCCCCAGTAAACCTTCTGCATGAAACTCCCTATCGCAGACTCTATTTCTAAGAAGCTCAGTCTAAGACAGTTTGTATCAGGAATGTTTAAGGAAGCAGACTCTAAAATGGGATTTGGGGAGTAGGTTACAAACCTACTGGCTGGAATAAAAATCTTATCCCTGGTGGTAGCAGAATATGGATATATTTGGCTCCAGGCATGCTGGAGTGGTATGATTATTACAAACCTCGCCAGTGATGAACTGAGATCGAATACAGATAATAGGAGGTGCATTGGCTATTGTAGTATCTTTGATGCTGAAGAGGTATGTGAAATGATAATACAAGGACTGTGGAAACAGATGGTTAAACACCTTGATGTCTCGTAACAACATGATTTAATAAGACTAGTTCAGTTCAATTCAGTGAGTATTTAAGTGGTGCTAGTGGTAAAGAACCCACCTGCCAACGCAGGAGACATAAGAGACATGGGTTCGATCCCTGGGTCGGGAAGTTCCCCTGGAGAAGAGAATGGCAAACCACTCCAGTATTCTTGCCTGGAGAATCCCATTGATACAGGAGCCTGGTGGGCTACAGTCATGGGGTCGCAAAGAGTCGAACACAACTGAGTGACTAACACTTCATTTCACTATAAACTCAGAACATATAAAGGTGAGACTCGTCCTTCCATTTCTACAGTATATGACTTATTTCAGCTGCCATGATGTGTTACTCATTCCCCTTACTCAATGGCAGGAGTTTTCAACCTGCTGTACTTGGAATCACCTGAATATCTTTTTAAAAATACAGATGCCTAGCTCCTGCCCCTAGATATTCTGATTTAATTGATATGGAGTACAGCCTGGGGCTTCAGGATTCTTTAAAAATCTCCAAGTGATTCTATCGGGCAGCCAAGTTGGAATATCATTAAGATAGATCTCCTCTAGCTATCAAGGAGATTTTAGCTTTATTTTACACTTTTGAATGCTTAGTAATGCCTTAAGTTTAACAAAAATTATTATGCCAAATTTGCATCATTTATTCTCATCTTTTCTAGCTTTTGCTGAGATAACTTTTGCAAAGTTTTTAGTTTTTTTAACTTAGAGGTGACAGAATTGAATATCAGGATGGTTATTCATACATATATTGCTAAAATAAAATTTGCTTCAGAACCAAAGGTAACCTGTGTATTAGCACATACTCAAATTTTTCCTTTTCAAATGGTTTGGTTTACATTCACAATATTAAAATGGTATTGAATAATTCTTCCATTATTTCACCTTCCCGGATGACAAGCCATTCTACTGCACACTGAGTTGGGGAAACACATTAGCTGATGAAGTTTTGAACCCTTTCCTTGCATTATTTTCTGCAACAGGTCCAGGCAGGCCTTGGAAGTTATGAATAGAACAGTAGAACAACAATGTACTTAGATTTCAGGAAAGAACAATCAAATAGAAACTAAACATCACACAAGACTTCCTTCAGTTACTTACTTATGATGATCTTAAACACCATATTTAAATCACCCCCTACGCATTAATGACAATTATCCTTTCTGTTATAACTAACATTTACTGTTTTCAGTAACTATCTACTGAACATCCACTACATATTAGCACTGCTACACTGCTGTGGGCTTAAAAAAATTTCAACTTTCAACAGGTTTGTTCTCTAGAGAAAGAAATCACCCAAGACCATTTGGATGCAGAGCTTGAGAAATGGAATACTCAAAAATTACTTCAAGTTTCAAGCATTAGTGACCAAGACAATAATGTTATCATTGAAATAACTGAGTTCAGCAGAATAGCCCAGAAAAAAAGAACAATGGTTGTTTCAGAATGAGGTCTCCTGAGTTTCTTTACAGCAATTAAATACACAAATAGTAACGTCCATTCAAATCGTACTATAATTTAGCGGAAGGTTCAGCCTGGGCAAGCCTAAGTCAACTTCATATTTAAGTGGAATAGAAAATAGCTATTGAGTTTTGAAGACAAAAAAAACTCAGCTCTCTCATTATTTTTGTGTAATATATAAAATTCCCACTATCAAACGTTCATTCCTTTGATTTAGATACTGTCTTTCCAGGATTTCCAGATGGGTTACCCATAGTAGAAGGGGCTTCCCAGGAAGCTCAAATGGTAAAGAATTTGCTTGCAATGCTGGACACCTGGGTTCGATCCCTGGGTCAGGAAGATCCCCTAGAGAAGGGCATGGCAACCCACTCCAGTATTCTTGCCTGGACAATCCCATGGACAGAGGAGCCTGGCGGGCTACAGTCCATGGACAAAGAGTCGGACACAACTGAGCAACAAACATACATTCATAGCAGAACAGAAGAATTGTGTTCCACCTGGCAAAGTTTGGGAGAGCAGAAAAAGTCTGGAGGAGGCACCACAGAAAATGGCAGCTACATGAGGTTTCTGGTCATGCAGGATAAGGATGAAGAACAGAAGAAAAGAGAGCATCAAAGACAGATTTTACCTTATTAAACCTGAAACACAGATTCAAATAGTTTAAAACATGAAAATAACCCAAAAGATCTTCTAGAATAACAGTTTCCAGAATCACATTTCTTCATTTTAACATGAGGGAATTCAACTCGCTTCCTACAGTATCTTCAAGCCCCAAGGTTCACCAACAAAGATTTATCTTAAAATCTGTCTTCCTAATTTTAGCTGAACTTCAGCTATACAATAAAACTATTTGTGCATGTAAGTTTTCAAATAGGCAAAATAATTTTAAAATATCATCTAAATTGGACATAAAATTGATTGGACTTTTGATGTCATAGATAGTAGCCTTTTTAATCAGACCTCTGATTTCATTAGCTTCCCTTCCTTAAATTGAAAATTACATCCATAGACTCATCCAACTGTTTGCAAAGGCACATCATTGCTAACAAAGGAAAAAATACAGATGCTTTACCAAAACTCCCACTCAAGCAGAAAGTATATTTTTGATAAAGGCAACTAAATAGCACCATTTTTTTAAAGCAGTGAACTAGCCTAGAAACCCACACAGCAAGTCACTCCTGTTATATTTGAATTACATACAAGGGAAGTCACATTAATTGTGGAAACGAAATTGCATATGCTAAAACGTTATCTAATAAAAATCTGCGGTCATGTAATGTTCATTTGAATCTCAAAGAAATTAAGTTTAGAGCTGCCTAATCCACTAATGAGTGAAACTCATTTGCTGATCAACTAAATGAACCTTAAACTATATGCTTCTTCGTTTTGATAAAGTTACCTGCAAGTGTTTTATTTACCACAAGCCTTTTTCCTACTTTACGTATATTTTCCATGTGCATGGTCAAGCACACATAATGGTTAAGTGGCATTGTCCTGGAGAGCACAAAAATGTCTGTAGCCCGCCAGGCTTCTCTGTCCATGGGAGTCTCTGTATCACGCATCAAGGTGGAAACCAAGTCAGCCCACTAAAAATAATTCAGGGTGTAAGAAATTCTATAGACAAGATTCTGTGCTAATATAATAAATCTGTGTTATACAGAACAGCATTCTCTAATACTGCGTCAGCCAAAAAGTTCCTTTGGGTTTTTTCATAAGATATTACAATAAACCGCTGCATTTTATTGCAATATTAATTGCAACATTATAATTACAGACTGATTTCAAAACTGAATTTGAGTATTGAATAATAATATTATCTTACTAATGGAAGATACAAATCATAGAGTGAATATATTAAGTGCAAAGAGATAGAAAAGGGAAATACCAAAATTAGCTAAAAGCACCAGGAAAGATTTTACCCAGGAAGTAGAAGCTGAGCTTGAGATTTAAACCAGCAGTAGATGAGCTAAGCAGAGAAGGCAATGGCACCCCACTCCAATACTTTTGCCTGGAGAATCCCATGGACGGAGGAGCCTGGTAGGCTGCAGTCCATGGGATCACTAAGAGTTGGACACGACTGAGCGACTTCACTTTCACTTTTCACTTTCATGCATTGGAGAAGGCAATGGCACCGCACTCCAGTACTTTTGCCTGGAAAATCCCAGGGACGGAGGAGCCTGGTGGGCTGCTGTCTATGGGGTCGCACAGAGTCAGATACGACTGACACGACTTAGCAGCAGCAGATGAGCTAAGAGAAGGACAATATGAACTTTACTAAATGTAAGCAAGATGAAATCCTTATGATATATTCCATGTTTGCAGAGGAAATAAAGATAATAAATGTTATGTAATTCTTAAAAACTAAAGGATATAAATTCTGCCTAGAAAAAAAGACTTAAGTACCAAATGTAGGGAGTAGAAACAAAAATAAGAATAAGTCAACATAGAGTGATGCTTAAAAGAATTATACTTTAAAGTATTTTCCTTCTTGTAAACCAATTAACAAGATAGCCAATTTCTTCCTTTTGGTTTCATAGAGCTCTTAAAGAGAATAGACTTTCTTCAGCTGTGCACTCTGTTTACTTGTTGGCTATACTGAATCCCTAGAATTGTCAAGTTATTTCTAAAAATCTTGAAAATCTACCTGAGGTTTTTTGGTTTGTTTGTTTTTTGAGAGTTGACAGAGATCAATCAGTGGTGAAAAGCAGTCAGGAAAGTTAATCTGTTTAGTAATAGCCTAGAGAAGTTCATTGCCCCTTGAAAGTCCCACTGAATCAAGCCCTGAAGCAACCTTCTGGTAGAGCCAGTGAGGTCACCCTCTGCCCTCTGGCTAATTCCACTGATAAACTTTATCATGCAGTGGTGTCAAGGCAGCAGTTTCCTTTGAATTCATTTGTGTCTATCGGTTCAGTTCAGTTGCTCAGTCGTGTCCAACTCTTTGTGACCCCATGAATCACAGCATGCCAGGCCTCCCTGTCCATCACCAGCTTCTGGAGTTCACTCAAACTCATGTCCATCGAGTCAGTGATGCCATCCAGCCATCTCATCCTCTGTCATCCCCTTCTCCTCCTGCCCCCAATCCCTCCCAGCATCAGAGTCTTTTCCAATGAGTCAACTCTTCCCATGAGGTGGCCAAAGTACTGGAGTTTGAGCTTTAGCATCATTCCTTCCAAAGAAATCCCAGGGCTGATCTCCTTCAGAATGGACTGGTTGGATTTCCTTGCAGTCCAAGGGACTCTCAAGAGTCTTCTCCAACACCACAGTTCAAAAGCATCAATTCTTCAGCGTTCAGCCTTCTTCACAGTCCAACTCTCACATCCATACATGACCACAGGAAAAACCATAGCCTTGACTAGATGGACCTTTGTTGGCAAAGTAATGTCTCTGCTTTTGAATATGCTATCTAGGTTGGTCATAACTTTTCTTCCGAGGAGTAAGCGTCTTTTAATTTCATGGCTGCAGTCACCATCTGCAGTGATTTTGGAGCCCAAAAAAATAAAGTCTGACACTATTTCCACTGTTTCCCCATCTATTTCCCATGATGGGACCAGATGCTATGATCTTCGTTTTCTGAATGCTGAGCTTTAAGCCAACTTTTTCACTCTCCACTTTCACTTTGTGTCTATGACCCCATCTAAAATGTTTTGACTTTTGTTGAGAGTCCGCTCTTCTGCTTCTCTTGTGGACCAACCCTCCTCAAGGTTTATTTCCACCTTCCAGCCCCTTAATAGGAAATAGATGCTCTCAAAGTTGGTCCTGAGCCTTTCACTTTTCTCACTCTATTCAAGAAAAGCACATTACTGGAACTTTCCAGGGGTCCAGTGGCTAAGACTCTGCACTCCCAATAACTGGCACAGCCAAGTTAAAAAAAAAAGAAGAAAACAATTTTAGCAAATTAAAAGGAAAAAAAAAAAAGCACATTGCTGAAGTCACCTTCTCCTGAGTGAACCACAGCATGTGCTGGAGGTTCAGTGAAAAATAAGACAACATACCTCTCTTGGCAATCTAATTTAGCCTCATGACTTCAACTACTACAGCTTCAGAAAAACTGCTAAATTTCTCCTTTCAGTTCTGGTCTTTTTCCAGAGTTCCACCTCCAAATAACCCAACTCCATCATAATGTCCTTCCATTACTTACAACTATACACACCTAAACCTAAAATACCTCATAATTCTCCTCTAAGTAGATCTGCCTGCCAACATGTCTACTTGTCATGGAAACCTGCAGGTTAATTCTGTCCTCTAACTAGTTACCAAAGCCCCGTGAAGCTCCCTTCACAAAGCCTCTCTCATTCAGACTGTATATTCTATGTGACTCTATGCCTGGGCTATTAAAATAATCTCCTAAATGGACCTTCAGTCTCCTCTGTATCTCCCTCTTCTAATCTATGTCACTTCATTAATCTCCATAAAACAACATGTCATGTAAGTCATAGGTCCCTCAGACAGAAGAATAAGATTAAAATCCCCTGGCCTGACACCTAGAGTCCTCCAAGATCTATCTCCTACTTCACTGCCTCTCTGATCTTATTACTATTTCCCCAATGGGGATACATTCACTGCTCTCCCATCCACCATGTGTATTACAGTCTCTATGAATTTGCTTGTGTTTTTTCTTCATAAGTTGCTCCTACTACCAAGAGCATCCTCTCCATCTTCTCCCTTTATCTATATCCTACTTTTCCTTCTCAGACCCATATTTTCCACATAGCCTTCTCTGTGTGCCAATCGTTGGTGTTTTTCTTCTTTCCTTTTTCCTAAATGCTTGACAACAACAAAGCTCACATTAGTATTCAGGAGTCTTGAAACACTTATTAATCTAACTATCTTAGTACTTAAGATAATTATATAAGTATATAAATAATACACAACTTATTATATTGTATATATTAATAAAATTAATATACTATCACTACCTTAATTATATATTGTAGAAATTGTCTTTCTATTACTAGACCATAGATCCCTAGATTGTGTTCTCTAAAGATGATAAATATGCAACAAGCTTGCTCCTGCTGCTAAGTCATAACCAAGAGTTCAAGCAACTCTAATTATAAAGCTTATATTTTAGATTGTTTGATTTACTAAAAGATAAATCAATTTAACGTTTTCATATAGAAGGCAACACTATTGATTAATCAATAAATAGAAACTGAAGATAATCAAGAATCTGGTGCACTCTTACTAATGAGAGTACAATGAAATGGAATCAGAAGTATAAAATTAGAAAAGTTGCTGGCAGTTCATTTTAGCTCAAAAGAAAATCTCCTCTCATAATTAAACAGATTCATTGATTTTTAGTTCTTCAAAGGCACCATGCTGACTTCAATCTAGTCTTGCTTCAACAAATAAACTAGTTCTTATTTATAGTATCATGAATATTAATAAAATATTCTAATAGTTATTGATCTATATAAAAATCAAAACATGGTTTTATATTTCTTAAAAGAAAATGTACCCTTTAAAAAAACAGGTTTAAAAAGAAACTGCTAAACTCCAATCATTTCTCCTCAGTCTGATTGTTCACGTCTTCCTCCCTGACAAAAGCTATGGAGGACTTCCTTGGTGGTCCGGTAGTTAAGAATCCACCTGCCAATGCAGGGGACCCTGGTTCAATCCCTGGTCCAGGGAGATTCCACATGCCACGGGGCTACTGGCCATTGAGCCACAGACACTGAAGCCCACACGCCGTAAAGCCCATGCTCTGCAACAGGAGAAGCCATCACACTGCAACCTGAGAGCAGACCCCCGCTCACCACAGCTAGAGGAAACCTGAGTGCTGCAATGACAACCCAGCGCAGCCAAACATTTTTTAAAAATTAAATGAAAAAAAAAAAGCTATGGAAGTTAGAAAATGTCCAGACAGCAATTTGTGTATGTTGAAAGCAATGAATAAGCTTTCACCATCTTTTGTAATTCCCAACTCTCATCACTCTAGTTTTTATTTAGGAGTCGTAAGTTTACAATATAATAAATTTGCTAAAGCAGGATGTATTTGTTTTCTACACTCTTCTTGCTTTCCTCCTAACAACCAATTTCACCTCCTTTCCTTAGTACACCATCCCCATCTCCCTAATCACCAAACGCCCAGAAATCAAATACAACAGTAAACAAGCCGCTGAATGGTACCTTCCTGGTGCTGTATAAAACAAATGCAATCTTCTGTTTGGGCGTTTAAAAACACCACAAGCATTCTTACTTAGATTAAATCATGGATCTCCCTGGTCTCCAGGCATGTCTAGACATGAACCATAAAGGGAATGAGATCCTTGGAGTTTCTCTAGTAACTGCAGGCCAAACCAACAGCAACCCTAAGAACAAGCATTCTTTATTTTTTTAAGCAAAACTATCCCACACACATTTTGTCTCGTTATTTTAATTTTTTAGTTGCACTACCTACAAAATAAACTGCATTTTAAATGTTTGATTTCAGTAGGCAATGCATATTGATGACTTTTATATATGAATTTTCTTTTTTTTTTTAATCATCTTTGAAGAAAAGTTTTTAAAATCTAAATTTCAAGGCATCTACCTGCAACCACTGCCTTGGATGGCAGCAATTCAGCTCAGGTAAGACATGTAAAATGCAGCTAATAATCATAAAATATCAATCAGGAGGAAGTATTAAATATTGTATTGGGTAAAAATGACTAACAATTTGAAAGAATTGCCTTTGTAACCACATCCTAACCAAGACTTATAAGATTGCATATGGTTAATGGAATGGAAGCTATTTTATTTATACATGTATATTTAACTAGAAAGTACAAATTGAACTCTACAGTTATCTCTAGAGAGTTTAGAGGTTAGCTAACTCTGATTACAGCATGTTGCCTGATAATGGCTTGGTATACTGTACATGTTAAAGGTTTACGAAGGATTTATGTAATGTATTCAACAACATCATGCTCTCCCAAAGATATGATGAATACAAATCACTTGTTAGTTGTAAATAACCTGCCTTTTGCAATTTAACAAGTTAATTTTTACAATTAACATTTTCTGTATTGTACATTTTATACCTTGGTTTCTTACTCTTCACTTTGGTGTATACAGAGCAAATGATGCATTTAACAAAAAAAGTACTGTTTTTCATATTCAAAGATAATGCTATAACTTACTCAAATTCATCCTTGAGAAGATGTTCTGGTGTTTTAAGAATGTGAGTTTGGAATGTGTGTTGAATGATCTAGATCATCTGGGCCTATGCATGTTGAGTGGCATCTGTGAGACCACTTGCTGGGCAGGGAATCAGCCTATAGCTGGGGAGTTTTCCTTTGCGGACAATCATTTAGAATTAAGATATTTGGGTCAATAATGAGTACTCCATCCTGGGTGCATAAAGATCAAAGGGAGGGCTACTTCCAGTTGAGCCCTAGAAGGTGTGTAATCAAACAGTGTTCTTTATTCTCTCCTGATTCATGCACTGAAGAAAACAAAGGGAAGGAGTAACTAAGGGAAAGAATTATTAGTAGAGGTCTCCCAGAAATCCTCACTCTCCTCTTTGCTCAATCTACTCCAAATGCACACATAAACACATGTACATCCTCAAATGTGGAACTGAGAGAATAAGACAATGCAACTGGTCACAAAACACTGTCTTTCTTCCACAGCCCTCACCGTGAACGTCCGAAACGACGCTTACTTCTAGGACCTACTTATAGTTCTCCTCCATGCCCCACCCCGCTCACTTATATTTCTACCCGCCCTGGACATTTACTAGGCACTGTCTTGTATAGTAAATAATGTGTGTTCATTTTGTGTTACCATCTAGGTTGTACATAGAGAGGGTGGAACGACCCTAGGGGCTAAACATACAGCAGGGATTGAAATAAACAATGTACCAGAAGTAGGAATAGTTTTGCCTAAAGTTGACCCGGGCTAGATTCCTGGGTTGGGAAGATCCCCTGGAGAAGGAAATGGCAACCCACTCCAGTATTCATGCCTGGAGAATCGCATGGACTGTAGCCTGTCAGGCTCCTCTGTCCATGAGGTCGCAAGAGTTGGACGCAACTTAGCGACTAAAGCACCAAAGCTGACCTAGAGGGTGCGAAACTTTGGCCTCGACCTTAAGAGGCCCACACTCCCATCTAACTAACGAGCTGGCCGGCTCCCTCTCTTGACTAAAAGAAGATCTGGCTCCCACCCCCACTGAATGGCCCTCCGACAATGGGAGAGCACCCAACGGGAACACAAGAGGGCAGACGGGACCTCAGAGGCACTCCTCCGGCATGTTACAGAAAACTGGAGCCAACCAGCTGATACTCCAGCGAGCTGTTTTCCCTGACGGGGATGGGTTTTGAAAACTGGCGGGAGGGCCTGGGGTTTTTTGGAGAGGGGATCGGAGAGAAGGAGCTCTTCGTCCCTCCCGATAGATGAAGAAAAACAACTTCCCAAGATCCTTGCCTCCTCGTCCGGGGCCTCGTCCCGACAGGCGCCCGCCCCCCGCCCCTTCAGGCGGCGTCCTCCCCGCCCCCACCCCGCCCCTCCCCCCACCGCCCCTCCCCGCCCCTCCCCCACCCGGCCCCCCTCGCGCCTGCCCCGCCCCCTCCACCCGCGGGGTTCTGAGGGCGGTTGGTCGGCCACGGCCACGGTCACTTGGCCACTCGGAGCGGCGGGGCACACGAGGTCGAAAGAGCCGGCTCGAAGGGTTGGGGCCCAGACCTGAAGAGAAGTTTCCTGGGGCTGACCCGGCCCGGCTGAGGGAGGTGGGAGCCGGCCCGAGGAGAGCGGAGGGGAAAGGGAAGGGAAGGAAGGGAACCTGAGAGGCAGAGCCCCGGGAGGCGGGGAGACCGCTGGCCAGGGACGCGGGGTCGGGGGCTCGGTGGCCCAGGTGGGGCCAGCCGGCCGGGCACCCCCGGGAGTCACCTGGGCCTGGGGTGGGGGCCGAACCCTCGGGCGGCAGGTTCCCGCTGGAGCGCCGCCCGCCGGCCTCGCCAAGCGTGCGCGGCACGTCCGGCGGGGGCCCCGCGCAGCCCCACGGGCCGAGCGAGAGTCGCTGGGGGGCGGCCCGGAGGCGTCCTCTGGGGACCCGCATCCTGGGCCTCGCGCCCCGGCACTGTCGGGTGTCGCCCCCGGGGAAATGTGGGGTCGCGGCGGGCCTGATCCCTCCCGCCCGCCTGCTCTGGGACACCGCGTCGGCGCTGCGAACCGTCTGAGAGCGAGCCCGCGGGCGCCCGGTGCTCGGTTTGTAGGCAGTGTAATTAGCTGATTGTACTCTCATGCTTACAATCACTAGTTCCACTGCCATCAAAACAAGGCACAGCATCACCCGCCGCCCTGCCGGCAGGAAGACGCCACCCTCGGCGGCTAACCGCCGACCTCAAGCGTTCGAGTAGAGTGCCCAGGGCTTCGAGATCTGATGCGTCAGCGTTTAGCGCTGCTGGCGGAGCACGTTGTCAGCTTGCTAGTAACCCCCTTGCAAACTCCTTCAAGCTGCTGCTTCTAGATACTGTTAAAGTGTTAGCCATCTCTAGGACTAAAAGCAAAACGGTGCAATCCCATGTAAACAAAGCGAAATCCGTGGTGTTGAATGGCCTTAAGACTTTTTAACTGCTGGGTGGAGCCCCCACGTAGCGTTTAATGCTGTTTGTGCCTGTTTTTCATTATTTAGTTCAGTCACTCAGTCGTGTCGGACTTTTTGTGACCCCATGGACTGCTGGCATGCCAGGCTTCCCTGTCCATCACCAACTCCCAGAGCTTTCTCAAACGTGTCCATCGAGTCGGTGATGCCATCCAACCAGCTCATCCTCTCATTATTTAGTAGGGTATTCACCAAGACACCAAGTGAGCTACTACTGAACTAGTACCTTGCCTATTGCAACGTATGGAGCACCAACCTGAGACACAGTTTGTAATAAATGTAAACCTTTTTCCTGTGAGTCTAGTTACTAGGCAGTGTAGTTAGCTGATTGCTAATAATACCAATCACTAACCACACGGCCAGGTAAAAAGATTTGGGAATTCATCCAAATGAGCTGCATGTATATATCAATGTGGGGGGCTTGGCGAGGAGGATTGGAATTTGCTGCTATTGCCCATTGCTTATTTATCAATAGCTTAACCAAGAGAGAAGTCAACATTTTAGGTGCTAAATATACGATGTATATTTTATATGTGTATATATATATATATATGATTTTTCAATATTCCTTCAGTCTCTGAACCAAAAAATGTTCAGATATATCGGAGAATAGAATTTTTTTCCTTAGCTGTCATTGTATAGATTTGTAATTATCTACTTTTGAACTGTATTTTTGTGAGAGACTGTATTAATATCTTGAAAGAATAGTGTCATAAGGAAACGAAATTGTGGTTATTACCAATACGTTCATGTCCTTTCCTTAATTGGTTTTATGATTTCCATCTCAATTCCTCCCACAGTAATTACAACTTTCCTATCGCTGAAAGAGTTAAATTGTTCCTAGATTAACCAGATCGCTGGGGAAAGCTACACACATAACATTTGTAAACATTTTTGTAGAAACATATTAACAAAAATGTTCATAGTGTATTTTTCATCACACTTATCCGATATATTTAAGTAATCATTTACAACACTTGCCGTAAAAGCAGCTTTTAGTGGGACTGACAATCTAAATCAAGCTTCTTTCCGTAAGATTGGCCTTACAGATTCAGGGGGGAAATGTGTAAAAAAGTATACACGTGGGTACCTATCAGCCCCGTTCCGACCTCTAGCTACCATAGGCTACGATGTTAGCTGCCCTGTTGAATTCATCAACCAATGCAGGCCCAGAACCTCCCCATAGAGGGTGCTGCGCTACAGCAATCTGGTGTGGAAAAGGGTTTGGGGCGGTGGAACTAAGGAACTGAAAGCTTTATTTGGGGTAAAGGAAGCTGGTGTGGCGGGGATACGAGGAAGGAGGCTAAGGATGAAAAAGCTGAAGTGCTCCCCCACTGACTCCAACAGGACAAGACGCCCCAAAGTGGATGCTTTGACTCCTATTTGCACCCCAAGACTTGGACAGGTCCCAAAGCCTGTGATCACTGCAGAAATGGGATTCAGGTGACCCACAAGCGCGCGCCAGACCCCATCATCTACCGAGCAAACCAAGGGCTTCCGGCCGTGGCGCTTGCCAACTTGGCGGGTTTCCGCGGTGAGGGCGGGGCGGGGCTGAGAGACCGGCAAAGGAGCTTGGAGAAGCGTCCTGAGTTGCCATGGAAACGAGGCCCAGCAGCAGTCTTAGCAGCCCAGAGGAGTCCTGTGAAGCTTTTCCCCAAGGATTGCTAGTGTTCACCGGCTCTTCGGATCGCGATGCCAACTTGGCCAAGCAGTTCTGGATTGGGGCGTCAATGTACCCCCACAACGAATCTCAGCTGGTGCTGTCCAGAGGTAGCAGCCAGCGTCTGCCGGTGGCGCGGCCTTCCAGGAGCAGTGCACCGGGTGAGTAGCTCCTCTGTAACCCACGGGGAAGATACTAGAGCCCCGCCCAGGAGAAACTGCTGAACCTAGTTCTAAAGAACCTTTCAAATATCTAAACCTCTATACAAATAATTTTAAAATCGTCTCTGCAATTTTTCCACCCCAAAATGATTGGTGGTGTCTTTGTTATATCTAAAAGCACATCTGAAAATATCACCTGGGTTATGACATCTATTTGTCTAAACAGTGTAGAATAGTCTGGGCAAATGTTGGCTGAAAGAATATGAAAGACAGTCGTTTACAATTGAGTTCAAACATGAAAGCCCTAGAGAAGGTTGAAGGCAGAGTCAATATTAGGAAACAAGTTCCCTGACATGTAAGGCTTAAGATGGGGAAACTGCAATTTTTATAGGTATAGAAAACTTAAATACCTTTAATGCTATGGGTTTTCCAGATACCTCTTTACTTCCCTTTTGTATTTTTTAGAGAAAACTTACTTCCAGCCTTTTTTCCTTGAGGAAAGCAGTAAGTACAAAGTTTTATGCCTTTCAACATCCTGATTCCTAGATTCTTTAAAAAAAAAATCTAAGAATTTTTTAAAAAATTTTTAAAAATATAGATAATAAGTATAAGGATACAACTTCATACTTTGGCATAACTTTATGAAAGCATACCAGGACCCTGCCTCAGGGACCAATTCATTTATCCAGAGGAAAATGCCTAAATTCCTGTAACACTTTGAATAGGAACTGTAATATCTAATACTACAAGTTTGTTCTGTTTAGAGACATTTTCTTATCTCTGGACTCAGGCTACTCCTCTTCTAAAGAAATTAAAGCTTCCTTGCGATCAGAGCTAATTAATTCAGTCTCCAGTTATTTATGAATCTGGTTCATAAAGTTTCAAGACAGTACATATTTATGTTACCTTCCTACTCTGTGTATTACCTTTTAACCTTTAATTTTTATCAACATTATTGTAAAATCATGATAAATTATTTCAGATTGAATTTGACTGTTTTCTTTAGAGAGTAGAGATGTCACTGCTGAAACCCTAAAGATTCAGGAATCCGAGGAGAAAAAAAAGTATCTCCAAAAGGTAGGCCAATATTTCAGAAAATTATTTGATTTTCATTAAAATTTCATTATTATTTTCTGTGTGTGTTTTAGTTGCTCAGTCATGTCTGACTCTTTTTGACCCCATGGACTATAGCCTGCCAGGCTCCTCTGTTCATGGAGTTCTCCAGGCAAGAATACTGGAGCGTGTTGCCATGCCCTTCTCCATTATTTTCTAAATCATCCCAATATTCTTTTTTTTAATATACATATATAGAAATTTTCTGCTTCTGGTATATCAGCTTGGGCATTGAAGAATCTTTATTAGAACTTTAATTGAAGATTAAGAAATTCTTTTAAACTTGGGCAGTTCTCAGTCTCTGCAAAAGCCCAAGGATGTATAAGAACAATGCAATCAGAGGGAAGTGGGGAAAAATGGATTCACATAGTTTCCATCCAATAAGGCCCTAAATCATATACAAAGTTGTAAGAAGAGAAATAGTGTAAGAACAGGAAAAAGTGAAGAGAATTGACTGTCTTGCTGTGCTGCGCTGTGTCACTCAGTCCTGTTTGACTCTTTGATGAACCAACTATCTTAATAGGTCAAAATTAAATGATCAGAGGAATGAGTCTGTCATCTCGAACCATTTTGATTAAAGGCCACAATTCAGCACATTGGTGTTGTCAAATCAACTGAACATGTCTCTTCTTGGCAACCTCCCTTGTTGCTTTTCTTGTTGTAGGCACAGACTTTAACTCAATAATTAGTACAGTGATTTATAGAAACATTTTGTTTGGTTAATGGGGAGATTCCATTCCTGTAACTGTTCCTGTACTATAAAAGCAAAGATAGAGGATTTGTCTGACCAATGTCTTTAATCACTGAATCTATTGGCAAACTCCAAAAGACTTATTGGGAATTCTACATAAATTACAGAACAATCATTTGAGTTAGCTGATCACATTAGTTCCCTTTGTGGACTCTTGGTGATGCCTCCAAACAAATTAAGTGATTAGAAATAGTCAGCATTTTCTTCTCTCCTGGGGATACTATATACGTATATTTATACTAGAACTTAATGAGGGGGAAGAGAACTTAATTTTCAGTGAGGCGAAAATCATTAAAATTCCACCTCTTCAGCATATTTTGATTTCATTTTTGGAAGAGATTAGAAGTAAAATATTAAAGGCAAACTATTTCCAATTTTTATCATTTTTTTGTCAAACAATTTAAGACAATTTGAGGAGTTACATGTGAATTTTCTGTTAACGGACTATTAGTAGTCTTAGAACTGATTTCCTTGCCTCAGGTTCTTCTATTATTTATTAATTAATACCCAGATATCTACTGAGAACCTGTCACGTGCCAAGTACTATCGTAGATGCCGGGAATATAAAGATGTATTCTCTGACTTCCAGGAATTTATAATCTGGTGTGGGAGAATACCAATTAAATAATGCATTATTATGATAGATTATGCACATAATACATTATTATGATAGAGATACACACGTAGAACTATAGGAATACATTGAAGGACATCAAAGTCAAGCTTAAGGATTCAAGAACTCTTCCCAAAGGAACTGCGTTTCAAAGAATGTATAGAGTTGACCAATCAAGTAATATCCTCCATGCTAAACTAGTTATCTTCCTAAAACCCAAGTCCTTTTATGCTGCTTTCTTACTGTATTCGTCTGCCAGGGTTGCCATAACAAAATACCACAGAACAGGTGGCTTAAATAACAGAATCTTATTTTCTCACAGTTGTGGAGGCTGGAAGCCTGAGCTCAGGGTGCCTCCAGAGTTGGTTTCTGATGAGGCCTCATTCCCAGCTTCTGCAATAGATGGTCACTTTCTCAGTGCATTCTCACATGGTAGCAGGAGCTCTGGTGTCTCTTCATCATCTTATAAGGACATCAGTCCTGTTATATTAGAACCCCACCATTATGACCTCATTTAACTTGAACCACCTTCCTGAAAGATCTGTTTCCAAATAGAGTTACACTGAGAGTTAGGGCTTCAACACAGAAATTGCAGGAGTGGGGATGGGAATGATATATTTCAGTCTATATATCTGGTTTCATTTTTCTCCCTGGCTTTTCTGCAGCATGGAGACCAAACTCTCCAGCAAGGTATTCAAGTTCTTTCCCAGTCTGACCATAACCTGACTGTCTTCTACCACTCTCCTTCCTTCCCCTATTCAGCACCCCCTACCCCAAAAGCAGCATCCTCTGTCCAGCTGGTGCTCAGCCACTAGGCTAGGGCACACTGTGTACCCTTTGCCATATGTGCTGCGATGGTAAATGGGTAAATGTTAATATATTTTTGCTAAACCTAAACACACACATTATCCTGTGATATCTGCCAAATTGTACATTAAGTCAAATGGGTTCTGCAAGGCAGTATAAACAAGACTCTATCTGTTGAGAGTAGAAGAGGCCTAACCAAGCAGCAAACCAGCAGGACAGAAAGAGAATATTAATGAAACTGCCTTGTGAGGATATAGGAGAGCTGAGTCAGCATGGTGCTAAAATTAAGAGAATAGTGTAATAATTGAATGCTCTTATAGATATCCTCTTTACCATCTGAGCCACTGGGGAGGCCAGTGGATGTGAACTTGGACAAAATCCAGGAGATGGTGAGGGACAGGGAGGCCTGGCATGCTACACTGCAGCATGGGGTCATGAGGAGTTGGACATGACTTGGCAACTGAACAACAGCAATAGATGTCCTCAGATACCATTGTGATATAGTACTCATAACACCCAATTTAGTGAGTGCATACCATGTCTATGTATACTAAGCTAAGCACTGTATATGCATCAACTCATACTCTCCTTAAAATAACCTGATGATGATTATTCCCACTTAATCAAACAAGGCTTAAATGATCTTCCAAAGTTCGCACAACTGGAAAGTGGCTGAGTCTATATTGAAAGCCTGTATCCTAATTCCAAAGCCCATGAGTCTCATTTTGTTGTACTGATTGATGGCCACACTATTGTTCAAGTATGCTGCTGAAGATTCTAAAATTCAAAACTGTGGTATGAATACAAGTGTGAGAAACAGTGTTTCCAGCCCTGTGGAACGGTACACTCTCTTCAACCTGCAGTGCCCTTTTGTGTGTCTTCCTAAAACGCCGTCCCGCATTTACCTTCAAGTTTCAACTCAAATACAACTTCTCTCTGAAGCCTTCCCAGAGGTGACCTGGACACTACAGAATGAATAGCTCCCTTCTCTGTGCTCCCAGAGCAAGTCATGATCTGTGTTATAGCTGCATGTGGATGTTTCTGTCTCTCCTGCTGGATTCCAGGCACCATAGTGTCGTGGACTTCGGAGACAACCTGGGTTTGGACGTCTGACTCTGCCACTTACTATCTCAATGACCTTGAGAAGCCTACTTAACCCCTGTAAGGCTCAGCTTCCTCAGACGGAGAAGCAGCAGTGATAAAAATATCCCCCTCATCCAGCTGGTATAAGACATGTAAAACACCTGGCCATCGTTTGCTCTCAACAAAGGCCAGTTCTCTTTTCCTCCATGAGGGCAGAAGTCATTTCCTATGTGCTTGACCCTGGTACTCATCTACCTATTGAAACTCAATAACTATTTGTTGATAGAATAAATAATTGCATAATTGAGTTAACGAATGAATGGACATATGCTCTATACAGTGATAATGTCATTTTGGTTAGCCTTTTGCACATGTATACACCTGACAAATTTTTCCAGGCTGACAGTTTTTGTAAGAATATTCTCCAAAGCTAGTCTATTTGCAAGTCTACTTTAGGATCAATTTAGCACATGCCCTCGCTTCTCAGTTTTGCTTTTACCTCATGGGTCTATATATGATGGGAGGAAATGTGACTCCTTGTAATTACTAAAACTTAGACTCTATTTTTGGATGACATTGTTTTTTTAGGATTGTAGTACTCTCTCTACATTGCCGCCACCACAATTCTAGAATTTTCAGCTTGATGGCAGAAAATAAATGGGTTCTATTTAACACTAGTTAAATAGAACATTTATAATGATCTATTTAATTTGCAGATCTTCTACATATTTTGAACATATACATTTGTAAGTAAATTCCTGGTATAATTTTCATTCTAAAATGGTAAAAAATATTCCCCATCAAGTCACTTAAAGTTTTTTTTTCTTTCACAGTCTCCTTAAAATTAAGGAAAATCTAAAAATTTATCTCTCTCTCTCCTAAAAATACCTTTATAGCTTTTCTCCCCAACTGATATTGATTGATTTTTTTCAGTTGTTGAACTTTTAAAAAATTTTAATGTTATCCTCCATCTTGGAATATCTTCCAGATATACATTATAAATACTTTGGTTAGTAGAAAAAATGCTATTAATCACAAGTACTATTTCTGTGATGGATAGCCATGGCAGAAAATCAAGAACAATTTGAGTCCATCAAGATTAAATGGCTTACTCTGTCCATAAAGGAAACCTTATAGTTCTGTACTGGCCCATTATTCTTCCTTTGAGAGTTCTAAAGTAGTCTGAAAACATTATAATAAATGAATAGTCAGCTAATTCTTTGAAATCATAAAACTAATTTGCTTTTTAGTTTTGCCACCTTTAAAAAAGCTCTTTACCTGATTATCTCTTTATGAAAATGATTATAAATAATTCATTTTCTGGGAGGGGAAGTAAAGATCAGAGCAGTACTTTAAGGCATGTATATAGACAACATATTCATAAACATCCATCAGGAATCAGAGTTTAATGTGAGTAAATATAAACTAAAGGTTTTTAGAAGGAAAAGATCCCATCTGCGAATCAGCAATAAAGATATGCTCTTTATCAGGCTTCCCTGGTGGCTCAGACAGTAAAGAGTGTGCCTCCAATGCAGGAGACCTGGGTTCAATCCCTGGGTCAGGAAGATCCCCTGAAGAAAGAAATGGCAACCCTCTCCAATATTCTCACCTGGAGAACTCCATGGACAAAGGAGCCTGGTGGGCTATAGTCCATAGGGTTGCAGAATCGGACATGACTGAGCAACTAACATTTTATCAGGAATGGGGTTTAAATCTGTTCAGTCTCACAACCTGTACAACCAATGCTAACTATGGGGTAAGTCTTCCTCAAAAGTCAATTTGCAGGCTTCTCTGGTGGCTCAGTGGTAAAGAATCTGCCTGCCATGGCAGGAGACACAGGTTCAGTTCCTGATCCAGGAAAATCCCACACGTCATGGAGCAACTAAGCCTCTGCACCACAACTACTGAGTCTGTGCGCTAGAGCCTGGGAGCCACAAGTACTGAAGCCTGCGTACCCTAGAGCCTGTACAGCCACAGGAAAAGCCACTGCAGTGGAAAGCCCGCCCAGCAGCAGAGACCCAGCACAGCCTAAAATAAATACATAAATTTTAATATTTTTTAAGAAAAAAGAAATTCCTATTTCTTAAACAAAAAAAGTCAGCTTGCTATATGACACTTCAGTGAACCAGAAGCAAATCATTCTATGATGAGATCATGCTTAGAAGAAGAATCTAAGAAATTTCACAAAGATGCGTTTTTAGATACCAAATCACAAAAGTGGAAACATTTAACATTATCCTCCATTATCTTATACTTTTAAGGGACGCACAGAATCACTGTTAATCAGTTTTGTAGAGCCAAACCAAAGATGTAAGGAATTTCCTCAGTGTCATTGCCCAGGATGTCCAGTTAAAAGAAAATCCTTTTTGGTATCAAATTGCCCAGGAATGGCTACCCAGACAAATCAAAATTTTCTCAGTCTCAGTGTTACCTGGCTTTGTTTTAATTTTGCTTTCTTGCCCTTCAGTTCAGTTCAGTCACTCCGTCGTGTCTGACTCTTTGCAACCCCATGAATTGCAGCACGCCAGGCCTCCCTGTCCATCACCAACTCCTGGAGTTCACTCAAACTCATGTGCATTGAGTTGGTGATGCCATCCAGCCATCTTATCCTCTGTTGTCCCCTTCTCCTCCTGCCCCCAATCCCTCCCAGCATCAGAGTCTTTTCCAATTAGTCAACTCTTCGCATGAGGTGGCCAAAGTATTGGAGTTTCAGCCTCAGCATCAGTTCTTCCAATGAACACCCCAGACTAGTCTCCTTCAGGATGGACTGGTTGGATCTCCTTGCAGTCCAAAGGACTCTCAAGAGTCTTCTCCAACACCGCAGTTCAAAAGCATCAATTCTTTGGCTCTCAGCTTTCTTCACAGTCCAACTCTCACATCCATACATGACCACTGGAAAAACCATGGCCTTGACTAGACCTTTGTGCCCTTATGTAGTATTAAAATTCCTTTTCCTCCATTAGGAAGTGGTGGGTTTCTCCTTCACCAACAAGATACTTATTTAAATTCTTGTTGTTGCAAATTTGTCAAAGGATTCAAGTGGAAGAATAATAAAAACAGACTGTGTATTCACCGTAGCAAGCAAATATTTTGGTAGCAAATGATAATTAAAAGATTGCATAAATATGAATTACTCTTTTATATCCTCTGTTGTACCACTTTGTCTTCAAACATTATTCAGTCTTGGGAAACATTTAAGGTTGACAGATAAGGTTTCCCTCTTAATCTTCTTTAGTAACATCTACAGTCCACCAAAGGCTTCCCAGGTGGTGCTAGTGGCAAAGAACCTGCCTGCCTGCCAATGCAGGAGACAGACACAGGTTTGATCCCTGAGTTGAGAAGATCCCCTGGAGGAGGGCATGGCAGTCCACTCCAGTATTCTTGCCTGGAGAATCCCATGGATGAGGAGCCTGGTGGGCTACAGTTCCACAGGGTCACAAAGAATCAGACACAACTAAAGGGACTTAACACACTACACACACACACACACACACACACACACACACACACACACGCAGTCCAGCAAAAGATGCCTGGGGTGAGAAATGATATTTGAGATCAAATAGTTGATGAATTCATTACCCCAGACAGACCTATCCCCAGAGTTGGATAGGGTCATGCCCCAAATGCATCTCATCTTTTTTTCCAAAGATCTGTATATCTTTTCTTCTGTATATATTCACTTTAAGAACAAAATAAAAGCATTTTAAGCCCTATAGTACAATTAGGCAAGGACCCATACTATTGCCTGGTAAAACATGATTAAATGAAACTATTGAACACAGAACAAAGCAAAGAAGGTCATGTATTTTTAAAAATTAAGTCAGAACTATTTGATTCCAGCTACATGAAGCCTTATTGTTCAAATTAGTAAACACCTTATAAGCAGTGAAAGTGAAGTCACTCAGTCGTGTCCAACTCTTTGCAACCCTGTGGACTGTAGCCTACCATGCTGCTCTGTCCATTGCATTTTGCAGGCAAGAGTACTGGAGTGGGTTGCCATTTCCTTCTCCAGAGGATCTTTCCGACCCAGGGATAGAACCCGGGTCTCCTGCATTATAGGCAGACGCTTTACCATCTGAGCCACCAGTAGGGTTAATCAAATAGAATTTTTTGAAGAACTGGGTAATTCTGTGGATCAGGTCACTCAGAAAATAATCACAACATACCTGAAATCAAAACCATAGTCTACCTTTTCCCTTTGCCTCTGCCAAAGGCAAGATAAAAAGAGCTGTAGGTAAAATATGTTGGAGCCAGATAAGAAAGTTTAAATTTTTCTGTATCTATATTTACTTCCTCATTTTATCATTTTCTGTGCTAAGGTGTTTTAGTCCCAGGAGGTATGGTCACGCATACTCTCAGAGCCTGATACAGCCGTTTGCCTATTTGGCTTCTGAGATTTTGCAGCTTCCCAAGCCACTGTGTTGGTGATGTAGTCAATCCTTCTTATTCACGATTCCATATTTGCAAATTCACTTACTATGCAACAGTTTATTTGTAACCCCAAAATCAATACTAGTAGCATCTTTATGGCCATTGGAGGTAATTCACAAAGCAGTGAAAATTTTGAGTTGCCCAACACACATGTTTCTAGCTGAAGCTAAACAAGACAATGTTCTGCCTTCTTGTTTCATCTCATACTGTAAATAGGTGTCCTTTTTGCAGTTTATTAAGTGCCATGTTTTTCACTTTTTTAAATGATTTCACTGATTTAAATAGCCTCCAATGCTGAAGGACTGCGTTATGTTCCTAAGTGCAAGAAGGTTGTGACGTGCCTTACAGAAAAAATACATGCTTTAGATAAGCTTGAATCAGATATGAGTTACAAGTGCTATTAGCTATGAGTTCAATGTTGGTGAATCAACAAGCTATTTTAAATAAGGTGTCTGTAAAGAGAAACACATAAAACAAAGTTGTATATTGATGAAATGTGGTGAAACATTTCACATTGCTGAAATGTTGAGATCAAAGGCAGGCAGGAGCCTAGAAGACATGGTCACCTCTGTGCTGAGTCGACAGTTTCTTCTGCTTGGAAATTCCTTTCTCCGATTTCTCCCTTTAGCCAATGCCTACTTGTATTTAAAAACACTTCAAAAATAATCACAAGCAAGTCTTTCCTTACACTCGCTATTCCCCAAGTTGATACAAATGCCCTTTCCTTTGTGCTTCCCTCAACCCTGTACATTCCCTGGTCATAGTTCCTGACACACAGTAGTATGGTGGAGTTGAGCTGTTTCTCCTGCGGGCTCTAAATTCCTTAAGGAAAAAGATCATGACTTCCTTGACTTTATAACCACAGGAACTGACAAATATAAGAACATCTCCTAACCTACCAAATAAATGCTTATGAGTGAACAAATAGATTATTTAACTTGTCTGAACCAGACACGTGCATGATAGCCCAGTTCCTTGAGCTAGATAGCTTATGAGGTATTCATTTCATCAGAGGATGGCCCAAAATAGAATTGACCAAGACTCAGAGCCTCACAGGCTCAGAAATACTAAATAAACATGTAGGCAGTTGCAAAAAAGGATGTCCAAGCAATAGACAAGAGTGGAAATAGTCTGTAAGCCACAGAATAAAGTCACAGTCAATGAGCATTATCTGTTCTCTGAAGGAACTGACACGAGGAAAAGGCAGTAGATAAACATTTAAGGTCCTGGTGCCAACAGCATGTAAGAGAAACCTTGATATGGGAATTAGAATGCAGCATCAAGACTAGAAAATAAGTCAAGGCCACTGTCCCCAACTGTCTGAGGGCAAAGATACAAGACAAAAACATGGGACACGACAATATATACTAGAACTCTGATACAGAGATAGACTTGGCTATAAAAATAGAAAGCAAATTCCTAGAAGCATGTATCTTTCACCCAAACTCCCATCACATTCCTAAACGTTTGTGTCATTCCCTACTGCCGTACCCAGATAGCTACTTTAGAGCCATCGCTGTATGAGACAAACAAATTCACCTAACTATAGTAATTCTTTCTTACAAAACCAAAAAAATATTTTTCAAAAGTCAGTTTACCAACAATTGATTTTATTGTTGAGATAAAAATCTGTTAAATAACTTTTTAAGAAAGGCAGTGGCATATTTTCATTGTAGCACTAATTCAGTAATTTATTTCAAAAAACTTACAATTTATCTAAACTTTGAAACTTGTATTATAAAGGATAAATTTTTAGAACAATGAATAAGTAAAAACATAAAGAAAAAAGAACATATAAAATACATTTAAAAGGTAATAGGAAATAGTAGGGAATTCCCTGGCAGCCCCGGTAGTTAGGACTTTACATTTTCATTGCTGTGGCCCAGTTGAAGAACTGAGATGCTGCAAGCCACATGGTACTGCCAAAAGAAAAAAAAAAGAAAAAAAACACTGTTGGCTATAAGTGTTCCAAACAGATATGTTGTAGTTGTTGGTGTAGCTATAGACATTAGTCTTTATGTGTGAAGTTGAATTGGACATTATATGCATCTCGATTCATACATTAATACAGGTGAGGGCCATCCAGTGAAATGTGGGGTCATGCGGCCAAGCTGAAATTTACAGAATGTTTGCCAAAAGCAGCTGAAAACTTTGTACCCTTATAAAAAGATGTCGGCAAGGTAAGGGTCAAAACTTAAGAGGCAGTGTACAGCTCAGGCATGAAAGGTCAGACAAAGCTATCAACAGGAGGATGAGTTCCAGAGTCAAAAGGTAGGAGAATCCAATTTGGAAAAGATAGGAGAATGCAATTTGGAAAAAATTGCACAAGATTTATTTGACAAATATTTGTTGAGAATCTATGTTAGTCTGGCATTGTGCTAGACACAGGAGTACAATGATGAACACCAACAAAAAAACAAGCATGAAAGTTACAAACTCTGCCCTTTTCTGAAACTTATCATCTAATCAATGAGAGAAATACTTATGAAAGAATTACGTGTGATGTTAGGAGAACATCTAATCAGGCAGTATTGATCCAATCAATGGAGTCAGGGAGAATTTCTGCAAAGATTCAGCTGAGATTTGAAGGAAGAATGGGCTTTAATTAGGCCAGAGATGGGGTGGAGGGAACATTAAGGGAACATTCTGGACAGCAGAAACAACTTAGTGCCTGTCTAAAGCTGAATGGCCAGTGTGGTGATGGAAAACTTAGGCCACAGTACTTAAACAATAAGAAGCCATTGTAGGGTTTTAATTTGGGAGAGGATAATAACAGATTTATTTGAAAAAATTCAAGAGAATAGGTTGAAAGTGGCCAGAAGTAAGGAAACCAGAGTGAAGGCTAGTGCAATCATTCAGTTGGGAGGTTATGATAGCTTGGATTAGGAAAAAGTAGATTGATTTAAGAGATATACTTAGGAAGAAAAATAATTAGGACTTGAATTGTATATTGAATATGGACAGTCAGGCATAGCAAGGTATAAAAGATAGTATCATGGTATCCTGGCTTGCAGAACATGATAGATGGTGCCATTCAATGAAACAAGGAACATTAAAGATCAGGTTGTTGGGGTTTTGCAGGGATGGGGAAAGGGTTGTGGTTTAGTCGTTAAGTCATGTCTGACTCTTTGTGACCCCATGGACTGCAGCACACCAGGCTTCCCTGTCCTTCACTATCTCCAGGAGTTTGCTCAAATTCTTGTTCTTTGAGTCAGTGATGCTATGTAACCATCTCATCCTCTGCCACCCTCTTCTTTTGCTTTCAATCTTTCTCAGCAACAGGGTCTTTTCCAATGAGTTGGCGGTTCACATCAGGTAGCCAAAGTATTGGAGCTTCAGCTTTAGCATTAATCCTTCCAATGAATATTCAGGATTAATTTCCTGTAGGATTGACTGTTTGATCTCCTTGCAGACCAAGGTACTCTCAAGAGTCTTCTCCAGCTCCACAGTTTGAAAGCATCAGTTCTTTGGCACTCAGCTTCTTTATGGTCCAAATCACGCATCTATTCATGACTACTGGAGAAACCATTTCTTTGACTATACAGACCTTAGTTGGCAAAGTGATGTCTCTGTCTTTTAATATGTTATCTATATTTGTCATAGCTTTCCTTCCAGGGAGCAAATGACTTTTAATTTCATGTCTGTAGTCACTGTCCACAGTGATTTTGGAGCCCAAGATAATAAATTCTATCACTGTTTCTACTTTTCCCCCTTCTATTTACCATGAAGTGATAGGACCAGATGCCATGATCTTAGTTTTCAAATGTTGAGTTTTAAGCCAGTGATTTCACTTTTCCTCTTTCACTCTCATCAAGAGGTTCTTTAGTTCCTCTTCACTTTCTGCCCTTACAGTGGTATCATCTGCATATCTGAGGTTGTTAATATTTCCCCTGGCAATCTGGATTCCAGCTTGTGATTCATCCAGCCCAGCATTTCTCATGATGTACTCTGCATAGAAGTTAAATAAGCAGGGTAACAATATGCAGCCTTGATGTACTCCTTTCCTAATTTTTAACCAGTCCATTGTTCCATGCCTGATTCTGACTATTACTTCTTGACCTGCATACACATTTCTCAAGAGACAGATAAGGTGGCTTGGTATTCCCATCACTTTAAGTAAAGTTAAAAAATAAAATTAAATTAAAAAAAAAAAAGAATTTTCCACAGCTTGTGATCCACATAGTCAAAGACTTTAGCATGGACAATGAAGCAGAAGTAGGTGTTTTTCTGGAATTCTCTTGCTTTTTCTATGCATCAACTAATGTTGGGCATTTGATCTCTAGTTACTCTGGCACTTCTAAACTAGCTTATACATCTGAAAGTTCTTGGTTCACTTACTACCAAAACTTAGTTTGAAGGATTTTAAGCATAACCTTGCTAGCATGTGAAATGACAGCAATTGTATAGTAGTTGGAACCTTCTTTGGCATCGCCCTTCTTTGGGATAGGAATGAAAACTGACCTTTTCCAGTCCTGTGGCCAAGCTGAGTTTTCCAAATTTGGTGGCATATTGAGTGCAGCTCTCTAACAGCATCATCTTTTAGGATTTGAAACAGTTCAACTGGAATTTTGTTACTTCCACTAGGTTTGTTTGTAGTAATGCTTCCTAAGGCCCACTTAACCTCATACTCCAGAATGTCTGGCTCTAGGTCCATGACCATACCATCATCATTATCCAGGTCATTAAGACCGTATTTGTATAGTTCTTCTCTGTGTCCTTGCCACCTCTTCGTATCTCTTGTTTCTGTTAGGTTATCATCATTTCTATCCCTTATCGTGCCCATCCTTACATGAAATGTTCCGTTGATATCTCCAGTTTTCTTGAAGACATCGTTAGTCTTTCCCACTCTATTGTTTTCTTCTATTTCTTTGCATCGTTTATTTAAGAAGGCCTTCTTATCTCTCCTTGCCATTCTCTGGAACCCTGTACTCAGTTGGGTATATCTTTCCTTTTCTCCTCTGCCTTTCACTTCTCTTTTTTTCTCAGCTATTGTAAAGCCTCCTCAGGAAACTACTTTGCCTTCTTGCATTTCTCTTTCTTCAGGATGGTTCTGGTCACCACATCCTGTACAGTGTTATGAACTTCTGTCCATAGTTCTTCAGACACTGTCTACCAGATCTAATCCCTTGAATCTATTCATCACCTCCACTGTATAATCAAAAGGGATTTTATTTAGGTCATATCTAGTGGCCTAGTGGTTTTTCCTATTTTCTTCTATTTAAGCCTGAATTTTGCAAGAAAGAGCTCATGATCTGAGCCACAGTCAGCTCCTGGTCTTGTTTTTGCTGACTGTACAGAGCTTCTCCATCTTCAGCTGCAAAGAATATAATCAATCTGATTCAGTATTGACCATCTGGTGATGTCCATGTATAGAGTTGTCTCTTGTATTGTTGGAAGAGGATGTTTGCTATAAATGTGTTTTCTTGTCAAAACTCTGGTAGCCTTAGCTCTGCTTTATTTTGCACTCCAAAGACAAACTTGCCTGTTCCTCCAGGTATCTCTTGACTTCCTACTTTTGCATTCCAATCCCCAATGATGAAAAGGACGTCCCTTTTTGGTGTTAGTTCTAGAAGATCTTCTAGGTCTTCATAAAATCATTCAGCTTCTTCAGCATCAGTTATTGGGGTATAGACTTGGATTGCAGTGATGTTGAATGGTTTGCCTTGGAAAAGAACCAAAATCATTTTGTCATTTTTGAGATTACGTCCAAATACTGCATTTCAGACTCTTCTGTTGACTATGAGAGCTACTCTATTTCTTCTAAGGGATTCTTACCCACAGTAGTAGATATAATGGTCACCTGAATTAAATTCACCCATTCTCATTTGCATTTTAGTTCACTGGTTCCTAAAATGTTGATGTTCACACTTGCCATCTCCTCCTTGACCACATCCAGTTTACCTTGCTTCACAGACCTAACATTCCAGGTTCCTATGCAATATTGTTCTTTACAGCACTGAGCTTTACTTTCACCACCAGCCACATCCACAACTGAGTGTCATTTCCCGTTTGGACTTATCCTCTTCATTCTTTCTGGAGCTGTTACTAATTGCCCTCTGTTCTTCTCTAGTAGCACATGGGACGCCTTCTGACCTGGGGGCTCATCTTCTGGTGTCATATCTTTTTGCCTTTTCATACTGTTCATGGAGTTCTGGAGGCAAAAGTACTGGAGCAGTTTGCCATTCCCCCTTCTAGTGGACCACATTTTGTCAGAACTCTCCACCATGACCTGTCAGTCTTGGGTGGCCCTTCACAGCATGGCTCAAAGCTTCACTGAGTTACGAAAGTCCATTCAGTTTAGACTCATGGAGTTTGAGGTGCCTTTGAGATAAGCAATGATAAGTCTATCTGAGTGTCAAATAGGCCTGTAAATATGTGAGCTACAGAAGTATGGGCCAGAGATGAGATAGAATCATCTAGATGGGGAATCCCCCACCTGCTCCTTGTTAGAACATAGTGGACAGGACAGACATACCTGAATGATGAGGTCAGTCCCATTCATCCATTCATCGTATCTGTATAACCAGCAACATGATAAAAACCTTGAAGATTCAGTAGTTATTTGTTTGCTAAGGATGAGTCTTGGTGATTATTGTGGACCCAGTCAGCAATAATATATAATTCAATCACATATAGAAGTATCTTTAAAATTGTTGTTGCTGTTTAGTTGTTAATTCGTGCTCTACTCTTTGCAACCCCAATAACTGTAGCCCGCCAGGTTCCTCTGTTCATGGGATTTCCCAGGCAAGAATATTGGAATGGGTTGCCATTTCCTTCTCCAGGGGATCTTCCCAACCCAGGGATCAAACCAGAGCCTCCTGCATTGGCAGGCGGATTCTTTACTGATGAGCAACCAGGGAAGCCCGTAGAAGAGAGGTTTCCCTGACCAGGAATCGAGCCTGGGCTGCAGTGGTGAGAGCACTGAATCCTACCACTAGACCACCAAGGAACGTCAGGTTGTCGTTAATATATCTTTACTTTACTGCATTTTAAGGGCTTCCCTGATAGCTCAATTGGTAAAGAATCTGCCTGCAATGCAGGAGACCCTGGTTCAATTCCCGGATCAGGGATTTGCTGGAGGAGGGATAGGCTACCCACTCCAGTATTCTTGGGCTTCCCTTATGGCTCAGCTGGTAAAGAATCCTCCTGCAATGTGAAGTTTGATCCCTAGGTTGGGAAGATCACCTGGAGAAGGGAAAGGCTACCCACTCCAGTATTCTGGCCTAGAGAATTCCATGGACTGTATAGTCCATTGGGTCGCAAGGAGTCAGACAGGACTGAGCCACTTTCACTTATTGAATTTAAAAATGTAATATTCATTTTATGATCATAGTTTCCTCAACATTAAGATTCAAGTCTCACTTATTGCTTTTTAAAAAAAAATAAGTGCCTTTTAAAGCAATATTAAAGCAGTTTTTCACTTTGCTGTACACGTGAAACTAACATTACAAATCAACTATACTCCAATAAAAATCTTTTAAAATAGAAATAAAAAATAAAATAAGCTGGGGAAATTTTTTAAAAATAAATAAAGCAGTTTTAAAAATCATTTATGCTTATTTTTTCCTGCATTTGTTTCGTGTGACACTTAAAACAAGAGCTATGCTCTTCAGGTAATTACTATTGGTTTTCCATTAAAATATATATAACAAAATTAAGAAAAAATATGTAACAGAACCAAGAAAATACACATTTTCCTTCTTTAAAACAGATAAATTCATATTTTACCAAAATCTACATTTAAGAAAAATTGTGTTGACTCCTTTTTATGTAATGACTGATATGTTTTTCTCATTTTAGCAAGCCATTATTTTTCAAATGAAAATTATATATGCCAGAGCTGGGAATTGAGCCAGGATCAGGCAATTTCCAGGAGGTATGAAAAGGTGCTTAGACATGCATTTTTTTCCTACAAGTCAGCATTCTTCCTCCCTCCAATTAATAATCGTCTAGCACCTTCCATCCACTCCCATAGATGACTGCCTTTAGGTCTACCTTCTAAATATCAGATTAAAGCTGGAGAAAGCCTTTTCACTGATTATTCAGGCTATCTTTTAAAGTGCATGGTAGACAATTTAAGGTCCAACATTTCTGTATCTTATTATAGTAGATGTAAATTTACTGTATGAAATTTGGAGAATCTACATAGCAGGTTTCACTTAATAGACATAAGGGATGGTAGTAAATTAATAGTTGAAGCATTTTGTTATCAAAATTAAGAGGCACATACTGCCTTTTGGAATCAAGCCCAAGTGTGACACATCAGTTCAGTTCAGTTCAGTTCAGTCGCTCAGTCGTGTCCGACTCTTTGTGACCCCATGAATTGCAGCACGCCAGGCCTCCCTGTCCATCACCAACTCCCAGAGTTCACCCAGACTCACGACCATTGAGTCAGTGATGCCATCCAGCCATCTCATCCTCTGTCATCCCCTTCTCCTCTTGCCCCCAATCCCTCCCAGCATTAGAGTCTTTTCCAATGAGTCAACTCTTCCCATGAGGTGGCCAAAGTACTGGAGTTTCAGCTTTAGCATCATTCCTTCCAAAGAAATCCCAGGGCTGATCTCCTTCAGAGTGGACTGGTTGGAACTCCTTGCAGTCCAAGGGACTCTCAAGAGTCTTCTCCAACACCACAGTTCAAAAGCATCAATTCTTCGGCGTTCAGCCTTCTTCACAGTCCAACTCTCACATCCATACATGACCACAGGAAAAACCATAGCCTTGACTAGATGAACCTTTGTTGGCAAAGTAATGTCTCTGCTTTTTAATATGCTATCTAGGTTGGTCATAACTTTCCTTCCAAGGAGTAAGCGTCTTTTAATTTCATGGCTGCAGTCACCATCTGCAGTGATTTTGGAGCCCCCCAAAATAAAGTCTGCCACTGTTTCCACTGTTTCCCCATCTATTTCCCATGAAGTGATGGGACCAGATGCCATGATCTTCGTTTTCTGAATGTTGAGCTTTAAGCCCACTTTTTCACTCTCCACTTTCACTTTAGTTTTACCTTAAACCAATAGTAATTTTAACCTTCCTTAAATTGCATTTTGTAACAGAATAGAAATGGAACCTATTCAAGATTAAGACCATGTAGACTAAGAACTAAGATTCCCTAGTGATCCCTTTGGGCATTTAACTTGAAATTCTTGGCATAGAAATAAAAATTAAATTCTAGAGCTGCAAGAAAAAATTTTGATAATGTTCTCTAATCTCTGTAAAACCACAGAACCTTGGTTCTGCTTAGATAGTATTCTAAAACTGGAATGTAATTCTCCTTGTATACTTAACTTATATCAAAAGTCCTATCATAAATATTTGCATGCATGCTCACTCAGTCATGTCTCACTCTTTTTGACCCCATGGATATAGCCCACCAGGCTCATGTCCATGGGATTATCCTAGCAAGAATACTGGAGTGGGTTGCCATTTTCTCCACCAGGGGATCTTACTGATCCTGGGATCAAACCTGAGTCTCCTGCTTGACAGGTGGATTCTTTACCACTGAGCCAGCTGGGAAGGCTTATCATAACTATTTAAAGTACATTAAATAAAATGTTAGAAAATTCATCAGTTTATAAGTACCCGTACAGTTCAACTATTCTTTCCCTTGGACCACTTTTTGCAAAGTGCTACATGATCCTATAAAATAAGTAAATTAGCTTTTTATTGGAATATAATTGTTTTACAATGTTGTATTAACTTCTGCTGTATAATGAAGTGAATCAGCCATATTCATACATAAATCCCCTCCCTCTTGAGCCTCCCTTCCACCCCTCCCATCCCATCTCTCTAAGTCATCAGAGAGCGCTGAGCTGAGCTCCCTGTGCTGTATAGCAGCTTCCCACTAGCTACCTATTTTACACATGACAGTGTCTATATGTCAATCCCAATCTCCCAGTTCGAGTCACTCTTTCCTTCCCCTCCTGTGTCCACATATCCATTCTCTGTATCTGCATCTCTATTTCTGCCTTGAAAATAGGTTCATCGGTACCATTTTTCTAAACTCCACATATATGCACTAACATACAATATTTTTCTCTTTCTGACTTACTTTGCTCTGTATGACAGACTCTAGATCCATCCACATCTCTTCAAATGATCCTATTTCACTCCTTTTAGTGGCTGAGTAATATTCCATTGTATATTTGTACCACATCTTCTTTATTCATTCACCTGTCATTGGACATTTAGATTGTTTCTATGTCCTGGTTATTGTAAACAGTGCTGCAATGAACATTGGGGTACATGTGTCCTTTTGAGTTATGATTTTCTCAGAGTATATGCCCAGTAGTGGGATTGCTGGGTCATATGGTAGTTCAATGTTTAGTTTTTTGAAAAATCCCACCATTGGTGGGATTGTATGTAGCAAACAGTATGGAGTAAGACACCTTTGATCAAGCAGACCTCACTCTGGATTAGCTCCCCTGCTGTGTATTCTCATAGCCCACATTTTCCACTAGAATGTAAATTGTTCTGTGAGAGCAGACTGTATTTGTCTCCTTCACCATGGTTAATCCTAATTAATTCTTCATTTTCATAATCAAGATTGATTAAAGAAACCCTTCTGTTACTGCATGTGTGTGTGTGTGTAAATGTACCACAGTCTCTAGTGTGTGTTTTAAGTATTAATATTTCAGCAAAAGAAGCCTGGAGGCAAACAACTGAGAATGAGTTTGAATCCTTTGCTCTGACAGTTACTAGTTACCTAATTAATTAATTACCTAATTTGAACTGAGGTGTTGGAGAAGACTCTTGAAAGTCCCTTGGACTGCAAGGAGATCCAACCAGTCCATTCTGAAGGAGATCAGCCCTGGGATTTCTTTGGAAGGAATGATGCTAAAGCTGAAACTCCAGTACTTTGGCCACCTCATGCGAAGAGTTGACTCATTGGAAAAGACTCTGATGCTGGGAGGGATTGGGGGCAGGAGGAGAAGGGGACAACAGAGGATGAGATGGCTGGATGGCATCACCGACTTGATGGACATGAGTCTGAGTGAACTCCGGGAGTTGGTGATGGACAGGGAGGCCTGGCGTGCTGTGATTCATGGGGTTGTAAAGAGCCGGAGACGACTGAGCAACTGAACTGAACTGAATTAATTAGTTAAGTGACCCTGAGAAAAGTTGTTAATTTTTATGTTGATTGAGTTCCTTCTCTCTGTTAAAAGATAGTAATACCATCTACTTCAAGATTTAGATGAATTACATAAAGCCTGACATCCAGTAGGTGCCCAATGAAAGTTTGTTTTTATCTTTTCTGCTTCCCCTCTTTTTTAAACCCGTAATTAAAAAATAAAATTTTAGGAGGTACAAAATAAGCTTTAGTATTAAGTGAAATGGTTTGACCAAAGTGGTAAATCTCAGAAGATGAAGAGTAGATTATGAAAGGCATGGTCACCCAGGTATCCACATCCTAATTAAAAGACACAGTCAAGATTGACCTGCTCATACTGTTCAAGAGAGCCTCATGTATTTCTCTTAATCCTGTCTTTATTTATAATCTGCAAAAGGACAAATTACCACCAAAGATATATTTTGAAATTTCAATATGGAGCAAACTGTGTGGGCAAAGTTAATTTAAATATCACAGATAAATAAAATATAATTAAATTTATCTTAATGCCTCTCTCTACAAATACAGATTAAGAGGTAAATGTAATGATAATTCTGAAGGTCTGGATCAGTGGTTCTCAATCAGAACCCTGTCAAAAGCCAAGTAAGAAAAGAATATTACTATATTCCAACTATATACACCCTTTGCAACAGTTCTTGGAAACTTAGAAAGAGACTCTAGTGTAGAAGAAAAAGCCAAGGCTATTAGAAATGGTCGGCAGTACAGCAAGCAGACCCAACTCAATCCAAGGCAAACCCAAATTATCAGCTAAATATTGACTAAAATAATTACTTGAAATGGTAACTATGACCTTAATATGCATATGTACTATAGGTTTAATTGGGTTGTTTTGTTTTTGAGTAAATAAGGCTTTTTTACCTTGAAATAATTTGGTAATTTTTTTAAATTTTATTTTATTTAACTTTACAATATTGTATTGGTTTTGCCATATATCAAAATGAATCTGCCACAGGTATACATGTGTTCCCCATCCTGAACCCTCCTTCCTCCTCCCTCCCCATACCATCCCTCTGGGTCGTCCCAGTGCACCAGCCCCAAGCATCCAGTATCGTGCATCGAACCTGGACTGGTGACTCGTTTCATATATGATATTATACATGTTTCAATGCCATTCTCCCAAATCATCCTAGAATTGAAAGAGACATGTGTACCCCAATGTTTATCGCAGCACTGTTTATAATAGCCAGACATGGAAGCAACCTAGATGTCCATCAGCAGATGAATGGATAAGAAAGCTGTGGTACATATACACAATGGAGTATTACTCAGCCATTAAAAAGAATACATTTGAATCAGTTCTAATGAGGTGGATGAAACTGGAGCCTATTATACAGAGTGAAGTACACCAGAAAGAAAAACACCAATACAGTATACTAACGCATATATATGGAATTTAGAAAGATGGTAACAATAACCCTGTATACGAGACAGCAAAAGAGACACTGATATATAGAACAGTCTTTTGGACTCTGTGGGAGAGGGAGAGGGTGGGATGATTTGGGTAATTTTTTTTTTAATCATGCATTTCATCTACATTTTCAAATTTATTGATATAAGGATTCACAGTGGTTTTAATCATCTTTGTAATCTCTGCTGTAGCTCTAGTTATTACTGCTTTTCATTTCTAATCATTCATATCTTTTTTTGTCAGTAATTATACCAAAGGATTATCTGTTTTAATAGTCTTTTCTAAAAACAACATTTGGTTTTATTATCCTCTGTAAAGTATTTTTGTTTCCTATGTTATCAGTTCTTGATTTTAATTATTTCTCCCTTCAGTTTTGAATTAGTTCTTATTTTCATTCTAACTTCCTTCCCTTCTCACTTTGTTTCTTAATTTTCTACCTTATCTCTTTTCTAATACTAGTATTTACAGTTGTAAATATTCCTCAAAGTACTATTTTAGCTACAACTCACAAGCTATATAGGGTTTTCATTATTACTCCATTTTAAGTATTTTTAAATTTTTATTTCGATTTATAATTTGTCTCATGAATTATTTAAAAGTATGCCTTTTAATTTCCAAATCTATGAAGTCTTATCTGTTTTTTATTTCCAACTTAGTAATATTGAGGTCAGAAACATAGTTCCTGTCTTCTGCTAAGTAAATTTAAACAGAGCTATCTTTATGTCAAGGTCCTCAGCGTGACGCCATTCAACTATCCCACCTATGTACCTCTATTCCCCAAAACACACATCTTGACCCTGTCAGGCCAGGGTTATTAAGAAACTTTATGCTCATTCCAGCCTCCGTGTCTCCATTTATTTTTAATCGGGTGAACTGATATCCTCTTTTCATCAGTGAGTGTGTTTTTTGTATCATGATCATTAAGCTGCTTCCCTAGTTGCCTTTCTCCCTTTGATGTATTATTTTTAAATCCTTAGATTGTTTATTTTGGAGCTCCCTTAGGGTTCTTCTAAAATTTTTACATGTTTTAAAGTTTTAAACTTATGTTAAGATTTTAGAGTCAGCAATGGATTTATATAAATATAATTTTCCTCTATGTCTTTTTTTTCACATACTTTGATGTTTGTGTCATATTGCATTGATAGTCAATGGAAAGAATAAGTGTTTTTTTAAATCTGTATTTGAGTGAATATATTTCCCCCAGTGCTTCCTAAGCCTATTTTCTTCATGTTTTTTCCTTTTCCGACTATCTGCTCCTTTCACCAGAGAATAGTAATATTTTTGAGAACTAACTACATAACATATACACACTAAGTTCTTTACTCACATTCTTATTTAATCATCAGAAAAGCTCTGTCTGAGAAGCATTATAATTACCCTTATTGCAGATGAGGAAACTGAAGCAGAAACCTGTAAGTGACTTTTTCAAGGTCACACAGTTAAAATATAGTAAAGACAGTTTGAACCTGGACCCATATGACGATGTAGCCAAAGTGCTTAAGTACTACCCCACACTGATTTCAAGAGTTTCTGGATTCTCTAAGCATTGGGATGGTTGCCAGGTAACTAAGCAAAGAGCATATTGAATTGGAACCAGTTCAGTACTCTCCTAAGATATTCTTAAGATTAAATTCAGTAATTAGACTCTTACACAATGATAGTCTAGAGAAAATTTCTTTTGGTAATGTAGATAGGTAATCAGTGAGATAAGCACTGCCATATGCTATCTTTGATGAATGTTTCAGTCAAAATGTTTAAGCATAGTAAAAGGAAGAAATGCATTCTTCATATGAGAACAAGTTCTTGAGAAGAAAGGATTTTTCTTTTAGAGTTTAGTGCTTATTAAGATCTTCTTTATAACTGAAATTTAACTAAGAAGCAAGTTTATAATATACTGGAGACTTTGTAACAGTGGGATTTCTACTGCATAAAAGATAAGTAATACCTTAGATGTCCCTTCTTGTTTCTCCCTTCTTCCTTCCAGCACTATTCACTAACTCACCTGAGGTTCAATCATCAGGAATCTTTCATGCCTGTACACAGAAGGCGGTACACCTCCTTCCCCTCTTTTTCCCACTTTTCACATTTTAAAAGCATTGAAAAATGTTTTTCCATACTAATAATAGCTGCCATTTAATAAATATCCACTATATGCCATGCATTGTTAAGCAATGTTTGATTATCTCCAGTTATCACACCTTTCCTTACAGATAAGAAATCAATACCCAGAGAAATGGTTCTTTGATTTACCCAAAGTCACAAACCTCTAACCAAATGGGATAGTGATTATAGTTAGAAGGATGATTAGTTAAGATATTAAAATCACACAGAATTGGGATTCACACCCAAATGTGTTTGGCAACTAATATATGTTGCCACCCAAACTGTTTGGCTCTGAAAAGCCAAAAATAGGAACTCAGCAACTTAATTCTTGAAGTGACACTAAAATTCATTAACCTTCTATGAGATATTAAATTTATATATTGTCAAATCCTAATTTCCTAAAATTTACTTTTTATTCTGTACTTTATTTTCTCAGGAGTAGTATATAAATATAAGTAATATAACTAAACTTTAGATTATAAGAAAACATCCAGTATTAAAATATTATGAATATAAGATATAAAGTCCTGGGGATGTAATATACAACATTATGGCTATAGTTAAAAAAAATACTGTATTGATGTATTTGAAAGTTGCTAAGTGAGTCAATCTAAAAGCTTTCATCAAAAGGAAAAAATTTGTAATTATATAAGGTGATGGATAGTAACTAAACTTATGTGGTAATCATATCACAATATATATGTCAAGTAATTCTGCTGTACACCTTGAACTTATACAGTGTTGTATGTCAGTTATATTGCAACAAACCTGAAAAAAAGAAAAAAGATTGTAAATATAAATTCTGACCCCCTCATGCTATCATTTTAAGAATTAATAAATTAAATGATTTAAAAGCCTTATAAAATTCCATTTATGAGCACAACAAAAGCACTGTGGTTAGAAATGAGAATTCTTTTGTTATGAAATTAACAAGTAAATTATTTATTCCAACTAATACGGTAAACTGTAAGAATTTTCTCTTACCACTGAATTTATTTAATTATCCTGGCTGAGAGTTCTTAGAGTAGTTGGAAATGTTTTTGTTCTGATGACACAGTTGCCTACAATAGTTTTGTTATTTATTCCCAGGAAACGTATCCAGGAAGCAAAAATCAAATCATATTTGAAAACTTTGTTTCTGGTGCATATTATATTATAAAACTGATTAGATATTAAAATCTATTATAATTAAAAAGGACATGAAATCAAAATTTAAATGAATGAATTTTACCTTACTATTATTTAGAATCTTATAACTAAATATTTGACCGTTTATACTAGAAGCATTATGACAATATATTAATATCTTGCCTGTGACTAACCAATATTTTCTATTACACAGAAAATAATCATATTAGTTTTGTTTATAGGGGATTTTAAGAACTAAACTTCCTACTGTTTAATTTCAATCTCTAAGACTTTTTTTTTGCTTAGACTAGTAATTGTGTATTAGACAATGTAATGGTTTCATTCATTCATATTTCATGACTCAATCAATTCAGCAGAAATTCATTGAGTATCATTGACAAGGCACTGCTAAGCTTGAAGGAAGGATAAAAGGATGAGTAAGACTTTGAAAGAGACATGGTAGCAGCTATGAGATAAAGCAGGCAAAGTAAGATCAATACTGTAATAAAAGTATAAAGTGCTATGTAATCACAGTATGGGAGCATTTAATTCCCACTGATTACATGTGTAATGGAAAAGTTAGAAAAGAAAGTTAATATTGAATGTGCTCAGTCATTCAGTCATGTCTGACTCTTTTCAGCCCCCTGGAATGTAGCCTGCCAGGCTCCTCTGTCCATGGAATTTTCCAGGCAAGAATACTGGAGTGGTGTATCATTTCCTACTCCAGGGGATCTTCCTGACCCAGGGATCGAACCCACATCTCTCACCTCCCCTGCATTGGCCAGTGGATTCTTTATCACTAGTGCCACCTAATACCTACATTGAAAGTATCCCAGGTCTTTTTCTATAAATGCTATTTTATTCAATCCTTAGCAAATTGACAGACACTTTTAAATTATCTTAGTTTGTCAGAAACAGACTCACAGACTTAGAAAATAAAACTTATGGTTACCAAAGGGGAAAGGTGTTTGGGAATGACATATGCACACTTAAAATAGATAACTAGCAAGGGCTTCCCAGGTGGCGCAGTGGTAAAGGACGAGGGAGATGAGGGTTCAATCCCTGAATGGGGATGATCCCCTGGAGGAAATGGCACCCCACTCCAGTATTCTTGCCTGGGAAATCCCACGGACAGAGGAGCCTGGTGGGCTGCAGTCCATAGGGTCTCAAAGAGTGGGACACAACTGAGCGACTAAGCATGTTAAGTGTGCAAGCAAGGGAATAGATAATAGCACAGGGATAATAGATAATAGCACAGTGCTCAATATTCTATAGTAACCTAAATGGGAAAAGAATATGAAAAAGAATAGATACATATATATGTATAGCTGAAAAAATTAGCTTAGTTTTTGAAGGACTCTGAATTTTTTTCTTTTATTATCTGTCATATATGATGCCTTTTCTTCTTTCAATACCTGTGATATATGATGCCTTAAATTCAAGTGAAAAATAGAAATCTTGCCCCAAAATAAATAAAACTAAAACTTTGTAGGTTCTTAGAAAGCAAGATTAATACGACTTGAATGGAATGAAGCAGAGCCAAAGCAGCAATGTGCCCCGCTGATTACTCAGGCCCAGCACCCCTCCTCCCTTCCACATCTGGGTGCAGTCTGCCTAAATTTTGCAGCTTCTCTTGTATCTGGACTGAAGAACCACCTTGAGGAATTACTTAGCAATACACAGCTTCTAGGGCTTTGCACACCTGTCTCCTCTGTCAGAGAAGGCAATGGCACCCCACTCCAGTACTCTTGCCTGGAAAATCCCATGGACGGAGGAGCCTGGTGGGCTGCAGTCCATGGGGTCTCGAAGAGTCGGACACAACTGAGCGACTTCCCTTTCACTTTTCACTTTCGTGCATTGGAGAAGGAAATGGCAACCCACTCCAGTGTTCTTGCCTGGAGAGTCCCAGGGACGGCGGAGCCTGGTGGGCTGCCGTCTCTGGGGTCGCACAGTCGGACACAACTGAAGCAACTTAGCAGCAGCAGCAGCAGCTCCTCTGCCTAGATGCTTTCTTCCCCATCCTGTCTGTTATTATCTGGTGACTATGCTTTCATGTCTAATCTTGGACATCACCTCCTCTGAGTCTCAGCCATAGATACACACCCTTGTCTGAATTAAGGGTCCCTCTTCAGTTCTCTATTTGCATCCTGTTCTAACCTCACTGTAGTCCTTTTCTCTACAAGTCTGCCACCACCTGGCAGGCAGGAATGGTATTTTATTTGGCCCAGCCCCTGTAACTGTAACTGTAACTGTAACTGTAAGTCACTTCAGTCGTGTCCGACTCTGTGCGACCCCATAGACGGCAGCCCACTAGGCTCCCCCATCCCTGGGATTCTCAAGGCAAGAACACTGGAGTGGGTTGCCATTTCCTTCTCCAATGCATGAACTTGAAAAGTGAAAGTGAAGTTGCTCAGTCGCGTCCGACTCTTAGTGACCTCATGGACTGCAGCCTACCAGGCTCCTCCGTCCATGGAATTTTCCAGGCAAGAGTACTGGAGTGGGGTGCCATTGCACAGTAATATTATATCGTAGGTGCTTATTATAGACTGAAGTGTTGTTCAGTTGCTAAATGTGTCCAATTCTTTGTGACCAATTCTTAGCAACGGATTGAAGTGTGACCTACTGAAACAAGAGATGTGTGGAAGTCCTAATCCCCAGTACCATCGAAATGTGACCTTATTTGGAAATAGAATCAAGGAGAAAAAGCAATGTGACAACGAAAGCAGAGATTAGAGTTACACAGCTGCAAGCCAAGGGATGCCACAGATTTCCAGCAAATGATCAGAAGCTAGGAAGAGGCAAAGAAGGATTCCCCTATAGGTTTCAGAGGGAGCATGGCCCTGCTACAGTTTGATTTTGGCCTTCTAGCCTTCAGAACTGTGTGACAATAAATATCTGTTGTTTTAAGCCACCTGATTTTTGATACTTTGTTACTGAGTCCTAAGAAAGCAGTGCAACACCTTTAAATGGATGACCTAGAATTTTTACCTGGCTCTGACAAATCTGTCCATTCTCAGTTTTATTTTCCTTCTAGCTTTGATCTAAGCTTCTCTCACTGTACTTGGCCATTTGAAGCTATGAGTTTCATTTGTCAGATTCTCAGGTTTCTTCTCTTGTTCTCAAGTATTCCAGATGCAATTTTCTGCCTGGCCATCTCCAACAGTGAACATATGTGGATTCTATGGGGAAAAAAATGTGTACCTATATTTGTCTCTTTGAATACAGTCTGAAAAAAGTGAAGTGAAAGTGCTAGTCTCTATGACCCTATGGACTATAGTCCATCAAGCTCTTCTGTCCTTGGGATTTCCTGGGCAAGAATACTAGAATGGGTTGCCATTTCCTTCTCCAGGGCATATTCCCAACCCAGGGATCAAACCTGGGTCTCCTGCATGGCAGGTGGATTCTTTACCACCTAAGCCACCAGGGAAGCACTGTATACTGTCTATATCTTGGTAAATCTTTGTGCCTGCACTTTTTTTTTTTTTTTACTTTTAAGAAAACTTACCTGAGCATATGCATGTCTCAATATCTAAGACAGAGGAGCAATGGGGTGTGAGGCTCTGTTCTGTATACAAGCTGCTCAAGAAAGCCTTCATGCCATCGCAACACATGCTGGCATGCTGTTTGAGCTGGCTGATGTGTCTTGCTACCTTTTAATGGCAATTTAGTGTAATGACTGATACCTTGAGTTTTGTTGTCAAGTAGAGCGGGTATCAAGTCCAATCCTGCCACTTTAAAGCTTAGGTAAATTATTCAACCTCAGTACTCTTCACATTCCTCATATATAAAGTAGATGACATTGGTGTCAAACTTCTAACTTATTATAAGAAAATAATGATATAATACATATATCAAGCTTTTAGCATGGTTCATGTAATAAAATCAATGAAAGCTATTGTTATATGGGCAAGAAAAATTCCCTCCATTTACGATCGAAATCAAATTTATTTTGTAAAGCAGCACCTCTGGAATAAAACTGAATTGTATAGATGAAAAGTATAAATCTATCATGGAAAACAACTGTTTATTTCTGCCCCAAAACACAAGAAGGAAAATGGACAAAAACCCATCCCTCCTCCCATTACACAAAGCTTTATTATCAAGTCAAAAGACTCACCCACTTCTTTTTCTTAACAGGCTAAAAAGAGAGATGAAATTATCCAACTCTTAAGAAAACAAAGAGAAGAAAGGATCTTGGTGAGACTGATAGTGAGGCATTAAGATAAATCTTTGGGGGGTGGCAAATTCTGAGAGGTTTTATAGCTTTATCCTTTAAATCTTGATGCCCATGGTCCAGAGTCTTCTATATGCTGGAGGTGGGGCAGGGCATAGACATCAGATAATTTGAGAATCCTTGATAAACCAAAGATATCTCCAGAGTGCGCAACTCTGCTGGCATGGAGATGGTGCTGTTGTCACTGGGCTTATTATCACCGGGCTTACTGTCACCTGTTATGAAGCTGTCAGATATTAACATGGGCTACTTCATTGCTAGTACATACAGACAAGTTCCATTCTGAGAGCACGTTTGTAAGTCCAGTTTGTTTGTCAGTCCAACAAAGTTAGCCTAGGTACCCAGTTAACACAATCAGCTATATAATACAGTACTGTAATGGGTTTATAAGACTTTTCACACAATACATTAAAAAAACAAAACTTAAGCATTTTTAATCCTACAGTACAGTTACCTTGAAAAGCACAGTAGTATAGTACAACAGCCTACAGGGGCTGGAGTTACTGACTGGAGGAGGGAGAGGAGGTGGGAGATGGTAGAGCTGAAGGATCGTCAGCCACAGGAGATGGAGGGCAAGCTGCAGTTTCACTCACACCTTCTGATTGAACATGCAAACACACATTTGTATCTTTGAAAGTTTGCAACTTGAAGGTTCACATGTAGGAGACTTACTGTATTTGTTTTATAATGATTGATCCTGCTTAGATCATACAAAAACAAATGCTAAATAAACAGTATAAACAATAAAAGCAATAGCATCCCATAGTCTTATGGATGTACAAACGCACTCTCCTGAATGAACCCCAAATGCCTTAATCTGGACCATTTCTAACACCATAGTCTCTAGGTTTAGGAAGATAGTGATTATAAACTCTGTGATAATTTTACTTCAGATTTTTCTTAAGTAAGTAAATTTCAGTCATTGCAAGAAGTAAAAATTTTCCTTTTTGATGTTTGTTTTGTTTTAGAAAGAACTGATTTCCCTTCCGCATAAACCAAAAGGCAAAGTACACAAAGCAAAGTAAGTTTACCTCTGTCAAAAATAGTCTGACCTTTCTGTTCAGTAGCTAAGTTGTGTCCGACTCTTTATGACCCTGTGAATTGGAGCACACCAGGCTTCTCTGTCGATCACTGCTTCCCTGAGTTTGCTCAAACTTCTGTGCATTGAGTCAGTGATACCATCCAACTATCACATCGTCTGTCGGCCCCTTCTCCCCTCTCCCTCAATTTTTCCCAGCATCAGGGTCTTTTCCAGTAAGTCAGTTCTTTGCATCAGGTAGCCAAAATATTGGAGCTTCAGTTTCAGCATCAGTCTTTCTAATAAATATTCAGGGTTGGTTTCTTTTAGGATTGACTCGTTTGATCTCCTTGCTGTTCAAGGGACTGTCAAGAGCCTCCTCCAACACCACAGCTGGAAAGCATCAGTTCTTCAGCGCTCAGTCATCTTTATGGTCCAACTCTCACATCCATATGTGACTGCTGGATAACCATAGCTATGACTATATGGATCTTTGTTGGCAAAGTAATGTCTCTGCTCTTTTAAACACTGTCTAGGTTTGACATAGCTTTTCTTCCAAGGAGCAAGCGTCTTTTAATTTCGTGGCTGCAGTCCCTGTCCACATTGATTTTGGAGCCCAAGAAAATGAAATCTGACACTGTTTCCACATTTTCCCCATCTATTTGCCATGAAGTGATAGGACTGGATGCCATGACCTTAGTTTTTTGAATGTTGGGTTTTAAGCCAGCTTTTTCACTCTCCTCTTTCACCTTTGTCAAAAGGCTCTTTAGTTCCTCTTCACTTTCTGCCATTAAAGTGGTATCATCTGCATATCTGAGGTTGTTGATATTTCTCCCAGCAATACTGATTTCAGCTTGCAATTCATCTAACCCGGCATTTTGCATGGTGTACTCTGCTTAGAAATTAAATAAGCAGGGTTACAATATACAGCCTTGATGCACTCCTGTCCAGTCTTGAACCAGTCCATTGTTCCATGTCTGGTTCTAACTGTTGCTTCTTGTCCTGTATACAGATTGCTCAGGAGGCAGGTAAGGTAGTCTGGTATTCCCATCTCTTTAAGAATTTTCCAGTTTGTTGTCATCCTCACAGTCAAAGGCTTTAGCATTGCCAATGAACCAGAAGTAGATTTTTTTTTAATTCCCTTGCTTTTTCTATGATCCAGCATTTGTTAGTAATTTGATCTCTGGTTCCTCTGCCTTTTCTAAATCCAACTTGTACATCTGGAAGTTCCTGGTTCATGAACTGCTAAAGCCTAGCTTGAAGGATTTTGAGCAAAATCTTGCTGGCATGTGAAATGAGTGCAATTGAATAGTAATTGGAACATTCTTTGGCATTGCTCTTCCTTAGGATTGGAATGCAAGCTGACCTTTTCCAGTCCTGTGGCCACTGCTGAGTTTTCCAAATTTGCTGGCATAATGAGTGCAGCATTTTAACAGCATCATCTTTTAAGATTTGAAATAGCTCAACTGAAATTCCATTACCTTTCTGGTTTCCCAGGAAGAAGTGCTTCTTTTTTCCTTACTCAGTTTTCTCCCTAACTTCAAATCTTTATAAAAACCCGCTCACCGTTTTAGAGATTTCTTGCTTTGAGAAAACTTTCTTCTTCTCATCTACATAGAAGTGTGTGTTCGCTTATCTGTGTAATACAAAAGCATAAGTAGATGCAAACAGGGGAATAGATCAGCCTTGAGCCTCTGTACACATTCCATTGCCCTCCCTTCTCACCCCAGGGAACTGTATCCACCTGCCCTCACACCCTCTCAGCTCCCCTCTCTCCCACCGACGCTGAGCCCTCTCATTTTTGGCAAAACACCATGTCTTCTAGATTTTCAACTCTGATACAACCAAAGGCATACCTAAAATTGCTAAATCTTAGTCCATGTAGCAAGGGCTAGCCTCACAGTTCAGGGTTAATCGCCTTATTCCCAGAATACTGCTACAGCAGCACCAGGCACAGGGTCCAGAAGAGTTTAAAGGAAACTGGCTATCACCTGTTAATGACTAAAGAATCCCTAATAAAAAATGTCTCCATCTTTGTATTATGACTGAAACCCAATGTGTCTAACTCAACATTAACTTGACAGATGTTTATTTGCATACTACATTCATGGATTAACAAGAAGTAATAGAATTTTTATTCTGATCTTATTGGTACTGAGGTCAACTTCCATTAATGTTATCAGATGTTATTAAAGAAAACATGAATATGTCTACCCTGATTTTTTTAAAGTTCTGAAAAAAAAAATTGGAAAAGTCACTTAATAACCTAATATTGTCTACACAATGTTTAGCAACTTAATTTCTTGCTTTTCAGTCAGATGATTTGATTTAATTTATAAGGGTGGAGCAAAGTTAGTTCAGTGAAAATTTCATTTACCTGATTCAAATAATAAAGATTGCTACTTGAATTGTATCAGCAGATCTGTCTGGGTACCGCAGAGAAAGTAAAAGTGTTAGTTGCTCAGTCGTGTCTGACTCTTTGCCACCCCATGGACTATAGCCCGCCAGGCTCCTCTGTCCATGGGATTCTCCAGGCAAGAATACTGGAGTGGGTTGCCATTTCCTTCTCCAATGCATGCATGCATGCATGCTAAGTCTCTTCAGTTGTGTCTACTCTGCAATCCTATGGACAGCAGCCTACCAGGGTCCTCTGTCCATGGGATACTCCAGGCAAGAATACTGGAGTGGGTAACCATTCCCTTCTCCAGAGGACCTTCCCAACCCAGGGATAGAACTCAGGTCTCCTGCGTTGCAGGCAGATTCTTTACTGTCTGAGCCACCAGGCAAGCCCCGGGTACCTTAGATTTCTGTGCATATTTTTATAGGGATGATCAGAACAGTCCTGTTACTACCCATGTGGATTCACCTAAGAGTAAAACATTATTCCACAACTTGGACAGATAATTCCCTTAATGATATAAGTGCTAACCTAATTCCTTCTGTATACCTGCTTGGCCTCTCTCCTCTGTTCTAAAGCCTTGAATTTCATTCTGTTTCACTGCGACATTTTCTTCCTCTGAGCTTCTTACACAGAAGAATCTGTGTCTGCACCGTTCTTTTGGCAATTAGTCATGCACTACTTTGTGCCCCTATTTTATAATTATTCAACTCTTCTCTACTATGTTGTTATTTAACTTTTCACCTATTTTTTACTTGTCTGTGACTGTATTGTATGCTCCAAAAGAAATTGGGTCTAGCACAAAATGCCTAACACACTGCCTCCCTGTAGGAATTCAGAAAATATTTGTAAAAAACTAAAAAAAAATTTGGCCACACCACGTGGCTCTCGGGATGTTAATTCCCCAACCAGGGATTGAACCCGGACCCAGGCAGTGAAAAATGCCAAGTCGTAACCACTGGACCACCAGGGGATTCCATGTAACAAAAAGTTTTAGCCAAAAAAAATGTCATGTTGTTCAGCATTAGCTAATTCAGAAAGTATTATTTCTATACTGTACATTAGTTTGTGAACAATTTTAAATTTGTGAAATATCTTAAGATTTTATTGTAATTTATTTTAAAGTTTAATTTTATTTTAATTTTACCCCCTTTCCTCTCCCTCCATCCTTTCTTGTCTACCCAAAACTTCCCTACATAAGCAGATCTGCCTTTACCATCACTCCTTCACCAGATCTTAGAATACTCCAGGTCCCATTCCGTCAGAAAGAAAGAACTAAAAAAGTGTGTACACAGTAAGGTTTTAGTGGCATTATGTTTTTTATCCACCCAGGAATATTTTCACTTTAAAAGAGGGCTGAATAGAAGGAATACTGGGTAATCCAAAGAGATCAGTCACCAGTGATGAAATCTCAGCAGTTTGACTCTTAGGTGAGCACAGTATATCTAACTTTAGGAGGTCCACTCCCAAACCTTTCAAGTCACTTCACAGTGGAATGACTGTTCCTCCCACAAAGAAATTTATACTCGGTTGCAAAATCTAACCCATAGTTAGAATCCAACACAGTAAATGTTTATTGGAGAAACTCTCAAAAGTTGTTTTCATGCCACATTGTGTTCATAACTAGAGAGTTCTGTACAGAGTTCTGAACTGATCCGTGTTACTGCCAACAGGAAAGTGATTTCAGAGTCAGACAAAGAAGACCAGGAAGAAGTCAAAGCCTTGGACTAATTTGATTGACACCTGGGAGAGGATGGCTCACTTAGACCTTCACTTTTGAAACAACCAGCTCTTACATCAGAATCACCGGAATCAATTAAATTAGACCAAGAAATAAAAGTTAAATATACAGCGCTTCTAGGAGTACCAGCTATTGAGTACTTGTGTCTGTTTTACTTACTGAAAACCACTGCATTTGATACCACACAGTTATCATCTGTCTCATTTTATATATTCTCAAGCTCCAACTTAACTTGCTTTCATTTGAAGGGTATTTCCAGAACTGCTATATTTGATCTATATTATGAATATCAGATAAACAAGAAACAAGGACTTTATATGCCTCAACTTGTAGACCACCATAAAAACAAGGGCTTCCCAGGTGGTGCTAGTGGTAAAGAATCCACCTGCCAATGCAGCAGACGTGGGTTCTACCTCTGGGTCAGGAAGATCTCCTGGAGGAGGAAATGGCAACCTGCTCCAGTATTCTTGCCTGGGAAATCCCATGGGCAGAGGAGCCTGGCGGGCTACAGTCCATGAGGTTGCAAAGAGTCAGACACGACTGAGCGACAGCACAAAAGGACTACATACTCCACAAAAGTAAAAACAATAAGGAAATAGAGATGAAAGATCAGTCCTGAAAACTTTAAAGTTCTTCTTGCTATTAAAAAAAAAAAATCCATTATCCAAAACTTGGTTTATTCAGCTTCTGGGACATGTCTGAAGTCAGAAGTGAATTACTTCCAGTTTTGTGAATAGCTGGCTCAACATCCCCATGTCTTATACACATGTCCATAATCCCAGTGCTAACCTACCTCACTTACAAAGGTGGGATACACTGGAAAAGAGAAGGTTAAGACTTTGTCCCTTCTGCATTGCCCAACTGGCAGGCCTACTCAGGATTGTACATGAGACTCCAGAGCTCACAGCTCTATTTAGAAGCACCATGCACTTTCCTGCTAGCCTCCACCTGCAACTCCTGAACATAAACTTCGCACAGTGCAGCTTCCATCCACAGGGCCAGCAGCAGAGCGGGTGACCCACTGGTCAGAACTTAATCATTAAGGGCACACCAGACTGCAAGGGAGGCTGGGAAACAGTCTTTAATGGGGGTGGATGAGGGGATACCTGCCTAGTTGGAGTTCAAGGACTCTATCACTAAAAGAAGTGGAGAATGGATATTAGCATTTCTGCTGTGACACTGTTTGGAGAAAAACGTTTTGAACAAAAAGAAAGGTAATCAGACCTAGAGAAGGGAAATTTAGAAAGTTACAAGTTGGCAATCTCATCTCAGCATTATCAAGATTAAAAATGACCCTGTCAGGATGATGTGTTTGTCTGCCGGACAGCTCTCTTATCGCGAAGATGGACATAGCTGGATATCAAAGCCTAAATTTCAAATCGTATAGCTGATTCCCTTTGTTCTGATGCCACACTCACTGAGAAATCTTTTCCCCCCAGAGGGTGAGTATGTGCTCAGAAGACTGTTTCTCAATGGGTGAATATATTATTCTCTTAGATTGGGCTTGAGCTTGTCAAACTAAGGATTGGAGCCTGGACCAAGACAATTTTACCAAGAAAAATTCCATTTTATGAGCTTTTTCAGCAACCAGCAGCATCGCTCTGTATTACCGGGTGTAATGGTCAGGTATTGCTGCAACAGCATTGCATAACAAAGTGATCTGAAACATTTATTATTGCTTATATATCTGGAGGTCAGCTGAGGATTTGACTAAGTCTGGCCAGATAGCTCAGCTTCTGGCTGCAGGGCAGCTCTGCTTCTCACTATATGTCTGTTGATTGACAGAGGCCGCTCTGCCCCAGGTGTCTTCTTTGGGTTCTACCTGGACAAGTGGGATATCTGAGCTCTCAAAGGGTGGCAGAGAAGCAAGAGAACAAACAAAACTATGTGAGGCCTTTTCCAGTCTAAGCTCATTCTGTTGGTCGAACACAAGGACAAGGGAGGGGGCAATGTACTCTGCTCCTTTAGTAATGCTAATGCTAAGTCACTTCAGTCGTGTCCGACTGTGCAACCCCATAGACGGCAGCCCACCAGGCTTCCCCCGTCCCTGGGATTCTCCAGGCAAGAACACTGGAGTGGGTTGCCATTTCCTTCTCCAATGCATGTAAGTGAAAAGTGAAAGTGAAGTCGCTCAGTCAGGTCTGACTCTTAGTGACCCCATGGATTGCAGCCTAACAGGCTCCTCCGTCCATGGGATTTTCCAAGCAAGAGTACTGAAGTGGGGTGCCATTGCCTTCTCCAGCTCCTTTAGTAAGAAGAACTGCAAATTCACCTAGTTAAAGGGTGTGGATATAAGGTGGGGTGAAGAATTGGGGTCACTGTTGTAATCTACATTAGATTGACTGCATACCTCAACAATGTCCATCTGGACCAAGGGCCAGGGTATCCAAGGGAGAACTCAAGGCACAATTCAATTATTTGGGCCAAGGTTAAACAGCTTCTCTAAGCTGTAATATATGCTGTAAGATTGGAAATAAATCCTTTGTAATTGCCATTAAGTGTCCAGCTATCTGCACACTTACATACCCAGTTGCCTTATCAAAACTTCACAAGTTAAAGTGATTTTTATTGTTACCAAGAGTTAAATGTAGGCAAAGAAACTTGCTGGAGTCTACAGAGACATTAAGTGGAAAAAAGCAGAACCAGAAACAATTTCAAATGCTGACTTGCCTAATCAAGTGCTTCTACTCACCATATCAGCCCACTCTTTGGATGTTTTGATAATTGGGAATTTCTAGAAAGAATGTGTGCTGGACATGAAATATTCTAATTCAGGCATAAGGACAGGCTGTAAATGAACTTGCCTTAAAGGTCAGCCCTCCTCCTGCCAATGCTGTCCTTTCTGCAGTAGCAGAGCTTCCTAAAAGATCAGCTGATACTGAAAACAGATGCCCCAGCCTGTGATCAATCTGGCTTGTTTGTCTCAAACTGCAATTGGCTCCATCTGAGACCAAAACACAGAAGTCAGTGGACCAGATAGGGCTGGGGGGGCGGGGGGGTAGTATGCAAATCAGACCCACCTTCCAGCACTTAGCACTTTAGTTTTTGGACAGGAGTCTTACTTTTATTATTTGAATATATTTGAAGACATTTTGTTTACAACAAGGTGCAAATGTAAAACAGGACTATTGTGAGAGTTTGGAAGAAGGAGTACACATTGAGGCTGGGTTCCTGAGGAAAGCTTTGCCACAGGAAACGAGGGTCACTCTTTCCTGGGGGGATGGGGAGAGAGGGTCGCCTCCTTTCTACCACGAGACGGAACCATGACCCACACCCATGTGCTCTGCAGAAAGCGGTATTATTTCCTCGCTGGTCTCAAGGACGCTCTGGGAGAGCCACTCTTCTCTCAGCCAGAACTCCAACTTAGCCTCCGCTGGACGGTATCCACGCTGCGGCATAACTTGCCTGGCCAGTGGGCACCCCGCCTAGGTGCGCGTCTGTTCGCTACGTCCACCGCTTTTTTCTTAGACGTAGCCCCGAAGGCGGACAAGCAGCCTCCTGAGTCCCGGCAGGTCTCGGAGTTTGCTTCTCCCGCTGGCCCGAAGGCGGAGCCGAGGACGCTGGGAGGAGGAGTTGGGGCGAGACACGGTCGGTTTTTAGCCAGTGCCGTCTTCATTGGATTTCGGAGAAGCCAGACCGGGATTTTCCTCGGCTCTGCGCCCCGAGCAAACGCAGGATGTCCCTGGGAAGCTCCGAGTGGGGCGGGCCGGGTGTCTGGCGCCGAGCGCGCTGGAGGAGGCTCTGGGGGGGCGGGCCCGCCGGCGGGGCTGCCCTCTCCGCAGTGACGTCCCCGGAGGCGGAGGGGCGACAGGCTGGCTCCTCGCCCTCCCCGCCTACTCCGGGTGCCGGGTCCGTCGGTGTTGGGGAGATGCTGCAGCTGACCGCCGTTGGCGTTGCGGAGCGCGCAGCTGCCGGTACCCCCGCTCCACCGCCGTAGCGCCCGGGGGTCCGAAGGCGCACCCGAGCCGGGCCATGCCGCGGGGAGCGGCGCCGCAGGCAGTGCTGCTGGCCGCGCTGCTGGCGGGGCTCCGGGGCGCGACGGGTCGCCTGCTCAGCGGTGAGTGCGCGCGCTGGGGCGGGGGCTGGTTCCCAGGCGCGCTCGGCTGCGGCACCCACGGCACCCCTGGTGCAGCTGACCGTCTTCAGGGCCACGGCGCCTCTTCTCTGGCCCTCGGAGGAGAGGGCGGAGGGGTGGCGCCCCCGCCCCACCAGTGGACTCAGCCCCACCGGCTCCTGCTGCTTCTAGAGGAGCAATCGCCGGGCGGCTGAGCCCAGCGTCGGTTCCCTGCGTGTCCTGGACAGCTCGACGTCCACTCCCCGCCCAGGGTTACCAGATACCGGGAGACGGAGGCTAGATGGAACAGTGAGCAAACTGCTCCAGGAGGCGCCCCTCGGTCCGCTCCACTGAGCGAGTCTCAGTAGTGCCCGGGACCCCCACACAGCGCTTGTCCTGCCCACCGAGGAGGTCTCCTGTCCCCGGGGACGGGGTGGGGGAGTGAGGGGTGCGTACAGTAGCGATTCTAGCTCAGCTGTGCTGTGGGAACCCAGCCTGTTACTCCTGGTCTCTTCTGATGGGGGGTAGGGAGGGCGGCGGAGAAGGCAATGGCACCCCACTCCAGTACTCTTGCCTGGAGAATCCCATGGATGGAGGAGCCTGGTAGGCTACAGTCCATGGGGTCGCTAAGAGTCGGACGCGACTGAGCGACTTCACTTTCATTTTTCACTATCATGGATTGTAAAAGGAAATGGCAACCCACTCCAGTATTCTTGCCTGGAGACTCCCATGGATGGAGGAGCCTGGTAGACTGACGCGACTTAGCAGCCCCAGCAGCAGGGAGGGCGGCTGGATCCCGCGCCTGGAATAAGAGCGCTTAGAAAAAGCAGCCTAGTTAGCGCGGGACAAGCCCCGCCTTACTCGGGGGGATGACTCTAGGCTTCCTTCCTCCTGTGACTGCAGCCGCGGACTTGGACTTCAGAGGAGGTACAGTGCTCTGGCTTCTTGCCTCTTGCATTTGTTCCACATGTCGTGGCGGGGGCCAGCGGGAGGGCGATGTCCATATCCCTTCTCGGGTTTCCTTCATGGCCTTTTTCAGGCAACAGATGGGCCACGAGGGATGGAGGAGAAAGAAAACCGCCGCTCAGTTATCTATGCTTCGGAAGTTGATTGAGAGACTCTAAAGTTGGTTTCAGGATGGGGTGGGGTGCCGAGCGGCAAAATGGGAGGGTAACCGAATTCAGCTGTTTGGGTGACCAATTCCCCGGGCTCTGTCCTCCATGGAGAGGAACAGAAGTCCCTCCCGCCCTTCCCTTTCCTGCAAGTGAGAGATGAGAGACACTTCCTGAAGGCAAGGGGACCAGATGAGCCCTGGGCCTTCTTCCAGCTCTGGGTCACTCTGGCATTCACTGGCTGACTGGGGATGTGTGGCCAGGCTGGGCCATACAGGAAACTCGTTTAGGGTGTTATGATGATCACCTTGATGATCCACCGATGGAAAAATGGAGGCTGCCAGTAAATTCACCTCCAGATTTGGGGTTCCTGGGACTCATTTGTTTTTCCTCTGCTTCCTCATTTGGAGCCACCTTTAAGGACCCATAGAAGCTGAGCTGGCCCAGCCTTCTCTCCCGTCTCCAGAATACCTCCTCAGTGAGAATGTTCCTCTTAGGAGGCCTCCTAATTTTCTGATGGAGCAGTCCTGCTAGAGTTTCTCTATTCAGCAACAGGAGAAAAATGGCAGAGAAAGGGAGAAGATGGAAAATGAAAAACCAACGTTTTTTATTTAAGAATTTAGTTACAAAAGCAATGAAAGAAGAAACTGAAAATAAGAATTCACAAGAGCTCTCTGGATTATCTGTATGGGCTCTGTTCCCATTTAAGCACTGAAAATGCAGTTCACTGTCTGCGGCCTTTTGCCCGGTACTCTGGGCAGTTTGGGGAATAACGAATGCTATCTGGCTCCCTGAACAGGTGCAAAACAAGTTAGGAAAATGAGAACATTCTATGAGAGCTGGAAAGAGTTTTCCAAACACAAATCCTCAACTCCTCGCTCTGTGGCAGCAATTGACATCCAGAGTCCAAGCACCGGCTCTTCATTGCAAGGGATTCTCCTTGTTGAAGTCTGGTGTTCACTGTACAGCTGGATCCAGAAACACATGTTGTGTCTTCCTGTGGGCTCGGAAGCATATGTGTTTCTGTATTCCCAGCACCTAGCACAGCACCAGGCACCATGTGTACACTCAGTACATACTGACTGGACAAAGGAGCGATGAGGCTAATGTTTTGGGTGCAGAATTGCAATCGTGAAATTAAAAGACTCTTGCTCCTTGGAAGAAAAGTTATGACAAACTTAGTATATTGAAAAGCACAGACATTACTTTGCCAACAAAGGTCCGTATAGTCAAAGCTATGGTTTTTCCATTAGTCATATACAGGTGTGAGAGTTGGACCATAAGAAAGGATGACCACTGAAGAATTGATGCTTTTGAATTGTGGTGTTGGAGAAGACTCTAGAGAGTCCCTGGGACTGTAAGGAGATCAAAGCAGTCCATCCTAAAGGAAATCAACCCTGAATATTCACTGGAAGGACTGATGCTGAAGTTGAATCTCCAATACTTTTGCCACCTGATGCGACGAGCTGACTCATTGGAAAAGACTCTGATGCTGGGAAAGATTGAAGGCAGGAGAAGGAGATGACAGGATGAGATGGCTGGATGGCATCATCAACTCGATGGACATGAGTGTGAGCAACTCATGCTTCAGGAGATGGTGATGAACAGGGAAGCCTGGCGTGCTGCAGTCCATGGGGTTGCAAAGAGTCCAACCTGAGTTAGTGACTGAACAGAACAGATCAGAAATGGCTTCAGGAGCCCAGACACAAGCTAGGGTGGTGTGTACTGGTGAAGGATTTGTAATCTGTCCTCAGTAGAGTCCCATCCATTTGTCTTTGTCTTCAGCCTTTCAGGTGTCAGTCAGATGAGACATATTACATAGGCTTCTGGTGCAACCTGAGCTTTCATTGGCATGGGGGATGTCTCTTATGTCTCCTGCATTGGCAGGCGGGTTCTTTATGACTAGTACCACCTGGGAAGCCATATGTGACCTTAGCCAAGCAAATTTCTCTGAGCCTCAGTTTTCTCATCTGTAAAATGAGGCATAAACAACGTCTACAGCAGAGGATTACTATGAGTGTTCAGTGAGATAAGGTGTGTATGTAAATGTAAAAGCCCTTAGCGTAATGCATGACACACAGAAAGAGTTCACTAAACCTTAGCTGTTGTCTTTAAGCAAGACCAGTAGCAGAAATCCCCTTGGATCTGATGCTCATAGCTTCTGCTTATACCATAGACTGGGTGAATTCTCAGTCCTGCAACCTAGGCAGAGGGCTCCAGCGTTGAGAAGCTCACACCTGAGTTCAGAATGCCTCTTTTACCCGAAGGAAACCCCAAACAGAGGCAACTCACTTTAAACCACACTATCTCCTGAGACTCCCAAATGGCATGAAAGTGTTTGTGTGCCTTTAAGTGAAACAATAAATCTTCATCCACCGCTCTTATAGAGATTAATTTTAAATGTCTGCTTTTCAGTCATCTGTAATGGAATAAACAAAGCATGGAGGTCCTACACAATTTAGCCATCAGAGTCTAAATCACTGCATCTCTGCACTGGAAGGGGTATTAATTTGCTCTGAGAGCCTAAATGACACTAAAACAGTCCACTGATGAGTAATCAGAATTCCTGCCCAGCTCCATTCAGATGTCTCCAAGCATCTCTGCTCTGGTATATTTTAAGTGTTAGTTGCTCAATCGGGTCCGACTCTTTGTGACCCCACAGACTGGAGCCCGCCAGGCTCCTCTGTCCATGGAATTCTCCTGGTAAGAATACTGGAGTGGGTAGCCATTTCCTTCTCTAGGTCATCTTCCCTGTCCAGGAATTGAACCCAGGTCTCCTGCATTGCAGGCAGATTCTTTACCATCTGAGAGTGCGTTGGGGGCACTAAAATAGGTAGGCTTCTTTTCTTCTCCAGGTCAGCCAGTCTGCCGGTTAGGAACCCAGAAGCCTTGTTATGAAGTCATTTACTTCCGTGATGCTTCTCGAAGACTGAACTTTGAGGAAGCCAGAGCAGCCTGCAGGAGAAATGGGGGCCAGCTAGTCAGCATTGAGTCTGAAGATGAACAGAGACTGATAGAAAAGTTCATTGAAAACCTCCTGGCTTCTGATGGCGATTTCTGGATTGGGCTCAGGAGGCGTGAGGACCAAAAAAGCAATGGCACAGCCTGCCAGGACCTTTATGCCTGGATCGATGGAAGCACAGCAGCATTTAGGTAAGTGTGCGGAACTCACAGCGGCTAACTCACTGGACATAGCTCAAGAAAGAGGCAGGCTAGATCCCTGGTGCCAGTCAGGAAGGAAGAGAAGCCCAGCTGGGCAGAGCCCCAAGGGGATAGCAGCACTGGCACAGCCACAGACCGAAGCAGTGTGGCAAGGGTGATAAATCAGCCTTAACTTGGGCCCAGCTCATGTTCAGAGAGCTCTGCCCAGGAGGGTGGCCCAGAAGCATTGCTTCAATAGGGCACAATGCATGATGTCAGCAGTTCTGGCTACCTGGCCTTTTGGACTAGAACCCTAATGAGAGATTTTTTAATTTTTATTAGAGTGTAGTTGATTTCCATTGTGTTACTACAGCAAAGTGAATGTATACATATACATATATCCACCCTTTTTTAAGACCTTTCCCTTACAAGCCATTACAGAGTACCGAGTAGATTCCCTGTGCCATACTGTAGGTCCCTGTTAGCTATCTATTTTATATATAGTAGTGTGTATATGTCGGAGAAGGCAATGGCACCCCACTCCAGTACTCCTGCCTGGAAAATTCCATGGACAGAGGAGCCTGGAAGGCTGTAGTCCATGGGGTCCCTAGGAGTCGGACATGACTGAGCGACTTCCCTTTCACTTTTCACTTTCATGCACTGGAGAAGGAAATGGCAACCCACTCCAGTGTTCTTGCCTGGAGAATCCCAGGGACCGGGAAGCCTGGTGGGCTGCCGTCTCTGGGGTTGCGCAGAGTCAGACACGACTGAAGCAACTTAGCAGTAGCAGCAGCAGCAGTGTGTATATGTCAATCCCAATCTCCCAGTTTATCCCTCCCTCCACCCTCTTACACCTTGGTAACCATAAGTTGGTTTTCTACATCTGTGACTCTATTTATGTTTTGTAAATGTGTCCATTTGTACCATTTTTTTAGATTCCACATATAAATGGTATCATATGATATTTGTTTTTCCCTGTCTGACTGAGTTCACTCAGTGTGACAATCTCTACATTCATCCATGTTGCTGCAAATGACATTATTTTGTTCTTTTTATGGCTGAGTAATATTCCATTGCATATATGTACCACATCACATATCCATTCCTCTGTTGATGGACATTTAGGCTGCTTCCATGTCTTGGCTACTGTAAACACTGCTGCGGTGAATATTGGGGTGCATATATATTTTGAATTATGGTTTTCTCTGAGTATATGCCCAAGAGTGTGATTGCAGGCCCAGTGAGAGACTAAAGGCCTAGGGGGCTGAAGGGCTTTAGACAACAAGGAATTATGCTGCTGCTGCTGCTGCTAAGTCACTTCAGTTGTGTCCGACTCTGTGCGACCCCAGAGATGGCAGCCCATCAGGCTCCCCCGTCCCTGGGATTCTCCAGGCAAGAACACTGGAGTGGGTTGCCATTTCCTTCTCCAGTGCCTGAAAGTGAAAAGTGAAAGTGAAGTCGCTCAGTCATGTCCGACTCTTCGCAACCCCATGGACTGCAGCCTACCAGGCTCTTCTGTCCATGGGATTTTCCAGGCAAGAGTACTGGAGTGGGTTGCCATTGCCTTCTCTGGAATTATGATGACAGGCAAGAAATTAGAGCCAGATCTAATTCTCTGGATTGGCCAAGAGGGGACACAAAGAAGCCTGTGGTTTGCAGACCCCTTCTAAACCTCCAGTATTGGACTCACTTCACATACTCGCCCTGGCACCATGGCACTGCCATCATCTCTCCCTGAGGAAAGCAGTGACGTGGAAAAATGTCATCAAATATCAAAATGCAAAGGCAGACTTAAGACGGGAAACGTACTTTAACAAATTTAACAGTTACTATCTTTTTATAATAAATAGTATATATAAGTCAGTAAAATGCTAAATGTTTAAATGTCAATAAAACCCATGAGCAAAAGACCTGAGCAAACAGTTCACAAAATAGACACTCTAACTGGTAAACAATCGTATGGGGAAAAAATTTAAACTCAGTTTCAATCAAAAGAATGAAGATAAGAATATCTCTTTTTACCTACTCCATGTAAGACAGCATGTCAGCATTTATCGAAGCCCACCCATTTGGCTATTCTGACCCTCACCTTCGTTTAATCCAGGAGTATCTCCTCCAAGATTCTCATGGACCTCTCCTCCCAGGAGAAACCTTTTTTTTTCGTCTGCTCTGGGTCTTCACTGCGGCACTCAGGCTTCCCTAGTTGTGGCACACAGGCTCTCTAGTTGCCAGGGGCAAGCTTACCTGCCCATGGCATGTGGGATCTTAGTTCTCCAACCAGGGATCAAACCTATGTCCCCTGCATTGGAAGGCATGATTCTTCACCACTGGGCTGCCAGGGAAGTACTCCTGGGAGAAATTTTAAAAAAGAAGATTAGCAGGAGGAACTACCCTCTCCACCAGTGCAGCTGGTCCCCAGAGCCATGACTTATACTTACTGAGCCCCCCTCACCTCCTCCATCCTGTCTAGGTTCCCCTCCCCTCTTCTCAGGGAGCCTCAGTGGCTTGCTTACCTTGTGGGAAGACCCAGACCCTTATCCCTGAGGAATGTGAAGCCCTAGTCAACTTGAATTTCTCAGTCTGGAGTGATTTCACTTTTCTTTTTACCATCAAAATGGAGCGCATGAGTACCAACAGGTACCCAAGTAGATACCTGAGTGCCAAACATATGGCCCTGCCTATAACAGCAGAGATACCTTCATGATTAGGGTCAGTACCTCCTACAAAGACAATGACTCCTCCTCTTGCCTGCTCGTTCCTGGACACAAGGATCCCTTGGTGTCCAAGTGGCAGCCATTGGTTCAACAACATTCGTGGTATATCTTCTGGTGGAAGGATTTCTCCTCTGGGTACCAGGCCCTCTAAACCCACAGGCCTCAATATTGCAGAGACAAGAAGCACAAATTCCCCAAGTGGGTACTTCCAGGGATGGGAAGCAAGGGTTGTCCTCCTTTTGCAAGCTATAGCCTTGAGAAATGTATTTCTTAAAGAATAAAGCTTGAACATCAAAATTACTTCTTTATCCATGGACTGCAGAATGGATGTTGTGTTACCAGGCATGAAAATCACAATAATCTCATTGTACATCTCCATCAGAGCGCTTGGGTGACTAGGTGCCTCATCAAGGAGCAGTAATACTTGGAAAGGAATCGTTTTTCTGATAGTAGGTCTCAACAAAGGGCTTAAAATATTCAGTAAATCATGCTGTGAACAGTTGTGCTGTCATCCAGGCTTTGTTGTCCCATTTATACAGCAAAGGCCAAGTAGATTTAGCATATTTCTTAGGGGTCCTAGAATTTTCAAAATGATCGGTGAAAACTAGCTTCAACTTAAAGTCACTGGCTGTGTCAGCTTTTTTTTAATTACTATTTATTTTTTATTGAAGGATAATTGCTTTACAGAATTTTGCTGTTTTCTGTCAAACCTCAACATGAATCACTTTCACTTTCATGCATTGGAGAAGGAAATGGCAACCCACTCCAGTGTTCTTGCCTGCAGAATCCCAGGGAAAGGGGAGCCTGGTGGGCTGCCGTCTATGGGGTTGCACAGAGTCGGACACGACTGAAGCGACTTAGCAGCAGCAGCAGCAGCAGGTGCCATCAGTAGTAAAGAATCTGCCTGCCAATGCAGGAGATGCAAGAGAGTCAGGTTCGATCCATGGGTTGTAGAAAATGCGAACCCACCCTGTATTCTTGGTTAGAAAATTCCACAGGCAGAGGAGCCTGAGCAGATATGCACACATACATCCCCACCAGTCATCCTGCTCTTTGAAGCTTTGAAGCCAAACATTGATTTCTCCTGTCTAAATTAGATGGTATCTTCCAATAAAAGGCTGTTTCTTCTACTCTGAAAATCTGTTTAGTGAGGCCACCTTTGTAAGTTATCTTTAGCTAGATCTGGATAACTTGCTTCAGCCTCTAAGCAGCATCTACTGCTTCAGCAAGCACTTTTATGTTATGGAGACAGTTTCTTTCCTTAACTTCATGAATCAACCTCTGTTAGCTTCCGATTTTTCTTCTACACCCCTTGGCTTCCAGACCCCAGAATACCCTTGCATGACACAAAGGTCGATGATTCAAAGTCTGCACTGCATCTGGGAGGATGTTGCCCCCTCCTCACAAGTATTGCCACTCAGTCAGTGCTTCAGGTGGATTTTCAACAAGCTTGTTCATCCTTCTGTCAGACTGGCAGCTTTAGGAGAGCGAAGCGTGTGGTCTGACTAGTAAATCCCCTGCCTACTCCCACATCTCCTTTGCTAGAAACTTGGTTTTTTGGTCTAATTAGATCTTATTTAGAATCCTGAGCTGGTAGATCAAAGACTGTGTAAGTATTTGGATAGTGATGCTAAGGCCCTGGGGTGGAAGAGGCAAACCAATGCCCGGATTATCTCTTCCTATCAACATGAATCATTGCCCCTTTCAGGGTGAAAGGAGTCCAGTGGGGTCTAGTTGCCACCAAATGCTAGGCCAGTCTCTGTTTCTGGCAGGTTGGATTTGGCAGTAGCTCGATCAGCCTTGGCTAGTGGGAACAGCTACTGCTGAGCCCATGCATGGCCTCCCTCCTGCCACCACGGCCACTCTAGTATACGCCTATTACATCAGCACAGGGGCAGCTGCTCACAGGTTGAGCTGTTTTGTCTCCCTGGTTAGTCAGTGCCTCTTCTGTGCTAGAGGCTTCTTGCTGGGCTTTAACATATGGTAGATTTTCGTACTTTATACCTACTCCCATATGTCTGTTCATGTCACTCTATCCAAGAACTCCTTGTCCTCAGCCTCCCACTCTTTCTCCTTTTAGACTCCTGATCAGCTGACCAAGCTCTTTGCCTTAGTCTAACGTCCAATAACTTCTCTTTCCATACCAAGTGGTTAAGTAGGCACATCAACAAAGCTCTGGCCATTGGGAGGTTGCCTCTTCACCACTAAACCTTTCGCAACCACCTCTGAGTGGGGCTGTAGTACAGCTGCTGCCCACTGGGAGTTGTCTCCCCATGCTTGGCGACCTAAGGCTACCTTTATCAGCTGGTCATAAGGGATTCCCTTATGCAGCTGTAGGTAGAAGCTGAGGGATAGGCTCTGGTACAATAGAGGAAGATATCATGGCGGTCTGCTCTGTTTGTACATGCCCTTTGGTCCTAAATATACCTCTTCCATCTTATTATGAGTTGATTCCTGCCTAATCTTTTGACTAAGTGTGTCTGACAATATCTCACTTTGACCGAGCAAGTTGGATTGTATGGTCTCTTGGTACTCCTTGCCTAGTAGCAAGCCAGAGTTCCTTGCAAAAGGTGGGTTTTTTTCCCTCAGCTACAGGTGATATGGCCTTGCTACAGAATCTCAAGGGTTTGCATTGTGATTCTCTCATTGGAGCTTGTACGGATGCTACATGACATTGTTTTTCTCACCACCGATGCCTCTAACAATAGGGTGTGATGGATCATATGGCCCAAGTGGGAAGTCTGCTTCAATCACAGCCTAGAACCACTTCAGAGTCCTTTTTGGCTCTGGATCCCACTCAAAGACAGCTGCCTTTCATGTCAACAGGTATATATACCAGAACAGTATTCCCAGGTATGAAATATGCCACCTCTAGAGCCCAAAGGGACCTACCACATGCTAGGCTTCCTTCTTCAAATGATTGCAAGATGCTTCATGTATTATGAGATGAAATAATTTAACCCTTAACTTGAAAGAGGTGTTGTGCCATTGCCTAGACTACAAAACACCTACACATTTTCATGAAGTAGCAGGCCCCTGAATCTTCATAGCATTTATCTCCAACCTTGGGGCTTCCCTGATAGCTCAGTTGGTAAAGAATCTGTCTGCAATGCAGGAGACCCCGGTTCAATTCCTGGGTCAGGAAGATCCCCTGGAGGAGGGATAGGCTACCCACTCCAGTATTCTTGGGCTTCCCTTGTGTCTCAGCTGGTAAAGATCTGCCTGCAATGTGGGAGACCTGAGTTCAATCCCTGGGTTGGGAAGATCCCCTGGAGAAGGAAAAGGCTACCCATTCCAGTATTCTGGCCTGGAGAATTCCATGAACTGTATAGTCATGGGGTCACAAAGAGTGGGACTTGACTGAGAAACTTTTCACTTTCACTTTCAACAATATGGTGATTTTGGAGAAGGCAAAATCACCAAGGTGATTTTGGAGAAGGCAATGGCACCCCACTCCAGTACTCTTGCCTGGAAAATCCCATGGGTGGAGGAGCCTGGTAGGCTGCAGTCCATGGGGTCGCTGAGGGTTGGACATGACTGAGCAACTTCACTTTCACTTTTCACTTTCATGCATTGGAGAATGAAATGGCAACCCACTCCAGTGTTCTTGGAAGTCTCTCTTCATGTCATATTATGACAGAGGGTAGGAAAAGTAATATAGTCCTGGGGAAAGACCATAAATATATACTGATGTCTATCCCAAATGAAGGAAGACTGTTTCTGATTCTCTTTCTGATACAGATGAAAAGGAATGTACTCACCAAATCTTCATACTAGGTACCCAAGGACATGTTAACCAGCTCTAGCAAAGATGCCACATATGGCATAGCAGCTGCAATGGAGGCTTCTACTTGGTTGAGTCTGTGCTCCTCCAGTTTCATCCTTCAGAATCTGCCTGATTTTTGCAGGGGCCAGACTAGTGAATTATATAGAGATGTGGCGGGGAATACCGTCCTGGCATTTTCTAGGTCTTTGGAGGCGGCACTACTTTCTGTCATGTTTGCCTGGATAAGGTATTGTTTTCTGTTTACTATCTTGAAGAGGACAGGGAAGAATGCAGTTTTCAAGGCTTCCACTTGACCTTCTCCCTATTATAACTCTTACCCCATAAGTTTTCAATTCATATATTTTGAAACTGGAGAATGACCACTGGATGGGTCCCACTGTGAGCTGGTCCTTATCTCAGAGAGACAGCACTGAGCAGTCCTGAAGAGAGATCTTAGTTCTCTACCCAGGAATAGGACCTGCATAGCCTGGATGAAAACCAGGAATCCTAGCCACTAGTCCACCAGGGATTAGAGGCTAAAAGCAAAGTTCCCCTGACCCATTGAAAAATACATTTCTCACAGAGGCAAAAACATAAAAACAGGTACAAAGTTTATTATTAGAAACACAGCAGTGGGAGAGCACATGGGTGCGTGCTCAGTCGCTCAGTCGTGTCCGACTCTTCGTGACCCTATGGACTATAGATCACCAGGCTCCTCTGTCCATGGCATTCTCCAGGCAAGAATATTGGAGTGGGTTGCTGTTTCCTCCTCCAGGGGATCTTCCCAACCCAGGGATCCAACCCAGATCTTCTGCATCTCCTGCCTTGCAGGCAGATTCTTTACCGCTGAGCCACCACGGAAGTGTGGGTAAACACACAGAGAAGCAATTTGTTTATTTAAGTCAGCAGTTAGGCAGAAATACACACCCGGAGAGAAAAGATACGGGAGTCCTCTCTAATGAGGAGGGGTGAAGTAAAAAGGTGATTTAAATCACTGATATAGGATAAACCTTCTGGGTCTTCATTTACCTTTGGGCAGTTATCTTGTTTCTTTTTTCATACCTGACAGGTCCAAGGACCTTCCCCAAGATGCATGCACAACTTTTTGTTAAGATGGATCTTACCACAGATGCCTGTAGGTGCATGTGGTCTCCCACGCACCTACTTATTATGCTCCCCCTCCCTTTTTGATCCCCCCAAAAAGCCTTCCATGGGCAGACAGGGAACTTTTCCTTGATCTCGAGTGGTCATCTTATCTCTTTATTCCAGCAGAGCGCAGCTTATGCCACTAGCTTTTTGCTTGGAGTGTCTGGGTGAGAACACAGCCTCAAGCAAACACAACTTTGCTTGACAAACACCAGCTGTTCAGCCTGGAGGCCCATCTATCTCCTACCTCAGTCCTGAAACAGAACTCGATTTAATACTTGGCCTCAATATGCTCCCACTCAAATGGGTAACCTTAATGACACTTCAAGTCTTTGGGTAGCAGTATTAACTTGCACACTCTGTCCACAATCTTTGTAATATCAGGGTATTCTTCCTTCCCCAGTGTATGGTTCCTTGAATAAATGGCCATAGGTCCCTTGGGAAGAATAGAGGAAAATACCATGTGAACCTGGGGCCTCCCAGGGGGTGCTGCTGCTTCTGCTGCTGCTTCTGCTGCTGCTAAGTCGCATCAGTCGTGTCCAACTCTGCGCAACCCCATAGACGGCAGCCCGCCAGGCTCCTCCATCCCTGGGATTCTGCAGGCAAGAACACTGGAGTGGGTTGCCATTTCCTTCTCCAATGCACAAAAGTGAAAAGTGAAAGTGAAGTTGCTAAGTCGTGTCCGACTCTTAGCAACCCCATGGACTGCAGCCTACCAGGCTCCTCCGTGGTAAAGAACCCACCTGCCAGTGTAGGAAATGTAAGAGACTCAGGTTCAATCCCTGGGTTGGGAAGATCCCCTGGAGGAGGTCACGGCAACCCACTGCAATCCACTCCAGCATTCTTGCCTGGAGAATCCCATGGACAGAGGAGCCTGGTGGGCTACCGTCCATAGGGTCCAGAGTTGGACATGACTGAGGCAACTTAGCTCACATGCACGCACCATGGGCATCTACTGGGGTGTCGCGGGGTCCTTCCTCTTTCTAGCAGTGAGTTCCAAGCCTAAAAGCTGGCTCAAGTCCAGAAACTAGATTCCAGGCATCATATTGGATGCCAGGCATCCATCCCATTATCTGTGAAATAAATTAACATAAAGCCATAAGGCCAGTGGGGAGGAAAACAGACAAGGGGAGGCCCATCAACAAGGTTGGAAAATTTCCTGGAGGTGACTGGTGAGGTGCAGAGCCCAGCCCTGGTCAGGAACCCCAGCTGTCCAGACAGTGTCCAAGCTGTGTTGCAAGTTCAGCTATCATCCAGGCAAATTCAACCCAATGAGTTCAGCAGAGAATTTTCCTTCTGCTGACCTGCAGCACCAGACTCAAGCAGAGCTCTGCTGGGGTAGTACACGGAGAGCTGTCTCTTAGGTGCCCATGAGGAGGGGCTGTGACGAGAGCTAGGCAGAGCAGCAGAGCTCATCTAAACAGTCTGAGCATCAGGGCAGAGCTGGGCTCTGGAAGCAACCTGCTTGGGTGAGTAACCAGGCAGAGTACAAAGCCCAGCCCTGAGTCAGCACACGGCCTGGGTGCTCACAGCATCTAAACTACGGAATCCAAGGCTTTAACCTGGCACCCACAGATCTAACTGGGCAGCCGCACCATTTAATTCCAAGTACCACTAGGGCTGCAGTGCACCCCATCCAGGAAACTGGGAGACAAAGACAAGAAATCAGGCAGCGGAGGCTAACAAAAGGTCTCAGCAGCCTGATGAAGTAGAAACAACTTAAACACTGAAAAAGACTAGCTGGGCCTCCTGCTTTTTCCCAAACTCTGGCTCCTGCTTTGAAGCCTCAGATGCTTGAATATTCTATCCACTCCTCAGAGTTCAGAAGGCAGCTGTGGCTACTGAAAAGCATGGGGAGATGGAAGCAGGGTGAGCTCTGGATGCAATAAGCCATGCCTCTCCTGGTACATCTGATTTCTTAAAAAAGAGAAACAAAACCCAGTTACCCAAAAGCAAAAAAAATAATAAGATTGTCCAGACTGGCCCTGCTGGCTGCTTTTTCTCATAATAACTTTGCAGACATCATATGGTAATATATTCCTCCCTGCAAAGAGGCTGTGGCAAATGTCAGATGATTGATTGTGATGTCCATATTCGAAAGCATGGTTCTCCTTATTGGCAGCACTTCAATTCCTCCCTCTCTCTTAAGTTCCTGGCTCGGTGGAATTTGATAGGAAAGCAAAGGCTTTGAAGTCTTGCGGGATCCTTCTCCAGTTGCCTCCACTGTTGACCCCTTTCCTACAGGAACTGGTATGTGGATGAGCCTTCCTGCGGCAGCGAGGTCTGCGTAGTCATGTACCATCAGCCATCGGCCCCCGCTGGCATCGGGGGCCCTTACATGTTCCAGTGGAATGACGACCGATGTACCATGAAGAACAATTTCATCTGCAAATATTCTGATGGTAATGAATCCTCTCCCAAGTTATGTGGCTGCATTCTCAGCCTCCTCTCTCCTTTCATAATTAGCTGCTGGTTCTAAGAATTTGTCACGTAGTCTCTGAGAAAGCTTGTTGCAAATGCCAGCAGTGTTAAACTTTGGGAATTCTTGTAAAGGGAGATGACCTGATACCTCCTCGCTGAGGAGTAATTCTAGCAAAGAAGAGGGTATTAGATGCTAAGAGATGAAGAAATGAAAGGGTCTAATTTATGGATGATAAGGCAAGAATTATGAGAACTTCAAGAAATAAAAAGCCTTCCAGGTGGACAGTTACAATTCTTATTCTTTCCGTATGTGAGATTGTACACTGTAGGAGCTTCGAATAAGGAAGAAATATGAAAGGAAGCTGGCCATTTTTCTTGCCTGTCTCCTGCCAGCCATTTTCTGGGGCATTAAGGAAACAGGATAATGACCACAGGAGGTAGATGATAAAATATGCCAATTTTACTGATACTGGGCAGATAGCAGTCACTTTGATGAGCAGGCTTAAACTCCTTAGGCCACCGTCTATATATATGCCTTGCAAATTTAACTAGCTTTTTCTTCTAGATCTATTAAGGGTTTTGAATTGGCTACAAGCCCGTAACCTCAGTGTGCTGGGCTTTCCCAAATTCCTCCATTTGATGGACTTCAGTCTAAACATGAAGTGATTTTCTGTTACTGAAGCGTTTCACCACCCTGAAGCCAACTGCTTGATCTCAATTCGGCATCTTTTCCTGACAGGAGTAGAATGACTTGTTAGTTACATCTAGCTGGGGACTAAACAATCCTGTCATTTAAAAACTGTTGGAGCTTGACTGTGCCTTTGCTGCTAAAGTTGTTTTTCCTCCCTCTTCACCCCTTCAGATGAATTCTTCTCTCCAGAGACCTGGTCTTCCCCACCATAGAGTTGTCTCAGGCAGGGAGGTTGCAAGGATCAAGGCTGACTTGCAGGGCACTTTTTTAGAGCAATTAAAGCAACTCACTTATGACAAACTGGCTGCCCATCACTTTTGTTCATTATATCCTATTATCACCATGATTTAAAATTTTGTACCTTAAACATTTTTTGAAATGTGAGATTTGGGCACTGGTTTTCATAGCCTTTTATTTTGGGGTTAGAACCAGTTAGTTTTTTAAAAAATAATTTTGTTTATTCATTGTGCTGTTGCCTGTATTAGACTGAGTCCTGGCAGGGTAAAGATGGCACACTCAAAGGGTTTAATGGGAGGAGTATAATAAAATGATATTTACCAAAGTGTGGACACAGAGCATGAGATGGTGATGTGCCCAGGGACCAGCTGCAACAGGAAACTATTACTACCCCTAGGCTTCAAGGAGCGAAGGGAGGGTATGGTTTTAGCAGAACCCAGAGAAATCTTGGAGTCATGCAAGAGGAGCCACCCAACAGGAGCTATAACCAGACAACACGGTACTGTCGAACCACCATGATGTGGGAGAGAGGTCTGGGGGGTCATACTAGGACCTGTCTCTTCTCCTACCCTCTAATCTCCTGCTTCTGCTCCTATTAGTTAAGTCCAATCAAGAACCAAAGGACAAGGGAGCCCCGGGACACATCCCCAGAGGTCAGCCTCCCAGGACACAGAGAAGGACCAAGAATAGACTGAGCAGAGGGATGTGGGCACAAGGAAGAAAACTAGCACGTTGCCTTTCTGTAGACTGCCCCCTCCTTCTCAGGATAAGCTCACGTACCTCAGCACACCATGAAAGGATTGGCTTGATCAGACCCTTGCCTCTCTTCAGCCCCAGTTCTCATCGCTTTTATTCCCTCCCCCATCCAGTTCCCTTCTGCGTTTTGTGAAGTTCTCCATCGTCTCTTAACTGCTGTTTCCAGTGCTTGGAACATCCTTCCCTCTTTTCCAGTCAACTCATTTTCAGCCTTCAGGTTAAGCATCACCTTCTCTCATAACAACAATAGATGGTCCTGGATTGTATCTTTGATGATGACAATGGTAATTTTCCATAAAGGGCATTTTTAGGACAATTGGCATAACTTGAATAAGATCTGGAGATTGGATGATACCATACATAGCAAGGTTGATACTTTGGTTTCAATAATTGTACTATGGTTATGATAGAGTATGCCCCTCCCAGTCCTGTTTTAAATACACACTGAGGTATTTAGGGAGTAAAGGGTAACTATGACTACAACTTATTCTCCGAAAAAAAGTTATGCATGTATCTGTATGTGAATATATATATGTGTCTGTGTATATAGAGAGATTTAGATATAGATACATAGATATAAATATATGGAGATATATATAAAGAGAGAGAGACAGAGAGAATAGTTACATAAATGAAATGTGATACAATGATAACATTTGGGTGAAGGATACATGGGAATTCTTTGCAATAGTCTTGCAAATTTTCATAAATTTTAAATTATTTCCAAATAAGTTTAAAAAAAAAAAAATCACTTCCTCTGGGAAGCATTCCAGGGCTTAACCTCAAAACTAGGTTAAGTGTTCCTCCTATGAGGCTCATAACACCTCACACACGCAGTACGTATGCTGCCTGTTGGCAAGTTTGTCCACTTCACTATATGGTTGGCATGAAGTCTGGAAATACACGTTTGACCCCGCACTTGATGGGCTAGGGGAAGGTCACCTGGCATGGCTCCAACATTATGGCACAATATCGTTTTATACCAGAGGGCAAGTGACCAGTTGAAAGACAGCGTCTAAAACTAAATTTGACAACATGACCACTTAGAGTAGGCAGCATGCCAGCAGGATTTGAACACTTGATTCCTTCCGGGGTGCTTCTGGATTCCTTCCGGAAGCACAGACACATTCAGTGGAAATCAGAGACAAATTATCTGAGGCAATGTCACGGGCCATTGCAGCCGCGATGGAAATGCTGCATTAATTTGCCACGTTCACTGCAGTTTTGCCCAGTGGATCGAACTATGGAGGGACAACAAAATGACTGCATCGTTTTCTGTAATGTCATTGAATATACGATGTATTGTAATATAACATCACAAAATTAATATGTATGAATATTCTCCTATAATTCTATATTTATTGCCATCCTGTAGAGTGTAAGTTCCTTAGACTGCTGGGATGGCTTTTTATTTGCTGGTGTGTCTCTAATACCTAGCATGGAGTTTGTCTCCTTGGGATCTTAAATTTTCATTTGAATTTTTAAAATTCAAATCCCAGTTCAGCTACTTATTAGCCATGAGATTTGAGTAAGTTGCTTAATTTCCCTGTACCTGAGTCTCCTTGTGAACAGATTCAAAATAGCACTTACTCACAAGGCTGTCATCAGGATAAATTGTGTTTGTTTTTATAAAAACATTTAGAACATAATAGTGTTTCTATCATATAGCAGACATTTTTAATAAATAAATGGATTTGCATCACCTCTACACACACACACACACAGACATGATTAAAAGTTTCCCTTCTGAATAAAACTTCAGAATAACTTTGACATCCTGGCCTTGTGTGTGCATGTTACTCGCTCATGTCCAACTCTTTGCGACCCCACAGACTGTAGCCCACCAGGCTCCTCTGTCCATAAGATTCTCCAGGCAAGAATACTGGAATGGGTTGCCATTTCCTTCTCCAGGGAATCTTCCCAACCCAGGGATCGAACCCAGGTCACCTGCATTGCAGGCAGATTCTTTACCATCTTAGCCACCAGGGAAGCCCCTCCAGGCCTTAGGACTATAAAGTCTAAAATTCTGACCTTAAAGACTCTGACTCTATGATCCCAGAGTATCTGATCAGCATAAGAGTCCCTGCCAGTACAAAAGACTGACACAATTTCTGCCAGAAGTAAAATCATTACTGTAGGTTGTCTGCGTAGCCTGACTATCCAGAGGCTCTTAGAATTAAATAGTTCAGGTTCTAGATCACAGCTCTGCTTTGGGGCGGCCCATAGTCTACTTAGTCCCCAGCCACCTCCACTGCTTGGAGACTGGTGTTCATTGCTCTAAAACATCCCCAGTAGGAACTGATAAAATGTCTTGGATTGCTTTAAAACAGTTCAGGGGACCTCCCTGGTTGTCCAGTGGCTAAGACTTCATGCTCCCAATGCAGAGGGCCTGGGTTTCATCTCTGGTCAGGGAAACTAGATCCCACATGCCACAACTAAGACCCAGTGCAGCCTAATAGGATAGAACAGAATATTCAGGCCTGGGTGTAGCCAGGGAGGAATAGGGATTATTGTTGAAACCAGATTAGCCGTATGTTGATAAGCATTGACACTGCATAGGGGTTCATTATACCAATCTTTCCACTTTTGTGTATATTTGGAAGTTCTCATATTTAAAAGTTTTCACGATTTTTTTAAAAGTGTCCAAGCAAAGCTGGGGAAAGGCTAGTCTTTGTGCAGAAGGGATTCTTTGGACTTACTAACCAGGTTCTGGAGTCTGATAGCACGAAATGAAGTTTGTTGGAAGACTGAATGAGCAACTAAATGGAAGCTGTGCCCTGGCCAGTTTCACTCAGATGGTATGACAATTTACATATTACTCTCATTTTTATCCCTTTCTGCTGCAGAGAAGCCAACAGTTCCTTCTACAAGGACTGGAGGTAAGACTGTCATTGGAGATTTGAGTTCATTTGGGCTGTTTTACACAGGTTTAGAACCTCTGGATAGGTTTAGAGTCACATGCTCTTTATACCAGATTATTCGATGGAAAGACACCAACTCTTTGGATGGGTATATGTCACACCGAGACACCACATGTGATTCATTAATCTCACTCTCTGCTGTTGCTGCTGCTGCTAAGTCGCTTCAGTCGTGTCCGACTCTGCGACCCCATAGACGGAAGCCCACCAGGCTCCGCCATCCCTGGGATTCTCCAGGCAAGAACACTGGAGTGGGTTGCCATTTCCTTCTCCGATACATGAAAATGAAAAGTGAAAGTCAAGTCACTCAGTCGTGTCTGACTCTTCACGACAAGAATCTCACTCTCTAGGGTCGCCTTTCAACTGTGTGAAAAGGAACAATTACAAATCAGTTTGGGATGTTACTTATCCTTATTGACAATATGAAAGGAGTAATTCAATCTAACGAGACAAGTGAGTCAAACTGATCATTCTGGTCCTAAAAGTGAGTCATTGGCCCTTCCTCCGTGTTCTGCAGCACTTTATGGGCCTTGATGTCAGCTGCCTGCTGGCTGTGTTCCTACTTGATTCTTGGCAGCAAGAGTCATACCAGAAAGATCACGAAAAGTAGACCTCTCGGTCAGCAAATTCAGTTCTTCACTTTCTGTGGTTATAAACTGCACTGGTCACTTTGCTAGTGCTTTTTGACATCCCCCCCAAAGCTGATAGGACCTCAGAGAATATCTGGATGTTAATGCTTTTCTCCAGGTTCTAAGTACATGTGTCTCTCTCCAGGTGAAGAGATAGAGCCAGCAACACCCATCCTTCCAGAAGACACAGAGAAAGCAGATGCCACAGAAATACTGAAAGAAAGCAAAGGTATACATAAAATTCTCCCAGGGAAAAATAGATAATGGGACTCTCCTGATTATAAATTCCCCATGGTTACATACCCTGCTTTGTTCATCCCACGGCTGCTTAAAAATGAAAACAGACAGGGCACTCGGGCTTTGTCAAAACTGTATTAAATGTTAGATTTTGTCAGGGAAATATACAAAGGGAATTTTCCTAAGACAATTAGGGCGATTAGATGAGACAAGAGGTAAAAAGTCTTCAGGAAGACAGTCGGAGACTTGAGAACCTCCCAGAAGTTGTTTGGGTCAGGGGGGGGAAGGGGTGGGAATTGAGAATGAATATTGAGAAATAAGAGCAGAAAGACCCAGGCCATGATTAATATTTCTTTACAAGACAAATAGAGAAAATGGACATAAAAGATAAAAGAAAATGGGGTGATAAACTGGAGTGCTAATGGACTTTCAACCTCAACTCTCACCTTGAGTTTCAAGAGGAAGATATGGGCTGGTAGCTAGACTTAATAATGTGGGTAAATGTCAAATCAATATAGGATACATCTGAAACTAACATGATATTGTACGTCAACTATATTTCAATTAAAACAAAAAAAGAGAAAGATCTGAGTTTTTGTCACTGGGTAACTTTAAGAAACAAACACTTAATTTTTCAGTTTAGTTATTTACATAATAGAAGTAACAGTATTTTTCTCACCTACCTAAGAGCATCTACTGTGTCCATATAATGAAATAGGATACTGAAGTACTGAAATTCAGCCGTGACACTAGCCACCCCAAATTAACACAGACCCTAAGGTTAAGGGCTCAGTCCCCACACAGACTGCCCTTGCTTCAGATATCAGCCACAAGATTGGGGGTCCCCAGGCCACCCGCACTTCTAATCAACTGACTGCAATTCCAATGAGTCACTTTCAGTAATTCACTAGAACAACTTATAGAACTCAGAAAAACACCATACCCATAACTACATTTTATCTGCGCTTTTCTTTTCAGAAGCTGCCTTGAATCTTGCCTACATCCTAATCCCCAGCATTCTCGTTCTCCTCATTGTGGTCACCACAGGTGTATGTTGGGTTTGGATCTGTAGAAGGAGGCAAGTAAAACGTTGATCCTGTAAACCTTTGTGTTTTCTGAACCTGGACTTCATTAAAAGGCAAGGCAGCTCCAAGAGAATCTCTTCTGCAGATTTGAGAATAAATTTTCTGATGGGTTCGGGGCACTCAGAAGTACTAAGCATTTGTACTCAGCTGTAATTAACAGAGTGATCTTACATTCTTTAATTTTTTAGTGTGGAAGATTTTAAATGACTTGAGGGGTGAGACTGCATTATTCACCTGTGTATCCACACATCACTCAGCAAAGTTTTCTCATGCCTGTACATTCTCACTCCAGAAATGTTTTTTGGGTGAGTAAAGGAGTAAATAGTGAGCCATATGAAAATAACTGTCCCAAAGCCTCCTGGCAAACATCTGAAACTAAACCACGTCATTCAAAATAAAATAGCCATATTCTTTTAATTGACTTTTACTTGAATACACAAGTATAGACGGCTACAAAATAGCTACCTTAAGTAGCTTAGAGCACCTCTGTTAGTGGACAATGGAGCCACCATTTTGGAGGTACCCAGAGCTCTTCTCAGCTACCTTTTTATTCCCCATCATCATGGTATATATAGAAGAAGGTGGACTTCACAACAGGAAAGCAAAGGTACATTTTAAGACTTGACTCCCTTTGATGACCAATTTAAGATAAACTAATAAGATTTCAATGTAGAACCTACTTCATTTAATAATAATTCCTTAGGGACTTCCCTGGTGGTCCAGCAATTAAGACTCTGTGCTGTCGGTACAGAGGGTAGGGGTTCAATCCCTGGTCAGGAAACTAACATCCCACATGCCATGCAGCGTGGCCAAAAGATTAAGAAAATAGTAACTCCCTTATAGAATTATTAGAATTAAATCAGTTAATACATGCAGAGTGAGTTATTATAAGCACTCAGGAATATCTCTTCCTATGATCATTTTTATTAGTTAATTCCTTTTAATCCAAAATATCGACAGAATTCAGTTCATAGGAGGTGGTAGGGAGGTTCAAGAAGGAGGGGACATAGGTATACCTGACTGATTCATGTTGATTTATGGCAGAAACCAACACAATATTGTAACGCAATTATCTTCCAATTAAAAATAAATAATAAGTTTTAAAAATGTTGGTATGGCCAAAAAACCAGAATTCAGTTTAAAAAATTGCTACTATGTTTTCTAACTGCTTACTCTGTGCTTGGTTCTTGATTTCCCTTCCTTATCTACCCATTGAGCAGCTCACCCCAATCTGGGAATTGTAACTTTAAACTGGAGTCTACTCACGGTTTTAATCATTTTGTGCCACAGACACAAAAATACTAGCAAAATATTTCCAAAAATGTATGTGAAAAAGTAATACATGAGCTTCTTTATTGATGCTTCTTTAGGTATAATTATTGAATTATAATTCAACATCATAATATTGAAGCAGAGATGAGCATAAAATATTTTAAGGCATCTTAAACAATAACTGTGATATGAAAATATCTATGATTTCCGTTGGTGAGCACGTCAAAGACATTACTAATTCTACTCAGCTTGATTGCCCACATTCAGAATTGAAGGACAGTTTCCCTTAGAGATGGATTTGTTTTAATGTGGCATTTTTTCCCCCATGCAGTTCTCTCCGTAGACCCTCTGGGGACTCTGGGGACCCTAGGATCACCCGTTCTGCTCTGTGCTCAGGCCATGGTGAATGACAGATAGAACACTTTCCTCGTTCATTCCTGCCCCACCCAAAACCCTGCCCTGTAGGTTGACACAGATGAGAAGTGCAGCGTAGTGACCGCGCAGGGATGACCCTCTCCTGCCTGGACAGGGGCCCGGGGACATTCTCAGGCCCCTTGTCTGCTCAGCCCTGGTTCTCCCTCTTCCTAGGAAACGGGGGCAGCCGGACCCCAGCACTAAGGAGCAGCGCCCCACCTGGCCGGCTCCTCAGCCCGGGAACAGCCCGGACCTGGAGGTTTACAACGTCATACGAAAGCAGAGCGAAGCTGATCTGGCCGAGACCCGCCCGGACCTAAAGAACATCTCGTTCAGAGCGCGCTCAGGAGAGGCCTCGCCGGACGCCGTGTCTTGTGACTACGAAAACGTGGCCGTGAACCCGTCTGAGAGCGGGTTCGTGACGCTGGTGAGCATGGAGAGTGGCTTCGTCACCAACGACGACTACGAGTTCTCCCCGGGCCGAGCAGGGAGGAGCAAGGAGTCCGGATGGGTGGAAAATGAAATCTACGGTTATTAGGAGGCTCAAAGAAACCCTGAACTGACAAGAATGGGAAGGGAGAGAGAAGCAATTTTCCTATCAGGGAAACACGCAGAAGGTCTCCGAAGGGGCTCAGATCAGGTCCTGGGGGTGAGCATGAGACGGTTTGAGCCCCCGCTGGAGCCCTGGTTTGGGCTGTGTCCCTTAACCCAGCCCCTCACCCGGCTGGCACCTGTAAGAAGCATTGCCCAGGGGCTGGCACGTGGTAGAAAATAAATACCTGATTGTTATAACTGACTTTCAAGAGAGAGTGCTTTCCTTGGCGGGCGTGCTGTGGAGCTTGGGAAACCAACATCTGGGTTCTGTCCCTCTTCTTCAGTACAGCCGCAAACATCATTACAAGGAGACAGAAATCCCAGAAGCTTTTCAAAGCCGGCGTATGCTGGCATCGGGCTGGCCTACACATAGCAATTCTTATATCTGTTTTTTGTTTTGTTCTGTTTTTCCCAGAGAATCAAATCAAACCAAAAGCAGGAAGCAGAATGTTAGTCAGTTTGTGTCTACAGTCCCTCCTCTGCATGTGGCCTCGGGGGACCTTTTTTCTTTCTCCTGACATCCAAACTTGGAAATATGTAACTTGGAAACAATTTAGAAACTAAAAATGAAGTTTGAATCTAGGCTTCTCTGCTTAACTGTGTTCCCGATTCTGATTGCACACTGTCCTGTTTGTGTGTTTGTCTCACTGCAGCCTCAACATTAATATTAGAAATAATGCTAATGATTTTACCTTTTTTTTGTTTGGGGGAGCTGACTATCTCAAACACTTTAAGACTCAAATGCAGAGAAATGTGGCCTAACACCAGTCATTTACCATATGAAATTCTGAAGGCTATTATTTAAAACACCAGCAACATCCTGCTGCTGCTACTGCTGCTAAATCACTTCAGTCGTGTCCGACTCTGTGGGACCCCATAGACAGTAGCCCACCAGGCTCCCCCGTCCCTGGGATTCTCCAGGCAAGAACACTGGAGTGGGTTGCCATTTCCTTCTCCGATGCATGAAAGTGAAAAGTGAAAGGGAAGTCGCTCAGTCATGTCTGACCCTCAGCGACCCCCTACCATCAGCTTAATGATTTTAGTATTTTTACCATTCCTCGTATATCTTGTTTCTGAATGGTTTGTAACTTTGCTTAACACATGGAGCCCCAAATTAGACAGAGTAAACTCATCTGGGTCAGGCTGGTATCGAAGGTAGCGGATTTTAATCATGGCCAATTGCCTGACTTACCAAGGCAGAGAGCAGGGTGGATAACAAAACACCATTCATGCCTGCTTCAGGGAAGTGTGTGCAGTGCTGCTGCTGCTGCTAAGTCGCTTCAGTCGTGTCCAACTCTGTGCGACCCCATAGACGGCAGCCCACCAGGCTCCCCTTTCCCTGGGATTCTCCAGGCAAGAACACTGGAGTGGGGTGCCATTTCCTTCTCCAGTGCATGAAAGGGAAAAGCGAAAGTGAAGTCACTCAGTTGTGTCCAACTCTTAGCAACCCCATGGACTGCAGCCCACCAGGCTCCTCCGTCCATGGGATTTTCCAGGCAAGAGTACTGGAGTGGGGTGCCATGCAGTTAACACTATTTCAAGCAAAAAGAGTGGCCATATCTTCACATTTTTAACCAGCTATACTCCAATATAAAGTAAAAAGTTCAAAAAAAAAAGAGTGACCATATGGTCTGAAGGACCAATCCATTGCCCAAAACGTCAAAGTTCCTATTTTGCATCAAACTTCCTGGCTCTGTGATGTGTCTCTTTATCCTCCCCTTTTCCCCTGTCTTCTGGTCTCTACTAGACTGCAAGCTCCATGAAGGTTGGGATCCAATCCACCCAGCAAGATGTGTACTTCCTGCACCCAAGGCAGTGCCGTGAGCAGAGTAAACCATCAGTACTTTTTGGATGGATGAACAGTTCATCTTTCAGAGTGAAGTACAATCCATCAAAATATTTCAGCTTGGAAGTTTGGAGGACGTGGTTTTCACACTCCACCTTGGTGTTGGGGGAAGATAATTGAGTTATTTTAGTTTGGAAAGCACTCCCACTACCTGGGAAGACATAAGCATGGGGACAAGTAAACAGAAGCTGATGAATTAACAACTTATTTAGTGGCACTAGTGGTAAAGAATCTGCCTGCCACTGCAGGAGATGCCAGAGACACTGGTTTGATCCCTGGGTCAGGAAGATCCCCTGGAGAAGGAAATGGCCACCCACTCCAGTATTTTTGCCTGGACAATCCCATGAACAGAGGAGTGTGGCGGGCTACAGTCCATGGAGTTGCAAAGAGTCTGACACAACTGAGCATGTGTGCACATACACACGTATGTCACTAAAACTTAAAATGAGGATTCAGTCTTAAGGTTATAATCAGAGATAACCCTCTGCATGTTCCCTTTTTCACTAGCGTCTTGTCTCTACTGGGACCCCTATATCTCTTATTCTGTGTTTATACACAGCCAGTGTGGGAGTACCAGACCAATGTACCTGCCCCCTTAGAAACCTGTATGCAGGTCAAGAAGCAACAGTTAGACTGGTCCAAAATTGGGAAACAAGTATGATAAGGCTGTATATTGTCACCCTCTTATTTAACTTATATGCAGAGTACATCATGCAAAATTCCAGGCTGGATGAATCACAAGTTGGTATCAAAATTGCCAGAAGAAATATCAACAACCTCAGATATACAGATAATACTGCTTTAATGGTAGAAAATGAAGAACTAAAGAGCTTCTTGATGAGGGTGAAAGAGGAGAATGAAAAAGCGAGATTGAAACTCAGCATTCAAAAAACAAAGATCATGGCTTCCGGCCCTATCACTTCATGTCAAATAGAAGGGGAAAAAGCAGAAGCAGTGACAGATTTTATTTTCTTGGGCTCCAAAATCACTGCAGACGGTAACTACAGCCATGAAATTCAAAGACACTTGCTCCTTGGAAGGAAAAAGCAGAGACATCACTTTGCCAACAAAGGTCCACATTGTCAAAGCTATAGTTTTTCCAGGAGACATGTACGGATGTGAGAGCTAGAACAGAAGGAAAGCTGAGTGCTAAAGAATGGGTGCTTTTGAATTGTGGTGCTGGAGAAGACTCTTGAGAGTCCCTTGGACTGCAAGGAGCTCAAACCAGACAATTCTAAAAGAAATCAACCCTGAATATTCATTGGAAAGACTGTTGCTGAAGCTGAAGCTCCACTACTTTAGCCATCTGATGCAAAGAGCCGACTCATTGGAAAAGACCCTGGTGCTGGGAAAGTTTGAAGGCAAAAGAATAGGGTGGCAAAGAATGAGATGATTAGATAGCATCACCAACTCATTGGACATGCTGCTGCTGCTGCTAAGTCATGTCAGTCGTGTCCGACTCTGTGCGACCCCATAGATGGCAGCCCACCAGGCTCCGCTGTCCCTGGGATTCTCCAAGCAAGAACACTGGAGTGGGTTGCCATTTCCTTCTCCAATGCATGAAAGTGAAAAGTGAAAGTGAAGTCACTTAGTCGTGTCCAACTCCTAGTGACCCCATGGACTGCAGCCTACCAGGCTCCTCTGTCCATGGGATTTGCCAGGCAAGAGTACTGGAGTGGGGTGCCATTGCAATGGACATGAGTTAGAGTAAACTCCTGGAGATAGTGAAAGACAGGGAAACCTGGCGTGCTGCAGTCCATGGGGTCACAAAGAGTCAGATATGACTTAGGAACTAGGCACACAAGCATGTGCTCTACTACATATTAAGCTATGTCCCTAATAATATAGTTTGTACCTGTTTTTATGTTTTTGCCTCCTTGATAAAGCAGGCTTCCCAGGAGGCACAGTGGTAAAGAATCCTGCCAGTGCAGGAGATGCAAGAGACACAGGTTTGATCCCTGGGTCAGGAAGATACCCTGGAGAAGGAAATGGTAACCCACCTCTGTATTCTTTCCTGGAAAATTCCATAGACAGAGGAGCCTAGCAGGGGTTGCAAACAGCCAAACACTACTGAATGAGTGAGCACACACGCAAATTTAACAAGGGCTTGCTAAATATTAAGTGTTATGTCCAAATGAAACATTGAGAAACTTAGCTGGTGATCCAGTGGTGAAGACTCCAGGCTCCCAATGCAGGGGCCTGCGTTTGAGCCTTGGTCAGGGAACTAGATCCCACATGCTGCAACTAAGAGTTGGCATGCTGCAACTGAAAAAAATGATCCCACATGCCACAACTAAAAGTCCCATGTGTCCCACAGCTAATACCTGCTTCAGTTCAGTTCAGGCGTGTCCAACTCTTTGAGACCTGATGGACTGCATCACGCCAGGCTTCCCTGTCCATCACCAACTCCTGGAGCTTGCTCAATTTCATGTACATTGAGGTGGTGATCCCATCCAACCATCTCATCCTCTGTCGTCCCCTTCTCCTCCCGCCTTCAATCTTTCCCAGCATCAGGGTCTTTTCCAATGAGTCATTTTTTCACATCAGGTGGCCAAAGTGCTGGAGTTTCAGCATCAGCATCAGTCGTTCCAAGGAATATTCAGGACTGATTTCCTTTACAATTGACTGGTTTGATCTCCTGTCCAAGGGACTCAAGAGTCTTCTCCAACACCACAGTTGAAAAGCATCAATTCTTTGGTGCTCAGCTTTCTTTATAGTCCAGCTTTCACATTCATACATGACCACTGGAAAAAACACATCTTTGACTAGAAGGACCTTTGTTGATAAAGTCATATCTCTGCTTTTTAATATGCTGTCCTGATTTGTCATAGCTTTTCTTCCAAGGAGCAAGTGTCTTTTCATTTCATGGCTGCAGTCACTATTTGCAGTGATTTTGGAGCCCAAGAAAATAAAGTCTGTCACTGTTTCCATTGTTTCCCCATCTATTTGCCATGAAGTGATGGGACCGGATGCCATGATCTTCATTTTTTGAATGTTGAGTTTTAGGTCATCTTTTTCACTCTCCTCTTTCACTTTCATCAACAGGCTCTTTAGTTCCTGTTCACTTTCCGCCATAAGAGTGGTGTCATCTGCATAGCTGAGGTTATTGATATTTCTCCCAGAAACCTTTATTTCGGCTTGTGCTTCATCCAGCCCGACATTTTGCATGCTGTACTCTGCATAGAAGTTAAAAAATCAGGGTGACAATATACAGCCTTGATGTACTCCTTTGCCAATTTGGAACCAGTCCATTGTTCCATGTCCAGTTCTAACTGTTGCTTCTTGTCCTGCATACAGGTTTCTCAGGAGGCAGGTAAGGTGGTCTGGTATTCCCATCTCTTGAAGAATTTTCCACAGTTTGTTGTGATCCACACAAAGGCTTTAGCATAGTCAATGAACAGAAGTAGATGTTTTTCTGAAATTCTCTTGCTTTTCCTATGATCCAGGAATGTTGGCAATTTGATCTCTGGTTCCTCTTCCTTTTCTAATCGTTTGAACATCTGGATGTTCTCAGTTCACATACTGTTGAAACCTGGCTTGGAGAATTTTGAGCATTACTTTGCTAGCGTGTGAGATGAGTACAATTGTGCGGTAGTTTGGACATTCTTTGGCATTGCCTTTCTTTGGGATTGGAATATAAACTGACCTTTTCCAGTCCTGTGGCCACTGCTGAGTTTTCCAAGTTTGCTGGCATATTGAGTGCAGCATTTTAACAGCATCACATTTTAGGATTTGAAATACTCAGTACAGTCAAATAAATATTTTTTTTAAATCTTGCATAATTGCATGCTCAGTAGTGTTTGACCCTTTGTGACCGCATAGACTATAGCCTAGCAGGGTCCTCTGTCCATGGAATTTTCCAAACAAGAATACTGGGAGCAGGTTGCCATTTCCTTCTCCAGGGGATCTTCCCAACCCAGGGATCATACCCAAGTCTCTGGCATCTCCTGCATTGGCAGGAGGATTCTTTACCACTGTGCCATCTGAGAAGTCCCTTAAAAAGTCTTTTGAAAAAAATTGAACATTGAGCTTACTCATCCTGGTATGGTTTGAAAGTTTAGTTGACCTCTTTCATCATTGAAAGCTGTAGTTCCCAGCTATTTCTTCACTGTGATACACAATGGATGAAATGAATATATCAGATAATCCCTTGGGTCTATCCATTTTAAAATAATTTCCTGGACTTCACTGGTGGTACAATGGATAAGAATCCACCTACCAATGCAGGAGACACAGGTTGGATCCCTGGTCCGGGAAGATCCCACATGCCACAGAACAAGCCTGTGAGCCACAGCTATTGAGCCCACATAGGGCAATACTGAAGCCCATGCTTCTAGAGCCCATGCTCCACAACAGGAGGAGCCACCACGATGAGAAGCCCGTGCACTGCAATGAAGAGTGACCCTCGCCTGGCGCACATAGAGAAAGCCCCAGCACAGCAATGAAGACACGTGCAACCAAAAATTTTTGGTTTTATTTTTTAAATAATTTCTTGAATACCTACTATATGCCTGCCACACACTGTGCCAGATATGACACACAGCCAGATGTCAGGCTAAGGCTTAGACAAGTTGGTTGGTAATTATGTACATTTCCCAGCATGGTAGCTATAAAGTTCTCTATTTTTTCATGGTATTCATTCATTCCTTTATTCAGAATGCTTTCACATACCCATTTTGTGTCAGGATATATGCTAAGTGCTAGGCATAAAATGGTAAGTAAGACAGATACACGTTCCTCTCATGGAGTTTACGTTCTAGTAGGGGACAAAGCTCGGAGAAGGCAATGGCACCCAACTCCAGTACTCTTGTCTGGCAAATCCCGTGGATGGAGGAGCCTGGTGGGCTGCAGTCCATGAAGTCACTAAGAGTCAGACACGACTGCGTGACTTCACTTTCACTTTTCACTTTCATGCATTGGAGAAGGAAATGGCAACCCGCTCCAGTGTTCTTGCCTGGAGATTCCCAGGGATAGGGGAGCCTAGTGGGCTGCCATTTATGGGGTCACACAGAGTCGGACACAACTGAAGCGACTTAGCAGCAGCAGCAGCAGCAGGGGACAAAGCTACATCAGAACACAAGTGAGTGAAAGAGAATTTACTGTAATTTGGGTTTTTTTTTTAGTTGTGTGCAGCACTCTCTGGTCTCCCTCCTCTTCCCTTTCCTCCTGTTCTTGAGCACTTCGGTCCTAAAGCCATTAGGTAAGTCAGAAGAAGGTAGCATCCATGTCCGGGGACATGGGGAGACTTGGTAGCTTAGATTGGAGTGTCAGGCCGGAGCAGGATAAGGAAGAGGTCAATCCAGAGCAGAAACCTGGCTCAGGTGTGGCCCGAGTGGCGAGGAGGCCATCCCCACGTGCTGTGGGGACAATGAGCGGTGGGTTACACAGGGAAGTGATGAAACCGACAAGCAGACGAAGAGTGAGAAGGGCCCGGTTTCTCACCACAAGAGGAGAGAGTTGCAGATACAAAATAAAAAGAGAAAAACTGGAGTGGGCTTTTGTATTAGATTGAAATACTGGTGTGACTTCATGATTTCCAATGTACCGTATATATACACATACATATATTCTCTAGCTGGCTTCTAAATAACATTCTCCACTAAAATATACCAGGGTTCCTTTTTAAAATTGAAGTATAGCTGATTCACAAAAGGGCTCCTTGAAAAAAATGCCTGATTCCATGGCCAGAGTAGGAAAAATACTTGATTAGCTTGGGAAAAAAGATTTTTTTCAGGAAAGCAAAGCAGCAGCCAGGAATGAGGGGCCTGTGTCATAGGTCACAGTAGCCAGTTTCCCGCAGCCAGCATTGGCCAAATGTGGGATAATTTAAGCATTAGAATAAATAAATAACTATAGTGATAGATTATAACCCACTGGATAAACAGAAGACCACACTGGTATAAAATAATAAATGAATAACCTAATAGTGGAGAGCAAACTGCAGAGAGAGGTACCAAATGAAGGCCTAGGAAATAACACACCCAGAGATGGAAAAGCAACAAAGTCAATTCTTCTTTACAGCCTCTTTTTTTCCTTTAAATAACAGTAAATGGTTAGAAATTACTAATTTTTTTTTTTTTTTTGCCTCACCATGAGGCATGCAAAAATCAGTTCCCCAACCAGGGATTGAACTTGTGCCCTCTGCATTGGGAGTGCAGAATCTTATCCACTGGGTCACCAGGGAAGTTCAATAATTGCTAACTAAAGTTATTTTTGAATTCTGAGTTTGAACAGCAGAATGAAATAGTGTCTAGACTGACTCACCAGTGGAAGGGCATCAGGAGAAACCAGTTTTTCAAAATAGGTTTTTCCAAAACTACAAAGCTGTTGAATATGTATTATCACAGACTAGTCACTCAAGAGTTTTTTATAATGAGCTATGTATTTTAATTAGCAAAATTTAGAGCCCATCAAGGACTCAAAATTTGTGCTATTCCGTTCTTAATTTTTCTCATATGGATTGTGTTTGATGCAAAGCAATATCAAGCAAAACTCATACTTATTTGGCTGAACTGTTGCAATTACAGAAAAAAGTCAGTGAACATTTCCTGTAAGGCAAGTCGCAGAGTCAGATACGACTTTCCAACTGAACAACTTTTTCTAGAAGTTAGAAGCTGCTTTAATTGTTTCCACCACCAGATGGCAGTGTTAAGATATCATAGAAATTCTACTCACTGCTAACATGTATTGGTTTCTGACAAGTAACTTTCTGAGACAATAAGGGAAAGGGTGAGGGCAACATTACCTACCTAAAAGTGTTGTGAGAATAAAATCACAAATATATGCAAAGCATGGACATATGTTCATGGGTTGAATTGTGTCCACCAAAATTTGTATGTTGAAGTCCTGGTCCCCAGTGCCTCACAGTGTGACCCTGTTTGGAGAAGGGGTCATTGAAGACATAATTAGTTCACACGAATGAAGTTACTCAGGTGGTCTCTAATATGGTCAGTGTCCTCATACAAAGGGGACACTTGGACACAGACATTCACAGAGGGAGGCCATCATGTGAAGAGGAAGGCAGACTTGGGGTGATGCTTCCACAAGCCAAGACCCACCAGAGATGGCCAGCAACCACCAGGAGCTAGGGCAGAGGCAGGGAGCACATTCTGCCTCACAGCCCACAGGAGAAACCAAGCCTGCCAACACCTTGATCTCAGACTTCCAGCCTCCAGAACTGGGAGACAATACTTTCCTGTTGTTTTAAGCCTCCCGGTCGGTGGCACTTTATTAGAGCAGCCCTGGGAAATGAACAGCATGTGAAAAAGGACTAATGCACATCAGCTGTTAGGAGCACTGAACACTTCTAATATAATTGTGTGAAACAAGACTGTTTCTGCTACAAAGTGCATTTTCCAGCTGTTATGGATTTATTGAATATATCTTACACACGCACACACACACACACGCACCACCCAAATGAAGACATTCTATGGAGCAAGAGAAAGCAGGGAGGGGGATTTCAGTGAAACACAGGAGAATAGCTGCTAACAATGAGATACGTAAGGTCTTCCTTCTCTGAGGAAGCTCACGCAGAGGCCACATGACCCCTTGGGAAGGTCAGGATTTGGAGCTCTATGGTTTTGAGACCCTCAGGCATGCGCTATAAAGGTGTTAGTTCTTCATACCAGAGAGGGCCTCCCTCTGCTGGTTGGAGAGTTGAAGCTAATAATTGTAGCATCCCTCTTCATCTCAGGCCATGAATTTTGGTCATTTCCTTTTATTCTCTAAAAGCTGGGAAAGGGAAAGGGCAAAGAAGCTTGGTGGTAGTTTTGTTTTGTTTGTTTTTGTCGAGATCTAGAATCTCTAAAAACCAGTTTTATTAAAGATTGAGATCAGTTAGTGGAAGGAAGGCTGAAGAACTGCCCCTGAGCCCCCTGTCCACATATGTCCTCAATATTTCACCCCAAGCCCTACCCCAGAGACAATGAATAAAAGAGTCTTGAATCGGGCTTCCCTGGTGGCTCATGGTAAAAAATCTGCCTGCCAATGCAGGAGACACAGGCTTGATCCCTGATCCGGCAAGATCCCGCTTGCCCCAGAGCACTCAGTCTGTGTGCCACAGCTCTGACCTGTAGGCCCGAGAGCCATAATCACCGAAGACTGCATGCCCCAGAGTCTGTGCTTCGCAGCCAAAGGAGCCATCGCAATGCGAAGCCTGTGCACTAGAAGCAGAGAGGAGCCCCCATTCACCACAACTAGAGAAAAGCCTGAACAGCAGCAAAGACCCAACACACCCAAAAATAATTTAATTTCATTTAAATTTTAAAACACTGATGTATTTTTTTTAAAGAGTCTTGAATAAAGTGAGCTGGAATAGGCAGCACAGCAGGTCGCCACACTTGACACAGAACTCACCCCAAATCATCCCTTCCTCAGGCTCAGAGAAGGGCCTTGGCCCTGTTGGATGGGCTGGGAGGCTGTCAGCTGTTAGGGGAACTTGGAGCGGCCTCTTTTGTGTGTGTTTGATAAAGAGAGCATAGTGAATATTTCCTGTGAGGTAATGGGTTGGATTGGAATTTTAACTAAAAGGAACTGTGAGGACCTTGTTTGGTTACTGAAATGAGCCAACCAAGCAGAAAAGTTATCTTGAGACAACTGAAACCCAGGGAGGGTCCGGATTCTAGATCTGCAAAGATATGACACTGAGTCTTCTCTATCCCGTGACCTCTATACATATTAGCTGTTTCCTCTCCCTAAAAAACACCTTCCACCCCACTCAATTTTGTCTAGTTAACTCTATATCTTTTAAGACTCTATCATCAAGGATACGTTTTCCGTAAGGCCTTCTCTGATTTCTACACTCTCAGTCTTAATTACGTGGAGTGGCACAGAGTCAGGAACTTTATATGTTCACCTCGGCATTCCCAGCACCTAGTTGAATGCCTGGCTCATAACTTGGCTTCCTGATTGGGCTGAAAGTATCTTGGGATCACAATATTTATCTGATTGATTTTTATATCTTTCCAGAGTGCCAAGAATAAAGCCTTGTACACAGTAGGAGATCAATAAAAACTTGTTAAACATACAGATCACAAAATGTAACAAGTTTGTTCTTTCTTTTTGTATTTCAAGGGAAAATATAATAAATAATTATGATACCAAGCCAAACAAATCCAAAGAAACCTCCAGGAAACAAAAATGAGCAAGTGTGCCAAGAGGTTTTACAGAGTAAGTCCATATGGGATTTTAAAAACAGCACAAGTGCTGTCGGACTTTATTGTGAATTGAATCCGCCAATATCAGTGCTGAAGAAGCAGTCCTAAAGCCAACTACCAGCATTTGTTTCCCAAACACTGATTAAAACAAATATTTTTCAGTTGCCATAGCTTTGGGATGTATTTTTGACAAGCACACTGAACACAAGAAAATAATATGGAAACTCTGGCTCCTTTCATTTTTGTTTGACATTAAAGAACCTAACCTCACTAGTGAGGCTAGAAAACACCAGTTTCACAACCACAAAGATAAGTTTCCTTGGATCCAGGATGCCAACTCCGGTGCCATCGTTGTGATGATCTGTCATTTCTACCAGCTTTACAATTGAACACAGCTTTCAAGTAGCCTTCAAGTTTGGAAACTCACTAAAATTAGACTAAGCCCTGTGTCTCTGCATGAAAGCACTGACAATATCTCTTTAATATGGTATCTAGCCCTTCTGCACAGTTTTAACTTTTATTATGAAAATCTAAGAGCATATATACAGGGCTTCCCTGGTGGCTCAGGTGATAAAGAATCTGCCTGCAATGCAGGAGACCCAGGTTTAATCCCTGGGTTGGGAAGATCCCCTGGAGAAGGGAATGGCAACCTACTCCAGTATTCTTGCCTGGGAAATCCCATGGACAGAGGAGCCTGGCAAGCTAAAGTCCAAGGGGTCACACAGAATCAGACATGATTTAGTGACTAACACTTCAAGAGCATATACCAAATCAGGGAGAATTCATTTGCCCAGCTTCAACAGTTACCAATTGTGAAAGGAGAACTCAAGACATAGAACCACTAAAGAAAGACTTTTTGCTTTCACTATTTAGCAAGGGAGACGATACTTCATAACAAACGTATTCTCCAAACAAAGAACATAGCAGGTATCTAGATTAAAAATGAGAAGTTGCCAAGATTACTATCAGTTTGTATCATATTGCAAGGATTGTCACTGATCTGTGGATATCAATATTGTAAAACTCAGGAATAAAGTTGTTTGCATTAGGTTCTGAGCAGCTTACAAGAAAGACTTACTTAGATCTTCGTTCAGAGGCTGCTGCTGCTGCTAAGTCGCATCAGTCATGTCCGACTCTGTGCGACGCCATAGAGGGCAGCCCACCAGGTTCCCCCATCCCTGGGATTCTCCAGGCAAGAACACTGGAGTGGGTTGCCATTTCATTCTCCAATGCATGAAAGTGAAAAGTGAAAATGAAGTCACTCAGTCGTGTCTGACTCTTAGTGATCCCATGGACTGCAGCCTACCAGGCTCCTCTGTCCATGGGATTTTCCAGGCAAGAGTACTGGAGTAGGGTGCCATTGCCTTCTCTGCATTCAGAGGCTAGTGTTAGGATATTCTGCCTTTTTTTAGTTTCAGTTCAGTTCAGTTCAGTCACTCAGTCGTGTCCGACTCTTTGCGACCCCATGAATTGCAGCACGCCAGGCTTCCCTGTCCATCACCAACTCCCGGAGTTCACTCAAACTCACGTCCATCGAGTTGGTGATGCCATCCAGCCATCTCATCCTCTGTCGTCCCTTTCTCCTCCTGCCCCCAATCCCTCCCAGCATCAGAGTCTTTTCCAATGAGTCAACTCTTCTCATGAGGTGGCCAAAGTACTGGAGTTTCAGCTTTAGCATCATTCCTTCCAAAGAACACCCAGGATTGATCTCCTTCAGAATGGACTGGTTGGATCTCCTTGCAGTCCAAGGGACTCTCAAGAGTCTTCTCCAATACCACAGTTCAAAAGCATCAATTCTTCAGCGCTCAGCCTTCTTCACAGTCCAACTCTCACATCCATACATGACCACAGGAAAAACCATAACCTTGATTAGACAGACCTTTGTTGGCAAAGTAATGTCTCTGCTTTTGAATATGCTATCTAGGTTGGTCATAACTTTCCTTCCAAGGAGTAAGTGTCTTTTAATTTCATGGCTGCAATCACCATCTGAAGTGATTTTGGAGCCCAGAAAAATAAAGTCTGACACTATTTCCACTGTTTCCCCATCTATTTGCCATGAAGTGATGGGACCAGATGCTATGATCTTAGTTTTCTGAATGTTGAGCTTTAAGCCAACTTTTTCACTCTCCTCTTTCACTTTCATCAAGAGAGAATGCCAAATATTTGGGATTTCTTTTTTGATTTATTTGGGGGTGAGTTTATGACTATGGTACATGATGTGCTAAGTCAAGAGACCAGCAGAACGAGTATTACTCCTGCTTGCTTGGCAAGTTCCTGCCCCTGAAGCATAAACTTGAGCATACAGGTTTGTTCAGTGATTTTCTGATTCATGTCATTAACTTGGTGGATTTTTCCTATTTGGCCAGTTTAATTTATATAGGACTCATAAGAGGTGTGAGGCTTCCTAAGTGGCTCAGTGGTAAAGAATCCACCTGCCAGTGCAAGGAGACATAGGAGATATGGGTCAGGAAGATCGCCTGGAGGAGGCCACAGCAACCTACTCCAGTATTCTTGCCTGGAGAATCCCATGGACAGAGGAGGCTGGCGGGCTACAGTCCATAGGGTCACACAGAGTTGGACACGACTGAAGACACTTAGCACGCAGGCATGCACGGGCTTTCTCTAGATGCAGTGAGCTGGGGCTACGCTTTGCTGAAGTTTGTGGGCTTCTCATTGTGGTGGCTTCTCTTGTTGTAGGCTTCCCTGGTGGCTCAGCTGCTAAAGAATCTGCCTGCAATGTGCGAGACCTGGGTTCCATCCCTGGGTTGGGAAGAGCCCTTACAGAAGGGAAAGGCTATCCACTCCAGTATTCTGGCCTGGAGAATTCAGGACCCCCTGTATGTGGACCCCCTGTACATGGACACCCTGTACAGTCCATGGGGTCACAGAGTTGGACACAACTGAGTGACTTTCACTTTCTCTTTTCTCTTGTTGCAGAGCACAGGCTCTGGAACAAGGACTTCAGTAGCTGTGGCGCATAGGCTTAGTTGCCCTGAGGCTTGTCGAATCCTCCCAGATCAGGGATCAAACTCGTGTCCCCTGCATTGGCAGACAGATTCTTAACCACTGGACCACCAAGGAAGTCCAAGAGGTAACATTCTTTATTAACCGTAAGGCTGAGATTCCACTAGTCATAGAGCATGAACAAGGAAAGTTTTCTGGAAAGATTCTGTAGGCATCTTTTCCAAATATTCCAGAGCAGTCCTTGTTTCTTAATAGTGAGCCTGCTGCTGCTGCTGCTGCTGCTGCTAAGTCGCTTCAGTCATGTCTGACTCTATGTGACCCCATAGACGGCAGCCCACGAGGCTCCCCCGTCCCTGGGATTCTCCAGGCAAGAACACTGGAGTGGATTGCCATTTCCTTCTCCAATGCATGAAAGTGAAAAGTGAAAGTGAAGTCGCTGAGTCTTGTCCGACTCTTAGTGACCCCATGGACTGCGGCCCACCAGGCTCCTCCGTCCACGGGATTTTCCAGGCAAGAGTGCTGGAGTGGGGTGCCATTGCCTTCTCCAATAGTGAGCCTACCATACCTAATTAAATGAGATTTGGTTTTGAGTGTGACATTTCTGTTACAAATTTTTATCAAATCCCCATAGGAAAAGGATAGATTTGTTCTGAACCTATGTAACTAATGACATGGTCATGAAAAAGTAAAGTAAAAGTAAATGGCACTTTGTGTGATAATCATTGTTTTGTGTAGTTTTACAGACAAAGCCAATCAGTATGTGTTACTATTTTCCTCAGAATCACTTTTTTAAGTTATTATTTTGCAACTTATACAAATATGAAATCACTATGTTGTACTCCAAAACTAATAGAATGTTATATGTCAATTATATTTCAATCTTTTACATAAATAAAATAAAATGTTGTAACTTTAAAAAATATTTTTCTTAGATTTTCCTCTTGATTTATTATTATATTACCCATTTTCTAAGATATTTTATAGATTTTTTCTGAACTCTGGGAGACCAATGGCTATAAGACATCCCTTAAAAATGTTTTGTTCTACTTTGAACACAGTTAACTTGTTAAATAAAAAATTAGTGATAAATTGAGAAGAAAGGGATGTTCTTATTTGCCCAGTAGAAAATAGAACACTATCCACAAGCAAGCTTTTCATCTTAATTTTCTTCCATCCTAGATGGAGAAGACACTAGAGAGTCCTTTGGACAGCAAGGAGATCCAACCAGTCCATCCTAAAGGAAATCAGTCCTGAATATTTACTGGAAGGACTGATGCTGAAGCCGAAGCTCCAATACTTTGGGCCCCTGATTCAAAGAGCCAACTCATTGGAAAAGACCCTGATGCTGGGAAAGATCGAAGGCAGGAGGAGAAGCTGCTGACAGAGGATGAGATGGGTGGATGGCATCACCGACTCAATGGACATGAGTTTGAGCAAACTCCAGAAGATAGTGAAGGACAGGGAAGGCTGGCATGCTGCAGTCCATGGGGTCACAAAGAGTCAAACACAACTGAGCGGTGAACAGCAACTAGATAATTAATTTTTTATTTTATAATCTTAGTGTATAATTGGCCAAGTACTGTAACAAAATCATCTTCTTTCGACCTAAAAAAAAAAAGTCCTGGAAATCCTCAGTCATCATTTAATCACACACTTGGTGACATCAGACTGGAAAGCCTATACCTGTGAATCTATTCTGTTTAGTATCAATAGTGAAGAGTACCTCTGCAGGCCTTTCCTGAGGTTGTGATTCTTTCAGCGTTTCTCCCAGAAGACTCCATCACTGGTCTATAGCATAATTACAGGGGTATACAGACAACTGTTAAGGAAAGAGGAAGACATCTCTTCGTGACAGGACTGAATGGCTTGGATTAAAGTACTATAATAACTAACAGTATCTACAAGAAGGCAAGTGAGACATAATGCATAAATATTTTATAGGGATTTAATCAACAATCACCCTGAAAGTAGTAATAGTATGGACAACTGGGGCACTGACAGATCTCCAGGGATCTTTAATTTATCCCTTGAAGTGTGTTTTAAAATAGTTAAAAAGCTGTGAATAAATTTTGTTGACAGTTATCATGCTGGTCTTTGCACATGAGCATGAGTACGCTCTATCCATCCTGAAGACACAGGATTGCTGAAACATGTTCATTTTACTTAAACATAACATTATAATGTACACATACAGTCAGCAAAAACAAGACATGGAGCTGACCGTGGCTCAGATCATGAGCTCCTTCTTGCAAAATTCAGGCTTAAATTGAAGGAATTAGGGAAAACCACTAGGCCATTCAGGTATGACCTAAATCAAATCCCTTATGATTATAGAGTGGAAGTGACAAATAGACTGAAGGGATTAGATCTGGTAGACATAGTGCCTGAAGAATTATGGATGGAGGTTCATAACATTTTATAAGAGGCAGAGACCAAAACCACCCCAAAGAAAAAGAAATGCGAGAAAGGCAAAGTGGTTGTCTGAGGAAGCTTTAAAAAATAGCTGAGGAAAGAAGAGAAGAAAAAGGCAAGAAAGAAATGGAAATATATATCCAACTGAATGCAGAGAATAGTGAAGAGAGATAAGAAGGCCTTCTTAAATGAACAGTGCAAAGAAATAGAGGAAAACAACAGCAGGGGAAAGACTAGAGATCCTTTCAAGAAAATTGAAGCTGTCAAAGGAACATTTCATGCAAGGATAGGTAGGATAAAGGACAGAAATGGTAAGGACCTAACAGAAGGAGAAGAGATTAAGAAGAGGTGGCAACAATACCCAGAGGAACCATACAAGAAAGGTCTTAATGACCTGGATAACCACGATGATGTGGTCTCTCACCTAGAGCTGGACATGTTGGAGTGTGAAGTCAAGTGGCCCTTAGGAAGCATTACTACAAGCAAAACTAATGGAGGTGATGGAATTCCAGCTAAGCTATTTAAAACCCTAAAAGATGATGCTGTGAAAGTGCTACACATAACATGTCAGCAAGTTTGGAAAACTCAGCTATGCCCACAGAACTGGAAAAGGTCATTTTTCATTCTAATCCCAAAGAAAAGCAATGCCAAAGAATGTTCAAACGACCATACAATTGCATTCATTTCACATGCTAGCAAGGTTGTGTTCAAAATCCTTCAAGCTAGGCTTCAGCAGTATTTGAACCAAGAATTCCCATGTACAAGCTAGGTTTTGAAGAGGTAGAAGAACCAGGGATCAAATTGCCAACATTCGTTGGATCATGGAGAAAGCAAGGGAGTTCCAAAAAAATATCTACTTCTGCTTCATTGACTATACTAAAGCCTTTGACTGTGTGGATAACAGCAAACTGAGGAAAATTCTTAAAGAGATGGTAATACCAGACTACCTTACCTGCCTCCTGAGAAACCTGTATGTGGATCAAGAAGCAACAGTTAGAACCGGCATGGAACAACTGACTGGTTCAAAATTGGGAAAGGGGTATGACAAGGCTATACATTGTCACCCTGCTTATTTAACTTCTATGCAGGGTATATCATGTGAAATACTGGGCTGGATGAATCATAAGTTGGAATCAAGATTTCTGGGAGAAATATCAACAACTTCAGATATGCAGATAATACTACTCTAATGGAGAAAGAGAAGAGGAACTAAAGAGCCTCTTGATGAGTGAAAGAGGAGAGTGAAAAAGTTGGATTCAAAGTCAACATCAAAAAAACTAAGATCATGGCATCAGGCCCCATCACTTCATAGCAAATAGATGGGGGGAATGTGGAAACAGTGACAGGTTTTACTTTTCTTGGACTTCAAAATCGCTGCAGATGGTGACTGCAGCTATGAAGTTAAAAGATGCTTGCTCCTTGGAAGGAAATATGACAAACCTAGACAGTATATTAAAAATAAGAAATATCATTTTGCCAACAAAGGTCCATCTAGTCAAGGCTATGGTTTTTCCAGTAGTCGTGCATTGGAATGTGAGAGTTGGACCATAAAGCAGGCTGAGCACCAAAGAATGGATGTTTTTGAATTGTGGTGCTGGAGAAGACTCTTGAGAGTCCCTTGGATTGCAAGGAGATCAGATCAGTCAGTCCTAAAAGAAATCAACCCTGAATATTTATTGGAAGGACTGATGCTGAAGCTGAAGCTCTAATACTCTGGCCACCTGATGTGAGGAGCCAACTCATTAGAAAAGACCCTGATGCTGGGAGAGATGGAGGCCAGAAGACGGGGGCATCAGAGGATGAGGTGTTTGGATGGCATCACCAACCCAATAGACATAAGTTTGATCAAACTCTGGGGGATAGTGAAGGACAGGGAAGCCAGGCGTTGCTGTAGTCCATGGGGTCACAAAGAATCGGACATGACCTAGGGTCCCTTATGAACCCTTGTGAACAATAAGGGTTCTTTTGAAGTGAAAGTCGCTCAGATGTGTCCTACTCTTTGCAACCCCATGGACTATACAATCCATGGAATTCTCCAGGCCAGAATAGTGGACTGGGTAGCCTTTCCCTTCTCTAGGGGATCTTTCCAACCCAAGGATCGAATCCAGGTCTCCCACATTGCAGGCGGATTCTTTACCAGCTGAGCCACAAGGGAAGCCCTGGGAATCTCCAAACTTGTAATTGAAACCAGAAGTGAGAGATGTCTAAAGGACAGCTAAAAGGTACAGATTAAAAGTTAGCAGTGCTCCCTTTGTGCAGGTCTGTGCTCTGAGTTCTTGGTTTCTCTGAGGCACTATGACATCCTAAGTGGGCTCCATTCTCCTTTCTGTTCCTCTCTGCTCTATTTTCTCAGTTCTGCAACATGAGAGTGGTAACCCTAGGGAGAAGAGTCAGGGAAAAAAACAAGCATGTTAGGCGTTAAGTGGCTTCCTCCCAGCTCTGCCTTGGTACTAAGTAATTGTGGAAAAACTCAGCACAAATTCACTGAACTTTGCTTGGCTCCCCTTTCCTCATTTATAAATGAGAGTTTTGGTCTCTCAGTTCAGTTCAGTTTAGTCGCTCAGTCGTGTCCGACTCTTTGCGACCCCATGAATCACAGCACGCCAGGCCTCCCTGTCCATCACCAACTCCCGGAGTTCACTCAGACTCACGTCCATCGAGTCAGTGATGCCATCCAGCCATCTCATCCTCTGTCGTCCCCTTCTCCTCCTGCCCCCAATCCCTCCCAGCATCAGAATCTTTTCCAATGAGTCAACTCTTCGCATGAGGTGGCCAAAGTACTGGAGTTGCAGCTTTAGCATCATTCCTTCCAAAGAAATCCCAGGGCTGATCTCCTTTAGAATGGACTGGTTTGGTCTCTACATGATCCCTAAGTTTCCTTCTAATTCTAATGTTTTGGGTTATTTTTGAGCACTTTCCAGGAAGGTTTTCGCTTCCCCCTGAAGAGTAAATGGAAGCACTACTTACCCACCTTCAGTAGAAAACACTCATCCGGTTGCTCTTCCAAAGCACTGTGCCCTCCCTCCTGCCCTTCTGCCAATAGCCAGGCAGCCTCACACTAGGTTGGCCAAAGTAGGGCCATCTCAGCAGAGTAGAAGGGTTCAACTAGTCAACCCTCTTAGCAGGAGAATTAATGACCTGGTCTCATTTGCGCCACACACAAAAATAAGCCATCAAACTGGTGACACGGTGTAATTCCTCACTCCTCTTCAAATGAAGGATTTTAAGAGAATCTTGTCAATCCCTCCCCAGGCATAATAACCTTGTCCAACCATCAGTTATTATCCCTTTCAGTGCTTCTTAAACCTTTCCATTGAAAATCACATAGCACCACACACACACACACACACACACATGCAAACATACACACACGTGTGCAAATGCACAGCCCTGGGAAAATGGCCCAACACAATCTTTAGGAAATAAACATTCTCCAAAGTCCTGTGTCTATCTTACTTGTTTAAATCTCATACCTACTCTGTTTTTCATATATAAATAAAACCTTAAAGGGAAATTTTGTATTCCTGAAGATATAGTCTATTTAAGAAAGACTTTAAGAAAAATTTACCCCCCTCCTCAATCATGGAACATCTCTCACATTTCCACTTGGAAAAACTCCACTTGAGAAAATTATATAGTAGATTTTTGCTCTGAGGCAGAATTCATACTCTTGAAGGTGATTTGTTATTTTTTAACTTGCATTTTTTCTACTCCATCAGTCAATCTTTATGAAGCATCTATTATTTTACTTTCTCTCATTTTAGCAAAGTCACTAAACTGTTATAATGAAGACATTTGCAAGATTTGTGCTTTTGTGACAATAATGACATAAAAGTAAAATGTAAGTGTGTTCAAACTATATGTTACTATATTTTCACTATAAATGTAAACTAAAATAACTGTAAGAATAAAAATGTAGAATTACTTTTCATATATTATCAAACAAGTTACTTCTCTTCTAAAATACTCAAAAGCATCTATTAAAATGAAAACATAAAAAGAATAAATGTCAACTTTTTGGGGGGATGTTTGCAAGATTTTAGCTGCTGAACCAGGTGGAACCCATGTCCTTGGCAGTAAGAGCACAGAGTCCTGACTACTGGACTGCAAGGGAATATCCAATGTCAACATTTTAAATCAAGTATTTTAAATTTAATGTTTTAAAATGTAAATAAATTTCACTAAATGGTTTATGAAATGATTCTTCATTCAGAATTTATTGCCCTTGTTGAAGCTGAAACTCCAATACTTTGGCCACCTGATGCAAAGAACTGACTCATTTGAAAAGACCCTGATGCTGGGAAAGATTGAGGGCAGGAGGAGAAGGGGACAACGGAGGATGAGATGGTTGGATGGCATCACCGACTCGATGAACATGGGTTTGGGTGGACGCCGGGAGTTGGTAATGGACAGAGAGGCCTGGCATGCTACGGTTCGCAAAGAGTCGGACACGACTGATAGACTGAACCGAACTGATTGCCCTTCTAGTTGCCAATGCAAATTATTGGTATCGTGCTTCATAAATGTTTTAATTAGACCTTCATATATACAATTTAAGAGGGATATAAATCACATAATGTTGCAAAATATTTCTCAGCCACCACATGCAATAGTTGTGAAATCACCCTAAATCTGTGAACACAAAAGACATGTGTACACTTAGCAGTATTAGAGACCAATAACTGAACAGAAGAACTGTACAAAAAAGATCTTCAGGCCCCAGATAATCATGATGGTCCCAGATAATCATAATCACCTAGAGCCAGACATCCTGGAACGTGAAGTCAAGTGGGCCTTAGAAAGCATCACTACGAACAAAGCTAGTGGAGGTGATGGAATTCCAGTTGAGCTATTTCAAATCCTGAAAGATGATGCTGTGAAAGTGCTGCACTCAATATGCCAGCAAATTTGGACAACTCAGCAGTGGCCACAGGACTGGAAAAGGTCAGTTTATATTCCAATCCCAAAGAAAGGCAATGCCAAAGAATGCTCAAACTACCGCACAATTGCACTCATCTCACACGCTAGTAAAGTAATGCTTAAAATTCTTCAAGCCAGGCTTCAGCAATACATGAACCATGAACTTCCATGTTCAAGCTGGTTTTAGAAAAGGCAGAGGAACCTGAGATCAAATTGCCGACATCCACTGGACCACTGAAAAAGCAAGAGAGTTCCAGAAAAGCATCTATTCCTGCTTTACTGACTATGCCAAAGCCTTTGACTGTGTGGATCACAATAAACTGTGGAAAATTCTGAAAGAGATGGGAATACCAGACCACCTGACCTGCCTCTTGAGAAACCTGTATGCAAGTCAGGAAGCAACAGTTAGAACTGGACATGGAACAACAGACTGGTTCCAAATAGGAAAAGGAGTACGTCAAGGCTGTATATTGTCACCCTGCTTATTTAACTTCTATGCAGAGTACATCTTGAGAAATGCTGGGCTGGAGAAAGAACAAGCTGGAACCAAGATTGCCAGGAGAAATATCAATAACCTCAGATATGCAGATGACACCACCCTTCTGGCAAAAAGTGAAGAAGAACTAAAGAGCCTCTTGATGAAAGTGGAAGTGGAGAGTGAAAAAGTTGGCTTAAAGCTCAACATTCAGAAAACGAAGATCATGGCATCTGGTTCCATCACTTCATGGCAAATAGATGGGGAAACAGTGGAAACAGTGACAGACTTTATTTTTCTGGGCTCCAAAATCACTGCAGATGATGATTGCAGCCATGAAATTAAAAGACACTTACTCCTTGGAAGGAAAGTTATGACCAACCTAGACAGTATATTAAAAAGCAGAGACATTACTTTGCCAACAAAGGTCCATCCAGTCAAACCTATGGTTTTTCCAGTGGTCATGTATGGATGTGAGAGTTGGACTATAAAGAAAGCTGAGTGCTGGAGAATTGATGATTTTGAACTGTGGTGTTGGAGAAGACTCTTGAGAGTCCCTTGGACTACAAGGAGATCCAACCAGTCCATTCTAAATGAGATCAGTCCTGGGTGTTCTTTGGAAGGACTGATGTTGAAGCTGAAACTCCAATACTTTGGCCACCTCATGTGAAGAGCTGACTCATTTGAAAAGACCCTGATGCTGGGAGGGATTGGGGGCAGAAGGAGAAGAGGGCGACAGAGGATGAGACGGTTGGATGACATCACCGACTCAATGGACATAGGTTTGGGTGGACTCTGGGAGTTAGTGCTGTGGTTCATGGTGTCACAGAGTCGGACACGACTGAGCGACTGAACTGAACTGAATTGGATATGGGAAAATGTATTCATTCTTATTGAAAGAGAAGTCTGAAGAATTGATTAATTTGTATTTCCTCTTATTCAAGTATTTCCATCACCCAATGCTCCCCACACTTCCCAGCACTGTGGGACCCCATCTTTGGGAAAGCACAACCCACAAACCTTCCTAACATTCCAAGGGAACCATGTTCTGTTGTGATGACACAAGGCAAAAGATGTCGGAAAACCTATTCCTGGGGGCAAACAGCGCTAGTTGGGCTTCCCAGGTGGCGCCATTGGTAAAGAATCCACTTGCCAATGCAGAAGACATAGGAGCTGTGAGTTCGATCCCTGGACTCGCTCCAGTATTCTTGCCTGGAAAGTTCCATGGACACAGGAGTCCAATGGGCCTCAAACAGTTGGATATGACTGATTTAACACACAAACACACACACAAAGAGTGTTAGTTATAAAAGTGGATATTTAGGGTGGACCAATGTCACATGATATCGTTAATATGTGGAATCTTAAAAAATGGATACAAATGAATTTATCTACAAAACACAAGTAGAGCCACAGAGGTAGAAAACAAACTTATAAGGGAAGGGGGATATGGGAGAGATAAACTGGGAGATTGTGATTGACATATACACACTACTAGATATAAAATAGATAACTTATAAGGACCTGCTATAAAGCACAGGGAACTCTACTCAATACTCTGTAATGGCTTATATGGGAAAAGAAAATAAAAAAGAATGGATATATGTATCAGATCAGATCAGATCAGTCGCTCAGTCGTGTCCGACTCTTTGCAACCCCATGAATCGCAGCACGCCAGGCCTCCCTGTCCCTCACCAACTCCCGGAGTTCACTCAGACTCACGTCCATCGAGTCAGTGATGCCATCCAGCCATCTCATCCTCTGCCGTCCCCTTCTCCTCCTGCCCCCAATCCCTCCCAGCATCAGAATCTTTTCCAATGAGTCAACTCTTCGCATCAGGTGGCCAAAGTATTGGAGTTTCAGCTTTAGCATCAGTCCTTCCAAAGAACACCCAGGACTGATCTCCTTTAGAATGGACTGGTTGGATCTCCTTGCAGTCCAAGGGACTTTCAAGAGTCTTCTCCAACACCACAATTCAAAAGCATCAATTCTTCGGCGCTCAGCCTTCTTCACAGTCCAACTCTCACATCCATACATGACCACAGGAAAAACCATAGCCTTGACTAGACGAACGTTTGTTGGCAAAGTAATGTCTCTGCTTTTGAATATGCTATCTAAGTTGGTATAACTAATTCACTTTGCTGTATAGCAGAAATAAACAGAACATTGTAAATCAACTTTACTCCAATAAAAATATTTTGAAGTGGATATGTAGGCTTATGGTTATGCTAAGTTAATGCTGAGTGCCATATGTTCTTTAATAATTTATGGTGGGGCTGAGGTTCTGAAAGCCAGGGTAGACCTCACTTGGCCCAGTCTGAGAGCTGTCAGAAGTCTCCAGTATGTAGACATGATGGAGTAGAGTGGGTATGACATGATCCCCTCCACTCTGTTCCAGAGAGAATACAGAATGAGAAGAGAACCTAGGAACAGAGTTCACAAAATGCTTGCTCACGCATTACCTACCTACCCGGTAAGATTAGTATATGCAGCAGATAGGATTATTCCTAGCTTACCAAGAAAGAGACGGAGGCACTAAGAAACCAAGGCGATTCTCCAGCGCTAACCTCGCCACCATTTGGTGGAGCTGAGACCAGAACCCGGGACTCCTGGCTCCTGGCCCACAGCCTTCTGCTTGCTTCTTGATGCTCAGAGTTGCTTCTGCATTTCTGTCAGGGTCTTGTGAATCCAAAAGAATAAAAGAACCACCTTCTTTTGCCCTCTTTCGTGTTTAAGGATTTGAAGGTTCAGGGGTGGAGGAAAAGGGAAGTCGTTTTAATAGATGTTTTCTGAATTTGATTATTGAACTTTGACATCTTGGAACTAACATATCCTGAAATGTTTCCGGTCAAATAGTGATTATGGGCCCAAAAATAAAATTACTGTATTTAGTCTTCTGGGGAGTGGTCAGCATCTTCTTTCATCCTTCTGATTTGGATTTCCCTGGGCTACTGGATGGGGATGTTTTCTGTCCTTACATGGCAATTTGAGAAGGGTAGCTAAGTAGCATAATTGTTATTTACCATGTGGTATGCACTATTTGGGAGTTAGGGGCTGAACCTGACAGAAAATTAAATGTGATTTCTGCCCTCAGAAGTCCTCATTTTACTCTGATGAATAGATTTGGCATGTAAACACAGGAAGGAGAGGAGAACACCAGTCTCAAGGGCAATGGGGTAGAGATATACCCAAAAGAGATGTCTGTCTGTGGGATTACCTAATAAATTTAACTTTGATGATGAGTCAAAGAAAACTAATACACTTTTAAGCGGAAAAGCAAAGACTTTACAGATGCTGCCTCTAAAGCTGATCTCCACACCTCCAATCTTCTTCCCCCAAAGTTTCTGTATAAGTCATTCTATGACATCTGCCCACAAACCAGCTTCTTGGTGACATTCTATGTTCTTTGCAAAAAATATGTATATACTCCTCTCTCTTTCTCACTGTCAGCTTTGCCCTCCAAAAAAAATCAGGGCACTAGAAATAAGCATCAAATTATCTTCCTTCTTGGGGATGGATGGATCCCTATTTAGGAAGACATTTATTCAATATGTCAAAATGGGGCTGACCAGTAGAGGGGGCCTGGGCTTCATATTTGATATTCTTCAAAAACACAAGAAACCAGAAAGAAGGGTGCCTGGGTGAGGTCACAAAGCAGAATGAACTAGGTGTAGAGGGCACTGACAACTACTAAAAGGCTTTGTGAACATTCTCTCTGTATCTTTACATTCCTGCGTGGGCATATGAGAAAGGAACATTGTGCAGACTAGAGGAATGAATCACTCCCTTCCAACAGTGCATGACATTTCTCACTTGAGCTCTCTTGCAATCAAATTCTTCTTACTCAATGATACTTCATTTTAACATAGTTTTTCCATTGTGACACATATGTGCAAATTCCTCAACTTGCCATGGCATACTTTGGCAAAATGCTTAAATGAACTCTTTGGTGAACTCTTACCTTCACATATCTAGAGACTGTTATCCTCAGCAGAACAATTACTCAAAGTTGGTATCCTAGTGATTAAAACAATCTTCATGACCAGGAGCCTAACCCCGTTGTTAAGGGCTGGGCCTTAGAGTCAAACAGATGAGATTTCAAGTTCTGGAATCTACCACGTGCTAGCTTGATGCATCCATAAAAAGGAGATCATAGTAGTAACCCAAAATAGGATTGTCGGGCGGATTATTGATAACTAACAACAAAAGCAAAACATAGTGAAGGAGCTGATGTTGTTCATGCACTCAGCTGACCAGAAGTGGATTATCTTTGATTCATAGCTCATCACTGTCTAAAAATGGTCCTCTTTTGTTTTTATTTATATAAACTATGTATCCATTTATGAGTTTGTTTATTATTAATAAGATAAACACATATGAACCAACCACCCGAATACAAGAATCATTTACACCCACCTTTGGACTTCTCCCCAGTCTACTCTTCTACTTCCCCTTCCTTGCATCTTGCAGTTATTATTATAACTTGCTTTTGAAATTAATAGCTTTATCACATATATGTATTTTCTAATAATTATATTTTTTAGTTTTCTTTATTTTCAACATTATAAAAGTGTCAGTTTTATAAAATCTTAGGAAATTTCCTTTTTTAAAAGTTTATTATTCAGGTTATTCATATTTTTGCTTGCAGTAATTTATTTGCTATATAACATGCCATTGTGTGAAATTACCACAATTTCTTTTTCTATTTTCTATTGAGAAGTATGTGGGTTGTTGCAGGTGTTTATCCTACTAGTAGTAAGAATACAGTAAGTGCTGCTGGGAACATTCTTGTTTAACTCTCCTATTGTACACAGTTTTTCTTGGGTATATTCCTAACAGTAGAATTGCTGGGTTACAGGATATGGAAATGTTCAACATTAGATAATGACAAACTTTGCAAAATGGTAATACCCATTTACACGCCCAACAGTTTGTATAAAACACCCAGTTAATGCACATTCTCTCCAATATGTGGCATTGCTCCATTTCTTAATTTCTGCCCACTGAATGGGTATAAGTTGATATCATTGTGGTTTTAATATGCCTTCTCCAATAAACAATGTAGTTGACCTTCTCACAATGATTTATTGATAATCTGTGTCTTCTCTGTGAAATTCTTATTTGTATTTCTTGCTCATTTTCTCTTGGATTGTCTGGGTTTCCTCATTAATTTGAGGAAACCTCTATATATTCTTGCTATTAGTCCTTTGTTGGTTAGTTGGGTTGCAGACGTCCTCTTCCAGTTGGTACCTTCTCTCTTTTCTTTTTGTAAGATATCTTTTGGTGTTCAGATCTTGATTTTAATGCAGCCAGATTTATTGATCTTTTCTTTGGTGTTCAGGTCTTAATTTCAATGCAGCCAGATTTATTGATCTTTTCTTTTATGATTAGAGGCATATTTATAAACGCTTCCCTACCTCAAAGTCAGAAATATATTTACCTATATTTTCCAATAAAATTTATAAAAGTTAACATTTGATATTTAAGTCTTTAATTTATCTGGATTTCACTTTTTTCAAATGACATGAGGTAGGAATCAATATATTTTTCCATTATAAGTAACCAGTTATTACAAATATACTTATTGAACAGTTTCTCCACTCCCCATTACTCTGTCATGCTACATCTATCATATACGGAAGTACCATATATATAGTACATGGGCCAGCTTCTGAGTTTTTACCTGCCCCAAAGTTAATTTTTCTGAACAAGTATCACAGGTGGCACTAGTGGGAAAGAACCCACCTGCCAATGCAGGAGACACAAGAGATGCTGGTTCAAACTCTGGGTTGGGAAGATCCCTTGGAGGAGGGCTTAGCAACCCACTCCAGTATTCTTGCCTGAAGAATACCAGGGGCAGAGGGGCCTGGCAGGCTATGTCCACAGGGTGGCACAGAATCAGACATGACTGAAGTGACTTAGCACATCATACTATATGTATGTTTTAGAATAAACTATGAAGTTTCATTAAAATTCTACTGAAATTTTTGTTGGAATTGCATTAAGTCTATGAGCCAATATGAGGAGAATTGAAATATAATATTAAAGTTTTTTCCATTTAAGAAATAAGAAATATATATCATAGTATTGCTCTTCATTTCCTTAGGATTTCTTTAATGAATCTCAATAGTTTTAAGAAACCTTTTGAGAAACCTGTATGCAGGTCAGGAAGCAAGTTAGAACTGGACATGGAACAACAGACTGGTTCCAAATAGGAAAAGGAGTATGTCAAGGTTGTATATTGTCACCCTGCTTATTTAATTTACATGCAGGGTACATCATGAGAAACGCTGGGCTGGAAGAAGCACAAGCTGGAATCAAGATTGCCAGGAGAAATATCAATAACCTCAGATATGCAGATGACACTACCCTTATGGCAGAAAGTGAAGAAGAACTAAAAAGCCTCTTGATGAAAGTGAAAGAGGAGAGTGAAAAAGTTGACTTAAAGCTCAACATTCAGAAAACGAAGATCATGGCATCTGGTTCCATCACTTCATGGCAAATAGATGGGAAAACAGTGGAAACAGTGACAGACTTTATTTTTCTGGGCTCCAAAATCACTGCAGATGGTGACTGCAGCCATGAAATTAAAAGACACTTACTCCTTGGAAGGAAAGTTATGACCAACCTCGACAGTATATTAAAAAGCAGAGACATTACTTTGTCAACAAAGGTCCGTCTAGTCAAAGCTATGGTTTTTCCAGTGGTCATGTATGGATGTGAGAGTTGGACTATAAAGAAAGCTGAGTGCTGAAGAATTGATGCTTTTGAACTGTGGTGTTGGAGAAGACTCTTGAGAGTCCCTTGGACAGCAAGGAGATCCAACCTGTCCATTCTAAAGGAGATCAGTCCTGGGTATTCATTGGAAGGACTGATGTTGAAGCTGAAACTCCAATACTGTGGCCACCTGATACGAAGAGCTGACTCATTGGAAAAGACCCTGATGCTGGGAGGCGTTGGGGGCAGGAGGAGAAGAGGATGACAGAGGATGAGATGGTTGGATGGCATCACCGACTCGATGGACATGGGTTTGGTGGACTCCGGCAGTTGTGATGGACAGGGAGACCTGGTGTGCTGCGGTTCGTGGGGTTGCAAAGAGTCGGACACAACTGAGCGACTGAACTGATACTGATATTGAATAGTTTTAAATTTCTCCAAGGAGGTCCTTCACATCTATTAAAGAAATTTTATATCTATATATTTGATTTTTGAAATACATCGTAAGTGATGTCTTCTTTAAAATTATTAAAACATTTTATGGTTATTTGATGCTAGGGTAGAGAAATAAACTGACTTTGCTAAATTCTCTTATTATTTTGAATAATATAATACTTTACCCCTGGTGTCTTTTTCTGTGAGACAATCATGTCATTAGCAAATAACTGGCAATTTTATTTCTTTTTCAATCCTTATGCCTCTACTTTCTTTTTCTTGCCTTATTGCATTAGCTAAAATTGTCAATACCAAGTTGAATAGAAATGATGATACTGAGCACCTTTAATCATTCTTGATGTTAAATGGACTACTTCTATTGATTCCTCATAAGTATAATGTTTGCCATAACATAACTGTCCTTCATTAGGTTAAGCAAATTCTTGATTTGTTAAGAATTTTTATCATGAATTTATGCTCATTTTCTATGAAATATTTCTCCAAATCTTTAAAGACAACTATACAATTTTTGTCTTTGAAGCTGTTAATGTGAACTATGTTTATGGATTTTCTATGAATCTATCTGCATTTTTGGGAAAACACTACATGATATATTTTACTTTGTATACTTTGCTGGACTTAGCTGGCAAATATTTTATTTAGGCTTTCTATACTTATAACCCTAAGGAAATAATCTATAATTATCTTTTCTCATGTTGCCCTTTCCTTATTTGAAGATCAAGATTTTATGGCCTCATAAGTGAAAAAGTTGGCTTAAAGCTCAACATTCAGAAAACAAAGATCATGGCATCCAGTCCCATCACTTCATGGGAAATAGATGGAGAAACAATGGAAACAGTGTCAGACTTTATTTTTTGGGCTCCAAAATCACTGCAGATGGTGACTGCAGCCATGAAATTAAAAGACGCTTACTCCTTGGAAGGAAAGTTATGACCAACCTGGATAGCATATTCAAAAGCAGAGACATTACTTTGCCAACAAAGGTCCATCTAGTCAAGGCTATGGTTTTTCCTGTGGTCATGTATGGATGTGAGAGTTGGACTGTGAAGAAGGCTGTGTGCCGAAGAATTGATGCTTTTGAACTGTGATGTTGGAGAAGACTCTTGAGAGTCCCTTGGACTGCAAGGAGATCCAACCAGTCCATTCTGAAGGAGATCAGCCCTGGGATTTCTTTGGAAGGAATGATGCTAAAGCTGAAACTCCAGTACTTTGGCCACCTCATGCGAAGAGTTGACTCATTGGAAAAGACTCTGATGCTGGGAGGGATTGGGGGCAGGAGGAGAAGGGGACGACAGAGGATGAGATGGCTGGATGGCATCACTGACTTGATGGACGTGAGTCTGAGTGAACTCCAGGAGTTGGTGATGGACAGGGAGGGCTGGCGTGCTGCAGTTCATGGGGTCACAAAGAGTAGGACACGACTGAGCGACTGAACTGAACTAAAGTGAGTTGGGAGTATTCTTTTTCTAGTTTTTGCTACAGTTTGTACAAGTTTAATCTGATATGTTCCTTGAAAGTTTAGTAGAATTATCTGCAAAACCACTTGGCCCAAAATTTTATTGGTGAGATGATTTTTTAAATTGCTTTAATTTCATTATAACACTATTAAGGCCTTCTCTTTCTTCTTAATTCAATTGGTAAATTATATTTTTCCAGGAATTTGCCCATACTCTTCAAATGTGTTTGTACAGTATGGAGATGATATTGTAAACAGTAACATGGCACATTTTGTTCTTATCTCATTCATGCTCCAGACGTCTGAGGTTTTAAAGTTAAGATTAAAAGGTGATAAGAAAATACTAGTTTTTAAATTAGTTTTTCCCTAGATCACTCTTGCCATAGGCTTGCCTATTTTGTTAGTTTTTTTCAAGGAATCAGCTTTTAGTCCTGTTGATCTGTATTATTTTTGTTTCCTATTTCATTAATTTTGGCTATTTTCTCATCTCCTTCCTTCTACTTTCTCTAAGTTTATTGTTTTATTTTTTCTACCTTAACAATGTTTAACTTAAAGACACCACCTTCGATATTGTATAAAATTTAAGTCTAGGTTATGGTAGACATACCTTCTCGTTTTCTTTTCTTCGATCTTTGGTAATTTTTAAAATACAACACCAAACTTTATCCAGGTATTTAATTATCTTTACTTCATATACTTCTAGTAGCATCTCTTGGATTTGCTTCTTTCCTTATTTGAGGGCTTTTTCCAACATTCTTTTCAATATGGGTTCTTTTGTGACAAACTTTTGAGGCCTAATATGCCTGAAAATAATATTATACCCTCAAAGTTAAATAACAATTTGGCTGGATATATTTTCAATACTTTAAAAATATTACCATTATCTCCTGTTGCTCTTGGAAAACCTGAGATCCTGGTGATTCTTGTTCCTTTGCAGTCGATCTGCTCCATCTTTCTAGAAACTTTTAGAATTTTATTTTTGCCTGTAAAACCTCCATTTCATTATTGGAACTGCATAAATATAAGGTCTTTCATCTTTCTTTAATTCTGGTAAATTTTTTACATTTCTTAAAATATTTCCTCTTCTCCACTTTTATTTTTCTCTTCTGACAATCCTATTTCCTGTAAGCTGAAGGTCACATTCCAATTCAGTCTTCTTTATCTCTTAGTTTTTATGTTTTTATTTATTCTTCCCTCCTTCCTTCCAGAAGAGTTTCTTAACCTGACCTTCTAGGTAATTTTTTTTAGCTATGTCTATTCTGTTCCCTGGGAGAAGGCAATGGCACCCCACTCCAGTACTGTTGCCTGGAAAATCCCATGGATGGAGGTGCCTGGTAGGCTGCAGTCCATGGGGTCGCTAAGAGTCAGACACGACTGACTTTCATGCATTGGAGAAGGAAATGGCAACCCACTCCAGTGTTCTTGCCTGTAGAATCCCATGGATGGAGAAGCCTGGTAGGCTGCAGTCCATGGGGTCGCACAGAGTCGGACATGATTGAAGCGACTTAGTAGTAGTAGTAGTATTCTGTTCCCTCTACTATTACATACATATTTTTCATGTCCAGTATTTCCTCTTGACTTTTATGATTTCCTTATAAATTACTTAGTATGCTTATTTTATGTTTGTTAACCATTGGATTTAATGTATTTTCTTCTGGTGGCATCTGTAATCCAGGTTGTTACTTTCTTTTGACGTAGTTATGCTCTTAAACTATCTCATTGCTTTGGCCTTTAAGCATATATTTCTCTGATGGTATCAGCTGTTCTGTCTTCACATTTGGCATAAGAAAAGACAAAAGGGTAGATTTCAGTCTGTGTCAACATCCAGCAAAATCAAGGGGAGAGGGAAGGGTAACCTTAGGGTCAGAGAGTTCCAAGCACCAGACTACATAATTAGTTGCTTGGGCTGGGTACCATGCTGCCAAGTAACTCTTCAGACCAGCTCCCTACTTTTAGACTCACCCCACCCTGCACCCAAAAAGGAGAAGCAGCCTTAAAAGGAAGTACTCCTAGGTGCTAGAGAGAGTGGGGAGCAGAGGGAGATGTGAGTAAATGTTCAGAGTCAGTCAGTCTCTACAGCTTTCTATACTCTGGCTTCTGTTCTGCCCTGGTTGTCATCCTTGAGAATACTTACACCAGAGGTCTGGGGCTCTATTGCTAATTTCCACACAAGTCTTCTGCCCCAGGCTTCAGGTGTATACACACACACACAAATATGCACATCTGTTCTAAACAGCCTTTATTGTCCCTGGCAATTTCTCTTGAGTTTCCCCCTGTTATTTCCTATAGTTGCTCCAAAATGGATCTTGGATCAGCCACCAGCCTGTGGTAATTCTCCATTTTAGCAAAATTAGAGGCTGCATAGATTTCTATTAGACAAAATTGTGAAAACAAGTATTCCCTGAACTTGTTTTCAACAAGCTTCAACAGGACAGCCCAAAATTCAAAATCTCCATTAACAATGTTTGTGTACCTGAGCCTCACTTCTCCATAGTCAGCCAAAGGTCTCTCCTCCTACTAGCCTTCTTTGCATTCCATCAATATGCTTATCTTTTCCCTATGCAAAAACCTAATTAACCCAATCATGAAAGCTAGTGGGAAAAAAAAAATAGCAAAGATGCCCTAGAGACTTTCTCTCCAGGTAACCTAAGTGCATTTTGATAGTGATTTTTGGAAGGCTATCTCATGTGCTTTGTTTAATTCAAAGGAATAGTTGGTGTAGAAGGAAGTGGTGGTTGCTGCAGGGAGACTTGTTAAACAAATGTAATCTTTCAGCTTTCAAATTTCACTGTGTATAATCACACATCCATATAACATTATAATTCTTTTTAATATTTATAAGCTAACAACAATAGCATGTCAACTTTTCCCAATTCAAGTCTAATGGATCAAAATGTATTTCAAGATCTATATATACAGGACCCCATGTAATATGATCCTAACCTACCCCTTCAGGCCCATTCCTCTATCTCCATTCTTACTATTCAGTTGGAATATTTTCAGCTTTTTCCCACCTCAAGATATTTAGACATCTTTTCACTATCAGTGGTAGGATTCTCCCCACCTGTTATTCCCTGATTTACTCATACTGATTCTTCAGATCCTACCTTAAATATCACTTCCTTAGGAAAACTTCTTGACCCCCACTCCCAGACTAAATCAGGACCCCATGTAATACAATCTCATAGCAAGCAGTAGTTTTCTTTCAGAGAATTTATCATAATTATAGTTAACTAATGAAATATGTGAGGAAGAGAACTGGTATAATATACTGGGAATAGAAAATAAAGATTTTGTATTTGCTTTTTTAAACACACATATATTGAAAACTTACTGTGTTCCAGGAATTGTGTGAAGTAACTGGGAAAACAGTGAGGAAAGAGGCAAACCATTTCTCCTCACTCTAATCACCCATTCTTGAGGATATCCCCTGGATCCTAGGCTCGTCTAAAACAACATCTAGCTTACATATATCAGCATAGACATAACTCCTCAAGATCTTTCCTGTACTGACTCTCATCTCATTTATGCTCCAGACTCTTGAGCCCTCCATTTGCCCATCAGTCCTCCTGCTTTTTTCCCATATATGCTGACTACATGGTAATTGTTTTTAGCAAATTTCTTGCCAAATCCTCAACTCCCTTGACATTCTGTAAGATCCACCCAGCAAATTCAAGCCCTGTATGAATCTGACAACCACACTACCAAACGTGTTTGCAAAAAGTCCCATGACAACAGGGGTTTGATCCCCTGTCCAGGAAGATTCCACATGCCTCAGAGCAACTAAGCCTGTGTGCTGCAACTGTTGGAGCCCACTTGCCTCAAGCCTGTGCTCCACAACAAAAGAAGCCAGTGAAACACAGCGAAGAGTAGCCCCTACTCACCACCACTAGAGAAAGCCCACATGCAGCAACAAAGACCCAGCACAATCAAAAATAAAATACAAATGAACGAATGAATTAAAGAAAACAAAGTCCCATGACCATGTGGATTGATGTTTCTTCCAAGTCGTGGTTTTTTTCACCTCAACTGGAGATTCTTATTCCTCAGGAAATTTTCTGTGTGTCCTAATCAATTTCCTCTCTCATTCTCAGAGCAGATTTTCAAACTCTCACAACTCGTTGATACCTTTCTATGCCTCCACTTTCACTCTGCAGATAATCTGCTTTCTACCTCTCAGAGGAAACTGACGCCAAGAGTAAACTTCCTGGACTTCCAACTACCCACTTACCTGCAGCCAAAGTTGCCCCTGCTTCCTCCCCAGCCCCCACACCAGAGTAAAGGAGGCATCTCATCTCCTGACTCTTGCATTCAAATTTCATTGCCTTCTATAGATATCTAATCACATTATTTCAATCTTTCTCTCTTCTTACCCTTCCCCAGAAATGCTTCAACTTCCACCAGTGAGAATAGAACAAAACACCAAACTTTTCTTGACTCTGCATCCTCTTCTATCTTCATTCCTTCACAGACAAATTTCTTGAAAGAACAGTCTATACTCACTTTTCCTCACCTCTTCCCACTCACACTAGTTTGGCTTCCACCCTCAGTACTTTGAAATCCTCTGCAAAGATCATCCATTATCTCTTCATGGCTAAATCTAAAGATTTTCTTTTCATCTTGATCTTGCATGACATCTTTTCAGGGATTGAAAGTACTCCCTCCTTCTTGAAATTCTCCTCCTTTAAGCTCAGTTTTCCCTACACTTAAAAAATATTTTTCCCTCTTGATCCATGCTCCTTCTATTTCTCTGGCCTCTCTTGGCGGAGAAGTATTTTGTCATTGTTGTTCCGTCTTTCAGTCATGCCCAACTCTTTGTGACCCCATGGACTGCAGCATGCCAGGCTTCCCTGTCCTTCACCAACTCCCACAGTTTGCTCAAATTCATGTCCACCAAGTCTTTGATGCTATTCAACCACTTCATCCTCCACTGCTCCCTTCTCCATCTGCACTCAGTCTTTTCCAGCATCAGGATCTTTTCCAATGAGTTGACTCTTCATATCAGGTGGCCAAAATATTACAGCTTCAGCATCAGTCCTTCCAGTGAATATTCAGGATTGATTTCCCTTAGGATTGACTGGTTTGATCTCCTTGCCATCTAAGGGACTCTCCAGAGTCTTCTCCACCACAATTGAAAAGCATCAATTCTTCAGTGCTCAGCCTTCTTTATGGTCCAACTCTCACATCTGTATATAACTGGAAAAACCATAACTTTGACTGTGAGGACCTTTGTCAGCAGTGATGTTTGTGCTTTTTAATACACTGTCTAGGTTTGTCATAACTTTCCTTCCAAGGAGCAAGTGACTTTTAATTTCATAGCTGCAGTCACTTTTTGGATTTTGGAGCCCAAGAAAATAAAATCTGTCACTGCTTCCACTTTTCCCCTTCTATTTGCCAAGAAATGATGGGACCAGAGGCCATTATATTAGTTTTCTTTTTGATGTTGAGTTTCAAGCCAGTTTTTCACTTTCCTCTTCTCCCCCCATCCCCATCAATAGGCTCCTTAGTTCTTCCTAATTTTCTGCATACCTGAGGTTGTTGATCTTTCTCCTGGCAATCTTGATTCCAGCTTGTGATTCATCAGGCCTGGCATTTTGCATGATGTACTCTGAATATAAGTTAAATAAGTAGGGTGACAATATACAGCCTTGTCATATTCCTTTTCCAATTCTAAACCAGTCAGTTGTTCCATGCCCAGTTCTAACTGTTGCTTCTTTTTTAAAATTATTAATTTATTTTAATTGGAAGCTAATTACCTTACAATACTGTGATGATTTTTGCCATATGTTGACATTAATCAGCTACGGGTCTACATGTGTCCCCCCATCCCAAACCCCCCTCCCACCTTCCTCCTCATCCCATCCCTCTGGGTCATCCCAGTGCACCAGCTTTGAGTGCCCTGTTTCATCATCAAACTTGGACTGGTCATCTATTTCATGATGGTAATATACATGTTTCAATGCTAGTCTCTCAAATCATCCCACCCTTGCCTTCTCCCAAAGAGTCCAAAAGTCTGTTTATACCTGTGTCTCTTTTGCCGTCTTGCACACAGGTCGTTGTTACCATCTTTCTAAAGTCCATATATATGTGTTGCTGCTGCTGCTAAGTCGCTTCAGTCATGTCTGACTCTGTGCGACTCCATAGACAGCAGCCCACCAGGCTCCGCCATCCCTGGGATTCTCCAGGCAAGAACACTGGAGTGCATGTGTTAAAATACTGTATTGGTGTTTTTCTTTCTGACTTACTTCACTCTATATAATAGGCTCCAGTTTCACCCACCTCATTAGAACTGACTCAATTGTGTTCTTTTTAACAGCTGAGTAATATTCCATTGTGTATATGTACCACAACTTTCTTATCCATTCGTCAATCATCAGACATCTAGGTTGACTCCATGTCCTGGCTATTGTAAACAGTGCTGCAATGAACATTGGGGAACACGTGTCTCTTTCAAGGCTGGTTTCCTCAGTGTGTGTGCCCAGCAGTGGGATTGCTGGGTCATATGGCAGTTCTAGTTCCAGTTTTTTAAGGAATCTCCACACTGTTCTCCATCTAACTGTTGCTTCCTGATGCACATACAGGTTTCTTAGGAGGCAGGTAAGATGGTCTGGTACTCCTGTCTTTCTAAGAATTTTCCACAGTTTGTTGTGATCCACACAGTCAAAGGCTTTAGTAATCAATTTAGCATATGTTTTTCTGGAACTCCCTTGCTTTCTCTATAATCCGGTGAATGTTCACAGTTTGATCTCTGGTTCCTCTATCTCTTTGTAACCCAGCCTGTACATCTAGAAGTTCTCGATTCACATACTGCTGAAACCTAGCTTGGAAGATTTTGAGCATTATCATGTTAGCATGTGAAAGGTGTGTAAATGTATAGTAGTTGAAACATTCTTTTGCATTGCCATTTTTTGTTATTGGGATGAAAACTGACCTTTTCCAGTTCTGTGGCCACTGCTGAGTTTTCCAAATTTGCTGGCATATTGAGTGAAGCACTTTAACAGCATATTTTAGAATTTATAACAGTTCAGCTAGAATGTCATCACCTCCACTAGCTTTGTTTGTTGTAACGCTTCCTAAGGCTCACTTGACTTCACACTCTCCAGCATGTCCAGTTCTAGGTGAGCGACCACACCATAGTGTGGTTGTCCATGTCATTAAGATCTTTCTTGGATAGTTCTTCTGTGTATTTCTGCCATCTATTCTTACTCTCTTCTCCTTCTGTTAGGTCCTTACAATTCCTGTCCTTTATCCTGCTCATCCTCGTATGAAATGTTCCTTGATATCACCAATTTTCTTGAAGAGATCTCTAGGCTTTCCCATTTTATTGTTTTCCTCTATTTCTTTGTGTTAGTCATTTAAGAAGGTCTTCTTATCTCTCCTTGCTATTCTCTGGAACTCTGTATTCAGTTGAGTATGTTTCCCTTTCTTCTTTGCCTTTCTCTTCTTTTTTCTTTCCTCAGCTATTTTTAAAGCCTCCTCAGACAACCACTTTGCCTTCTTGCATTTCTTTTTGCATTTCTCCATTTGCTCACTCCTGTGAGTACAAAACAAATGCTGTAGGATTCTGTCTTCTCCTTCACTCTTTTCTGAGGGGGAGGTAGGGGCAGTTTTTAATTGGTTTGTTTTGTATTTTATTATCTTTAGGCCAGTGAACTGAGCAAACTGATATATTCCTAATCCTGGAAAACCAAAAATAAATGCAAATCTTAAAATAATTTTTGCAGTTACAAATATAAGAAACTTAAATTCAACAAACACTTAATCTAAAAGTAACTGCTAAGACTAAGTTAAAATTAATAGTCACCAACACTGGATGATTGTATTAAAAAAACTGAAATTTACATAGTCACAGCTCCCAAAATATACCTACAAGACCAAAAAGAACAGGTCCACTAGTAAATCAGCATCTACCATAGTGCCAGTTTTCATAACATAACACACTTTACAAGACTGAAGATGAGAAAAGAACAACTATATAATGTTTGTAATGTTTATTCCCTTAAGAGGTGAGTCACAATGGCAAAAACTCAAAACCTGGCCCCCATGAATCTGTGAGTTTATCTCCCAGAGCTGAAACAAGCTCCTAGACTTAGCAGAAGGCAATAAGTAGCTGCAACATCTTTTCCTTCAGTCTTGATATCTTTATTGCATGATACCATCCACAAACCTGACTGCACAGATCAGTGCTATCAACCTCTAAATTTTCACCCTAAATCTCCTCACCAAGCTCCAGAATTATGTGTCCAGAACTTGCAAATAGCAACACAAAATATCTGATTCCTGCATGTGTGCATGCGTGCTAAGTCACTTCAGTCTTGTCTGACTCTTTGCGACCCTACAGACTGTAGCCCACCAGCCTCCTCTGTTAATGGGATTCTCCAGGCAAGAATACTGGAGTGGGTTGCCATTTCCTCCTCCAGGGGATCTTCCCGACTCAGAGATCGAACACGTGTCTCTTATGTCTCCTTCATTGACAGGCAGGTTCTTTACCACTAAGGCCACCTGGGAAGCCCCCATCTGACTCCTAGCACAACTCATCTTGCTCCAGTAGACAAACATAATTTATATTGATTTCTACACATTATTTAACAGGCTCTAAGAGTGTGTGTGTGTGTGTGTGTGTGTGTGTGTGTGTGTGTGTGTATAAATAGATAGATAGATAAGAAATAAGGACTTAAATGTTTGAATGATATTGATTATATGCTCTTTGAAGGCCAGGTCTTTATTGCACTCACTTTAGTGCCCAACAGAGTGATGACACATAGTAAACTCTCAGTAATTGATTGTATCTCTTCACTCCTGTCAAAAACCTGGTAGTAATCTTCAACATCTCTCTCTGGTCCTTCACATCTCATCACTGCCACAGCTGGAATCCATCACTCCTGCAGCTTCCTGCCCAGTTGCAACTTCATAATTTCTCTGTGTAAAGGTTTAGGAGTAGCAGTCTGGCTAGAAGGGGAAGAAGGAGCCCTTCACCACTTGGTCCCATGTATCTTCCTGTTTTATCTGTCAACACTTTTATCACTAAGTCTTGATATTCACAACTGATGGTAGTTACCTGAGCACATCTTGTCTCTTCATCCCTTCGAGACCATGGCTCACACAGTTTTGTCTTCAAATGCTTGTCCCATCATTTTTCAGCTGTCTGGCTCTTAGGATTTACAACTCTACTCAACTTTCATCTTTTGGAAGGCTCTCTTACGAACCCTTAAACTGAGCTAATCACCTCTCCTCTGAGCTCCCTGTGCAAACCTCTTATCTTAATTCTCACCTCTTTAAGTATTTGTTTATTTATCTACCCTGACCACTGTAATACTTTGAGGCAGGTGCACTGTTGAACAGATGAGAAATTGAGGCAGAAAAAGGTTAAGCAACTTTCCCAAGGTAGACCCACAACTTACTCCTCAGTTATAGATTTCAGAGTTCCCATTCTAAACCATAAATTCTCAAGAAGGGAGACCATACCATATTCATGTTTGCATCCCCAATGTCTGCCATAGTGCCTAGACACATGAATGCAATAAATGTCAAAAGAAACTGCACTTGTTGAATTCTGCTGAAAAGTTAAGGAAATTAAAAAGATGACTAAGATTAGATCCTTACCCTCAAAGAAGTGCACAACTTAGAGGAGTTAGGGAAGATTAGTAAAACACTACAATAATAGAAAGAAATGAACTAAAGGGAAAGTAACTAAGAGTGCAGTAGCTTATATATTGAAACACTGGTATTAGACTGTTGAGGACTCTCTTTTAAATCTTACCCCAGCAGCATTTGGAGAAGGAAATGGCAAACCACTCCAGTATTCTTGCCTGGAGAATTTCATGGACAGAGGAGCCTGGAGGGTCCATGGGGTCACAAAGAGTCAGACACGACTTATGACTGAACAACAACAAGCAGCATTAGACATGTCATCTTCTTGGAATTCACAGTTGTATGAAAAACCAAATCAAATGAATGTTGACCCATAAATTGTTAGAAGTCAAATTAGATGTCTAGTGACAAGCTCTAAAATTCTGACCCAAACTTTGCCTTATTTACCAGTTTATCAATCTAGTTATGAACCTACTACGAATCACACACTTGTACTAGGAGCAGTGATACAAAGAATAATAACTGCAGTAAGGCCATAGAAGCATGCTTTGAATTTGCAGATGACTCCGAGTCATGAAGAGTCGGACACGACTGAGCGATTTCCCTTTCACTATTCACTTTCATGCATTGGAGAAGGAAATGGCAACCCACTCCAGTGTTCTTGCCTGGAGAATCCCAGGGATGGGGGAGCCTGGTGGGCTGCCATCTATGGGGTCGCGCAGGGTCGGACACAACTGAAGCGACTTAGCAGCAGCAGCAGCCGAGAACTAAGATTAGGTAACATGAAAGACAGCAGAGTGAAAAATCCAAAAAAATTTATTATCTGGAACCATAATTAAAATCAGCAAGATGACATTTTAACTATCAGAATTTCCATTTCCATTTTTAAAAAAGGAATTGCTCCAAAAAGTGGTAATATTAATTGCTACTTTTAAAAAGCCAGAGGTTTTAGTTGGCTTTAATCTTAACTGTAGGCTGTGGCTGTTAAAAAAGAAAGCTTTCACAATCCGTGGCTGAGTTCTTATGAGTAGAGTGTCTGAATCAAAGTAGGGACTACTCAGTAGCCAGTGTTCTAAGCCACTGATACTACATCCGGGCTACTGCATTCAGTTTTGAGAACAATATTTTAAGAGAGACTTTGACAACCAGAGTCCAGAAAAGCATAAGAAAGAGTAAAGGAATAGAAATATTGTCAGCTAGCTAGTGAATTTGGGAATGTTTTGCCTGGAGAACTGAAGAAAGAATATTTTTTACTGAGACATGTAGTGAAGCATGAAGCAGTAAACCAAGGCTTGATGCCATCTGTCAAGTATATGGGGATTTCTGTATCAAATGGGAAGATGGACTCAAAAGATTCTAAGATCCCTTTAAAATTTAAGATCCTAAGGAAATGTGTCATCTGGGAGGAGATACAAAATCTTTCAAATTATTTCAAAAGTTTAGAGAGGACCACACATTCTTCATTTAGAGAAGACCCATCACAGCTAAAACTACACTTAAAAAAAAATTAAAACCAGGACATGGTTACCCATCCTTTAAAAGAGCCAAAGAAAGTTTTCTTTACATAATGTTAATCCTCTAGCTTGTTTCCATAATAACACCTTAACAAGTACTTGTAATTGGCCCAGGTCAATGATTTGGAATTTCTGATGTACTTTCTGCTTTTTGCACTATAAAAAGCAAGGTAGTCCTTCTAACTTTGTAATCTATTTTTTCTAAGCAAAGTCATTTTAATAAAGACTTTACCAACTTTTTATTTGGACTAACTCTAAATTCAGCCCTGAGCCTACCAGTGTATTGACTTTTTTCAGTCCTGAAAAGATAAAACAGCAAAAATGCAGATGTTGTTTATGATAAAGGAAACATACAGTACTTATTTATTTTTCAAGTTCATGGGATCTGCTTCAGCAAAAGATGTACAGCACTGAGCCATAAAGTTTTCTTTCCTCACATTTCAAATTACTCTTCCATTACCTCTTTGCTACCTCCTCTTCCCATTCCACATTCCCAATCTATGTCTGCTTTATTCTAAGTATGTTATAGAACTAATTCTTATCTCAAACTTTCATCATTTTCTTAATTCCTTCTATGTGTACAGGCTTTTGCTTTCTGAAGTGTTACATGAATATTTTTTAAGCAACTGGATGGCAAGTATAGTGGACTTACAGCCTGAGCTGGGAATGCTGCATTTTAAAGGTCAAGCAAGTAGGAAATTTGGTGACTAGAGTACTCTACCTCACCAATATAAACTGGAGATGAAAAAGATGGGAGTTGTATGAAACCTCTCTTATCTTCTCTTTTCTCCCTTTTTCCTTTGAGTTCTTTTCCTGAGGGGCAGGGTGGTGGTGCCTGTGGAGCGTGGAGGGTGGAATAGGGAGAGAGAAAGAGGATAGAAGAGAAAAAAGGAGGGAGAGAAAAAGGCAAGACGTGGATAGTATTAGTAATTGCTGCAATGTATATAATTATCAATTAATGGAAGCAAAAGTATAGAAGAGATATACAGGGTTAAAACTGGAGAGGGGAAGTAGATCTTTTGGGCCCAGGAAACAGAGCTGAATCATGGATCCCAAGGTTGCAATATTCTGACTTAGTCCTCATATATTTCTTCGGGGTTACATTGACAACCTACCAGTGATTTTCAGTGGCACCCTTGCTGCATTTCCAGGTGGCCAAAGTTTTTTTTTTTTTTTGGCCAGCTCCTCCTACTTCTCTCCCACCTCAAGGCTCTTTTTCTCTAACCTCTAGACACTCAGCACCCTCACACTGAACTCTGGCTTGCCAGAAACCTTTTTATATTCCCCACCAATCCTTTATCTTCTTTCCATCCATCCCTAAACCAAGTGGTATTCCTAGATTGCAGAAGCAGGTAGTTGGCCTAATTATCTGATTAAAATAATCAGATAGAAATGAGTATTAATTTCTGTCCAAAAGATATATTTTTAAAGGACGGGGTTCTGGTTCTTAAGTAAGTGGCTTTTCATCAGATTCTCAGAAGAACCCATTCACAGAGCAATTAAAATACATTAACCAAACTAGAAAAAATGTATATGGGAACTATTTTTGACTGGGGTACATATGTGGGCTCCTGGTCTACTTAGATGAACCCTCATATACTACTCCCAGCAATCATTAATCTTAAACCTTCTCCCTCCTCCAGCCCCAATTTCCTTCTCACTTTTATAAACAACATAACTCACAACAGAATAAGGTACTGCTTTGGGAGAGTGAAGGGCAGAAGCACAGTGAGCAAGTGGAGGTTCCAAGAGCCAAACAATCTTACACAAGGAAAATAAAATAAATTAATAACATAAAATTATGAAACGAAATAAAATTTATACATACAGAAATATATTAATTTTAATTAAAAAGTTCAAGTATAGAAAAGTTGCAAGAGCAATACAATGAACTGCCATATACCCTTTACCTAGATTTATCAATTTAACATTTGGCTACATTTGCCTTATCTTTGCTAAACCATTTGATCAGTTCAGTTCAGTTCAGTTCAGTGCTCAGTCGTGTCCCATTCTTTGCGACCCCATGAATCACAGCACGCCAGGCCTCCCTGTCCATCACCAACTCCCGGAGTTCACTCAGACTCACGTCCATCGAGTCAGTGATGCCATCCAGCCATCTCATCCTCTGTCGTCCCCTTCTCCTCCTGCCCTCAATCCCTCCCAGCATCAGAGTCTTTTCCAATGAGTCAACTCTTCCCATGAGGTGGCCAAAGTACTGGAGTTTCAGCTTTAGCATCATTCCTTCCAAAGAAATCCCAGGGCTGATCTCCTTCAGAATGGACTGGTTGGATCTCCTTGCAGTCCAAGGGACTCTCAAGAGTCTTCTCCAACACCACAGTTCAAAAGCATCAATTCTTCGGCACTCAGCCTTCTTCACAGTCCAACTCTCACATCCATACATGACCACAGGAAAAACCATAGCCTTGACTAGACGGACCTTTGTTGGCAAAGTAATGTCTCTGCTTTTCAATATGCTATCTAGATTGCAAGTTGCATATATCAAAACTCTTATCTCAAAATACTTCTGTGCGTATCTCTTAATAAGGGTACCCTTTTCCATAACCACAAAACAATTATAAAATTCAAAACGCTTAACATTTAAATAATGTTGTTCAGTCCCATGTTGAGTCCAACACTTTGTGACCCCATGGACTACAGCATGCCAGGCTTCACTGTTCTTCACTATCTCCTAGAGTTTGCTCAAACTCATGTCCATTGAGTCAGTGATGCCACCCAACCTTCATCCTCTGTCCCCCACTTCTCCTCTTGCCCTCAATCTTTTCCAGCATCAGGGTCTTTTTCAATGAGTTGGCTCTTTAACATCAGGTGGCCAGAGTATTGGAATTTCAGCTTCAGCATCAGTCCTTCCAATGAATATTCAGGGCTCATTTCCTGTAGGACTGACTGGTTTGATCTCCTTGCAGTCCAAGGGACTCTCAAGAGTCTTCTCCAGCACCACAATTCAAAAGCATCAGTTCTTCAGCATTCGTCTTCTTTATGGCCCAACTCTCACATCCATACATGACTACTGGAAAAACCATAGCTTTGACTATATGGATCTTTGTGGGTAAAGTGATGTTTCTCCTTTTTAATATGCTGTCTATGTTTGTTAAATAATATTTAAATAATACTATTATCTAATATGCAATCCCTATGAAATTTTAACAGTTGTCCTGAAAATATTCCTTTCTAACACTTTTCTCCCAATCCAGGGTCCACATTGCCTTTGGCGACATGTCTCTTTAATCTCTTAAATCTAGAACAGTTCCACAGTCTTTCAGGACATTGATTCAGGCCAGTGGTTGGATAGAATGTTCCTCAATTTGCATTTTTTTCTGATAGTTTCTTTGTGATTATTTTCAGAACACGTATCTTTGACAGGAATACTACAAAAGAGATACTGTATCCTTCTCAGTACCTCACATCCAAGAGGTACATCATGTCATTTTATCCCATTAATTGTTAATTGGTGACATTAACTTTGATCTTTTAGTTATGGTGCTGTCTGTCAGATTTCTCCACCGTGGAAGTACTGTTTTTATCCATTTGTAATGAATAAAAAATCTAAGGATACTTTCAGACTGTGTAAATATCATGTTCCCCAGCAAATTTTCACCCAATGATTTTAAAATCTATTGATAATTCAGATAGAATTATCTGAATCAATTAGTAGTATAATGGTTGCAAAATGGTGATTTTCTAATTTCATCATTTCTTCTACATGTATTAGTTGACATTCCACTATCAAGAAAAATTGCCATTTCTCCCCATTTTATACTTATTTAACATTGTAAGAGACAAATTGCTAACATTTGTTGGATCATCAAAAAAACAAGAGAGTTCCAGAAAAACATCTACTTCTGCTTTACTGACTATGCCAAAGCCTTTGACTGTGTGGATCACAACAAACTATGGAAAATTCTGAAAGAGAAATGGGAATACCAGACCACCTGACCTGCCTCCTGAGAAATCAGTATGCAGGTCAAGAAGCAACAGTTAGAACTGAACATGGAACAACAGACTGGTTCCAAATCGGGAAGGAGTACATCAAGGCTGTATATTGTAACCCTGCTTATTTAACTGAACATGTAGAGAAATATGGAGAAATATCAATTATGCAAAATGCCAGGTGGGATGAAGCACAAGCTGGAATCAAGATTGCCAGGAGAAATACCAATAACCTTAAATATGCAGATGACACCACCCTTATGGCAGAAAGCAAAGAGGAACTAAAAAGCCTCTTGATGAAAGTGAAAAAGGAGAGTGAAAAAGTTGGCTTAAAGCTCAACATTCAGAAAACTAAGATCATGGCATCTGGTCCCATCACTTCATGGCAAACAGATGGGGAAACAGTGGAAATGGTGTTTATTTATAATAAACAGACTTTGTTTTTGGGGGGCTCCAAAATCACTGCAGATGGTGACTGCAGCCATGAAATTAAAACACACTTGCTCCTTGGAAGAAAAGCTATGACCAACCTAGACATCATATTCAAAAGCAGAGACATTACTTTGCCAACAAAGGTCCATCTAGTCAAAGCTACGGTTTTTCCAGTAGTCATGTATGGATGTGAGAATTGGACTATAAAGAAAGCTGAGTGCTGAAGAATTGATGCTTTTGAACTGTGGTGTTGGAGAAGACTCTTGAGAGTCCCTTGCGGACTGCAAGGAGATCCAACCAGTCAATCCTACAGGAAATCAGTCCTGAATATTCATTGGAAGGACTGATGTTGAAGCTGAAACTCCAATACTTTGGCTTCCTGATGTGAAGAACTGACTCATTGGAAAAGACCTTGATGCTGGGAAAGATTGAAGGCAGGAGGAGAAGGGGACGACAGAGGATGAGATGGCTGGAGAGCATCACCGACTCAATGGACATGAGTTTGAGTAAGCTCTGGGAGTTGGTGATGGACAGAGAAGCTTGGCGTGCTGCAGTCCATGGGCTCGCAAAGAGTCAGATAGTACTGAGTGACTGAATTGAGCTGAAACATTGTAAGAATAAGTAAGCACCTGTGGATTGTTTTTTAGAATTCATTGTTATAGTCCATTTCCATGAGTATTCATTCATGATGCTCCAATTGTCCCAGATGGGTAAGTGAAGGTAACTTCGAACTGACTCCTGTTTCCTTTTGACATGTCCGCATTCTTTGAAAATCTTGCTTTCTGGGACAAGACCTTTTAAGTGCATTTTATACTTTCCCTCTCTGTCTGGGAATAAAGCCATTTCTCCAGAGTCTGGTTCCTTTTATTCAAAATATTAAAATAACGCTGTACCTGTTTCCCTGGGTCAGCATATGAAAGATCAGTGTGGTGATTTGCTATCCTAACTTTAGCATTACCAGTGTGACCTTGGCAATTTCCTTCATTCCCAAGGGGTTGATTCCTCATCTGAAAAGAAACTGGATTAGGTAAGTATTTCTTAAGCTTTTCAAGGTCACCAACACGTTTAAAAGCTATATTCCCATCTTCCCAGAGGCAAGCTCAAAGAAGCAAAAAAAAAAAAAAAAGAAAGAAATTTGCACACATTTTAGGGGTTTCGAGCCCCAAAGCCCATTTGAGGCTCCAAATCCCTCGATTTGGTGATCTCCAAAGTCTACTTCACCGCTGATACACTGTAAGGGTCGGTGCGGGTGTCAGAATGAACCCTAAGAGACATCAAATTTGGAGGGATGTATATAGAAACAGATGAGAAAAAGATACAAAGAAAGGAGCCTGTGAGCAATGCATTGCTCAGCCAGAGTTCTTCGCCCGTGCCAAATTTAGGAAGAACAGTAGTCATAGGCGAGAGGTTTTGGCGGGAAGGTCCCATGGGTGGGCGGGGAACGCCTGGCCCCGGGAAGGAGATGCCGGGGGCAGGGGAAGGAGACCCAGGTCCGGCCCCAGTCGCTGCAGCCCTCCGCGCCGCCCACCAGGGCTCGCTCTTACCCTTCGGCTGGGTGGCCGAGGAGCGGGGCGGGCCAGGCGGCGACCCCGCCCCGCTCCTCAGCTAGGCGGCCGTGAGCTCTGAGGGCGCCGGAGCCCGGAAGGAACGCGCCGTCCAGGCCCCTCCCACCTGCCCTCCCTCGCGGCCGCTCGCCGCCGACGTCGGCGGGGCTCCGGTCGCCATGGTGACCAATCGAGGCCCGGTCCCGCCCCCGCCCCTCTGTCCCGGCCCCCTGACGTCGGCTTACGTCAGCGGCGGCGCGCGCCTGGCTGGGCCCTGCGGAGCGGGAGGGACGGAGCGCAGGAGAGAGCGGAGCCGCAGTCGCCCGAGCGGAGCCGCGCAGCCAGTCCGCCCGCCAGCCCGCCAGCCCGCCCGCCCGCCGGCCAGTCCGCGCTCCAGTCCGCCGTGCCTGGCAGCGGGGCCCAGCATGGTCATGGCGGATGGCCCGAGGCACTTGCAGCGCGGGCCGGTCCGGGTGGGGTTCTACGAAATCGAGGGCACGCTGGGCAAGGGCAACTTCGCCGTGGTGAAGCTGGGGCGACACCGGATCACCAGGACGGAGGTGCGGCCCGGGGCTCGGCGGGAGCGTCCGAGGCGAGGGTTCGGGAGACGAGCTGTTGGCCGAGAGGGCCGGCTGCCGCGGGGGGCCTGGGCAGCTCCGAGAGGCCGGGTCACCGGCTCAGGCGAGAGGGCCTGGGAATGTGAGGACCCAGAGAGCTCCAGGGGTCGGTGAACACCACGGGGACCGGGGCCGCGTCGCCCGGACCTGGGTGTCGTCCGATTTGGAGAGCCGGGCCGCCAGGCGCTTTGCCTTCTCTGGGCCACCCTTGGGGGCCCCCTGGAATTTCGCCCAGAGCCTCGCACCCGGGGCCGTGACCTAGTCTGTGGGCCTCCGCTCCGGAGCCCAAGTTCCGCGTCTTCCCGGCTTTCAGCTGGGGGTGGGGTGGGAGGGGAAGTCTCCGCGCTCCTGGGCTGCGCGATGAGAGGCGTCGCCAGCCCGGCCGAGGGGACCGCCTGCGCCCCGACGCCCCGGACGGGGCTCCTCGAGGCTCCGGGGGAACCGCGGCGCCCCCTCCCCGGCCGCTCGAGGAAGGGGGCCCCCGGAGGCCGGGAGGCCGGGAGCCCGGAGCGCCACGGTCCCATCTTCTCTCCGTTCCTGGTGCCAGACAGTATCTCTGACCTGGTGTCAGGCTCGCTGGATCTCGCGCCTGAGGCATTTCCACCTCAGTACTCCAGACAATAGAGCCGGTTAAAATGGTCATCTGGGCATTCGCACAGTTGGTGGGGTTGGTCTTATGCTAGGTGATTTCTTTACCAGGTGTGCGTTCTGGCGGTGAATACGCGTTCCTTAAGCCGCGTCAGATTCTACCTGTCTACTCTAAAAGCCCTCGACTGCTTCCTGACCGGGAAGCCAGCATCTCCCCCCGCCCTCCATCGCACATTCTCGCGCACCGCACATATTTTCTCGCAAGTCTCTGTTCTTACCTAACCTGCCCCCCCTTCCTTTCACCGCCTCAAGCTGCTCTCCTCAGGGTCTCTATTTTAAGACGTGCAAATTAAATACTTTAGAAAAACGGTAGAAACAAAACCATTCTTTAGAATAAAACCTTGTGTTTTTGGCGTACTCTACTTTGCCTCATTGTAGTTGTTCTGGAGTTTCATCCTTTGCTTTTTTTTTTTTTTTTTCCCTTCCCACTTTTCATCCTATTCAGCGTTTCACCTTGTTAGTGCGAAGGTACCAGAGTTTGGATATGAAATAACAGGATTCTTTTTCAGAATGCCTGTGTAAGGTGAAGGGCATCGGAAAACTTGAGTGATTTTTGTAGCTGTTGTTCTTAGAAGTTTTGCTTACTGTGAAGAAGTCCGTTTCCAAAAAGAAGGGGCATATGTCATTCTGTCATTCTCATTTTTCGTCTTGCCCTGCTGATCCTGACTGAGGCAGCCGAATTCCGACCATTTTTGTGTGTGTCTTTTTTTTTTTAACATCAGAGCCAAGGTCACAAATTTTCCTCTCACAAATTTACCAGAGTTAGCAATTTAAGTTTTTAATGTAAATAATGTGACTGTAGTGAGATTACTTAATCTGATCCCAGTATTTTTAAAAACGAAGAAATTGATTCCATTCCTCTTAAGAAACATGGCTTAATGCCATGCTGTTTGCCCTTTAGTTACATGAAAAGAAGACATTTTTAATGTGTATTTTTTATAAGTACACATTTTTAACGACTCTAAAAACTAAACAGATTTCACAGTTAGAAAGAGCTTCTACAAAACTTTTGAACTGTATTGTTCAGTGATTGAATTCCAAACCCATCAGCTCATATTATTTTTTTCTCATCAGCTCTTATCAGTGTTAGTTGAAAGATTTGTCAGCTGTTACTTATTAGTAAATAGGACTGATCTGATCTGATCTATTAGTATATAGTATCTAAGAATTACTTAAGTAGAGCTATGAGTGACTGACACTTTCTTGAGGTTGTCATCTCAAACCGTGTTACTTTTAAACTGATCTCTCTTGTAGAGCTAGGGGGCAGTGTGGAGTAGTATCATGGTTTGGCTATCGGTGAGATCAAGGCATTTGTAATTGAAGGCACAGGTCACATCAAGGGGCTAGTGCACTGGGACGACCCAGAGGGATGGTATGGGGAGGGAGGAGGGAGGAGGGTTCAGGATGGGGAACACATGTATACCTGTGGCGGATTCATTTTGATATTTGGCAAAACTAATACAATTATGTAAAGTTTAAAAATAAAATAAAATTAGAAAAAAAAAAGAAAGAGCACTCAGATCCTGAACTGTGGGCATGGTTTACATTTGTAAAATCATTTCAGGTAAAAGCTAACTTTCTAGTACATAGAACCCATTTACTGTTGCTTTTCCTAAAGAAAGTGTTCTTAACATATAAAAAGAAAAATTGTGAAGTTTAAGGTGGGTGAGTATGAGTGTGGTAATTTGGTGTAACTGGAAGTATTACAGATAAGAGGAGTGAGGGGAACAGCAAGGTATTAATGAGAAAAGTTCCTGTAAATCTCAAGTTTTATTAAGTTGCTCTGTGAACTTCTGTGGTAATTTGTCATAAGAATTGTTTAGCACAGATACAGTTGTTCCTTACTGTAGTATGCTATTTGTTAAGGAGGATTTTTAAAGCAGTATTTGTTGTTTTTATTCACTGAATGTGTATCTTTGGTAAGCACAACAACTTCCTCAGATATTATAAGTAATATGGATAGTAGAAACTTTAAAGTGCTATTTAACATCATTTGAGGTTCTCATTGCTGAACATACTAATTACAGCGAGAACAATTAATATGGCATAAAGAACAATATTGGCAAAATATCATGATTATACTTACTGCTTAGAAAAGTTTCTTCAATATAGTATGCACTAGCATCAATGTAAGTTTGTGGTTTAAAATATAGAGGTCTTTTTTCCGAAGTTTGAACATCAGGCAATTTTTAGGGTTTAGTTTAAATATTTAAGTAATGAGCGTTTGGGCCCCCCCTTTTTTTTAAATTGACTTTTCTCTATCTCTTGTTTCGTATCTCCAAAATGATGCATTTTTACAGAGCTTGGGAGATCCAAGACTGTTTGCTTTTTCAGGTGGAAAAAAAAAATCAGTTGACAAGAGAGATCTTCATTTTGGTCTAATCTATCAAATAGCTTAACATTGTGTAAGAAATACAATTGCATCATCATCTGAAGCAGTGTTCTCATGTTAGATCTCTGTGTAAATTTTACACACAAAAGGGAAGGCAGGTGGTGGTAGAACCCAGCTTCTTAGTATAATACTTCATAAACGCTTTGTAGTATTTGTTTGTGATTTATGAATTAGAGTAGCTAATTTTATAAAATTAGCATAATGGAAAAGAATAGTAGTATTTAGACTATTAAACTATTTTAGGCAGTCAATGGTTGCTATTTTGCTATGCTTTGAGTGTCTTTGAGAAGTGTATTTTATTAATACTGCACTAGTAAATAACTTTTTCCTTCTAACTAAGCGTATGACTAGTTTTTTGTTGTTTTTTATTGTCCATCAAGTAAGATTTCAGAAAAGTCATTTGTGCCCTTAAATATTTTTGTCTCTTACTGTTAAATAAATATGGTCTTACTGTAGAAAATATAAAGAATATAGTGCACAAAAAAGTACATGTGTAATTCCTCCCTCAATAGAAATAAATCATTAACATTATGGCATATTTCCCTCTAGTCTTTTTTTAATGCATTTTTTCCACAGATGACATCACATAGTAGATACACTTATATAAACTGTATCCTTTTTTCCACTTATCATTATAGCCTCAACATTTTGCTTCTTATATATAACTTTATTAAATACCTTAACATTTTACTATTTATTTATTTTTGGCTGTGCTGGCTCTTCAATGCTGCACAGGCTTTCTCGACTTGCAGGGAGCAGGGGCTCCTGTCTGGTTGCAGTGTGTGGGCTTCTCGTTGCGGTGGCTTCCCTTACTGCGGAGCACAGGTTCCGGGGCTTGAGGGCGTCGGTAGTTGGCGCTCGTGTGGTCAGTGGTTGCAGTTCCCAGGCTCTGTATAGCACAGGCTCCATAGCTGTTGCACCCCAGCTCAGTTGCTCCGCGGGGGCAAGAGGGATCTTCTGGGATCAGGGATTGAACCCATGTCTCCTCCATCAGCAGAGAGATTCTTTATCACTGAGCTACCAGGGAAGCCTCTTAAACATTTTTAATAGCTGCATAGTGTTCTTCCTTGGAGATGAATCCTGTTTTACTTAACAGTGTTCTTATTTACCATTAATTATACATGTTCAAGTTTTCATTTACAAGAAATAATTTGCAATGTATTTTTATGTATATAACTCTGTATCTGCATTCTCAGTTATTTTAGGAAGGAGTGATTGGAGGTAAATTCCTAAAGGGAAATTACCAAGTGAGAAGGTATTATTTTTACATTTAAAAAATAATGTATTTCTGTTATCAAATCTATCATGTTTATTATTGAACATTTTAAGAAGTGTAGCTAAATAAAATGAATTAACCATAATATTAGCACCCAAAGATAACCATTATTAGTTATTTTCAGACCATTTCTGTAATAGGTCATTGTTTTCCTCAATACCATGCCTCTTGTTTTGCTTGGCTAAAGAGCCTTTAAATGTTTGGTCCATGGGATCTTAAATATATTTCATACAGGTTCTGAAAATTAGTTTATTGAAATGGCATGCAGGTATTACTTATTTAAAAAATCTGGAATATAACAGTGATAGCAAGGACATTGGAAAGCTGCTTTTTTTCCACTGAAGACAATTCTTTGTGTGCTCAGAGGGTTTTATATTTAGGCATAATTTGTAAATTAAGTACTACTTTAAAATGTAAGTATTTTTAAAGTTCTCCAAATAGTTAAAGTACAAAATTGCATTTTTAGAGCAAAGGTAGAAACAAGAGAAGAGCATATTACTGATTATGGAATTTCTTGAAGAGGACAACTCAATTTTTTAATACATTTGAGTTTTATATTTTACTTAAAAATTTTAAGTCTCCTTTCTGTAATCTTGATATTATTAATCTTATTCTGTGAAATATTCCAGATGTCAAGAAGCAACTATACTATGTTCAACAAGAGGAATTGTTACCAAATAACTTGATCACTAATATCTGTAACTAAGTCTATGTATGATCTTTAATTGTGTGTTGAAATAAAAATTAGATTTTTCATGGAACATACATGTTTTGCTTGAAATTGTTCTCTAGTTTCTTGGCACCCAGACAAGTAAAATTTGCCAAGTTTATTCTGCGAAATATTGTTCAAAATGATCTGTTCTTTGGGAGGGAGGGTGGGGACAAATGTGGAAAATAAGTTGTATAAATGTTCATATTCTGTAGAAATGCTTACCAGAGTTTAATGCATTCTGCTTTTAATTCTACTGGGAAATTCTGTCTCAGGCAATTAAGAAAACATTTATTTGGAAATAACTGAAACTGGCCTTGATTCCTGGATTCACATGATGATATTTGATTCATGGCCAATGCTGATGGCAAATTCACTTCCTTGGAACCGAATGGGTTCCAGAAATTCATTAAGATTTCTTTCTTTCTTCTTTAATGTACCTCTTCTACCTTCCACCTCCATATATTTGAAATATGTTATTTAGGTAAAAGTTCTTTATACAGGACATTTGTGGACAATGCTTTCCCACCCTTCAAAGAGAAATAGCCCATATATCCCGTTTGAGATAATTACAAGAATGAAAGACAGTTACATTCGGGAATTTCATCAGAAACTTTTCATTTTAAAAATACTTTAAACAGGTTAAGAGATGAATCTTGGGTGAATTAAACTGAAAATTGATGCTAAAATTTGTTTTTTCTTTTTCAAAGTAAACATAGTATTTGTGTGTTTTTCCCCAGTTACAAATATATGTATGTTCTTTGTAGACATTGTTGAAAAACTTGAAGAAGAAAATAAAAACATTCTTATTTTAATTCCACCATCCAGACCAAGAGACAGCCACTTAATATTTGGTTCCTATCCTCTTAGCTGTTCACACATATTTTATATGTATGTAATAAAATTGATGTCACCTATACATAAAATCTGTGTGTTTTACTTAGTATGTTTGTTAACATTTCCCCAAGGTTACAGAAAAATGTCTAAAGCATGGTTAAATAGTATCTTTGAATTTGACCATCTATATTTTATTTTAATAAATTCCTGTTATTGAACATTTAGATCATTTCTGTCTTGCTGTTTCTCTTTCTAAAATAGTATTTCAGAGAATAATCATGTTATATACATCTTTGTGCATCTATCTGATTATTTCCTTAGAATAATCCCATAGCAGTGGAATTCTTGGGTCAAGGAGTGTATGTTTATTACAAGTCAAATTTTAAATTGGGAAAAAAGTTAAATTTATTTATTCTAAAAGGGTAACTGGAGAACTCCATTTGCTACTGACTTTTACTGAAGCGACTTAGCAGTTAGCAGTTTACTTTTTTCAGAAACCGTTTCGTTGTAGACCACTCAATCACAGTCACTATTAAATCAAATCATAGGCTGGTATATTCAGATTCTACCTGTGATTTGATGTGTGAGCTTGAAAAGTGTGTTTATGTTTTAATTTCAAAGGTCTCACTATATGGTAAGGATTTTGCTACTTGGTATTTCAGAAGGACAATGTATAATTAATGTATTAGTAGTAAATAACACTGAAGCAGATGTTACCTGAGACAGCAAACATTTATTAATGCCTTCTGATTTTTCATTAGAAGAATAACTTCATTGTATAACTTCTTTGTAAAGTCCCCCAAAACCAGTTTTGTGTGTGGTTTCTTTAAGTGCAAGAAATTAATATATCTTTTATGAGAAGTGAAATAATTTTTTAAAAGTATCAGAAAGCGAACTCTTACCATTAAATTACATTTTGAAAAATGAAAAAAATCCCTTTTATTCATCAGCTGAACACCATTTCATTTCTGATCTTATATTTAATCCTTTGTCTTCTTGCAAATTTATATTTTACATAGTTGTTACTTTTACATGTTTTTTTAACTTAATCTTGTTGGAAACACTTTTATTCATAATTAAGATTTAAATCTTATTAAATAATATAGCCATTTATAGAGAACTTAGAAAACAAAAAAATGAAAATGACCAATATTTCACAGATGGAGAAGTTAGTCTGTATAATAAATTTAACTATTTCACTTTTCATTTTTTCTAGTTAGAAAAGTAATTCATGCTCATTGAAGAAATTTTTCATGCTCATTGAAGAAAAATTGCACTGAAAAGTAAATTAGGAAAATAAAATCATGATTTTTCACCCACTGATAATATTTTCATCATATTTATATCTAGTTTTTATTGCTCTTTTTCTATGTATACTTTGTGTTGAAACTGCACTGATATTCTCATTTTTTTACTTAATATTTTAGTCTCATCATTCTTCATATTGTTAAAAGGAACTATTTTAAGTCATGTGATAGTCATAATACACCATAAGTCATGTAATGATTTCCCAATTATTGTTTTCTGTTTTTTACATTATAAAAAATACTTTTGAATATATTGACACATAAATCTTGATCATCATTTCAGATTATTTCCTGCAAATAATTTCCAAGTGGGATGGATGATTTTTAAGGTTCTTGGTAAAGACTGCCAGATTACCTTCCAGAAAAATTATAATCAATTTTATATTCCTACTAGCAATACATATGTGTGTATATATATAGCCATCTCATTGAACTTCAGCTCACAAGGGTGCTCACTTTTTCATCTTTATGAACAAGTGAAAAATATTTTTTGAGATTTAGTTGACATGTCACATTATGTTAGGTATATATACATTTTCCTGTTTATGAGATTGAATATCCAGTATTGCTGCTTTACATGAAATTTAGTTGATAGTAATTATCCTTGTTTCCCGAGTTATATAGAAAACTTTCCTTTTGTATCCCCCCAGTTTTTTTATTGCTGTATAAATTCATTGAAGTTTTTTTTAAAAAGATATTGTATGCATAATTAGGAATTAGTGCTCAGGTGCTCAGTCATGTCCAGCTCTATGCGACCCCGTGTTCTATAGCCCACCAGGCTCCTCAGTCGTGTCCTACTCTTTGTGACCCCATGAACTGCAGCATATCAAGCTTCCCTGTCCTTCACTATCTCCCAGAGTTTGCTCAAACTCATGTCCATTGAGTTGATGATGCCATCCAAACATCTCATCTTCTGTCGCCTCCTTCTCCTGCCCTCAGTCTTCCCCAGCATTGGGTTCTTTTCCAAAGAATACTGGAGTGGTTGCCATTTCTTTCTTCAGGGGATCTTCCTGACCCAAGGATCGAATCTGTGTCTCCTGCATTGCAGGCAGATTCTTTACTGCTGAGCCACTGGGGAAGGCCCAATTTAGATGAGCAACAACAAAGAAAAGATACATTGATTTTTAGAGTTCCATGCATGACTTTGTTGTGACCATGCAGATTTTGTCCTTGGTACTATGTTTGGAACTAAGTAGAGAAGGGATGCAGAGAGGAAGTTCCCAGAAATCTAAGTTCATAGCTACCTTTAAAATGAACTAGTGGAACACAACTCTTTCGTAAATTCGGAATTGCATACAACATTGGGGAAATCCCCAAATGCAGATTTTTTTGTTTGTTTGTTTGTTGATAAAATTTGTTTTCCAAAATGTCTTCCCCCTTTTCTCATAGACCTATTAAGTTCTTTGAAGGTAGGAATCAGATCTTGTTCATTTTTGTATCCTAGGCCTAATTCCAGGCATACAGCAGGTGCTCAATAAATGTGTGACTAATATGTTCAATGAATGGTGAAAAGATGGAACTTGAAGTTAGAAGGCCTGTGACTTTTTCCCCCCATTAATTCACTTGAGCTTTAAGACCTTTGTGGATTCTGTAATGATCTTTTCAACCTCAGTTTCATCAATTCATCAGTGTACTGCTTGTTACATTTACTTCTAAAAATTGAGAAATAAATGAAATAAAATTTATCTTATTTCTTAAGATTCCAAAAGAGTGTCAAAGAGGAGATATCTTTTCGGTAATACCTAACTTTAATTGTTATTTAGTATTTAAACTTTTTCTTGAACATTAAATATGATACTCAAGATGTTATATAGAATAAATTTCTTAATGACAGTAATCATGCTAAAATTTTTAAAACATGATTCCTTTCTATTTATTATTCTTTTTCTATTTAGTAGATATTTATGACCCATTTCATTATAAAAGCTTTTTGTTTGGGAAGGACTACTGATCTCTAGATGCACTCCAAAAATTGTAGGGCAAGAAATTTTCTTCAAAATATGCATCTGTAAACCTCCATCTTACCTTCCTAAGGAATATTGAGGATATTAAAATATACACTTACCCTTTTATCTGCCAGCTTTTACCCAAAGTTACCCTGAATAACTGATAATACTGTATTCTGTCATACTCTTAATTAGGTGAAGGGGGTCACCTTAAAGATTTAGATTTGAGGTGGCCCAATAATGTTCCTAATAGTAAGTACAGTTTTAATCAGTCACTCATCTAGCAGTCTTACTTTCTAGAATATTTTGATCATGGGAATAAATAAAATACCACCAAACATAATGCTGCTGCTGCTGCTAAGTTGCTTCAGTCGTGTCCAACTCTGTGCGACCCCGCAGACGGCAGCCCACCAGGCTCCGCTCTCCCTGGGATTCTCCAGGCAAGAACATTGGAGTGGGTTGCCATTTCCTTCTCCAAAGCATGGAAGTGAAAAGTGAAAGTGAAGTTGCTCAGTCGTGTCCCACTCTTCCCGACCCCATGGACTGCAGCCTACTAGGCTCCTCCATCCATGGGATTTTCCAGGCAAGAGTACTGGAGTGGGGTGCCATTGCCTTCCCCGCCAAACATAATGAAACTACCACAAAATCTGCAAACTTTACTGCCTTTTCAGTAAAAGAAAGAAGGAGCTACCGCCTTTCTTCTTAGGCAATAAATTTAATTTTACCCATTATATTTAGTAATCTGACTTCCCATGGGAAGCTTGAGTTCTATGAGTTACAGTTAATTCAAATTAAGCAACAAGCTATGGACAGCAAAATAGAAATAGAGAACGGTAAGAAATAAACCTTACAGTAGGACTTTAACAGCACAGGACAGAGAGCTGTAAGGGAAGAAGAAAGAATTAATTGTATTAACAGGAGTCTAAGGGAATTAAAAACCAAGATAATCACGATGGTGTGATCACTCACCTAGGGCCAGACATCCTGGAATGTGAAGTCAAGTGGGCCTTAGAAAGCATCACTACGAACAAAGCTAGTTGAGGTGATGGAATTCCAGTTGAGCTATTTCAAATCCTGGAAGATGATGCTGTGAAAGTGCTGCACTCAATATGCCAGCAAATTTGGAAGACTCAGCAGTGGCCACAGGACTGGAAAAGGTCAGTTTTCATTCCAATCCCAAAGAAAGGAAATGCCAAAGAATGCTCAAACTACCGTACAATTGCATTCGTCTCACACACTAGTAAAGTAATGCTCAAAATTCTCCAAGCCAGGCTTCAGCAATACATGAACCATGAACTTCCAGATGTTCAAGCTGGTTTTAGAAAAGGCAGATGAACCAGAGATCAAATTGCCAACATCCACTGGATCATGGAAAAAGCAAGAGAGTTCCAGAAAAACATCTATTTCTGCTTTATTGACTATGCCAAAGCCTTTGACTGTGTGGATCACAATAAAGTGTGGAAAATTCTTCAAGAGATGGGAATACCAGACCACCTGACCTGCCTCTTGAGAAACCTATATGCAGGTCAGGAAGCAACAGTTAGAACTGGACATGGAACAACAGACTGGTTTCAAATAGGAAAAGGAGTACGTCAGGGCTGTATATTGTCACCCTGCTTATTTAACTTATATGCAGAGTACATCATGAGAAACGCTGGGCTGGAAGAAGCACAAGCTGGAATCAAGATTGCCAGGAGAAATACCAATAAACTCAGATATGTAAATGACACCACCCTTATGGAAGAAAGTGAAGAGGAACTAAAAAGCCTCTTGATAAAAGTGAAAGAGGAGAGTGAAAAAGTTGGCTTAAAGCTCAGCATTCAGAAAACGAAGATTATGGCATCTGGTCCCATCACTTCATGGCAAATAGATGGGGAAACAGTGGAAACAGTGGCTGACTTTATTTTTCTGGGCTCCAAAATCACTGCAGATGGTTATTGCAGCCATGAAATTAAAAGACGCTTACTCCTTGGAAGGAAAGTTATGACCAACCTAGATAGCATATTCAAAAGCAGAGACATTACTTTGCCAACAAAGGTCCGTCTAGTCAAGGCTATGGTTTTTCCTGTGGTCGTGTATGGATGTGAGAGTTGGACTGTGAAGAAGGCTGAGCGCCGAAGAATTGATGCTTTTGAAGTGTGGTGTTGGAGAAGACTCTTGAGAGTCCCTTGGACTGCGAGGAGATCCAACCAGTCCATTCTGAAGGAGATCAGCCCTGGGATTTCTTTGGAAGGAATGATGCTAAAGCTGAAACTGCAGTACTTTGGCCACCTCATGCGAAGAGTTGACTCATTGGAAAAGATTCTGATGCTGGGAGGGATTGGGGGCAGGAGGAGAAGGGGACGACAGAGGATGAGATGGCTGGATGGCATCACTGACTCGATGGACATGAGTTTGGGTAAACTCCAGGAGTTGGTGATGGACAGGGAGGCCTGGCGTGCTGCGATTCATGGGGTCGCAAAGAGTCGGACACGACTGAGCGACTGAACTGAACTGAAGGGAATTAAGTGAGTTGACAAAACTGTAAGTGAAAGTGAAGTTGCTCCTTCACGTCTGACTCTTTGCAATCCCATGGACTGTAGCCTACCACGCTCCTCTGTCCATGGGATTTTCCAGGCAAGAATACTGGAGTGGGTTGCTATTTCGTTCTCCAGGAGATCTTCCTGACCCAGGAATTGAACCTGGGTCTCCTGCCTTGTGGGCAGACACTTTACTGTATGAGCCACCAAGGAATCAGCCTGGTGAATTCAAATCAGTGAATTGACAAATTGAGTCCAATTATCTTGGTTACTTTTTAGGAGCTCTAAATGTTATGGCAGTAAAATGATTGTTGTGCTGTGTCACTTGAGTCGTGTGCAACTCTGTGTGATTCTCTGGACTGTAGTCCACCGAGTTTCTCTGTCCTTGGGATTCGGCAGGCAAGAATACTGGAGTGGGTTGCCGTACCCTCCTCCAGGGAATCTTCCTGACCCAGGGATTGAACCCACAGCTCTTATGTCTCTTGCCTTGGCAGGCAGGTTCTTTACCACTAGTGCTACCTGGGAAGCCAGAAATGCAAGAATTGATACTAAAATTATCCTGAAACAACAACATAAAACCTGAATTATGTTCAGAATACTTTTGGGTAGAATGTGAAGTACATTTCAGAATTTCTTCAGAACTTACTATAATTAAGTTTGGGTGGTTCCCAGTTATCTGAAAGTTTTATTTAAGTCAGAATGACTTATTTCCTAACTAAATGCCTACTGAAATTTAAAAAAAAATAGTTATTTTTAGTTCCATGAAAAAAATTGCACAGTTGTTGTTTTATGACTGCCTAGTTATTCACCTTCAGATGCATCTCCTTCAAATTATTCTGTGTAGCTATGACAGGAAGAGGCCATGTTTTTTGAAAATCAGATTCCTTTAAGTAAAAATTTCATATAATTACTAACATTTGAAGTTTTGCACTTGATTTTTAAAACAAAATTTAATCCAATTGGCATTTTTCAAGTAGTTGGATTTTAATTATTTATACTTAGGTGTTTGTTTTTTTTTTTTTTTCCAGAAAAGTCTGTATGCTTTGGAACCTGTCATTTGCTTTTCTAGACAAATTGAATTTCAGTTATCATAGAAACTATCTTCTATTTGGTTGATGATTTGTTTATAGGTACTTTGCAATGAGATGACGACTTGTTGAAATTGCTGAGATTTTATTTCCTCAGTTTTTAAATGGAGTAAGGAGTTAACTGTTGTACAAAAAGAGAATTATGTTTTATTAAAGTAAAACTTTAAAGGGTTATTATTTTTCATAACACATTAAAATAAAGCTTTAAAGGGTTATTCATCATACCACATTAAAAACACTCCCAAGCAAAATCTGCCACAGCGCCTTATACATGGCAGATGTTTGAGACAGTAAGATGCATGAATGAGCATTGAATTTAAACTAGTTATCATCATTGTCATGGGGACCTACCTACTGGTAGAGTCTTAGATGTCATTTATTTTAAAAATTTATAACTGGAAAATGTTAACCTTTTTATACTAATTGTATTTATTTGTGTCTGGGATGCAGGTGGCGATAAAAATAATAGATAAATCTCAGCTGGATGAAGTGAACCTTGAGAAAATCTACCGAGAAGTAAAAATAATGAAACTGTTAGACCACCCTCACATAATCAAACTTTATCAGGTATGACTTAACTTTATACTTCTCCATGCTTCTCACATTCAGAACTCTATTTTACATCATCATTTTTCTCTTTTATGTTAGTTTTTTCAGTCTCTAAAAAGATAATTATATGCTTTTATTAATATGAATGTTTCCATTTCTCTATATTTAAAAATTAGGAAATAAAAACTACTCCCAGCTTAATTTTCAGTTGTCTCTCAGACTGTAAGTTATTTACTTTCAAAGTTTGTAGTTGTGCATTTATGATAATCTGCTTAAGCCTGCTGGGTTTTGGCGGTGGGTGGTTTAATGGATACAACAGTTTTGCTTATTTAAAAAATAATGCTGTTTATATTATATAAACTACAAAGGCTAAAATAGACTATTACTTTAGTGACATACATTATAATACCTAAAGTCAAGTCTTTATTTGAAAGAGGGTTCTTTTATCAGGTAAAGCAAATCCTTCGTTTAAAAAAAATTAACCTTATTAAGGTATAATTTTTGTAAAATAAACTGCATGAGTTTCAAGTGTAAGCCATGCTTTTTAAAAGGAAGATTTTTCTCAGATTTCTAAAGAGTAATTTATGCTTAAGAATGGTAATGTAATACAAAATGTTTTATATTTCTATTAATATTTAGAATTTTTATATTAGAAAACTATTTTTAAGCTAAAATATTATAGTGTGCTTGCTAGTCTATAACTTTGCTCTCCAAAGTGCAGTGTGTGACCTTAGAGATGTGCTGTGCTCAGCCTATACTTGCTGTGGGAGCTGATTGTCAAATTTTCAGAAGTTTTGTGAGTCAGTTAACATGCTGATAGCTCAGAATCAGTGCTGGTAGGAGTATTTTTGCACTGCAGAAATTGGTTTAAAAGAGCCGTTTTCTCCCTCCGTGAGCTAGAGCCAGCACACTTTTGCATGCATGCGTGCTAAGGCACTTCAGTCATGTCCAACTCTGTGTGACCCTGTGGGCTGTAGCCCACCAGACTCCCCTGTCCATGGGATTCTCCAGGCAAGAATACCGGAGTGGGTTGCCATGCCCTCCTCCAGGAGATCTTTCAGACCCAGGGATCGAACCCACGTTTCTTACGTCTCCTGCATTGGCAGGTGTGTGCTTTACCACTAGCGCCACCTGGGAAGCCCAGAACACTACTCTGTGCACTCAGATTGGTTAGCACAAGTGTCCCTCGGGGTATAGTAAAAAAAAATTAGAAGCTCCAATTCTGTTTATCTTTTCTATTTATCTTCTTGTGTTCATTTTATAATGTATGTATTTATAAAATGGCGCAAGTATACAGTTTGTGTCTCTGCATGTATATATTCATAAATACATCTACATATGTGTGTGTGTGTACATTTACATGTACACATACATACATATACATATTTGGCTTTATTGAGAGAGATTTTGAGTTTAAACCTTGTGGAAACTGTTGGAGAGCATTTCCGTTAGCTGAGAATGAGAGACTATGGTGTATGTGCCACTCAAAACAATTCCTAAGGTTCTAAACTGCAGAGGGCCTCTTAAATCAAATTTATATCAGAGTACTTCTCCCTTTAAGCTGTTTTTTTTTCCCCTAAAGAGGATGCTTGTAATAAACTAATCACATGCTTAGAAGTCTGATGAACCATAGCCCAAACTGAGGTTAAAACTACTGTGATTCTTCAACTATACTTCAATTAATAAACAAAGCAAACAAACCAAAAGCTGCCATGATTCACACGATAATTCTGTGTTTATTTGAACTCCAGTAATCAGTTACATTGATTTACTGTTTGACTTGTTTAGACCCAGATTGTAGGTAGCCCTTAGTTTTCTAGCCTGTTTTAGGAACAGTCTTAAATCCGAATGTTAGAGCAAAATTGGTTTTTAGCCTTTCAGTAGATAGTAGTTAAATATTACATTTACTAGCATGTGCCAGTATGTATGTTCCTTTCTAGATTTAGAAAAACTAATGTAAATAAAAATGTATTGCAGTGGAACTGTAGAAGAAGATTTTGAACAATGTTTTAAAATAACAGTACTTTGTAAAAACGTGAAAGTGTAGTAAGAGGATTACCACACTGTGACAGATTAGCTAGGTTATAGGTCAGATTAACAGCTCTATTTTATTATTCGTTTCTTAATCATAATCTACCATATAACACAGCTAGAAAAGTCAGTGAGGAGGTTAAAAAGTTGTTCTTCAAAACTCCTATTACGTGTATCAGTATTTTTCAAACTTGAATGAGAATGATAGTCACCTGAAGGTGTGGTGAAAGTGTAAACCTGTGTCGGTAGGTCTGGCGTGGGGTCTGAGAGTTTATGCTTCTAACAGGCGTCTGGGCAGTGCTGCCGCTGCTGGTTGTAAACCACGTTGGAAGACGCACAATCTAGAGTTTTCACAAAAGTATTAGGATAAGGATATGGTCAGTCTTATAAACATCACCAGCTTCCGAATCGTCTATAACTTGATGCTTTTATTAGTTGTTTTGATTTAGGTAATTCCATAGAGGGCTTCCCTGGTGGCTCAGTAGTAAAGAATCCACCTGCCAATGCAGGAGACGCAGGTTCAATCTGTGGGTCAGGAAGATCCCCTAGATAAGGAAATGGCAACACATTCCATTATTCTTGCCTGGAATATCCTATGGACAGAGTAGCCTGGCGAGCTACAGTTCATGGAGTCGCAAAGTTGAACATGATTTAGTGACTAAACAACAACGGTTTCACAGAATGTTGTAGTAAATAGCAATCTTTTCCTGTCAAACTAATATGGAATTACTTATCAATAGGTAATGGAAACCAAAAGCATGTTGTACCTTGTGACAGAATATGCCAAAAATGGAGAAATTTTTGGTAAGCACATTTCTTTCAATCTTTTAATTTGAAAAATGTCAGTAAGCTTTTTGAATAGAGTATTTTCTATTAATTCTCCTACTTGCTTAAAAGTTGCTAATGTGAATTAGAAATTTTAAAGTATTATAATAAAATATACAGTAAGCTAAAAATATGGAATATAATTTGTTCTCTTGTATTTATGATATTAAAGCTATTGCTTAATTCTCTCATCTGTGTTAAAGAGATTGGAAAATCAAAGTTGAGGGAAACTTTCAGTCATACTGCAAAGGAGATTCTTTTAATCTTCCTTTTTACTTTCTTTACTGGGTAAAAGATAAGTCAACAAATATTTATTGAGCTTGTACTATGTCTCAGACATTGTACTAGGTGTAGGGGATACAGTGGTGACCTAAATAACATTCCCTGCTGTTGTGGCTGTTAGCTTTAGCTGTAGGTCTCTGGAAAGTCACTAAACCTCTCTGGGACTCACAGTTTCTTTATTTCTTAATAAAAAGTATTTGATTAATTGGTTTGTATGACCCATTCTAACTCTTAAAATTATAACTATTTTATTGGTTCTAGCTTTCATCTATTTTATTGTTCCTTTATGGAATAAGAACACCCTAAATAGTCTAAATATTTGGTTTTTTAACCTAAGTCCAAAATTGTTTTTGAAATAGCTTTATTGAGGACTTCACATACAATAAATTGTGTGTACTTAATGTGAACAGTTTAATAAGTTTTCAGACACACGTGTGAAAGAAACCATCACCGCCATCAAGATAACCATCACTTCCCAAAGTTTCTTCGTAACCCTTTGTAATCTCTCTTGCCCCACTTCACCACTAGGCAAGCACTGATGTGTTTTCTGTCACTATAGATTATTTCTTCTGCAGTTTAAAGGTACTCATGTAGTCTGTACCTTTTCTTCTTCTGGCTGCTTTCTCTCAGTATAATTATTTTAAGGTCCCTCCATTTAGTTGCACTTATCAGTGTATCATTTCATTTTATTGTAGGTTGTATATAATTTTGTAAGTATACCCCGGGTTGCTTATCCATTTGTATGTGGATGGACATTTCAGTTGGCTTCAGTTTTTGGCTACTATACATGAATCACTGTGAACATTCATGTGTAAGTCTTTAACTTAGAGACTACCGTCAAATAATATTCACCGCTTAACATATAGTATATATTACTATGCTCAGTCACTCAGTCCTGTCCAACTCTTTGCAACCTCATGGACTGTAGCCTGTCAGGCTCCTGTGTTGACGAGATTTTCCAGGCAAGAATACTGGAGTGGGTTGCCGTTTCCTCCTGCAGGAGATCTTCCCGATCCAGGGGTTGAACCCACATCCCTTGCATCTCCTGCATTGGCAGGTGGGTTCTTTACCACTAGCGAGAACCTTAAAATAATATACTTCTTCTTTTTTTAATTAGTTAACTAATTTGGCTGTGTCAGGTCTTTGTTGCGGCACCTGAGATCTTCGTTGCGTCATGTGGGGGCGTGGGCTCAGAAGTTGTGCACGCAAACTTAGTTGTCCCATGGCATCTTAGTTGGCCCAGGGATCGAACCCATACCCCCTGCATTGCAAGGCAGGTTCTTAATCACTGAATCACCAGAGAAGTCCTTGATGATATACTTCTGTTCAATGCCTCCTTGCCTTTATTGTCCTGTCATACATTTTATTTATACCTGTTTGATAAAACACAAAATGCAGTGTCGTTGTTTTTGTTTAAAAATTTAATTATGTTTTAAAGAGATTTCATTATTTTTAAAACTCATACATTTACTAGTGGACTTACCATTGACACATCCCCATATGTGGATACATGTTTTCTCATCTTTATTCTTTTATTTGGATACATACTTTTATCTGGCATCATTTTTCTTCTGCCTGAAGGACTTCATTTAGCATTTCTTACAGAGCGGGTCTGTTGATGAAATCTTTCAGCTTTTGTGTATCTAAAATAATCCTTATTTTGTCTGTTTTTAAATGACACTTGTACTGGATATGTAATTCTAGGCTGACTTTTTTCCTTCAGCGCTTTAAAGATGTTGCCCCACTGTCTTCTCTTTTGCATTATTTCTGACAAGAAGTCTGCTGTCATTTTTTTCCTTTGTATCTCATATATAAAGTGTGCTCTTTTCCCCTGGCTGCTCCTAAGATTTTCTGTTTATCACTGTTTTTAACAGTTTGATTATGATGTGCCTTTGTATGGTTTTCTTCGTGATTCTTAGGTTTGCTGTTTGTTGCCTCTTAAATTTGTGAATGTTAATTTTTCATGAAATTCATTAAATTTTCAGCCATTATTCTTCTGGCTTTTTCTTCAGAGACTCCAATTACGCATATATTGGGCTGTTTAAAGTCCTCCCGCTGTTCACCGATTCTAATTTAGAAAATTCCTCTTTCTCTCTGCATTTCATTTTGGATGGCTATTATTATTTCTCTGTCTTCAAGTTATTTAAATTCTTTAGCTATTTGTTTCAACTAGAAGCTTCTTAACTGATGTTTTAATACAATTGTGTGGGCTTGAAGCCAAAAAAGTCTAGTTTACAGTGCTGGCTACCCCATGTTAATTGTCTTTCAAGAAATCTTTATTGAAAACTGACTGTATACCACAGACTCTTCTGTGTGGGAAGAATTCCCCAATAAGGAAAACAGACAAAAATTCCTTATCTTAGGAACCTTAGGTTTTATTGTGGAGAGAGAGACAATATGCAAAATAAGTAAATTGTATATAGTATACTAGGTGGTAGTACATGCTATAAAAATAGAAAGGAAGGAAGGGGGCATGTGGAGTGGGAGAGTTGTTTGTGGTATGAGATAGAGTGGTCAGGAAAGGCCTTGCTGACATTTGAGCCAAGACTTGAAAGCAGTCATGTAGATGTAGGGAAATGAGAGTGATCCCAGTAGAGGAAGGAGTAAATGCAAAGGTACTGAGGCAGCAGTGTGCTTGGTGCGTTCAAGGAGTAGCAGGGAGGCCAGTGCAACTGGAAAGAAGTAAGCAAGAGGGAGGAGCCAGCAAGGACGAACAGTAGGAAGGTCAGACAAGATCAGAAAGGTAGAGGTGAGGCAGCAGTGGGGCAGATTTGGGAGCTTTGCAGACCATGTAAGGATTGTGATTCTTACCTTCAAAAAAATTAGAGAACCATTCAAGAGGTATTTGAGCAAAGAAGTGATTGCATCTAATTTATATATATATGCATACACACATATGTTTTTTTTTTTTATGCTGCATCCCAGAGCTTGTGGGCCAAGAAAGATCTGTATAGTCAAAGCTATGGTTTTTCCAGTAGTCATGTATGGATGTGAGAGTTGGACTGTACAGAAAGCTGAGTACTAAAGAATTGATGCTTTTGAACTGTGGTGTTGGAGAAGACTCTTGAGAGTCCCTTGGACTGCAAGGAGAGCAAACCAGTCCATCCTGAAGGAGATCAGTCCTGAATATTCAGTGGAAGGACTGATGCTGAAGCTGAAGGTCCAGTACTATGGCCACCTGATGCAAAGAGCCGACTCATTTGAAAAGACCTGATGCTGGGAAAGATTGAAGGCAGGAGGAGAAGGGGACGACAGAGGATGAGATGGTTGGATGGCTTCACTGACTCAATGGACATGAGTTTGAGCAAGCTCTGGGAGATGGTGAAGCACAGGGAAGTCTGGCATGCTGCAGTCCATGGGGTCTCAAAGAGTCAGACATGACTGAGCAACTGAACAACAACAACAACTGAACAACAACAACAAGAGCTTGTGGGATCTAATTCCCCAACCAGGTATCAAACCCATGCCCCCTCATAGGAAGCACATAGTCTTAGCCACTGGACTACCATGGAAGTTAATATTTTTATAGCATCACTGGCTGCAATGAATAGATAGTAGTGAGCAGTAGATAATAGTGAGCAAGGATGGAAATGGGAGCCCAGGTAGGAGAGATAATGATGGCTCAGACCAGGGTAGCAGAAGTGTGCATGGTGCTAAGTATGCTAATGGTCTGTTTTGGATGAGTAGAATCAGTAGGACTTCTTGACAGATGAAAACCACCCAAATATTGAATATTAGGAAAGAGACCAATGTCTCATCCCTGAGGCAGTCAAACATTAAAAACTTGGAAAAATAGGAAGAACCAGCAAAGAAGAAAAGAAAACCAAGAGAATGCAGTGTCCTGGAAACCAACACATGAATTAAGTGTTTTCAGGAGGACAGGGTGAGCATCTGTATCAGATGCTGCTGCGAGTCAAGAAAGATGAGGAGTGACATTTAAGCATTGAATTGGCCAAAGCTATGTTGAAGAGCAAATGAGAGAAGAAAACCGGAGAGAGCCAAATACACAGCTCTTAAAAGGATTTCTTCTTCACAAAGAGAGGGCAAAATAGGTGGGAGAAGGTAGTTGAGAAGGGCAATGGGGTCAAGGGAAGGACTTTGAAATCTTTATTCATTGGAATATTTTTTCAAGCTTTAGGCTGCAGTTTTATTGATAAACTAGAGAGAAATGGCTATTATGTGTTAGATGTCATTTTTATGAAAATGGAAAATTCTCAGTTACTCCTTCTTGCTAAGACCTTTGATGATTAAAGTTGGGTCACATTGTTTTATATAAATTGAAGCATAATTTTGAGATTTTTAATATAGAAATTTTATTTTGAATGTAAAATGGCCAGAATAAATACGGAAGATAAGACACAGTAAGCTGTAGATTTAAGTAGTTGTAAGCAAAGCCAGTTTCTCATGTGGTACCCATGAGGACAGTAAAATAGAAGTGAGAAGATGCAGTCCATAGAATATTAATCAAGTAGTGAAAATATATATATAACATTCCCAGTCGATTCTGAGCTGAAAACCTTTTCAGTCTGTTTTAGATGACACAAATGTGATGTCGAACTATGTATGAAGAACTATATGTTAAAATCTATTGTTCATGTTTATAATATTGAGGTTACTCTTTACAAATACACCTTTAGCGCCTCCTCTGTGCTGGAGGGCATTGTGGGCTTTTTTTTTTTCTTTTTTTTTGGCTGCTGGTGTGTCTTCACTGGGGCCCATAGGCTTTCCCTAGTTGTGGGACACGGGCTTAGTTGTCCTGCAGCATGTGGGATCTTGGTTGCATGACCAGAAATTGAACCCACATCCTTTGCATTGGAAGGTAAATTCTAACTACTGGACCACCAGGGAAGTCCCTGTGTTCTCCCCACAACACACACCTTTTTTTTTTTTTTTTTCCCATTCCCTTAGTTTAAAGGTTACCAGCAAGTCATACTTTGTGTTCTTGGAAAATAACTTGAAAATTAAATCCTGTTTTCCACAGTCATCACCCTTATCTAGGCTTTCATCACCTCATTTCAATTATGAAGACCTCATATTTTATCACCCTCTCTTTCTTTTCCAGTCAAGTACATTTCTGATATACTTCCTGTTTAATCTTCCCCAACTATTAGTTTTATTATATTACTACTGTGTTGTTTAACCGTTACTTACCTTCCTATTACTTATTGGATAAAATTCAGACTTCAGTCTGCAAATAGGGTAGCTCCACTAAGTAAATGAATGTGTCCAGTTATTCCTTACATAGGTCCACAGATGATCCTTAGTTATGGATAACCAGTTGCCTCAGTTAATAATCAGTCTTCCTTCCTTCTTCCCTCCCTCCCTCTCTTCTTCCATCTCTTTCTTTCCATCTTTCTTGGTCTGTATCTTTCTATCTTACAAGTTTTATTTTTATAAAAGTTAAACATGTACTTGGGTAAGAAGTTAAATAATTCTGCCAAATTTGTTATGAAAAAAGGCCAGTTTTCCATCCTCTTCTCCACACCTATTTCTCTTTCACAGGGGCTGCTACTTGCACTTCTTTCAGCTGATTAATCAGATTTGCTTCCATTTTCCTAAGTAATACGATTATATTGCAGCTTCTGGCTTTTTCTGTTTAAGGCACAGTTTTTTGAATACTTCTTGAATTCTTTACCTACTCCTATAAGTAAGTAGCATATGTTAGAGAGGTGTGTAGGGTCAGTTGTGAAAAACCTTGAGTGTTTTGATAAAGGGTTAGGATGATTTGTTAGAGTGGGCAGCTGTGAGCCAAAAGGTGATGATGAGCCAAAAGGTAGTTATCTGTGTGAGGTCTTGCTTAGGAAGATAAATCCAACAGGGGTATGTAGTGTGAAGTAAAGGAGGAAAGAAGCCATCTAGGAGATTATTTTATTGTCTAGAGATAGGAGGCTGAATGCCTAGATTAAGATGTTAGTTGTCAGATTCTTATATGCAGAACTTATATGCAGAGTACATCATGCGAAATGCTGGGCTGGATGAAGCACAAGCTGGAATCAAGATTGCTAGGAGAAATATCAGTAATCTCAGATATGCAGATGACACCACCCTTACGGCAGAAAACAAAGAAAAACTGAAGAGCCTCTTGATGCAAGTGAAAGAGGAGAGTGAAAAAGTTGGCTTAAAGCTCAACATTCAGAAAACTAAGATCATGGCATCCGGTCCCATCACTTCATGGGAAATAGATGGGGAAACAGTGGAAACAGTGTCAGACTTTATTTTTTTGGGTTCCAAAATCACTGCAGATGGTGACTTCAGCTATAAATTAAAAGATGCTTCCTCCTTGTAAGAAAAGTTGTGACCAACCTAGACAGCGTATTGAAAGCAGAGACATTACTTTGCCAACAAAGGTCTGTCTAGTCAAAGCTATGGTTTTTCCAGTAGTCATGTATGGATGTGAGAGTTGGACTATAAAGAAAGCTGAGTGCTGAAGAATTGATGCTTTTGAACTGTGGTGTTGGAGAAGACTCTTTGAGAGTCCCTTGGACTTCAAGGAGATCCAACCAGTCAATCCTAAAGAAAATCAGTTCTAAATATTCATTGGAAGGACTGATGCTGAAGCTGAAGCTCCAATATTTTGGCCACCTGATACAAAGAACTGACTCATTTGAAAAAACCCTGATGCTGGGAAAGACTGAAGGCAGGAGGAGAAGGGGACGGCAGAGGATGAGGTGGTTGGATGGCATCACCGACTCAATGGACATGAGTTCAATGGAAAGGGAAGCCTGGCATGCTGCAGTTCATGGGGTTGCAAAGAGTCGGACACGACTGAGTGACTGAATGAACTGAACTGTCAGATTCTTGAGAAAAGATTTTAGGCAAGAGATATTTCCTAAATAACAGCATTTATTGAGTACTCCTTTTCATTGGGTGCTATTTAAAGTACTTTATATGAATTATTTATTTAAGCCTCACAAAAACCTTGTATAATAAGATAGGCACGGAAAGATTCAGTAATTTTTCCATAGAAAGTAAAGAAAGTTAAAGAAAGTTAAGTCGTTCAGTCGTGTCTGACTCTTTGCGACCCCATGGACTGTAGCCCACCAGGCTCCTCCATCCATGGGATGCTCCAGGCAAGAATACTGGAGCGGGTTGCCATTTCCTTCTCCAGGGGATCTTCCTGACCCAGGGATGGAACCCAGGTCTCCCACAATGCAGGCAGACGCTTTAACCTCTGAGCCACCAGGGAAGCCCTACACAGCAAGTATGTGGGAAAGTCTGAATTTGAACCATGCAGTTCCTGAGTCTATACATTAGTAATTATAATCTGTCAGTTCACAAGAGAGGAAAACAGAGAGAGTTACATTTTAAAGCAGATGTGATTGAAGAATATTTGTGATGTGGGATGACAGCAATAGAGAGACCTGGTTCCCAACTAGAAATTTACAAATTAGATTTTAAATGTGCTGTCAGAGATAACATCAGGACATCTAGTTTGATGTGAGCTGTTGGCACTTGAAGATATAGAAGCAAATGACATTCAAAAGAGAACTTAAATTCAACAGAAAAAAGACAAACAACCCAATTTAACAATGTGCAAAAACTAGAACCAAGCACTTCACAAAAGAAGATATATTAATGGTCAATAAGCACTTGAAAAATTTCTCAACATAATTAATCACCAGAGAAATGCAAATTAAAAGTCACAGTGAGATAACATTACATATCAACTAGAATATTTTACATTTTAAAGATTATAGTAAATGTTAGTGAGAATCAGTTCAATTCAGTTCAGTCGCTCAGTCATGTCCTACTCTTTGCGACCCTATTGACTGCAGCACGCCAGGCTTCCCTCTCCATCACCAACTCCTGGAATCCACCCAAACTCCTGTCCTTTGAGTCGGTGATGCCATCCAACCATCTCATCCTCTGTCGTCCCATTCTCTTCCTGCCCTCAATCTTTCCCAGCATCAGGGTCTCTTCCAATGAGTCAGCTCTTGGCATCAGGTGGCCAAAGTATTGGAGTTTCAGCTTCAACATCAGTCCTTCCAATGAACACACAAGACTGATATCCTTTAGGATGGACTGGTTGGATCTCCTTGCTGTCCAAGGGACTCTGAAGAGTCTTCTCCAACACCATAGTTCAAAAGCATCAATCTTTGGCACTCAGCTTTCTTTATAGTCCAACTCTCACATCCATACATGACCACTGGAAAAACCATAGCCCTGATTATATGGACCTTTGTTGGCAAATTAATGTCTCTGCTTTTTAATATGCTGTCTAGGTTGGTCATAACTTTTCTTACAAAGAGCAAGCATCTTTTAATTTCATGGCTGCAGTCACCATCTGTAGTGATTTTGGAGCTCCAAAAAATAAAGTCAGCCACTAGTGAGAATATGAAGCAGCTAATATTCTCATATATTGCCAATGAGAGTCTAATGTGATGTATAGCAAATCAGAATAACTATTATTCAGTTTTTTAGAAAGTTAAGCATGTATCTACCCTGTTACTGAGCCATTCCATTCCTAGGTATTTACTCTAGAAAAATGAAAACAAATGTTCATAAAATGATTGTACAAGAATATTCATAGCAACCTTTTTCACAAACAGGAGCAACCCAAATGTCCATCTAGAAGAAAATGTATCCAAAACAAATTATGTATATAGGAATACAGTGGATGATGACACAGCAGTGAAAAGGAATGAACTACTTATACATGCAACAACATAAACAAATCCTACGTTATGCTGAGCAAAAGAAGCTAGACAGAAAAGAGTTTATACTGTTATGGTCCTCCTTACGTGAAGTTCTAGAACAGGCAACACTAATAAATGTGTAATGAGGTTGAAAAGTGGTTGTCTCTTTTCATTGTTTCTGGGGAGAGGGGAAAATCGACTAGAAAGGGGTAAGAGCCAACTGTCTCGAGTAGTGGAAATGTTGATTTTTGTTTTGAGTAGTGGTTATACGGAGTATACCATGATCAGAACTTATCTAAATCACTGCCTAAAAATTTACATTTTGTTGTAATGCAAATTATAGCTCACTAAATCGTTTCTCTCAAAAAAAAGGGCGGGGGGGAGGTTTGGTAACATAGGTATAGATTTAAGAATTATCTATAGAAGTATGAGTGAAGCTTTAATTAATAATGAGACCTCAGAGAGAAGGCAGCTAAAAATTGAGTTTTTATTATGAAGGCAGGTTAGTAAAATGGACTTAGTGAAGTAGAAGAGTGTCTTGCAAAGTGAGGATAGTTTCTGTCCTTATTAGACAAGAGAGAAGTTTAGAATGAAGAGGAATATGTTTGGTCATTAAGAGATCATCAGTTGGAAAAAGAAATGGCAAGCTATTCCAGTATTCTTACCTGGAAAATCCAGTAGACACCTGGGGGGCTAGAGTCCAGGGGGTCGCAAGAGAGTCGGACATGACTTAGCAACTAAACAACAACAACAGCAAAGTTGGAAAAAACTAATGTGTGTGTGTGATGTTTATTTTTTACTTGGCCTAAGTTTGAAAGGATGAAGGTGAAAGCCAATTTAGTAAAGTGTTTTTGGTCAAAAAAAGGAAGAGAGATCATCAGTGCTTTGAAGAGAGTACTTTTCAATAAATTGGGAAATAAAGCCAAATTTCAAAAGGTTATGGACTTATGGATGGTGAGAAAAGGGAGAAAGGTATTATGAAACTTTTTTTGAGGCTTTTTTAAGGTAGAAAGGAGAAAAGGAAAAAACTGAGGGATAAATTGGGGTCTGTAGAATTCAGTATGTGTCACGGTTTGTGGTGGTGGTCTTAGTGTTTGAAGAAGCTAGGAAAGAAAAGAATACAGATAGGAAAGAAGAAACAGTTGGTGAAACAAGGTCCCAGGTTAGACAAGAAACAGCGGGATGAGGAGCACAGAGGGAATGGTCGGCTTAGAGGAGAGGAATTCCTCCTCCTCTGAGAAGGTGTGCAGGGGTGCGCGCTCAGTGAGAATTAAAGCTCGGACCAAGGACATGGCTACAAAGGCACTTTGGGGGACATAGAAGGAAGATGAGTTTGTTTGTATAGAATAGACTTAATTCTGTAGTGTAGCAAGTGAGACATCAGGGAAAGAACAACCCATAAGACTGTGGTGTGGGGAAGGGTTCAGAGCAGCTGGTGGTGTTCATATGACAGCCAGGGGATGAATGAAAGTGTCGATCATTAGCTCTGTGGGAGTGCCTTCATGGTAGACTCCCAATGAGCAGTGCTTTCCAACCCGGGAGGGGAAACAGTGGACACCGTGAATGAGCCAGGCTGGGTGCCGGGAGGGGACGAGGCCAGAGGCCCGCACACGTTCCAGTGGCCAGTGGGATCAGCGTTAAGGTGGCTAACCGTGAGATCCGAGTTCAGAAGCGAGATGAGTGAAGCAACAAAGGAGTCTCATGAGCCAAGAAACAGAGCAGTGGAGCAGCTGAAGGTTAAGACGAGGGTGAAGTACTTTTGGGAGAAAAACCATGCGTATATGAAAAATAAAAACTCTAACCTTGAGTCTGTGCGTAGCTCGCGACACCTCGCTGCTTGCAGGTTCCCGTGTGCTTCCGGCGCTGACTGCCCTGACTGCCCTGCTCATTCGGGAAAGGCCTTGGGTCTTCGTCTCTCCTCACCCACTCCTTTGCATAGAGAAAGGTTTCCTGCGCCATCTGGTTTTCTTGCCTCATCTGACTAGGTTTAGGCCAAAAGAGTGATTTTGGTGGCATGCTGAGAATGCGTCTACAGTGCATGATTCATGCGTTATGAGGCTACAGGTCTTTATGCCCTTAATTTTTGTTTGGTTAATTAGATTGCACCTTATTCCGCAGATGATTGAAATAGCTTTAAATGAAAATAATACAAAAGCAATCATTCTAAAACAGAAACAAGAATAAAGAACTGAATCAGAATACCTATAAAACAGCTGTGGAAAGTGAAAGAAGAGAACACAAATACAGAAGCAGGAAGGGCCTAACAGCTTCCGGTTAGGCTCTAAGCTTTCTGGCTGTCAGATAAAAATAAGATGTAGCCCTCTACAGAATTTTATCTAAAAAAAAAAGATACCTATTCTTCAAAGAAAGAAAAACATTATCTGGTAGTAAATTCTAGAATAAATTTTTCCTTTGAGGTTTCTAATAGCAGGTACTAAGTAAGCCATCTTTTTAAAACCAAAATCCAATTAGAACTGATAAAACTTTCCAGAGGCTTCCATTGTTTTTGGAATAAAGTCCAGGAACTTTAACAAGGCCAGTAAAGATGATTACGTGCTGTGTCTGAGCCTTAAAAACAATTACAACAAAGACTGTCGCTCCTTGGACATTGGCCATGTGTTGGACATTATGCTGTTCATTTACTGTGTCACTTTGTCCTCTCAAAAACCTTATAAGATAGGGACCACTAATATTTCCATTTTACGACAGAGGATACTGAGAAACAGGTTACACAGTTTGCCCAAGTCACACAGCACACAAGCAAATAATCAACATAACCAAGGCTTGAAGCCGGAGTGTGACTTGAGAGCCTGGGCTGTGAATGACCCCAGTGTACTAACTGGTTATGTGCCTTCTTAAAGTTTTTTTGAATTTAACAAGCTTCTTCTGTCACAGTGTCATTGCACATTACTGTTTCTTCTGCCTGAAGGATTCTGAGCCCTCCCCCTCATCCCCTTAAGCATGTCAATTAATTGAATCTTGAAGGATGTAATTGATTTAATCATAATGAATTAAATGATCATTAAAACTAGAAACAGGCAAAGCATGTAACAGTTTTGTCCACAATGGTGTATGGAACTGTTCTCCTTGATAGAGCTGCTGTGTTGTTCTGGTCCTGTGTTCCCTCCTTGCCTTTAATGGAAGTAGGAAGAATTTGAACCCTTGTCTTCAGTACTTTGGAAACTGGCTGGTGGACTTCTTACTAAGCTAATGACCACAAAACCCATAACTAGGCTAATCTTCATTTTGATTCTCAAAATAGAACGTGTGAATTTCTGATTCCAGATCTGTGTTCTCGTTGACCTGGAGCCCAGGAACAATTCTTTTCACTCTACATATTCAAGTCTTGTCTTTTTTAAAGGCCTAGTTGAAATTCCATCTCCTCAATAAAGTCTGTCTACACTGATTTCCTCTTTTGAAAGCATTTCAATCTCTTTCCTGTATAACTCACTTTAAAATTTGCCTACATAAAAAAATAAAAAAATAAAATTTGCCTACATACTGCCTTTCATTATTATTGAAGGGCTTCTTATGTATCTTTTTATCTCTGCTAGATTGTAAGCTCCTGCTGAGAACTTAGCACAATACCCAGCATTCTATAAACACCTGTCGGATGAATGGTGTAATAGTCTACTTTGACCTTATACACCTTATTTACTCAGTGCAGCCAACAGGAGAACACTGCCAGGTGAAGTAGTCTGAAGGTACTTCTTTGTTCAGATTTTGAAAGAAGTTTGCTGTTGGACTACTCTTCAAGAGATAAACATGAATGAGGAAATGCTAACTGAATCAAGGGAGAAAATTGGCTTCCTCTAGTGTACTGAGCAGTTTTTGAGTAGTTACTGGTAGTTACCACCCCATAGTTACATTCTTTCTTCCAACTCCCACGTCCCTAAAATAACCCATTTGGGAGTAAAATGATAAGAGTTAAAAAATTTAATCTGAGTAATTTTTGTTTTTCAATTCTTATATAGCAGTTAGTGCACACCTCTAAAGGATATTATTTTCTTAATCTAGTAGGGTGAAGTATGTAATGGCAAATGAATTTGCTGAGCCTAGAGTTATTTATAAGGTTTTGACTCTGAAATTTTCCTTTGGAATTAAGTGTGTGATTAATGAAAGTTACTCAAGATTCCTGCATTCTTCAGAACTATTTCTCATGTTTGTCCATTTATTTACCCACAGAAAAAGGTGCAAAATCTTAGGGTGGTCACCTTGTCGGACACTTTGGGCACTGTTCAAACAATTAGACCAGCAGTCAGCAGATTACGGCCTGGTGATTAAATTATTCAGGGCCTTTGTTTTCAAATTTCTGCTCCTTGATATTCTGTATCTTTCAAGGCCAAGCATATGCCTGAGCTTTATTGATTCATTTCCTGTCTTTCCCTTTCAGTGGAAATGTATTAGGATGCTGGCTCTGGTGACTGAAAAGGGGCTTTGTTTTAGCCAAAATACCTTTAGACACGTGGTTACTCAGACACCCTAAGTGACAATTTTTGCAGCCTTTGGTTATCTTAACAGCATAAAGGTAATGTTTGAAAAATTGTTCATTTGCCTTTTATTATAAGTTTAAATAAATTGTGAAGGTTTTCCTTACTTTATAATTCCAGAATTTAAGTTTTCATTCTTTGGGTTTTAAAATTATTAACTAGGGTCCCAGGTGCAGTAGTGCTTAAATGTGTCCTTAACCTCTCCAGTGTCTTTCATCAGGGCTTTACTTTTGACCTTCATCATTTCTCACTTTAATAACTTGAGCAGCCTAAAGTCTCTTCACCTCCAAATTTGTCCCTCATCTAATCCATCTTCCATGTTGCTGTCAGAATGATCTTTCTAAAATGTAGATCTGATCCTTGTCAGTTTTCTGCTTAAAATAGTTCTGTTCTTCCCCATTGCCTTCAGTGTGTAAAATCAAGAGTTCATATAGAATTGATATAATGATTTAGCCCCCTGTCTGCCTTTCCAGTTGCAGCTCATCATGTGTTTTATGAGCTTAATTAACTGGACATAATCTATTATGCAGATGTATAGGCAAATGTTGCTTTCATGTACCTGTGGATGGTAGATATCAGTGTAGAAAGATATTAAACCAATGTACAGTTCAGAAGGGGTATGCAAATGTTAAGTTCAGACAGATAAAGTTAGCCTGTCCTTGGGTATAAAACTTAGGATATTTTCTTTTGGATTTTTATTTGATTCATGAACATAGTTACCTTATCTAATTGGATTACTTGTACATTTTTCTAGTTAACTTTTAGGAACTACTAACTGCATGAAAGAGTCAGCATGATTCATAATTCAAAAAGTTGCTGTTTGTCTCCCATCACCTTTTTAAAATTTGGTCAGACATCAAAAGAAAAATCCCAAGTGAGGTCTGTGTGCTAATCCTAGGTCTTACTTGTAATATAAACATCATGGAGCAAGCCATGTAACATTTCCGAACCTCAGCGTCATCCAGAAATGAGGAGATTGTGCATGTTTACCAAGTGCTGTACGCTTGATCCTGTAACTTGTACGGGGAATTGAAAAAGAAAAAAGAAATAAGTGACTTGACCACTGCAGTAGAGTGAACAGTCATTTTTCTGGGTCTAAAAAGCTGATGTTTGTAAATCTTAAGAAACAGAGTTTTCAGAGCATTTAATGAATGAAATGGATTTGTCAGAGATGATTAAGTAAATTGCTTTTAAGCTTCGTATATTTGGAAATACAAGTGTAACAGGCCTTAATTGAATAGACAAGTTTCTGAAAAGCAGTCCAGTTTTCCTGTTAACTTCTATATTAATTTCAGCTATCTCCTGCTGATTATTGGCAGCTTGCCTTTAGTTACGGCTCAAAGCTGACCTTCTGTGTTGTGAGCAGTGAGCTTCGCTCATGCCTGGCAGCTGTGGCCGCAGCTCAGCTACAGTGCAGGGAGAGAGAAGCATCGGCTGTCCTGATCTTGGCCAGAACCATACCCAGCCCATTCCTGTTAATGTGAGGCTTTTGGCAGTCTGTATTTTCTGTTTCTTTAAGCATGAATTTCTTTTAAGTGGCAATCGTTGTTTTCAGGAATTTCAATAAGACTGAATTAATTCAGAGAAAGCTGTTTGTGAAAGGGGAGAACCAGAGATAGATTTGGTGGCTTCCCTCATAGCTCAGATGGTAAAGAATCTGCCTGCAGTGCAGAAGACCTGGGTTCAATCCCTGGGTCGGGACAATCCCCTAGGGTAGGAAATGGCAACCCACTCCAGTATCCTTGCCTGGAAAATCCCATGGACAGAGGTGGGCTGCAGTCCATGGGGTCCCAAAGTCAGGCACGACTGAGTGACTAACACTTAACACTAGAAGTAAATTTATTTGCTGATTAGGTGGAAAGAGAGAGAGATTTCCTACTTAGGATAAATGGGGAAACCTTAGTCCACATAGAGAATGATATTCCCTTCCCCTTTTGGAGAATATTCTTTCTGCTTTCAGAAAGAGGTTGCTGAAAGAGACCATTGAGACCTTGTATTTCTGAAAATGCCTACATTTTATCCTCATACATGAATAGATAGTCTGACTGCTGTTGCTCCATTGTCCACTTCTGAAAAGTTATTTTTTAATTTCTGTCAGAGCAATATATTGTTTAGAGAGAGTCTGTTGTATATCAGATGTAGTTCTAAGTGCTCAGAACACATCAGTGACCATATAGTCCTTGCCCTCTTGAACCTTATATTTTACTGAGAGTGTTTCAGGTTGGGAGGACTGAAAGAAAATGTACTATGTCAGTGTTTCAGAGAAGGTAAGGAGCATAGGATTAGGGTTAGATTTGTTCTTTTATGAAAGGTGGTCCAGGAAACCCTCTCTGATACATATTTGAGCGGAAACCTGAAGAAAGAGTGTGTAGTAAATTGTTTGAAACCATACATGCCTGGCTCAACTGGTAAAGAACCCACCTACAGTGCGGGAGAACTGGGCTCAATCCCTGGGTTGGGAAGATCCCCTGGAGAAGGAATCAGCTCCCCATTCCAGGATTCTGGTGTGGAGAATGCCATGGACTGTGTATAGTCCATGGGGTCACATGAGTTGGACACAGCTGAGTGACTTTCACTTTACTTGCCTTGAGATTTTGTGTGTCTGCCAAATTTTTAATAGTTTGTCTTGGAATAGAATTAAATACTTTCCCTTCAGAGTAATGAGGGCATGGTTCCATTATCTTGTAGTTTCCAGGATTGCTTTTGAAAAACTTTGAGTGATCCAATTCCTGATACTTTGTTGAGAATTATTGTTTTCTGTCTGTGAGCTTGTAAGACTTCTCTTGATCCCTAGTCTTCTGAAATTTCACTTTGATGTGCCCTAGTGTAAGTCTGTTTTACTTCATGTATTAATTGCTCAGTCATACCTGACTCTTTGTGACCTCATACACTGTAGCGCACCAGGCTCTTCTGTCCATGGAATTCTCCAGGCAAGAATACTGGAGTGGGTTGCCATTCCCTTCTCCAGGGGACTTACGGACCCAGGAATCAAACCTGAGTCTCTTGCATTGCAGGCAGGTTCTTTACTGCCTGAGCCACAAGGGAAGCCCACTTCTTGGTACTGGGCTATCGGTGGGCCCTTTTAACCTGGAAACTCATGCTTTGGGTTCTAGGAAATGGCTCTAAATTACTTAGTTGATAATTTTCTTCCCTGATTTTCTCTCTCACAAATGCCTGTTATTCAGATATTAATCCTTCTGAACTGGCCCTTGGCTTTTCTTTTTTATTCTCCTAATACCAATGTTTTTGTCTTTTTTGCTTTGCATTCTGGGAGATTTTACACATTTTCTTCCAACCTTTCTTTTGCTGTCATATTTTTAATGTCTTTATTTCTTTCCCTGATTGTTTTTTAAAAAGAACACCTATTTCTTATTTGATGATTTTGCAATGTCTCAGATCTCTAAGGGCAACAATAATTTTAGTATCTTTTCTTCTCCTTTTTTCCTTCAAGTTGACTTTCTTCTGTTGGTTTGTAAGTTTTGGTCTATATATTTGATGTTAGGAAACTTTTTTTCTATATGATTACTAGGCATATTTAGTTGTCAATTCCTGACAAGAACAAGGAACTAAGAGGCTGGCTGGAAACTAAGCCAGTGGATGGGGTTTGTCAGTTATGAATTTTCCTCCAGTTTTTCTCTGTATGTGTCGTTTATTGGAGATACACGATGTTTATATCTTCACTCTTGAGTTGACAGTCCCATGAGAAGATTCTTCCAGTCTTTTACCCACAAGGTAAAAACCTGGTTACCTCATAGGTAAGGAAGTCTAAGGCCTGTCAGTATCCAGTGGTCATCTGTTTATTTAGTACTCCGGAAATCCCATGGACAGAGGAGCCTGGCAGGCTACAGTACAGTCCCTGGGATCGCAAGAGGTGGCCACGATTTAGTGACTAAACGGCCACCACATTTTCAGTGTGGTGTCCCTGTCCTCAGCTGTGCCTAGGATCCTTATAGTTAGGAACCCTCTGTTTTAGTCTCATAAGAGACTAAGCCTCTAGATTTCTGCTGGAGTGGAGAATGAGAAGATTTGGGGATTGAATTGCTTCTTAAAACATCTTCAACTGATCACCTTTATTTCAGCTTCACTCATACCAACTTTCAGAGTTCCTTGTGCCATCAGTTCCAGAATTTGGGGGTAGTTCTTATGGGTCAGTAATATTCATTCAAGGTGTTTTCCATTGCTGAGGCTTCAGGTGTCTCCAGTCAGTTGAGGTTTGTAATTCAACAATTAAACTTTTTGTTTCCAAGTTCTATTAATATAATGGGTTCTTTTTCCCGTTTCCTATTCTTTTTTCTTAGATGTGATTTATTGCCTTATATCTGGAAAGATTTTAAACCTATATACTTTCCTCTCTATGTTACTTTTTTTCTCATTGCTATGTTTTCCTTTAAATACTTGAGCAAATTAAAATAACACTTTTATTGTTATTGTTTGATAATTCCATCATTTATATCATTTCTGGGTCTGTTTTCTATCATGATTTTCTCTTGGCTATAGGTTACATTTTCCTGCTTTTTGTTATGTCTAGTGCTTTTTTTTTTTTTTCTTCTGTTGGATGCTAGACATTGTGAACTTGACATTGTCTATTCTCTGGATTTTGTTGTCTTTTTAAAAACATATTGATATTTGGTAGACAATTATGTTAGTCAAGGCTGTGGTCTTCCCATTGGTCATGTATGGTTGTGAGAGCTGGACCATAAAGAAGGCAGAATGCCAAAGAATTGATGCCTTTGCACTGTGGTGTTGGAGAAGACTCCTGAAAGTCCTTTGGACAGCAAGGAGATCCACCCAGTCATTCTTAAGGGAAATCAACCCTGAATACTCATTGAAAGGACTGATACTGAAGCTGAAGCTCCAGTATTTTAGTTATCTGTTGGATCATCAAAAAAGCAAGAAAGTTCCAGAAAAAACGTCTACTTCTGCTTTAATGACTATGCCAAAGCCTTTGTGTGGATCACAATAAACTGGAAAATTCTTTAAGAGATGGGAATACCAGACCACGTGACCTGCCTCCTGAGAAATTTGTATGCAAGTCAGGAAGCAACAGTTAGAACTGGACATAAAATAACAGACTGGTTCCATATTGGGAAAGGAGTACATCAAAGCTGTATATTGTCACCCTGCTTATTTAACATATATGCAGAGTACATCATGCTAAATGCCAGGCTGGATGAAGCACAAGCTGGAATCAAGATTGCTGGGAGAAATATCAGTGACCTCAGATATGCAGATGACACCACCCTTATGACAGAAGGTGAAGAAGAACTAAAGAGCCTCTTGATGAAAGTGAAAGAGGAGAGTGAAAAAGTTGGTTTCAGACTCAACATTCAGAAAACTAAGATCATGGCATCCAGTCCCGTCTGCTGCTGCTAAGTCACTTCAGTCGTGTCCGACTCTGTGCGATCCCATAGACAGCAGCCCACCAGGCTCAGCCATCCCTGGGATTCTCCAGGCAAGAACACTGGAGTGGGTTGCCATTTCCTTCTCCAGTGCATGAAAATGAAAGGTGAAAGTGAAGTCGCTCAGTCGTGTCTGACTCTTAGAGACCCCATGGACTGCAGCCTACCAGGCTCCTCCGTCCATGGGATTTTCCAAGCAAGAGTACTGGAGTGGGGTGCCATTGCCTTCTAGATGGGGAAGCAATGGAAACAGTGACAGACTTTATTTTGGGGGGCTCCAAAATCACTGCAGATGGTGACTACAGCCATGAAATTAAAAGACTCTTGCTCCTTGGAAGAAAAGTTATGACCAACTTAGACAGCATATTAAAAAGCAGAGACATTACTTTGCCAACAAAGATCCGTCTAGTCAAAGCTATGGTTTTTCCAATAGTCATGTATGGATGTGAGAGTTGGACCATAAAGAAAGCTGAGTGCCGAAGAATAGATGCTTTTGAACTATTGTTGGGAGAAGGCCCTTGAGAGTCCCTTGGACAGCAAGGAGATCCAACCAGTCCATCCTAAATGAAATCAGTCCTGACTGTTCATTGGAAGGACTGATGCTGAAGCTGAAACTCCAATACTTTGGCCACCTGATGTGAAGAGCTGACTCATTTGAAAAGACCCTGATGCTGGGAAAGATTGAAGGTGGGAGGAGAAGGGGATGACAGAGGATGAGATGATTGGATGGCATCACCGACTCACTTGGACATGAGTTTGAGTAAACTCTGGGAGTTGGTGATGGCCAGGGAGGCCTGGCAGGCTGCAGTCCATGGGGTCGCAAAGAGTCGGACATGACTGAGCAACTAAACTGAACTGATGTGAACAGTTGACTCATTGGAAAAGTCCCCGAGGCTGGGAAGGATTGAGGGCAGAAGAAGAAGAGGGCATCAGAGGATGGGTGGATGGCATTGCTGATACAATGGACATGAACTTGGGCAAACTTTAGGATATGGTGAGGGACAGGGAGGTCTGGCGTGTTGCAGTCCATTGGGTCGCAAAGAGTCAGACTCAGCTGGGTGACTGAACAACAATTACGTTAGTTATAGTTCTCTTTGATCTTTCCAAGTTTTGTTAGAGTGGGTTTTAGAATATAACCTTTTTGCCAGAGACAGTTTAGCCTCACGACTAAGGTCCCTAGTTGAATGCCTTGAATGATCAGTGAGAACTCTCCACTTCGGATGTTGGGAATTTGAATGATTCTCAGCCCTGTGTGGCTCTGGGAACTATTTAGTCACAGTACCCCAGTCATTCCTTGCCCTTTGTAGAATTTCATCCTGTACACACATATCTTAGAATTTAACAAAGACTTAATAGCAGATTTGTGAGCTTTTTTTCTTTTTTCTTCTGCATCACTCCCTTCTCTCCAGAACTGAACGCTGCATCTTCCAGAAACCTGAGACTTCTTAAATCTCATTTCTGTCTCCTCTACTCTGCAAGACATCCATGCTCTGCTTGGGATGTCTGCCCCTGCTGTGAAGTTCAGTGTGTACCTCCACACAGAGAGTTAGGAGATGGTTGGCCTCAGCTCGTTTGTTTCCCCTCTTAGGAATCATAGGCTTATGTTGCCTGTAGTCCTGTGTCTGAACACAGTTGTTTTATATGTTTTGACCAATTTTCTAGTTGTTATAAATAAAGGATACATCTGGTCCCTGTTATTTTTTTATGGCTAGAAACAGAAGTAAATGTATTTATTTTAAAATTCTATTCTGATTATATTTTTAACTCTTTCTTTAGGTGTGTTCATTGAGCTTGTTTCATATCCTAAATGGGATTTAAATTCCTCATGCATTTGCTCATTCTTTGATTGTGTATGTATTTTTATCATTGAAATTCCTTGTTAGATTCTTTTCTGCCTCTGTTTACACAGCTTGCTTGAGAAAAGGGCTAAAATCTGCCGTTGGAGTTTTCACTCAATTTTCTGTGAGAGTTAACGAGTGGATAGAATATTTCTGGACTAACTATCCTTGTGGCTGATCTACTGGGAATGAACACTTCGTTTTCTTTCTAGGTATCACCATTCACCCAGGACACTGCCCTGTCTCTTTAAGATCTTGTACAGATCACTCCCTTGTGGGGTCATATACCCTCTGTCACTGCCAGGGGAATACAGAATACAATACATGGGAATACAGGCCGTTGTATTCCCACTGTAGTATTCCAACTCATAATACTGTTGAGGATCCCTTGGCCTCTTCTATTCCTATATTCCACCTTTGAGCATGGTACACTGATAATTCTGTGGCTGTTTGTGTCTCTATTACCTTTGAAGATCCATATTGACCTTACCCTTGATTTTTCTTTTTAATTTGATTTAGTCTGTTGTCAGTCACAGAATATTTCCAGTTTCTAATCTTCAGTTAACCACTAATTAATTTTTTTTCATTTCCAAGATTTGATGTAGGAAGGGGAAACTGGCCAGTTCTCAGTTTGCCATCTTGAAGCCAGTAGAATAATCTCTTTTGGTCCTGTGTTCAATAATTTTTAGTAGATTTGCTTTTCATTAAATATCAGGATTTTAAAAAATAAATGTCAGTTCACTATTAGCAAAGTAAGCAATAAAGTATTATAACATTTTTTCTTTTCTTCTTTGTCCTATTTTGGACCATTTATTTGGCTGTCGATTAAGAAATAATTAGGCTTCCCTGATAGCTCAGTTGGTAAAGAATCTGCCTGCAATGCAGGAGACCCCAGTTCGATTCCCAGGTCAGAAAGATCCGCTGGAGAAGGGATAGGCTACCCACTCCAGTATTCATGGGCTTCCCTTGTGGTGCAGCTGGTAAAGAATTTGCCTGCAATGTGGGAAATCTGGGTTCTATCCCTGGGTTGGGAAGATCCCCTGGAGAAGGGAGAGGCTACCCAACTCTAGTATTCTGGGCTGGAGAATTCCATGGACTGTATAGTTCATGGCATCACAGAGTTGGACTCAGCTAAATGACTTTCACTTAAGAAATAATTATCAGATATCTTACCTAGATATTTGAGGGAGAAGGTACTGCCTAAAGAGAGAATTAAAGATACAGCTATGCAAGAATATGGTATGTGATAAGTGCTATTAGTAAGTACAAGAAAAGTTCTGTAGAAAGTCAGGACAAAGCAGTCATAACAAGCAAGGATAATATTTGCAGCATGAGGAGTTAAACTCGGTAACCATATATTAGGTTGGTGCAAACGTAATTGCAGTTTCAGATCGTGAATTTTAAATCATTATAACTAGGTTCCAAGCACATCTTTATTAATCAAAATAGAAACCATTACAATCAACACATTTTTACCAATGAGAAATAAGTTTGTTTATTCCTGTAGCATAAAAATCTGTGCCTCGGGCTTCAACAAACTCTTGCAAAGCATTTTCTGCCTCCTGCTGGCTGTGGAAGCATTTTTCTTGCAAAAAGTTGTCAAGATACTTGAAGAAGTAAGCAGTAGTCTGTTGGTGAGGGGTCAGGTAAATATGGAGGATGAGGCAAATCTTGACAGCCTGGTTTGTTCAACTTTTGAAGCGTTGGTTGTAAGATGTGTGGTCGGGCATTGTAGAGAAGGATTAGGCCCTTTCTGTTGACCAGTGCTGGAGAAGGCAATGGCACCCCACTCCAGTACTCTTGCCTGGAAAATCCCATGGACAGAGGAGCCTGGTAGGCTGCAGTCCATGGGGTGGCTAACAGTCTGACACAACTGAGCGACTTCACTTTCACTTTTCACTTTCATTCATTGGAGAAGGAAATGGCAACCCACTCCAGTGTTCTTGCCTGGAGAATCCCAGGGACAGGGGAGCCTGGTGGGCTGCCGTCTATGGGTTAGCACAGAGTCAGACATGCCTGAAGCGACTTAGCAGCAGCAGCAGTTGACCAGTGCCAGCTACAGGCCTTGAATTTTTGACGCATCTCATCCATTTGCTGAGCATACTTCCCAGATGTAATGGTTTCTCCAGGATTCAGAAAGCTGTAGTGGATCAGTTGTGCTACAGATCACCAATGACCATGACCTTTTTTTGGTGCAAGTTTAGCTTTGAGAAGTGCTTTAAAGGAGCTTCTTCTTGGTCCAACAACTGAGCTGGTTGTCTCTGATTGTTGTATAAAATCCACTGCTCATCAAGCATCACAGTCCAATTGAGAAATAGTTCTTTGTTGTTGCATAGAACTAGTAAAGAAAGAGAGTGTTAGTCACTCAGTCATGTCCGACTCTTTGTGACCCCATGGACTGTAGCCCGCCCGGCTCCTCTCTCCATAGGATTCTCCAGGCCAGAATACTGGTGTGGGTTGCCATTCCCTTCTCTAGGAGATTTTCCTGACCCAGGGATCAAATCCTGGTCTCCCGCATTGCAGTCAGATTCTTTACCATCTGAGCCACCAGTTGACACTTCAAAATGATGACATTTTTTATTTTTGCCCAGCTCACGAGACACCTACTTACTGAGCTTTTACACCTTTCCAGTTTGCTTCAGATGCCAAACAACTATAGAATGGTTGACTTTGAGTTTTTTGGCAACTTCTTATGTAGTTGTAAGAGGATCAGCTTCAATGATCCTCTCAATTGGTCATTGTCAACTTTCAGAGGCTGGCCCCTGCACTCTTCATCTTCAAGCCTCTCATCTCCTTTGGAAAACTTCTTGAACCACCATGTACTGTATATTTATTAGCAGTTCCTGGGCCAAATGCGTTGCTGACGTTGCGAGTTGTCTCTGCTGCTTTTATGACCCATTTTGAACTTGAATAAGAAAATCTCTCAAATCTGCTTTTTGCCTAAACATTTCCCTAGTCTAAAATAAATATAAAATATACAGCAAGTAATGTCATTAGCAAAAAAGTAAAATAAAGTGAGAAATGTGTGTTAAAATAATGTATAACATAACCATGTTTACTTAAGAATATATTCCAAAATCAAGTGGCAAATTTGAATAATGCAACACCGGAATTACTTTTGCACCAACCTACTAGTAATTTGGAAAGGGTTTACCAGTGACTGACCTCTTGGCCCTCTTGACCTCTGGGCTTCCCAGGTGGCACTAGTAGTAAAGAACCTGCCTGCCAATGCAGAAGACCTAAGAGATGCAGGTTCAATCCCTGGGTCGGGAAGATCCGCTAGAGGAGGGCATGGCAACCCACTCCAGTGTTCTTCCCTGGAGAATCCTACGGACAGAGGAGCCTGGTAGGCCACAGTCCATAAGTCGAACAGAGTCAGACACGACTGAAGCAACTTAATATGCATGCACTCATGACCTCATGGCCAAACATACTTGCTTCTTTTTAGCCCTCATTCTTTGTCTTCACTGCAACAGTTTGACACTTAGCAAGCACTCTCTTTTCCTTGGAAATTCTTTTCTGGGACATGTTTCTTTTGCTGCTTAAGACCTGTCTACCTGTCTCATTTTCCTATTCCCTAAGAGGAGGGCTTCTGTACATTCTCTCACTGTGAATTCCTCTCTTCTGAAGCCTTCAGTGCCTCCAAGATGATTCTCAGATTTTAGATCTGAGCCTTTTCATTTGCCTGACCTCCAAATCCTTGCTTTCTACCTTGGTATCTGGAGAATAAATTTAAAAACTGAGCATATTACCTCCTCTTCTAAATAAGCTCTTCCTGTGTCCAAAATTCTGTCATCAGTTTGACCATCTTATCACCACTCTGTATCTTTGACTCACACTTCTTTATGTTATTATCTACTTAGTTGCTGAGTCTTACAAATTTTTTCTTTAAAGTGTTTCTCATTTCTGCTCTTTAGTGTGTATTTCTATTGCCTTAACCCTCATTTCGTCTCTCATTAACTCGCCTCCAGCTTATGATTAGCATTCCAAGTGCTCTCTTGATCTAGTATTTCCCTTTCCAATCTGTCCTGTACAGAGTTAGTTGCCAGTTTAATCTAAAACTACTCATTCACATATGGTTTTGTCTGTTGTAAAGTACCATTACAGTTTATGTATCTTTCTTCTACTCCACTCTGATTTTCTTGAGGGCAGGATCAGTATCTATTCATTTTCTGTGTCCTCAGCACCTGGTAAAGTGTCTGAGGCATAGCAGGCACTCAGTAGGTGAATGAATGGGGTAGGGCTTGTTTTGGTTTTAAGGTATATTCCATTTTTAAAGTATAGAGTAGTCAGGCTGTCATTACAAATGTATGAATAGGTTTTATTTTTCAATAGCAACTTTTTGATAAGAGACTAATAATTCTTGAATATTGATTTTACTGATTCATGAAAAGTAGACAGTACCTTGAGAAACAAAACAGGAAAATAAAATAGGAAAAAACCCATCAATTGGCATTATAGTAAGACAGAGTATGTAACATCTGCCAGTGTCAAACAAATGTAAACATCTTGTTTTCCCAAAAGGAACTGAGAAAAGAGGCATTTTTCATAACATGTTAGCCACTTGGCATGTATCTCACTTTTAGGTGACTGTTCTCAGGACTTCTACTCTTGAGAGTAGTGTTATTGTCATTGATTTTGGAAAATTCAGGTTTTGGGAGTGAGAAAAGTTCTGCTACACATTCACTTGTTTATTTCCAAACATATATTCTAAATGTACAGTATGTCTTATGCTGCAAAAAATGAAGGAATCCACAGAAAAGGAAAACTAAAAGACTCATAAACTGTCATGGGAAGGTTTTGCTTTTCTATGGTTTAAGGAATTTTATTTACAAATCTAATACTGCTTTCTTGACTAACATACTGAAAAGCTTTCTGGACCTCTGTTATTTATTTTAATTAGAAGAGATGGTTACAGAAAACCATAAAACCCATTTCCATTTTTTTGTTCCCACCCAGACATTCTTCCTTTACATGTTTTCCTTTTTTTTAAATTGAGGTATATTAGGAATTACCTGGAGATCCAGTGGTTAGGACTTGGCGCTTCCACTGCCAAGGCCTGAATTTGATCCCTGGTCCAGAAACTGAGATCCCATAAGCCATGTGGTGCAGCCAAAAAAAAAAAAAATTGAAGTATAATTTATGCACAATAAAGGGTACAAATCTTAAGTTTATAGCTTGATAAATTTTCTACTTCTGGTTTGCCTTAGGTAGACATCTCCTCAGACAGGATACAGAATGTTCCATCACCCTAGAAAGCTCTCCCATGTTCCTTCCCCACAGTCAGTATCCCCACAGAGTAACCATTAGCTTGATCTCTGTCACCATAGATTAGTTTTACCTGTTTTTAATTTCAGATAAATAAAATAATACTCTTTTATGTCTACTTCTTCTACTGAAGCTATGTCTGTGAGATTCATTCATGTTATTATATGTGTCAGTAGTTCATTCTTTTAAATTTACCTTTTTCACCAGAATAATACATTTATTGAAGAAATTTTGGAAAAACATGTGAAACGTAAGGGTGGGGTGGGGGCAAAGGAGAGAAAAAGACCCTTCAGTGTTCCAAGACAAATATGCCTAAGCTTTGGTTTGTTTCCTTCAACTTTTATTCTCTGTATATACACATAGTTTTTAATAGTTAAAATCATGTTATTTAAGTTATTATGTGTCCATGTTTTATTGTATAGCATATAATTATTTTTATCGTATAGCATATAAGTTGCTGAGCAAGGCCAGTTGTCCTTCTGTTTAGTCCCAGCTGAAATTGCTAATGGGCTAGAATGTTCACATATTCATTTAGTAATGCACATATTTGTTCAGCCCCTGTTGTGTGTCGAGAGCCGATCTAGTCACTATTCCAGGTACTAGAAGTAGAGCAGTGCATGAGACAGGCCAAGTCCCCGCTCTCCTGGAGTTTACAGTCTATGCTGGGGGAAGATGAATATTAAACAAACAAAAGTAAACAGATTTTCAGGCAGCAGTAAGTGCTATGAAGGTAATACATGGATATGAAGCTACATGAAATCATGCTCTTGGTAGTGTGTAAATTATTAAGTAAAAAATAACTCTGTGACCCAGAAATTTCTTTTGTGGGGACGGTCTCTCTTCTTAATTGACATATAGTTGATTTGTAATATTGTGTTAGTTTCAGGTGTACAGCATAGTGGTTCAGAATTATTGCAGATTATAGATTATTACAAGATAATGGATATAATTCTCTGTGCTGTATAATATATTCTTGTTGCTTATCTATTTAACATGTAATAGTTTGTATCTGTTAGTCCTATATTCCCAACTTGTCCCTCACCCCTTTGCTCTCCTCTTGGATAATTGCAAGTTCGTTTTCTATATCTGTGAATCTGTTTCTGTTTGCATACACACTCATGTGCGTGTTGGTTTTTTTTTTACATTTCATGTATAAATGATATTTGTCTTTATCTAACTTATTTAACTAAATATTCTCTTGGATTCTCCACGTTGTTACAGATGGCAGTATTTTGCTCTTTTATGGCTGAGTAATATTCCATTTTAATCTATATTTATGTGTGTGTGTGTGTGTGTGTGTGTATGCCACATCTTCTTAACCCAGTCATTTGCTGATGGATACTTGGGTTGCTTTAATGTCTGTCATTGTAAACAGTGCTACTTTGAGCATCTGGCCAGAAATTTTATTCTGTTTCATGTACATATAAACCAGAATGCACCTAAAAGAATGTTCATAACAGTCCTACCTTAATAGTCCCAAACTGGAAGCACCCAAAAGTCCACTACCTGTAGGACAGATAAATACATTGTAATATATTCATACAAGAATACTGCTGCTGCTGCTGCTAAGTCACTTCACTCGTGTCCGACTCTGTGCGACCCCATAGACGGCAGCCCACCAGGCTCGCCCGTTCCTGGGATTCTCCAGGCAAGAACACTGGAGTGGGTTGCCATTTCCTTCTCCAATGCATGAAAGTGAAAAGTGAAAGTGAAGTCGCTCAGTCATGTCCGACTCTTAGCAACCCCATGGACTGCAGCCTATCAGGCTCCTCCATCCATGGGATTTTCCAGGCAAGAGTACTGGAGTGGGATGCCCTTGCCTTCTCCAACAAGAATACTCAGATCAGATCAGTCGCTCAGTCGTGTCTGACTCTTTGCGACCCCATGAATTGCAGCAGTAAAAACCAATGTGCTCCACTATAAATGATTCTTAAAAACATATTGTTGTGGGAAAGAAAACAGACACAGAAGAATACATTCTTTGTATTTACATAAAATCCCCAAATACGTAGAAACTAAGCTATATTGTTTGAGGATACATACTGAAATAGTAAAAAAAGCTTTTTTCTTTTTTTAAAGAAGTGATTGCTGTAAAAGTCAGGATTACCTCTGAGGAGAGGGAGGAAGTTGTGATTAGGAAGAGAAATGTGTGGGGAGGTGCTTCTGGTGTGCTAGAAGTGTTCTATTGCTTGACCTTAGTGGTGCTTATGTGAAAAGTGAAAGTGAAGTTGCTCAATCATGTCTGACTCTTTGTGACCCCATGGACTGTAGCCCACCAGGCTCCTCCAGCCGTGGAATTCTCCAGGCAAGTATTGGAGTGGGTTGCCATTTCCTTCTCCAGGGGATCTTCCTGACCCAGGGATCGAACCCGGGTCTCCCACATTGCAGGCAGATGCTTTACCGTCTGAGCCACCAGGGAAGCCCTGGTGCTTATGTAGGTATTGATAATTCATTAAACTACGTGCTTTAAGCACTTTTCCATTTGTATTTAGGATTTCAGACAAAGCTGTGGGATGATAGCATAAGTACAGTGTGTGTGCTGTGTGTGTGTGTTATTTGACAGCTTTATTGAGGTATAATTGACATACAGTAAAATGTACATTTAAACTATTCAACTGGAAAAATCTGGGCATATGTATTAACCCATGAAACCATCACCACAGTCAAGATCAAGAATGGGTCCACCAGCCCCCAAAGTTCCCGCATATCCCTTTATAATCCTTCCCTCTCATCTGTTTCTCCTCCTAACCCCCTACCCCTAGGCAACCACTGATTTGCTTTCTGTCACTGTAGATGAGCCTTTTAGAATTTGATATAAATGGAAACACACACACACACACACACACTTTTATTTTTGTCTCATTTAATCACTCAGCATTATTTTGAAATGCATCCGTGTTGTCGCATGTGTCAGTAGTTCATTCCTTTTAATGCTGATCTGTAGTCCCTCGTCTGGATATACCACAATTTGTTTATCCGTTCACCTGTTGATGGATACTTGGATTGTTTCCAGTTTCTGGCTATTGCAAATAAAATTGCTATAAATATCCATGTACAAATCTGTATATAGATATACACTTAACTTTTCTCTTGGTTAAATACCAGGGGGTGGAATGACTAGATCATATGCCAGGAATATGATCTAAAAATATGATCTTTCTAAAAAATATACCTATGTATCCTCCTAATATCTTATGAAAATATTTTCAAATCAAAAAATATATTCATATAAAAAAATTATTCTAAGTCACTTTGTAGTAATTCATCAGTTAAACATAATATAATGTATTTAACCAATTTTTTGTAGATGGACATTTAGATATTTTCCCACTATCATAAAATATATTACCACAAATGTCCTTGAAACTAAATCTTTGAATATATTCTAAATTGTTTCTTTAAGATAAAGGACTAGAATTGAAATTGCTTAGCCCGACATTCAAGCTTTTGTTACAGATTGCCTTCTAGACATGACAAATTAAATCTTCATCAGATTTTTAAATTTGAATACTAAATTTATGTCACATACAGTCAAAACTATATATTAGATACGGTTTATCAAAATATTCCTTTTGTGTAATGAAGTACTTTTCTTTCAGTTTCTTTAAGATGTATAGGTGAAAATAAGTTTAGAATCTTAAAAATGGTTTATTTGTTTCATATAGTTAAATTTCTGTCTGAATCAAATGTGGCTATAAAACAGTTACCCTTGGAATGAGTTAATCTGTAAAGTTAAGAGGTAAATTGTTAAGAGATTAAAAAAATAAATTGTAGAATAATGTATATGGTTGGAGAAGGAACTAGCAACCCAGTCCAGTATTCTTGCCTGGAGAATCCCCATAAACAGAGGAGCCTGGCGGGCTACAATCCATGGGGTCTCAAAAGTTGGACACGGCTTAGTGATTAAACCACCATATGTAGTATACTTGCATTGGTGTGTTAGTCACTCAATCATGTCCAGCTCTTTGCAACCCCATGGACTATAGCTCACCAGGCTTCTCTGTCCATGGGATTCTCTAGGCAAGAATACTGGAGTGGGTTGCCATTTCCTTCTCCAATACTTGCATTTAGGTTTTCAAATATATACTACTTAACACTTTATTTAAAGTTGTTTTTTTCATATTGATATGAAGCATATAAGAAAATATGTATACACAATACATTTATTTCATTATATATACATATTTTCAAAACAGAGGGCGAAATTCAGATAATTTGATTTGAGCTGAAAAGTGTGAGATTATGGGAGGCTTTCATTTGTACTTTGTGTGTTTCTGTGTTTAAAATTTTTTCACAATGAATATGTACAGCTTTCACTGTTGGGGAAAAATTAAGTATATTTTTGCTTGGAAAAGTATAAGACAGCTCTGCAGTTAAGCTCAGAAGACATTTTAGAATGTAGATCTTTTGGAGATGATCCAACTGGATGAAGCCTATGACAAGTAGATCCTATTGCTGGAATATATGTCTTGTTTATCAGTTATGGTCTCCCAGCCAGTGTTTGTATTCTTGAATTGTTAGTCAGCAAAATATATACTTTTTACTTTCTCTAAATTCTGCCAGACTACACATATTTTATAATTGATATGCCATGTAGCTTGTCAGTTCCAGTGTTCTAGCGCCTATTATAATTCAGCACACTGCAGCTGGTTAGGGGAGTGTCGCATAGTTTTTTTTTTTTTTTTTTTCTGCGCATTTGTCTCTCCATCTGTGAGTACAGTATTTTGTTGATCCTTGCACATACTGCGTGTATCTGTCTATACTCTTGACTTTGAATCTGTTAATCATATAGTACGCACTTTAGTTGGTGACCACTGTGTTCTAAAATACATTCTTATTACAAGTATGTAGCACATTTTTGCCCTCATGTCAGTTAGCGTCTACCAAGATAACCCCAGGTAACCAAGTGAGGGTATTTGAATACTCGAAGTTTATAATACTACAATGGCTAAGTCATTTAACTACATACCAAGGGTTCCATGTAATTATTTCTAACTCTCTGATGTATTTAATAAGGTGTGTCATCTACTGGAGAAGGCAGTGGCACCCCATTCCAGTACTCTTGCCTGGAAAATCCCATGGACAGAGGTACCTGGTAGGCTGCAGTCCATGGGATTGCTAAGAGTCAGACACGACTGAGCGACTTCACTTTCACTTTTCACTTTCATGCATTGGAGAAGGAAATGGCAAGCCACTCCAGTGTTCTTGCCTGGAGAATCCCAGGGATGGGGGAGCCTGGTGGGCTGCCATCTCTGGGGTCGCACAGAGTTGGACACAACTGAAGCAACTTAGTAGCAGCTTAGCAGCATCTACTTGGGGCTACTAACACTTGTCTGTTGAGGTAACTTAACAAGGAATTCACATTCAATCATTCATGAGGATTAAGCAGTATAATATATGTGAGAGCATTTTGTAAATGATAAGGACAATGCAGATGTGGTTCTGACACTGACATCTGCTTTTGCTGTTGTGTGGGAGTCCCTGTGATGGCACAGCTGGTGGGGGTGCTGGGTGTGTGGAAAGAAGATACCGCTGGTACTGTTCCAGCATCACTTTTTCATAGCAGACAAGATCTTTTCTCCAGAATAGGTCTTTGATTTTTAAAACAATTTTCACTGTTCTAGGCGCACTCATGGCTCAGGTAAAGAATCTGCCTGCAATGCAGGAGACCCGGGTTCAATCCCTGGGTCAGGAAGATCCCTGGAGAAGGGAATGGCCACCCACTCCAGTATTCTTGCCTGGAGAATTCCATGGACAGAGAGGGGGCCTGGCGGGTTACAGTCCATGGGATCACAAAGAATCAGACATGACTGAGCATGTAACACTTTCACAGAAGCATTCATAAGTCTTTGCACGTCCAAAAGTGCAAAAAGGAAGTGAAGAGAGGCAGACAAATAACCATTTGGTGGTTTCCTAATAAACACATATTCAAGGTTATGCAAATACAGTCGTACCTTCTCAGCATTGACTATAAATAGTTCATTAGCCCCAAAAGCTTTATTGCTTGACTGTGATTCTGTAGATTCTTCCCTCATAAAACACTGAGTTAGTAGAGGTATCACTTTATGTCAGTATGATGACCAGTTAAAATATCGCCTGCAATGCAGGAGACACAGGAGTCACAGGTTTGATACCTCGGTTGGGAAGATCCCCTGGAGAAGGAAATGGCAACCCACTCCAGTATTCTTGCCTGGAAAATCCCATGGACAAAGGATCCTGGTGGGGCTACAGTCCATGGGGTCACAAAGAGTCACTCAGTTGTGTCTGACTAAAATATTGCTTAATATCCTTCATTTAGATATATTTTAAATCTTCTCTTTAGCAATTAATTTTCCTTTTCTTTGACATTTCTAAATAACTAAATTTCAACTCATGACTTAGTTCAACTATCTCTGTTATGAACTGAACAAGTAGAAAAAAATCTCTGATCTGTATAGAAATACATGACTTTAATTATCAGTTGTTATATATTCTACTTGCTGTTCTTTAAGACTTTGTTCAAAGAATTTTGACCTCTGTATTGAAAGTCAATAAGAAAAAACACTTACGAAAATAGTATTCCCCTAAAAAGTAGAAAGGCTTATTTATTTCTAAAATACTTCTTTATTCCTATTGTAGAAATTATAATAATATAATACCCTAGTAGAGTTGTAAAATCTTTGGAGTAATCATTAGTTTAGGGAAAGTAAAGGCCTGGCATCAATATCTAAATATTATATTTAATATTATAAACATTTACATGTTGAGCTCATGTAAATCATTCTTAACCTCTTCTATTTTTTCTATTCAGACCACTGGTAATTCAAATAGCAAAATATACATTCTTTGAATTGATTATGTTGCTTGTTTTTCCCTAAGTTATTTTATGTTTAAAGTTAGAAAAATACTTTTTTATAAAAACTGTACAAAGTAAGTGAAAATAGCAATAATAAGCTTAAAGAAAGGTTGTATTCAATAGAGCTAAAACCAAAGTGAACTCTACTTTTATGTTTACCTAATAATATGGCTGGTCTCAGTAGGCATGCATTTTCTAGAAGTAGTACTGTTTCGTTTTGACTTTCAGCAGAGAGGAAGAGTTGTATGTTCTACCTTTGATGTTATGTATAAAAATTAAATTTATTTTTACTGCTTTTATTGAATATCTTATAAGTCTTTAGTGAAGAGCACCTCTGAGTTCAAGTTAGATTAATAATATTGTTAAGTTGCCTCAAGATATATTATCTTTGCTGAAATGCTTAATATTTCATATATCATATACAAGGAAGATTGGTTTTTAATTCACTAGAATAAAGTAAAATTAAAGGTAATTTACATTTGAGTTATTAATGTAGTGATCTATAGGAGCTGTGCTGAGTTGCTCCAGTCGTGTCCCATGTCTTTGTGACCCCATGGACTGTAGCCCACCAGGATCCTCTGCCCATGGGATTTTCCCAGACAAGAGTACTGGATTGGGTTGCCATTTCCTTCTCCAGGGATCTTCCCAACTTAGGGATGGAACCCGTGTCTCTTATGTCTCCTGCATTGGCAGGCAGGTTCTTTACCACCAGCACTACCCGGGAAGCCCAGTTCAGTTCTGTAGGAGTTAGATGGGCTTTAGCTGAGGTCTGATGGGAAACTTGCTCTTTTTAGTTTTAGTGCCTTTTTTTTTAAAGATAAAATAATGTGTTTACTTCTTTTTGGTCCAGTACATGTGTACAAAGGTGACCATTGTTTGTCCATTCATTCTTTCAGTAGATATGCAGTGAACACCTACAATAAGGCAGGCACTTCAGTTTGATTAATTTGTTTCAGTGTAATAAGTTACGGTTTTGGCTTTACCAATGACAAGTATATTACTCTGGCCAGGATGACTTTGCGGCTCTGTAGCATCTGGTAGGTGGATAATTTTAATGGAAGTAATTCGCTACTTCAAAAGTATTATATAAATACTACATAAGGATAATTGTTAGCTATACCAAGGAGCCAATATCAGATGCTCTTTATACAAATATGTATCCCATATCACTTTGTGATTGAAGATGACGCATGGGTGTTTATAAGATCTCATCTAGACGTTTCTTTATAAATCTGTCAAATTTATGGAAACACTGAAAAACACACAGTAATAAAAATGGATAAATATTAATTATATATAGATGTATCTAAGTGTATATACATAAACATGAATATGTATATATAACAATGTGTATATATATATGACAGTTTTATGTATATAAAAACTGTCATATATATATGACAGTTTTATGTATATAAAAACAATGTAATCAAATCCTGAATTCACACAGAAAACACATGTAACTTTAAATCTTGCCATTAGATTCTGTAGATCTATTGGAAATTGGTGGCTAGGAAACTGTAACTAAAATCCATCACTCTGACTTTTACACACCTTTTATAGTCAAGGGTGTTACAACTGTGTGGGGTAGGGTAGGGTTGGAGGGAGGGTAAATGACAGAAATTGATAGAACGTCAAAATCAAATCGCTTAGTTTACAGTTTTGCCTAGAATCCTGGTGGTAGACAGTATGTCATTAATATCGTTTTGGGGCTGTGGGCTGCCTTTGGCTCACCATTTTAGTTTTAAACAGATTGCCATGAAAAACACAGATCACTTAGGTATGAATGAGAGTAACTTGAATTTGTATAACAGGGCATCTAACTACTATAAATACTTAAAAAGGCAGAACTAACCAGATTCAGATGGCCTTGATTAGAAAAGCTTATTCAAAATGATTGTTAATAATGCTAATAATAATAACTGACGTTTATTGAATCCTTACCATGTACCAAGCACTCTGCTAATCACTTTGTATGTCTTGTCTCATTTAAACTTACATAGGTGCATGTGTTATCATTATCCTCATAGGTGAAGAAAGGGAGACTCAGTGGTAAAGTAAAATTTGCCCATGGTGATATAGGTAATATAGGTGAAAAGGGTAGGATTCAAATGTAGATGTGTCTTGACTAAAAAAACTCGGGTTTTTAACCATTGTAACCGTGTTTCTCAGAGTATGTTTTGTTGACAACAGGTATCAAAGTTATATACATTTTAATGCTATATATGTAATTTATACACAGTATATAAAAATTATGTTGGTTAACTGTATAAGATTTCTAGGTCCTTTACCAGGTCTGCTGAGTCATATTTCTTGAGTATGGCATCCAGGACTTAGCGTTTTTAACTGAGCCAATATGGTTCTTACGAACACTAAAGTGTGAGACCCACTATTCTATACTATACTGGTACGAAGTTTGGATATGCAAATGATAAGGACTGGTGAGTAGGAGGATGAAGGATACTTCTGATGTTAGAGATGACACTTAAGAGGTATTGAACATGTGAATAAGCTCCATATGGACTCGCAATATTTCTAACACTGGAAAACATAGACTGTTTTTATATAGAGGACTTGGAGGACTTTGAACTCTAAATTAAAGGTTAGGACAGTGCTTTAGAAAAGGAGGAAGTCCCCGGTAGATTGAATAGAGTTGGATGCCAACATTTTCTGCTCCATTAACACTTTGCTAACACCTGTATCCTTCAGACTAGATATTCTGTTTTATTCACTGTCGTGTCCCAATTGCTTCACCTAGTTTTGAGTACATACAGATCCCTAATAAATGTCAGATTGTCTCACTTTTTTTTTTTCTTTTAGAACTTTTGGAAGGCCCCAAGTGGGCTGGAGTCCTTTCTGGGCCAACTTATAGAAATTTGAGAACCTTAAGTATCACTTCCCTGTCTAGACTCACAGATCCAAGCAGGAGCTTCAAACTGTGACTTGGCTTGTATGAACCAACTATTGACGTTTGACCCAACCTTGAGCCCCAAGTCTTTCCAGATGCCCCAAGAGGAAAATTTCCAGGAAGTCTCAGCAGTGTGTCTTCACTCAGCTCAGCAGTACTGACAGAGGGGCTGGGTAACCTGACCCTTGTCTGTGGGACCCGCTACCTTTCCCCTCCACCAGAAGGATCACCCCAAGATCAGGACAGACGGGAGAATGTTCAACAGCAAAGGTAATAGGAAAAGACAGTGTTACTTCAGTTCTGAAAAGACAGTTTAGTTGGAGATCCTTCAGTCACAGTATACATTATAAAAAGAACTTCAGATTTGAATTTGAGTGTTGTCATTTCTGGAGTCATCCTGGGACGCTTAGAATGAGGAAAGCAGCCTCTTGTTCTTCCTCCGTAGCTCAGAAATGCTCAGTGACTTGATCCTCAGCCCTTGTTCCATCCTTCCTCTGCACTAGAAGAATTGTTCCAACAGCAGGAAAGAGAAGAGACAATCCAAACATTAATAGAAGGGCACTGGGAAAGGGAATTGACATTTTCAGAGAGAGGCTTCTTCTAACACTGCTATAACGAAGGCTTGTCTTCCTTGTCGGATGGCTATCAGATTACATACAGACATGAATGTACATACTGCCTTGCACAGAAGCTTTCTAAGAACTTAAAACAATGAGGTATGGTCAGCTGTAGCAACAGGATGCAGAATTATGCCAGAGAATCATATCAGGAAGTAGACTCAGTCGAATTTCAGAGCCAGTGCTAAAACGTTCCACCCGTGATTTTAGAGCTGCTGTGTGGCAAGCTGGGAGGCTTCTGGGATGCAAGTGGTCTTTTACCCTTCTCAGTTCTGTCTTTCATCCCCATCCTTGTTATTTGCAGTTTACAGGTTATCTATGTAGGTTGAATACCTTCCTGATTTCACTTTGCTTTATTCCTTTTTATTGACTAGCCATTCTTTGGCACATGTACATGTATTTTAGAATTCTATAGTCAGTTGTAAGATGTGATCTATTGTTAAGAATTTGAAACAGAAAACCGTGGTGAAAGCAAAGTTGTTTAGGTAAAACATGATTATAATAAAGAATATATTAATAAATATTTTTTGCTCCATGAGATCTTGTTATTCCCTCTTAAAGGAATTTCTGCTTTGTTATTTCAATGTTTTTCAGTGCAGATTAAACACGAAAAAAAGTCTTAGATAAGCTCCAATAATGGGATGAATCCTTATGGGAAAAACAACATAGAAATCAGGGTTAGAGTAGCTGATTTCCTTTTCTCTGCCACACATTTCATTTGCTTGTTAAAATCTCTGATTGTTGGAAATCTTTTGTCTGCAGGTTTGTATTCTCTGTAGTATAGAATGCCCCAAGATTTAAGTCAAGATGTAATATTCAAACAGTATTTGACCATTGTCAGCTTGTTTAGCCAAAAGAGGTATTATTTACCTGCCTCTTTCTACTTATTTCTTGACTTAGTTGTATGATTTGTCACTTAGTACTCTGTTCATAATTCTATATAGGAACCCAACTGAAGTGAAATATAGATTCTTTAATATTGTGCTGTGTTTCATCAGTGTAAAATAACTTTTTAAAGTGTTGTAAGTCTAAGACAGGCATCTCAAATAGCTTTTAAATTAGTTCCCCACACCTAAATTCAAGTGAGAATTGTACATTTTTCTGCTTGTCATCAACTGCTTCTTCTCCTCAGTCTTAACCATGTTTCACTAACCATGTCCATCTGTTGTGTCTTATTAAGAATCTGTACACTCATCAACTTCACACTTTTAGAGGAGTACAGTATAAAAACTTCATGGAGAATATGACTTTATGTTTTATGTGAGATAAAATTTCCCTTCCCAGGTAAGGACTGATTTTATTTTTCACATAGGCACAGCTCCTTTAGAAGATAATCATGAGTATGAAATCTGATTTCAGAATACACATTCCCTTGAGGAAAAAGTTAATCAGAGTATTTAAAACATTATTGTGCAATGTAACAAACAATTTATTAGATTTATCAGCAGATCCTTCATATCTAGACATATATTTACCCTATATAATAGATTTTTTAATTAAAAATTTTTTCTTGTTCCTTTGGTCACTTTATCTACTAGTAAAGTCTGACATCTTAAATGTAATGGATGTCAGTAATTTTTTCATTTCTATTTTTTATAACATGCTCAGTCAGTCATGTCCAACTCTTTGTGACCCCATGGACTATAGCCTGCCAGGCTCCTCTGTCCATGGGATTTCTCAGGCAAGAATACTGGAGTGGGTTGCCACTTCCTACTCCAGGGGGTCTTCCTGACCCAAGGATCAAACCCGTGTCTCCTGCATTGGCAGGTGGATTCTTCACCATTATGCCATTTGGAAGCTCTTGCTTAAAATCTGTGGGGAATCTACCCCTTGCTTTTTTGGTGTGTACAGAGACTTTTGATGATGATTGTGATAGTGGTGATAGACTGATGATAGGTGATAGGAGTTATTGAAAGAACAGGGGTGTGAAAAGCTTCTCCCGACTCCCTAGGCAGGTTAGGCAGAGGTTCCTTCTCTGTGCTCCCACAATGGCCTGTGCGTCTCAATGCTCTACTTGCCGTTTTATAATTATATGCTTCTAGATCTGCCTCCTCTGCCAACTCGAACTCCTTGGGGGCACAGATGTGTTTTATTTATTTGCTTATGTAATTTTCTCCACTTTTATTATTTTTTAATCTTTTGGCTGCACACAGAGCATGTGGGATCTTAGTTCCCCACCCAGGGATCGAACCTGCGCCTCCTGCGTTGGCAGCACAGGGTGTTAACCACTGGGCCACTAGGGAAGTCCTTTTTATTTATATTTATATTTTCAGTACCTTGGCTGAGTGCTTAGCCCACAGCGTATTGTAAATACAATGTAAATATTTACTGAGGAATTGAGAGTATTGACTCTGCAACATTGATGGGATTGCTGTTTTAGAATAAGATTGCACTTCTGTGGACCTAGATAGTCAGCTGAACACATAATTACATTGCTTTTAACCATGTCTCTGTTTTTAATAGTTGAGTTATTTATTTAACAGAGGATGTGTTATTTTTCAGTTTGCCAAGAAAGTTTAACATCCTCAGTGTATTCCTGTATAGATCATTTTGTTCAGTATGTTGTCGTTCAGTCACCCAGTTGTGTCTGACTCTTTGTGACCCCATGGACTGCAACACGCCAGGCCTCCCTGTCCCTCACCGTCTCCTGAAGTTTGCCCAAGTTCATGTCCATTGCGTCAGTGATGCCATGCAGCCATCTCATCCTCTGATACCCTCTTCTTCTGCCCTTAATCTTTCCCAGCATCAGGGACTTTTCCAGTGAATCAGCTGTTTACATCAGGTGCCCAAAATACTGGAGCCTTAGCTTCAGCATCAGCCCTTCCAATGAATATACAGGGTTGATCTCCCATAAGATTGACTAGTTTGATCTCCGTGCTGTCCAGGGGACTCTCAGGAGTCTTCTCCAGCACCACCAGTTCAAAGGCATCAGTTTCTTTGGCGCTAAGCTTTCTTTACAGTCCAGCTCTCACAACCATGCATAACTACCGGGAAGACCATAGCCTTGACTATACGGACCTTTGTTGGCAGAGTATAGTCAAATGCTAATAAGCCTTAACATAAGGATACTTTGTCCTGGTTATTAAATGACTTCAAGTTTGTTATCCATTCTCCATATGTGTAACTTATCAATTTGTATTTTATCACTCTGTGAGGATAACTGACATATAGTTATCACCACCTTTTATCTCTATTTTGGAGAAACTCTTTAATGGAAAGAAACAGAAGTTACTCATAATGCAAAATAACCAATTCAATTTGATTCTGAAATGCATGTTAACATTTTTGAAATGTCTGAGCTGAGATTTTTATTTTGTGTTATTCCTTACATGTATTATTTAATCTTTACTGTTAATGATTTTGGCATTCCAAGTAAAATAATTATGCTATTAAACTCTGACTTGAGTTGCTAGTAAGCTTGTTGTCCGATTCAGTTCTCATTCAATTTTTTTATTTGATTTTTCTTAAAAGCTTCTATTCCTCCCCTAGTGTAATATCATCACACATTTTCATTGTTTTTATACTTTAAACAAGATGTTTGGCTAACTCATATTCTCCTTGAGAGAGAAGTAGGAACCCTTTAAAAGGTTGTTCCTTTAATATTTTAACCTGCCACTGGAAAAGGAAACCTCAGTGTCTCTTTTGTTCTCCAATAGCCTAAGAATAAATTTATGCAAATATTTATTGAACATCTATTACTTACAAGTCATTGTTCTTAGTGCTGTGGACTACAAATTGAATAAGATGTAGTTTTCCATTTCCAAGTCTGTTGGAATAAATGAGACTTATTCCTATAACAATGACAAAGCTTAAAGAGCAAGGCAGGAGTTTTTCTTTAGTAAGGTGGCATTTGAGTTGGAATTTGAAGGACTATTGAAAGGATCTAGTTTCTCTGACTAGTGCCTTTGGGTAGCACTTAGATCGCTGCTGCCCTTGCTGACAAAATCCCATTTTGGCTGCATTCTGTCTTTCTGTTTCAGTAAAGGGTAACTGATTTGGTAGTCCTTAGATTGATTTTGTGTATATCTACTCTGATCCATTCATATGCTAATTTTATTCATTAGACTATGCTGCTATCCCTAAAAATCGATTACTCCTTTGTGCTGCCTTCAAGGGCAGAAGAGAATTAGAGTGGGGGGAGGTAAGATTCAGATGAAGGTGAATCTTCTTACCATGAGCTAAGGTACAAAATTCAAAAATTATAAGGTTTATTTGGAGAACAAAGCAGTTAGGTTGACTGGGGCAAATAGGGGAGGAAAGGTGGAGAGCAGGGGGAAATAGGAAGGGTGTAAAAATGGGATGAAACTATATATTATGGAGGTTCTGTATACTAAGCAGACTAAGAAGTAATACGGGCTTAATTAAAGCCATAAACATGTAAGAGCTACTGAGAATTTTTAAAAAGAAGAATGACATGACAGTTCTGCTTTAGAAAGATTCCTTTGTATTGGAATTGGGAGACTCCAGAGCTATGGTGAGTACCTTGACAAGTATTACAGTTTGTTGTTGCTTAGTCACTCAGTCATGTCCAACTCTTTGCAACCCCATGGACTGTAGCCCACCAGGCTCCTGTGTCCATGGGATTTCCCAGGCAAAAATGCTGGAGTGGGTTGCCATTCTCTTCTCCAGGGGATCTTCCTGACCCAGAGATCGAAACTCCCATCTCCTGCACTGCAGGAGATTCTTTACCACTGAGCCACCAGGGAATCCCAGTATTACAATAATCCAAGTGAACTGTAATAAAGACCAATATGAGGCAATATCAGCAAAACTCAGTTGTGCGGGGAGTGGAAGAAAGAGGCACCAGATGGGAGAAAGGTGGTGGAGAAGAAATGTCAGGCTTGGGCATTCTTTTCCAAAGCATAAGAATAAATGAAAGGTAAAAATGTGTCAGGAAAGGATTTGAGAATCTAATGCTGGGTCTGGGGTACCTTTTTGCTGTGTATAGAATATCTCTGACCCATGATCTTTTTCTCTTTTGGTAGCCAGTTTATTTGATACTGATTGTATGATAATTTTGTTCACTTTTTATTTTCTTTTATAATCTTACTTGTTAGGTTTTTGCTATCATTGCATCCATTTTTTGTCTGTGTGTCCTTCATTTTTGGCCCTTTTTAGTTAACAGTTTTAGTCTAATTTGACTTTCCCCTCTCCCTCAACCCTCATGTGTCCTTGGACAGGGCTTATTAAGTAGCAGAGAACACACTCAGCCTAACTAACTCCTGCAGGATAGTGCAGTGTCAGGTTAGAGGGATGTCATGGTAATTCAGAGCTAGGGAAAGCTTAGGTGGGCCCCAGGGGAACTAGAAAGCTAAAAGAATGTCTTTTTCTGAAGGAGCAGTCTTGTTCTTTCTAATGGCTTCTCTGCTTCTTGCTACACATCTCTGTATTCCAGTTCTCTCTCTCTGCTAGCTGGCTTCCTCTGTCTTCTTACTCCTTTTATAATGGCTTGGTTAAGTTCAAATTTTTATACACTTGTTCAGTTCCTCACAACTGGCAGCTTCCCTCTTTGTCTCTTAATTCTTATATTTCCCAAGAGAGGTGAATCTGATTCACCCAGCTCACTCAGTCCTAGTCATCATATCCTTTCTGATCCAGCAATCATTCAGCTACAAGTGATAAAGCTAATTAGTATTAGTTGCTCAGTCATGTCTGACTCTTTGTGACCCCGTGGACTGTAGCCTCCAGGTCCCTCTGTCCATGGAGTTCTTCAGGCAAGAATACTGGAATGGGTAGCCATTCCCTTCTCTTTACTGGCTGAGCCACAGGGAAGCCCAAACTTAAAGGCCGGGCTTATCTGGGGTATGAACCTAGGACCGCTTGCACCCTGAGCAAGAGTCATACTCCTAGACTAACGAACCAACACAAGCAATAAAAACCTGACTTAATGTGGCTGAAAATGAGGAACTGCATTATTTTCTATAATAGGAAGTTCCGAGGAAGAAATTTGCCTTTAGATTTGGTTGATTGGAGATTCAACAGTGTTCTCGAGAACCCTGAGTTCTCTTCATCCTTCTACTCTGCTATCCTTAGGATTGGCTTTATCCTTAGTAAGATAGCTCCTACCATTCTAGGCATCACATCCAGACACAACATTCAGAAGAGGAGGTGGCCATTTCTTCCTGTGGCTTTTTCTTAGGAGTGAGGAAATTTTTCCTAAAATCTGCTCTGGAAATGAGCAGGTTTTTCCTCATGTCTCATTGACCAAATTTGCAGTTAGAGATCTGTTTGAGTTAATACGCTCTTTAGTAAGAAACAGAAATGGTGAGACTGTATCATTCCTGCCCCATCACTAACAAGGGGAATGTGATTACCCAGAGACTAAATCAGGCCCATCTCTGGAGCTGGAATAGAAGTCACTTTTCTCTGTGCTAAATGAAGCCTTGTATTTGGAGAGTGGAAAGGAATGACAGTCCATTGATGGAAACCCAGAAAAGTCCTTTTCTTCAAAGGTGTATGTCCATGTACACTGACATATAAACTCCTCTTTTAAAAATGAAATTTACTGTGGGAATTTTACCTAAAGAAAATTGAAGTGCTATCCGGATGAAAGACAGTTTATACAGTTATTTTGGGTGAGGTATATGCCGCTTTCCCAGTTAGCCAGTGGCCTGGAGAGAGAGGTATAATATAGAATATGCACAGAATAAAACAAAACCACTTTATACTGTAAGTGAGGGCTTTCCCAAAAGGTCATGGCAGACAAGAACCCTGAAATATATGAGGTCTATACCTCTTTGGGATCCATTTTCTGAATTCTTACATATACAGCCCTTCCTGGGAGATTTTCAATAATGAATACATTTATTTCAGTGAAACAGTGCTTTTTACTATTGTCATAAAAAAATGTTCAGTCACATAAAATTTTTGCAAAGTCTGGAATATAATATAAAGTCCCTTGTTCACAATGAGCATTCAGTATGAGTATAGTACCAGTAGAGACATTCTTGCCAAAACCTGAACCTAATAGATTTACTATCCAAGCTGTGTTACCTAATATGATTTTCAGATTTAATTTTTAGTACGGAGTGTCACACTTTGCATGGCCTGTATCTTGCTGAATTTGTGCATACTAATGAATCTAAAAATACTGAGTATCTACTATGAGACGCTCTGCTTGATACCGTATGCAAGCAAAAGATTCAAAATATAACATATGTTCATTGAAGAACAAGATTATTTATGGATCAAAATGAAAACTAAAGTAGGTTAGAAGCCCAGAAAGGCTCTTCTTTTCAGACATATTTGCCAATACACATATCTGTGGTTTGAGATGGGTTTTTTTCCCCTTAATAAGTTCTGTTAGTAAGAAAGAGGACCCATAGAATGTGGAAAAGGGATGTGGGGAAAGGAATTAGGAAAGCACCGAAGATAACTGTGTTCTTCACCTTTTAACCTAGAGCCCTGATGGCCTGTTCTGAAAATGGCCATAGGTACTTGCAGCATCTTTCACAAAGTTGGTCCTTGACCTGCTCCCTGAAAAGAATTCATTCTGCAGTCACAAACAGTGGGAAATATCAAATCTTTCTCCAGGAGATTTATAATGCACATTAGTATATTAAAGAATCTGAGAAAGAACACAAATTCCTCCCTATATTTTCCACACTTTCTTAATGACCAAGTCCCTCTTGTGATACAGCATCTATTAACATCTCGCCGAGCTTATTGAAAAACTGCTGAGGTCAAGGAGGAGTGTTCTTGAGCAGAGAAATAACATGAAAGCAAAGTTTTAGTAAGAATCATCTAATGATACCTAAGATGAATTGCTGTTTCAAATCCTGAAAGATGATGCTATGAAAGTACTGCACTCAATATGCCAGCAAATTTGGAAAACTCAGCAGTGGCTACAAGACTGGAAAAGGTCAGTTTTCATTCCAATCCCAAAGAAAGGCAATGCCAAAGAATGCTCAAACTACCGCACAATTGCACTCGTCTCACGTGCTAGTAAAGTAATGCTCAAAATTCTCCAAGCCAGGCTTCAGCAATACATGAAGCATGAACTTCCAGATGTTCAAGCTGGTTTTAGAAAAGGCAGAGGAACCAGAGATCAAATTGCCAACATCTGCTGGATCATCGAAAAAGCAAGAGAGTTCCAGAAAAACATCTATTTCTGCTTTATTGACTATGCCAAAGCCTTTGACTGTGTGGATCACAATAAAGTGTGGAAAATTCTTCAAGAGATGGGAATACCAGACCACCTGACCTGCCTCTTGAGAAACCTATATGCAGGTCAGGAAACAACAGTTAGAACTGGACATGGAACAACAGACTGGTTCCAAATATGGAAAGGAGTATATCAAGACTGTATATTGTCACCCTGCTTATTTAACTTATATGCAGAGTACATCATGAGAAACGCTGGGCTTGGAGGAAGCACAAGCTGGAATCAAGATTGCCAGGAGAAATAAATAACCTCAGATATGCAGATGACACCACCCTTATGGCAGAAAGTGAAGAAGAACTAAAAAGCCTCTTGATGAAAGTGAAAGAGGAGAGTGAAAAAGTTGGCTTAAAGACAAGTTTTAAAGTTAAGAGTTGACAAGAATTTCTGTTGATGATACCATGTGCCGGGTTTTATTTTAAGTGTTTAACCCAAATTATTTAATCTTCATAAAAAACCTGTGAGGTAGGTACAGTTGTTTTCTCTGTTTTACAACTCGGAGAACCAAGGCACAGAAGAGTAGCTTGCCCAGGGCCCTACAGCTCTTCCTTGGTGGCACTGGGTTGTGGACCCAGGCATCCTAACTCCAGAGCCTGTGGGCTTCCCTTGTGGCTCGGCTGGTAAAGAATCCACCTGCAGTGCGGAGACCTGGGTTGAGAAGATCCCCTGGAGAAGGGAAAGGTTACCCACTCCAGTATCCTGGCCTGGAGAATTCCATGGACTATAGTCCATGGGGTTGCAAAGAGTCGGACACGACTGAGCGCCTTTCACTTAGTTTCAGATGTACAACATAATGATTTCATATTTGTATAAGTTGCAAAACAATATCTAGGAAAAGTGATTCAGGGGAAATAGTAACACATACTGATTGGCTTTGTCTGTAAAACTACAGAACAATGATTATCACACAAAGTGCCATTTACTTTTACTTTACTTTTTCATGACCATGTCATTATTTACATAGGTTCAGAACAAACCTATCCTTTTCCTATGGATTGACTTTCCTGTGGAAAGACTGAGCGACTTTCACTGTGCTCTATTAAGTCATTCTGTCCCCGTGGCCCCTACCCTCTCTAGGGAGGAATTAGGAAAACCTTGGGTCAGTGCCTTTTATCTTCACCCAATATATGGCAGAAAGTGAAGAAGAACTAAAGAGCCTCTTGATGAAAGTGAAAAGAGGAGAGTGAAAAAGTTGGCTTAAAGCTCAATATTCAGAAAACTAAGATCATGGCATCTGGTCCCATCACTTCATGGCAAATAGATGAGGAATCAGTGGAAACAGTGGTTGACTTTATTTTTCTGGGCTCCAAAATCACTGCAGATGGTGATTGCAGCAATGAAATTAAAAGACGCTTACTCCTTGGAAAGAAAGTTATGACCAACCTAGACAGCATATTAAAAAGCAGAGACATTACTTTGTCAACAAAGGTCTGTCTAGTCAAGGCTATGGTTTTTCCAGTGGTCACATAGGGATGTGAGAGTTGGACTATAAAGAAAGCTGAGTGCCGAAGAATTATGCTTTTGAACTGTGGTGTTGGAGAAGACTCTCAGGAGTCCCTTGGACTGTGAGGACATCCAACCAGTCCATCCTAAAGGAGATCAGTCCTGGGTGTTCATTGGAAGGACTGATGTTGAAGCTGAAACTCCAGTACTTTGGCCACCTGATGCGAAGAGCTGACTCATTTGAAAAGACCCTGATGCTGGGAAAGATTGAGGGCAGGAGGAGAAGGGGATGACAGAGGATGAGATGGCTGGATGGCATCACCAACTTGATGGACATGGGTTTGGGTAAACTCCAGGAGTTGGTGATGGACAGGGAAGCCTGGTGTGCTGCAATTCATGGGGTCGCAAAGAGTCAAACACAACTGAGCAACTGAACTGAACTGAATATATGTACACTTCATTAGAAATAAAATCAAAGTTTTTCTTTAATCTGCTTACAAAATGTTTGAGCTAATTTTGCATAGCCTTGTCCTTTTCCTTGTTTTTCTGTGAAACTATTTTTGAAAGACTTTCAGAGTGTCTCAGGGGAAATCATGTTTTTTTTGAGTTTTTATTTTTACCACAGGAAAAGGTTGGGGCAGCATAAACTGGTGCTGGGCAGACTGGAGTGTGGGAGAGAGTGAGATAAGATTCCAGGTGTTCTTTGGGGTTAATTCTGACAGTTCTTTGAAACATCCGCTCCCCGCACACCTCTTCTGGTAGAGAGATGGGATAGCCGTCAGGATGTTGTAAACTGCCTTTTGTTTTCAGCTCAGCTCTGGGGGCCAGACTACTTAAGTGATTCTGATGATTGAAACAGGAGAACTCTCATTACTGATCGTCATCTTACTCTTACCTTTTCCTTTTTTCTCCTTTGCTTGAGGGCTTCAGAGACCTTTCTGGGAGAGAGGAGGCAGTCTTAGGAGTTCACATATTTGAAACATTTTTTTCTGCTTTCTGATCTGGCATCTGAGGAGCTCAGAAGTCATCACACCATCCTAACAACAAGTAAAAATCTGAACAAACTGAAAAATCAACACCAGGCAAACGACTGTCCTGTTCCCTCCTCCCCACCACCCCCTACCTCCCCCTCCCCCCACCCCACCTCCGCAAAAATAAAGCAGACAGGCAAATGCAAAGAACCACATGTTAACCAGAGTGGAAGTCTACAGTGAGAAACCTCTGAAGGAACCAGTACTGGGGTTGGAAAATCTGAATGATGAATAGCTGGAAGGTCAGTGTAGACAAGTCTGACAGCTCAGAACTTCAGGGGGCAGGGTAGGGGACTCCACACTTCTCAGAGTTTTAGAATTCTAGAATGCTTCCCCTTCCCCCACATCTTCCCACCACACAGCTACAACCTACTTACTGGAGCGCCTTTTAAAAATCACAAGGCATATCAAAAGGCAAAAAAACACAGTTTGAAGAACCAGAGCAAACATCAGACCAGACTCAAATATAAGAGGGATGTTGGGATTATCAAACTGGAAATTAAACAACTATAATTAATATGCTAAAAATTCTACTGGAAAAGTAGACAACATGTAAGAGCAGATGACTAATACAAGTAGAGAAATGGAAATTCTGAGAAAGAATAAAAAATAAATAGTAGCTATCAAAAACAAGAGGGCTTGTCTGGTAGTCTAGTGGCTGCCTCCACTCTTCCAATTCGGGGGCCCGGGTTTGATCCCTGGTCAGGGAACTAATACCACCTGCTTTAACTAAAAGCTCCTGCATACCTCAGCTAAAAACCTCTCATGCCGCACTAAAGATTCCACCTGCCACAACTAATACCTGGCACAGCCAAATAAATAGATATTTTTTAAAAAACACACTGTAACAAAAATGAAGAATGTCTTTGATGGACTAATTAGTAGACTGGCCACAACTGAGGAAAAACCCTCTTAAGCTTGAGGATATATCAACAGAAACTTCCAAACCAAAAAGCAAAGAGAAAAAAAAAATTTTAATGGAACAGAGTATCCAAAATCTGTAGGAAAACTACAAAGGGTATAAGATGAGTAATTAGAAAGGAGGAGGAGAAAGAAAGGGACAGAAACAGTATTTGAAGCAACAATAACTGAGAATTTCCCCCAAATTAATGTTAGACACCAAATTACAGATCCAGGGAGCTCAGAACACCAAATTGCATAAATGTCAGAAAAGCTATACCTAGGCATATTGTATCCAAACAGCAGAAAATCAAAGATAAAGTTAAAAAAAAAAACTTCAAAGGAGGCCAGAGGTTTGAGGGAGAGGACTCACCTATAAAGGAAAAAAGATGAAAGCTATTAGGCTGGCAATAAAAGTTCATTCCGTGTTTTCTCTAAGATGTCTGTATTAGCATTGAGTTGTCTTTAACTTCATCTTCAGTTTTGTGAGGTAGTATTGTGACAGCTGTCACGTCAGCCTGCCTTTTTTAAAAATTTATCAAAATTGGTGAAGATGGAAGATAAAAAGCAATGGTATATTGTATGTTATCATTTCATCATATGCTTTATTATTTCAAGAAAAGTAAAAACACAACTGAAACACAGAGATTTGTGCCACATATGGAGAAGGTGCTGTGACTGATTGAATGTAACAGAAGTTTGCAAAGTTTCATACTAGAGATTTCTTACTGGACAATGCCCCATGGTCTGGTAGACCAGTTGAAGTTGATAGTGATCAAATAGAGACATTAATTCAGAATGTTTATACCATATGGGAGATAGCTGATAGACTCAAAATATCCAAAGCAAGCACTGAAAATTATTTGCACCAACTTGGTTGTGTTAATGGCTTTGATATTTGGATTCTACATAAATTAAGCAAAAAAAAAAAACCCTTCTTTACCCTATTTCTGACCCTATTTCCACATGAAATTCTCTACTTAAATGTAATGAAAATGTTCCATTTTTAAAACAAACTGTGATGGGAGATGAAAAGTGTATACTGTACAATAATGTAGAAAGGAAGGGCTCATGGGGCAACTGAAATGAGCCACCACCAACCACACCAAAGGCTGTCTTTATCCAAAGAATGTGAGGTTGTATATATGGTGAGATTAGAAGGGAGTCTTCTATTATAAGCTCCTTGCAGAAAACCAGACTATTAAATTCCAGCAAGTACCCCTCCCGGTTAGACCAACTGAAAGCAGCACTCAACGAAAAGCACCTGGAATTAGTCAACAGAAAATTTCCTAATCTTCCACCAGGATAACACAAGACGGCATGTATCTTTGAGGACCAGGCAAAAACTGTTATAGCTTGGCTAGGAAGTTCTGATTCATCCCCCGCATTTACCAGACATCACACCTTCGGATTTCCACTTATTTCAGTCCTTACAAAATTCTCTAAATGGCAAAACTAATACAATTATGTAAAGTTTAAAAATAAAATTAGAAAAAAAAATTCTCTAAATGGAAAAAATTTCAATTTTCTGGAAGACTATAAAAGGCACCTGGGACAGTTCTTTGCCCAAAAAGATAAAAAGTTTTAGGAAGATGGAATTATGAAGTTGCCTGAAAAGATGGCAGAAGGTAATGGAACAAAGTGGTGAATACATTGTTCAATAAAGCTCTTGGCAAAAATGAAAAATGTGTCTTTTATTTTTACTTAAAAACTGAAGGAACTTTTTGGCCAACCCAGTGTATCCGGCTTCCATGAGAAACCAACCAAGCAAGAAATGAGTGGAGTGAAATACTTAAAATGTTGAGAGAAACACTTTTCTCCAGTTGTATTGTCTCTAATCTAACCAAACAAATCAAGGTTAAATTAAATCTGACCCTTCTTCCACAGTCCACTGAACCCAGTTTCTAAAATACTGGACTTGGGAGAATGTTTGAAACTGGGAAGAAAGGAGTAGATGCGGTACATCAGTGCTAAGTCGCTTCAGTTGTATCCGACTCTTTGCGACCCCAAAGACTGTAGCCTGCCAGGCTCCTCTTTCCATGGGATTCTCCAGGCAAGAACACTGGAGTGGGTTGCCATTTCCTCCTTCAAGGGATCTTCATGACCCAGGGGTCAAACCTGTGTCTCTTACAGCTCCTGGAACTTCATAGAATTTGGTGACGTATCAGGGTGCTGTGAGGCAGGTGTACATCCGGAGTGGGATGAAGTGATCAGGGTAAGGCCACAGTGGGTGTGAGATTAGAATCAAGATTTAGAAATGGCAGAGGACCACTGAGCCTATAGTTCTGTTTTGCCTGGACTTTGGTTTTCCAAGTGCTCCAGGTTAGCCAGCCACCATTATGGGTCAGAACCTTGGAGAGTTCCACACTGAGCAGAGCAGAGATATGACTATAACTATTGCATTGGCATGTAGTAGACGGGATAAAGACTCATATAACAACCAATGCTGAAGCAACGCTCTTGTTTGCTTTCTGTTTGTATCTCCAAGATTTAAAGGTCTGGTGCCTCTGCTTCTCCACAACGTTATGGAGATCTTGGTGGAGCTAGAGATTTCAGTCCATCTTGTGGAACAAGCATAAAGCCATCACTGTGGCAATGGGATTTTCATTAAATGCTGATGTTATGAAAAGGACATGGGCTTTCAAATACCTGTATATTCTCTTTAAGGACTGTCCCAGGGAATCATATTGCTTCTCTGTGTTATTTACTGATCTACTGTGAAATTAATCAAAATCCTCTGTGGGGTTGGGAGGATAGTTTTACCTAAAAGTTGCTTTCTGATAGGCATTTATGTTTGAAACTGAAAAATAAAAAAGATACTCTGTGTATTAGAGGTGATTTATCAAAGCTGAAGTAATTCAATCTATTGGCAGCAACAACAGAATTTTGCGGTATAAATTGAAGGCTGACTAGACTCCTAATTTCAGTAATCTGGTTTGTTTATTGTTTCTTTTTATGGCACTAACATCATCCAAACATTTCTATTTCCATTGTTGTTCTCTTTTTTCTCAGTTTTAGGGCATGTTCATGATTTTCACGTCAGATTAATAAATTTCTAATGCTTCAATTAAAGCTTCACTTAACTTTAACAATCTTTTTTTCTAAATCTACATTTATGATGCCATATGTAGCTAAAAACAGGAACTTGAATGTAAATTTCCGGAAACACCCAACTAGTAACTCCTGGCGACAATAATAGTTAAGAGCAGAAAATCTTATGAAACTAGGAGTTATTGCAGAGAATAACTATATGACATATTTATGCTCTGTTACAGTTCTAAGATGTGTTCATGGTTTTTTTTGTACTACCTGAGAGAACAGGAGAGTTAGAGCTAATTCCTAAATAGCTAACTGATTTGCAATACCAAAAATAAGTACAGTCTCTAAAATGTGTGTTATTGAAAGTGAGTCTCCAGGATTGCATGAGCATTCTAATCAGATTTTGGGAAGTAGAAAAAAGAAAAATTTAGTTATGGGTAACAATAATAAGTATTAGGGAGAAAGAGACAAGATTATACCAGAGATTTGTGTCTCCTTCAAGAGGCATCTTTTAAAATGCTTACTAATGGCTGTTGTTGGTTATCTTCATTAAAGAGTATTATTTTGTTATATGATGCAGTAGACCCAACTTGTGGTAGTGAACTGAGTTTGGACTGAGACCTAAATGTGTGGTTCACATCAAACACATCAAGAGGCTCACTATTTGTACTCTGTAAAATATGGATAACTAATGGGAACATACTATATAGGCCACGGAACTCTACCTAATGCATTGTGGTGACCCAAATGGAAGGAAATCCAAAAGGGAGGGAATATATGTATGTGTATGGCTTATTCATTTTGTTGTACAATAGAAATTAATACAACATTGTAAAGCAACTATACCGAATACAAATTAATTTAAAAAAAAAAACACACATTAAGAGGCTAGTAGCTAGAAAGTTTTCAGATGGACTGTGTAGTTGGGGGAATTGTGTCCTGAGTGTAAATTTGCAGATGTGACCTTACAAGTAAAAATTACAGACTGTGACAGGATGAAGGAGAGCCAGGTGTCACAGACTGACTATGAAGGAAATACTGGAGCCATTAACAGGAATGAGGAGTTTACAAAGAAAACCAGTTAAGAAGGAGGTCCATTCAGAATGTGTTGAATATGAGGATTGGTACGATATCCAGTATATTACTAGATAGTTGGAAATTTTATTTAACAAATATTTATCAAGCCCTAGAGATTTTGAAGAGGAACTAAAAATCATCTTGATGAAAGTGAAAGTGGAGAGTGAAAAAGTTGGCTTAAAGCTCAACATTCAGAAAACGAAGATCATGGCGTCCAGTCCCATCACTTCATGGGAAATAGATGGGGAAACAGTGTCAGACTTTATTTTTCTGGGCTCCAAAATCACTGCAGATGATGACTGCAGCCATGAAATTAAAAGACACTTACTCCTTGGAAGAAAAGTTATGACCAACCTAGATAGCATATTCAAAAGCAGAGACATTACTTTGCCAACAAAGGTCCGTCTAGTCAAGGCTGTGATTTTTCCTGTGGTCGTGTATGGATGTGAGAGTTGGACTGTGAAGAAGGCTGAGCGCCGAAGAATTGATGCTTTTGAAGTGTGGTGTTGGAGAAGACTCTTGAGAGTCCCTTGGACTGCAAGGAGATCCAACCAGTCCATTCTGAAGGAGATCAGCCCTGGGATTTCTTTGGAAGGAATGATGCTAAAGCTGAAACTCCAGTACTTTGACCACCTCATGGGAAGAGTTGACTCATTGGAAAAGACTCTGATGCTGGGAGGGATTGGGGGCAGGAGGAGAAGGGGACGACAGAGGATGAGATGGCTAGATGGCATCACTGACTCGATGGACGTGAGTCTGAGTGGACTCCGAGAGTTGGTGATGGACAGGGAGGCCTGGCCTGCTGCCATGGGGTTGCAAAGAGTCGGACACGACTGAGCGACTGAACTGAACTGAGAGATTTTTTGAAACATTTGATGAGACTGAAAGTAGTACAGGTTTCTTTCCTACTCCTGTAAGCTCAATAATGTGGTCCCAAGATGGATTACACAGCTGTAATAATTGCTTCTTTTTTTTATCCACCCCTGTGTTACATCTTAGGATAATCACAATTGATGGTTTCCAAACTCAAAGAATGCTTTTAGTGTTGTTAAAAAAAATAATAATTCTCCCTGTGAATATACTAGGAAACATTGAATTGTGTGATTTGAATGGTTAAATTACATGTTTGTGCTAATTGTATCTCAGTAAAGCTGTTACAAAAATTATTCCTCACTGCACACATTTCTGAGTAGATGTTAAGATCTCTAGGGAAAGACCATAGTTCTGTATCAGTGGTAGAATGTGTGACACACAAATAAATTATTGAACATATTGTATTTGAGAGAAAGAGAGAACAGATACCACTTAAATTTTAGAATGATGTTTCAAGCTAGTTTTTAGAATAGAGAAAATGTATCAGTAGATACTCTTAATCTCGTCAACAAACCCTGAGCACCTGTCCTGCCCAACTGGAGGCGTCAGGAAATTCTTCCTTAAGGAGGTGCTACTGTGATATGTCTTGAAGGATGCACAGAAATTAGTACAGTGAGTGTTGTAGACAAATTCAGAGGCAGCAGCCTATGCAATGGCAGGCAGATGTGGGGAACTGCACTCAGTTTGGAATTACTAAAGTGAGGGGTGTGTGTCAGAGAGGGAGAGAAATTCTTCCCTGTTAATACATAAAGATTCACCACAGGTTTTAACAGCTTCATGGTATTTCCAGTATGATTATATGCCATAAATTATCTAACCATTCCTATATTAATGGGTATTTAAATTGTTGCTTGATTTTGGCATATTTCAAATAATATTGCACTGAACATACTTGTGCATATATCCTTGCAAACTTGTGAATGCAATTCTGTGTCGAAGGTTAGGCCTTGGTTTCAACAGCTTTGACAGATTTGAGCATTCACCTCAGGGCTGAGTTATGACCAATCATACTTCATTATATTGTAGAATTTTTGAGTCTGCTGTATTGATTAAGTCAAAGATCTTTTCAGTTTTAGGTCAGTTAGGGCCTTTTTTCAGCCATGGTGAAACTTTGGCCTTTACTCTAAGTACAGCCATCTATATGGGAAACCATGGGTGGATTTTGGTTAGAGGACTGACATGATATATAAAAATATTTCTAAAGATCACTCTGGCTATTGTGTCAAGAACAGAAGATAGAGAAGCAAGGACAGAAGTAGGAAAACTAGTTAAGAAGCTACTGTAGTGGTTCAGGTGGGAGATAATGGTGACTTGGACTAAAGGAGAAATGATAAAGAAAAATGATAGGATTCCAGACATTTGTTGAAGTTAGAGTTGACCTGATTTTCTAACAGATTGTTTGTCAGGGGTCTCTATATTAACTCTCAGATGAAAGTTCTAGCCCTTCTTAAGAGGACTGGGAAGGGTCCATGCTTAGTAGAAATGATCAAGAATTCTATTTGGGGCATGTTAAGTATGAAATGCTTATTAGTTATCCATGTGGGTTGGTGAGTAGGCAGTTAAGAGGTGAGGCTGGTGATTAGCATGGTCAATATTTTATTAATGAATGATTTATTAAATCATGAATAGGTAAATTAGGAAGGAAGTGGATAAAGTTTAAAAGAGAACCAGAATTACAGTTAACTGCTTTATTACGACTCACATACATGGTCCTTTTCTCTCTGCTTGCAAGTAGGTCTTGTTTTGAATGGAATTGAATTAAACTGGTAATAGATTGGAGAGGTAAAAGGGGGGAGAATACATTTGTATATGTATATTTCTCTCTGAATCTACCTGTATGTAAGATATGATGGTCCTCAGAAAAAGTTACAATTAATAATTTTACATATTCTGTCTTTGTGAAATTGCTTTATCAAAATGATTATAAAGAAAACTTCTTTTAATTTTGATTTGGATGTTAAGTTAAAAATGTTTTCCCACAGGAATCCCTAAGAGCTGAGTTGGAAAGCTTCTTAGCACTTAAGATATTAATCACTTTGTGGTATACTGGCTCTGGTCATTTAGCCAGCCATAATGACTTCATGGTCATTAGACCTCACCTTTGCTTTGCCTTTTGAATGCATCATTTCTTTACTCCCCTACCATCCTCTCTGATTTGGCTATCCTTTTCTTACGGACTATAGACTACATTTCCTAACTCTACTCCCCGTTCTCTGTTTCCAAGGTATCTTTACTGCCTTTTATCTGTATGTTACGGGGATACGCAGATTTGATGAAGCCTCATTCTTTTCATGGCCTGAGCTGCAACTTAATTATAGTAGTTCAAAAGCCTGCCAGTCCAGTGTTTGTCATTTACCCTCGTGATGAAATTTTCTTTAGGCAACTCACATGCTGGCACTGATTGCTTAATCCTGTAGATTTCAAAGGATCAAATCCAAGGTCATTGACAGATCTCACTGTTTTTTTCCAATTTGTTTGGTTAATAGACATCCTTATTTATACAAAAGCTTAATGGTTCACAAATATTTGAGTAGTACATAAGCTATCCTATTTGAACTGTTGGTAATACTAGCACATGATGGACTTCAAAAATAGAGCAAGCTCAGAATTTCTCCAAGGCTTTAGCTTCAGCTCCTCTTAGGGTTACACAGCTCTAAAAGTCCATAGTATTATGAGACATGTTAAACGCCAATAGGATATTCTTTGACTGTTCCTAGAATGTTTAGTAAACCTTAGAGTAGCAAATTTTAAATTCAGAATTATTAAGGGAATCTACTTTTTAAATTGCTAACATTCTTGTAATAATTGGCTAATTGATTAGATTTAGCATGCCTTAACAAATTCCTAGAAAGTAAAATGGGCTTGCTGCTAAGTCGTGTCAGTCATGTCCGACTCTGTGCGACCCCATAGATGTCAGCCCACCAGGCTCCCCTGTCCCTGGGATTCTCCAGGCAAGAGTACTGGAGTGGGTTGTCATTTCCTTCTCCAATGCATGAAAATGAAAAGTGAAAGTGAAGTCCCTCAGTCGTGTCCGACTCTTAGTGACCCCATGGACCGCAGCCTACCAGGCTTCTCTGTCCATGGGATTTTTCAGGCGAGAGTACTGGAGTGGGGTTCCATTGCCTTCTCTGAAAATGGGCTTACTATTAATTTTTTTCCTTTGTTCAAAGAGGAAGGAACAAGAGGATCTAAAAGATTGATTAGAAAGATAGGTCAGAGACTGTTGAGAAACTGCTAACTAAACAACAATAAGGTAGTTAGAAAACTCTTGCTCTGAAATGCATGAACACCACCTATGAGAGAATACAAGGACTTTTAGTGTTTTTCAAGTCATGGAACCATGTTCTAACTTTAGTGGATATGGAGCTTTGAGAAGAGTGCAGACTCTTCTAAACTCTGTAGTTCTGACCATTATTAGCTTAAACTCTGACTGTAATAAAATTTTTTGGATTAGTGAGAATGGTACCAAATTGTATCTTAGAGTGCTTAAACTTTTGTATGTCAGCAGTACGTGATAATAGTATGTTTGGTCTTCCTAATAGTCATGATTAGAAACCTATGCTGATCTCTTTTATGGTTAGCCACACCTATAACACAAGGCTAGCCACTTAAACCACCTGGAGACATCATTAAATGTTAGAGTTGAATCTGCACACCCAACTCTATGAAGTCATGTCCCTTGTGGAATATTAATCATTCAAAGGCCACAGGAGAGAACTTTGCTCAAGACTATTCCTGTTCCTCTGTTATTCAGGATCTTCACCACTACATTCTTAAAACCAGTAGGTTTCATAAGCATTTACAGCTTCTTGTCTTTTGTTAAAAAAAAAAAAAACATTTATTAATTAGCTACATGATTAGAGGCCTTAATTGTTTTTGTCACTCTGAGTACTCTTGTTTTGGCACACTGTGTGCGTGCTAAGTTACTTCAGTCATGTCTGACTCTTTACAGCCCTGTGGACTGTAGCCCACCAGGCTTCTCTGTCCATGGGATTCTCCAGGCAAGAATACTGGAGTGGGTTGTCATGCACTCCTCCAGGGGATCTTCCCAACCCAGGAATCAAAGTACTACCAGCTTTATGAAATGTCAGATATTGTTATCTGAAACTATCAGAAGTAGGGATCCAAGCTTTCCAGACTGTATTAGACCCCTGAATACTGCCCAAACCTTAACCATTTACCTTTTATCTTTCCTGTGAGCGTCTTGGATTTGATCTGTTTTCTCGAATCATCTCCACTTAGGATTCTGTCCTTTCCACATCCCTGATATATCTAACTTCTCTCCAGCCCTAAAATAGCAGTCCTCAGGATTTTTATACCATCAGTTACAAGGAAAAAGATTTTATAAAAATAAACCAAGGGGGTTACTTACAGCTGATTCACATTGTTGTACAGTAAAAACCAACATAACATTGTAAACCAATTGTCCTCCAATTAAAAATTTAAAAAAAAATCAAGAGAGAACTGTACACTTAAAACTGGTTAAGACAATACTTTCTGTTGCGTGTGTTTTACCACAAAAAAGTTTTTTAAATAAATAAACCAGGGGGAAATTTGAAGTCACATTTTTACACAAAGTTGATATCTACTGAAGTATTAATATTGAATTAAAAAGCAGCCTTAGAGGCAGTCAAAAGATACAAACTCTCAGTTATGAAGTAAATAAGTACTAGGGGTACAATGTACAACATGATAAATATAATTAACACTGCTGTATGTTATATATGAAAGTTGTTAAGAGTGAATCCTGAGTTCACATCACAAGGAAAAAACTATTTTTTGTTTCTGTTATTTTATATCTATATGAGATGATGGAAGTTCATTTTGATAATTGTTTCATGATATTTGTAAGTCAGATCATTATGCTATATACCTTAAACTTATACAATAATGAATATCAATTCTATCTTAATAAAACTGGAAACAAAATAAAAAGCAGCCCTAGAAATTATATTGTGTATTAAGTATGTTTAGAAACTGAGACCTAGAAAGATTAAGTGATTTGCATAAGAGCTGAGAGTAGAGTCCAGTGTTTTCAGCATTAGTGCATGTCCATTTCGGTGCTATTTTCTTTAATTACTTCCTTGACTTAGGAATAGCCCTAAGTAACCCCTCTGTCTGTTTTATCTTCCTTTGGAATTGAATCGTAATTGGTTCTTCAGAACCATGTCTAATCAGTTGTCCCCCTTACCCAGCGCTGAATCTGGAAGGAGGAGGCAGTGGGCAAGGCTGGGGGCTGATAATGGGCAGACTGGCTTGGAAAACATGATCACGTGACATGCTTCTGCCAGGAAACCAGACTAGTCTGTTTTGCATCATCTTATATAACAGAGCCAATAACTAAGACAGTCTACGTGAGCAGTTGTTCTTCAGAAGGAATCAAATTGGTTTTGATATCTAAAAAAATCATTCAGATGTGTAAAAATAATACGGGTGTACATATAATAGGAAACAAAATGTTACATAAATTCTGTGGCAAAAGTATTCAAAAGATTTCCTTGTATAATTATAGTTCATTTTATAGCTGAGCAAATTCTCTTTTCTAATACTGGACACTTTATCAGTCATATTTTTGCTATAATAATATTACATAACTTCACAACTCAGTGATTTACATCAACAATTGTGTTTTGTCTGTGGGTCAGCTGGGGTCACTTTATTTCAGGCTGTAGGTTGGGTTCAGTCTGCTTCAGTGTCTCTCATTCTGAGGCTCTTCTCGTGACACTTGGTAGAAACATATGGGATCAAGTCAGACCACACACTTTTCCCATGACCAAGCACAAAGGCCATAGGGTGAGGATGTATAGCATCTATTCTACTGGGAAGCACACGGCAGAGAGGATAGATACATATAATCTTTTTACAGGGGTGAAGGAAAGATACGGGAACAAAAATCTGCCACAGAAATAGTTCAACTTTGTAATGTCAGTTTGTTACTGAATTAACTGTCCTCTTTGATTTCTGAATAGTTGAGCAAGTACCTCAGTTCAGTTCAGTTCAGTTGCTCAGTCGTGTCCGACTCTTTGCAACTCCATGAATCGCAGCACGCCAGGCCTCCCTGTCTATCACCAACTCCCGGAGTCCACTCAGACTCACGTCCATCGAGTCAGTGATGCCATCCAGCCATCTCATCCTCTGTCATCCCCTTCTCCTCCTGCCCCTAATCCCTCCCAGCATCAGAGTCTTTTCCAATGAGTCAACCCTTCGCATGAGGTGGCCAAAGTATTGGAGTTTCAGCTTTAGCATCATTCCTTCCAAAGAAATCCCAGGGCTGATCTCCTTTAGAATGGACTGGTTGGATCTCCTTGCAGTCCAAGGGACTCTCAAGAGTCTTCTCCAACACCACAAAAAAGCATCAATTCTTTGGCAGTCAGCTTTCTTCACAGTCCAACTCTCACATCCATACATGACCACAGGAAAAACCATAGCCTTGACTAGACGAACCTTTGTTGGCAAAGTAACGTCTCTGCTTTTGAATGTGCTATCTAGGTTGGTCATAACTTTTCTTCCAAGGAGTAAGTGTCTTAATTTCATGGCTGCAGTCATCATCTGCAGTGATTTTGGAGCCCAAAAAAATAAAGTCTGAAACTGTTTCCACTGTTTCCCCATCTATTTCCCAAGAAGTGATGGGACCAGATGCCATGATCTTCATTTTCTGAATGTTGAGCTTTAAGCCAACTTTTTCACTCTCCACTTTCACTTTCATCAAGTACCTAGGGTCTCATTTTTTCCAGATAGTTCTTTCCTTTCACTGTTCTCCTTTCTCCTCTTTGACAAGTGACTTCACAATGTCATTATTACTTACCTGTGGAAGACCCCAGGAAACATACATCATAGTCAAGCCACTGGATGATAAATTAAGGGGCTTGACTTTTCCTGAACTTGTCTGCCCAAGAAACTTTATTTGCTCTGTAACTAACTTTATTGAGAGAGATTCCTTGAAAAATTGTTCTTTTCCAGCACAGTTTAAACTACAGTCTTGAGTTCTCTGTGTACATTTCTGAATGAACCCATCCAGCCTGGCTTCATTGTTTTCCACTCACAATTCACCTGAAGAAGTCAGTGAAAAAATAAATAAATATATTTGCTGTTTGATTTATGAGTGAATGACAACAATATCTTAGATCTCAAGTATGTGCTAACCTTGTGTCCTTAGAGTATGTATATACAGAAACCAAAATATTAAAATTAACATGTTTTTTCCCTTCTTCATCTGCATCTTATTCTGTTTGTTTGGCTTTTAAATCCTAATTCCTAAAAATTGCATGGTTTGGTAAACCACAGCCTGTTCTTTAGCCTGTATTTCTTTCCTTCTTAAGAAATAATTGCATATCAAACTAGTTATCTGGATGTATTTATCTATGTAAAGAATGTGTTAGAAGTGTGACCAGATTGCATTTATAAATATTATTATAACACTACCATAAATTGGGTAAATAGCATACAACATCAGTAGTTCAGTTAAAGAGTGACTCATTTATCAGTCCAGTCATATTCATTACTCTGAAATAATTCACAACAGACCTTGAGGTCCTTTAAAGATGGTAAAAATAGGTGAGATGAAAATACCTATTTAAGGAATTGTCTGGAATGTTTAATGCCATTGAGATGACATCATCATCTGGTAGTATTAAATATGAGTCTGGGCACTTTCTTAGGCTCTTCAGTTGACATTAAAAAAAAATGCCATCTTAAAAGCAGTTCTGGTACAGTTAATGAAATGTTACTGCATATATCAAAATCAGTAAGAAAACCAGATATTGCTCTAAAATTGTATTGAGAGTCTTTATAATGTTTTATACAATATCTCATCTTAACATCTGTAAGCCAGTATTATTACCTCATGACATCTATTATCTTGAAGAGCTAGTTTTTATTATTTAACCTTCTTTTCTCATGTGTATTGTAAATTTGTTTGCATTATTAGGGACTGAGTTTTATTTCTTTCTGGCTCTTGCATCAGGCATCAGGATCGTTCCCATAGGGGTGCTTAAATTTTTTATTTGAATTTTTACTTGATGGAACTGTATTGCTTATTAACATAGAGTTCAAAGTTTCAGATTATCTTTAAGTGCTTCTGAATTGTGAGTTAGGTCAGGTCTCTCACCTACTTAAAACTGTTTAAAAATTTCCCAATATTTTAAATATAGACACCCTCTTCAGGCTTGTAAATTCTTGCTGAGTTTGACCTTGTTTTTTTGTTTGTTTGTTTATTTTTTCTTTTTTGTTGTGTTTTGTTCTTAATTTTATATTAGAATATAGCTGATTGACAATGTTGTGATAGTTTCAGGTGGACAGCAAAGGGAATATATACATGTATCCATTCTGCCCCAAACTCCCCTCCCATCCAGGCTGCCACATAACATTGAGCAGAGTTCCTGTGCCTTACAGTAGGATCTTGTTGTTTATTGACCTTGCCTTTTCAGTTTCCTCCTATGCCTTCTCCTTTTCTTTGGTCTTATGACTTAGCCTTGGATTGGTTTCTTCTGTTCTTGAATGCTTTTCTCCCGAGTTGAAATAGTACCTTCTCGTAAAGGCCTCTCCTGATCACTCTGTATAAAATAGCCTCTCCCAGATACTTTCCAGAGGGTCACCTTATTTCTCTGGCATTTATTATACTTCATGATTATAATTTTTATCTCCTTATTTATTGTTGTTTACTTCACCCAAATAAAAGTTTCATGAGGTCAAAGTGCTGACGTAGTGGCTGACACAAAGAGGTCACTAAGGTGTTTGTTGAGTGAATGAATAAACAGACGACTGTTTACTTTAAACTCATAATAAAGTGTGACTTTCTTCCTTAATTTGATTCTACGAGAGAGAAAGCATTGTGCTTCAAGACTGATCTGAAAAGAATCAGTACGATTGAGGGCCCATGTCATTATATGCTACTATGCTCATTATTCCTGGGCTTCCCTGCTGGCTCAGACAGTAAAGAATCTGCCTGTAATGCAGAAGACCCAGGTTCTATCTCTGGGTTGTGAAGATCCCCTGGAGAAGGGAATGGTTACCCACTCCAGTATTCTTGCCTTGGAAATCCCATGGACAGAGGAGCCTGGCTGGTTATAGCCCATGGGGTCGCAAAGAATTGGACACAGTTGAACAACTAATACTTTGACTTTTCATTGTTCTTTGCGATTGAATTTTTTCTGATTCATAATTGAGATGTGTCTGTGTGCTTTTTTAAGATCTGTACACATATATGGAAACTGGACCCCAAATCATGTTCTTTGTATATATTTATTTTTACAAGTCTTCTTTCTTGATTTTTCTATTAAATATTTCAAAACTGGAAATACAGTTTTTTTCTAAAGCTTATTTTGTGTCATAACTACTAGACTCATATCAGACACAGCAGAGAGTATGATGTTTTCATACGACAGGATAAAAATTGCTGTGTATAGATGGAAATCAATAGACTAGAATAGATATGGAAATAGAATACTCTTAAAAAGGTTCTATGCTATAAAGTTCGGAGAAGGCAATGGCACCCCACTCCAGTACTCTTGCCTGGAAAATCCCATGGACGGAGGAGTCTGGTAGGCTGCAGTCCATGGGGTCACTAAGAGTCAGACACGACTAGGCGACTTCACTTTTCACTTTCATGCATTGGAGAAGGAAATGGCAACCCACTCCAGTGTTCTTGCCTGGAGAATCCCAGGGACGGGGGAGCCTGGTGGGCTACCGTCTACGGGGTCACACAGAGTCGGACACGACTGAAGTGACTTAGCATAGCATAGCATAGCATGCTATAAAGTTAGACTTCATCTGAGGAGCAGGTAAGGTAGGACATTCCCACAAAGAACAAATTTGAGATTTATTACTGAAAAGTCAGAGTAGACAGGGGCCTAAATAACTTGTCCAATGTCATTCAGCAGTGAAAAGTAGAAACAGCATTCATAATCAGGCTTGTCTGATTCCATAACTTTTTCTGCTATATTTTGATGTCTTCCTATGTACAAGGAAATCAGAAATTTATTTTACTTATGTATTTTTCTAAAGATAGGACAATTTTTTGAAGTCATCTGCTTGTGTCCATTACTGTCATCGGATATCACCATCTGTTGGCTTCTCTGTGGGGTTTACAAATAACGTTAGAAAAGTTTGACCATATTTGCTTTTAATTGTCCCTCAAAACTTACATGTATAGTCAAAGAAGCTGATTGTAAATAATCTTTAAAACTTTAAGCTCTGTAACTAAAAGCTCATCTTACTTCTCAGAAGACTGTGGTTTGTTTCAGTAGTTACACATAGCTTGAGGAACAGATGCAAACAGTCTAATGTAGGGAAATTGCTGAAAGCACAATTAAATTGCCAGAGTATACCACAAGCAACAATTTCCTTTAATTTTTGACAAACTCCCAATTTGAAATGATTATGTACTTACAGAAACAGACAGAGAAAAGCAAAATGTTTTAAAATCTATAGTTTCATATTCATAAATGTGTCTACATTAAAAGTTTAATGTAGTTTAATAGTATAAATAATATTATAGTCTAGTATTTTAAATTAGGATAACCCTCATTATCCTAATTCAATACAGATCATACAACTAATCTGTTTTCTGTTAGTGTTTACCAGTGTAAAGTGGTACGTGTATTAACGTGCTAAAAACTGTTTTTCAGGTTTCTGTTTAATGGACCTTCCTTTCTTAATTATATTTTATCCAAGAGTGATTGTTAGAACCAGCACAGACTAAATTGACAAAGACCAGCATCCTAATTTATAGTGAGATGGTTTTATTTTATAGTGATACTTTGTACTGATTAAAGGAAAGGAATGTTAGAGAAAAAGATGAATAAAGATTTGAATATGGGGCTTGAAGATAATGGATCTTCAGAGTATTTTGAAGAGAATAAATGAACCAATTTTGATTACCTTATTAGAGCTTCAGGATTCATAATGGTCAGATTCCATAAAACACTATCTGTCTTCAGATTTAGTCTCTGTAAATTTGTGGGTTAGGAATGTCTGACCAGGATTTAATTATCAGAGGTCGTTTGATTTTTGTCTTTTTTTTTTTAAAGGCTATTTCACCATAGAATATTAAATTGGCATCAACATTTTTACTTTACTCCCAGATTACAGACTGATGAAATTACAAATTAAATCCTTTTAGCATAACATTAAGTATGTAATTGCATAAAGTATTAATCTTTTTGTCTATTACCCAGCTCCAGCTTTAAGGAATACTAATAATTTCTGGGGGAAGAGCATTAAGTTTAAAGTTAGTCATTCAGAGAGTCTGACTCTCCTGAAATTTGAGAAGAGTCACCTGACTGGGTTTCTCCACTCTGATAAGAGCCTTGGAAAGCTGCTCCTTATCCCAGGGGAAAAACAAGGGGTGCCACGTGAGGTGGTGGTGGTGATGAGGACAACCATGATGATGGTAGCAGCTATGATTTACTGAGCATATATGAGCACAGTCATGCACTGTGCTATGAAATCTAGACTCCTATAAAAGCAAGGTGAAAACTTTCATTAATTATACCATATAAAACTTAAATCTTGAAACCTACTTTTGGGGGCTTTGTGTGCACGCGTGTGCAGTCGCTCAGTTGTGTCCGACTCTTTGCAACCCCATGGACTGTAGCCTGCCAGGTTCCTCTGTCCATGGGATGTTCCAGGCAAGAATACTGGTGTGGGTTGCCATTTCCTCCACTAGGGGATTTCTCCAGCCCAGGGATCAAACCCACATCTCCTGCTGCTCCTGCATTGCAGGCGGATTCTTTACCACTGAACAATCTGGGAAGCCCAATTGGGGCTTTAGCTATACTTAATTCAGGGGTTGGTAGAAGATGATGCTTGAAATTTTGAGGTTGAGTGACTGTAAGATGATAGTTATAGTGACTTAGAAGGTGGTAGTGAAGTTTATAAAAAGAAAAATGAACTCAGTCTTGATAACACCACAGTAGCAGAAAGAAAATCTGTGTAGGTCCACAATTGTGTTAGTTATTGAAAGGTTAAATGTGCTTGCTAGATCTAGTGAAAGTCACTCAGTCATGTCTGACTCTTTGCCACCCCATGGACTGTATAGTCCCTGGAATTCTCCAGGCCAGAATACTAGAGTGGGTAGCCTTTCCCTTCTCCAGGGGATCTTCCCAACAGAGGGATCGAACCCAGGTCTCCCACATTGCAGGCAAATTCTTTACCAGCTGAGCCACAAGAGAAGCCCCTTGCTAGATCTAGAGGAAGTTCTAATCAGGGAATGAAATCCCTTAAGGAAGAATTTCCTAACTTTGATTAAATTAAATTTTATAGAGCCCCTTGAAATTGCACATAAAATTTTACATGTGTCTTTGTATGTAAGTATAATTTTCATTAGATTCTCAATAGAATTTGTGACCAGAAAATTCCAGGTCAGATGTTAGAACATATTTTGAAGTGACTGAAGAAGTACCCCCGAGACTGGCAATAAATGAGAAGGATGTGAAAGAAAACTAAAATCATCCAGTTAAGAATAAAGCAGACCAGGACTTCCCTGCTAGTCCAATGGCTATGACTTGTTGCTCCCAATGCAGGGGGCCCAGACTTGATCCCTGGTCTGGGAACTAAATCCCACATGCCACAACTAAGACATCTCATAACACAACTAAGACTCAGCGAAGCCAAATACATTAAAAAAAAAAAAAAAGAATGAAGCAGATCAAAGATTATCCCTACGAAGGTAAGAGTTTAGATTAATTCTATGAGGGAAGGAGCATAGGAAAAGAACAGCAAAAGGCCAGAGCTATACTATGGTAGTCTTAAGTGATTGAAGAGAATTGAAGAGACAATTAGTGAAAGAGATGGAGAAAAACCAGACAAACACAGAATCAACAGGAAGAGATGTTTATTTTGGGAACCAATTAAGTATAAACTAATAATCGAAAGGTCATAAGAGATGAAAGCTGAGAAAGTTTCCAGGGACATTAAAGCAGTGCTGGTGGAGTGTGAAATAAACCGTATCACAAGGAAGAACAGCTTCCCTGGTGGCTCAGTGGTAAAGAATCTGCCTGCAGTGCCGGAGACCTGGGTCCAGTCCCTGGGTCGGGAAGAGCTCCTGGAGAAGGAAATGGCAACCCACTCCAGTACTCTTGCCTGGAGAATCCCATGGACAGAGGAGCCTGGTGGACTAAAGTCCATGGGGTTACAAAGAGTCAGACATGACTGAGCGACTAACACTTTCACACATACAAAATATAGCCTTAAAAGGGCTTGTTGGGACTTGCCTGGCAGTCCAGTAGCTAAGACTCCTTGTTCCCAGCTCAGGGGGGCACAGGTGCAACCTCTGGTCAGGGAACTAGGTCTCACGGGCTGCAGCTAAAGATCCGGCGTGCTCAAAGGCTGAAGACTGCACGTGCCACAGTGAAGACATGGTGCAGCCAAATGAATACGTACTTTTTAAAGTTTTGTTATTAAAACCAAAAACATAAAATTAACAATCAGAACAAATGTAAACATAAGAAAGAATTTTTTAGAACTATCCCTTCCTCAAAAATATGTAGGCAGTTCATAGAGAGAATTCCTATTTCACTTATAAGTTTTTTCTGTAACCATAATTAAGTAGTTTTTTAATCTGAAATGCATGCTTTTTGCATATTATCTTTAAACCTTGTGCATTAATTTGAGTTGGATTGATAACAGTGCCTCTCATGGGGATGATAATTTGCAGTCACGGGTTTTTACCTTGGTTATTTTCTGATCTCTGGGGGTTAGTTCTGGGGGTTGTCTCCACTGCAGAAATCATAAAGAGTAGGGAAGAGCATAGATATGCTGAAATACTTGCTGAGATTTTTGCTTAAGAAGTGAAAATTCCACCTCTGTAAATGGTGTCTTACTCTCTGGAACATGAGTGTTGTCGTTTTTCTCACAGTGTTATAGGTTTATTGACATGTGATGACTGTAGCTTCGGATATACCCCCACTTTGTTTTACAGACAGTCCCTTCCTGCCAAGCTACAAAGCCTTTTAACCCCCTTGGCTATAGTAGTTCCAGTTTGGACTGATCACTTCAAAAAACCATCAGTTACTGTAGATTCTATTGTGCATCCCAGGACTCATTTTGTAGGCAATAGTTTGGGTTATTTTTCTACATATATTTACATGTACTTATTCATATTGCATCTGTTAAGTTTCTCTCTGTTGTCAAAAATCCCAAAAAAGTTTTTTCCATTGATCCACATTGACTCAGAATTTTCAACAGGAAGAAATTCTGTCTATTTGGAAAAGTCAGTCATTTGTCTGTGGAAAGATTGTCTCATTTAGTGATACAGTTTAAGTCGCATTTATCTAGACTCTTAGGAAGGTTATAACTAACTTGTCAAAAGATAATCCCTACATAAAGCATACTGCATTCCCCTTGGGAATTTGCATTTGCCCTTAATTAACCTATGTCCCTGCTCATCCAGAGAAATGAGGCTCCAGTTTACTATTATGAAAAGAAAGCACATTGTTCACTTGCCAATGTATTTCGAGTCACTCTGATGATAGTTTGGACAGTTTGGCTCAAAAGTCTACAGATTTGTTCTTAAGTGATCCTTTTTCCCCTCTTACAAGTATAAATGGCTACTTTGTGCTCTATAAAGGCAGAGGGGAGTTGTGACAAACTCATCTCAGTCTGTTAACAGTACATATATAAAAATATATAAAAGTTCACTCACATTTAAAGCCTGTAGCATGTAGAGTAGAGCACTCCTGCTCCATACTTTCATCATATTGTTTTTGGAACGTTTCATGATACAATCTGTATTAAGACCTTAGTCAGCTGTGTACTCAGTATTTTACCTCTGCTAGTTTGTGCATAGTGCTATAAACAATGTGGGGAGTACAGAAGAGAATGATATGGGTCTATCTTCAAGAAGCCTAAATGAAGGGATCTTTTATTTTCTAACGCACAGAGTGTTAGAATAAGGGCTGCATGTGTCTGCACGTTAGATGTTTATGCTATACATACAGATAATGAAAGTACAAGACAGTGCGTTATAAGTGAGAAGGAGTCCAGAGGAGAGTGATTATTAAATACCACCTGAGAGATGGCTCAGACGGTAAAGCATCTGCCCGCAATGCAGGAGACCCGGGTTCCATCCCTGGGTTGGGAAGATCCTCTGGCGAAGGAAATGACAACTCACTCCAGTATTCTTGCCTGGAAAATCTCATGGATGGAGCCTGGTAGGTAGGCTACAGTCCATGGGGTCACAAAGAGTCACACACGACTGAGCGACTTCGCTTCACTCCTTCACCTGAGAGATGAGGGGCTCTTTCAGGGCAAGGTGGCGTTTGAGCAGGGTTTTGAAAGGATAGTTAGGACTTTAGCAGGAGGCTAATAAAGAAGTTTGATACAGTTTTTCAAAAATGTTTTTCAAAGGTTCTAGTACCAGAGCAACCACGCATTTACCAATTGTCTGAATTCAGCCAGATTACTTGGTGCCTTGAGTTTCCTCATCTACAAAATGGGAATTAGAGTAATAGTTATCATAGAGGACTTTTAGGAAGATTAAGCGAAATACTGTGATATGAACATGCTTGATAAACTGTAAAGTGCTATACAAATGTTAGTAAACTTTATAGTAAATATTGAGGATGGCATTAGCCAAAAAGATGGAATTAGAAAACCAGTAAAACCACAAAGCCTAGAGCAGAAAATACGTGACGATGACTGTGAATATTAATGCACTCATACAGTTCCTAACTTCAGAAAAAATCTTAAACTGAAAAGCCTTTCAGGTTTTATGTTGACCCCATTTTCCTGAAAAGATCATGTCAGAGGCCTTTCAGATCTTCAGGTTAAACTTGAATAAGTTGTAATGTTTAGTTTTATTGAATTCATATAGAATTAATTTTCAAATAAAATACTTTAATAGATATTATAATATTGCATAGAAAGAGCTAATGTATCTTGCAAAGTATACTTGTTTAGAGGACATGGTTTTGAGAACAAGTCTGCATGTTTTAGGGTAGATCAGCATTGCTCCCCTGAACAAGATAACAAGGTGTGAATTATTTAAGCTACTTCCAGGGACTGTTATATCTTCTATTACAGATGGTTTGTCCAATAACTTCACAAATGGTTGTTTAAAGGAAGGATATCCCTTGTCTGATGAGAGGTTCGAGAATTTATTTATGTTCTTTGTTTTAAATAAATTTTATTTTTAAAAGATGGTTAGGAAAAGTATTCAAAAATTTATTACAAAGAGCAAAGAGAATGTTGAGGCTTTAAAATGCATTTTAAAAAAATTGAAGTACAGTTTTTTAATTTTTAATTTTTATTGGGGTATAGTTGATTTACGGTGTTGTGTTACTAAAGTCTAGTTGATTTGCAATATTGTTAGTTTCAGGTGTACAACATATTGATTCTATATTTTTACAGATTATACCCCATTTAAAATTATTATAAAATATTGGCTGTATTTTCCTGTGCTGTACAGTAAATATGTCCTTGTTGCTTATTAATTTTGTACATATTAGTTTGTACCTCTTAACCTAAAAAAGCTTTTTGAATTATGCTGTATTATGCCAATTGCTGTTGTCTGGTCTTGGGCTCTGTCCACTTATCCAGACTCCAGTGAAATATGTTTGGAATTATTTTTCTCAGGACAAGAAACTTGGAAACTATTTTACTTCAACCCTAACTCTCATTATTAAAAGAAGTTTTTGAGGGGAAAAAAAATCCTGATACTAACAGTGGGTTGTTTTCTTTTTTTTGGTATGTATGAGTAATTCTAAATTCTTTCTCCTTTTACAGACTACCTTGCTAACCATGGCCGGTTAAATGAGTCTGAGGCCAGGCGCAAATTCTGGCAAATCCTGTCTGCTGTTGATTACTGTCATGGTCGGCAGATTGTGCACCGTGACCTCAAGGCTGAAAATCTCCTGCTGGATAACAACATGAATATCAAGATAGCAGGTAACTGGGACGCTGCTGGCTCTGACGTGGTCAGACGTGAGCCACAGCACTCAGGGTGTGCAAACAGACCTGCAGGCAGAGGTTCAGGAGCCCTCCTACCTGGGACGTCACACCCTCTCAGAGTGTATTTAATCTGTTCCTTAGTCCTATGTGTAATGAAAAGTAAGGGGAAAAAGAGAAAAAAAGAAAAGTAAGGGAAATAAGTTGAACACACAGCATGGCAGGACTCCGACTGGGGTCTGATTTGCATCCTCAGTCTGGTTTGTGCTCAGGCCCCTCTGTGGTGCTCCGCTGAGAGTGTGAGTGTTTGGAGGGGCCGAGGGGGCTGGAGGAGCAGCGAAGGTTGCTGGCGCTCTGCCCTGCTCTCTTCAGTATGACTGGTGGCTGGAGAGAGGTCGCAGACAGAAATAAGACAAAGGAGGTGACCGTAGGCGAATGAGAGTGCTGGGGACACAGAAGCACCTTGCCTTCTTCTGATACAGTGGAGTTTTGATTTACAACATGAAGAATAAGATTATTTTTGCTAGTTTTCCTCCTACCCTTTTCACAATTAACAAAGACTTTTATAGTTTATATTCCAAGTTTACTTATTCACATGGTCAAAACTCTCATTCAGTCAGTAAGTATTTATGTGTCAGGTACTGTGCTGTGCTAGGTACTGAGGATACAAATCAAAAAGTCATTTCTTGTGATCTTAAAAGCCTAGTGGAGAAGTAAGAATAATGAAAATACAACATGATAAGTGCCCAAAACTGTATGTACAGACTGCAGTAGAAGTATAGGTGTCAGAACATCAGTCTACCTAAGAAATCAAGAAGCTGCACAGAGAAGGAACTACTTGAATTCAAGCTTGAGAGATGAGTCAGAAGCTTGCCAGGGAGATAAACAGAAGTAAGATATTACAGACAGGCAGGCCAACTGTGTAAATGTCACAGGTAAAAGAGAGAGAAAGGGATTGAGATTGAAATGGGGAATGATTGCTCACTATTGGGTAAATAAAAAATCTGTAGGCATGGGGGGTTGATACAGGAAGAGCAGACAGGCAAGGGTCAGAATATGAAAAAAGGGTTGAAGACCATGAAAAAGACGGTAGAGTTTATTCTGCAGGTTATAGGGAGCATAGCCTGTTGGAGCTTTTCGTGTGGTGTGGGGATGGAGCGGGACTGGATAAGACGATCAGATTTGCGTGTTAGAAGGATGTCTCACTCTGGCCACAGAGTGCAGACAGGTGGCAGATGTGGGTGAGGCTGGGCAGGAGACTAATCAGGAATCTGATGCATTTGTCCAGTTAAGAAAATGTGGGTATGCACCAGAGTAGCAGCAGTAGAGTCTGCAGGTGTGGGAAGGAGAGAGGTTTGTTTCGGTTAGAGTTTGGAAGAGCATCAAGGGCACAAAGCAAAAGTTTAGCAAAGTTGCAAGAGGTGGCGATTTGTCCTAGGTTCATTAAAAAGGGACAGACATCCACACGAGAGAAGCTGAGCAAGAAGTGGATGACTAACTTGGGTGGGTACCCACTGGACTAAGTTTAGGGAGAAAGCAAATGCCTAATTTGCTGCATCGTGGTATAAAATAGAAGTGAGAAGCCTCTGATTCATGCATTTAGCTGGCCTATTTCTATGCCATTTATCATCAGTTTTTGTCTTGGGCATTTAGGGAAGGCAAACAAATTAATTTTACTTACTTTTTTTACTTATTTTACTTTAATTTTAATAGCTAATATTAAATGCCACTGTTACGTATCTTTCAGGGAGTAATGGATTTTTCATTCTGTAGTCTTCGATTTTTTTCCTCTAATAGAATTGCCTAAATAAGACAGCGTTTTTACGTTAATTTGCTACATTCCCATTATATATATATAAAGATTTGTATTGATTTGTCTTTTTGTTTTAAAAATGTAGTATTAAAAAAAAATGTAGTATTAGTGTTTATGTAATTTAAATGCAGTATTAGTGGTTTTGTAATTTATAATGTACATTCATTTCTCCCACTTTTCCTTTTTTCTTTTGGCCCTTCCTTTGGTCCCATTCATTTCACTTCTTTTTGCAAACCTTCTGTAGTGCAGACCACTGGAATTTTTTGTTTACTTCTCTTTGAAAGCATCAGCTGCCCCAAAGTTGTCCTTGTCAGAGAAGGCTCTTGGTTTTTTTTTTCTTTTTTGGGGGGTGGGGGGAGTTCTTTACTCTGTAAAAAACAATACCTTTATTAAAGGAGTTCTGGGAGTCATTTCAGGCAGAGAAAGAAATGTTAGAGGTGGGAGTCATATATTATAGGAATTACAAAGTGCTCTGTCACAAATATGTCAAAATAGAGCACCAAAGAAACTTGCAACCAGAATATGCAGAATATTCCATTAAGGTTATAACCAAGTTTTGCCTGGCTATAATAATGTCTTCTGTAATTCTGACCTGTAAGTAGATAAACTTAGTATTTCTGTCATTATGTGAAATCTGGTTATTTGTTTGTTTTTGCTGTTTTTATTTTTGAATACTTGAACTTCAAAATCCTCTCATTTTCATCTGGAAGACAGGTAAAATGTCAGGAACCTACAGTTGTTCCCTCTGGTGAGGCTAGTGTAACCGCTCACGTTTACGGAGCCTTCGCTGTCCTCGGGCGCTCTGCTGTGCACTTGTGCCATTAACCTTCACGGCAACCCTAGGAGCCGCGTACCTATTGCCGGTTTTTAGACGAAAAGCTGAAACACAAGAGAGATTAAGTCACTTGCCAAGATGCCTCGGATAATAAGCAGCAGACCTGGAGTTCAAGCCTGGTCTCTCTGACCACAGTATCTGTGCTTCTTGCAGCTCACCAGCTTGGTTTGTCAGTTACTCCTGAGGGAGTACTCACTGACTGAATTTTGGATTCTATCATTGCATATTTATACATTTGGTGTCCTTGATTCTGTGTCTCACAAGTGGATACACACACAAACATGTACATGCAGTTTAGCTAAGCATTCAGATTTCCTTCCTGCCCACATTTTTTTCTCTTGTCACCCTCACCACCATTGACCCCAAATTTCAGCAAATGTTTATTAAGCATCTACTATGCTCCTCAGCTAAGTCCTAGAAATTCAGGTGTTTCGAGGTAAGAACAACAGCAGTGCAAAAAAGCTCAACTCTGCTCTTACCTCAAGGAGTTAATCTGTTCAGAACCAGACCTTTAAATGAATACAGCACAAAAAGATAATTGTCATACAAGCCATGAGGCTAGAAGAAGACTGTGCCTGGAAGAATGAGGAAAGTCATTAGTAAGACTTTATTAAGGAGGGAGGCGTTTGTGGTGGGATTAGGGAGAGGAAAGGAAGAGAGCTGAGGAGGTGAGGTAGGGATGGCAGCTTCAGGCAGAGGCAGGTAGGCCAGAGAACTCGGTGTGTAGGGAAACTGCAGACCAGAGCTAGTGGAGAGGAACTGTCAGTGAGGAGTGATAGGAAAAGAGCCTGGACAGGTAGCCGTGCAGGATCATGAAGGATTCCACACACCCTCAGAAGTGTAGGTGTGTTCCAGTGCTGTTAGAGAATTTCTGCAGGGTACTTATTTTTATCCATTGCTTTTTATCTAACTTTTTTATTGCCCTGCTTCCCTTTAAAAACATCATCTTCTGGTCTCTGAGGATTCTTCTTGAATTTTAAATAAATTTAACACATGTAGGAAAGATGGGGCTCCATGGAAAAATTACAGAACCTCAGAATAAAGTACAAAAAAATTATTCCCTCAAATTATACATTGTGTTTATTCTGCTTCTAAACATCTCTTACTAAATGGGCTGAATAAATGAACTGTTTTAGCCATCATCTATGGAGAAGGCAATGGCACCCCACTCCAGTACTCTTGCTTGGAAAATCCCATGGATGGAGGAGCCTGGTGGGCTGCAGTCCATGGGGTCGCTAAGAGTTGGACACAACTGAGCGACTTCACTTTCACTTTTTCACTTTCATGCATTGGAGAAGAAAATGGCAACCCACTCCAGTTTTTTTGCCTGGAGAATCCCAGGGGCAGGAGAGCCTGGTGGGCTGACGTCTATGGGGTCACGCAGAGTCGGACACAACTGAAGTGACTCAGCAGCAGCAGCAGCAGCAGCCATCCTCTATGTTGAACTTGGACCTCCCAGGTGGCGCTAGTGGTAAAGAACCTGCTTGTCGATGCAGGAGACACAGGAGGTGTGGGTTTGATCCCTGGGTTGGAAAGATCCCCTGGTGTGGGAAATGGCAACCCACTCCAGTATTCTTGCCTGGAAAATTCTATAGACAGAGAAACCTGAGGGGCTACAGTCCATGGGGTCACAGAGTTGGGCATGCCTGAGCACATACTTAGACGCGCGCGCACGCACACACACACACACACACACACAGTGAAATTAAAGAGAAGTGTAAACCAAAACTAGGTTTAAATTAAAATATTTGCCTCTGTTTATAAGACAGAAAATGGAATGGAAGTATCAAACATGCTTTATTTTAATAAATACAGAATCTTGGCTTTCAAATCAGATTCTCTTTTGTCCTCCTCTAATGGGTAAAAGACTTCAGGTACTGGGGAGCCTTGGATTCACCCACACCTGTATATGCTCATCACCTCCATTATGAGACCTCCACCCTTCACAGAATACGAGTGTTGAGACATTCAGAATCAGGCAGAATGCAAAGAAATTTTGGCTTTCATTAGTTTTAATAATTGCAGTACTGTTTCCTCCATGCTATTTTTCAACTTTCCTAATCTGAAATGCTTACAATGAATACTTAGATAAGCATTAATGTGTATGAATCACTCAGAGAAAGTTTTCAAAAAATAATCAGAAGTCAGACAAAGCGTCACATAAAGAATGTGGAGTTTGATATCAGACGGTACTGGTGCAAATTCTAGCTGTGCCATTTAGTAGCTGTGTGATCTTGGGCTGATTATTTAACTTCACCAAGCCTAGGTTTCCAAATCTATTAAACAGAGATTAATCTGTTTGTCAGGAACATTGTAAGGATTAGTGATAATGTTAGACACAGGGAGCTCGTAGGTAAGATTATGGGCTCTGGAGCCAGGCTACCTGGGTTTGAACCCTGGCTCTGCACTTTACTAGCTCCGTGACCTTGGACATGTTCCTTAATCTCTCTGTCCTCAGTTTCTTTATCAGTTAAAAGGGAGTGATGGAAGTTCATATCTCATAGTGGTTATTAGTTAATGTTTGCACACTTCTAAGAACAGTGCCTGGTACATAGTTAGTGCTAGTTAAGTGTTTGTTAAATAAATTGTTAATTAAAATTCCTGGCACCATGTAAACAGTAAAAGGTATTTGTATTCAATGTATAATTGATTCCATGTGAAAACAAATCTTAAAAACTGATAGCCATACAACCCCTCACCATGTCTTTTTAATTACCAAGACTTAGTCTTATCAATACAAATCTCAGAGGTACAAGGAAAGTTTATCATTTATATTCTAAATTGTTTCTGCTTGATGCAAATTAATATATTTTTCTAAGAGGGACCTTCCGTGTAATTAGTTGTGTGTAATAAGCCTAATAAGTCTAACCTGTGCATCACAGGTCTCTTGTCGTTAGCCCAAGAGGAATACTTCCTTTCTGAACTGACCTGTAATCTATAAGTAGCCCATCATCTCTCATGATTGCTTCTAGCAATCTTCCTGCTTACTGGAAGAACTGGAGATCAGATTTCTGTATATATAATTCTAGTTTTCTGCCCTGGAACCAAAAAAGGGTGGGATAGGCTGAAACAGGTTTTGTTAGTAAAATATTTATTAAAAGTCTTCCATTTGTTATCCTCCTGCCACTAGTATTATGTAAAATGTGCAGAGAGCTTTGCATCAGCAAACAGAGTGAGACCTTGTCTTTATCCTTCAAGCCTGCTTAGCCCTGGCCAGGCATTAAGCCTGAAACATGGAAGGTGGCTCAAAGGCTTCTGTTTCCTTTTGTCTTATTTCTCCCCTCTTCATCTCCTTCCTCCTCCTCACTCCATTTTGGGCTGAGGAAGAGCGTTTAATTCACCTCTCAGCTCACTAAACTCTCTCACTGGACAAACAGATGCCTCACCCTGGTCAGCAGGATCACATTTCACGTCAGCTGTGATGATTGTTCTTGTGTCCTCCTGTCAGGTAGGGAGGAGGTGACTGATGTTTGGCAGTAAACTGTGCAGCTGGCCTTCTCTTGCCAGTGGGCAACAAAATACGCATTGACGTCAGTGATGGCTGATTGGCATTCAGTTTGTGCAGTGGGTCAGCTCTGGCTCCACACTCTGCTACTTTTCATTTGTCAGCTTTCATTTCCTCATAATTGTCTTCTTCTCTCCTATTATAATAACTGCAAAAGACATGTAACTCTTCAGCAAGACTGGATATCTGAATTCTACTGGCAATTTTAGAAACAAGGATAAATTTAACACGAAAGCCATCTGCTTCTCTGTAGGAGGATTTTTAAAATTATAAATTAGACATTATAACACACTATTGGAGATTAAAAGTTGCCTGGGTTGTGTTGATTCCTGGAAATCATTTACTTTTTTCTTAGCCTGAAGACTGGTTTTCAATGTCTTGGTTACTTTTTTCTTTTTTAAAAAAAATGACTTGAAATAGTTTACCTAATGACTTCTATTTAGTCTTTGTCATGTAAATAGTAAATCCTGAAAATATTTAGTAATTCTATTTCACAACAATAAACAGTGACAAGCTGTTCAACATCTTCTGTGTCTTTTTCACGACCTCTGTTTTATTCTTTATGTCCTGACTACTGGAAGAGTGGTCAGGGGACCAGCATGAGCATCACTTTGGAGCCTGTTAGGACTGCAGACTCTCGAACTCCCCTACCCCAGGCCTACTGAATCAGAACCGCATTTCAGCGGTTCCCCAGGTGATTTGTATGCATGCTAATATTTGATCTGTTTCACTCTGACAGTATTCGCTAATGTGCTTTGTTCCCATCAGACAGTAATCATCAGGATCAGCTTATTTACTCTTTGTTCAGTTCAGTCACTTAGTCGTGTCTGACTCTTTGCGACCCCATGGACTGTAGCATGCCAGGCTTCCACGTCCATCACCAGCTCCCAGAGCTTATTCAAATTCATGTCCATTGAGTCTGTGATGCCATCCAACTGTCTCATCCTCTGTCATCCCCTTCTCCTCCCACCTTCAATCATTCCCAGCGTTGGGGTCTTTTTAAATGAGTCAGTTCTTCGCATCAGGTGGCCAAAGTATTGGAGTTTCAGCTTCAGCATCAGTCTTTCTAATGAATATTCAGGACTGATTTCCTTTAGGATGGACTGGTTGGATCGCCTTGCAGTCCAAGGGACTCTCAAGAGTCTTCTCCAACACCACAGTTCAAAAGCATCAATTCTTCCGCACTCAGCTTTCTTTATAGTCCAACTCTAACATCTGTACATGACTACTGGAAAAACCAAAGCTTTGACTAGACGGACCTTTGTTGGCAAAGTAATGTCTCTGCCTTTTAATATGCTGCCTAAGTTGGTCATAACCTTTCTTCCAAGGAGCAAGCGTCTTTAAATTTCATGGCTGCAGTCACCATCTGCAGTGATTTTGGAGCCCCAAAAAATAAAGTCTGTCAGTGTTTCCACTGTTCCTCATCTATTTGCCATGAAGTGATGGGACCAGATGTCAGGTTGCTTACTCTTTGTAAGGCCTTGTTATTCCTAAAACATTAGCCCTTTGCTAATGGTGTTTGGGCACTGATAATTTATGTAACTTAGTGATAAGAGTAATAATAGTTGATTTTTCTTATCAGGAAGATTTGGGTCAATCAATCACTTTAAAAATATAAAGCAGAAAACAATAATAGCAGTTCTAATACTGTTTTCAAATACATCCATGGTCTGTTAGTGGTTAGATAATAAATAAATAGAGGACTCAGCTTGTGAAGCCAAGTTGATTTCCAAGCAAACTAGTCAACAGTAATTAATCTGCTCTGTAGTTAGAAACTCTACCCCAAATGCTTTCTTTATTGACATTTTATGTGACATGTAAATCAAGTGAGAAAATATGGATATAGCAGGAAATCCCAAAGCTAACGTCACAGTAAAACCTTGGAGTATATGCCTCAGAGTATAAGATGCCATAAATCATCTTCATATGAAAAGGACAAGATGTGTCTATTTTAACATGTCATGCATTCTTAAAATAAATATGGATTTCTAAAATGAATGTAGGTGTATATTTGAGATTTGCCTTGTAAACATCCTAATTATTCCCATTCACTTGTTAAGGATGCTTTTAACAAAGCATCAATATTGCAGAGATGAGAAAGCCCTCACTTGTCAAGTTCTGCTAGCAGAGGGATAAATTAGAAAATCTGTCATCTCCATACAATGTAAAGGATTTTCCCCACGTTTTATAATAGCCTTACCTCCATTTTTAAGTTGTATTAAACTTCTTTGAAGAGTGATGGTGATACAGTTAAAAATAAAAAACAAAAAAACCCACCTGGCTTGGAGTTCAAAGGACTTGTATTTGAATACTGGTTAAGCCACTTGTAAATAGTTTGGGCAACTCAATTAACCACTTTCAGCTTCAGTTTCCCCCTTTGTAAGGTAAGGACATTCATGATTGAGATAATATATAGAAAAATACCAAGTGTGTAATGCTTAGTCCAAAGTAGGCAAGATTTAAATGATGTTTGGATTTGATTATAACTCATACACCATGTTGAAAGACTAGTTGTCATTTTGCTTCAAAAACTTATGCTTTCTTTTTTTTTTTAATTTAATTTTATTTTAAACTTTACAATATTGTATTAGTTTTGCCAAATATCAAAATGAATCCACCACAGGTATACTTGTGTTTCCCATCCTGAACATGCTTTCATATCTTAAAATTTTGAAGCTAAGAGTTCTTTGAGAAAGTGTGTCTTTTCCCTGCTATGCTCAGGAAATGTTGAAAATGTTGAAATCTCACTCATAACATTCAACGTATGTTATGAGTGAGAGTTCAAGCAATTACTCCCACACAAATAACAAATTACCTCAAGGAAAAAAACTTTATACCTTCAAAATTTTGTTGAGTTGTTTAGTCAATCAAGTATGAATAAAAATAATATCAAAATAATGCTAGTCTGAACCCTGGATTGGAGTAAGAAGTATCAATATGAACTCAAAGGTTAACATTTCTTTTTAATACATATATATATATAGAAAGGAATCAACATAAATATAGGGTGTGGGCGTGTGTACACCAATAAGCATTCATACATATATTTCTTCTGTTTGATGACAGCCCAGCTGCAGTGAGTACATCAAGATCTTAGTCTTGGTTCTTGAATACCATTTCTCTGTAAAAGAAATCAGGGCTCCTTGGAAAAGTGGTTGATTCCTGGGATGGGACAGGAAAGTACAAGATGAGCCTGGAACATCTTCTGGTACCAAAAGATAAGGAAATACTTAAAATAAAAAGAAACTTTTAAAAGATGGGGGCGTGTTGAAAGGATACAGGAGCCAACCTGAATTATCTCCTAGTGGCCAAAGTTGGAACTATTTAAGCATCAGAAGGTGTCTCAGATGGTAAGGAATCTGCCTGCAATGCGGGAGACCCAGGTTCGATCCTTGAGTTGGGAAGATCCCCTGAAGAAGAGAATGGCAATCCACTCCAGTATTCTTGCCTGGAGAATTTCATGGACAGAGGAGCCTGGCAGGCTACAGTCCATGAGGTTGCAAAGAGTTGAACATGACTGAGCTATTAAACTTTAGCTTTCTTCTTTCAGTATTAAATTATAATCCAAAGAATAAAATAAATACTTATGATGAACATATTATGACAGTGTTGTAAAAAATAAAGAAATGATCTAACCAATAAATAAATAAGAGGGGAAGAAGGGACAACTCTTGGAGAGTTGTGATTAATACTGTAGAAGGAATACAGGAAACAAAAGCTTCCCATTAGACTACCACAGTGATCATTGCTACAGTCAAGACCTGCCAATGAGTGCTAAACTAGTAGGTGAACGTTTAAGGAGAACAGGGTATATATAGTGCCAATGTATCTTCTCTAAAATATTTATTAATTTCAAAGAGAAAAATAATTTTATAATGGGGTAACCCAGCAGATACCACCTTAAGAGATCAAGATTAACCCCACTTGTCATTAAGGCATAATACCTGCTCCCCCTGATATGAAGCCCTGAGAAGAATACATCACCTCTGTGATGTTCTTGGAGAAGGCAATGGCACCCCACTCCAGTACTCTTGCCTGGAAAATCCCATGGATGGAGGAGCCTGGTAGGCTGCAGTCAATGGGGTCACTAAGAGTTGGACACGGCTGAGCGACTTCCCTTTCACTTTTCACTTTGATTCATTGGAGAAGGAAATGGCAACCCACTCCAGTGTTCTTGCCTGGAGAATCCCAGGGATGGGGAAGCCTGGTGGGCTGCCATCTATGGGGTCGCACAGAGTCGGAAACAACTGAAGCAACTTAGCAGCAGCAGCAGCTGTGATGTTCTTCTCCAAAAGTAATCATCTTAATCTAATCGTGAGAAAACACTTGGCAAACCCAGACTGAGAGACAGTCTACAAAATATGTGACCTGCCCTGGTCACAGTCAAGACAGACAAGGAAAGTCTGAGGAGATGTTGCAAATTAGAGAAGACCAAGCCTGGCAGACTACAGTCCATGGGCAGAGTCGGACACGACTTAGCAACCAAACAGCAACGAAGAAGTCATGACAACTAAGTGCAGTGTGGAATCCTGCACTGAGAAGGGACGTTAGTGAAAACACTGGGGAAATCTTAATGAAGTCCATGTTTTAATTAACAGTGCTGCATCGGTGTTATCCTTGGTTTTGATTATTTATAGTTATATGGAATGTTAATACTGGAGGGGGGAGTTGCATGAAGGACAGAGGGAGTTCTTCTTACTTTGTTATGGCCACTCTTCAGTAAATCTAAATTTATTTCAGAATTAAAAGTTAAATAATACCAAAACGAATCCATCATAACATGGCATACATTCTATGACAGAGAAACAAGAATCAAAAAAAATGTCTGAGGAAATAGCAGCCATCTTTGAAGTATTCACTTGCAGATCAGAGCATCAGAGAACACATTAAACTAGGCATTAAACTAAAAGGAGGTTTCCTTTCCAGCAGGACAGGGGTTGGGTCTGGGTCTGGTTTAGAGAGGAATGCCCACATGACTGTTCATAATGCTTTTCAAAAGTCAGGTAATAATGTGGGGTCCTTGATTTTTCGCTATTGTCGGGAGACTATCTTTCTTTGTTTGTAGAATGGTTGACACATGTATGCACTCAGATGTTTGATGAAGGAAAGAATTTGATGTGCTGAAACATTAACCCATTCCATATGAATAAATAACGATAAAAAATCCTGCATAGCTCTGCTGTTTTCATATTTCATCCCTCTTGCTCACCCCTTGTTTCACTATATGCCTTTAAGCAGAAAGCTGCAGACTGTGAACAAAGCAAGTTGTCCAGATTCCACTAAGAAATAAAAAGACTTTTAAGTGTCTTCCCATTGCCTGATAATTATTAACTTGTTCAAAAAATAGCTACATGTCACTGGGCCAGAGAAGGACACAAAGGTGGTTAACAGTGAATGCTCTGTAGTCAGATTTGGTTCCTCTTGCAAGCCTGCAGCTTAGTATAATTTCTAGCAAGATCCTTAACATCCTACCCTCATTCCTCCTAGAATAAGGATACCTTATGGGGTTATTAAGAAGAAATCATCTTAGGAAAGCTTAGATCAGCTTCTGGCACTTTTAAAGAGACGATGACAACATATTCATTCAGCAGTCCTTCACTAAGTGGCTGTCAGTGTGCTGAGTCTGGGGTTGCAGTCCGCTTTCTGCACTCTCAAGGAGTTTAGTCTGATAGGGAAGACAGATAAGTAAAACAGAAAGAATTGCTATTCTTCCCTCGTATTGAGTAGCTTACTCAGCGGCTACTGTTTATTGAGCACCTGCTGTGTTTCAATAGCATACCTAAAGCATTATATATTATCTACTTTAAGTGTACATATCTACATATACTCATTATATATTGCTCATAGTCACTTTGTGGAGCATAGACATTGTCTCTATTCTGCAAGTAAGGAAACCAGGACTCTGAGAAATCAAGTAATGTGCCCAAGATCACACAGCTAAGCGGAAAACCCAAGATTTGCCTGACTCCAAAGCCTTCCTTGGAGAAGGTAATGGCACCCCACTCCAGTACTCTTGCCTGGAAAATCCCATGGATGGAGGAGCCTGGTAGGCTGCAGTCCATGGGGTCGCTAAGAGTCGGACACAATTGAGCTACTTCCCTTTCACTTTTCACTTTCATGCATTGGAGAAGGAAATGGCAACCCACTCCAGTGTTCTTGCCTGGAGAATCCCAGGGATGGGGAAGCCTGGTGGGCTGCCGTCTATGGGGTCGCACAGAGTCGGACACGACTGAAGCGACTTAGCAGCAGCAGCAGCAGCAGCAGCAAAGCCTTCCTTAACCCATAGATCGCATGATTACAAATTAAATATTTAATGCTTTGACAGGGTATAGACAACACCCACCTAAATGCTATCATAGTAATTCTGACGCACCTGATAGTGTTGCGGTGCCTCTTTGAATGTCCTGCAGGCTCAAGTTCCCGCTTTCTTCAGCTACCTGCAGAAACAGAGGTGACATCGGTGTAGCACTCCTCTTCTTCTAAGGTAGCAGGCGGCTTTCTTTTCCCAAATGGGTACAGCCGAGGTTGAGTCTAGGCCACCATAGGCGCCCTGGTGCTCTCCTAGTTTTTCTGTCTTCCTGCCAGTGAAGCGTCCAGTGTGGGTGCTGTGAGGAGGGGAGTCCAAGCCAAGTCCCTCTTTGAGGTTGTTCTACTTAAACTCAAAGGGAGTCGGGGCGGGATAGGGGGGAAGGGTTTCAGATTGAAGGGGATGAGAATGGCTCTTTGAGACATTAAAATGTTTACAGTGCTATTTGGAGAGTATCCTCAACTTACATGTGCTGAAACTCATCCTGTGATTATGGTTTAAAGGACAGCAATTATTGGACCTATTTCAGGATCTCCAAACACACATCCCAGAGCTTCTTGTGCTTCTCCATGTGACTGAAATTAACATCTTCCTCTTTAGATATTATTTGACCGTCTTGTCTTTGGCTGGTTTGAGTGTAGTTTTTTAGAAAATGAGAAACACCTGTCAATATGAATACATGGATTGTGATGGGGTGTGAATTGTTAGGTTTGGAGTGAGCTGAGAAGATAAGACCTCTCTGACAGTCAGTTTGGAAAGCCAAGTGTAGGACTGAACTGTAGGCACATGATGGAGGGCGGCATTCTCGTTGCCTTGCGTTTCTGGACACCAAGGATGGGCCACACCACTGTTCCTCCAGCTTTAGACACACCGTCCCTCTCCCCACGTGCACCATCTTTTCTCTTCTGAACCCTTAAGCTTCTTTTTTCTTTTTAGTATTTAGCTGTTTTTCTTTCTAGTATTTATTTGTTTGCTTATTTATTTGATTGTGCCAAGTCTCACTGAGGCATGTGGAATCCTCCATCTTCACTGCAGCACACGGAGTCTTTCAGTTGCATCATTCGGAATCCAGTTCTCCGACCGGGGACTGAACCCAGGCCCTCCTGCACTGGGAGCCTGGAGTCTTAGCCATTGGACCACCAGGAAAGTCCCTCTCCTCACCTTGTTTACCCTCCCAGTGTATTTTCTCAGGACCCATTTCTGTGAAGGGCAGTCATTGGTAATGATGGCTTCACTTCAGGAGAAGGGAGCTAACACTTCACATCTCCTGTGCTCCAGGAATCAAGAATCTCACGTTCCTAATCTCATTTACTCCTCATAGCATCCTATCTGGGTAGGCAGATTATCTCCACACTTATAGGTACAGAAAGAAAGATTCAGGAAAGTTAAAGAACTTTAATTACTAGACAGCTACTGAAGCCCTCACGCCCTAGAACCTGTGCTCTGCAATAAGAGAAGTCACCGCAATGAGAAACCCACGCACCGCAACCAGAGAGTAGACCCCCCTCCCTGCAACTAGAGAAAGCCCAAGCACAAGCATCCGAGATCCAGCACAACCAAAAATAAAAATAAATAGAGAAGTGCGCCATAGTCTCAAGGTGTGAGTAGAGTGTGAGTTTCTGTTCACTTACTGGCTCTGCACAGCAGCCTGCTGGCTACACATGTGTCTGTGTTACAGCTGTGCAGCTTGAGGCTCAGGAAGACAGCCTGTGTCCCACAGTCAGTCTGATGCAGGAGACTTGCTTCAGCCCCCTGGGGGCACCTCTGAAAGCTCACCCTGCAGTGCAGACACTGGCCAGAGGAGAGCCAGTTCTTATCACTAAGGTGTGTCCTTCAGTCAGGAGTCTGTTGCAGCATAAAGAGAGTATGGCTGTAACTTACAAAATAACAGGAGTTTGTTCCTCGGCTGAGAACACGGAACTGTGTGAGGGCTTAGCAAAAGGGCACAAGCTTGCATTTACACCAGAGTGCTCACTGCGTTTGTCTTCCGTGGTAACTGTCATGTGTATTGAAGGCCACAGTGCTTCCAGAGTGCATGCTATATATCAAAGCTGCAGATTTGGTGTGACTGATATCATAAGGGGAAGGCCATTAACTGTTGAGAAGTATAATGCCACCACATTACATAAATGAGTAAATAAGTGATAATGATGATAAGTGGCCTGTGGTCGAGCCGCAGAGCCATCACATGTTAATGAGCTATTCAGATGAGTATCTGTCTATTCAGGATGTGGGAGCCAACACTTCATAGAGTTGTTACTTAGGAAACACTGTCCTCAGTTGCCTTAAAAGGTTCTCTTGCTACCTTGGAGTAATGGCTATGAGAGCAGCCAGTCCCTTGGTTGTGTTTAGGTAAATATCTTAGAGTTTTACTCATTTGTTTCTTTCTTTAGAGACTGTATAAGCTCAAGAGCTCTTAATCATGGAGTCATTGAAATTCTAAAATTAGCAAATTCAAGCTGGTTGTCCTTATCAGTGGAATTTTTCTTTTCAGCCTTAAAAATAAATGATTTAAAGTCCTTTTTCCAGTTTCTCACTCATTCTCTTTGAGAAGAAAACTTAATTCATTAACACATTCATTCAAGAAATATTTATTGAATGCTTAATATTTGCTATTCATTGTGCTGAATGCCCACTCCAGTACTCCTGCCTGGAAAATCCCATGGATGGAGGAGCCTGGAAGGCTGCAGTCCATGGGGTCACTGAGGGTCGGACACGACTGAGCGACTTCCCTTTCACTTTTCACTTTCATGCATTGGAGAAGGAAATGGCAACCCACTCCAGTGTTCTTGCCTGGAGAATCCCAGGGACGGGGGAGCCTGGTGGGCTGCCATCTGTGGGGTCGCACAGAGTCGGACACGACTGAAGTGACTTAGCAGCAGCAGCAGTAGCAGTACTGAATGCTAAGGAAACACCACAAGTTACATGCCACCCCATGCTCACAGAGTGAAGTAGTAGTGGTATTGTCGATACAGCGTATTATAAAATTAGTATGAGAAATTCAGTATAGTTTGAGAGCATAGATGAAAGTAACGTTTATTTCCATCCCACTAGATTTCGGTTTTGGAAATTTCTTTAAAAGTGGTGAACTGCTGGCAACGTGGTGTGGCAGCCCCCCTTATGCAGCCCCAGAAGTCTTTGAAGGGCAGCAGTATGAAGGACCACAGCTGGATATTTGGGTATTTCTTTGCTTTGCTGTGTTAAATGCATCTATCATGATAATACTGGGTACGCTGGCCCATTTTGAAGCTCTTGGTACCTAACACATAGATAGTAGTTCATACTTTTCCTGTCCACTGGCCTGTAATTAGTCAGCGTAAAGATTCTAGGAAAGAATTTCTAGGGGAAGATGTTACCATCCTAATATCAACAGTGATTTAAAGTTTAGTAATCAAAATGATTAAGTTTAGTTCTTTTGGTATTTATTATAGGATGCTTTATTGCAGTAGTCAGCATTCCAGCTTTTTTTTTTTTTTCTGAGACAGTAGTAAATTCAAACAGGAATTTTCAGTCCGTATAATTTTAAGAGCTTGAGGATATTTTAGGAAAACAAAGCGCGTTCAAAGTTCTCAGTAGAAAAATGACAGCCTTATTTTCTTCCACAGAGCATGGGAGTGGTTCTTTACGTTCTTGTCTGTGGAGCTCTACCATTTGATGGACCAACTCTTCCAATTTTGAGGCAGAGAGTTTTAGAAGGAAGATTCCGGATTCCATATTTCATGTCAGAAGGTAACAACCTGTCTATCTTAAAATTGTGCTTTACAGAATTTTTTCTGAAAATGAATGCCTAAAGAAAGGCTTCTCTTTTTCTAAGAGTTTGGGTGCTAAATAAAGTGACCGAATCACTTTAAAAGTCATAGAAATAAGCAACCCCCTCCATGTAGGTGAGAGAAATTCCAGCCTTCCTACTTGTAACTGGAACAGAAAGTGTCCCAGATTAAGAACAGTAAATCTTCCCGTTTGCCCTCGTCTGTGAGTGTCCTACGTGTTTATTTTAGCCTTTGAGAGGCACTTTGTAGATGCAGATTTACAACCATGTCACTCTTAAGTATGAAATGGATTTTCCCATATCTTCTGGTGTGAGGTTACAAAATTAAGCTTTTTATTTAAACTTAAAACCAACTAGCAAAACAACTGAATTAAGATGAAGTGCTATAATCCCTTCAGTCTTGTACTGAGTTGCTGCATAGGCAGCAGTTAAGTTCACTCAGTTTAGATTTTGGTTATCATCCTTAACTTACCAGTTCCTAGTAACAGAAGTAATGTTCTAGTACTTAAGAAAGTAGATTTTGGAGCCAGACCACCTGGTTTAATCCTGAGTCCACCACTTACTGGCGGTCTGACCTTGGCAAGTTATATTTCTGTGCTTCAGTTTCCTCACTCTATAAAATGGAAGTAACAATAGTTGCTAACAGGGGTGTTGAGGTATTAATTAAATTCATCTGTGTAGAGCTCTTAGCATGGTGCCTGGCACTTAACTCGTGATGGAAGGTTAGCTTATGCGGGGTAGTAAAGAGGGTGCTGTCAGCTCAGAGGATAAGCAAGAGCCCAGAATTGCAGCAGTACAGTTTACCTAATGTCATCAGAAGTAACTGCTGTTTCACCTACATTTTCCTCAGTTGCACTGATATGGAGAATAGCAACAGTCCCTTGGAGGGCTCTTGCCTCACACAACCTTAGTATATCAGCCTCAGAAGTGACCGGAAGGATCCATTGCTATTTGCTTGTTCTAGGAAAAAGACTTTTTTTTTCTCTTTCTTTAGTGGAAATCTAAGTCTGTGTCTAGATATTTTCAATTAAGAAATTCAATAGAAAGGTTCGTTTAGTACAGATTTGAATAGACCTACACCCTCCTGTTTTTCTTAAGTATTCATTCACGGAGATGGTTAATTTCACGGGTCACCATGCATCGTGTGAACTTGACGAATACAAATAGCTTTCAGGTTTTATTTACTCATTTGACCTTTTGCTTTCCAGTGGGCCCTGTGGAGGATACAAAGATTATCACCACTGTACAAAGTCACGAGTCAGGTAAATACGCCAAAGTGCAAGGAGAATCACATGACTTCCGTAACACTGTGTTTTCTGTAGATTGTGAGCACCTTATTCGAAGGATGTTGGTCCTGGACCCGGCCAAACGGCTGACCATAGCGCAAATCAAGGAGCATAAGTGGATGCTTGTGGAAGTTCCCGTTCAGAGGCCTGTTCTCTATCCACAAGAGCAAGAAAACGAGCCGTCCATCGGGGAGTTTAATGAGCAGGTTCTGCGATTAATGCACGGCCTTGGAATAGATCAACAGAAAACCATTGAGGTAAAGGGATTGGAGATTTGACTAAAGATATTTCAGGATTCTGTTGTATCAATACTTAGTAACTTAAAATTTCATTCTCATACTTGTCAACCTGGTCTTCTGGCCAAACCAGCACCTCGGCGTGCAGTTTAGTCTTCCTGGACATTTCATCACACTCTATTTTTGTGTGCTTTTAATCAATATATAAATTCTTGCCTTTGCCCCATCAGCCAAAAAATTCAAAAGGAAGTGTTATGTATGTTTGAGGAAAGACAGTGATGGAAGCTTAGCAAATAAAAAGTAGAAAGTTTCTTCTAAGATGAAACATAAACTCTTATAGGTAATAAGCTAGTTTATATGGGATGTAAGTGTGCAGATACAGAACAAGGCGAGAGCTAAACATAAAGGAAGAAGGGAAGACAGCAGGTTTAGGAAAACCAGTGGGATTTAGATGTGAGCTGAAGAAACTCAGAAGGCAACAACAGGTGGATTCCTGATTTGGAAGTTTTATGGGTCATAGACCTGAGAAGGTCAAGAACCTGGGAAATTGCTCATCAGCTTTATTTCTGTCCTTTAATAGTTAGCATATTCATAGGATATACATATTTTTAATACCTCCACAGCAGTCAAAAACAGTATTTTTAAGAATGAAGCATAACAAGAATATAAAATGCGCCCCGGTGAAGACAGAGGACTGTGGCCCGTGCTGCCTTTGCGTCGCTGTTGCCATAAGTGAAACCGCGCTGCCCTGCCTTTGCCCACCACGCGCTCAGCGAGGCCTCTGTCCTTGCCCGTGACGGCAGCTGTGAGCGCAGTTCCCTTGGCCGGTGATGTTTGCTGCCGCTGCTCTGCACACGAGCTGCACTGCACAGCACCCATGCAGCCTGTCACGTGGAATTAGAAGCCAAAGGAGCTGCTGTTTTTCTTTTTCAATAGCATCGTTGGAGAGCTGGCCAGCTAGGGATGTGAAAAATTGGGAAGCAACTTTATTTTCAAGGTTTCACGAGGGTGGGACTGCAAAAACAAGAGGAAAAAATTACCTAAGAATGGAGACACAGCGTCTCTCAACCTAGTGTCCAAACGTCATTCTCCAGCCCAAAATAATCACCAGAAATTTCCCCAAAGACTTTAATCATTGACCTCAGGGTTGGCAGTGCTTTGGGCTTGTGTCGAGGCTGTGGAATTAGAGCCTGTGGGCTCAGGTTGCTAACCAGCCTTACAGCCTAGTTACAGCCATGAGATGGGACCACAGTGACAGCGTTGGGGAACGCTGCATGAGACAATGATGGCGTTTTCTCTGAATGCAGAAAAATAAATGGATCCAATTAATGTAAAAGGACCAGTCAAGTCATTCAGAGGTATCACCCTTTATACAATTAATGAAGTTATCTGTCTTCTCTTCTGAATTCTGGAATACCTTTCATTTTGAGGCAGACTTTGCTTGTTACTCTTTTTGTTGTTGTTGTTGTTGTTTTTAAGAACACATGATCTCTTCCCTCCCTTTTTTATTTATTTATTTACTTATTTTAGCCAGACTCCTTGCATTCTGTTTTTTAATTTATTTTTTTATTGGATAATTGCTTTACAGAAATTTGCTGTTTTCTGTCAAACCTCAACATGAATCAGCCATAGGTGTACATATATTCCCTTAGGGTTTTCATTTTATTGAAGATTAGTTGATTTATAGTGTTGTGCTTTTCCCTCTTTTTTAGAAAGGTGTAAATCACTGAATTGGTTTTTATGGTTCTCCGCCTTTGGCACTTGTTTTCTCTTGCAGGCTTTGCAGAACAAGAGCTATAACCACTTTGCTGCCATTTATTACTTGTTGGTGGAGCGCCTGAAATCACACAGGAGCAGTTTTCCTGTGGAGCAGAGACTTGATGCCCGCCAGCGTCGGCCTAGCACCATCGCCGAACAAACAGTTGCCAAGGTAACGCCCTATTAGCCAATAGTCTTATCAGTGCGTGTGCCTGTTCAGACGTTTGACACGTTTTCCGTGGCGTAGTACAAAGGGCTAGGATTTCATCCTCTACACCTTGTTTCTCGGTAAAGTTTCTGTCTGTCGTTTACTAGGCTCTCAAAAACTTTACCATCTTCCTATTTGTAAGGGTTTAATTTTATTTCAGACAGTTTTTTTTTTCTTTAAGAGGCTTCTCTCTTTTTTTAAAATCATTCATTTATGTTGAGAATTAATGTAACTAATCTGTACATTCAATTTCATTTAATAAATTTTTATTGCAGATTTACTGTGAAAGGTTCACTTATTAGGCACTACAGGGAAGAAGATGTATAAAACGTGCCCTCAGGATGTATAAATGTGCCCTCAGAGTCATTACATTATAGAAGCAAAATAAGACAACATCATGAATAGCAATCCTTCAAAAATAATGAAAAGGCAAAATTTAGAAGATGCTATGAATGTCGTCATTTTGAACTTGTGTAGATGTGTCATAGAACGTTTTTTAGAAAAAGGGCAAAGGGGAGAGAGATACATCTGATCGGGCAAGGCTTTGTGGGAGAGATGGCATTTAAGATAGAGCCTCACAGCTGTTCAGGAGAGGCAGCAGCTAGAGGCATCACACGTAGACAGAAGCAGTGTGACCAGAAGTACTCAAGTGGGCCAGTATAGACTTGTTCCAGTTAATTCACTTGAACTGAAGAATAGGGAAATGAAAGAGTCGGAGTGGTTAAGTTGAAGCCATGCTGTGAAGGGATTGAATGCCAAGGTAAAGGACAGAGTTGTTGTTCAGTCACTCAGTTGTGTCCAACTCTCTGTGACCCCGTGGACTGCAGCACTCCAGGCTTCCTTGTCCTTCACCATCTCCCAGAGCTTGCTCAAACTCACGTCTGTTGACTCGGTGATGCCATCCAACCATCTCATCCTCTGCCGTCCCCTTCTCCTCCTGCCCTCAATCTTTCCCAGCATCAGGGTGTTTTCTAATGAGTTGGCTCTTCTCATCAGGTGGCCAAAGTATTGGTGCTTCAGCTTCGGTTTACTAATAATTCAGGAAGAAATGAGGAACTGCTGAAGACTATTAAGCAAAAAAAGTGATAAAATTATATTGTACTTTAAGCTAAGCAATCTGCTAACATTGTGAAGGACAGACTGGATAGGGGAGAGAAGAAATTTGGCGAGTGCTATTAGATGATTATAGTTGATGAGAAATACTGACGACCAAACTAACATGGTGCCAGTGGAAGTAGGCAGGAAGGGCACGCGTAAGGAGCTGTCCCAGGTGGGCCCTGGCTGAACTCAGCCCTGGTCTGGAGAGGCAGCCCAGCATGGTGGGCTCTGGAGCACATCCCAGATTCTGCCATCTCCTACTGTGCACCTTAAAAAAGTTACCTGAGGTCTTTCTGTGCCTCAGTTTCTCAAGCTTTAAAATGGGAATAATTATAAGATGCTGGGACATTTACATTAGTAAATAATTGTTCAGCATATAGTAATAAATAATCAGTGATAAGTAATAAATAATGTTGGGGAGGAAGGGACAAAGGAGAGGCGGCTCCATCGTTGAGCCCAAGGCTGAGGGAGTCATAGTGGTGGCGACTCAGCTGATGGGGAAGAATGGACCTGAGTCCCCAGAGAGAGGCTGGCGCTAAGGAGAACTGGGAGATAGCCTGTACAGATCATTCACACGATCTTTCAGGATTTCCATCTACTTCTGTGAGTACCGTATTTAAAGTGGGAGTAAGAACAAAAGAGGTTTCACTTTGTATTTCTTGTTTGGCAGTCCTGCAAAATTTATAGAATTATAATAGAATCTTTCATTGACTTCTCCAGAGTATGTGAAAAAGAAACCCAAGGAAATTGAAATCTTCTTGATTTTAATAGGCAAATGATATGCTTTCTTATACATACTTCAATATCTCAAATAATGTGAATATTGAGACTAACGTGAGTAAAATAATGTATCACCAAAGTTCCAGATATTTGGGTTGAAGTATCTCTGAGCACTTGTAATCCTTCAAAGTGGAGCAGTATTGCTTTCAAGATAGAGGGGGTGACAAAATGAGAATTCCAAATTTGGGGCAGCAAAAGGGAAATGGAGGTGACCCTTCCCTCTTGAAAACGCTGCAGCAGAAAAATAAGAAGCAGGGAAGCCCCACACTGAGCAGCTGCCCTCCCAGGCCTCTGTTCTTCTGAGATGTTACACAAGTGAGGGTTACATAAACGATCCCTCCAAGCACACACGTCTGTTATTGCACATGATTTCCTTTTCACAGTTAAATTTGATGCAAGTTCCTTAGATCTCAAGTTGTATTTCATTTGGCTTGAGGTTCAGATGTATTAGCATAGCTTCTTCTATTTGATAATTACTTTTTATTAAAGAGCACCCCATGAGTTCTTTTCATTGTATACATTGACCTAAATTATCATAGAAAGCTATTTCCTGTGACTTGAAATGTATCTAAAGAGTATGAGTCCCGTCTGAGTGCTGAGCATCAGGCACTGGGTTGAAGTTCTCCCTTTCCTATGAGACTGGGGTTCTCATGTTTATTGTTGAACTTGTTAAAAAATAGATTTCTCTGTTTTTGTGAATATAAATATGCTTTAAGTTTTAATAGAGCCTATCCCCTTGAATTCTTTGATGTTCTGCTCTCTTTTTAAAGAAGTGGCAGATCACGTATTACTTGATGGAGCGATAGGAACCAGGGAGGTCACAGGATCCCATGCAGAGGTCACATGAGCAGTGCAGTCAGGCAGAGCTTGGGCTCCATACTGAGCTGAGTGACGTCAGCAAGTCAGCATCTCTGAGCCCCAGTGTCCTTAACTATAGAATGGAAACAGCAGTACCTACTTACTTCACAAGTTTCCTACAAAGATGAAATTGGTTAATTGATTCCAGCGGTTCAGTTCAGATAGAACACTTACGTGCCAGACAGTGCCAGCCCTCCCGGTTTCATAGGTGCCCAGAAAACAAGTCTCTGGGAATTTATGGTGTAGTGATAAATAGCCCATGATTACTACTTAGAAAACAGTGAGATTCCCATCTTAGATGGATTGAGAGTTCTTATATTTGCCACATAGTATGCAGGAAACATGACATCTAATTGACTGTCAGATCAGATCAGTTGCTCAGTCGTGTCCGACTCTTTACGACCCCATGAATCATAGCACGCCAGGCCTCCCTGTCCATCACCAACTCCCAGAGTTCACTCAGACTCACGTCCATTGAGTCAGTGATGCAGTCCAGCCATCTCATCCTCTGTCGTCCCCTTCTCCTCCTGCCCCCAATCCCTCCCAGCATCAGAGTCTTTTCCAATGAGTCAACTCTTCACATGAGGTGGCCAAAGTACTGGAGTTTCAACTTTAGCATCATTCCTTCCAAAGAAATCCCAGGGCTGATCTCCTTCAGAATGGACTGGTTGCCTTTTTATTGTGAATTCTCTCTACTAGGTTTTCAGCTGTCCTTCAGGAGCACTAAAGATTTTTTCCCATAGGAAAAAGCATTTTCATTTTAATGGTGCTGGAAAGCATAAAATCAGAAGAAGAGATTCCAGTTAATAAATATGTGATCTAAAAAGTTATTGCAGTTAGTGGACGTGGTTATTATTTATGACCACTCTTTTTTAAAATTTTTTATTAAAGTATAATTGACTTACAGTGTTGTGTTAATTTCTGCTATACAGAAAAGTGACTCAGTTATACACATATATTCCTTTCCACTGTGGTTTATCCTAGGATATTGAACCCAGTTCCCTTGTTGTTTATCCATTCTGAATGTAAGTTTGCATCTGCTGTCTGCAGACTCCCAGTCCACCCCTCCTGCAAACCCCTCTCCCACAATAACCGCAAGTCTGTTCTGTGCGTCCGTGAGCCTCTCTCCGTTTCCTCGGTGGCTTCATGTGTGCCATGTCTTAGATTCCACGTGTAAGGATGTCACATGATGTTTTCTTCCTCTTTCTAGCTCACTTCACTTTATCGTGATCATCTCCAGTTGCATCCACGTTGCTGCACATGGCATTATTTCACTCTTTTTATGGCTGAGTAGTATTCCACTGTGTGTATGTACCACATCTTCTTTATCCATTTGTCTGTCAGTGGACATTTAGATTATCTCCATGTCTTGGCTGTTGTATGTGGTGCTGCTGTGAACATAGAGGTGTGTGTATCTTTTTGAATTAGTAGTTTGTTTGTTTTTTTTCTTTTTTGGATATACACCCAGAAGTGAGATTGTGGGATCATATGGTAATACTAGGAGAAGGCCATGGCACCCCACTCCAGTACTCTTGCCTGGAAAATCCCATAGATGCAGTCCATGGGGTCACTAGGAGTCGGACATGACTGAGCGACTTCACTTTCACTTTTCACTTTCATGCATTGGAGAAGAAAATGGCAACCCACTCCAGTGTTCTTGCCTGGAGAATCCCAGGGACGGGGGAGCCTGGTGGGCTGCCGTCTATGGGGTCGCACAGAGTCGGACACGACTGAAGCGACTCAGCAGCAGCAGTAGCAGCATGGTAATACTGTTTTTAGTTTTCTGAGGAACTTCCACACTTTTCCATAGTGGCTGCACCAGCTTACTCTCCCACCAATAGTATATGATGATTCCTTTTTCTCTGCACTCTCTCCAGCATTTATTTGTAGACTTTTTGTTTGTGTTAGTCGCTCGGTCGTGTCCAACTCTGCAACGTTATGGACTGTAGCCCACCAGGCCCCTCTGTCCATGGGATTTGCAGGCAAGAATACTGGAGTGGGTTGCCATTTCCTTCTCCAAGGGATCTTCCTGATCCAGGGATCAAACCCTGCTCTCCTGCATTGCAGGCAGATTCTTTACTGTCTGAGCCACGAGAGAAGACTTTAATGACAGCCAGTTCTGACCACTATGAGGTGGTATCTCTTGGTCGTTTTCATTTGCATTTCTCTAATAATGAATGATGTCAAGCATCTTTTCATGTGCCAGTCGTGTTCATGGCCACTCTTGAAAAAACGGGTAATATCTGCTTGTTTGGGATATTAGTCAACCATCTATTTATTATAACAACATATTATTTAGTTCACTTCTTAGTGTTGGGCATGCTGTTTGAATACTTATACTGTAATTTGTACCAAAAAGATTTATTTAATTCCATGATTCTAAGAATCCTAAAAAGCAGACCTCTAAATCTGTCATTGTATTTCCTATGAAGTGATTGTCACAATAAAATGTCTCATGTCTCTGTCTTTACCAAGTTCACGGTAAGCTGTTGTAGTCCAGGTTGGATGTGAAAGTTGCCAAGAAACGTGCTATGCTTGATCTGGCCCAGCACAATCCTGCCATTTAAAAAGTCACAGCTAATAAGAGGAAGGAACTGAGAAGCACACCCGACCCTAGTTGTCATGTTGGGTTCTCATTTCCAGCGCAGCGTCTCTAGGTAATGCTTTGCCCTAATAAGGAGCAGTCAAGTAAATTTAGGAAACAGAAATCAAAAGTTTAGCTTTATCCTTCGATGGAAAAGACAATGATAAGAGCAGGGAGAATATATCAAATAGACTTTATTAGGAAGTTTAATTTTTACATTGTAGCTAAAACAGTTAATTTAAATGAGTAATGCTGGAAAGGGGGCGGGGGAGGGGGGGGATATTTAGTTTCAAAAGTGACCTGAGGAGCAGTGGTAGAAGAAAAGCTATTTCTTTATCTTTATGTATGTAGTGCATTTTCTTACTTTTTTTTTCACATCCGTATAATACCAACACTTTACTATTGCTATATTTTATTCTTTATTTCATGCAGTATATCTAATGATGTTAACATTGGAATATAAAGCATACTCTATATTCAAAGTATAGTCAAGGATAAAGTATATTTCTAACATGCCCTGCTTTATTGAAAACCATCAGTCTGAAATTTTAACTGAGAACCATTAGGTAGTATCTGAGAACAGAAGTGTATATTCATTTTGCAGTCTGATTCCTATATTAAATTGTGTCATCATTCTAAGACTTCAGAAAGAAGGAGGAAGGAGGAATCAACATTACTGAGTGAAGGACTTTACACGTTGCCTGTTACAATCCTAACTTCACTGTGTAGTAGATATTATGCCCTTTTTAGGAGGTGAAGAAAATAAGATTAAAAGAGTTTAGGTAACTGATTAAGTTCACACAATTAGTAAGTGATGGAGCCAGAAATCAAACCCAGGTCTTGGGAAAGGAAAAGCTAGCATCATACCATTCTGTTCCTTTTCATTTTCACCATCCTGTATCTCCTGAAGCGATAATGGCAGAAAAAAATATAGGCCGTTCCTCTGCCTTTTAGAAACCGGTGTGATGATTGTTCCTTCCTATGTTTTGAAATGTCTGTTATGTTCAAAAGAGATCTAAGAAATTATTCTGCCAGTTTTAAAGAGATGGGGAGGAAAGGATTACCCAACAGTGTCATCTTCCCAGTCATTCCATACCATTAAGGAAAATCTTCTTTAAATGATTTTTCAAAGGAAGAGTTTGTAATACTTGTTTACTTAGAGGGTTTAATGGAGGAGACATGGAGAATGGACTTTCTAGAGCCGGCTGACTTCATGAACATAACTTGCTCAGCAGTAAGCATCTCTGTTTCTGCTGGACAAGCAGGCTGTGTTCAGTCTGCAGTCTCCTTCAGAGAAGGAAATTCCTGCCCCGGCCAAGTAGCTGCTGCTTCTCTCTTCTTCCTCTTCACACACATCCTTGCCAAGAAATATGTACCATCTCACCCCATACCCCACCAAAAAAAAAAAAAAAGATGCAGGTAGATAGCCCTTATTACAGTGTACTTTGTGTTACAGTTGGTTGTGTGCGTATCTATCTCTGGTTCCATTTTGAGCTCCTGCTCCCTGAGACTGGGACTGTTCTATGCTTCTTTGTCTCTTTCTGGAGTAATATATTTAAGGATACGGATGATCCATGTTTGTTGAATTGGAAAAAAAAAAAGAACATCCTTACCTTCCTTGAAAAGACTAGCTTTCTTGTCATATCTGTGAAAGTTATGCACCTCGCCGTGGGAACAGGAGTGAACTTCTGTACGACCTGTCTCAGAATGGTGGCAGAGGCTGCTTCAGATGGATACCTATACCTGTACATACTTCATCACACATTTTCTGGAGTTTCCAACAAATCAGTGTTTATCCTTTCATTGCACCAGGAAGAATTGTCGTATTTCAAGGGATTTGTACATTTATGTATATAGAGAGAGGATTAATGTTCCCGAACTTTCCATTCTTGCCCTATTTACAGGCACAGACTGTGGGGCTCCCGGTGACCGTGCATTCACCCAGCGTGCGAGCGATGCGATCTGCCCTCCTCCCACAGGCATCCACCGTGGACGCCTTCGCGTTTCCCACGTCTGGCTGTCAGGCAGAGGCAGCGTTCATGGAGGAAGAGTGTGTTGACACTCCAAAGGTACGGACGTGTTTGAGAGACTCCGAGCTTGCGGGTTGGCTGGAGCCGGCAGCTTGGTCTGCAGACATTGTACTTTGGCTTAGCTGAACTTTGTCATTTCCTCAAGGCGCTCAGGAGTGTTGTTTTTGTGCAGAAGACCTGAGAAACGTGTCCAGAGATGACCTCGGCTCCCTCTCCATCTTGTCTTCACCATGATTATGTAACTCGTCAGAGCTCATGTGTACTTTTCAGAATCTTTCTTTCTTCTGTTTCCTTAACCAGTCTCTTCTCACAAGCTCTAGATCCCTCATAGGTCTTGAATTTTTTTAAGCCAACTGTAATTCTGAAAACAAAAACGTAACTATTGTGCTGACTTGGGCTTTGCCTGTTACTATGGCCCCTCCTCTGCATGTGCTGCAGCTACAAAATAATGAGCCTTTTTTGTTCAACTAAATATCTCTTTGTGTCCAGTTTGAACATACCTAAAGGAGATAAGTTTATTCTGGCGTGCTGTATAAAGTTGGCTTTTAGTATGTGGAAGATGATGGCTTCTCTCATTTAATGGGTGTTTGCTGTTGTTTAGTTGCTAAGTCATGTCCTGACTCCTTTGTGACCCCTTGGACTGTAGCCCGCCAGGCTTCTCTGTCCATGGCATTTCCCAGGCCAGAATAGTGGAGTGGGATGCCATTTCCTTCTCCAGGGGATCTACCCGACCCAGGGATCAAACCCTGGTCTTGGGCTTGGTAGGCAGATTCTTTAGCACTGAGCCAGCTGGGAAGCCCAGTAGATATTTATTCCACTTATTATTTGTTTTATATACTTAGCATCAAGTGATATACTGAAGATCACATTAATGGGCAGGTCTTAGAGTATGTTTAAAATAGACTCATTTCTTCTCTAGCTGTGTGAACTTGGACAAAGTGACTGATTTCTTTGAACTTACATTCTGTCTTGTAAAACAAGGAAACCAACTTTATGAGACTGTTGTGAGGATTAATTTAGAGAATGCGTATGAGATTCTAGGCAAATTGTAGATACTCAATAAATATTGGTTTCCTGTCTTTTAGCCTCATTAGGTAATAAAAAGATGACTCAGACATTAATTCTGCCTCAAAGTCTGTAGTCTAGCAGAAGAGACATGATGCATAACTAACGGCAGTGATGCCGAGAACTGAATAAATTGATACCTAATTGGTCGCTTAAAGAGACAAAGATTAAAATGCTGCAAGACTAGGAGACAGTTCCAGTTTGATCAGTAATGTCTTTGATTTAACTGTCAGAGCTGGGAATTAAGAGACAAAATCAGGATGGATGGAAACGAGGGTGTGCTGGCTCTCTCAGTGGAGGGGAAATGTCAGGAAAGCCCCATCCCTACAGGTCAGAGCCGGAGCTCAGCATGGCTGAGGGAGCGGGCCTGTGAAGGGGAGTCGTACAAAATAAAGACAAATAGCCTGCCTTGAATGGCAAAGCCAAGGGATAGACTCTCTCTAGTCTGAGGCTCTCAGCATGGGGACATGTTTCAGTATTATCAGGGGAGTTTTTCTCAGATGGATTTCTCCAGGAAACAACTGAAGATTTTTTGATAAGGAAGCACCATGATCCATGTTGTACTTCAGAAATAATCTTGGAAATGTCCATAGCCTGCCTTGAGTGGGAGAGATTCTGATGACAAGGACAGTGGAAGGTTAGAGCATGTGCCAGGGGAGATTGATAAGAGACTGAGCTACATGGTTCCCGTGAAACTGGACAAGAGACGAGGGTATAAACGAGATTGCACAGATAAAATTGATAGACTGTTAGAAGTCCAAACCAAGGACAGCATTATGAGCCTTGAGGATCAGGAAGGTGAATGCCCTTTTCTGAAACAGAGGTAGAGCTGATTCGGAAGGTAAGTAATGAGTTCAGCTAGAGCGTAATCAAGACAGCCTGAAGCTAGGCTGCCATAAGCAGGTGTTAAGCTGGGTTCCCGACCACGAGGAGTTAGCATCCGTGTCCCTGAGGACAAGGCCACTTCCTGTGGACGGTCTGTTTCCTCTGCCTGCGGTTGCCTAGCATGTTCAGATCCTCATAAACTGCTGTTACATTCCCACCCGGAAATTTAGACATAAATTGGGACAACGTGATTCATTTATTTTTAAAATCTAATTCCCTTGAAAAAATTAAAATGCAGTGTGCTGAAAGCTTGGCTGTAAGGGCATCAGGCCCGAAACACAGATTGGGCACTGTCTGCCGTATTATATAGGGCAGGCTATTTTTAAAGCTTGTGATTGTTACCGTAACCAGGAAACAGACAGGAAATGAATGATTTTGTGAAAGATATAGACAGAAGCTAGATGGCATATTTGCATTTGTAGGAAGAGCAATGCCACGCTGGAACTGGCCACCCACACTGACAGGGCCACCCTGGCGCCTGGCCAGGCCGTAGCTTTCTGCTGTCTTATTTGTGGAGCGTTTCATTTATGTCAGCGGTGCTCTCTGTGCCTCTCGCCTCTCTAGCACTTCTCTCTCTGGGCCCATAAATAAGCGCACACGCAAAACCTTCCGACAGAGATACCGGCCCTTTGTTGCTGGTCTGGCTTCGTACCCCTCACTCCAGTGCCTGTTTGTCGTCTCAAAGATGCCGAGTAACTGATGTGTTGCTCCATCATTTCTGCTCGCAGTTGGTGGCAGGTACTGCGCCTCTCAGAGGTTTCACCTCTTTCCCTTCCGGAAGTTTTCAACTTCAACTTAAAACTGTCAGTAAAATCCTTCAGGGAGTCTGTGTGGAAACATGGGTTTGGGATTGCTGCAAAAGATAGCACCTTTCTGAGACAGTCATCCAACTCTGAGCAGTCACCACGACCCCTGGGAAGCACAGAGGCCCATAGAGGGGGCAGAGCAAGCCTAAAGGGTTAGTCTTTCTTTTTTGAGAGTTTCTGGGGGATAATGGACTTTACCCACACACACGCACAGATACTTTTAACATTTTATTAGAGGTTATAATAAAAGGATTTTCCAAGTTACCATCTTCATAGCTGGAGAGTGGAAGGAAACTGTGAAACTGTGAAGTAGAGCTGTTCCACATCTACTGACATTTTTAATATTTTAATTATAAAGGTAGCACACATGAGACAGAGTCTAAAAAAGATCGTCAAAACCTTTAATAGTTTTAACCTCTAAGACTTAGTCAAGGGGAGAAATTCCTCTGAATTTGAATTTTTAAGTTTATAATGAAAAAAGATCAATCAGAATCACACACAGAAAATTCAGAGAGGGATAAAGGAAAAAATTAACTTACTCATAATCCCCCTACCCAAAACAAAGGTAAGCCCATTTTTGACATGTTTCCTTAGAGTATGTTATAGATGGATAGATAGATGGATGGGTGGGTGGATGAGTATAGGGTGACTCAGCACGTAGGTAGTCTTGTTAAAACAAAATCTTATTCTATTATATATAATTTCAAACCTGCTTTTACATAATATATCATGGGCATTTTTTTTCCATACCATGAAATCATGTTTGAAAGCATGGGTTATATTTAACAACTGCCTTATATTAGATGTACCCATATTTAACTACTCCCCTATTTTTAAACACCAAGTACTTTAATTTTTTTTTTTTTTTTTTGCTGCCTTATATATGCTTCAGGGATATGAATATCCCTGTGTCTAAATTTTTGACTAGCTTTGATTATTTCCTGGGATAAATTTCCAGAATTGGGGTTATCCAGTTCTTTCCTGAGGATAAATTTCCAGAATTGGGGTTATCCAGTTCTTTCCTTCCTTACCTGGTTATTTGTTTATTTTAATTTGCCTCAAGAGGGTAAAAATGCTTCAAAAGAAAAGGTTGCTTTATTCTCATGCTTTAAACAATTTTATTGTTATAAAGTATTAGCTTCAGTCAAGAAATGATGATAATATATACAATGCTTTAGTTATCCCTCCTGGAAAACTTTACTCTCATTTTACAAGTGGGAAAAAAATGAGCTTTATAGAAGTTAAGCAACTTGCCTAATAAGAGCTGAGGTTTAATCCTCTTCAATATATGACAAACTTGCCAGGCACTTAAGATATGAATTAAATAAGGCATGTTCCAGCCTCCAGACTCACTGGCTGTACTATGCATTAGTCTGCTGTGTTAGCACAGGCTGCCATGCAAAATGCCACAAGCTGGGTGACTTAGACAACAGAAGATTATTTTCGTAATAGTTGTTGGAGGCTGGAAGTTCAGGATCAAGGTTGTGGTGATTTCTGGTAAGGGCTCTTCCTGACTGGTAGAGGACTGCCTTCTCATGTCCTTCCATGGCCTTTCCTCTATGCTCTTATATATATAGAAAGAGTTTTCTAGGGTCACTTTGTGTAAGGACACTAATCCTACCAGATCAGGGCCCCACTCTTAAGACCTGATTTAATTACATTTCTCTAGAGACTCCATCTCCAAATACAGTCACCCTGGGGTTAGGGCTTCCCTTAACCCCAGTTAGGGGGTAAATTTAAGGGGAGATCCGAACATTCAGTCTGTAACAGTCTACCAATCTCCTGTACTAGAATCTTGTATTTGTGGTAAGCTCAGGGGTGTTATTAGTTAGGGGTGGAGTTTCTGAGGGTCTGACTCCTACGTGTAGGCTACCTACTGCATGTGAGGTCTCTTAGCAGAGTGAAGTGATTGATCGAGTTTAAGGAAAGGCAAAAGCACTTTATTGGAAAATGTACCTTCCACTCACACTGTATTTTGAAGTCCTGTCCTGAAAAGGAAACACTCGTCTGGGGAAGGGGGAAGGCGGGCCTGATTGCTGCTGGCCAGCATTCAGAGCTGTTGTTTCCTAGTGCCATGATCTGTCTCGGTCTAGGAAAGAGCATCTGTCATCCTTCACTTTGAACGACCACTTGTCACTTTAAAACCTTGTAGTGCATTAGCCGCCTTATCCTAGTAATGGCTCTAGCCCCAGAACAGTTTTTTATGGAATAACTGTCCCTTCCCCCAAGCAAACAACCATCTGAGTCACCCATCTCCCTCTCCAAATAAAGGGCCTCACAGCGCCTCCCGAGTGGTTGCCATAAGAGGAAAGTTGCCTGCATCTGGCACAGTCAATTCCACGTCCCCTCTCACATACATGAGCCTCTCCTGCTTCCAGAGGAAACAATAGCTCTCGCGGGTGTATTCCAGGTGAAAGTGCTGCTGGGAATGCAGTGTAGCGCCTGGCTGCTCCTGAGCAGCTATTCACAGGAGAAAGCTGGATTGGTGTCCACAGGGGAATGGTTAAGGTAATGAGGTAAATAATTGTCTCCTCACTGGGGCTTTTACAGCCAGAACTGAAACCACAACTCCCCTTTGTGTGCGTTCCTGCCCGCCTCGAGGTGGTTTGCTTGGCAACTGCAGAGGCGGGCAGAGTTCTCACTCAGGAGCTGTGCTGAGCTCTTCCCCTTGGGGTAGGAAGCGTGGATACCCAGTATATTGCTGGAGGAAAGAGAATTCAGAGCCTTGGTGCTCGTTAACCTCTGCTGGAATTCCAGGCCTGTGAGTCATTTGTTATTCTATAATGGAAGGCTTGGCCAGTTGCCATTTGGATTTTTTTTTTTTTTTCACTCCTTTTTGTGTTATGTACATCTTTAAAGAATTCTTTTTTCCATTCCTGGGGTCCATAGACCCAGGTGAAGACTAAATCAAATGTGCAGGTACTTAGATTCTGAACATAAATATCTGGAGCCTTCCTGTATGTTTTGTGGTTGGAAATTAGAAGAATGCTGATGACTCCTCTTTTCTTAGCGATGAGCCATGCAGTAGAATGTTTTTTAATCTCATCTTCCCCCTCTTCATTTCCCTTCTTAAAAATAATAACTGGTAGGCTTCAAGCTAATATGCCCTATTCATCTGGAAACCACTAAAAAAAATTGTTTATTGTAATAATGATGACTCAGAGAAACCTGGGAGGCAGCGCCAGTTTGGGACATAGCGGGCTTGTGTCTCTTAGTGCTGCAGTGGACTTGCCATAACTTCTAGTCTACACAGTTGGCATTGGTAACAAATATGGACATTTTTAATATTTTACTTAATTTCTGATTGGCCGCAGGTCTCTTGACATTTTTGCCTTTGCGGATTTTTCAAATGTCGCAGCAACTGATGCATCCTCTCGCATCCCTCTGCCCCTGACATGTAGGTAAACGGCTGTCTCCTGGACCCTGTGCCTCCCATCCTGGCGAGGAAGGGGTGCCAGTCCCTGCCGAGCAACATGATGGAGACCTCCATCGATGAAGGGCTGGAGACCGAAGGCGAAGCCGAGGAAGACCCCAGTCAGGCCTTCGACGCCTTCCAGTCCACACGCGGCGGGCAGAGGCGGCACACGCTGTCAGAAGTGACCAATCAGCTGGTCGTGGTGCCTGGTTCAGGTATGATTTCTAGTAAGCACCGAGGGAGTCTCTGCAGCATCCTGTGTTGTCTGCTGCAAGAGATAGTAGTGATACCAGCCAGTTCCTGGAATGTGGTTTGTGTCCTGTTCCTTTGTGGACAGCATTCAGCAGTAGTTGAGATTAGGCCTGCTCAGCAACTCACAGAGATTAAACTGGAATGTCTGTGAGCTGCCCCCCACCCCCACACCCAACTCCTGGGACTCATCCGAGAGCTACGTAGCACATCAAGGACTCTGGCTCTTCTGGAATGGCAAAGATTGTACAGTCCCAAATTCTGGAAGTGTTTTCCCACACAAGATTCAGTTGACATGTAAAAAAGTTTTGAAAAAACATTTTGGTTGGAGGTGGAAGACATGGTAGCCGTGCATGCTTTGTATTCCATGTTCCAAGAAGATGCTGTGTATTGGTGGTGATCTTGGTGTTTTGTTTTGTTTTTTTCTCTTCAAGGGAAAATTTTCTCCATGAGTGACAACCCCTCCCTTGACAGTGTGGACTCTGAGTATGATATGGGGTCTGTTCAGAGGGACCTGCACTTTCTTGAGGACAACCCTTCCCTCAAGGACATGATGTTAGCCAACCCGCCCTCACCGCGCATGACATCTCCCTTCGTGAGCCTGAGACCTGCCAACCCCGCCATGCAGGCCCTGAGCGCCCAGAAGCGCGAGGCCCACAATAGGTCTCCAGTGAGCTTCAGAGAGGGCCGCCGGGCGTCGGACACCTCCCTCACCCAAGGTGCGCTCTCCGCTGGCCCTGGGCGTGTCTGTGGGACTCCATGGGGTCCCTTGCCATGTTGGCTTCATACCTGTGCTCACTTGAAAGGCCTTGTGTCTTATTTAAACCATTTGGCCACTCTTCTTTCTTTCAGGAATTGTAGCATTTAGACAACACCTTCAGAATCTGGCTAGAACCAAAGGAATCCTAGAGTTGAACAAAGTGCAGCTGCTTTATGAGCAGATGGGCTCAGAGGCAGACCCCAGCCTGGCCTCTCCCGCCGCTCAGCTCCAGGACCTGGCCAGCAGTTGCCCGCAGGTGGGTGCTCTGGGCCCTGCCCCCATGGCTGTGTGAGAACGAGGCATGAGTCTGTCCTAAAGGTGTGTCATTTCATTCCGAGGATTTCCTCCTCCTGGAGCAGACACGTCCTTTTGGAAAGCCTGCAGCCTGAAAGCTTTCTGGGTAGCTGTTGTCTGCCTGACAGGCTGGGTAGGCCCACCCCCACTGGCCCAGGTGGTCAGTACCACATGGAAGCCTAGACACTCATGCTCTGCTCAGTTCATCGCACAGATTCTATATGGATTCCCTCTTAGTCTCCCTGGAACTCCCTCCCTCCACCATGCACGTTCACACGCACACACACACAGAGATTACCAGTAATAACATAAATGAGAAGCTTGTTGACATTTATTTTTGATGTGATATCACTTCATTAAATATTGTGAGTTATTTGTGCTAAAAGTACAAAAAAATATGGCTGTTTATGTAATTCATTTTATGTGAGCCCATGTTCAGTACATCAAAAATATTAGTGCGTTTGATGGCCACATGAAGGGAATAAACTGCTGGTGACGGCAGGGGCCTTTGCTCCTGTCCTGACTCGGTCATCGTTTACTGCGGGTAAACAGCATGCATTCATCCTGTTGTTCAGTCGCTCAGTCGGGTCTGACTCTGCGACCCCGTGGACTGTAGCCCACCAGGCTGCTCTGTCCATGGGATTCTCCAGGCAAGAACACTGGAGTGGGTTGCCACTTCTCCTCCAGGGGATCTTCCCGACCCAGGGACTAAACCTACATTTCCTGCATCGGCCAGTGGATTCTTCCCCACTAAGCCATCTGGGGAAGCCCATATTCCTCTTCTGCAAAGTGATTGACCCTCAGCCTACTGGTTACATAAAAGCCTTGAGGATTAAGTCTTAACAGAGCTGGAGTTCCCCTTGGACATTTGCCAAGGTGCTTTCACTCAGATTTGAAACTTTCTCCCACGTGGGAAACTGAAAGTGTGTCCCCCCCCCTCGCTCCCCAGGAGGAAGCGCCTCCACAGCAGAAGAGCGTGTCTGCGCTCCCCGGGGGCAGCGCACACCCGCAGCTCTCCCAGCGCCACAGCCTGGAGGCCCAGTACCTGCAGCACCGACTCCAGGTGGGATCCTCCTCCCCCTTGTCGCTCCGGCTCACCGTGATCATCCCCACTCTGCCTCTCTGCACAGCAGGAACCTATTTTGCTTGGTATTTATTTTGGGTAGCTGCTTAATTCCTTTATAGGCAAGCAGGTCTGACTCTGCATTTGTAGTTTCTAGAAACATGTTCAAACTTAGCCTTATGCTCTATCTTGGCAGCAGAAAAAGGCTTGTCCTCAGACCCCTGGAAAGGGTACTGCCACTGAGCAGCAGGGAAGGGAACTCTGGCTTCTTTGCTTCTGTTTTACACCTCTTACGTGCATGCTGCGTCGTTTCAGTCACGACTCATTGTGACCCTGGACCACCAGAATCCTCTGTCCATGGGATTCTCCAGGCAAGAATGTTGGAGAGGGTTGCCATGCCCTCCTCCAGGGGATCTTCCTGACCCAGGGATCGAACCTGGATCTCTGACGTCTCTCCTGCATTGGCAGGCAGTTTCTTTACTGCTAGTGCCACCCAGGAAGCCCTTATGCCTCTTAATACTTAGCAAAAAGGTACCATAAGCTCTCTGTTGGTGCTTGAAAATATTAGATCCCACCAAGAATGAATCATTTGCTCATTCAGTAGGTGCCTTTGCTAGAGACTTAACTCCACTTTTCTCATTGTTCTTAGTCTCCATGAACCTCCTGGTCCTGGAGGACTTTAGAGACAGGAAAGTAAAGCAGGTTGGAACTGAGACCACCCAGGCCTGCTGACGCAGTGCTCTCCCAGGCTCTCCCGTGCTCTCAGCGAGCAAGCGTCAGTCCCTGCAGCCTGCAGCTTCTGGAGGACTCACGTGGCTTCATCCTCCAGGCAGAAGTACAGGCTGATGACTGTGTCCTAGATGACAACATGTCATGCTTGTATTTTTTCTGCTCTTCTAGAAGCCCAGCCTTCTGTCAAAAGCCCAGAACACCTGTCAGCTTTATTGCAAAGAACCGCCACGGAGCCTGGAACAGCAGCTGCAAGAACATAGGTGAGAGACGGTGGTCGGCCGGAGAGGTCCCTTTCTTTGTGGCGGACTTCAGCTGGGTGCGTTGTCCTTCCCTCTAAAATTTCCCTGTACCAGGACAACAGGTTTCCATATGCTAATTCGGATGTTCCACTGTCCGTGGAATATAGGCCTGTCAGAGAAGAGCAGCCCTAAGCCTGCTTTGTTTTCATTTTCTCCTGGTGTTTCCCCTCTGGTCTGTGAATAAGCCTAAGCATTCAGGACCTGGGGGCTAATGCAGTTTAAGTGGGTTTTACTGGAAAGGAGGCCTCCAGCCTCCCTTGTAGTAATAGGTGCTGTCCGGCCTCCCTAGTAGAAGCATCTCAGCCAAGGTGAAAGTAAAAGTCTCTCAGTCGTGTCCGACTCTTTGCGACCCCATGGACTATACAGTCCATGCAATTCTCCAGGCCAGAGTACTGGAGTGGGTTGTCATTCCCTTCTCCAGGGGATCTCCCCAACCCAGGGATCGAACCCAGGTCTCCCAGATTGCAGGCGGATTCTTTACCAGCTAAGCAAGGTAGACATCCCCTAATCCATGGTCCTCCAGAGGCCCACCCCCGCCTCAGAACCCGACGATGGGGAGTGAGCCCCTTGCTTCAAAGGGAGGAAAAACCCAAGGGTCTTAGAGAAAAGGAATTCACTGTGTTCACTTGAGCACGGAGGGATGAGCCAGAATTGAGGGACAAAAAATAAGACAGGGTTTAAGAAACCAAACATGACTGGTTCCTACCCCCGTTTTTTGTTTTTTTGTTTTTTTCCTGCCTTGGGAAAGAGAGAAGTGGGAGGACGGACGCTAATGACTGATACTGGATTTACGTTAGAATTGCCGTCACTGAAGAAGACCTAAACTTCTTTCTTTTGGTATTGCCAACTTAGACTCCAGCAGAAGCGGCTCTTCCTCCAGAAACAGTCCCAGCTGCAGGCATATTTTAATCAGATGCAGATAGCAGAGAGCTCGTACCCACAGCCCCTTCCCCACCAGGAGACGCCGCCGCAGCCCTCCCAGCCGCCGCCGCCTTTCAGCCTGACCCAGCCCCTGAGCCCCGTCCTGGAGCCGGCTTCCGAGCACATGCCGTTCAGCCCCTTCCTCAGCCCATACCCCGAGATGCGGCTGCAGCCGCTGCCCGCCTCGCCGGGGGCCCGCGGGGCCCCGCCGCCCCCGCCGCCACCGTCGGGGGGTGCCCCGGCCCCCTTACAGTTCTATCAGACTTGTGAGCTGCCGGGCGCGGCCACCCCGGAGCCCGAGCACCCCACTCCCGGTCAGTACCCCGCGGATGGAACCCCGCAGAGTAGCATGGACGGGCCGGACTGTCCCAGGAGCTCAGGACTACAGGAGGCCCCCTCCGGCTACGACCCTCTGGCGCTCTCCGAGTTCCCCGGACTCTTTGATTGTGAAATGCTGGAAGCCGTGGACCCACAGCACAGCGGCTACGTCCTGGTAAATTAACCTCAGCTTCACAGGAAGTGAGGCGGGTTGGGTGAAAAGAGTGTTGTCTTTCTATTTTCATTCCAGCCTTTTAAACTTGAAAGCTCGTTTTCCCGCCCTCTCCCTAATGGGGAAGAAGTCAAGTCACCCAACTGGAATTGGAGGGCCGGCCAGCCAGGTGTCGCCTCCTGCTGGCTCTGTCCCACCGTGGTTTTCTGTGGCAAGTGCTGGAACGTGGTTGTCGGCTGCAGCTCATGCCTTTAGGTCAAGTGGACCGAGCTCTCAGCTCTGGAGGCACCAACAAAAGTTTAATAAGAAAAAAACATCCAGACCTAGGTTTTACACAGAACTACATCAGTTCATCAAGGGAAACCTCGGTGAAAGCAGGAAAAAAAATATGTGCCATTATATGCAGGCAAAAAAAAAAAAAGGCAATATATTTTTCACTGAAACAAGCAACAGCATGTTCCTCAAAGGCAAATCAAGAATACATATTGAAACTGATGCACAGGAAATAAAGTTGTATTTTGTCGCTGAATCGTTAAGTTCTGAGCTGCTGATGCATGGTGTTCCCGAGATCACTCAAAACGGTAGAGCCTGAGCTCTGTTTCAGGGTCCACTTCGGAACAGCGGGCACTGACCCCTGAGACCGGCGGCCACCTCCGTCTGAGCGTGGGTGACACACCTCCTTGGAAGGTCCCTGGGTTCCAGAGTGTCAGAGTGTCCTGAGAGCTCCCAAAGATGTCACCTGTGGAACCGAGAGACACGCGGCAGTGGAGACCAGGGGCGAGAAATCAAGAATCGGTCGAGAGCAGCAGCCCCGGGCCGGGGAAGACGGGCTCTTCCCGCACGGTCTTCTGTGGAGACTTCCGGTTTGGGGCAGTTGGTCTGTAGGGAACCTCGTGTCTCTTTTAAAAATGTAATAACTACTTTGACTTTACACTAGGTGTTGCTAGTTGTTTATTGAGCTTTGTATATTTGGACAGTTTCATATAGGGCTTAGAAATTTTAAGGACGAGGAAAAATGAACTTTATCTCCCATGTGAAGTGGTAGTGCTGTGCCTTTCCCCTCCCCCAGATCACGCTTTAACAATTTCTTTTCTGTAGAAACCAACAGTTTTCCATTTACGTCAACGCTAAATCCAAAGTCACTTCAGAATTTGTTTTCCACCATGTGGGAATCACATCCTTAATTTCCTTAGAGTTTTGACGTGTAATGAAATGTTCAAGTATTACAGCAATATTCAGAAGACCACAGATGTGTTAACCATTTGAACAGATTCATCTGCCAAACATATATTACTCGTACAACTGAACCCTTACAATTCAGTCTTCAGAGTACGTGAAAAAGATGCCACAGCTAGTTGACTGTGTAACCTAGAAATAATGAGTAATCTGTCATTGGGACCGTAAGATCCAAGTGATACAAATTCAGTATTATGTACAAAGACTCTCGTCTCTGTCCCTTAGAATGGCTTGTCCTGTGAGCAGATGAACGCGTAAGCACAAAGCATCTCCCTTAAAGCACAGAGAAGAGAGATACTACACTGATGCTGCATCTAGAAAACACCCTTAAGGTGCCTTTCCTCTGTAGTGTGTGTCCAGGGCAGGCGAGGAGAAGCGTGCAGGGTCTAGGGGTTCAGTGCTGGTGACGCTCCGCAGGCACTCTGCTCGGGGCTGGACTCGGTGTGAGCACGGGAGGGCGGTTTGGAGGACTTGTTTTTGTGATTGGATAAGACGCAGCAGAAACCCAAGAAGGAAGTAGGCTCCTTCTACGAATTGTTTATTCCTCCTCATGCTTAAGATGGATGATTTTGTGAAATAGGCAACATCGTCTAAGAGATCCTTTCATTAAGATCTCTAATCTGTTCTAAGTTTTTGCAAAATAAGCCAGTTGTAAAACAAGCTTGATTTGTTTAGACTGAAGGATGTTTTCCCAAAATGTTCTACAGAAGTGCTATAATATTTATGAAATTAAATGCCTTCCGGATTGAAGACGGGGGCCTCTCATTTCAGAGTCCCTAGGATGGCAGAGTTGCAGACCAGGCCATGAGCCGCTGAGCCCAGGAAAGCTGGGTGCTCCGGCAGGACCACTGGGCTGACGGATGAGGCAGCAGAGGCTCTGGGAGTGTCACGGCCCCAGAGGTAGGCTCTGGGGAGCACCCAGCAGTGCCCGGGTCTGTTCAGACCGCAGACCGCGGGCAAGGAGCATGACCCATCCTGCTGGACTGTGTTGTAAGCTCCTGTTTGCTTTTCTCATTTATTTCAAGCAGAAATCAATAAATTCCATAACGATCTGTATTCTCTGAAATGTAAGCTGGTGAGAGGAGGCTGGTTCTGTTGTTCAGTCAGGCATTTTCCCACCCCCATCTGACTATCTCCTTTGCTCTGTCCCCTGACTAGTGACCTGTGTGAGCCTCCAAGCTGTTTTCTCTTCACAAATACTAAAGTAACACTAAGAAGGCTTGTACTACTCTTTTTATAAGAGAGGTACTCTGAAACGACGCCTTTGCAGTCTGTCTCACACCAGTGTGTGTACACTACTGTATGATAACCATTAGCAGCATCACCCTCTTGTAAACCAGGCTCCTCTGAAGACACTTTGGTGAGACGAACGTGAGGTAAAAACTTCATTCAGCAAAAAGTGCAATATGTGTGGTACTTTATTTTCGTTTATGCTTTCTCTTTTAAATCCGGGATATTAGTCTATACTTTGGGAGAAAAAGCACTATTTCTGCAGTGTCCAATTGGGGAAATGTGTCTCTAGTATTTACGTGCAGCTGATATGCGGGTCCCTGTAAGGCAAACAGAGCACGTTAGCACAGCAGGCGCGGGTGGAGGGCCCTCCCGAAACGGCGACGGACGCCCCATCCTCCCCGCCACCTTGCTGCCGCCTTGGGAACAGAGGAGGAGGAGGAAGGTTCTCCACGCCAGCCATCCTCCAGTCTCCACATGAGGGGCCCGTCAAGGAGGACGAGGAGACGGAGCTGAAGGGCTCCTCCCTCCCCGCGTCAGACCTCCAAGGACAGACAGTCGGCGTCCCCTTCGCCCTCAGCGTCGGAGCTGTGCCTGAGCCAGTCTGCTGGGGCTGGCGGGAGCCGCTGAGGGACGGGGGGCCCGCGCCCTGCCGGGGAGGGAGTGGCGCCCTCTCGTGGCGGCACTGGCCGTTTCCTCTCTGCCTGAAAGGGTGGGTCTTAGAGAAATGAATTCTGCCTAATTACCAGAGTTGGGAAGAAGGGTGTGATCACAGCTGAAGCGTGACTGGCTGGCCAACCAGATACGAAAGGGAGGTAAAAAGCAGCCGCCTTGGCTCTGGCCGGTCAGGGGTCCAAGTGCGTAGTGGTCAAAAAGAGGCCCTGCTCAGGTGCGAGCAGTTACCACGTGTGGACGTGAGGAGGTGAATGCTTTCCCTGGCAGGGTCCTCCCAGCCGCAGTCAAGCCCCAGGTTAATACTGGGTTCTGTGTTGGGGTCAGAATTTTCTAGCCACAATCACATTTAAAAGCCTGTATGAGGAGTCACACTTCAGTTGGCTTAAGAGAAATCTCACTCCAGCTAATTTTTCACATTTGTTCTCCTTTGAGACAATACGTAGGGTCTTTTGACAACATTGGTCCCGTGAGCAGTGGCGGAGTCTGTTCGGGGCTGACCTTGGCTGCACCTGGACCCCTAAACTGGTCTGCTTCTACTGCCTCCTCGGAAGCCACGCGAGCCACTCGGTCTCTTTGTGCCTAGAAATCAAAGGTAAAACCTGGAGAACAGGTAGTAAGTTGGAGTCACTGTACAGACAGGGATCTTTGATCATTTTATTGCTTCTGGAAGTTTTTCTAGAACTTGTCTTCAGAGTGATGTGTGGAAGACAAGAACGGTGTCATCTGCCTCTTTCTAAACTGGGACCAAAAGAATTTAACAAATCCGCATATCCCTTCTAACAGGTTTGGTAGTGCGGCGGTCCCTGGCCTGTGGTCCCAGGGAGGAGGCTGATGACGGAGCGCTGTCAGCCCGTGGCCCCTGGAAGGCGTGAGGGGACCCAGGCTGGCCTTCCCCAGCACCCCCCAGACCCTGGACCCTGAGACCCTGGCCTCACAGTGCCCCTCCCATCTTTGTTTCACTGCTCCTCCCCATGAAGGTGGCCTGGCTGATTCCAGAAGACTCACAGCTGCCCTAGTTATACCACCATCTTGCCCACATCTCATATGCAGATTTCAACACATTGGGCAGAGTCATGCACCTGCTGTTGCAGAGATTGAGAAAGACGCAGCAGCGCTGCCCACAGTCAGGGTAGGTTTGCTGGTTCCTGCCAGGCACTCAGCTCATCTGTCGAAAAGAGCAGTAGCTATCTGTTCATTGATTTACCCAGCACTTTCACAAGTGATCTCTGCTAATTCCTCACAGCAGTACTATGAAATTAGTTGAGCAGTTAGTCCTCATTTTTTACGGCTGAGGAAACCAAAGCTCTGTGAAGACTGACGTCCAAGCCACAGAGCTCAGGAGTAGAGGAGCTGAGGGAGGCTCTTGGGACGCTCTTCCCTCCTCAGTAGCAGTTGAGGCATCTCACGAGTAAACAGCTATATAAGCAAAGCCCCATGTTGGTTAAGCACTGAATAAATGTGACATTGTCCCTGAAACCTTATTCCCAATCGACTGCTGCCTGGCTTTGGTGGAAGGGCTGCCCTCCAGTTAACAGCCATGCATGAGCAAGGCCCAGGGAGACGGAGAGCCCACAGGAGCCGTCTTTCAGTGTCCAGTTAACTGCAGATGCTCAGGCTCATGTCAGAGATGCCTCGTTTCTCCATCTCCCAAAATAAAATAATTTCCTGCAGAAGCTGGTAATAGGACACACCCTTTCTTGATGCCAAGGGGTCCAATTGCACAGCTTTAGCCACCATTGCAGACGAACAGACTCAACCCCAAGAAAGGGTCCTGCTTAGAAAAGAATCAGGAGCTCAGTACAGTCCTGAGGAGGGGGGTGGAGCATATTTACAGTGAAGGCCCATAGAGTTAAAAAAATAACATACTTTGAATACTTCTGTCTTCAGAGGCAAAGTGGGTGGGTAGGGAGAAGCTTTAAAAATAGAAGTACAAAATAACATCCTGGAAAAATATGACCCCAGATTGGAATAATGTTACATTAGCAAATACAGATAACTGGGCCTTGCTAGGGGCTGTGAGATGCTTATCTGTTCAAGATTTGCTCAGTCAAGGAAATTCATGTGGTGATATCATCCCACTATTGATGGCAAAAGAAATCTGCCTCCACCAAAATCTCTGAAGGCAAAAGAACCACAGAGAAAGGAGGTTTGCTTCTCTTTGGGGTTGCAATTTAGAAAACAAAAGTGATAGAGATATTTGCACTTTGTAGAAAGGGCAAAATTATTTGCTTATTTCTGAAGGGAGGAGGGTGGTCTTTGCTGGATGTTTGGTTTTGTGAAAGAGTTACTTTTGATAAAATTAATCTAATTGTAGTTATTTTTTCTGTGTGCTTTTTTTTTTAATTACTAAGAAAAAATGGTGAGTTCAATAGCTTTGGTATTTTGAGTGCAAATCATAATAGCTCCAATGTGAAAAAAATCAAAATGTAACCTGTCACTCAATGTTAGAAAATTGCTTAAAATACAGTTTAATAAATGATCTTTGTATCAAACGTAATTTAAATGGGGTAATTTTCTGCAAGGAAAATGTACTGTTTCTACCTTTCCAACCCTCTTGAATTAAAATAAAAACAACTTGTTTTCTAAGAGCCCGGGTGATCTGAATGGCAGGCGGGTGAAGCAGAGCGATTCCCTCGTCAGGCCTTGGGTGGAATTTTGAAAAGTATGGATGGTGGCTGTGTTCCCTGAGCTCTGGTGCTCATTTCAGGCTGCAGAGAAGGACAGTGGATAATATGTTCTCATTGACGTCAGCAGGGTAAATAATACCTTGCTCTGAAGTCACCCAAGCACACGGTAGTGCTGGAGAACGCTGGCCAGAGCACAGCCGACTGCAGTCTGCACACGGGTTGGGGTGCAGGGGGGGCGATGTTGCCACCGGCACTCACTGATGGACGCAGAGAGGGAGCCAGGCGAGGGTCTCTGCAGCAGGAGGGGGAGCTCGGGTTCCCCCCGCCCCGGGACAAGCAAGCTGCAGGGCAAGGGGACACTGGCACTTACTCAGGATGGCACATCTCTGCAGAACACATACACTACGGCCCCCCTGCCCATGGGACCAGACACACACACAGGCTATGGTCCCCCTCCCGATAGGAACCAGCTCAGTGCCCCCGGGACTGGAGAACCCATTTGCTGAGGCATTTGGGGCACTCTCACTCACTCGGCACTTGTTTCAGTGCTGGACCCCAAGTGAAAGGGCAGTATTAAATCCCACTTTCTGGGGATTTCCCTGGCCGTTCAGTGGTTAAGACTCCATGTAGGGGGCACAGGGTTGATCCTTGGTCAGGAAACTAAGATCCCACTTGCGTGAGGTGTGGCCAAATTAAAAGCAGAGGAAAAAAAAATGCTACTTTCTGGCAGCAAATTTAAGATTTGGTTTCACTCAGACCATTCCAGTTGAGTCATGCTACAGCACTGAGACAGCTCCCAAACTGAGGGGTCACCCACTGGCCCTGGTGGGGGGTGGGGGAGGGCGGCACCTGGAGGAGACAGCCAAGGGCGAAAGAGAGCAGAGCCTGCCCACTGACCACCCTGCTGTCCCAGCACCACCTACAGGCAACTCAGTCCTGCTCCCAAATGGCTCTTAATCTCTGTCTGGCTACCCAAGAATTCAGTAACACTGTTTCAACTGCTTTTTTTTTTTTCTTTTTCTGAAGGAAAGCACTCAATTTCAGCAACAATGTTTTGCAAACTTTACCCTTTCCCACCAAATTTCTCCATCCTCTTGATTTTGTGTTGCCAAAAACAACTCCAGTGTCCAGGGTACAGGCAAAAATAACAGCCCTGCCAGCAGAGACTGGCCGGAACTCTAGCCCCCAGTCAAGCCCTTGACCTTCACAAGCAGAATCTTGGTTCTGTGGCCTTGATGAGCCAGAAGCTCAGTGCAAGGGGCAAGGGCACCCTGAGCTCCAGACACCGGACCTCTGGGGTCTAAAGCTTGTCAAGAGTGCTCCCACCTCCAAAGCAAGGCAGCATCTGCAGTGCTCCTCACTAGAGTCCCCCTCCATCACGGCCAGTCAGGGTCCCACCCAGGGTTCTGTTGACCATCTGTTCTTTTCTACTCCACTAGTTCTTAAACAGGTTTCACAGATGCGTCTGACATGCTGATAAAAGGCTCTGGATCCTCTTCTGAGCAACAAGCAAACATACATATACACAACTTGAGACAGACAATTTCAGGAGAGGAGTTGCTTCCCGGACCCACCGAGGCCCGTTTGTGGGGCCAGAGGGGTTTCTAACCCCCGACTTAGAGCACTAGCATCTCTGTCTGCAACCCCTAACACTCTTCAGTTACCCTCCTGGTAGTGGCTCAGTGGTAAAGAATCTGCCTGCAGTGCGGGAGACCTGGGTTCAACTCCTGGGTCAAGAAGATCCCCTGGAGGAGGAAATGGCAACCCACTCCAGTATTCTTGCCTAGAGAATCCCACGGACAGAGGAGCCTGGCGGGCTGCAGTCCACGGGGTCACAAAGAGTCGACGAAGCGACTCAGCAGCAGCAGGACTCACGCTTCTGAGTGTTCCCACCCCTCCCTGGGTGGATCCTGAAAGCAAGAGTGCCCCCTGCTCTGCCGGCAGCCCCAGGACACCACGGGAGGAAGTTCTAGGCTTTGTGCACTGAACTCTGGGTACTACATCGCTACAAGACACGTGTCACCTGCACAGGCGGCAGCCACTCTGCCCTTTTCATTTGGTCCCAGTGATACCACTTCACAGAAATGACAGAACACGTGGAACTAACACAACATTGCAAATCAACGGGCGTGTCTGGCACGTAACGTTCAGTCATGTCTGACTCTCTGTGACCCCATGGACTGTACCCCTCCAGGCTCTTCTGTCCATGGGATTCTCCGGGCAAGAATTCTGGAGTGGACTGCCATTCCCTTCTCCAGAGGAGCTTTCCGAGCCAGGGATTGAACCCGGGTCTCCTGCATTGCAGGTAGATTCTTTACCATTTGAGCTACACGGAAGTCCTCTACACTCCAGTAAGAATCTTTTAAAAAATGAAATGACAGGGTGGAGCAGCTCTGGAGGGATAGGTTATTGTTCATGGCTCATCCTTTGGAGGGTCCCTTGGGAGAAAGATGTGGGTCCCGACTGAAGCGAGGGGGATGTCACCTCAGACATCAGTGGCAGACAACCGAGGCCATGCCCCAAAGCCAGGTCAGCAGAGCGCGAAGCTGGCGCGTGCCTCCAGCCGCTCAACTGATATGCCTTTCTGCCCCAGGTATGCCAGTCCGCTGGCCCAGCTGAGCTCCTCTGGACTGACAGTTGCAAATACCCTGAGGGAACACTGAAAGCTCCCTTTGTGTAAATTTCCAGGGGACTTTCCTAGGTGCGCTGACTCAGAGCTGGTCTGCAGCCCAGGAGAAGCCGGTGCCGGGCTGAGCCGCTGAGTGAGGAACCTGGGTGCAGGAGAGGGCATTGCCCAGGAGGGGTGGACGCCCCGCTGCAGCCGCAGCCCTGCGAGCTGGTGGTGCGGAGAGCTCAGGGAGTCTGGGCCCCAAGAAAGAGGTGTCGGGGATCCGGCCTCTCAGAGGGAGATGTTGTCGGCCTCCCTGTTGGGCAGGCTCTGAAAGCTTCTGACTCAGTCTTTCTCTTCACGCCCCAGAGATGAGGGAACAAACGGGGCCTGAGATACCAAGAGGGGGCCTGACTGGGAGCCCTGACCCTGAGGAGGAAGCGCGTCACCACACTGGGATCACCCACAGTTGGGGGGCGGGGGTGGGATGCAACTGAACTGAGGGAAAGCCCCCCAGGGCTCTCCCTGAAGCACGCCCCACTGTGGGACCCCGAGTTCACAGACCAGCCGGCGGCTCAGGTTCCAGTTTGGGGCCTACTAGAACTGTCCCCTGGTCACTAGAGAAGCCCCGATGTTCAGCAGGCCCCTGTGCCAGCCAAGAAGCTGGAGGAGACTTCAGGGACAAAAGGGCTGGGCAAGAAGGGCCCATCCAGGAGCAAGTGTGGGAGAACGGGGTCCAGCCTCCCTGCCCACTCCCTGGAGCGGTCACTTGGCCACTAAGACCCTCCAGTCAGGTGGAATCTATCCATTCTCTGCCAGGGACAGCTTGGGAAGCAGCAAAGTTCCCCTGGCTGGGTCCTTGGCCCCTGGAACTATTCCCAGCCCTACTGCTAACCTGGGCAAATCACTGCAAAGGCTCATTATCCCAACGGTGACTCCTAAACACAGATGAGCTGACTCAACAACCGCTTTACTGGGGGGTTCAAGTGCAGCCTGGCCTAGCCCTGCCCTCCAACAAGGAAGCACTCAGAAGACTCCCAGATCCCTTCAATGGCTTGTCACTTCTACCTCTTGTTTCCATTTAACTCCTGATCATCCCAGCACTCAACATAGAAAATAGTTGTTTGGTGCCAATGAAATCTTGTCACAGATTTAAGGTGCCCTATTCCGAACAGGACTTCCCTGGTGGCTCAGGGGTAAATAATCTGCCTGCCAATGCAGGAGACGTGGGCTTGATCCCTGGTCTGGGAAGATCCCACGTGCTGTGGAGCAACTAAGCCGGGCCTCACAACTTGTTGAGCCTGTGCTCTAGAGCCCAGGAGCCGCGACTACTGAGCCCACAGGCCCCAGAAGCCGTGCCTCACAAGGGAAGCCACGGCAATGAGGTGCCTGTGCACCGCAACGAAAAGTAACCTCCACTCGTCGCAACTGGAGAAAAGCTCGTGCAGCAACCAAGACCCAGCACAGCCAAAAATATCTAAACAAACTAAAAAAAAAAATACAAAGAACCAAGAACTTCGCCTAGGATTTCTCCTTTCAGTGATGAATTCTAAGCATGGGTACCACAGATAAAAGAACAGCTGTGAGAATCCATATCCCACCTAGAAGGCTTTTCTCCTCCGTCTCCAATTTTTAAGACTGAGCTTCTGGATACAGGAGGGCTGGAGGGCCCACAGTCTTTCTCTGCAGAGACAGCTGCTCAGTCCCCACCCCTGAGAGAGGTGTGGAGAGGCGGCAGGCCCTGAGGACACTGCTCTGTGGCAGTGGTCTGCTGCCCCCCTCCCTGGGCCCTGATCTCCAGATTGGATGCAGGCCTTCTCTCATCATTCTGGGCTCAAGAAAACCAACCTCCTACCCTAAGGTTGGCCCTTCCTTGAGGAGCTCCTTCCCTTTAGACGTCCTCAGCCGAGCTCCTCAGAACTGCCCTGGAGACCCTCAGGCAGCACCCAGGTCCCCCAACCTGCTCTCGGGAGAGAAAAAGACAGGACAAGCTGTCCCTCTCCTCCAGGAAGCAAGCTCCAAAGGAGCCAAGATTCCCGAGCAGCAGGAGGGCCCCACCTCAAGCTGGCAAGAACTGCTGGTTTAAAACACAGAGGGGAGACAGGTGCCAGAGGCAGGGGTCAGAGATCCTAGGGGCCCAAATGAATGACACGCTGAGCTTGGGGCAAATAAGGAGAACTGGAAAAACCAGAAGGAAAAAAAAGGGTGGAAGGAAGAATGGGTGCAGAAGGGGCAATGTCAGTGGAGACAGGGTGGCCGGGCTCTGGCCAGCGTCTGCACAGCACAGGCTGTCGAGTCAGAGAGAGCACGACAGCAGGTTCAGGGGGGCCATGCCTGCGACCTCTACAGATGATGCTTCACTTGATCTGAGTCTCTGAACCTGGGCTCAGCGTGGAGCCTGACTGTCCCTCACAGCTGCTCCTTCCTGCAATAACAAGACTGACATCACTGTTGTCAGGGAAATGGTGTTTTGATTAAAATCATGTGACAGCTACTTCGCGATTCAATAAACAAATCCTCTGTTAACCCTCGCCTGACAGAGGCCCGTCGGCAGCTCTGTCAGCAGAGAGCAGCCACCAGGGGCCAGTCTGGGAGGCCCCAAACAGGCACCCGTCAGCGCAGGAACTGGCCCTCGTCCCACGGGGCCATCCTGTCTTGGGTCAAGAGGCAGGCCAAGCCCCGGGTTGTGAAACGGTTCCCGCAGGGCCCAGAGGCCAGTGGACACTGGAGGCAGTTCCCAGGGCTCTCAGTAGCCGGGGCTCACCCCGACCCCGCCGGGGGCAGATGGGCCAATCTGCTACGTGCCACTGACAGTGAGTGAGGGGTTAAGAACAATTTCTGGTTTGCAACTGGATGACTTCCTGGATCACTCACTTGGCTGCTGGCCCCTGACACACAGGGCTCTGCCTGGCAACAGCCAATTCCCTTTCCATCTCACCCGGAGTCCATTTCCTTCAGTGAGACAGACTCAGGGAAGGCTCCCTGAGTCAGGACAGGGGGTTTTACCGGGCTGACTGATTTGGAGCCTCAGAAGCAGAGCACAGCTGGGCCTCCAGTGCTGGAAAAGACACCCAGTAGACAGGACAGGGTTGGGGGGAGGTTCTCTACCCGAGAAACAGAGCCACCAGCACCCACCACACAGGGCTGCTGCGAGGACGAAGGGAGATTTTGCTGGGAGCCTGACAAGCTGTCTGCAGTTACCAAGTTTCAGGGTTCAGGACATGGCAGCAAATGCTGTTTCCCCAGCTTGTGGCCATCAGGGGCCGCCTCCAGACCTGGCAAGTCTGCCACAGAGGGGTCGCCTCAACTAGTCCACGAGCAGATCACAGGCAAACCATGTGTTTAATGGCATAGTCAGTGGACCCTGAATGTGTAGGAAAATATAACTCCTTCTCAAGGAAGTCTGTGGCTTAGGCTTAAAAATGTGAAACTGTTATTCAGACGTGGTAGTTTCCCTGAGGCCAAGTTCAGTGAAACAGAGGCAAGGACCAAAGGCTGCTGCAGCTGAGGGTACTGTCACCTCAGCCCTGCCTCCGGGTCGGGGCAGCCACTGCAGGGAGAGCTGAGCCGCTGGCCCTGGGAGAGCGGTGCACACGGCAGGAAGGGGAGAACGTTCAAAGATGAGGTTGTAGCTCAGGGCCTGGGCCAGAGCAAAAGATTCTCATGGCCGCAGTTCACAAAACATGAAGGAAAGGGCATGAAGATTTGTAAGACAAACGTTTTGATGTTAGAACTGTCACCAAGCAAACGCACTGGAGTGGGTACAAAAATACCATTATCTTCCAGATAAACTAAACGCAGCCTGACATCAGCACATGGCAGCCAGCCCCACTGTGCTGCTTCTCTGAAGGAGTCTGTAAGTCATACGTCACCCTCCGCACAAACAGCCCCAGGGCACTGGCTGGCACCAACTTTGCTGAACTTGAACTTGGCACATGTCCTTCAGAGTGGTGTCAAGGAGCAGGGGGGCGGGGGGGGCGGGGGGGGTGGTGCCTAGTAAAACATTCAGACTATTACCCAGTAAAATGGTAAATGGTTTTTTCCTTGAATGGAAGTGACTACCTGAGATGAATTGTAGCAAGTAAGAACAGTCTCTTCTGGGAGGTATGTAGAAACAGCCTGCTTCAATAAGCAACTCTTTACCAACCACCTCTCTCCTCTGCGTTGGGGGCAGGGTGGCAGGGTGCTGGCAAGCCCACCCCACCCTTCAGAAGGCATTCCCAGAATGGTCAAGAAATATACGTAACATATATAAAAACAGACTCCCCTGGTCCCCGGAACTCCGCCGTCCTCTCAGGGAGAGAGCTCAAAGCTCTGGCTTCGCCACCTCTGGCAGCAGCCCCAGGCTGCGCTGGCTGCCCTCCACCCACACACCTCAGCCCAGGCGACGGAGGGGCCCGGGCCCGTGGCGTGAGGGCACTTACCTTCCCCGTGTCCTCTCCAGGCTCTCTGGGTCTCAGGAAGTGGTTCTTGTCAGGCCCAGGGGTGCTGGGCTCTTCACTGTCCTTCACAGGAAAATCTAGCTTCCTCAGCCTTTGGGCCATCGCTAGAGACACAGACAGCAGACGGTAACAGACCCCGCCAGGCCGCGTCCCCAGGAGCTCCCCTGCGCCTCCTCGCCACGGCCCTCAGGTGCGCCAGCCCTGCGATGGGGATGCACACAGGCCTCCGGGCACGGAGCTGGTCCACCCCCGCACCTGACTGAAGGTGCTTTTTCCTCAAGGGCCATGGGAAGAGCCACCCTACTGGGCCTAGGGTGCCAGCCGGGTGCTCCCCCACCTCTGGGTCACTGACAGCCTACAGAAGCCCAGCCAGACAGGAGAGACCTGGCTCCTTGCAAAATTGACATCAATTTAAGACAACAACGCTGAAGAAAGAAATGACTTGGCTTTTCTGCCCAATGAGTAATTAAAATCTCTTCATCCTCCAGAAAGATTTCCATCTCAACTGAACATTATGTAATTTCCTGGGAAAAGCAGGCTCATGGAGGCAAATGGGGAATAGTTAAGACTATTCTAGGTACAAAAAAAGACTGGAGACATGTGAGTGAACGGGAAAGAAGAGCATGGAGCTGGATGGAAAACAGGAGTATGAGAGAATCCCAGAGAAGCAATTACATAACATCAGACCACAATCTCTTCATTGTTAACTAGAGAGAACAAGGTGACCGCTCCTTCCCCCTCCAGTCTGTAACCAGGCAGTGCTTAGAAAGGAGGCTTTAAGACCAGAAGGCCAGGAAGGAAAACAAGCGTCAGAGGAATTTAAGTGAAAGGCGAGAGACAAGCACCCAACTTGCTGGGCCACTCTGCCCTGCCATCCCCAGGGCAACGGGACCAGTGTGATTTCCTCAGGGAAGAACCAGATTTTTAACTCCATGACAACGCAGCGATTAACAACACTGCCAACAAGCCAGCGTTACCACAGCCCAACCACTGGGTCAGGAATGACATGTCTGATTCCCCTGGAGGTCCATGCAGTATCTTGGCCGCTTGGAGAAGACCGCTCAAAGGTCAGGCTGCCGTCTCTGTTGATTCAGGACGTGCTGTCCAGCAAAGATCCCCAGGGCCTAGAATCATAGTGGCCAAGCCGCGGGATTTCTGTGACCTGAGGGCGCCAACATGACTGGAAACAGTCACGCTGGAAACCATACATTAACCTGTTTATGCTTACGAAACCAAATGCACTTCAGGTTCGTATCTTCACGACAGCATAGACAGAGAAACAAGATCTTGTCTCTTAAACCTGTGAAAGTTAAACCCCACAACACTAAGATGAATTCCACTCCTGATAAGACTTTTATTGGCATAACACTGTATACATGTCTCTGCTTCACTTTTCTAATCAAACAACTGCTGTAAACTGCCTAAGATGGGTATCTATGGCGGCGTTTATTCCAGGCGCTGTACAATCCAAATACAACTGCTGCCTAAGATTGGGGACTGGGGAAGGGCCACATAAGAGCAGTGGAATTCTTTTATTGTGTCAACAGGAGAATGAGAATAGTCTGGTACCTTGGCTGACTTGTTCCACACACACAACACAACAGAAGACAGGTTTTGGAAATTCACTGAACACATTTTTATTGAGCACCTACTATGTACACCAGACACTGACCCAGATGCTGGTGGTACAGATACAGCAGAAGACAAAACAAAAACCCCAGCCCTTACAGAGCTCCTGGAGCTTACATTCCTGTGAAATTAAGGCAAGAAAACTAATACATGGAGAAAAGGACAAGTTATGGGCCAAAGAACAGTTCCTCTGAAGAGTAACAAAATGGATCCCTATTGTTGAAGTCAGAAGAAACAATGAAGTCCCTACAGGGTGACCCAAAAACACAGGGCCCTGCTGAGCTCCCTGCCCCAAGCCTGAGAAAGAAAGGGTCACAGTCTCCCCTCTGCCACATCTAAGGGTGGAGGTCAATGCACAGTGCTCCCCAGCAGGGCCACAAGGCCAGTGAAGAGTCTGTCCACAAACCAGAGGAAAGCCATGGTTGTGTAAATTCGTTTCAATCAAGACAACAGTCTCTCAAATATGAAATTCAATGAAGATGAGCATTAACTGCAGGTAATAAAGAAAAACAAAAAGAACCATGAAACAAACATTGTTTACAGCATAATAATTAATGATTTCTTCAGGGAAAGAAAAGATTTTTTTGCCTAAGAAAATATTTAATCCTTAGCCCAGAAGTAATAAAATAGAAAATTACTATAAACTAGTTTGGCAGTTTGAAATGCACTCAGATAATTTTGATTTTAAATGTTCCGCTTTTCTAAGGTAAGACAAACTTTAAAGTATTTGGTCAAACTTGGTTTTCTGAAATGGTTTAATGTACAAAGCTTCCTAGAAGTCTCTGTGTCTTCACAAAACACAACAGGGCTCACTGGCTTTAAGAGACTATAAATGAAAGAAACTACTTGAAAACCAAAATGGAAACAAGCAGACTACAGCAAGACTCAGACTCAGCAAGATGCACTGAGAGAAAAATAAGCTACAATAAAACCTCATTAATTAAAAAGTCATTAGTGCAAGGCAAGTTTGATTAGGTGAAAATTGTTCATAAATTTAAAAGAAAAAATACTTAAATCCTCCATTAAATATGTGTGTATATCTATCAGGTATAAAGAGCAAATTCAATGTATCTAAATAAAGGTGTGGCCGGTATTTTAATATAATTGATGAGAGTGATTAGAAACTAGGCATATCAAGTGGGAAAAGGGTGCTTTTTAAAGAGCGTTTAAGTAGTTCAGAAACATCAGGCTTCCTTACATACAACTAATTTGCTTCAGCAAACCCTTCAGCTTTAAGTCATTATCAATTCCAGGAGGAATTAATGAGGTTTTACTGTAAAAGTAGAATAACATTTCAAATGATAAGATTCCAGCATCACCCATACCAAACAAATACTGAACCTTCCGTTTGGAAAGCTATTACTGTGCAATAGCAAAAACCAAACGTCCACACAGCTGGAAGCAGAACCAGGTAAGGAGCAGGAAATCCTCCGTGCTGTCCCACTGGTTCCTTTACTCATTAGAGATGCAACTGCAGTCTACAATCATACCATGGAACCACTGCTTACTCAGGGGCACTAAACTTTAAGCATCTCAGCAGGGAGAAAGAGGAGTATTTTTGAACGCAGTCACAGTGGGGAGCTGCAGAAATGAAGTTAGGTTTCAACACGACACATTAGGAGCAAGATGTATCTGCATTTCAGGTTTCTGGATGACATGATTACAGCCACAATCGAGCAAATAAAAACCAAAACGATGAACACATGAACCCTGAGCATCCACATTCCTCCTTCGCGTGAGGCACTGACACGGACCATCATTATCCAGGAGAATATGGCTTTCACTACAGTTGAATCTCAGTGTGTCTCCCAAGTGGAGTGCTTATAAAATAAGTTATTCTAAACCATGTACATTTAACTTTGGAATGGAGACACACAGATACATGTAAACATCCAAAGAGTCACTGTGTTCCATGTCTGGGTCCAAAACCCGTCCAGGCTTGGTGGACTATTTAACAGGCTGGGACCTGATTAAACAATGACGATGCAGGAGCCCAGACAGTGCTAAATAAATCATTAGGAAACAGTCAAGAAATGACTGTGCCAAGTATCAGAAATTGGTCACAAACAATAAGAACAGTTTAAATTATCCCAACAAGGAAGACAAGTGAAAAACAATGCCATTTCATCTTTAGAAAGAATCAAGTCACTGAAATTTGATTTCTTGTAAGTTGCTGCCATTTGCTCGGATGAGGTCTTGAAGGTTTTCCATTTTTTTTCTCTCCACCCAGTTCAAGAACACATTGACTAGAAGTCTGTGATAAGAATTTAGTAAAGTCTTTCCCCTCGTTCCTCGTTATGCCAGTGCAAGCACTAGAAAATTCCAAACAAAATCAAGTTAGTGGTACAGAAAGTACATGAACTATGTACGCGAATATTCAGCGCAGCAACAATGATCCCGAAGTGCAAGACTAATAGCTTCTCACAGTGGTCAGCTTCCTTACTGTCAGGCTAATCCAAAGTTAAAACTTTAAAAACTGATTCAAATCCAAACAAAACACTGTTCTTACCAGTAAGAATTATTTCCCTACCCAGCCCTTAGATATGGAATTGAGAAAATGGCCTGCCTGGTGGTGGGCCAAGAAGGTTCTACTCAAAGAGGAGACGGTGTTTCAGGAGCTCACCCCCTCCCATGCCCAGGTGCTCATCGCCTGGCCCACTTAACACCACTCACATCCTGTGAGCCCAAGCCAAAGCTGGAAGGCAGAAACAGACATACCACTTATGGCTTCCTGTGCAAAATACTTGACATCCATATCTTCATCTTGGCCTAGCTTCTGTAGTACCGGCTTAACCTCCTCCTGCAAAGCACTAAAATCCAACAGCATTATTTGTGAAAGGCAGTCTTCTGAGCCAGAGAAATGCTTTATGGTATGTAATATATATTATACTCTATGGTAATTTTCACAGTTTAAAATTTTTTTAATATTTTAAAACACCTATAATATTAACTTGACAAGTACTAAATAATTTCTCTAAGTCTCTGCAGAATTACCTTTGGACAATGGTCTACACATGTATAGAGCTTAAATATAAAAGAGCAGACACCCTCAAAACTGGTTGTTCAATTACTTTATTATTGTCTTTAACCTAACCCACATCTTAGGTGATGTGAAAATCACCAAATCTAATTATAGCTATTTCTGCCTACATGGGGTGAAAATTTAAATCTACTTTTTAAAAAAGAATATTAAAAATCTTACTCGGTATCTAGAATTGGTCCAATTTTCTGTAGAGATTTGGCCACATTGAAACGGACATTTGCTACTTGGTCTCCTGCCATTTTCAATACAATCGGCAGCATCTGCTTAGTGGTTATTTCCTGACCACAGGCTTCAGACAGTGCCTTGAAAAAGAAATAAGACAGCACATTAAAAAACACCTTTTTAAAAAAAAGTATCCCCAAATCTAAAGAGATAAGAAAGTAACTGGCCACCAGGAAAATGTTTCTAGTGTGAGTATGTGATGAAAGATACAAGGCAGAATAGAATCCCAGAATTAGACCAGAATTCAAAACTGACTTGACTATAGAGTTTAACACAAATTGAAAAACTGACGGTTTTCTCTCATCTCCTAAATATCCAACTTAATCAGTAGTAAGAAATATAGTCCAAACAGAGGACAACATATTCAGGATTCAGAAATACAGTCCTGAATAACTGGTTTAACATCAGAGCTTAACAAAACAGCTATGTAATACTTACATTAATGCAGAATAAAGTGGTCATTCTATGCAAGTAATTAGGATCATTCGCCATTACTAACACTTTGGGAACGATGGTATTTTGTGCCCACTCTGTACCAAACTTCTGAACTAGTTTCATGAGGTTATTGGTGGCAGCTTCCCGGATGGCATACACTGCAGAAGAGGTGAAGAAGACATTGTCGTGCTGCTCACATCACGGGCGTAATCTAGTTTACTTTTCCTTACGCCATCGTCAAAGGTGGGCCAAAAGTAAAACTCTGTAAACACTCCAAATTTAGTCAGACTGCAATGGCAAGCATGCTCAGCTATGACTTCTAATATGCTGATGTGGTCTGACTATAGTTTCAAGATGTCCAAGGAAAAGGGAAGTAAGGAGCTCATTACAGGCATCATTAATTAGCAAATATGAGTGCCTGCCAACTATGTGCTATGTGTCACAGAAAGAATGCATAAGTTACTTGCCCCCAAAGACCACATACTCAAGCAGAGAAGTGAAAAATAATGCGTTCTGAGAAGTCATGGGGTCTAAGACGCATTATAATAAAGCATGCAATAGTAAAGACCCTGAGGGCTGTAGGAGTTTAGAGGACAGAGAACACGGAGGTCTGGGAAGGCTGTGGGAAACACAGGCCTTGCACTGGGCCTTAAAAATTATGGAGGATGTGTCTAAGTGGAGAGAAGAGGGGAGGAATTCCTAGAAAGGACAAAAAAAGTTACCCAGGACACAAAGGAAAAAACTGTAATCTGTGAGACTGTAAGTTTGAACAGTTAGGGTGGAGCCAGACCGGGCTTCATGAAAGCTAAATTTAGACTGTAAGGAAACCAATGACGGGTTTTTAAAGCAAAGATGTGGCCGTATGACCAATGTGGTATTTTAGCAAGATTATGCCAGCAGCAGCAAGAACAGCTGAGAGAACGACAGCGAGGAGGCTATTCAGAGGCCACTGTCATCGTCTACACAACAGCAAATAAAAACTTGAGACTGACTTGCCTTTTTTCCCCTTAAAAATGTTTCTGTTGAGGCAACACGTCAAATGCCTTCTGTGAATATACCTGCCTGCTTTAATCTCGTAATTCCCTACAAGTTCATTTAGCAAAGACATCATAAATCTAGATAATAAAGGCCTGAGCCACAATCTTCTCAACAACTAGTTACTACATACAGCAGCCAACGAAGACAGGTGTGGCAACGCTTCATCTTACACGTCCCATACACTCAAAATTTGGCCTTAGGTAACAGGGAAGAGGTCAGTACTCACTCCTTCTTCTACCCCTCCCTCCAGGTGCGCCCAAGGCTCCTGGCTGACAGCTGGGGAGTGACAGGCACCCAGGCCACAGCTCTGAGCCCGGACAGCTGACATACGGCTCCCAGCCAGGAAACGGCCACTTCTTCCCAGGCCAGAGCCTCTTGGGCGCCACCGCTGGTGAGCACAGGCCAGACACTTTAACAAGGGGCTAGATTATTACCAACATGCAACCTGACCAGAGCATGTGGGAGAGGCAACCTGCCATCGATATTCAGCAGCACTCTCGAAGGAACACGCTCAAGTCACCTGTTCCACTCATAACAAAAACTCCCTCCCTTCACCAGCACAGTCTTTGTTTTGAGCACACTGTCCCCCACCAACTTCTTCCCATCTGTGTCTTCTCCCCTCATTGTTTTTTTATTTGCTTGAGATTCTTCTCATCCTAATGCCATTGCCATAGGGAAGCGATCTCATTGCCAGAGTAACCAGAGACGAGAGCTCGGCCTTGACCCAGACCTTAACTGCACTCAACTCCACTTGGCCAGACGCCTACTATGTTCTTGGCTCCTCTCAATTCTGCTGTGAAAAGAATGCAAACAAACCACTCCACGGTTCTGCCTCTCCTCTCTGCTTGTTTTGTCTCTCTCCCTCCTTCTTCCCTCTCCCCTCAAGGTCTGGCTGATGTGCAATGTTCCTCTGAATTTCTAACACACTCTATATGTGGTGTATTACTAACTTTGGTACTTTTTCCTTCCTCCTATAAAAAATCAATTCCCCTTCTAAATTCCTCTCTCTGATCAACACTATCCACCCAACCATGGGAAAAGAGGGTAAGTGATACTGTCTTGCTTCTAGTTCTCTGTACTTTTTCACAATTTCCTCTTAGTACTTTAATAAGCAAAAAAAGTTTCGAAAAATTTAACAGATCACTGATCACTACATGGCAGTTATCTAAAATGCAAAAACAAAACCTCCAACAATTTCAGAGCTGACACTTCATTGGTTCAAAGAATGCTTGCAAAGGCCACTTAAGTATGCTGCTGCAGAAAAAGACACAAGGGTCTCTTCTGCTCCTAAACTGGAAGACAAAAAATCAGAGAAAAAAGAAAGCATTAATTAACCTGCATTGACAGGTGAATTCTATATAGAAAAGATGTCAGGAATTCAATTCTTTGTGGAACATCAGGATTTTAAAAGTATGTCAAAATTAAGTGTAGAATACTAGCTTTCAAAGAAAGTATGGACCAATCTGCTGGGACTCACTAACATTATTATTTATCAGAAATAATATGAACATTTTATTTCTAAAAAGAGAAGACTATCTTACCTATGATTTCACCAAACCTTAGTTTCATCTAAGAAGAAAAAAAATGAAGCCTTACAGAGACAACTTTAGAGGACAAGAAAAAGAGAAATAAAATCTTTGCAATCTAGTTTGAAAACAATGAGATTATCTACATTTACATGTCTTTACGAAATTTACATTTTTTGAACCTCTCCTCTTCACTTTTTTAACCATATGATCCAACTGGCAACCCACTCCAGTAGTCTTGCCTGGAAAATTCCATGGACGGAGGAGCCTAGTAGGCTACAGTCCACGGAGTCACAAAGAGTCGGACACGACTGAGCAACTTCACTTTCACTTTCTTCAAAAAAAAATCAGTTTGGCAAGGACTGACGTCTTGAAATGTGTGATGCTTCATCCGGGACGTCAGCATTTCTGTCCACTGATTCAGCTTCAGTTCAGCACAGTTATTTAACACCCACTACGCCAAGTCCTGTGCTTTACACTGGAGGTATTCTTTTAAATCACTCAGGAGAGCTGGGTTTTTTCTTTTTGTTTGTTTGTTTTGACCCTTAAAACCACCTACCTGCAGAAGCAGATACAATATCCCCTCTACTCCCAAAGGAGGGTCTCAGAGACACCCTCAGAGATATGCTAAAGTATATAATAAGGTGTTGTGGAACTGAAGCAAGATACCCATCATAAGCACCAAAATATGGAACCAAAGCTCCCAGGACATTGTAAGTGCTCAGGGCCCTCATCTGCACAGATCTCAGACCACACGGGAGCTGCCAGGTCTGGACAGGAGGCTGACTCTGGACCTCACTGGTAGACAGAGGCCCTCTCCGACCCATCGCTGCCCAGCAGACAAGCAGACATCCAGACCTGAAACCTTGTTCAAAAGTCAACTGCTAACAAGTGAACATATCAAATAGTTTTACATAAAATATCAACTGTGTATTTTGATAAGCAGCAGTTTCAGCTTTTATTTTTTAACACAGTATGTGGCACTAGAGGAAAAAGATTCTGTGATTGCTGAAATGAGTTATGCTATAAATGCACAGAAAAGATAGTGAGCCTCTCACCCAAACCAGAAACCGGGGCCCTCTCTATCCTAGGGGACAGGCGATGTCTTCCTTCCACGCCCTGACATCTTTGTTGCACCACTGCACACCTGCTTCTCTATGTCACCTCAAAGAAGCCCACGAGCCATTTCTTCCCCCAGGTCTTTCTTCTGATTCCAATCCCTATCCAACTCAGTCTACAGTGGCTGAAGACACAAAGATGGCAAAGGACGGTGGAACAGAAGACCTTTGAATCAGAAAGGAATGAGTATATGTATGAAAGAGAAAAAATAATATAATGGAAAGAGTGAGAAATAGAACAGAGAGATTGTCCAATGAAGAAAATAAAGTTTAAGATAGAAAAATTGGTAGAAGATAGAAATGTCGAATTTTTTATCAGAACAAGCTAACTGGACTTTAATGAAAGACTGTCTTCATCACTACACTGGTAAAACAAAATATGGTCAGATTAGGGTTCCTTTCTGAAAAGGAAATACACAAACAAAATGGGATTATGCAAAAACACAGGACTCCCATTAACTTATTTACTTACCATGGTCCACAAGCCAGGCCATACATAAAGAATTCAGCTTTTCATCAAAGAATTCCACACCCTATGGATACAGAAGATTCCATTAATACACATCTCCAAAGTTTAAAAATCAAGGTCTATTTATATTACACCAAAGTGACCTGAAAGCTAAAAAAAGTCACTTATTTCCAAATAAGCTGAATTCATGGACCAGCCAGAAAAAAGAATACCATGAGGTCTGATTTACAAACTACAAAACTACTTTATTGGATAGAAATCATAAAGAAAAGGTAAATGAGATGGCCCAGGGACTGCTAAGTGGGAGAGAAGAGAGTGGCCTGGAACCAGACACTACGCTGCAGAAAGAACGCAGCATGGACAGTCTGCCAAAAGATCTCTATGGAATATCTGTGAAAACCAGCCATCAGGAAAATACCAGTCAGAAATACTCATAATTCTCAAAATTCTCCCTTTTTGGTTAATATCTTTTTTTTTTTTTTTTTGGTTAATATCTTAATAAATCCTTAAGGATAAAGAACCTGACATCAAGAAATAGACTCCTCCCCAATTAAAGAGAGCACCCTGGGATCCATGGGAGAAAGCAGAGAGAGAATAAGCAGGCACAAGACTACAGGTGGGGTGGACCCATCCCAGTTCTCCCCATCAACGGTGGCCATACCAGCACAGGCCACAGACAAGCTCCTCAAGCTGGTTTACACAGACCTAGCACGGTGGACTTCACATCATGTGGGAGATGGCTGTGAACTACGCTTTCCCCGCACCTCTCTCTTGATGCCTACATGTTCATACTCTTTAGCTTCTTTGGAACCTAAGAAGTTTCTGACCAGTGACCACATATTTTAAATACAGAAATGTTATACAAGTGCTTTCAAAATATAATAAAATGGCTTCATAATAATAGGTTATGAACCGGCTTTAGCATACATTTGGATTACCATGTCTGCTCTCAAAGATTTATTTTTCATTTCAGATCATGGATTTCTCTGAGTCCTAATTACCTTTTATTTCCTGATTCTTGTGGTTTAGCCTTACATTTACTCACTATGGTCCATAAACCAGGCCATACATAAAGTCTTGAAGGAATTTTATAAATTGACTACCTGAAATAAAAGTCTTTATGGATTTTTTTTAAAGAATAAACTATATAACACTAACAGATGTTGAAGTTGTATAATAAAACACTTCTGACTGATGCATGCCACCCCTGCTAGACAAGCATGAAGCAAAGTCACCAAGTGTCTGTTTCCAAGGAACAGAGTTTGTTAAAAGAAACGGTACTGAAATTCACCGTCCCTTCTGGACAGTTACTTCAACCTTCAGCAAACCAGTTAACCACTGCTGCTTTCCACTCTGAGTCATGACAGCCAACACTTAGGAACAGAAGATGACACTCAGTACTTGGGAATGGCAGGACAACTCTGGGAGACAGTGGAGGACAGAGGAGCCTGGCGTGCTGCAGTCTGTGGCCACAAAGAGTCGGACACGACTCAGCAACTGAACAGCAGCAACGGTGGGGGAAAAAACCGACAGGATGACTTTGACCCCATTAGGTATCCTCTACTTTTTGAAAGTTCACTTTATATCACTTCACTTTTACAAAAGAGCTGTAAAAGAGTACATGTCTTCACTAACTGAAAGAAATCTAAATTGCATTTCTCCTTTAACGAAAAAAGGTGAAAACAGTATTCAGTGTTCGTTTTGCAACAAGCCAACGAACCCTTAGACAGGCAGCAGCAAGCGTGGCACGGCCAAGCTCCTTCCCTGAGCACTGCACTCAACATCTCATTTCAGCATCAGGGGCCACTGCGCCAAACTGTCTGTGGGCATCTGTGCTTTCTCTAGTATCTCATGTATCTGTTAGCAGGATGTGTCCTAAGGTAACTGCTTCTTTGCTTTACACCACCTTAGGCTTGCAAAAGCGCTCTTAGGGATGCTCTACTTTCAGACAGCGGGGAAACCTGAACACTGCTCTCTCTGGCATCTATTATGGAGAATGGGACACTTCAAGTTTTACAAAACATGATCCCACAGACATGCACAAGACACATTTCATAAACTAAGTACACCAAAATAACAATACAAAGTCACTAGTCCAAGAAAAGAAAAAGTAAATCTCATATGCTATGATATGAAAGGAACAGAAGTGAAAGAGGAGAAACAAACTGCAGTAATACTGGCTATAAACTGACACATTATGCGCTTTCTCAGAAACTAGTCAAGTATTCATTTCTCTCAACAATCAACAAATGTTAGGTGCCTGATTAATGCCACACCATGGGAGGCACTGGAAATAAAACACTGAACACAGCCCTGCCCAAAAAGAGATCAGCTGTCTATCTCCTCATCTACATTTTAACGGTTAATAGTGACGTGCAACCACCATGATGAGGGCACATCAAACTCAGAACTGACTAGGGTACCTACTATAAAAGAAAGGAAAGGATATGGCTATAAAACCCAACACTGAAATTTTAACTAACTTGTTATCAATAAAACTATGCATAAATCTCAAATAGTAACAGATAATGTGATAATACAAACTCTGGCCAAAATATTAGCATTACAAACTTCAACACTCCTTTTTCATATGGGGAGTCCTCAACTCCCTTTAACCATAATGCAAGAAAAGTGGTAACCAGAGACATTTGCTCAGAGTACAGGCAGAGAAAGAAGCTTCCCTGAGCAAAAGTCAAATCTCGAAACCATACTCCCCTTTCTTCTCAGATAAATATTCCTTAAGTCACAGAGTCATTAAGTATCACAAAATCTATGTGACATATACCAAGAAATTATATATTCTTCTACGGCTTTGCTTTCAGATGGTGGGAAGGTGAAATGTGTTTTTATAATACCTTTTTGTTAGATACAAATGCACTGATGAAAATGAAAACCATTCTACAGGCAACTGACAGAGACCATACTTTCTCATGCATCTAAATGAACATAACCACACGAGCCATGTGGGCCTCCTGCTGGCCCTGGCGAGGCTGCTCCACTATGTGATGCTATCCTTCAGCTCACACAATACCCACACTCACCAGCTGGCCTGCCAGCAGTGGCATATACTCGATGATGGCCAGCCGGACCCTCCACTTCGCATCTTCAGCCAGCTCCACTATGGCAGGAAGGAGTGACTGAGAGAGCTGCCGGATTCCAATCACTTCATTTACACAATCCAAATTGGAGATGATATTCAAACGAACTTCAGGACACTGCAAATACACAAGAGCCAAAAAAGCACATATAAAGATCAAGTTCTCTGATCGATATTCTCCTACCACCATGATGAGCAAATAAATTTTAAAATGAGAAAGTTACTTGGGTGAAAAAACTATTGTCTTGGAAGAAATACTTAATACTGAGTACACAAATAATTCAAAGTGCATAATTTAGTTGACTTAAAACTCTCAATGAAAAGTCTATAGAAATGTAAAGAGCACATAAGCTATGAAATCAAATTACACGTATTCAAATCCCATATGGACCACAGCTGAGACTTCAGGTAGGTTATTTTACCTCTGTGCCTCACCTTCTTCATCTGTAAAATGGGAGTAATAGTTAAGACCGACCCCCAAAAATAAGATTGCTGTGAAAATTACACATAATAATAACACATGCAAAGCATTGATGATCACGCCTGGCAAAAAGGGTAATTTTTATAATACTATATCTAAATTTTAATGAGACTTTTCAAATAAAGATCCATTAAGTTTAAAGAGAAGAAAAAAAACAATGAATATAATCAGGAATTAGGCAGAGAAGATGGACAGACATTTTTACATCTGTATCAGTGGCCCATTTTCTCGGGAACTTGTAACTCCATGCCCAAATACCATAAATGGTTTAAAATAAGTTACTTTTTCAGTGACATCCCAAACAAAAACCAAACCAAATCACCGACTATCAAAAGACAACAAAATTTATAGCCAGACTCACCTCATCCTTTAACTGAGCTAAAAAGAGAGGTAGAAGATGTTCAATGGTATTCTCTTTGCCCAAAATGGTAGACAACCCCATAATTACAGAAGCTAGAGCCGACTTGACATGTTGATTTGTATCAGATACTAATTCCTAGAATAAAGTCAAAATTAAAAGCCTTTAGTTTTTTTGAAAGACAACAGAAACTTCCATATGATTTCCCAAGGAATTTTAAAAGACATTACTCTTTCAATACTGATTAGTCGATAAAGTTTCCTCAGACCATCTGTCAGATAAAATAAACCTATGCAAAAGAGAGCATTTTGTACTTACAAAATAGTAATAAGTAATAAATACCAGTGTCACACATTAATATACCTGTCCCATTCATCCCTGGTCCACGTTTAAACCCAAAGAGCTTTAAGGTAATACAAACAAAAATTGAGGTCAGGGTTACCTTCACAAAAATAAACTAAAGTGAAACAAAAAATAAACTAAAGTTAGGTTTACCTTTATATAGGGCAGAATTTGATTCATAATTATGGTCTCTCTACCTTCCATAGGCAAGTTCTCACAAAGTTCTAAAATATATAAAGAGAAAGAAAAAAAAATGCTTATGTTGTCATTTACATAGGAGCCAAATGAAGGAGCCATTTACAAGGAGCCAAATGAAGAAATTTAACCAGATTTATCAAGTTTCAAGTTAAATCAAATCATATGTTTAAGCAAATAAGTTCCAAGGAAGAAAAATGGCTACTTTTAAATGCACTTTTTGGTCAATCTATATGCCACTGTGTACCACACCAATCCAATCTGGATTGGAATTTTTTTTTTTTTAAACAGAAGCTATTTGGTTTTAAATATATAAGGGAGTAGCTTTGTGTGACAATGTTAACATTTTAACACATTAAAATCATCTCTATTTATCTGAAAACATAATCTAAGACAAAAAATATTACAAAATTCACTGACATAAAAAAATGCACCAAAGTGATCTAGTTACAACATAAACTGACACCTTAACCTTTTACTTTATGGGCAGCAGCTGCTCGGACTTCAGCTTCACAGTCTTTGAGTAGATTCTGAAAGGCGGGGATGAGGTCATTTAGGGTGATTTTTGGACCCACAGCTTTCTGGAGCTATAAAAGAATTTGTACAGGTTTTAATGTACTCTAATCAAAATAACTTAACAAGCACAGTGCAATCGTCAAGTATAGATAGTCCCCAACTTATGATCGTTCAACTTAGGATTCTTCAACTTTAGGATGTTGTGAAAGCAACAGACGTTGACTAGAAACCAAATTTCAGGTTTTGAATTTTGATCCTTTCCTGGGCTAGTGCTATGTAGCGCCACCCCCCGTAATGCTGGGCAGAGCGGGGAGGCCAGAGCTTCCCGTCAGCCATGGAATCACAAGGGGGAACAGCCGATACACTTAAAACCGCTCTGTTTTTCATTTCAAGTACCAGTAGTGAATAAATTACATGAGCTATTGCACATTTTATTATAAAACAGGTTTTCTGTTAGAGTATTCTGCCTAACTGTAGGCTAATGTAAGTGTTCTTTAAAAGTTTAAAGTAGGCAAGGCTAAGCTATGCTGTTCAGCAGGTTAGGTCCATTAAATGCACTTTCAACTGCAATGGGTTTCTCAGGACATAACCTCATCATGAGTCTAGGAAGGTCTATGTATATTTTTGCCTCAAGCACTTCCAATTCAGAAACTTTTGGTTATGACAGCAAATCTGTGGGTTTCTGGGGGGTTTCTTCCTTTTAGTACTTAAAAAATGTCAGTGCACTAATTTTACCTCTGAAAATTTGTCAGCTACCATATAGCGAACTCGCCAAGATTTATCTTCTGCTGCTTGTCGAAGTGTAGGCATCACCAAAGCCTCAATGTCCTCCTGAGACAGTAACTGGGCGATACTGACGCAGGCTTCCACAGCTAGCAGGCGCACTGAATCCTAATGAACAAAATTCCTTTATGTTAGTCAGACAGTATTTTCTGAAAGCCATGAGGCAGTGTGTGGCTGTGGTAGTGCTTGGGTGTTCTTAAAAAAAAAAACCACATTATAAGCAGTTCATGTCTTTATGTCTTGAAATAGCTGTTCCCTTTGCCTGAAATGGCAGGCATGTCAAAGCCATTAAGGCAGAAATGACTGTTCTCTGAGTGAATAGCAAAGTTAACGATGTTGGTTAGAATACAGAATTTTTCGTAAGGAAAATGAAATAAAAACGTAAAGATTATGTGAAAAAAGAACATTTTAATGATGTCTCTAAATCCTCACTCTAAGAAGCTGAGCAATAAAAATGAAAACCATGCTTGTACCAGTTGTTTATAGAAGGTCAGAACAGAGGAAGAGAAAGGGGTACGGCTAAGGGAGTTCCTCAGGAAGCTCAGTTTTCAAAACACTCAGTTTAGGATGGCAATAATCCGAGTTTAGGCATGAGATAATGACTCGGAGAAATACACAGAAAAACACAATTTTTAAGTAATTTTTAAAAAACATTAAATTTAAATGCTGATGATCAAGGACAGAATAACTTCTGAGATAGCCAACCCTAGAAAACCCAGCAGAAAAAATTAGAAAGTTAAGGGATTAATGAATTCAACTTCCCAAATGTAAACTGCCAAGTATCAGCCTAGTATCTATATATCCTTTGTAAAAGTAGTAATATACAAATAGATAGATCAGTGAAAAATTAGGAATTGAGACTACAGATTGGGGAATCATAAATATATTAGTAGGAAGTGAAAATACATAAACATCTGAGCCCCCAGATGAAACGTCAAAAACTCTAAGAGTATGTAACATACCTACACGTGTGCATCCGTGCACATGCATGCACACAAGAGGCAACAGTGCCTCCAACTTTCCAAATGTCATAAATTTAAAAAATTACAGATCAGCAATAACCTACTACACGCCCAAGACACTCACCACTCTATCTAAATGAACAGGCTAAAAAAGGCAGAACTGTATCTTTGGTAGTGGTCATACAGCTATTTCCAGATTCCAGAAACTATGCTGATTCAAGGGCCTACTATCACCGATGTAAATCCATACCCATCGATACTTTCTCAACTAATCAACTACTTTTCTCCCAGAACTCCTGATTTTCTTCCCTGTATCTGCTACTCCTCCTGGAATCTTCTCCATCTTAGCAGTAACAGCAGTATCCACCCAGTTTCTCAAGTAAAATCAAGAAATCTTGATGCCTCTTCCCTTCTCCCAATTCAATCACAGTTCTACTGACTGCCTCCAAACCGATCACCAGAGTCTTTCCATCTTCACCATGCCACCCTAGTTCACCACTGTCTCTTGTCAGGATTATTGTGAAAGTCTCCTAACTCGTCTTGTTCCTATTCTCACCCTCCACCTTACAATTTAGTTTCCCACCTAGAAGCCAGAACAATCTTTTAAAATTTTAAATGACATCAAATTACATCCCTGATTAAAATCTTGGTGTGTTCTCATTACACCTAGAAAAGAAAACCCAAACTCAACACCCTGCTTAAAGGACCCCCACAATCTGGGCCCTGATTATCTTATCCAAATTCCTATCAGAGTCCTTTTCACCCACTATGTTCCAACCACAGGATCTTTATACATACTAAATGTCCTCTCCTCTCGGAATTCTCTTTTCCTAGAGCTCTGACACACTAGGAAAGGGCGTGGCTGGCATTTTTTTGTTCAAGTTTCAGTTTATGCCACCTCTTCATGGCCCTTCTCTGACTAAGCAGTCTAAAAGAATGCCCATAATCACGCCCCACCACTATGTTACCCTACCCGATTTCCATCCGTTTTTACATTTATTTGGCTGCACTGGGGTCTTAGTCGCAGCATGTAGGATCTTTTGATACAGCGCACCAACTCTCTCGTTGTAGCACAAGGGCGTAGCAGTTGTGGCATGAAGGCTTAGCTGCTTCACAGCTGATCCAAGCATGCTGGATCTCAGTTCCTTGACCAAGGATCAAATCTATGTCCCCTGAATTACAAGGCAGGTTCCCAACCACCAGGGAAGTGGTGGTCAAAAAACATCATTTTGATCCCTAATATTTTGTTTATCTGTTTATTGTGCCTTCTTTCATTAAAATATAAACTGCGTGACAGCATGGTCCCTCATTTAACACTGAAAGCCAGCATGAAGAACAGTGCCTGATTCACAGAAGGGTCTCAATAAATACTTTCTCAACGAATGACTAAGAAAGGAGCAGCAATTCTATCAGTGGTCACAGTGAACATACACACACGTTACAACTAAACAAATAATTCTTTCAGCCTCCATCACTGTTAATACCACAACCAGACATGCCTCTTGATGAAAAGCAGCCTCCAGCTAACAAAGTGATCTTACTGCCCCCAAAATATCAAACCAGCTCTCATTAAGCCTCTGGATCAGGGCCGAGGCAAATACTGGCCAAATACGGAAAGCAGCTAGTTTCTGTAAATAACATTTTCCTGGAACAGCACCATGCCCGTTAGTTTGCACACTGCAGTGTGTGACACCCAACAGCAGAGCTCTGTAGTTAAAACAGAGACTGTCCGGTCCACAAAGCCTAAAACACTTACTATCGGGCCCTTTACAGAAAAAAATTCACAAATCTCCACTCTAGATTCAACTACCAATTTTGCAGGACAAAAGAAAACACTGAGTTATACCATGGGAAATGTAATCAACAAAATCTCAAATGAGGATTCTAAACCTGTGCTCTCCAATGTGACAACCATTATCCTACTTACTACCTACTTCCGAGTACCTGGAATGTAACTAGCACCACACACTCTAATGGTAGTTCCTCTGGATATACTGGATTAAAAAAATACAGTATTGAAATCAATTTCACCTGCTTTTCACTTTGTAAACTATGGCTACTGTGAAACTTAAAATTAACAGGTAGTTTACATTGTATTTCTGTTGAACAGTGTTGTTTTAAACCATACTTTATGAACAGTAAAAATGCCAAGAAAAATAAGGAGGGGGTTACCCCAAAAATCAAGATAGAGCGTTACAGTCTTAAGGGGGTAGGGAGTAGGAACTGGGAGGGGTGTTTGTTTGGGAGGCAGAATCATGCTGGGCTTCCTGGATGATGGCTAACAAAGTTCTGTCTCCTTTCATAGATGAAAGTTACAGGATAACATGCCTTGTAATACTTAAGATGCATATTCACTTTGTACTACTTTGTATATATTATTTTAATTAATTTTAAAAATTATTTTCAAAGATTTATCATCTTCAGATCTAGAATCTGAACATGAGACTCAAGGTATGTATCTGCTGCTCTGGATCCTGTACACATACAGTGATCCGAGGGCAGAAACTAGGTAAATTGTTCCTCTAGAGTCCAGGAACTCTGGGGGCTGATTCTCCAAAGCACCATACAGAAGAGCACTACAGCTTAGCAGTGAAGGTCACAACTCTGGAGCTAAGCTGCCTAGACTCAAGCCCGCACTCCAACACTGCTCACTATGCAACCATGAGCAATTTACTCCAATTTCCTGTGCCTGTTTCCGAATACGTAAAATGTAAGTAATGACCTCATGGGGCTGTTGTAAGGGCTGAATTACTTCACATATGTAAACCACTTAAAACAGGCTGAAAAAGATTCATTTGGGTGCTTACTAGTGTATCATTATTGCTTTTTGTTGCTATTTAGTCGCTAAGTTGTGTCTGACTCTTTTGTGACCCCGTGGACTGCAGCCTGCCAGTCTCCTCTCCCATGAGATTTCCCAGGCAAGAATGAACACTGGAGTGGGTTGCCATTTCCTTCTCCAGAGGATCTTCCCAAACCAAGGACTGAACCCGCGTCTCCTGCGTTGGCAGATGGATTCTTTACCACTGAGTCACCAGGGAAACCCATTATTACTGCTAATTTCTACACTGATGAGATGGAGATCCTTGGATTTATAACTGCCCTCATGCAAAGTTATCCTATACACTCATACAGAGGATGCAGAGGGTCAAAAAGCTTTCCCAATACATGCTATGCTTGTTATCTGAAAGCCAAAAATTCCAGGAAACATTACTGTCCCACAATAATTCAGCCTGCAGTACCCAAAGGTACAGTTACTCTTTAATGTGGCTTTGGTCTTCCTTCCTAATTATGGCTCCCAATTCCTCAACTCCCCTTCAACAGCTGCTAAATGGAAAAGAAAATTACGGTTTGGCTAAGAAAGAATTATAAGGACACTGGGATGGGTAATCTTAAACTTTAGCCAGGCCAGAATTAAGTAATAATTCTGAAAAAAAAAAATGATCCTAACATGAGAACCAAAACATCCGAAGAAATTCTTCAAATGTAAGAACATATTTGTGTACTTTAATTACTAAGAGTTAACCTACCTGTTCATCTGAAGCTAGATTGGTGAATAAAGGAACGATTTCACTTTTCACACTGTCTAATTCCAAAACTTTTGCAAATTCACCCAATTTGGAAGCAGCAGCACGGCGTACCATTGGTGTGTCATCTGAGCACAAGGAACGGAAGTACCTGCAACAGATAAAATAATGAAGGTATTTCCTGTTACATGTCACTGAGTAAGCATCCCCCAACACACACAGGAATTTCAGAGGTTTTCTCCTACAAACATCAGGCATTAGACTTCTACTCATAGAAGTAACAAAGGCAACCCACTGGTATGTGCACTTGGACACTGGTAACTGCTGTCATCAATCTGACTACCCTGATACCAGCCACTCACTGGTAACAGGGTACTGTGTATCCTGTCAGCTGTGAGCTCCCAATAACCCCAAATAACTAAAAAATACCATATCTTACTGTCTAATTTCTCCTTTGACAGCAACGGAAGCCCTGGGATAGCAAACGCTGAACAAACCACATGCGGATGTGCGAGAGGTGAACCAATCCCCACTTGCTAAGCGCTTCACCAGAGGTACGAAGTGAGCCTCCAGGGCCACTGGTGTGTGCTCCTGCGAGATCTGCCTCAGGGACTCCACAGCCTTGTCTCGAACCACAGTCTCTTCCACAGTTGCCAGGCTTTCCAGAGGAGGCTGCACAGACCAAAATGGAAAACCAGTGAGAAAACTTACTCAACCAGGTTAGATACAGATTATCACCTTTTAAAGTGACTGGAGGGAGGTGGGACAAGTAACCAGAATGTTAGCTACATCACACCAAATGGTTACTTTCAGTTCACACGGTGATGGCATATGCTGTGTCCAACCTGAAGACACGATTTCTGTAGGACAGCCAAGATTTCATGTCCCAGATGGCGATTCCCAGATGGTGTCTACGAATGACACGGTGGAAGAGACCTGACACAGTATTAATGTCACTGTGAGCTGAATCACTCGACTTAAAAGCTGTATAGCCAAAGTCGACAGAACCATGTGTACTTCCTCAAGAGTGAGTGCAGAAACATGACCACCTCTGGGCACCACAATTACATGAGGACCCCGCATCAGGACACTGAGGCCACGGCGCCCGGAGTATCATTCTACCGTTCCTGGAGGTGGAAGCTACCTCTGTCAGTTCACTCCACACCACTGCCTTTTCCAAACTATTAAAGGCTGAGTGCAAAATTACTTTTCTCAGAATGCATCCAGGATTTTTCCATGAGCCAGACATAGAGTGGGACTTTATGAAAGAACAATTAAGTGAAAGGTACAGAGACAGTAGGAAACCTTGCCTGCAGCTTTAGAAACAGGAGACCAAATGGGTTGGCCCTGACTAGGATCAGTGAGCGAGTGCAGCACAGCCCAGGGAAAAGTGCAGAGGGCTGATTCTCTCAACTGCTGCTCTTCTGGGTTTGCACTCGGTCTGGACAAATTCAGGATACACCGTGAAGTGCCAATGTTAAAGACAAAAGCCACATGTAGAACTGACCAGGAGAGTGAAATAGAATTATGAGTCAAAGGAAACAAGGGTGTCTACATAATACATTTCAAAAATTATTTGACACAAGGTACTCAGCTTTCCTAAGGGAAATTTCAGAAGCCCTCTGAAAAGATACTGTTTTCTTAAAAGTAAAGGCCTTTCACGATCTGTCCACTGCCTTCTCTGACCTCCTCTCATGCAGTATCATTGATAATCTCTATCACCACTACAGAAGAGCAGGCTCCTGTCTCTTGATTGAAACGTGGCCTATTTCTCCATGACCTTTTCCTACAGCCCTGGGACCACCACTTCTGCCTACTCTAGCACCAACACTTTATACTCTTGCAATCAACCAGTTTCACACTTCCAAGGCTCCTAAACTCTTTCTTTTAAAATGATAATTACTTTTATATTCTAGCACTGAGGAGAGGGAAGAAATAAGGCCATGATTTCTTTGCGCTAGTTTACTTTTGGGGGGGGTGTCTTTTGACTTTTCTTCTTAATTTTTTAAAGATTTACTTTATTCAAGTACCGTGGTCTTACAATGTTATGTTAATTTCTGCTGTACAGCAAATTGATTCAGTTACACATATACATTCTTTTCCGTTACCATTTTATCACAGGACATTGAATACAATTTTATATTCTAATGGAGGAAGATAACAACTCATCAGGACAATAACTCTCTGTAAAGAGAACAGGGGGAATTCCGTGGCAGCCCGATGGTAAGGACTCTGTGCTTTCACTGCTGAGGACCAGGGTTCAACCCCTGGTTGGGGAACTAAGATCCCACAAGCTGTGTGGTGCAGCCAAAGAGGGGGTAAAAACAAGGCTGATGTGGTGAAGGATGATTGGGGAAGGAATTTCAGGTTGAGAGGTCAGGGAAGGCATTGCTGAGATGCATTAAAGCTGGCATCTAAATGATAAGGAGCCAGTCATAGGAAGCTCAAAAACACATGTTATTATAGGGACTATCCAGGGCAATAAGCTTGGTGTATTCAAAGAACAGAACAAAGACTATTGTGAATGGAATGAGGTTATTAAAGGGAACATGATACGAGATAAGCTCATAGGGGCAAATTTTATAAATTAAGGTACAAACTAAGGTAGAAATTATGAATTTTCTAAGAACCATGGCAGGGAGTGATCCATCTCTGGGTGAAGAGTCAACTAGAGTGGTGGGGCAGAAGGTGTGAGTGGAAAGCAACTAGATTACTGCAATAATCTAGAGGAAAGACCATATGGTCTAGAAAGACCAGTGGAAAGATGAGCTAAGTGGTAGTAGAGACAGAAGAAAGAGAACTGATTTGGAATACATGCAGAATCTACAGGAGTGATTGACGGATTAGATGTGGGAAGTGAGGGGAAACGGATTCAAGAATATCTTCCAGGCTTTGGCTGTCCAACTAACTGGGTAGATGGTGATGCGATTTACTGCAATGGGACAACTAATTACGATACATTTTGGGGAAAAAACTGCCTTCTGTTTCAGACATACTAAATTTGAGATGCCTGTTTGACACCCAAGTAGAAAAATCATAGCAGATATACATAACACAGATATTTATATCTTTCTACATATATCTATATCTGGAGCTCCATGGAAAGGTCAGAGGTAAAGACAGAAGTCATGAGAGTCAGCAATATAATACAGCCAATATTGAAGCCTTGAAGCATACAACCCCATCATCCTGTGCAGCTGTCAAATTCCTAGTCATCTTTCACACCCTAGTTCAGACATTCTCTCCCAAGGACATCTTCCTGATCACCCTGGGTTAATCCCTTTCTCTTTTATGTGCTTCAAATTTTTCCATCTAACACCACATAGTAATTACTTGTTGACACAAAAGGACAGAGGCCTTATTACCCTCCCAATGCTCATCTTTAACATGAACATTGTAACTTCAGTGACTGATATAGAAGGTTCTCAGTAAATTTCAACTGAATTAAACTGAATTCATGAAATTCACAAAGGAAGTCAGAATCAAAAGTTACACTTACAATTAAAGACAAAACTAATAAACATTCCCAAAGCCACAGCATTGTTAGATGAGAATTAAGATTTCCACTATAAGAGGGAAAAAAATCATGAACAGAAACAATCCAGCCCTTTTTCTCCTAACTGCTAAGGTAACAAGTTAGAAAAGAGAAAGTTCCCACATTCACAACCAGAAAAAATAAGAAAGGTTGAGTCCAAAATGCCTACATTATTTGTTCTCTCAATTTGTTCTCCTGTGACTATCCATAAAAAGATCTTCATAAAAAAATGCTGCACTGTCCTATCACCACACAATGTATTATTTATACCGCAAAAGTTCTAGAAGGACAGCAGGCAGAATATACTCACCAGCAAACAGTGGGCAAAGTCAGGACCTCCCACCAGGCCAGTGAAATTTCCCAGCTGCTCAGCAAGAGCTAACAGTACCTCATCTTCATCATAAATTGTATCTGGAAATGACAAGAACCCAGTACTCATCAACAAGGATAGCTGGCCCAAAGCTGGACACTCACACAAAACTAGGAAGACACTCCATATGTAACTAGACAATCTGTCGCCATCCTAACAGCCTTTTCCTCCTTCTCAATCAAGTGTCTTCATGGATTTATTTTATAGAAGGAACTAGAAATTCATAATCGCACATCAATTACTTTTCTATTAGCTAAATAATTAATATCTGAATATGTCCGGCCACAACATTACAATATATGCTTTGCCCTGTTTCTTCACAGTAGAAACAACAGGCTCAGTTTAGTACTAATACTATGGGCAACAAATACAAAACAACAATCCAAGTTTTGAAAGCCACTGGAAAACAGAAATGCCCAGGCCTTTCCTCAAAGAGTCACATACCTGTAAGGAATGGCAGCAGTTCAGTTCGTGTCCTTTCTACTCCGAGTGCTAGAGCAATTGTTGATAATTTCTTAATACTATTGAGACGGAGCTTTAAAAAAAAAAAGTAGAAAGAAGAATGAAGTAAAGAAGCAGTTGTGATTTAGACCAAAAGAGAGTAGCTGCAAATAGGTGAGGTAATGGCATACTGATAAGAAGGAAAAAAAAAAACCTTTAATTTACACTTTATTCTATGAGGAACCTCAAAAACAAGGGAACACGCCTTCTTTAGCTAAAGTAAGATTTCTCAGGAGAAATCCTCTGACGGGCCCATTAAAGAAATGAAAGAAAATACAATATCCGGAAAAGCGAGACAATTTTAAAAAGAGAGAAATGTAGCAGTGGTCAAGCAGGTGAGATGGTTGAGTACCACCCCAGGCTTTTCAAAGAAAAGTTCAATCAGAGATGACATCCCGCCTCCTTTAGGTTAGTTTAGCCACCCCTCCATTCAAGCCGGGCCAGTTTCCAGCAGGCCGCGAGGAAGGCAGTCATTCCCCTGCATTTCAGAGGGCGCCTCGGCGTCCTGCAGCCCCTCGCGGCCCCGCGCCGCCCGCCTCCCGCTCGCCCCGCTACGGGCGCCGCCGGCCCCGGCGTCCTCACCGCCCGGCCCAGAAAGGGCGCCCGGGCGGCAAGCCGGTTCCCCCACGAGCACCCAGGACCAGGTGGGACGCCGGGCCGCCGCCTAAGCGGGTCAGAATAAGGCGTGCGGGGCAGGCTCCGGGGCCGCCGGGTCGAGCCACCAGAACCCCTCATGGGTCCCTCCCCTCCTCCCCGTCAAGTTTCAGCTCAGGGTCCCGGCTTTCAATCCCCGGGCCTCCCCCACAACAGGGGCCGGCTGGCCCCCTTCCCTACCACGCGCTCAGCCAAGCCCGCGTCCGCTGCCGGGCGCGACTCCAATACCTGCACGTCCTCATTGCGGAGCTCGTCGATTAACACCGCAATGGGGTAGAGCGAATCGTCTCCATCTCCGCCGGCGGCCCCCGAGCCGGTGGCAGGCCCCGCCGCACCCGCCATGTTCTTCCTCCTCCGCCTGGACTCGGCCGCCCGCTGCGCCCCCTGGCCCCGCCCCACGCCCTGGCCCCGCCCCGCGCCCTGATAGGCGGGGCTAAGGCCGGAGCTCGGCGGGAGCCGAAGTCTGGGAACTGAGTTCCTGCAGAGCGGGTGGAGACCCCTGCCAGGTCCCCGTTTCCGGAGCTGTAGGTCTGAACTCCAAAAGACAGGTGGGCTTAGAAGGCGAAAGGAGCCTCCGTGTCCTTTTCCCAGGCGAAAGAAACAGGGGCAGGGATTCATCTTGCTCGTGCTGATCTGAAGGCGTCGGGAACCTACCTGCATGACCTGTGCTGTGTCCTCTTAGGACTCAGGGGACCAAGAGGATGCTTGAGGCCAGGAGGAAAAAAGACTTAGCGCCTCCCTCCCCCGATCTCATCCTGGCCCGGAGCCATTTGGGTCTCCATCCCTAATTTCCCCCGCTATATCCTCACGCTTCCACAAGCTTCCACAGAACCCCTCCACCCCTTCCTCCGGCATGTGCGCCAGAATTGTATCTGGCTCCTGCTCCGTAAGACAAATACCGCGGGCGGTGAGAGAAAATGAACAGTGCTATCCAAACTCCCCAGTCAATATTTTTTCCGCTTTTTCCATGCAAGCTGTTAAAAACATGCTGCTCTCTTGTTTTTGTGTTTCTTTTCAGTTTGGTACTGGAATGCTGCCTTCTGTTGTATTTTCTTTCTCTTATTTTTTAGGTCTTTAGCATGCTAGAAGTACAACAATCAAGCAAAACTAGGACAAGCTTTAATCCTTCCAAATTGGGTGAAGCGGCTACTTCGCTTGTACAAGAAAGGCTAACCTGACCTCTCTAGAACTCCAAGAGTCCTCAAAGGCAGCGGTGGGAGGAGGTCCGACGGTATGAGAGTTCTTGCAAAGTTTAGTAGGAAGTTTCCATTTACCCTGCCCATTCCGGGCAGGCAGCACGGAATAACTAGAATGTCCTCTTTTTTGTTTGTTTTGGACTATAAGCTGCTTAGAGTGATCACTACCTGTGGTGATCACAAGCTCTGCAATGGTAATTTTATGTCTGATGAATAAAAAAGGAAAATTGTCAATAAATGTAATTTCAGTTCAGTTCAGTCACTCAGTCGTGTCCGACTCCTTGTGACCCCATGAATCACAGCACACACCAGGCCTCCCTGTCCATCACCAACTCCTGGAGTTCACTCAAACTCATGTCCATCCAGTGGGTGATGCCATCCAGCCATCTCATCCTCTGTCGTCCCCTTCTCCTGCCCCCAGTCCCTCCCAGCATCAGGGTCTTTTCCAATGAGTCAACTCTTCGTGGCCAAAGTATTGGAGTTTCAGCTTCAGCATCAGTCCTTCCAATGAACACCCAGGACTGATCTCCTTTAGGATGGACTGGTTGGATCTCCTTGCAGTCCAAGGGACTCTCAAGAGTCTTCTCCAACACCACAGTTCAAAAGCATCAGTTCTTCAGTGCTCAGCTTTCTTCACAGTCCAACTCTCACATCCATACATGACCGCTGGAAAAACCATAGCCTTGACTAGACGGACCTTTGTTGGCAAAGTAATATCTCTGCTTTTCAGTATACTATCTAGGGTGGTCATAACTTTCCTTCCAAGGAGTAAGCGTCTTTTAATTTCACGGCTGCAATCACCAGCTGCAGTGATTTTGGAGTCAAAAAAAAAAAGTCTGACACCGTTTCCACTGTTTTCCCGTCTATTAATTTAGGTGACTTTAAAAAAATGGGGTTCTTGGAAGTAAACACAGTAGATAAGGCTTTTGATCGTAGTGTAAGTTTAGGAACCAGGGAATCTGAACAGTAATTCTTAATTTAGGCATTCTGGACTATTTGAATGACCACTTTACAACCTGGTATGGCCTTGGGATTTCAATACCTGCATTTGCATGTGTGTCTTAGTGGTGCTTTTACTATTCTGGGATCATGAGAAAAGAACAGAGGTGGATTTAAAATGACAGTGTGTTTTCATGCACAAAATGAAAGTCAAACCACATCATAGACTGCATTGTCACAGTAGTTCTAACAGAAAAGTGGTGAGAAAATTGAGATAATATAGGTCACTTGGTGGTATAGGTATGTTGAACTCAAAAGAAGCTGAGTTTTCACAGGAATACCATAATCACAATACAAGGGATAATTTAGTCTCAGCAAAATACATCATCTGCCATGTTAAATTGCTATAATATTAGTTTGAATGGTATTAGTTTTATGATATCATTTGTATTTAACTTGCAAACTTATATTTTTTAGTTATATAAGAACTATAAATAAAAGATCATTATATTCTTACTTTATATTTGTACAGTTAAGTAACACTGTAATAAAAATAAGTAAACTGAGAGTTTTCAAGATTTTCCAAGTACTATACAAGTTGGAAAAAAAGAAAAGAGGTTTTTTGATTTAGTCCTCTAACCAAAAGACCAGAGAGGGGTTCCTGTTGACATGAGGAAGAGAAATCTATTCTCGTAAAAGTCTTCATCAGACTTCCCTGGCAATCCAGTGGTTAAGACTCTGGTCAGGGAACTGAGATCCTGTATGATGAAGCAGGCCAAAAAAAAAAAAAAAAAAGTCAGAAATGATAAAGGAAGCAAGCACAGAAAGAAGCACATTAAGTCAGTTCCACATCATCTCTCAGGGCAGATATTAACTCAAGCTTAGACAAGCTTCAATACGCTGAATATAAAACCTAGTACACTGATGGATGCTAAGCTATTTTGTTTAAAACTCAAATACACTTTGCTTACCCAAGCACAATGAATTGGACACCTATGAAATAACTATGATTAAATATGAAATCACAAGCTGAGAAAATAGGCCCCAGAAGATTGCCTGGTTTGAGAGTCATCAATTCTGGACTTCAATTCCCTCCCTATGCCTCGGTTCCGCCTCCACCCCCTCACCCTCAATAAAATGGAGCTAACCATCTCTGACTCCCTTTCCAGTTACTGTGATTATGTGAGAATGAAACAGACAGTAAACATGGAGATGCTAGTAAATCCTTCAATAAAGAAAGTAATTAAAACAAATAGACTGCAGCAGAAAGAGCCTATTTCAAAAATTGGGTTGAAGGGAAACTGGAACTAAATCTAAGTCTTTTGGGGAGTGTGGTCCACTGACTACCTGAATTACCTAAAATGCTTGTTAAAAATGCAGATACCTGGCCTACATCCAGGATCTACTGAATAAGAACCCTTGAGAATGGGGCACATTTTTACCATGCCCCCTGGTGATTTTAATGTACACTGATATTCAAAAGTCATTGATTTGATAAGTTTATCCGGAAAAATCATTTCCAGGTCAACAAGGAAACATCTGCTCAGGAAGAGTCTGCTCAGATAGCCTCTGGAAGCTACCTCTGTCCAGAAAAAGCAAATGACAACTCCAGTTGCTCATCGCGAAACAGTTCTGTCCCTTCTGGTTGTGGGTTTTGCCAGTTAAACAGATCCCTCCTTTGCGGGATTCCTGGAAGCTAGCAAAGCACCACAAATACAGTCCTGTGGTGCTGAGCTGTTTCCACGCTCCCCTCTCCCCTCTGTTGCTCCCTCTGGTCTCCTTTCCCTGTCCCACACCCATGACAAGGAACTAGTGGCCCGGGAGCATCAGGGGCAACCACTGAGATGAGACAGGATTGGAGGCAACCCCTGGGAAGCAGTGTGATATGCTCAGCACAAAAGCATGGAATTCGGACACCCACGTACAGTTCACTTATCCAGTCAATCAAAGGAAGACAAGGTTAGACTTGCCAGTTCTTGGTCAGATGAAGCATGGAGAATACTGAGAAGCACAAGCTGACGGGATCCACAGCTCTGAGTGTCGCAATAGAAAAGGGTTAGTCCTAAGGAAGTCTGAATGATGTCACCGTGTTCTCCTGCCTCTTGCCTCACGTTTATTAGGGTTGCCTCTTCTGCAGAGCTCTACAAGTAAGCACTCCTTCAAGCGCTGATCTGTTCCAGAGTCACCCCACTGGGAGCAAAGGCTGAGTGCAGAGAAAGAACTGTGCATAGGAGGTTCTCTCAGGGCAGACCCAGAAGCACCATTCTCTGGAGAAGGCCATCGAGAAAGAGGTGGGTGGCTCAGTTCAGGCACGGAAAACCAGAGGCATATACAGATACTTTCCAACCCTCTTCATTTAGCGAGATGAACCTGGGAAACCGATTCCCAGGTCTGTACTTAATTCATGGCAGAGTAGTAATTATCACCACAGCATTAATGACATTTCAAATTTATATTTATATAAAGAATGTCTTCATTCTGTGAGACTCAAATATTTGCCCCTCAACTCTACCTTGATATTTTCTTCTTCTTTCTCTTTTTCCATTTTGTGGCAAAATTTTAATCCCAACGTTATGGATGGGAATACTTGGCAAAGAAAAAGAGACTTTACCTGGACTCACACAGTGACTCAAAGAAGCTGAAGAACTCATAACCAGGGATGCTCACTATCATACCTTGCTTTATCCCCCAGCCCCCACCATGCCACAGCTTACCACTGTATGTAAAAAAGGTATTGGAGGACTTCTCTGGTGGTCCAGCAATTAAGACTCCATTCTACCAGTGCAGCAGGCATGAGTTCGATCCCTGGTGGAGATCCCATGCGCCATGCAGTGTGACCAAAAAAATAAACAATAAAAAGGTATTGGATTTCCAGAGCAAATCTTTCTTTGAATTCTTGGGAAGAATATAATTCTTGGGAAGAGATGGTTCTGACTCAGGCCAGTCTATACAGTGGTTAAGAGAGTACACAGTGAAGTCAGGAAGACCTTGATTGACATCCTCGCTCTATCAATTATTAATTGTGTTCAGTTCAGTTCAGTTGCACAGTCGTGTCCGACTCTTTGCAACCCCATGGACTGCAGCACACCAGGCCTCCCTGTCCATCACCAACTCCTGGAGTTTACTCAAACTCATGTCCATTGAGTCAGTGATGCCATCCAACCATCTCATCCTCTGTCATCCCCTTCTCTTCCTGCCTTCAATATTTCCCAGCATCAGAGTCTTTTTCAATAAGTCAGTTCTTCACATCGGGTGGCCAAAGTATTGGAGTTTAGGCTTCAGCATCAGTTCTTTCAATAAACACCCAGGACTGATCTCCTTTAGGATGGACTGGTTGTATCTCTTTGCAGTCCAAGGGACTCTCAAGAGTCTTCTCCAACACCATAGTTCAAAAGGAACAATTCTTTGGCACTCAGCTTTCTTTATAGTCCAACTCTCACATCCATACATGACCACAGGAAAAACCATAGCGTTGACTAGACGGACCTTTGTTGGCAAAGTAATGTCTCTGCTTTTGAATATGCTATCTAGGTTGGTCATAACTTTTCTTCCAAGGAGTAAGTGTCTTTTAATTTCATGGCTACAGTCATGATTTGCAGTGATTTTGGAGCCAACTAATTGTGTGACTTTGGGCAAATTACATACCCTCTCTGAACCTTGGTTTCTTCATCTGTAGAGTATGGTTGTAAACCTTACTTCTTGTGGTTGTTAAGATTAAATAATTAAGATGTAGTGCCTAGATTAGTATCTGACAAGATTAAGCCCTCAGAAATTTGCCATTAATAGTTATTATCTACTGAGGAAGCAGAAGCAGGAAAGAAAACATTCCAATCAGCTGAGCTTTGGCAACAAAGAGGACCCATGTGAAAAGCTGATGAAATCTACATGGTTTAGAGTCAGATGATCTGATTCAAGGCCTTCCAGGAGGCTTTCTCATTGGTAAGGTAGAGACAATTCTTACCTTACTTCTCTTTCAGGATTGTTTCAAGGAGTAAGATCCAGACTGTAAAGGACTTGCGAAATGGCAGGCATAACACAAATGTTGGCAGTTTTGTTTTTGACTTCCAGGGGCTCACTGAGTCCTTGAATCCAGTGCCCACACCAAACACATAATGAGAACATCTGGAGTAAGCCTCTGTTAGTAAGCCTCTGTAAGTAAGTTCAAGGTCTGTTGTCCTCCCAGTTCCTGAATAACAACAGTCAGAATGAGTACCTCCCTGACCACAAGGGTATATTTAAGATGCAACAAACCCGGTGATTGAGAAGGCATGGTGACCTTTTGCAAAAGTCTTAGGCCCCTGAGTCCTATCATTGCCCTAATATTCTAGGACAGACCGATGGGTATCTTGCCAGATGCTATACACAGTCCAACAAATACCCTTTGTTACAGTGTTAAGTGAAAAAGCAAAGAATACGGTGTTACTGAAACTATAGTACACAGGGTACTTTGAACTGAAAATGTTTGGAAATAATAAATTGTTCCTAAATAGTTAATATTAAAATACCTTAAGATTTTTTAAAAAAAGCAATGTGTGTGCAGTAGTATAACACATTATAATACTACACAGTGTGTGTAGTAGCTATTTGTGTAAAATAGAATGAACACACATGTGCTTGTATGAGCATTTAAAAAAAATTTTTTTTTTTTTTTAAATCTCTAGGAGCACACACATGACTAACCACATTGGTTGATGGAGTATCTGGGAAACAGAAATATAAGGAGATTTTTCAGTGTACAATCTATTTATCCTTTTGTTTGCTTTTTACTATTTCAGTTCAGTTCAGTTCAGTCACTCAGTTGAGTCCGACCCTTTGCTACCCCATGAATCGCAGCACACCAGACCTCCCTGTCCATCACCAACTCCTGGAGTTCACTCAAACCCATGTCCATCGAGTCAGTGATGCCATCCAGCCATCTCATCCTCTGTCGTCCTCTTCTCCTCCTGCCCCCAATCCCTCTCAGCATCAGGGCCTTTTCCAATGAGTCAACTCTTCCCATGAGGTGGCCAAAGAAGTTTCAGCTTCAGCATCAGTTCTTCCAATGAACACCCAGGACTGATCTCCTTTAGGATGGACTGGTTGGATCTCTTTGCAGTCCAAGGGACTGTCAAGAGTCTTCTCCAACACCACAGTTCAAAAGCATCAATTCTTCAGTGCTCAGCTTTCTTCACAGTCCAACTCTCACATCCATACATGACCACTGGAAAAACCATAGTCTTGACTAGACAGACCTTTGTTGGCAAAGTAATGTCTCTGCTTTTGAATATGCTCTCTAGGTTAGTCATAACTTTCTTTCCAAGGAGTAAGCGTCTTAATTTCATGGCTGCAATCACCATCTGCAGTGATTTTGGAGCCCAGAAAAATAAAGTCTGACACTGTTTCCACTGTTTCCCCATCTATTTGCCATGAAGTGATGGGACCAGATGCCATGATCTTCGTTTTCTGAATGTTGAGCTTTAAGTCAACTTTTTCACTCTCCTCTTTCACCTTCATCAAGAGGCTTTTTAGTTCCTCTTCACTTTCTGCCATAAGGGTGGTGTCATCTGCATATCTGAGGTTATTCATATTTCTCCCAGCAATCTTGATTCCAGCTTGTGCTTCATCCAGCCTGGCATTTTGCATGATGTACTCTGCATATAAGTTAAGTAAGCAGGGTGGCAATATACAGCCTTGACATATTCCTTTTCCTATTTGGAAACAGTCTGCTGTTCCATGTCCAGTTCTAACTGTTGCTTCCTGACCTGCATACAGGTTTCTCAAGAGGCAGGTCAGGTGATCTGGTATTCCTATTTCTTTCAAAATTTTCCACAGTTTATTGTGATCCACACAGTCAAAGGCTTTGACATAGTCAATAAAGCAGAAATTCATGTTTTTTTCTGGAATTCTCTTGCTTTTTCCATGATCCAGTGGATGTTGGCAATTTGGTCTCTGGTTCCTCTGTCTTTTCTAAAACCAGCTTGAACATCTGGAAGTTCATGGTTCATATTGCTGAAGCCTGGCTTGGGGGAATTTTGAGCATTACTTTACTAGCGTGTGAGATGAGTGCAATTGTGCAGTAGTTTGAGCCTTCTTTGGCATTGCCTTTCTTTGGGATTAGAATGAAAACTGACCTTTTCCAGTCCTGTGGCCACTGCTGAGTTTTCTAAATTGCTGGCATATTGAGTGCAGCACTTTCACAGCATCATCTTTCAGGATTTGAAATAGCTCAACTGGAATTCCATCATCTCCACTAGCTTTGTTCGTAGTGATGCTTTCTAAGGCCCACTTGACTTCACATTCCAGGATGTCTGGCTCTAGGTGCTACTGCTTCCCAGGTGGCACTTGTGGAAAAGAATCCACCTGCCAGTGCAGGTGATGCAAAAGTTGCGGGTTCGATCCCTGGGTGGGGAAGATTCCCTGTAGAAGTTAATGGGAAGTCACTCCAGTACTCATGCCTAGAAAATTGTGTGAACAGAGGAGCCTGGTGAACTACCATCCATGGGGTCGAAAAGAGTTAGGCACAACTGAGCAATTGAGCACACGCACACAGATTTTACTCAAATTTCATCAATTTTTCCACTAGTGTTTTTTTTTTTTTCTATTTCAGGACCCAATCCAGAATAACACGTTGCATTTAAGCTTTTTAAATTCTGAACCAAAGAAGTTATTACATATTCAAACAAACAATCAAACCTTCTAGCTATTGGTTACCATACCGTAAACTGGACTCTGCCTCTGCCTGGCTGGTCTCACCCTTGACCTGCAGGGATCTGTATTCATAGTCCTCCCACCCCTACCCCAACCCTTGCCAACTAGTCCCTGTCTAGCCCTGCTATGTCCATGGGTTAGATTCCCTTCTTTGCCCTCATTTTTGTAAGCCCTCATCACCACGGATTGTACTACACCCACCCAACATAGGTAGCTTTCAGGATTATGGCACAGTGTCCCCAGACCCCAGTTAAACAGAGATTTGATTTAGCAAAGCAGAGATGACTTAAAATATTACTGATCTCCTCAAAGCTGTTCCCTCTGATGTCCCCTGAAGATGGTATTCTCATTTTTTTTTTTACCTTATCTGCCGAGCAGAACTGTTAGGGAAAAGGTCACAGGAGTAAGAAAGAAGCAGAGCCAAGACCCCTGGATGTACCATTTATATCTCAGCAGAAATTCCACTGGGACTGTAATCAGAAACCGGAATTTCCACTGACTTCTAGGACTTCAGGAAAGCAGCTCCCTTTCTAATCTAGCTGTGTGATTAAATTAGCTGAGGGCTCACCGTGTTCTAGAAAACCCCTGCAGACAAGATCAGGTGCATCCAGGGCGGTATGGCCATGGACAGACAAAGCAGAAACAGTCTCACAGACTTTAGAAACAAACTTAAGGTTACCAAAGTGAACAGGTAGAAGGAGGGGAATAAATGAGGTGTTTGGGATTCACATATACACACTACTGTATATAAAAGAGATAACTGGCCTTCTATACAGCACAGGGAACTATACTCAGTAGTCTGTGATAGCCTACCTGGGACAAGAATCTGAAAAAGAGTGGATATATGTACATACCATGACTGAACCACTTTGCTGTCCAACTGAACTAATAGCATTGTAAATCAACTTTACCTCAATATAAAGTAAAAACAAACAAACAAAAAGCCCCTACAAAAACTGACTATATTATTGGTACACTCTGTCTTACTAGGATAACCCCTAGGCTGTGATTATTGGAGGCAAAATAAGAAGGTGGTAAAAGAATGAAACAAATTTGACTAGATCCTGTTCTTGTTCTTGTAGTTATTCTTCGGTCACTCAGTCACGTTTTACTCTTTGTGACCCCACAGACTGCAGCCCGCCAAACTTCCCTGTCCTTCACCATCTCCTGGAGCTTGCTCAAACTTGTGTCCATTGAGTTGGTGATGCCATCCAACCATCTCATCCTCTGTTGTCCCCTTCTCCTCTTGCCCTCAATCTTTCACAGCATCAGGGTCTTTTCCAATGAGTTGGTTCTTTACATAAGGTGATCAAAGTATTAGAGCTTCAGCTTCAGCATCAGTCCTTCCAATGAACATGCAGGACTGATTTCCTTTAGGATTGACTGGTTTGATCTCCTCGCAGTCCAAGGGACTCTCAAGAGTCTTCTCCAGCACCACAGTTTGAAAGCATCAGTTCTTCAGCACTCAGCTTTCTTTATAGTTCAACTCTCACATCCGTACATGACTACTGGAAAAACCATATTTTTGGATATCTGGACCTGTGTCTGCAAAAGGGCCTGTTCTTATCTATGCCCTTCTTATCATTCCAGATACCTAGACATAATATCTAAAAGAGAGGTCATGAGAGCGTAAGATCATGGTTAAGAGGGAAGGTCTGGTGCCAGAGAGACTGCTTGGGTTTGAATTCCAGGTCCACAACTTTCTACCTAGGTGATCTGAGTATCAGTTTCCCTATCTTTAAAAAGAGGATAATAGTTATCAAGCTCATAAAGATGTTGTAAAGATTATGAGTATGAGGGAAAAAAAGCAACTTGAAGTATTCTTGACATGTGGTGGTTTAGTCGCTAAGCCATGTCCGACTCTTGTGACCTTATGGACTGTAGCCCACCAGGCTCTTCTGTCTGTGGGATTTCCAGGGAAGAATACAGGATTGGGTTGCTATTTCCTTCTCCAAGGGATCTTCCTGACCCAGGGATCAAACTGTGTCTCCTGCATTACAGGCAAATTCTTTACCATAAGCCACCTAGGAGTAAATACTTAATAATTATCAGCTATTACTCATTATTTGTCTACAGAGCAAATCTGATGATCTAGAGGATGTAAAAAAGCATAAAAGGAAAACAAGAAATCCCCAAAATAATGAAAAACCCAAACCTCAATACATTCCTGACAAAGTTCTAAGATTGAGTTCAGAAATAGGTATCTATCTTTGTGTGTTAAAGAAATCTTCTTTATCAAAGAGCTGAACTTGTCTGTCCCTAAAGGCCTACAGTGGCCTAAGTGGATATCCTATGCTTTTAAATGCAAATTCTACTTCCTTTTGCAAATGTTTGCTTTTCAACGCATGACCTACACACGAGGAGAAGTCAAAGGTATTTTGAAGCATTTTACTCTATAGAGGCTCAGCCCCTGCTACATTAAGTTGAGCTACTGTGCTGTGGATAATGTCAGCATCTGATGGAGGGGAGAACTTTGAACATTCGTGTATCCTTTGAGTTGCCTTTGATGATATCAGTAAGTTAGCAGAAGCAAAGTTAAGACTGTGCTTTGCTCATGTTTGGAAAATTGAAGATGTGTAAATGACTGGTGTGTGTTAGTCCCTCAGTCATGTCCGACTCTCTGTGACCCCATGGACAGTAGCCCACCAGGCTCCTCTGTTCATGGAAATCTGGCAAGAATACTGGAGTGGGTAGTCATTCCCTTCTCCAGGGGACCTTCCCAACCCAGGGATTGAATCCAGGTCTCCTGTATTCCCCTTAAAAGTAGTCGCTTCCCCATCTTAACCAAACACATATCTTTTACTGCCTGAATACCATCAAGGTCACTTCAAACAGAAGGGAAATTAACTGTGAAAATTTTACTTGTGGGTCATTTACCAAGCAGGGAACCACTGTTGTGGTGATGATCCAGCTCCCACAAATTATGGACATGGGTTTTCCCAGGAAAACTGTGCAATTTTAGACGCATAGGTATATATTTATTTTTTAGGTATATATTAATATTATATTAATAAATTTATATTTAGAAATATAGGCATATAGAAATAACTCAGATATTTCAATTTACACTGGAATTTTGACACCAAGGATACAGCTAATATGAAACTAATCAGACTCCTGGAGGAAAAAAAACCCACTGAAGCTTCTAGTGAGTGCAGGGTGCCCTCTGCTGGATACTAGGGCATTGCAGACGAGGCTGCGTTGAGTTTCTGGAAACTGATACCTGGGAGTAAAACAAAACCCAAAAAGCATGGCAACAAATTTAAACTTTGGGTTCTGTTTTTTACAGTACCTCTGGTAATTTCAGGCTCTGGGAACACAATTATAGAAATGTCCCAAGGAATAGGGAAAGGGGCTGAGTTTTTAAAAATCCACAAGATTCTTTTACAAAAGCAGCACTGTAGAACCAGCCTCATTTTCTATGTAACTCCACAAATATTTCATCGAGAGAAAAAATGGGAGCATATTATAGGAAATACCAAGGAGGCTTAGAGACGTATTGTTAATAGGGAGACAAGGAGCAAGACCAATTCCGGAATGATACATGGTGTTTTTTTGTTGGTTGAATGAGCACATTTCAGGTCACTTCTCTCAAAACGAGATTAACCTTTGCTCTTATTTCTGAGAGGGGTGGAAAGCAGATCCAAAGAAACTCTGCAGAAGACCAGTGGCAGAATAACAAAGACGAGGTTTTCACTGTACTTGTGTCAAATAAAGGGAGCCAAGTATGTAAAATCAGCAAAGCAGGTTCCCCAGTGTGTCCTGAGCAGGAGGGCCCAATACCCACATGTTCCTATTCAAGACAACCACAGGTCCTTATCTGAGGAGGCAGTAGCGTTTGAAAACCCCCGGGCAGTCTTCCTGAAGGCTGGGTCTGCTGGCTCAAACTCTCCTCCCATGTAACAAGTAAATTAATTACATGACATCTGAATGGGTCTAAAATTGCCAAAACTAGTCATTCCCTTTTTTTTTTCCCAGATTGTTATTCAAATGTACTGAGATGAGAGGATCAATGAGAAGGGAACCATAGTAAATTATTAACATCCATTCATGTACTTCAGTATCACATTAGTTAACTGTTTCCCAGAAAGCAGGGCCAAGAGAGAAGGAGAGATGAGACAGGTAAAGTTTGATAGAAAAAGCATAATAAAGGGTCGGGGGAGGGGAAGAGGCCTGGATGGAGGGTGGTTAGCAGGGGTTGTCATTGGAAAAGGACCCCAAACATTTTGCTGACTTAATTATCTTTGAGGGCTTCCCCATGGCTCAGTGGTAAAAGACTCTGCCTGCAATGCTGGAGATGCAGAAGGCGTGGTTCAACCTCTAGGTTGGGAAGATTACCCGGGAGGAGAAAATAGCAAGCCTCTCCAGTATTCTTGCCTGGAGAATCCCATGGACAGAGGAGCCCAGTGGACTACGGTCCATGGGGTCATAAAGAGTGAGGCACGACTGAGCACACACTCAATAATCTTTTATCTTTGGTGGGATTGCTTTCCAGTCTCTAGTGTCATCAGCAGTGGGTAATTAGAGGGTCCCCAGGTGATTCTCTTGTGGAGCTTCAGTTGAGAATCACTGCTCTATGAATCACATCTCCAGTATTCAGTATAACCCACTGAAGCAAACAGACCAGAATCCATAACTTCCTCACTTGGCAACTTGGAACTCAAGGGTTAAAATGGCAAATTGCAGGCCAGTGGTACCAATTGCCAAATACTGATTCTGCAGGCAAACAAAGGTCAAAGAGAACCATCCTAAGGAAGGAAGTGGCTGAAATGCAGATCTGCAAAAAATCCTTGTCAGAAGAAGTTAGTTTTATCTCACACAATCTTTTGGCTGTTAGAACCATCAAGAATCACCTGCTTTATACTTTTATCTCTAGGCATGTCAAGACAGAACAAGCAGCCTAGGAACTAGAAGCAAAAACAAACAAAAAAACCCTACCATTTTAAAGTATTTTATGAAGATATCTTAAGATTTCCTCAAACATTTTAAAGAAATACTCGTATTCAAGTAAACTGCTATTTAACCCAATTAATTTAATTGTGAGCTGTTTATTCTAAGGAGCCACAACGGAAGTTCCCAGTCTGCCCTTATCACTACAATTTCACATTCTTATATCCCTTATCTGAATGGCCCTCACTTCATTTATCAAATCTGTTGGTTATAATTTGTTTCCATGCCAGGTCTATGCTGAACTCAGGGCTGAGGAGAGCCAAAATATCTTTCAGCTGTAAAAAACCACTTACCACTTGATATTATTGAATTTGAATATGTCACCACGAAGTCATCTTGCAGTTAGACTTCCTTTTCCTAGCAGGGCTTGTAGCTGGTAGGAACCCCACGCTTCCTCACACCTGGAGGAGAGGGCTCTCTGCCCCAAATTCATCAGAAGTTCTCCTGGGCTGTCTGACCCTCCAAAATCAAGTCATAATAAAATATTCATTAAGGGTACCCAATAAGGGACTCTGAGGAATCTGCCTTTGTGTGAAAGCATGTGTCCTTCAGAATTCCTAAAATATACGTAGCATTGAGCCTCATTCCGGAGAAGGCAACGGCACCCCACTCCAGTACTCTTGACTGGAAAATCCCATGGATGGAGGAGCCTGGTAGGCTGCAGTCCATGGGGTTGCTGAGGGTCGGACACGACTGAGCGACTTCACCTTCACTTTTCACTTTCATGCATTGGAGAAGGAAATGGCACTCCACTCCAGTGTTCTTGCCTAGAGAATCCCAGGGACAGCGGAGCCTGTTGGGCTGCTGTCTATGGAGTCGCACAGAGTCGGACACGACTGAAGCGACTTAGCAGCAGCAGAACCTCATTCATATCAATTGCTCTTTGAGCACTACAGGGCTTTTGACTTGCTCTATTTCCTATGGTCAAAAATTGACCAAACTGAAAGCAACAGCTGTATATTAGTTGTAGGTTTCTTTGTACTTTTCTTTATTGGCAATAAACACAGTACCCAAATTTGTACCATTTTGGTTCAGTACCAAAATATTCAGGGAGCTGTGTTGAACGCTGAGAATACACAGAAGTGCGATATGGTCTTTGCTCCCAAGTGCCAACAATGTTCTTGAGAGACAGGTTTACAGGGGTTACACGAAAAGGTTCTATGTCATTAGTAAAGCCACTAGATACTCAGGAGGGTTAAGGGCGTAATCACAGTAGTCTGAAGTCTAGAAAGGCTTCAATTAAAGAGAGGGAGACTCAAGCCTGCCCTACGAGTAATTAAACAAGAAGGATGACCTTCTAGATAGGGAAAAGAAATTCATTAAGGCTGTGCATCTCTCCCTCCTGGAATTATATTAATAAAACATCCTTCTCGAAAACAACTTGTGAAAAATAAACCAAGTTTCATGGACGTTTTGGGTCCTGCGGAAAGAAAACTAGTTAACCAGTGGTATTGGTATAAAAGGGCTTCTCTGGTGGCTCAGTGGTAAAAGAATCTGCCTGCAATGCAGGAGATGTGGGTGGAACCCTAGGTTGGGAAGATCCCCTGGAGGAGGAAATGGCAACCCATTCTAGTGCATTTGCTTGGAGAATTCCATGGACAGAGGAGCCTGGTGGGCATACAGTCCATAGGGTCACAAAGCTGGACACGACTGAGCAACTAAGCACCACACAGAACAGCCAGGTGGCTACTAGAAGTTATTGACTCTAAGGTGCGAGATACAGGAGTGATATTAGAAGTTCATTCACACACACATACACAAAGCTGTATTGTGCCTGACAAAGTGGCAAATTACCTAAATGTTAGATATGACTAGATCCCATTTCTATGACTATGGAGACTCTCATACTTTAGCCACCTGATGTGAATAGCCGATTCACTGGAAAAGACTCTGATGCAGGGAAAGACTGAAGGCAGAAGGAGAAGAGGGTGACAGAGGATGAGATGGTTGGAAGACATCACTAATTCAATGGACATGAACTCGGGCAAACTCTGGGAGATGGTGAGGGACAGAGGAGCCTGGAGTCCTGCAGTCCATGGGGTCACAAAGAGTCGGACACCACTTGGCCACCTAAACAACAAACAACAGAAGACTCAAAGTCCAGAGATTCTTAATTCAAAACCGTTAACGGGGACTCGGAAACTCTCTTGCAGGCACGATGTTGACACACTGGGTAGTTACCACTGTGCCTGGTTTTAAAACGAATCCTCACCGGGTTTTCCAGTGGCTTCTCCCCCGTTTTCAGAATAAACACGCTAGGTTGTTTGGTCTGCAGAGGGCAAGTCTGTACACTGCAGGGGAAAGCGGAGGGGATGGAAGGAGCTGAGCTCCTTCAGTTTCCAATCTTCACCAAAGATTCAAAAGCTAAAGAGAAAATACCACCTTAAGAAAAGGAAAATCAAACTGCCAAGATTTATTTAACTTTTTCTTTCACAGAAAATACAAGTATGTAATGTAAACACTGACATGTGAAATGAAGTACAAGCATTAGGAAGACAAAGGACCTGAACAATAACTCTTGCTTCAACACTGCAGTGCTTCCTGATTTCACTTCCAGCAGGAATCACAGGATTATACAGATTACATATCGGAAAAATCAAAGGCAACATCCATTGATATTTACCAAAACACCAGAGAGCCTCTGAAAATTCAACAATGCCATATGGAAGTCAGAGCTCTCTGCTGAAAAAAAAAAAGAAAGCTGAGCACATGTCCATTAATCTGTTTACCCAAGGCGTTTAATGTAGGAGCCTAAGAAATTAACACATGAGTTTAATTTGCCGGTGGAGGTGAAGATTAAGTGACCCCTCTTTTCCCTCTTCAGAGAAAATGAAATTAACCAAATTTAAAGCAGAGCTGCTCAACACTGGCCAGAAGACGGCACCATCACAGTGAATTATTTCAATAAACCCCACAAAATACAAAACACAATAAAAGATTTCCATTTGTGCTCTGCCCAAATGGTCAATCCAGATCCAAGGCTGTAGGATCACATAGGGTGTTCTTTCCCCAAAATCCAAACTAGAAAAAGATGACCCAAATAAGTGGTTGGGATCAAGAACCACCTTGATTTAAAACAGATGATCTGTTTCTGAACTTGAATTCAGTAATAAAGGGTGCAGTCTTCACTTTTCTATTATTATCTCAAGAGATTAAAATGTTTCTTTCGTATTAGATGACACCCACCAGTTGGCAGGTCCACTTTGATAACAGATGCTACTACACAAGTTGGTTCAGTAATGGAACTCAGCATCATAAGATCTGGAGATCAGGGAGCCCTGGAATTGCCAATATATCTACTTCCTATTCTTGCCTGGAGGCATGGACAGAGGAGCCTGGCAGGCTACAGTCCATGGGGTCACAAGGGTAGGACACAACTTAGCGACTAAACCAATACCACCTACTTTCTCACTCACCTCCATAATCAAAGATTCCCACCAATAATCTGTAGCCCATTATTCCTTGATAGTCAACAAACAATGGAGAAAAAAGGACTTCAGATACTTTATCTTCATGCTGACCACTGAATCTCTGGAGGAGAAATGCTACTTGCTCCAGTGTTTTGAGACACTTTCCCAGGCAAAGCTAACCTCCCTGTATTGCTGAGGTGGAGATGTTTTAATGTGATTATATGTCATGTGAAAAATACCTTCACAACAAACACCCCTCATTTTTATGTAACTTACCCAAAGAATTTGGCACAGTGTTCTGTAATTTCTTGCGCTCTTACTAAAGATATTTGTAGGACAGAGAAAACCAAATCAAGTTTTAAAGAGATAGCAACTGACATTCCCAAAGAACATCAATCATGACATTTTTTGTGCTACGTTACAGTAAGTTGTTGCTCAGCAGGCTTTTTTTTTTTCAAACCTGCAAGATGATATAACAGATCAGCACTGTACTACTCTGATTAGAAAAACGCCGCTCATCGTTGACCTCCATTACTGCACTTTCTCATTTACTTTTGCAGAAAAAGAGCTCTAGCCACTGTGAAGGACAGTTTACCATTACTGCAAGTATGGCAAGACATTTCACTAAAAATTCTCTATCCTGTAGTCAGACTATACATGCCAATATTTACCTTGGGAAACAGGAACCAAGTATTGAAAATTAAATGCCAGAAGTCCTTAAAGCAGTCAGTGGGACCCAAGTTTCTGTTCCCTCTCCAAGGAGGGAGCTCGTCTACAAGATCCAGCCCACCCCAGATATTCCGTCAGCGTGGACCCCAGTGAGGAGACTCTTTAAACCTAACTAGCTGTTTCTTGTCACTTCTTTTCTCCTCTCTGATCAGTTCCTATTGAAAATCTCTTCTCTTTGAAAAATGAAAGATGCAAACTCTGAAAAATTAATGCATCTTATCTGCAGATACTAAACATAATTACCCTTAAGGAAATAAGGCACTATAATGCGACCCCAGCCTGACTATAGGAATGGAAATGGAACTGATATTGGATCCTGTGTGGCTGCACAGAAGCTGGACTTCCAAACATGAGCATTGCTCTCCTGCCGCAGGCCAAGCTGCGTGCTGGAGTGCTGCTGTGATGGTCAGACCCACAGGCAGACCGGAGGCTCCACAGAACTGAGAAACCCAGATAAAATTCTTCCTTAAAAATAGAAAGTGATGTTATCAATCAGGTCTCTGGCCAGCCTCATCATTCCTTCAAGTAATGTTTTCATGGTCAAGTGAAGAGTATGGACGAGCGCTAGATGAGAAGTTAGGCAACCCAGATTGTGGTGCGAACGCTATTATTGGCTGTGTGGCCTCGGGCAAGTCACCTCACCTTCCTCTGCTCCCTGCCCTCTAGTCTTACTTTCTTCATCTGTAAAATGGGGATAAAACCACTTGCCTTGTCTCCCTCACGTCATGACTGTGCGGATTGAATAAGATAATGTGAAAGTGCTTTGTAAACTATCAAATACTGTGTGTGAAGGCAAAGTGAAATATATACTTATGTTCTATTTAAGTCCTTATCATTGCCTATTTGACTAGAGGTTTCCCATGCAGGATGTGCTTTGCAATAGAGAGACTCAAAAATAGATGCCATAAATATACACTGGTCTTTTTCACTAGGGCTGTTTAAAAAAGGGAGAGTCTTAATTTCCTCAGAAATGGTCTCAGAATAAATTACTTTAAAACGTGATGTCATTCAAACCCACCAACTGATAGAATTAATCTTCTCCACCTATGTCCTACACAGTTATAGTCTGGTCTGTTGATACCTTGACAGAGGGAAGTCTTGAATTCAAGAAAGCATGCTAAAACTGAAAAAAACAAAAACAAACAAAAACAAACACCAAAATCTCATAGTTACAGCTTGTTGTAACAGATTTAAATGAAAATAAGAGGCATCCTATATAAAGAAATTAAGCCACGGTTCCTCAAATGGTTGCCTTTTTCCTGAGATATCTCCAGGACAAGGTTCTAGTCCTGTGAAGTGCTTTAGAAAAGCTTAGTCTTGCTGGAGGTGAAAGGACATGTAGGTTGGCAACTAGGCTGTGCTCATTTTCAGCACTAGGATTTGAATGAGAAGGTCTGCTAGGAGCTCCCAGGGAGCTTGGGTGGAGAAGCCCACCCGGCCCCAGGGAGGCCAGTCCTCGGACACCAGGCCAGAGTGTGGAGAACAGCTCAACACTGCCATCCCATCCCAGGATTTTCAGCTCTTCCTGGAAGTTGGTTCTGCTCTTCTCCGGTCTAGTAAATAATCGAACAGAAGAGAAACAGTGAGATGCGGAGCAGCGTATCTGCCTGGACTGCAGGGCCTGTCTGCATCTGGCTGTACAAGGCGCACATGCAGAGCAGACACAGGCAAGGAGTGAGCGTGACTGACTGACCGGCCCAAAGCACCCAGACTCCAGCATTCGTGTCACACGCCTTTATTACACACGGTACAAGCGGTGGCTTGGAGGGTGTCCTGTCAGTGGGATCCCCAGTGGACAGGATGGGAGTTCTCTGGGACCACAGGCATGATGCTAACCTCCGCTTCTCTTCCTGGTTTGCTTTGCTTTCCGGGGTTTGAGGATGGTATAGTTTGCATACACTGTATACTGATCTGACAGGAAGGGAACGTAGAATGCCCGCAACAACCTTGAAGACCTGAAAAACAAGAGAGAAAAAAGACAGAATCTTAGCATTTGAGAGAATTTACTCATGGTACTGATTAAAGGAAATGAATAAAATGCTATGGTGAGGGTTATATTTTACATAAGCTGTACTTAGCTACTAGATCTTGATAAAAGACTTAATCAAAACCAAGTACTGGGACTTCCCTGGTGGTCCAGTGGTGAAGAACCCACCTTCTATTGCAGGGGATGTGGGTTCGAGCCCTGCTCAGGGAACTAAGGTCCCACATGTCTAGGAGTAGCTAAGCCTATGCGCCACAATGAAGACCCAGCACAGCCAAAAGAAAAAAAGACCAAGTACCTTCTTGCCTGAACCCAAACGACAGTCTCGGTAGTCTCGCTAATAAGCCACAGGATATCTTTCAGAATAGCTCTAGGTCTGCTTAGAATTTGCCATTGAAAAGTTCTAATTCAGTCAAAGAAATGTTATTACGGAAATATATTCTTAACACCTCAAGAGTTTGTGTACCCCAGAGACTGCAGAGATGCTAAATGCTCAAATGATCCTGATTCCAGCTCTAAGTTTTCCTAGAGAGGTGAAGAAAAAACTATGTTCTTGGCTTCCTGTGCATACTGTTCTGGCGATTCTCAAGTCAGAGTCCAGTCTTTTCTCTTTATACTGAAATATAGATAGGAACAGCTAAAACCCTGAATGGCTCACTAATTTCTAAAGAATATGAAAAATATCTCACATTTATTGAATACCTAGCACTGAACACGGAGAAGGCAATGGCACCCCACTCCAGTACTCTTGCCTGGAAAATCCCATGGATGGAGGAGCCTGGTAGGCTGCAGTCCATGGGGTCGCTAAGAGTCGGACACGACTGAGCGACTTCACTTTCACTTTTCACTTTCATGCATTGGAGAAGGAAATGGCAACCCACTCCAGTGTTCTTGCTTGGAGAATCCCAGGGACAGCGGAGCCTGGTGGGCTGCCGTCTATGGGGTCGCACAGAGTCGGACACGACTGACATGACTTAGCAGCAGCAGCAGCAGCATTGAACAAGCCCTGGGGGAAGTGCTTACACTTTTTCAGATACTATTTAATCCATCCAACAAACCTATGTGGAAAGTGATATTACTTCTATTTTATAGATGGGAAAGTGAGACACACAGATTAAGTAGCTTGAGCAGGGTCACACAGTAAGTGATAAAGCCCTCATTCAGGTTCAGATTTGATTCCAGACTCTGCACTCCTACCACTCTGGTTTATCCTGCATCCCAGGAGACAGGCTAACAAGATTCATCATTTCCTAGAAAAAGTGGCAGTGATAGTTTTAAATTCTATATGCGGTATTACTTCTTGACTACGATTCCTGAGTCAAAAAACCAAAAGTTGGCCCAGAAACTGCCAACCTAAATGAGGTAGCTGAAGGGTGCTCCACTGCCAGTCCTTTTCCAGACTCTCAACTTGTAAATGTCATGTCAACGTGGCATTTGTACTGGCAGCCTACTTCTGAGTTTGGCAGACGCCCGCGATGCCTGCACACAATGGTACCGTGCTTGGCATACACACCTCCTAGAGATCCTTCCCAACTGGGATGCTGGCCGTGCGCTGTGCTCAGCAGAGATTCACTTCACTTCAACAGCTAACAGCTCAAGGGCTTTGATAGAGAAAAGAGGCTTAGCAGAGAGACACACGAGATAAAGCAGGGCCTCTGCAAAGAAATGAACAGGAGGAGGAAGCACCTACCTCAGTCAAAAAAGAAGTTAATTTTTCTTCTTTCTGTCCGCGCTGCATAGATAAGGGGAAGGTCAGGACAGAAAGCTGTAAGCTGGAACAAAGTCCCGCAGGCTTCAGTGTAGTAAAGAAAGGCTAAACTGAATGAAGCATCATTTCCATTCCAGGTGACTCCATGCTAAAAGCTTCACTAATACAGTCAGTACCTGTCTCCAGTCAACTCACCCCTTGGTATAACATCAGGTCCAATGGGCCCTATTTTACTTTTTTTACTTTCTTTTTGGAACGACTCCTTACTACTTGGAAAGATCATTATTTTGTAATTTTATTCTTCTTGGAGTCTTCCAAAGAAGAAAGGAAAATTATACTTATTTTCAAAAATAGAATAAAACTCATTCTATCATGTAACTACCATATGGGTCCATTATAACCTTTTATAAATTTAAACTATATTAAAGAATCTTAGTGGTCTTTTTTCCCTCTACATCTTGGATTATTTACAACTATGCTTAAAAAAAAAAAAAAAGACAGACAAATGATAAGAAAAAGAATGATGACATCCCCAAAAAGGATTATGCAAAAATGATATAATTACATTATCCTTCCATTTTTTCACTGCATTGTTCAAAGTAGGCATCATCTTTCAATAAGGTACAAAAGATTTGTGACACTATCTTTGCAGCCTGCATTTAGCTTTAATTGAGCACAGCTGAGTTGAGAATTTAAAAATTTTCTGTCCATAATGCCAATGAGAAGAAAATCAACAGAGGAAGACACTTCACAATTAGACAAATCAGAAGATGAATGCGGAGACAGCGGCACTCGAGACTCTAATGATGATAGCGTGTATGTGTGTGTGTGTGCGCGCGCGCGCATGCGTGCACGTGCACGTGAGTGTGCTCAGTCATGTCCGACTCTTTGCGACCCCATGGACTGTAGCCTGCCAGTCTCCTCTGTCCATGAAATTTTCCAGGCAAGAGTACTGGAGTGGGTTGCCATTCCCTTCTCCAGGGGATCTTCTTGACCCAGGGATGGAACGTCTCCTGCAGATTCTTTACCTTTTTTTTCTGAGCCACCAGAGAAGCCTATTTCAGGTATATATATTCAAAAGCAGGAAAACATGGAATAAAGATTGGGGTTGCTACATTCCAATTCTTACAAAAATTTCAAATGATGTTTTTTAAAACTATCCTTCCGTTATTACTGTTATTTATAAAATAATTTAAAAATATGAAAACAAAAGGGGTTATAGGCCCTTTTACAGACCAAGACAGTACCTGGTGAAGACAAGACAGTATGTGGTGATGACTATTTCTATGCTATTTCTATGCTAACTCCTTGGTCATCACAAGGAATTCTGAAAGAGATCATTTCAGGAAACCATCCAGGGTGATACATGGGACATGTTATCATCAAAAATACTGACCTCCCTAAAATAGAAGAAGGGTCACTATGCATTACTGCTGAATGCAAAAGGCAAGCTGAAACAAAGGTAAAAGAATAATGGAGACTGGGACAAAATATTTACCGTATACATAACAGAGGAAGGGTATCTAGAATATATAAATTATATATATATATATGGGCTGGGCTTCCCTGGTGGCTCAGATGGTAAAGAATCTGCCTGCAATGCAGGAGACCCAGGTTTGATCCCTGGGTCAAGAAGATCCCCTGGAGAAGGGAATGGTAACCCATTCCAGTTTCTTGCCTGGAGAATTCCATGGACAGGGCAGCCTGGTGGGCTACAGTCCATGGGGTCGCAGAGTTGGACACTACTGAGCAAGTAACATGTATTGGGGCTTCCTGGGTGGCGCAGCGTTAAAGAATCCACCTGCCAATGCAGGAGACACAAGACACACAGGTTCTATCCCTGGATCAGGAAGATCCCCTACAGGAGGGAATGGCAAACCCACTCCAGTATTCTTGCTTATGGGACTGCAATAACCATATGAAATGATGTTCAATTTTACTAGTAATCAGGGGAACATAAATCTAGATATAATTTTTCAACAATCAGGTTTGCAAAGCTGAGAAGTATGACAGTATCAAACCCTGGGGAGGAAGGAGGAACCCGATACTGCCAGTAAAAGTGGAAACCTGCAAGAACCACTTGGAGAAGCAGTTTTAACAATACCAATAAAAAGAAATTATGCTGTCTCTATGACATAGCACATGATTTTCATTTTGTACTTTGCACCATAATGCTTTTTTTAAAACAACCTACTTTACCATTTGTTACAATAGAAAAATTCAAACACAAACAAAAGAGATATTTAACTTGTAATAATTTTTAAAGCTATGACAAACTAGACAGCGTATTAAAAAAGAGACATTACTTTGCTGACAAAGGTCCATATAGTCAAAGCTATGGCTTCTCCAGTAGTCATGTATGGATGTGAGAGTTGGACCATAAAGAAGGCTGAACGCTGAAGAATTGATGCTTTTGAACTGTGGTGTTGGAGAAGACTCTTTGAGAGTTCCTTGGACTGCAAGGAGATCAAACCAGTCAATCCTAAAGGAAATCAACCCTGAATATTCATTGGAAGCATGGATGCTGAAGCTGAAACTCCAATACTTTGGCCACCTGATACGTAGAGGTGACTCATTAGAAAAGACCCTGATGCTGGGAAAGACTGATGGCAGGAGAAGGGGACGACAGAGGATGAGATGGTTGGATGGCATCACCGACTCAACAGACATGAGTTTGAGCAACTTCAGGGAGATGGGGAAGCACAGGGAAGCCTGGCATGCTGCAGTCCATGGGGGTTACAAAGAGTCGGACATGACTGAGTGACTAAACTGAACTGAGACAATGTTTTAAAGAGAGGAAACCTCAAATCCTTAAAATGAACAAACATAAAAACCCTATGTGCTTGCTACGTGTATGGTTTTGTGTGCTGGCCCTGAAGACACAAAAGCCTCTGTTCTCAAAGAGCTAATAATCTACAGTTGGAAGAAAGAGATTATGAGTGATATACAATATGTCTCTGTGTTAGTTGATCAGTCATGTCTGACTCTTTGCGACCCTGCCAGGCTTCTCTGTCCATGGAATCCTCCAGGCAAGAATATTGGAGTGAGTAGCCATTCTCTTCTCCAGGGATCTTCCTAACCCACGGATTGAACCTAAGTCTCCTGCATTGCAGGCAGATTCTTTACCATCTGAGCCACCAGGGAAGCCCAACTATAATATGGCAAATACTAAATAAAAATAGCTAATATAGAAGTTCAAAGTGATAATACACATATTCAGAAGAGAGGATAAAAAAAACACTGAGGGTTGCATAAGTGTGGAAGAAGCATTTATTATACATTATTTTATTTGACCCATTCAACATTTCAAGGTATACTAAGCAAAAAAAAAAAAAAAAACTTGCTGATCTATAACCAAATCTATAGGCATCTCAGATTAAATTCTCTGTCGACTCAGCAACAATTGGAAAACGGCTTGAACAAAATCCAGACTCTGTAATGATCTACAAGCTGAAGGAGATCTAGCCCTCGCTAACCTGTCTCTCTTCACCTTGTACCATTTTCTTCCTTGCCCACTACACTCTCCCCACACCAGCCTCCTTTCAAGTTTCTCAAAGTTACCAGTTCTTTCCTACTATGATTTCAAAGTCCCATTGAATGTGTGGTTTGGAATAATACATTGCTAGGGACAAGCATGTATCTGACTCAGATACATCAAGAGACCCAAGAAGAACTGGGATTCTCCCAAGCTTCCTCTGCGTGCAAGCATAAAAAATTTGGCATCAGATTCTAGATAATGTGTTCAAGAAGCATGGAGGCATTTCTAGTTAGACCTGAACACAAAGCTATATTAAAGGTGAGAACTAAATATAAGGAAAAGTTAAGAAAAATTTATAATCCAAATTTGGTACTGGAAAAATCCTTGTTTGAAGATGAATCTTCCTTTCTCCTGCAGATTTTGCTTATGATTGTTAATTATCTGTCTTTAACATGTAAAGCCTCTACTTTCTTCCAGTGGATGAAATGAGTAAACAATCAACACAAACACTTCTGTGCTGGGATGGGAAGAGTCTGTGTTTTTGTTTTTTCTTTTTAGCCAAAAGAGCAAGTTGGCTTGAATTCTTCACTTTTAATACTATGGCTGCTCTTCTAGATTAATTTCTTTCTCATCTGTAGCTTTACTAAATCAAGCACAACTGGGGCTGTTCAAATCATTATATGGTTGCTGGAAGAACAAATCGGTTATTTGTCTCTGTGAAAGAAGAGAGCAGTTGAGCATTGGAATAACGTGCATACGCACACATTCATACTCATGGAAACAAAGATCAGACTGAATCACAAGTTAGAACCAGACTAATCCTGATCGAAACTCATGTAACAGTGTGTGTAATAACGTGAAATGCCAAAGCACTGCCCCAGAAAGCACAGGCAGCATAAATTAGGAAGGCGCTAAACGGACACTGAAGCACTTCCCCTCCCAGTGAGAAAGTCACTCAAGCAATTCAAGGATGAAACAGACATGGACAAAACGACCCCTGAATGGCATAATTAGCCGACAGCTCAGAATGTTTTCTAATTCAATTATCAGCCCTATTTATCAGGGCTGGGGGGCACTCTGCTGTGGCGATTTCAATCTGCTCTTGCTGACGTCCGTGGAAGACTGCCTGCCAGTCCCTGACGTCACCAGTGCAACAGGCCCGACGCAAATGCTGGGTCAATTTTTAATTTTAAAGAGAAAACATCTTAAGTACTCAGGCTGTCTCCATGATTTTTGTCTGTCTCTCCATCCATTCATCTACCCGTCCATCCAAACATTGCTTATTCCTGTGAACCTGCAGCCTGGGCTCCCTGCCAGTTCTCTTTCTTTTTCAAAGCTAGTTCCTTCTCTTTTTGTTTTTGTCTCTGTCTCTTGTTCTCCTGCACTTAGTTCAGTGACAGACTTCCACAACCCTCAGAACAGAGCTGGCCTTTCAGAGAAGTCTTTAGTTCTGAAGAGAATCTCACAATTCCCTCAAGATTTACTCTTAGCCATGGCCAGTCCTGAGTCTCATATCAAGCAGTTTAAGAACTGCTCAGAAGGCTGATAATGCAGCAAAAATGTGGCTGATCTTTAATATTCTTTAATAGAAAATGTGGTGAGAGACATTACCCTCATGTTAAGACAGAGGTTCAGTTCAGTTCAGTCGCTCAGTTGTGTCCGACTCTTTGCGACCCCATGAATCGCAGCATGCCAGGCCTCCCTGTCCATCACCAACTCCCGGAGCTCACTCAGACTCATGTCCATCGAGTTGGTGATGCCATCCAGCCATCTCATCCTCTGTCGTCCCCTTCTCCTCCTGCCCCCAGTCCCTACCAGCATCAGGGCCTTTTCCAATGAGTCAACTCTTCACATGACGTGGCCAAAGTACTGGAGTTTCAGCTTTAGCATCATTCCTTCCAAAGAAATCCCAGGGCTGATCTCCTTTAGGATGGACTGGTTGGATCTCCTTGCAGTCCAAGGGACTCTCAAGAGTCTTTTCCAACACCACAGTTCAAAAGCATCAATTCTTTGGTGCTCAGCTTTCTTCACAGTCCAACTCTCACATCCATACTTAAGTACTGGAAAGACAGAGGTAACACTTACCTATTTTCCAAAGTAGAGAAACATGTATGTTAATGTTTCCCTGGAATGCCAGGCCCTTGAAGACAGAACTTACTCTGACCAACTGCTGTACTGCAGCTTTTAGAACAGGCTCATTAGGCTTCCGGTTCAAGATGGCCAAGGAGAAGGACATGTGTTCATCTCCTGAGAGAGCACCAAAATCACAACTAGCTGTTGAACAACCATTGACAGGAGGATGCTGGAACCCAACAGAAAAAGACATCCCACTATGAAAGACAAAGAAGCTGCAGAGAGATGGTAGGAGGGGCACAACCACAATAAAACCAAATCCCATACCTGCTGGGTGGGTGACCCACAAATTGGAGAACAATAAATACCAAAGAAGTTCTCCCACGTTGTGAAGGTTCTGAATCCCATGTCAGTCTTCCCAGCCTGGGGATCTGACAAGGGGACTGGGAATCCCCAGGGAATCTGAACTTGAAGGCCAGCAGGACTTGATTATAGGACTTCCACAGGACTGGGTAAATCAGACTCCAGGCTTGCAGGGCACAAATAAAATCTTGCATACACCAAGTCCCAGAGGAAAGGAGCACTGACCCCACAGGAGACTGAACAAAACTACCTACTAGTGTTGGAGGGCATCCTGTGGGGGCATGGATTGGCAGGGGCTCGCCACAGGGACAGGGGCACTGGCAACAGCAGCCCTACAAGGTCCCCCTTGGCATTAGCCCTCTTGGAGGTTGCCATTAACCCGACCACAGAGCCTGTAGACCCCAGGGCTGGGTTGCCTCAGACCAAACAACTACCAGGGAGGGAGTGCAACCCCAGCCATCAGCAGATAAATAGATTAGAGCTTTACTGAGCAAGGTCCTGCCCACCAGAGCAAGACCCAGTTTTTCCCACTGCCAGTCTCTCCCATCAAGAAGATAACACAAGCCTCTCAGCCTCAGCCATCAGAGGGCGGACAGAAGAAGCAAGAAGCACAGTCTCATAGCAGCTAAAACAAAAATCATATTACAGAAAGTTAATCACAATGAAGCTCCAATACTTTGGCCACCTGATGTGAAGAACTGACTCATTAGAAAAGACTCTGATGCTGGGAAAGATTGAAGGCAGGAGGAGAAGGGGACGACAGAGGATGAGATGGTTGGATGGCATCACCGACTCAACGGACATGAGTTTGAGCAAGCTACAAGAGATGGTGAAGGAGAGGGAAGCCTGGCATGCTGTAGTCTATGGGGTTGCAAAGAGTCGGACATGACTGAGTGCTTGAACAACAATAATAATCACAGTGAAAAAGCAGAAAGTTATGTCCCAGATGAAAGGACAAGATAAAATCCCAGAAAAACAACTAAATGAAGTGGAGATAGGCAACTTTCCAGAAAAAGAATTTAGAATAATGATACTGAAGATGATCTAGGATCTTGGGAAGAGTGGAGGCGAAGATTAAGAAGATGCAAGAAATGTTTACCAAAGACCTGGAAGAACTAAAGAACAAACAAACAGAGATGAGTAATACACTAGAAAGAACCAATAGCAGAATAACTGAGGCAGAAGGACGGATAAATGACCTGGAGGACAGAATGGTGGAAATCATTGCCACAGAACAGAATATAGAAAAAAAAATGAAAAGAAATGAAGACAGTCTAAGAGACCTCTGGGACAACATTAAACACACCCAACATTTGCATTATAGGGCTCCCAGAAGGAAAAGAGAGAGAGAAAGGACGTGAGAAAATATTTGCAGAGATAATAGCTGAACAACTTCCTGAAAGGGGAAAGGAAATAGTAAAGTCCAAGAAGCACAGAGTCCCAGGAAGGATAAACCCAAGGAGGAACACACCGAGACACATAGTAATCAAACTGACAAAAATTAAAGACAGAGATAAAATATTAAAAGCAACAAGGGAAAAATGACAAATAGCATACAAGGGAACTCCCATCAGGCTGTCAGCTGATTTCTCAATAGAAACTCTACAACCCAGGAGGGAATGGCATGATGTATTTAAAGTGGTGCAAGTGAAGAACCTACAACCAAGAATACTCTACCTAGCAAGACTGTCCTTCAGATTTGATGGAGAAATCAAAAGCTTTCCAGCAATCAAAAGCTAAGAGAATTCAGCACCATCAAACCAGCTTTACCACAAATGCTAAAGGAACTTCTTAAGGCAGGAAACGAGAAGGAAAAGACCTACAGAAAATAAACCCAAAACAAATAAGAAAGTGATAAAAGGATCATATATATGGATAATTACCTTAAATGTAAATGGATTAAATGCCCCAACCAAAAGACATAGACTGGCTGGGCATTTGAAAACATGTACATGTATGCACTTCTACTTACCATATTACTCTGCTTGACCCCCCCTCCCAAACTGTATGTAATTATTCTATATTGTTAGGTTAATTACGTTCCCATTATGGTTTGTAAATATAATTCTTTTATTTTTTCTCTGGTTATTGATTGTGAAAAGGCTGATAAACATCCTTTACTATTGTGATTATGTAAGTATTTCTCAATACCACTACATCATGATTGGTCAACAGAAAAAAATAGAATTCTATATTACCAAAACTACCATTTAATAGAAAACCTGTAATTGCTTTTCAAAATCCAGATGTGTATCAGAATTATCTTGGAGTTTTTTGAAAAACACAAATGCCCAGGTATTGCTTTTTCACTCTAAAGCTCCAGATATGTTTCTAATGAGCAGCCATGTCTAAAAGCAGCTGGACTATCTGATGATCTTTTACTTTTATCTAGTTTGTTTCACTTTTTCCATTTCATAGTCAGTGCTCTCATTTTATTTAGTTTATATTTTCCAATTTCTCCATCTCTCCTTTTCTTTTTTGCTGTTCTTTCTCAAGCCTTTACCGAGTGTTGTAGAAAAGCTTTTGTATACATATATATATAGAGAGAGAGAGAGAATGTGTAATATATATATTCTAGAAAACTTATGAATTTTTGCCCAATTAAAAAATTTATGACATTTTGATTCCACTGGCTTGACTTAGTAATGAATAGAATGCAAGACTTCTACTTAAAAAAAAATAGATATGCAACAAGCAACAAAGGTTAACTGTATGGCACAGGGAACTGCAGTTATATCTTGTAATAAACGGTAATGGAAAAGAATTTCAAAAATCACATATGTGTATCTGTATAACTGAATCAGCTTGCTGTGCACCTGAAACACCGTTAAGTCAACTATATGTCAATAAAATATGTATATATATTAAGGAAAAAATAATGTGAGGCTCTTCCTCTTCTCTTCCCAAACAATTCAGTCCTAAAGCCACTGGGCAGGGCGGAGCAAAGTGGGAGTCTTTGGAGCGCACATGGGGAATGGGAAGCTGTGGTGGGATGTTAGCGCCCAAGGGAGATGCAGAGGGCGTTCATATCAAAAGAGAGGGCATTCTTTTCTTTCCTAAAAAGTTTTAATCTTTTTTTGGGTGGGAAGGAGGCTTCACATATCCAGGGTTTATAAAACAAAATACGGTATAAACTAGATGAGAGATACCTGTGGGACACAAACTGTACAACACAAACGGCCTAAATGTCAGTAAAATAATAGCTGGGGGAACCGACAGCGACTGGAGGAACAGGAAGAGGAGAGACAAGAGACAAGACCATGGAGAATGTGCAAGACTCTGATAAAGAGGAGAAAAGCGCTCAAATCCATTATGACATGACGTTCATATCATCTTCTGGTTCCTACTTCCTTTATGGCCTCGTCTGTTACCCCCTCCAGCCTCTCATTCTGTACCCCAGAGACACGGGACTACTTGTGCCCTGCCATTTCCTACCTAGCAAAGAGAATGTTCACGCAAAAGGTCAAGAAACCTCTCCGGGTTTCAGTTTACACAAAATCTGCTAAATCGTCATTACCCATGTGACCAGAATGACCCTGTTTTCAGAGGGCATGTCCACAGACCCTGAACATTCAATGAACACATTCACGGTTTTGGCTCTTCAGCAGTGACCTCCAAATCCACACTGGGTAACGACTTGGAAGCTTGCTGAGGCACAAACGGGGATCACGTCACTGTGAGACACGTGTACGGGGTGGATCATTTCACTGACGTGCGGCCTTGGCCAATCAGTATAACCTCTGGACAGTATAACCTCTTGACCAGTCACCTTTCACCAATATTCAGCATGAGGGGATTGAGAAAGAATTGGTATTAAGCAAGCAGTCATTTTCTGACCTTCAGTCCCATTAAGTTTGCTGGAGAAAAGCTCGTGAGCGGCCCTTTCCCATCTGATAGCTCCTGAGATGTTAAGGTACCACGTGCTCCATCCACTGTGCAGAAGACACTGAACGGTGTTCAGGAAGGGGTCTGCCCCTACTCTCTGGACCCTCGTCTGAGCTACTTCTCTGTGACAAACAGTAAGCGGCACTGGAGGCCACAGCCGGCTGACGGTTCTGGCAAGTTTTACAGAGGGGAAATAATGAGTATACTCTGAAATAACTCAACAATCTTTTTTTTTTTTTTTTCCAGCTTAAAAAAAAAGCCATCTATTATTTCTCTCAAATCTGTGGCTGACTGATGGGCTTTCTGTTTCACTGGGCTTTGGCTGGAATGCTTATGGCCAGCCGTGGGCTGCGAGTTCAGCTAATGCTACAGGCCTGAGGACTCCTTCGTGTGGGCTCCTCTCTGCACACAGTCTATGGATTTTCTTAAGGGGTGGAGCCTGGGTCTTAAGAAGGAGCACTCCAGCAGATAGGAAATAGAAGCCAATCAGCTACTCAGCGATCTTTATTTTACCAAATAAGGGCATGAGATGGAGAAGGAACTGGCAATCCACTCCATTTTTCTTGCCTGGAGAATCCCATGGACAGAGGAGCCTGGCAGGGTACAGTCCATGGGTCGCAAGAGTTGGACACGACTGAGTGACTAAGCACACAAGCACACACAAGGGCATGAGAAGCTTCTGAAGAAATTCTATTTCATCTTTTCCCTTTATGCAATGTCAGATAATTGATAAATATTTTCTAAGACCCTAATATGTGCTAGGAGTTGTGAGAGTCAACAAGAGATGTTCTAACTCTCAAGAAACTGAGAATACATGTCTCTGATGATGCCAGTTGCCTGGCCTAAGCTAGCAGAAAGTGGTGCAGTTCTAAGACACTGTACATATGCATGCTTCAAGCCTGAGAGGCTCTTGCATCATGGACATGAGGCTCAGACAGTCTGTCTCCAGAGAACTAACTTCACAACAAGGCAAAGTAGACCCTCCGAGCTTCGGGAAAAAAAGAAAAGGGTTTATTCTCCTGCAAGTGTCAGTAGACAATGATTAAGCAGTCAAGAGTACAATGGGCAAACAGAGTGTGTTCTGAAGCCAAATCTAGCCTGAGGTAGTAGTGATGCCGGGCGAAGGGTCTAAGGAAACCATCTGGGGAGAAGGAAATAGGGACAAACCCCAGACCGGTAAAAAAAAGAGAAAGCATAAGAGAACAACGAGGAGTTAAGGAATTACAAAAGTACAAAAACTCTGACGGCTTTTCCCTTACAGTTTCTCAGTATTCTTGGCAAAGACAAAGGAGCTGAAGGCAGTGCTGTGACTGACGTGCGGGGAACAGACAGGAGCACTTCATCACGGGTTAGGAGGGAGAACCGATTCCACTGAAAGGATCTGAACACCACGTGAAGCATGTCCAACCGCTGGCCTGGAGCCAAACTCTGCCAGGGGGTGCAGTCTCCCTTTCCACCTGGGTAGCAAGAAGCTGCAGATGGGAACAGCCTGCTGGACTATTTTGGGCGCCATATGTCTCTTCTGCAAGAAATCGCCTTCAAAAAAGGTTTTTGTTTTTTTTTTCCAAAAAGTGTCTAATTTGGATGAAGAATAGCATCAAAAGAGCAGTGATGTTTTAAAAACATGTCCATAAATTCTTTGACAATCTTCCCATCAACAGGGGAAATCTAATTCCTCTCCCCTTGACCATGGGCTATTAGACTGGCTTGCTTTCAATGAAAAGAATGAGGTGGGAGTGATGCTGTGTGAATTCCAAGGCTAGGTCATAAAAGCTACACTGCTCTTGAGACTCTAGCTCCTGGTAACCAGCCACCACGCTATGAGGAAGCACAGGCCACATGGAGAAGCCACGTTAGGTGTTTCAGCCAAGAGTCCCAGCTGGGGGCTAACCAGTAGCCAGCATTCCCTGTCAGATGTGTAGGAAAGCCCTTAAAGGGCTTCCCAGGTGCTGCCAGTGGTAAAGAACCCACCTGCCAATGAAGGAGACTTAAGAGACGCAAGTTTGATCCCTGGGTTGGGAAGATCCCCTGGAGGAGGGCATGACAACTCACTTCAGTATTCTTGCCTGAAGAATCCCATGAACAGAGTTGCCTGGCAGGCTGCAGTCCATAGGGTCACACAGAGTTGGACATGACTGAAGCAACTTAATAAGCACACACACACGCAAAGCCTTTGAAATGCCCCAGTGCCAACCACCATCTGATGGCCAATGCGTAAGAACACTGAGAAGCTTGGAATGGCCCACTGAGCCCAGTGAGTCCCCAGAACCATGAGATAAAACAATAACAAATTACTGCTGCCTTTTAATACCATTAAGTTTGGGATGCAGCAATAACTGGGACAAGAGTTTACAATTAGTTTTCACTTTACAGTGATCTTCCAATGGTCTTCTTATCTTTTGGAAACAAACAGTTCTGCTTGTGCTGGGGTTAGAGTTGGGACATGATGCCTGCTATCCACGAGACAATGACACAGAACCAAACTGGATTCAGCACCATGGCCTCACAGCTGCTGGATTCACTTTCCGGATGCTAAAAGGAAAGTAATAGTCTCAGCTGAAACCTTCCACGAGGATCCTGTGCTGGACACTGAAAGAACACAAGCATCAGGTGCTATCGCCACAACCCCCACCTGGCTCTACAGAAATCCACTGATGAGTGTAAAGGCCCCTCCCCTACCACACCAGCTGAAGATGTTATGTTTAACTCTTCGCTTGCATCTACCTGTAATGATACATTGGGCAGGGCTTTGAAATCCTGCCCTACTAAGTGTCCCCAAATTATCTCACATCCCTTGTCAGGCAAGCCTAAAATTCAGCTGGATGAGGCCAATAGGTTCCAAAACGGGGAAGAATAAAATATCACAATCCAAAAATCAAAGGTGAAGGCAAAGACAGCAAAACAGAAGGGACCTACAACGAAGGAGGAAAAAGTGGGTGGGAAGTGGCTGCAAAGCAGTGGCCGGGCCTCCCGACTTGTTTCTAAAGCTACAAACAGGCTCTGCTGCTCAGCAGGCCAACTCCAACATCCTGGAGAGGCATTCCCCACCAGACTCCCTCAGCCAAACACTCTCACCACCCTTAGAAAGGAACCCACCATCCAGCTGAGTTATTGCAACAGTCTCCCTTCACTCCTCCCTGAGGAATCTCAGAGTAACCATTACATCCACCCACTTGTCCAACTATTTTATACAAGTAGCCATTATATCATGCTTCAAAGAAAGAAAGAAAACAAAAAAATCCGCTCATTTTAGAAAGTATGTAATATGAGATGTCCAAAGGGTGACAAATGTGTCTGGTTTAAAAAGTGATATGTCAACGAGTTTAGCCCCCATATCTTGGAAGTTTGATAAACGCTAATAATATTAGCCAGACACAGACACAGCAAACTTAGGGAGAGGAAGTTGCAGCTCTGGTACCAGTCATGCGTGGGAGGAGACTAGAAAATAGTTAATCAAGATCTTGTGCCTGATGGAGGGGACACATGTATACCCATGACTAATTCATACTGCTATATGGCAAAAACCCTCACAACTGTAAAGTCATTATGCTCCAAGTAAAATTAAAAAAATAAATAAAAATCTTATGTCTGGATCTTCTAGACATAAGAAGATCTAATGTGGTCTGGCCTCTCCAGTCCTCCGATAAAGCAAAGAAGTCTTATTGGAAGAGCATGGGTGGGCATCTGGGCGGCCATTCTCCCAGACAGGTTTACAATGTTCAGCCCTCTTTCTGAGTCCTTCTCCAACAGTCCAACAGGAAACTCTGCTTATCTTCCAACAATTTCAGCAGAAAACACGCCTCTTCACATATTCATAGATATTTAGAATTCCTAAATTTGCACCAGTCACAGCACTGTCCTAATAATTTTAGGTTGCTTCCCCGGGGGTTGAGTCTCCCCTGGCACACACTCAAGAGTGTGATTTTTCTACGTGCTGGTACTGTCTTCAAACTAGCCTCACCGCTTTCCTTTCAGACAGCTAAGGCGCAATCCAGGCTATGGCACCAAGCAACGTCTGAAAATTAAATCAAATAAGTGACCTATGGGCAAACCTGATGCTAGACATGGAATGACCATAACCATGTGCTCCGCTCTCCAGTCCTGCTTTCTGGGATAAGCCATTGTATTCCAGTCACATTACGACAGGATGACCAGCTATCTCAACTCACCCAGGGCAGGGTCCCTTTTACTTTCAAAAGTGTTCTCATTTGGATACTATATTACAGATCACTCTAACTAAAAGCAAATTTAAATCAAAGAGGTAAATTAAGCTTTCCTCTATGGACCCTCGGGTCCCCTCTTTTAACAGGCTTCTTTTACTTTTTCTACTTGTGTTCATGATTCCTTCTTCTTGAATTACAGATATGATTCTGCCCTCTTTACCACGAATACAAATCCTTTTTCTTGTACACTTTGGCTAAGCACCACCTTCTCCAGGAGACCTTCCTGGTACACTCTAACCTCCACAGAGCTCTCCTTTCTCTGAAGTTTTAGCACACCACCCAGCACCTTCTATGGCCTTAATGTCTTCTCTGGCGGCTCAGATGGTAAAGAATTTGCCTGCAGTGCAGGAGACCCAGGTTCGATCTCTGGGTCAGGAAGATCCCCTGGAGAAGAGAATGACTACCCACTCCAGTATTCTTGCCTGGAGAATCCCATAGACAGAGGAGCCTGGGGGGCTACAGTCCATGGGGTCACAAAGAGTCAGACACAACTGAACGACTAACACTTTCACATGGTCTTAGTCCTATTTTCAAGGTGTTTATGTGTGACTACAAAGAACGAAAGTGAAGTCCCTCAGTTGTGTCCGACTCTTTGCAACCCCATGGACTATAGCCTCCCAGGCTCCTCTGTCCATGGGATTTTCCAGGCAAAAATACTGGAGTGGTTTACCATTTCCTTCTCCAGGGGAATCTTCTTGACTCAGGGATCCAACTCGGGTCTCCCACATTGCAGGTAGACTCTTGTTTTTTCACCATCTGGGCCACCAGGGAATCCCTACAAAATTTTACAAAAGGAACTACAAAAGTTGTAAATTATTCAAAGGTAAAAATCTGTGTCTAATTGCTTCTTTCATAACCCCTAAATAATCTAGTGCTGTGACAAGAACATTATAGCTTTTCAATAAATATTTTCTGATTTCCAAACCTGCTTAACCAGCTGGCTTCATGACTTAAAAGCAGACTCCAGGGGCGTCTCCTTCTCTCTGAGCACCCTGTACTTTTCTCTTAAAGTACCTAACAGGGCTGTAATTCTAGACTGATCTAGATGGTTATTTGTTTAATGCTAGCCTCCCCATTATGCTGTAGGGCTCAAGAGGACAGAGAGTTTGTGTTCACCGTCATATACACTTAAGATCCATCACAGTTCCTGGCACTGTTCAAAAATACCTGCTGATTAAGTGGGTGTCAGATGGCTAGAAAGACAGAGAGATGGATAAAGGAAGGAAAAAAATGATCTCAAAGTGAACTCTAAAGAAAGCAGATTTGTATTTCAGGGGCTTGGGCTTCCCTGGTGGCTCAGTGGTAAAGAATCTGCTTGCCAGTGCAGGAGACATGGGTTTGATCCCTGGTCTGGGGAGATCCCACATGCCGCAGAGCAGCTAAGTTCCACGTGCCACCACTACTGAGCCTGTGCTCTAGAGCCTGGGAGCTGCGACTACTGAGCCCACGTGTGCAACTACCGAAGCCTGTGCGCCCGAGAGCCTGTGCTCCACAAGAGGAGCCACTAAACTGAGACGCCTGCACGCTGCAACCGCAGAGCGGCCCCCACTCGCCGCAACTAGAGAAAAGCCCTCGCAGCAACAAAGACCCAGCACGGCCAAAAATACACAGATTTTTTAAAAATTAAAAATAATAAATTTCAGGGACTTAAAACATTTGAGAAACTAACCTGCTTACATTTCTAAAAAGATCATGTGTTGGTATGTCACAGGCTCATGAAAACCCTTCCTCAGGAAGAGCTAGATAACAGCTAGGCCTGCAGCCCACCTGATCTAGGGTCTAAGACATGAGTGACTATGACATGTGGATAGTGCCATTCTCCTCCCTGTTACATAAATTGCTAAAATACAAAAACCATTGTTTCATGAAGACAGAGGAAATGTAATAGCCCCATTTGAGAGGCTCAAAGACATCCCAGGGTCGAGTTCTCAAGGGCATTTCATGCACCACCTCAGAGGGGTATCTCTGAGGCACACCGCCTCCCACAGTACAGCCCAACTTAACTGGCCCAAAGTCAGCAACATCAGATGTCACAGTGCTGACAGTTACACACTGCTGTGGCAAAGGGCGCTGGAAGATCCTGCTGTTTTTGCAGTTGGGTCAGTACATACTAGGAATGGCTGAGGAAGAGAAATGTACAGAAAATCAGCATAACTTTGGAGCTTCAGGCAGCCTGCTAATTAATAGGAAGGCCTGATATTTATATAACGCTTTAGAATTTAAAAACACTTTCGTATTTCAGCTCTCCTTTAATCCTTCCAACATTCCCATAAAATACATAAAATATTATCTCTGTTTTACTGATGTGGAAGTGTGGGAACAGAGAGGAACAACAGCAAGTAACCAGGACTGAATGCACATGTCTTCTGACCTCCTGTTCTTTTCATTATACTTCACATACTTTCAAATAAACTTCCATTATGCTTTGCATATCTTCAAGAAATCTGTAACCAACAGATTTCTTTTTTTTTTTCTCAGCACACGGTCATGAAAAGAATGCCAGTTTAGGGAAATGAGTACAACTTATGGGAAATCGAAAACCTCTGAAGGCATTCTCCAGGGGTCTTCTCCTTTCCTCCACCTCCACTGGACGTGTGCTCGATGTTAAATGAAGCGGCACCAGGGACCAACAGGAGAGACAGGACGTACAGCGGGATAAGCTTAGGGTCCTGTCTCTCTGGCAAGTGCTGCTCAATGTGTGAAAGCTTCCGGTCAGGGAGCAGCCTAGCTAGAGAAAGAAAACCGTAACAGCAACTAGCACTGCATTTCTAATAGAACAGAGGAAAATATTAAACGCTTGATCAAGGCCACTGGAGAAAATTGTGGGCTTCTGGGATCCAAACTCTGGCCTGATCCTTTTCTGCAAAAATGTGTCTCCTGAGTCCATTCATCCTTTACAGCTGAGTTCACTTCCTCGTCACGGCTCATTGAGTCAAGCAGAATAGCCTCCCAGCTTGTTTGAATGCCTCCTACCGTCCCGCCTTCCAGTCCACCCCCCATAGTGGAGCCAGTGTAATCTTCAGATGTCATGTCCTCTTGGAATCTTCCTTGGTCTCACCCATTCTAGCCTTTTGGAGCTAACGCCACCCTCTCACGCCCCAGTAGCACCTCTCTGAACTATGGTGCATCTCCCCAGGTAAACTATAAATTCCCAAGGCAGTGGTCTTGTCTGCACACAGTCTATAAAGTCTTATATGCAGAAGACGGCCAACGAATGTCTATCAAACTGAGCCTATCATACAAATGTCTGTCAAACTATGCCTTATTTCTGCCCTTAAAATCTAGCTGCTTAGGGAAGCAGATGTTCAGTGGGGAGCAGCAAATAGTATCTCTGGGAAAGGCTCTCATGTTTCATGGGCTCCCAGTGTGTCCCCTGCTCCCAGTAACTGAGGAGAGTGCTGAACAGAGGGCCCTGGAGGAGCGATGCTTGGCCACATCACTGAGTGACAGTGTGGTCACCTCTGTCACTCTCTGCTCGCCACAAGGCAGGTGAGAAGGTGCCCAACACCTTCTGCTCTTCCCTCAGGAGATTTCCAGTTCTCCGGTGAGCAGTGTACAAGCATCAGGCTTCTTTGCCTTAAACAGGCTCTCAGTTCATGTCTACCAGCTGCTGGGCCCACGTGCTACCAGCTGCTGGGCCCATGTGCTACCAAAAGGGGAAATGGGAAGATGAGGAACTTTTCCCACTCCAATCCTTTAAGACCAAAAGGGAAAAAAAAAAAGTTGCTTCAAAAATACTCTCTTGCCCCATTCTGTGACCAAGGTACTGCTGGTCAGTATCCGTCACCCATTGCTTCCCTTTGTTAACAGGAAGGCTGTTAGGGAACTACTGACCCTCCTGGGCTGGAGATCTTTTCAGGCCCAGATCTCATGTCGTCATAGTTTCCTCAACTCAAAAATGAAGCCACGACAGTGACCTGCTCTCCAAATACTGTATCAAATAACAAGTCAGGCACCAAAAGAATATGTATGATGCAGAGAAATTCATACCTTTGCTGCTGCTTGAAAGGGAATTTCAAGTTCCCTCCTACTACTGTTCTGATTCTGACAATGTTTTTGAGTATCAGGTCATGATCCTATCATCTGTCATGGTCTCCCACTCCTTCAATGCCTACCCCCACTCCCTCCTTACTCACTTAAGGACATGATGATTGATCTTTTCTATTGTTTTCTTCATCTCTGTTTCATTTATTTCTGCTCTGATCTTTATGATTTCTTTCCTGCTAGTAACTTTGGGCTTTGTTCTTTCTCTAGTTGCTTTAGATGTAAGGTTAGGTTGTTTGAGATTCTTGTTTCCCAAGGCAAGATTGTATCACTATAAACTTCCCTCTGAGAACTGCTTTTGCTGCATCCCATAGGTTTTGCGTCATTATGTTTTCGTGGTCATTTGTCTCTAGGTATTTTCTGATTTCCTCTTTGATTTCTCCAGTGATTCATCAGTTGTTTATTAGCCTATTGTTTAGCCTTCATGTGCTTATGTTTTTAACAGTTTTTTTCTTGTAATTGATTTCTAATTTCACAGTGTTGTGGTTGGAAAAGATGACTGACATGATTTCAATTTTCCTGAATTTACTGAGGCTCGTTTTGTGGCCCAGAATGTGATCAACCCTGGAGAATATTCTGTGTGCACTTGAGAAGAATGTGTATTCAGCTGCTTTTGGATGGAATGCTCTATAAATATCAAGTAAGTCCATCTGGTCCATTAATGAAAGTGGGTGTTAAAAGTTCCGCACTATTATTGTGTTACTGTTGATTTCTCCTTTTATGGTTGTTATTAGGTTGGTGCAAACGTAATCATGGTTTTGGATCGTGAATTTTAAATAACTAGGCTCAAACACACACTTATTAATCAAAATAGGAACCATTACAATCAACACATTTCTGCCAATGAGAAATAAGTTTGCTTTTTCCTGTAGCATAAAAATCTGTTCTTCAGGATTTAATGAACTCTTAGAAAACATTTTCTGCATCCTGTTGGTTGTAGAAGCATTCTCCCTGCAAAAAATTGTCAAGATGCCAGTTGGTGAGAGGTCAGGTGAATATGGAGGATGAAGCGAAACTTTGAAGCCAAATTCATTCAATTTTTGAAGCACTGGTTGTGTGACCTATGGTCAGGCATTGTCATGGAGAAGAACTGGCCCTTTCTATTGACAAATGGTGGCTGGAGATGTTGCAGTTTTTGGTGTATCTCATTGATCTACTGAGCATACTTCTCAGATATAATGGCTTCCTTGGGATTCAGAAAGCTGTAGTGGATCAGACAGAAAGCAGACCCCCAAACAGTGACCATGACCTTTTTTGGTGCAAGTTTGTCTTGGGGAAGTGCTTTGGAGCTTCTTCTCAGTCCAGCCACTGAGCTGGTCATCACCAGTTGTCATATACAATCGACTTTTTGTCACATGTCACAATTCGATTGAGAAATGGTTTGCAGTTATTGCACAGAATAAAAAAAGATGACGATGACACTTCACAACAATGATTTTTTTGGATTTCCAGTCAGTTCATGAGGCACCCACTTATCAAGCTTTTTCACCCTTTTCAATTTGCTTCAAATGCCGAATGACCATAGAATGGTTGACACTGAGTTCTTCGGCAACTTCTCGTGTAGTTGTAAGAGCATTAGCTTCAATAATGGCTCTCAACTGTCATTATCAGCTTCTGATTGGTAAAGGCCAGCCACTAAGCTCCTCATCTTCGAGGCTCTCATCTCCTTTGCAAAAGTTCTTGAACCACCACAGCACTGGATGTTCATTAACAGTTCCTGGGCTAAATGTGTTGCTGATGTTGCAAGTTGTCTCTGCTTCTTTATAACCCATTTTGAACTCAAGAAAATCACCCAAATTTGCTTTTTGTCTAACAGTATACCCATAGTCTAAAATAAATATAAAATAAACAGCAAGTATTAAGTCATTAGCAAAAAAAAAAATGAAGAAATGTGCATTAAAATGATGTATAACTTAACCACATTTATTTATAATGTATTCCAATATCAAATGGCAAATTTCAACAATGCAAAAATCACAGTTACTTTTGCACCAACCTAAACAGTATTAATTTCTGCCTTTAAATTGAGGTGTTCCTATGTTTCGCATATATAGTTAAAACTGTTATAGCTGCTTCTTCTTGGATTGATCCTTTGATCACTATGTAGGGTTCTTCTTTGTCTTTTGTACTAGATCTTTATTTTAAAGTCTATTTTGTCTGCTATGATATTGCTACTCCAGCTTTTTTTTTTTTTTCCATTTTAATGGAATGCATTTTTCCATCCCCTCACTTTCAGTTCTGTACATGTCCCTTGATCTGAAGTGGGTCTCTTGTAGACAGCATATATGTGGACTTGTTTTCGTCATCCATTCAGCCAGTCTATGTCTTTTGGTTGGAGCCTTTAATCTGTTTCAGTTCAGTTCAGTCGCTCAGTCGTGTCCGACTCTGAGACCCCATGAACCACGGCACACCAGGCCTCCCTGTCCATCACCAACTTCTGCAGATTACCCAAACTCATGTCCATTGAGTCAGTGATGCCATCTAACCATCTCATCCTCTGTTGTCCCCTTCTCCTCCTGCCTTCAATCTTCCCCAACATCAGGGTCTTTTCAAATGAGTCAGCTCTTCGTATCAAGTGGCCAAAATATTGGAGTTTCAGCATCTTCAGTAGCATATTGGGCACCTGGGGAGTTCATCTTTCAGTGTCCTATCTTTTTGCCTTTTCATACTGTTCATGGAGTTCTCAAGTCAAGAATACTGAAGTGGTTTGCCATTCCCTTCTCCAGTGGACCACATTCTATCAGACCTCTCCACCATAACCCCTCTGTCTTGGGTGGCCCCACATGGCATGGCTTAGTTTCACTGAGTTAGACAAGCTGAGGTCCGTGTGATCAGATTGGCTAGTTGCCTGTGATTGTGGTTTCAGTCTGTCTGCCCTCTGATGCTCTCTCAGCACCTACCATCTTACTTGGGTTTCTCTTACCTTGGACGAGGGGTATCTCTTCATGGCTGCTCCCACAAAGCGCAGCCACTGCTCCTTACCTTGGATGTGGGGTAGCTCCTCTCGGCTGCTGCCCCTGAGCTTGGGTGTGGGGTAGCTCTTAAGGTAATTATCAATATCTATGTTCCTAGTGCCACTTTGTTAACTGCTTTGGATTTGTTTTTGTAGGTCTTTTTTCTTCCTTTCTTTTGTTCCCCTCACTTTGATTTGATGATTGACTTTCAGTGTTGTGTTTTGATTCCTTTGTGTGTGTGCGTGTGTGCGTGTGTGCGTGCATGTGTGTGTCTACTGTAGCTTTTCAGTTTGCAGTTACCAGAAGGCTTTGCTAGAGCAATCTATATATAAACAATACTGTTTTAACCTACTCATCTTTGAATACCAAATGCATTTCCAATATCCTGCATTTGTGCTCTCCTCTTCTCATAGTTTGATATCATATTTGTGTGCAGGTGATTTCTTACCTTTACTGTTTGTTTGCCTTTACTGGTGAATTTTTCCATTTGTAATTTTCTTGTTTCTAGTTGCGGCCTTTTTATCCCCAGAGAAGTTCCTTTAGACTTGGTTGCAGAGCTGTTTTGGTGGTGCTGAATTCTCTGAGTTTTTGCTTGTCTGTAAAGTTTTTGATTTCACCATCAAATCTGACAGTCTTTCTGGGTAGAGTATTCTTGGTTGTTGGTTCTTCCTTTTCATCACTTTAAATATATCCTGCCACTCCCTTCTGGTTTGCAAAGTTTCTGGTGAGAAATCAGCTGATAACCTTATGGGAGTTCCCCTGTGCATTATCTGGTACTCTTCCTTTGTTGCTTTTAATACTTTTTCTTTGTCTATAATGTTTACTAATTTGATCACTATGTGTCTCAGTGTGTTCTTCCTTGGGTTTATCCTGCCTAGGCCTCTCTGCATTTTCTAGACTTGGATAATTGTTTCCTTTCCCATGTTAGGAAAGTTTTCAGTTATTATATTATCTCTTCAAATATTTTCTTAGATATGTTCTCTTTCTCTTCTTCTTCTGTGATCCCTATAATGCAAATGTTGGTATATTTAATGTCATCCCAGAAGTCTTTTAAACTGTCATTTCTTTTCATTCTTTTTTCTTTATTCTATTCCACAGCAGTGATTTCTACCATTCTGTCTTCTAGGTCACTGATCTTCTTCTGCCTCAATTATTCTGCTACTGATTCCTTCTAGTGTATTCTTTATTTCAATTAGTATATTGTTCATCTCTGTTTGTTTTTTAGTTCTTCTATGTCTTAGTTAAACATTTCTTGTATCTTCTCAATCTTTGGCTCCATTCTTTTCCCAAGATCTTGGATCATCTTTACTATCATTATTCTTAAATTTTTTTTCAGGTAGATTGCCTATCTCCACTTTACTTAGTTGTTTGGGATTTTATCTTATTCCTTCATCTGGGACATATTCCTCTACCATCTCACTTTGTCTAACTTTTTGTGATTGTGATTTCCGTTCCACGGGCTGCAGGGTTGTAGTTCATCTAGTTTCTGCTGTCTGTCCTCTGGTGGATGAGACTGTCTTAAGAGGCTTGTGCAGGTTTCCTAGTTGGGGGGACTGGTACCTGCCTACTGGTGGGTGGAGCTGGGGCTTGTCCCTCTGGTGGGAAGGGCCATATCTGAGGGTGTGTTTATATCAGGCAGCTGTTTATTCAGGACAACTTTAAGCAGACTGTCTGCTGATGGATGGGGCTGTGTTCCCACCCTGTTGGTTGTCTGGCCCGAGAAGTCCCAGCACTGGAGCCTACAGGTTGTTGGGTGGGGCCGGGTCTTAGTTAGAAAATGGCAGCCTCCTAGAGGGCTCATGCCAATAAGCACTTGTCAGACCCATGCCACCAGTGTCCGTCTCTCCAGTGAGCCATAGCTATCCCCTGCCTCCATAGGAGACCCTCCAACACTAGCAGGTAAGTCTGACCCAGTCTCTTATGAGGTCCCTGCATTTTTCCCTGGATCTGGATGCCCATAACACCCTGTGTATGCCCTCCAAGAGGGGAGTTTCTGTTTCCCCCAGTGCTGTGGAATTTCTGTGCTCAAATACCACTGGTCTCCAAAGTCAGATTCTCTGGGGGCTCCTCCTCCTGCTGCTAGACCCCTGGGCTGGGCAGTCCAATGTGGGGCTTGGAAAGTTCACTTCTGTGGGAGAACTTCTATGGTATAATTATTTTCCAGTTTGTAGGTCGCCCAGCTGGTGTCTATGGGATTTGAGCTTATCGTGATAGTGCCCCTCCTGCCATCTCATTGTGGCTTCTTCTTGTCTTTGGTTGTAGGGTATCTTTTTGGTAGGTTTCAGCGATTCTTTTTGTCAGTGATTGTTTAGCAGTTAGTTATGACTTTGGTGTTTTCGTAAGAAGCGCTGAGCATATGCCCTCTACTCCACCATCTTGGTGCGTTTCTCCCTGCCATTTTTGCTTCAATCCCTCTAATCTCTCAAATTCTATGCCCCCACCACTCCACCAAAATTGCTTTTATCAACTGTCAAATCCAATAGACAGTTGTTATTCTTCACCTTATTTATCAGTAGGTTCTGATCATTCTGTCTTCCTGAAAATATTTTCTTCCCTGTTTCTGAGTTCCAAATCTGCCTCTCAAGACCTGGTCCTTCACCCTTTGGTTTTTACTTGACCTCTTGGATCCTGGGCTTTGCCTATGAGACCTCCTTGGAGCTCCTTCAGCTTTAATCTCCTTGAACTTCAACTGTCTGTCTACCTGGACCTGGGCCCACAGACAACCTATACCTTCTAATTCTTTCCCATTCATTACTGCTTTACCTGAACGTCCTGACTCCCCTCTTATCATGAATTCTGAGGCCTTTCTGAAGAGCTAGTCAAGGTCTAGTCTATTTGGTTTCTTTACTTAAGATGTAGTAAGGCCTGGCCTCATCTCTGACTGAGCCAAAAATAATCGATATGAATTTCTAGCTCCACAAAGAACATAGTCAATCTTCCTAACAGTATTAGAAAACTCTGGTTAAGAAAGCTGAAGTTTATTGTCAAAAATACTCAATGTCAAACATTTTGTGTCTTCTTCAGTGGATCTATCTGTTTATAGATTCTTTTATTTGGATGATACCAGAATATACTTTGCGTTCTGATGCCTAGAAAAGGACAGCACTCTTTTAGATTTCTCAGGGAACTGGACACAGATAAAATAAAATGGATACTAGAGTTAGCCCAGGACTGGAAGTTATTCAATCCCAGATTCCAACTTTCATCCTTATTAGTCCTAGTACATTGCTTAGGATTAAAGCCACATACCTAGAAGCATCAAGGAATGGTCTGTAGGCCAAGTTGATCCATTCTTCTCTATTGGATGAATATTTTGGCTCCCGGGGTGTTTCTCTCATGGTGTCCAAATCCACTAAATAATGGCATTTACTGATGTCAATCTGCAATGGAGAAAGATGAACTCTTATCAGGAATTGCAAAGGTCCTTTCAGGGTAAGAAAGATAAATTGTAACCCTAAGAATTCAGGCAGGGTTTTAGAAGCACAAACATCAAAGTCCTCAGATGTTATCAGTGCTCTCTTCGCTCAGATAAGAGTGCTGGGTGTTAGGGTATTATTTAGGCTCCTGGGGGAGGGAGGAGACATCAACTCACCCAGCCAAATATACATGTAGGCTCTGGGAGTTTTGACTCCAGTTTGGGCATGAAGTCTCTCTAGTCTCACAAACACTTTTGAAGCTAGCAAGAGTCCACAACCTACTCAAAAAACTTTCTTTTGTGGCTCACTACTGCTCCCTTCCAAACTATCACCTTTTGTTTCAGAGATTGAGAGGCCTGATCAAACAAAAATGTTAATGTGTGAGAAGCCCCGTCTCTGCTGACAGAGAGCCAGCAGGGTCACCGTATACCTCATAAGTAGTTCAAAGACATCATGCACATTGTTTCCTTCAAACTTCAACAGAACTGACAGAGACACAAGGACTGTCCCTGCAGAAAAGATCAGTAAAGCAGATACAAGGACTGCAAGAGTAGAGATTATGAAATGTATATAGTAACTATTGGCAAAACTAGAGTCATCCAGTTGCTCACAATACGGATACATCAGAGGACCACTCGTACTCATAAGAAATTATTAATGCATTTAATTTAAAACCATGTTGGTACTGTGCTTCTCACAAAATTGATTAATTCAACTGAACATGCTACAAAATCTGTAGGATACTTTTGCAGTTAAATGGTTCATCTCAAACTATTCTTCCTCTCATCTCAAAGCCAGGGGAGAAATTTTTAAGCCTTTTTAATAATAATAATAATCAAAAATCTGTAGACTTAAAAAAAATTCAATACACACACACTAATGTTCATAGCAACACTATTTAAAACAGCCCAAACATGGAAGCACCTAAGTGTTCATCAACAGATGAAGCGATAAAGAAGATGTTGTATATCATTCAACCATAAATAAGAATGACATAGTGCCATTTGCAGCAATATGGATGGACCCAGAGATTATCACAAGTGAAGTAAGTCAGAAAAAGATGAATATTATATGATATCATTTACATGTGGAATCTAAAGAATACTAATGAACTTATTTACAAACCAGAAATAGGCTCACAGACATAGAAAACAAATGTATGGTTTATAAAGGAAGAAGGGTGGCAGAGGGATAAATTAGGAGAATGTGACTAACAGGTACACACTACTATATATAAGATAAACAACAAGGATTTATTGCATAGCATAGGGAACTATATGCAGTATCTTATAATAATCTATAATGTGAAAGATTCTGAAAAGAATGTGTGTGTATGTCTGTGTGTGAATCACCTGCTGTATACCCAAAGTAGAAGTCGCTCAGTCACGTCTGACTCTTTGCGACCCCATGGACTATACAGTCCATAGAATGCTCCAGGCCAGAATACTGGAGTAGGTAGCCAGTCCCTTCTCCAGGGAATCTTCCCAACCCAGGGATCAAATCCAGGTCTCCCTCATTGCAGGCAGATTCTTTACCAGCTGAGTCACCAGAGAAGCCAGTATACCCCAAACTAGTACAATATTGTAAATCAACCACAGTTCAAAATCATATAATACACAAGTTTCTATGATGTTAAATAAAAGCCCAAAGATGGAGAACATCACTGTGACATGATTTATAATAAATATTCTTGGGGGGTCTTTTTCCAAGGTTTCTGACTGGCAGCTCCTAAAACCCTGGTAATTTCCTAGGCAATAAGAGCAATGGGAGCATTTTTTTGTTAAAATGTTTATACTCTTATCCTCAGTTCCTGATATCTCTTCAAAGCAATAATGGTGAGTGGAATGTCTTGTTATTCATAGGTAGCCCCTGTGTACCACAACTGAGCTTAGGTTAATGGGGTGACTTTTGGAAATCCCCTAAAGATGGCAGGGATGCTGGTCACCAGATGAACTAACCATATGAATAGAATGTTGGTCTTTCCAGTCACCAGGGGAGGGGTAAAGGGCTGGAGACAGCCAGTGATTTAATTAATCATTCCTGTGTCAGGACGCCTCCATAAAACCCTGAAAATCCAGGTTTAGAAAACTTCCAGGTTGGTGAACGCTTGGAGATTTGGGAAGGGTGCTGAACGTGGAAAGAGCATGAAGACCCGAACTCTTCCCTCCTATCTTGCCCTATTCATCTCTTCCATCTGGCTGTTCCTGAATTATACCCTTTTATAACAAACCAGTTCTCTAGTAAGTAAAATGTTTCTCTGTGTGTGATACTCTAGCAAATTAATCAAACCCTAGGAGAGGGTCGTGGGAGACTCTGCTTTACACCCAGTCAATCAGAATTACAAGGAACAACCTGGACTTACAACCAGTACCTGAAGTCCAGGAAGGGGGTCATGGCCCCAGTCTGTCACCAGCCAGTCAGAAACAGGTACCAACCTGGGCTTGAGATTGGCATCTGATGTAGGCAAGAGAAGCGGGCAGTCTTGTAGGACTAAGCCCTCAATCTGTGGAGTCGGATGCTGTCTCTGGGTAGACAGCATGAGAGTTGCATTGAGTTGTAGGATGCCCAGATGGTGTCTGAGAATTGTTGTTACTGTGGGGAACCCCCCCAACCCCCAACATTAGAAATCAGTCCCAGAACCCTCTTAATTACTAATGTAGTCAGTTAAAGGAAAGTATATCTCAAGGGAAGGAAACTACTAATTTTCAGTGTTTTTTTTACATGCAAGTATGTTACACATATCATTTTTGAAATCATTATATAAAGGCCTATAGAGGAATTATTAATTTGTATTTTATAAATGAGGAATCCAAGACTCAGAGACAAATTATATAACTTCATTTTTTTCAAGATCTATATTAAGCCCCTACAATATACTAGGCATTAATAAGTTAGTGCTAACGATATAGAAATAAATAACAAATAAACAAATAATAAGTTCTCACCCTAAAAAGATATATAATCCTCACCAAAATGACAAAAGTTTACAGTAGAGCCATGTGGGTATTTAGCTGTTTCAGTTGTGTCTGACTCTTTGTGACCCCATGGGACTGCAGCCCACCAGGCTCCTCTGTCCATGGGGATTCTCCAGGCAAGATACTAGAGTGGGTTGCCGTGCTCTCGTCCAAGAGATCTTCCCAACCTATGGGTCGAACCCAGGTCTCCCTAATTGCAGGTGGATTCTTTACTGTCTGAGCCACCAGGGAAGCCCAGTAGAGCCATACTGGACTCAAGTCAGTGTGACTGCCAATGTCATACATCAACTGCCCAAAATGACCGAATGAGAGGCAAAGTACTCTCAGGACCTCATCTAAATGTTGCTTAAAAATTACAACCAAAAAAGAGTTGTCCAAGAATGCCAGGTTTCAGCTAAGATAAAGACCATTTGAAATACAATTAGATCTATAGCAAATCTCATATTTCAACCTTGATGAAGGGTTGAAAGCTTTTCCTTTGGAAGCAGGAATAAGTCGAGGCCACTTGTTATCATTACTCTATTCAACACTTCACTAGAGATTCTAGTCAGCAGCAAAAGACGAAAGGAAAAAACAAATGGTAGAAGAAATGAAAAGAAAAACACTCATTTATTCATCACAATGATATGATTGGTATACATAAAATCCAAAAGAGTCAACAGAAAAATGTTTGGAATTAAGAGAGTTTATCAAACTTCAAACTATTTATAGAATGTAAAATCAACATCATATATTCCTACATAACAGCAGTAAACAACATATTAAATTATACTGAAAAAATTACATATTTTCAAATTATATTATAAAAGTACCATTCACAAGGATTTGAAAACATGTGGCTTGAAATAAACCTAACAAAATATGGGCAAGGCCTCCATTAAAAATTATAGAATTTTATTGACAAGTGTCTATCAACTGATGAATTTATAATGTGGTATATTCATATAATTAAAATGTGGTCTAAAATGCAGTGGTATATCACTTTCTTAAAAAGGATACATACTACAACAAAGATGAACCTTGAAAACATTATATTAAGTGAAAGAGACACAAAAGACCATTCTTGTGTAACTCCATTTATAAGAAATGTCCAGAAGAGGCAAATACATTAAGATAGAAAGCAGATTAGTGGTTGCTAAGGATTGGGGGAGTTAATGGGTATGGGTATTTTTTCTGCAGTGGGTTGGGGGAGGGGCAATGAAATGTTCTGAAACACTATGAACATACTGAAAGTCACTGAAAAAGTTCTGGAGATAAGAGAGTGGTAATGACTGCATAACAGTATGGATGTTCTTAATGCAACTGAATTATATACCTAAAAATGATTAAAATGGTAAATTGGATAATCAAAAATAATTGAAATGATGAATTTTATCTCAAAAAATTTTAGTAAACCATAAAGTAGACCTTTAAGATAAACCTTATTTCTAGGTTAAAGACTCACTATTATAAAGCTGTGAATTCTAAATAAATTGATTGAGAGATTAAATGCAATCTCAATAAAAATGCCAATAGACTTTTTTGATGAAATTGACAAACTGATTCTAAAATATATTTGGGAATGCAAAGGACAAGGACAGTCCAGGAACTCGTGGAAAAGAACAAGGTGGGTACTTGTTATGGTAATTAAGACAACGAGGTATTAGTGCTGGATTAGAACAGACCACCAAATAAAACAGCTTACAGACACACATGGACCCTAATCTATGATACAAGTGACACCTTAGAGCAGTGGGAAGAGTATGGTGTCTTCACTAATGCATGCTGGGACAACTGAATATCCATTGGAGGGGAAATGAAATTGGACTTCTGCGCACAATAAATAAACAACAAGGACCTACTGTATAGCTTAGAGAACTGTATTCAATATTCCATGATAAACCAGAATGGAAAAGAGTATTTTTTAAAAAGAATGTATATATGAATATATATAACTGAATCACTTTGCTGTATAGTAGAAATTAACACATTGTAAAATAAACTATACTTCAGTGAAAAAACACTGATAAAGTAAAAAAATCTACTTCAAATGGATTACAGAACTAAATGTGAAAAGCAAAACTCTTGGAAGATAATATGGGAGACTACTGTCAAAATCTAACGCATGGCAAAAGTTCTTTTAGACAAGCACAAAAAGTATTAACTATAAAAGAAATGATGGATAAATTTGATTATGTTAAAATTGGGAATATCCATTCATCAAAGATACCATTAAGAGAGTGAAGCGATGAGCCAAAGAATGAGAGAAGATATATGCAATATATTAACAATCAAGCACTCATGTCTAAAATATATAAAGAACACCTACCAATCAATAAGACAAAAAATGGACTGTCCAACAGAAAAATGGGCAAATAATTCGAATAGGTACTTCAGAAGAAGAAATCAAAGTGGCCAAAACCAAAAAGTTTTCAACTGCATTAGTAACCAAGGAAATGCCAATCAAAATTACATGAAAAATTGCAGTACCAAGTACTGACCAGAATGTGGAGCGATTCTTATACATTGCTAGCAGGAGATTAAGTTGGTACAAAATTTTCAGAAAAGAATTTGGCAGAATCTGCTAAAATTGAACATATGCATTTCTTATGATCCAAAAATTCTACTCCTAGGTATTAGAATGAACCATATGGAATCACTAATACGTGACTGATTTACAAAAAAAAAAAAAAGGTAATTTCACATGGTTCAAGCTAATGTATATCCAACAGGAATGCATGCACCAAAAGATAAGTTCAAGAATATTCGAAGTGGCATTATTTACAGCTGGCCCAGATGGGAAACAACCAAAAAATGATCAACAGTAAAACAATAGTGATATAGCCATACAATGAAATCTATACTGTAATAAAAGAGAACAAACTACACTACACTCATCAACATGTGGTTACAAACAAATGTTAAGCAAAAGGATCAAGACATAAAAATGCAGTATGATTCCATGTATATGAGGTTCAAAAACAGGCAAAACTAATTTAAGTTGTTTAGGAATGCTTACAAAAGCAGTAAATCTAAAGAGAAAAGCAAGACCATTTTTATTATAAGCAAAAGAGGGAATGGGGTAGTGATCAAAGGAATTACTCGGGGAACTTCTGGGTGCTGATAATGTTCTAGTATTTGACCTGGGTGATGATTACACAGGTAGTTGCTCTATTATTATTGTATTATTACTAATTTAATGTACATTTATGTTTTGTGCACATTTAGGCTTATAGGTTATACAAAACTTAAGGTTTGAAAAAGTGCATATAAAAACAACTTGGTCATCTCTGGCTTGCAGCAAACTCTGTTCTTCCCCAACCTCTAACTCACAGTACTGTTCTCATTCTCTCTCAGCATTATTTATATGTAAAAAGACTTCAAGTCTCACATCTGTCTCTACATATGGCTATTCCTCCAGGGGAGAGAAAGCACACTGCGAATTGACGTCAGACCCAATTCCATTCCACATAACTCTCTAAAAATGATCCTTTGCATAAACATTCCAGGAAGCAGCCTTTTTGGTCTGAACACCCACTCTGTAGCTCCCAGGGATTTTAAAAACATGAAACAAGTTTTTTAAAGCTTTACAAGTGCCATGCCTCTGTAATCAAATAGAACCGGCAAGGGGTAAAGATTCACAGTCTCAAGTCTAGACCTCCTTTGGTGAGGGAGCTCTGAGTTTGACATTTCAATACTTGAGCTCAGCCTGGCTTTTTCTGGCCAGGCATGCTACAGGTCTGATTATTTAGCTTTGGTGCTGGACACATGGTTTACCAGAGATATGGACAGTAACTAGTTAACACCCAACTATACCAGTTAGCTTTAGACTTCACTCATCACACCATCCATAAGCAAATTGCATTTAAAGTTTTTAGAAAGATACCAAGGCAAAAACTGTATTAATTGAAATACTAACCCATTAAAAAGAGAAATGTAACCTCTTTTCATCTATTCTGGAAAGCAGCTGATGAATATTCTTTTTTTTATAGCAATCAGTTACCGAACAACTGCAATACACCAGGACAAAGGTCTCTGGCAAAAAATGATTAGGTGTGATCAAGGGTAGTTTCTCTAGTAGAAAAGAAATAAGGCAGCTAAAAAAGGAGACCAAAATAAAAAGGCAACCTATGGAAAGAGAAAAAAATATCTGCAAACCATCTATCTGGTAAAGGATTAATATCCTCAATGTATAAGGAACTCGTAGAACTCAACAGCCAAAAAGCCAAATAAATATGATTTAAAATGGGCAAAGGGCCTGAACAGACACTTTTCCAAAGAAGACACACAAATGGCCAACAGGTATGTGAAAAGGTGCTCAGTATCACCAATCATCAAGGAAATGCAAATCAAAACCACAATGAGATGGCAACCTCATACCTGACAGAATGGCCATCATCAAAAAGAAAAGAGATAAGTACTGGCAAGTATGTGGAGAAAAGAGAGAAACCCTGCACTGTTAGTAGGAATGGGAACTGGCACAGCCATTATGGAAAACAGTATGGAGTTTCCTCAAAAAAATCAAAAATAAAACTACCATATGATTCAGTAATCCGACTTTTGGTATGGACCTGAAAGAAATGCAATCACCAACGTGAAGCGATATCTGCACCCCGGATGCTCACTGCAGCATCATTCACAATTGCCAACACATGAAACGAGCTAAGCATCTGTCACAGGATGAAATGTGGGATGGATAGCTAGCTTGCTCTCTCTCACTCTACCTGACACACGCGCGTGCATACACACAAAAACGAATATTATTCAGCCATAGAAAGAAGGAAATACTGCTATTTGTGACAACATGGATGAACCCTGAGGGCATTATGCTAAGTGAAATAAGTCAGACACAGAAAGACAAGTATATCCTGTATAGACAAGTATATGACTTCACTCAGGTATAGAATCCCAAAGTCAAACTCACAGAAACAAAGTAGAATGGGGGTTACGAAGGGGCTGGGGGAAACGGAGAGATGTTGGTCAAAGGCACAAAATTCAGTTACAGACGCCTAAGTTTTACAGATCTAGTGTAGAGCATGGGAACCACGGTTAAAACAATACAGTGTTGTATACTTGAAATCACCTAAGAGACGACCTTAAATACTCTCACCACAAAAGGTGATGGATGTATTAACTAACTTACTGTGGTAATCATTTCACAATATATACATACATGAAATCTTCACATTTTACACCTTAAACTTGGACTTCCCATGTGGTTCTAATGGTAAAGAACCTGCCTGCCTACAGGAGATGTGAGAGACGTGGGTTTGATCCCTGGGTGGGGAAGATCCCCTGGAGGAGGGCATGGAAACCCATGGACAGAGGAGTCTGATGGGCTACAGTCCACAGGGAGGCAAAGAGTCAGACATGACTGAAGTGACTTAGCACACATACCTTAAACTTACATAATGTCATTTGTCAATTATATCTCAATAAAGCTGGAAAAAAATTATATTTAAAAAATTAGAAGAGGAACTCTAAGTCAAAAGCCTAGATTCTGGTCTGGGCTCCATAAAAACTAGCTTGGTGATTCACATTCATTTAAGTTTTTTATACTTTACTTTCTTCTGTAAAAAATAAGGATAATACCATTTGGCTCAAAAGCTGTAATGAGGATTAAATGAGATGATTCATTTAAGTAAAACTTGCAAACTATAAAACACTACTATGCAAATAGCTATAATATTAGAAGGAAGTCTAATTCTGTGAAAAGTGAGAACTTGACTAATATAAGAGAACCTTGGAGCATTAGAGCCCAGTAAGATGAATTATTCTTGTCTTCAACCTAGATTGATATTTATTGTCAAGTCATGTCCAACGTGTAGGACACAACAGTTATAATATTAACTACTCACAGTCCTTGATTAGCAATGAATTGGCAGCATCTGCTAAATGATATCAAAATGAATCTTCTGAGCGCACAGAAATAGAAAACAAACTTATGGTTACCAAAGGGAAGAGGGAGAGGGGAGACACAAATTAGGAGTTTTGGATTAACAACTATAAACTACTACATATAAAATACATAAGCAACAAGGATTTACTGTATAGCACAGGGAATTATATCTATTATCTTGTAATAACCTAAAATGGACTATAATTTGCCAAGTCCTGAATAAGTATGCTGTACAACTGAAATATAATGCAATAGTATAAATCAAATGCATTTCAATTTTTTAAAAAACTGGAAAAATCAATCTCCTGGGCATCATCAAAGCCTTTATTAAGTACCTATAGTTAGGTGAATACTAAACTAGGTATATAAAATTCCTCTAAGACATGTCTCGTGTTATTAAACTTGTAATTTAGGTCAGGAAATAATACTGGCACATATGAAATATAGAAAATATTATAAGTAGAGTTCAGAGACAAAGCAATCACAGGGGGCTTCAGTAGTTGAAAAGCTTTCCAGGACATGGTGGCCAAAGTTAGAACAGAGAATAAAAGGCAGAAAAAAGCAAGGTCTTCAGGGGAAAGAGGTGGAATATCTGCTTGTCCCAGAATGTGTGCAATGAGAAACAGAACTAGAGAGAGGAGGTCCAAGGACTGATAACAGAGGACCCAAAGTAGGACAGTCTGGATTTTGTGCATCAGGAATCTACTCTAGGTCTCTTCAGTGAGTGACAGTCATTCAGTCGTGTCCGACTTTTTGTGACTCCATGGACTGTGGCCTGCCAGGCTTCTCTGTGCACAGACTTCTTCAGGCAAGAATACTGGAGTGGGTTGCCATTTCATTCTCCAGTCTTTTAACCAGGGAGTCTTTTAACCAAGGAGTAATACAACTGAAAAATGGGTCTCAGAACGAGAGGTCCATATTGGCTATGCCGGGGAGGGCAGGGGAAGAAAGCACTTGCAGAGAAGGCGGGAAGCTAAGACTGCAGTCACCATCACAGCATCTAGTTGCGATGGGACCACACCCTGAAGCTCCACGGCAGGCAGAGGGGTGAAGGGAGCAGAAAGGGTAGCTCTCGGGTCTGTCTGAAAGGAAATCAGTGACTCCGGGATTTCTAATGCAGTGAACTGGGGAGAAGGAGGAAATGCAGTGAAGAATCAGTTTAGGTTAAGACTGAGAGAAGACGATGTTTCAACACCTACTGTTTCAACTTGTTTCAACACCTACTGAGGTGGGAAGAAACATGGTGTATTTAAGTCCTGAAAGAAGCTCCGTGTGATTAGAATACTGAGTTAGAGTCTACAGTTCCTACTGCCTGGAATACTCCCTGCTGTTACCTCAGAAATCCCTACTCATCCTTCAGATTTTAGCTAAAAATGATTTTCAAGAAAGACTTCACTGTCCACTTAAACTAGGACAGGCCCCTAAATTACATGCTCTCCTATCAACCAGTACTTCTCCATTAACACATCATATAATTATAATTTATGAATCAATTGGGGAAAGAGTAAATTCTGTGGAAGTTGGGACTGTGTGCATCTCATTTCATGCATTCCAAAAATCTAGTATAGTGCAAAGTACACAGCAGGTGCCAAATAAACATGTTAATACATGTACACAGAGAGCATGAATTTTAAAAAGTGAAAGTAAATTGAGGGAGGAAAAGATGAAAGGGTAGGAGAAGGAAGAAGACCCCAGATAAAGCTTGGGAGGATGCCAAAAGAACTGGCAGAAGAAAGTGGAAGAAGTAGGGGCTGAAAAGATCCCTTAGACAGGCCGCTGGAGAAGGATCAAAGAAGTACACGGTTGGGAAACTCGGGGAGAGTGGATTTCAAAAGCCACAGAAAGGCTGCGGAGGAGGTTGAAGATTGAGAAAAAAACAACAGGACTGGGTTCAACAGCTGCATCAAACAATAAATTTATCACAGCTTAGAATGTCATGGGGGGACAAGGAAAGAACTAACCTCCTTCTCTCAGTGACCTTCCCTGCTGTCTACCCAGTGCCGGAGCCAAGCCCCCACAAGTCCTAAGGCAGGAAGGATGTGAACTTGCATTCACGCGTTTATCAGCTGGAAATGACAATGACGCACGTAGCTGTAAAAATAGAGATCTCTGGCGAGGGCCAACGTGAAGTTCAGGGAGCATCACAGAGAAACCATCTCCATGTAGAGAACAGATCTTATTTCTCAAACGTCACTGAAAGTTCTCCAGTAAACAAATGCAGGAAAGAATCCTCTACGAGTTTAAGGGCAGGGAATTCCCTGGTTCAGCGGTTAGGACTCTGAGCTTTCACTGCTGAGGGTCCAGGTTCAATCCCTAGTCAGGGACACAAGGATTCCCACACAGCGTGTGGTGCAGTCAAAAAAAAAAAAAAAATTGTAAGAGTTTAAGGAAATAATGTGAAAGATCAATCAAAATCGGCCTGTAACCTCCAAGAAAAGTGGGAGGACTGAAGTTGAAAAAACTGTTTAGATGCTTTGCTCAGCTGCTTATTAATTGTGATAAATCTACCAAAATGTCTCCAGCTATCAAAATGAGTTCAAGTTCCAGTAAACTGGCTATTAATTTTGAGTAAGGCTAGACAATTCATCATAACAAGATTTGACTTGCTTGTATATTTTATAGAATAAAATAATTAAAGTATGGGAGTTGCCTAGAAAAATTAATTTGAACAATTATTCCAGGATCCCACTCCTGTGAACGGAACATACAACTCCCTTCAGATCTACGAGGGTGCTCCTGCTCTTAGGATGAGGGTTAGAGAATATGAAGAACACAGAAAATGAACAGAAGAATCGGACGTAAGAACAAACCAAAACTCCACATGGATGTTCCTTGCTTATTCTCAATTCATACAGAAGACGTTAGAGACAATTAAGTCCAGATCTGCAAGCTTGCAGAACCTTCTGCTTATGAAGAACTTCTCTGAGAAGATATCTTTTGACTCCATTTTAGCCATGACATCTCATTATAAAAAAATACAAATATATAAAGAAATCCTATTGTATATAATACTACTATATTTAGACGTGGATTATGTCAGCAAGGACTCATAAAACAGACAAGTGTTTGAGACAGCTAACTCTCTGAAATGACACCAGCAGAAAAGCAGAATAATGCTTTGAACTCCTTGTGCCCAACTACACATTATTCTTATTTGAATCTATCTAATATTACCATTCTCGTCAAGAGATGGGACCTCTAAAGGCTCTGCTTCTAGCTCCAGCTCTGCAATTTAGGGAAGTTCTTAATCTAGCCTAACCTTTACGATCTCTTTAAAGAGTTTAGCCTGCAAACCACTAAAATCCCTCTCAACTCTAACAACTACTATAGAGAAAAAATTCCATCACAATTGTAGATATACTCCATATTGCTGACTCTACTCTTCTCAAACTGCTGGGGCGCATCATTAGATGTATTTTCATATTGAAAGACATCCCTGTACTAGACGTAACAAATACACAAGGTCTGCTTTTCGTACTGCCAAGACATGAGCAATCAAAGAGTCTGTCCCACTACCAGCACTGAACATAGCTGAAGACACGTATTTGTCAGGAATGGCAAAGGCAAAATAAGATCATTCAGTTCTCTGAATGTGCTGAGCTCAAGGAGCTGTGGAAGACTTCCCTGGTGCTCCAGTGGTTAAGACTCTGCACTTCCACTGCAGAAGATTTGGGCTGGATGCCTGGTCGGGGAACTAAGATCCAGGGATTCAAAGCCGAGATATCACCATTGTTGTTCTGACACTGTTAAAAATGTAAAGGGTAAGGGAAATTTTGTGGGCCTGCGTGCTTGAAGAAATTTTAAATTTTTACAGAGCTTCTTCAATTCCAATGGCTTTGTCAATAAATATGCAAGTGAATATCCAGAACAGTGGTAATTACCAGAACAGTGGTAATGCTACTCAATGAAGCCCAATCTACATATCCCTTAGCTCTCAATGACACAACTCAATATAAACAAACTTACTATTTTATACGAAATGCATCTTTAGAAAATTGAGAAGTCATGGGAAATTGTTTAATTCCTTTTGTTTTATAACAGCAAATTTAGGGTTTCTTTTCTAAATTTGATTTTTTTTTTTTTTTTTGGATGTGTCTAATGGCTTGTGGGATCTTAGGTCTCAGATCAGGGAGCGAACCCAGGCTCTCGGCAATGAAATCACTGAATCCTAACTGGACAGCCAGAGAATTCCTCATTAATTTGATTTTTTAAAATACCAGTTTATATATAACATTTTAAGGTTACATCTATAATATAGGATGAAATTCATTAGTTTTTATAACTAAAGTTACTATCATTACCACCTTTATGAAAAAATCTATTGAGTACCAAATTAGGAAACAAAAGAAAAATCACTCAACTTCCAAAAAATTTCTACTTGAGTCATATATACAAAAAGCCATACACACCATTTTTGTCGAAAATTTTGATTTTCCTTTAAAGTTTCTATATTGTCACTGTAATTTAAAAGAGGACAAAAGGAAGACAAACATATAGATAGATACGCGCCCTTTAGGAGTTCACTACCTGAGATGGATAATACGAGGTAAAGAAATGTAAACGGCATTCAGCCAATGGAATAAAACAGTTGTGCCAAAGCAAAAATAAAAAATAACAGAAAATTAATTTTTAATCATTTGGAGCTGGGAAAACATGTTCACATAATTTTCTATTATAATTTTCTCTGCTTTATTAGTTGATTGATATTATTATCAGTTCCTGGTATATATTTTGCATTCCAAGAAGAGGAAATGGCTTTTTAAACTCAAACCTTTCACAGTTGTTTTCATCACCCATTCAAAACAGTATAAATTCAATAAACAAAGCTCTGCCTAGGTTAACATTTAAGCATCAACCTATAACGTGTTCTGTACATGAATACTGGAAAAAGCAAAGTAAGGGAAAATGGACTGGGGAAGGTGATAATTTTCTGATGATTCTTATGCTGGGTTTTAATGGGTAGCTTTTTTAGTTTATTTGAAATTCTGTGAATTCCCAAAATATTAGTAGCAAAATATATTCAAGAGTAGGGGTTATTAATATACTGCTTTTTCTACTAACATAGATAATTGAGTGGTGATTTGTTTTTAAAGGGAAATAGATGGTGCATAATATGGGATTAGATCTGGTAAACAGCCATGGGAAAATTGTGTTGCAATAGCAAAATAAAAAGAAATATAAGAAGGTCTCCTTTGCTCAATCTGCAAGAACTCCTGTAGAAAACAAGATCCGTAGTTGGAAAAGTAGTTTGGCAGACTAGCTGGAGGAAGGGCAGCCGAAAAGAGTGGCATGACAGGAATAGCAAACTACCTTTGTGAGACTCACAGGTGTAAGTGAGCCAGACAGACAGGCCAGGTGGATGAGGCTATGTTATGTGAAGCAGCTGTGGTTCCCAGGCTTTGAATTAGAGTCTCTGCAAATGCCACTGACTGTGAAAACAGACCTAACACGGGTAAAAGAAAGGTAGAAAAGTATTCCGTCTTCCTGCAATACATCAAACTTGAGAGCGAACCAGCCAAGACATAAATCAGCCAAACGCTAAGCTCTGCCAACTCACATCAGAAACAAAGGACAGAAGAAGGCAAGTCTGTGTCTTAAGAGACCCTGAGGTCACAGATAGGATGCTGAAGGTCTCTGAAGCCAAGAGATGATACTTTCAATTTCTTTCCAAGTTAAAGGTCGGAAGTTTGGAAGAGAAAGATAAGGGAGGTGAACAGAAGAATACAAACAATGGGACCGAATCACAGTACTGTATTTCTGAATTATGACTTATAGACTACTGCATTTGTGGCAAGGATCAGAATATTGATACATCTCACTAAGAGTGAATGTGCTTAGAAAAACCTCCAACCAGATGAAGAAAATCTCAAACAAAATTCTGGAGGAAAAGAACTCCCAGAGAAAATCATAGACTAGACACTCTAGTCCAAAAAACGTGGTATTTCTTAAAAAACACACAGGTGATCCAGGGGTTAAGAATCCACCTGCCAATGCAGGGGGAATGAGTTCAATCCCGGGTCTGGGAGCGTCCACATGATGCAGGGCAAGTAAGCCTGAGGGCCACAACTACTGAGCCCACGGGCGACAACGACGGAAAGCCACACACCCTAGAGTCTGTGCTCTGTGACAAGAGAAGCCACTCCAGTGAAAAGCCTGTGCACTGCAGCTGGAGGGCAGGCCGTGCTCTCCACCACTAGAGAAAGCGGCAACGCAGACCCAGCACAGCCAAAAGTTAAATTAAAAAACATACATGCACAGAAGGAAGAATTTAAATTTCAGGAGAAAATAGAGGAGAGAATTAGAAATAAAAACCTATGGCCTCAAATATCAATGAAGCATTTAATCTAATATGTTAAAAGAAGGTGACAAAGAAAAACCAGAGAAGGTATTTTCCATATTCCTTCTGCTGAGTCCAGCTGAAACCCTGGACACCACACATGAAACACATATAAGACAACTCCAAAGAGTAGATGAAAGAAGGCAGACTGGCTAGGAACCTCAGGACTCGAGGAGCAATACTTTTAGACAATAACCACTCTATTCCAATAGTGATCATTAATTTTATGTGCCAACCTACTTGGCCACAATATCTAAATATCAGGCCAAATATGTTGCTACAAAGATATTTTAAGATTAGATTAACATTTAAATCAGTAGATTCTGAGTAAAGCAGACTACCCTTCATAATGTGGACGGGCCTCACCCAATTAGTTGATGACCTTAATAAAAAAACAAGTATTCTCTCACCCCCTCCTCCCCACCAGGAAGAGAGAATTCTGTCTCCAGACTGCCTGTGGACTGGAGTTGCGACATCAATTCTTCCCTAGGTCTTCAGTCTGCCAATCAACTCTGCAGACTTCAGACCAGCCCCCACCAATTGTGAGGCAATTCCCTAAATCAATCTCTCTCTGATACATACAAACACTCACACACACATACACCTGCACACACACACACACACACACCCATGCACACATTCTATTGGTCTGTTTCTTTTGAGAACCCTAACATACTGGCCAACACGCCCTCAAAAACAGATCATTCCACCCACACCTCTGACAGTAAATGCCCAGTGGAGAGAACTGAGTTTCGCACCTTCATCAGGCTGTGAGAGGGACGCCTCCTGCCAGCCTGGATGGTGTCAGAGAAGACCCAGTAGGGAGGTGGGCAGCACCAGTGTCCCTCCTCCCTCACCACAGCACGGCAAGAGCTGGAAGCCCTGCGGGGAGCCTGGACTCCCCCACTCCCTGGCAGTAACGGGGCAGCCAGCCTCTCAAATACTAGGGTGGTGTTGGAGAGGGCCCCGTGGAGGGTCAGAACTTTCACTACTGTCCAAAAGTAACGAGACCATGCCCCCTCCACAAACACACTCGTGGCATCAGTAGAGGCTACACAGAGAGTAGTGAAAAGGCATGACAGCCCTCCAACAGCCAAGGTGGTATCAGTAGAGACTAGTAGACAGCCTGAACCCCCGCTGCCATCCAGCACTAACAAACACCCCTGTCTAGCCCCAGGTATCAGCGGAGGCCACGTGGGGAATGTGGACTTCTATCCCCAACTGTCAGTAACAAGGCAACACTCCCTTCTTCCCATCACAGTAGGGTCAGAGGAGGTTGGCTAAAGCAGAAGCTTAAAATAGAAGAATCAGAGTCTCATAATACTCAAAATACCCAGGTTCCAAAGTAAGGAAGATCTCATGACACGACAAACGACAACAAACAAACTCCAACACAGGAATGACAGAGATGTTACCATTACCTAACAAAGATTTTAAAGCCACCGTGATAAACATGCTTCAATGAGCAACCACAAACATGCTTGAAACAAAAGAACAGAAAGTCATGGCAAAGAAAAGGTTTCACCAAAGAAACAAAGGAAGAAAAACCAAACGGAAATTTTAGAAATAAAAAAGGACAAGAACTGAAATTAAAAGCTCAGTGCATGTGCTAAACAGCACAACAGAGGAATCAGAGGAAAGAATCAGTGAACTGGAAAACAGAATCACAAAATAATACAATATTGGAATAACAGAAAGAAAAAGAACTGGGGGTCGGGGGAGGAGAAGAGAGCTTCGGGAGCTTGTGAAACTGTAACAGAAGATCTAACACTCATGTCATTGAGCCCCAGAAGGAGAGAAGAGGCAGGGCTGGAAAGGTACTAAAATAATGGCCAAAAGCTCCCCAAATTTGGCAAGAGACTTAAACTTATGGCATCAAGAAGCTGAGTAACCCCCAAACAGACTAAACTCAAAGATATACACTCTAAGACACATCATAATTCAACTTCTGAAAACTGTAAACAAAGAAAAACTCTTGAAAGCAGCCAGAGAAAAATGACCCCCACCTATAGGGGAGAAAGAATTAGGATGACAGCGGGTTTCTCATCAGGAAACATGGATGCCAGAGAAACGGACATATTTTTCAAGTGTTAAATGAAAAAAATTGTCAACCCAGAATTCCATATCTAGGGAAAATCAAAACATTTCCAGGATGCACACTGGTCAGAATGGCCTCATCAAAATGTATACAAATAATAAATGCTGGAGAGGGTGTGGAGAAAAGGGCACCTTCTTACACTGTTGGTGGGGATGTAAATGATGTAGCCACTATGGAGAACAGTACAGAGGTTCCTTAAAAACCTAAAAATAGAATTGCCATAGGATCCAGCAATCTCACTTCTGAGCATATTATCTGGAAAATATGAAAACTCTAAAATTGAAAAATACATGCACTCCAGTGTTCATAGTAGCACTATTTACAATAGTGAAGACATGGAAGCCCCCTAAAAGTCCATGACATATGAATGAATAGAGAGGATGTGTTGTAATTATATATATTCAATAGAATATTACTCAGCCATAAAAAGAATGAAGCAATGCCATCCGTAGCAACATGGCCGGACCTAGGGGTTTCCCTCCTGCCTCAGTGGTAAAGAATCCACCTGCCAACGCAGGAGATGTGGGTTCGATCCCAGCTTGGGAAGACCCGAGAGACAGAAATAGCAATCCCCTCCACTGTTCTTGCCTGGGAAACCCCATGGACAGAGGAGCCTGGTGGGCCACAGTCCACGGGGTCGCGTGGAGTTGCACATAGCGACTGAGCCCAAGTACCAGCACGAAGTGACTTAGAGATTAGCAAACTACGTGAAGCACAAAGACAAAGACAAATACAATATCACCCATGTGTGGAATCTAAAAAAAATGGTACAAATGAACTTATTTACAAAACAGCAACACACTCACAGACATTAAAAACAAACATGGTTATTAAAGGGGCAAGAGGTGGGGAGGGATAAACTAGATACATCCTGCTACATACAAAATAAAGAGCCAGGGCCTATTGTACAGCACAGGGAGCTATGTTTGATATCTTGTAATAATCTATAATGGAAAAGAATCTGACATACACATATATATACATAACTGGATCACTCTGTGGTGTATCTGAAACTAACACAACATTGTAAATCAACTACACCATAAATTTTTTTTTTAAGTTCCTAGATGAAGGAAAACCAAGAAAACATGTTACTGGCAGACCTACCCTGAAAGAATGGCTATAGAAATTCATGAAACAGAATGATGATAAAAGAAGAAATCACGTAAGATTAGGAAGGAAGCAAGAAGAGAAAGCATAAGCATACAGATAAAAATAATAGAGGTCCCTTCTCTTGCATTTTCTAAATTATGTTTAGAGGTGGAAGCAAAATTATAACATATTCTAATGTTGTTCTCAATATATGTAGAGAAAATATTTAAGACAATTATATCATAAACAGGGGAAGGTAAAGGAATGCAAAGGGAGGTAAGATTTCTGCACATCACTTGAACTGGTGCAGCCAATCTGGAAAACAGCTTGGCAGTTTCTGAAAAACTAAACATATATTATACCTACCATATGAGCCAGCAGTCACATTCCTGGGCATCTATCCCAGAGAAATTAAAATGTATATTCACACAAAAACCTGTACACAAAGATGTATAACAGCTTTATTTGTAAGAGTCAAAAATTGGAAACAACCAAAATGTCTTTCAATAGGTAAAGGGTTAAACAAACCATAGTATATCGATAGTATCAAATACTAGTCAGATATAAAGACCAAAGTGTACAATTTGGATGGATCTTAAGAGCATTATGCTGAGGGGGGTAAAGATCATTTCAAAGGTAATGCACTACATAATTCCATTTATATAAAATTCTCAAAATAACACAAATCATAGAAATAGAGACAAACCAGCAGTTGCCAGGGGTCAGTGATGGTAGAGATGGGCTGTAACTATTAAGAAGCAGGACAAAGATGATCTTTGTGGTGATGGAACAGTTCTGTACCTTGACTGCAGTGGTGTTACATGAATTTACACAGCTGATAAAATGGCACAGAACTGTACTAAGGTCAATTTCCTGGTTTTGGAATTATACTATAAGTACACTGGGGGAAACCGCATGAAGGGTACATGCACCTCCTCTGTACTATTAATCTTTGTAACTTCCTGTGAATCTGTGATGATTTCAAAATAAAAGAGCTTTTTAAAATGAAAATAAAGCAGCAAGGAGCCTCAAGATCTGGGGGGATGGTATATGTGACTCAACTGGTAAACTTGTATCTGTAAGAGAAGGGTGTCTTTCTCAAAAACAAACCCAAATAATATAAACTGAATGCCAAAAACTCATGAAATCCTCCTGAAAATCCTTCAACGTGAGAGGAGAAATGGAGAGGACTAAACAGGTTGATGAGACTTGAAAGAAAAATAATAGAAACAACACTAATCACAAGGAAATATCAAAGTTGTTTTCTAAAAAATAAACTGCTAACCAGTCTTACGGTTAATGCTATAATGTTAAAGCAATAAATAATATGAATCTTTTTAGTGGGTTGGAATCTTGGTAGATAAAATAAACCTACTTAGCTCTCTTCCTCACTAAAGGCAGGCAGAGACCACTACAGAAATCAGGGTTTTTAGTCATGTAAGGATCTCATTAAAACAAGAGGAAGCAGGAGCATTTCTCTCTTTCAGTCTGGCATCTGTTAATAAAAGTGAAAAGGTTCATCCAATTACTATCTGCCAATGCTGGGCCATTGCAGTGATGCCTTGGTGGGAAGGCATCACTGGGAAAGGATGTGATCGCTGCCCTCCAGGGGCTTGTAACCTCGTACGCTCATCAGCGTACACCCAGACCTTGAAGAAGGACACTGCTCAAATCCTAGTCTGAACTTCTACTATTACCAGGGCCTGGGGAGGCCTCTCTTGAGTTCAAGAAGATTAAATGAAGGGCTATGTTAGTTAAATATTTAAACTATCTGCTATGTATAAGCCCTAAGAGAGGTACTGTGGAGGTGGCATGAACTCCTGTCCTTAAATAAGTGTATAATCTGTTAGAGAACACAGTCACATACATAAACAATGACAAGAAATGAAACATGCTCTGCCCAATTACTTCAAATCTAGAAACTTCAAACCATTTATTTCCCCCTAAACACTCAATGCTTTTTCATTCTTGAAGGCTTTCCACATGCTGTTCCCTTTGATGGAAAACGTTCCTTTTCCTTACTCCTCCAGGGAACCAGTAATTCTCCTGTAAGACCCAGATCCTCTGCTACCTCTCATGTGAAGCTGCCTCCAAACAGAGAAGTAGGAAGAGCCCTTCCCATTTTATCTGTGCTTCCACAGCAGACGGGGGGCACTTATTACACTGTTGAAAATATTTTAGAACTCTCTCTCTTACTGAACTGCGAGGAAATGATTTATGGGTTTCTCTAAATTCACCTTCAGGTCTATTAAAATAATGTTTATGTGCATAGTTCAAAATGGTACAAGAAGCTTATTAGGAAAAACAGTACCTTCCCATTGCCAGGTCCCACTTCCCAGAGGCAACTTTCAGCTCTTCCAATGCTTTATTCTGGTAGCTCTTGATTTTTCAATTATTAATAATAATAATATACATTAACTTCTTTTGGTGCTTAGTGATCTGGGTATGAATCATTTCTTATTCATCATTTTAGGTACACTTTGTGGGCTCTTTGAAACTGAAAAGCAGTATCGTTTAGTTCTTGGGCAATTTCCTCACATTTTTTCTTTGGCAATTTTCTTTTCTCCATTTCCCTTGTTCTCCCTCTCTGGACTTCCTATTAGCTAGATGCTGGATTCTCTGATCTTTTTTCCTTTTCCTATTTTCTCTCTCTTCGTTTTTCTGTTCTGTTTTTGTATTGTCACTGTATTGAAGATTTCAACTTTGGCCTCTAATCAAGCTCATTATTGATTTTTAAAATCTCAGTAACTTATTTTTAATTTCCAGAAGCTCTTATTTTCTGACTGTGACCTTTTCAAAAAACATGCTTTTTTTTTATGGTCCCCAAACTTTTCCTTTAACCTATCAGGGATGCTGGTTAAAAAACTTTTTTTTTTCTGCTTCTTACAGAGTTTTCCAAATTCCTTTTTATCCCCATAAACTTTTCCTTTCCTTTTCCATTTGTTCAGGACTTTTCTTCAATGACAGGAGACTATGTTTCTTGTCACCTTTGAATCTTCAGCACAAAATTTAGAACAATAAAGAGTCAGATACTGAGTAGATGAATAAAGAAGGAACAAAAAGAAAAACATTCAAAAATAGTTAAGAATAAACAGATGACAAAAGACTGGAGAGAACACTTATTGTGCTGATAAGACTTACACGTCACTGTCTTTTTAAGCCAGTGATCCAGGACTGCTGGGGATGCACCTGTCCACAGACACTCTCTCAACTGGATGGACACGGCCTTTTGTCCATACCTCACCAATAACCAAATTATTTAATTTTATTTGTGTAGAAAAATAAATTCTTTAACGCTCTTCCTGTCTGGAAGAACTGAACATATTACTTCATAATTTCTTTGCCACAGCAGCATTCTCTTTTAGTTTTAGGTTTTTAAAAAAAAATTTTTCCTCATAGCTTGCAACAGATAAACCAAATCTATTTCTTTGAAGCAATCTACATCTAGTTTTCAGAAAGAACAGCAAAAGTAGTCTTAGATACAGTGACTGAAATGACTTAAGAGGCCAGAAGCCTACGAGGTATTAAAAAAAAAAAAAAATGTAACAGAAAATCTATCTTCCAACTCTGAGTAGAAGGTTCTTGTGCTTAAAGACAAAAACCTAATGTCAGCTGACTGTGTGCTGAGTTTTGTTTGTAAAGCCTACCAGAGATCTTGGTAGTTTCAAAGATTTGATATCTATAGCCCTTATTATGGTAACTTTTTTAAATTATGAAAGTAAGATATCATTTGTTATCAAAATATCTTTAAAATGCATTTTAAAAATCACTTATAACTCTACCACCCAAAGAAAATCAACATTAACCTATTAGTTTATGTTCTAGGATTTTGTCTTTGGAGATAAGGATTTTTCTTCATAAAATCTGGATCACACATTTTACCGTGACTATTTAGAGTCTGAGATTTCTCAGTTTGAACCACTGGTAACACCAAGTGACTACTGCCCCTTAGGGCTAAGAGAATCAGAAAGAATAGTTTCTTCTCTAGATTTTATCAATATCTCAGTGCACAATCTGAGACCATACTCCATACCACATCATCTACAATTCAAAAATCAAAAGGCTGGATTTGTAACCAAAGAGCTCATTTTTTTTTTTTTTTGTTTCTTCAGATTTAATCATTCTTTCTTGCATCAAAAATAACAAAATTGTAGGGTGACATTAACACATGATGGTGAAACAAAAATGTGTTTCATTTCATTAGTCACAGGCTACATATCAACCAGCTGTCGAAGCTAAAAATATGCCTTAGTTTAAAATTTTGTAAAATACAAGCGTTTAAGACTCATTTTGAAAGAAATGTGACTTCTTTTCATTTCTAACAACCCACTGGAAGCTTTGAAGAAGAAAAAATCAGCACCTCTAAAGCAAAAGAAAAAGAAAGGCGGTGGGAGGGGAATTCAAACGATTTATTGATAATCAGTATTGCATTGTTTACATCTTATCAGGAAGATGTAAGGATATTACACATTAAGGATGACAATTTAAGGCCACCCTAGAGGTAAACAAAAATACAGACTCTAAAAAGAAAAGGCCTGAGCCAGAGATCAAGACATCAATAATAAAAGCTGTGCATTCTGGTAGAGAGCAGTGGGCCAAGGGGATGGGGCAATAATACTCTCACAGCTTTTTCTCACAGGGGTTTTGCCAGAGATGGAGTGTGCAGCCATGTCTTCCCAACTCTCAAACATCACACTCAGGTGCCATGACACAGATGCTCAACTTTGGGACAGAAACAGCAGAGAGACTTCCATGTCTGGTCATTAGGTCACATGGCCCAGAAATCATGTTTCAAGATAACACTTTCTACCATGAAATATCTTGATTAGAAAACAGGTCATGGGAGAAGCTGAAATCTAAACACTACAATTGGAAGTCAGGTGTAGCTACAGCAAATTAGAGATGCAAAGCTATTTCAAGGGTCTTGGAAACCCATGAAATCATATAAGAATAAAATACATTTCACTGAATTTTAGAAAAGAGTCCCAGCTTCTCCTAACTCCCAGCCCAGTCAGTGCTCTTGCCACCACATCATTCTGCCAGACATCAGTACGATCCTGGGATTGTCTCTCTCTCTATTTTTCAAATAGGAATTCTGGGGCCTAGGATGAAACATCTGATAGGGAAAGATTTCAAGTATTTTTCTGGATTTTTCATTTATTTTTTATATACTAAAATTAAATTTTAAAAAGTAATTGTCACCCACAGTCACAGATTTATAGTTTTATTGCCTCCCATAAAGCCTTGATAAATGTATATTTGTTGAATGAATCTTTAAATTCACAAGTAAAAATTTACTTCCCTATAAAAACATAAACTCACAGGTAAAATGCTGGGGTCATTCAATCACTAAAGATCATGAAAACATCATTTCTAAATGCCAACACAATGGATATGAGTGAATTAATTTTAAAGAAGCATTTTGAACATACTTAAATTCAGAGTGGATTCCAATTTTACTGTACTGAACATAGTACAGCAATTTTAATCTGCCTGCTCTGCTACTCAAGGCTGATAATAATTACCAAGGATATCTATCAGGTAATTACTTTTCTCCTCAAATAAGGACTTTGAATAACAGTAGGAAAAATGATTAAAAGAAAAAAGGAAGGAAGAGATTAAAAAAAGGGACTAGACACCAATTTCTTTTGATAAACACAATAATTATATAAAGCATCTGGCATACATGTAACAGAGCTCTAGAAATGAAAAATAACCTCTTAAAAATGTAATGCTCAACAACTTAAGGGTCTATTCAGTCCTTCTACATGAAAGAACAATTAACCATTGCATGAAAACATACATTCAAGTGATACATTATATGTGACTTTGGAACTAACAGGAGTCATGAAAAGAATAAAAATAAAACTGGGGAATCCTGAAACCAAGCTTTTATCTTAGGACTAACCTTTGTCAGGTTACAACCCAAGCCCCAGTTTTTTCACCCATAAAGTGAAAAAGATCTTTAAACTTTATGATACCTATACCTTCCAAAACCATAATTCTTTCCACTGGTTAAATGGTAAAAGCGGGGAGAAAGATGAAAATAATACACAAGCAGTTCTGTTCTAACATTTGTTTTGAATATGCACATTTGTTTCAATGCAACTGAACAATGTGAGCATAATTCACTCTCCACATTTGCTTACGTATCATTTAATCCACAAGAAAAACTAGATGAATCCAGAAAACTGTACCCAACTGAACCAATCAGTCCAGATATATACAAAGTGCCCACACTCAAATATCTCCCAGCTTCTTCAGTTCACTGCATGTTATGAGACATACCCATCCATATCATCCATATTTGGCATTACAACTTTCTGTTGTATTTCAGATAATCCTTACTTCACAAGCTACAGCCCTCCTAATGCCACTTCAAGAAGCATACCTGAGGTCTCTTTCAAGGTAAACTTCCGTATTATTGTAGCATTTATGCATTTTTAGCCATGTAACACATACAATGCAGCCAAAGATGGAGAAGCTGTATACAGTCAGCAAAAACAAGACCGGGAGCTGACTGTGGCTCAGATCATGAGCTCCTTATTGCCAAATTCAGACTGAAATTGAAGAAAGTGGGGAAAACCACTAGACCATTCAGGTATGACCCAAATCAAATCCCTTATGACTATATAGTGGAAGTGAGAAATAGATTTAAGGGACTGGATCTGATAGACAGAGTGCTTGATGAACTATGGACTGAGGTTCGTGACACTGTACAGGAGACAGGGATCAAGACCATCCCCAAGAAAAAGAAATGCAAAAAAGCAAAATGGCTGTCTGGGGAGGTCTTACAAATAGCTGTGAAAAGAAGAGAAGCGAAAAGCAAAGGAGAAAAGAAAAGATATACGCATTTGAATGGAGAGTTCCAAAGAATAGCAAGGAGAGATAAGAAAGTCTTCCTCGGTGATCAATGCAAAGAAATAGAGGAAAACAATAGAATGGGAAAGACTAGAGATCTCTTCAAGAAAATTAGAGATACCGAGGGAACATTTCATGCAAAGATGGGCTTGATAAAGGACAGAAATGGTATGGACCTAACAAAAGCAGAAGATATTAAGAGGAGGTGGCAAGAATACACAGAAGAACTGTACAAAAAAGATCTTCATGACCAAGATAATCACAATTGTGTGATCACTCACCTAGAGCCAGACAACCTGGAAAGTGATGTCAAGTGGGCCTTAGGAAGCATCACTACGAACAAAGCTAGTGGAGGTGATGGAATTTCAGTTGAGCTATTTCAAATCCTGAAAGACGATGCTGTGAAAGTGCTGCACTCAATATGCCAGCAAATTTGGAAAACTCAGCAGTGGCCACAGGACTGGAAAAGGTTGGCTTTCATTCCAACCTCAAAGAAAGGCAATGCCAAAGAATGCTCAAACTACTGCACAATTGCACTCATCTCACACGCTAGTAAAGTAATGCTCAAAATTCTCCAAGCCAGGTTTCAGCAATACATGAACCATGAACTTCCAGATGTTCAAGCTGGTTTTAGAAAAGGCAGAGGAACCAGAAATCAAATTGCCAACATCCGCTGGATCATCGAAAAAGCAAGAGAGTTCCAGAAAAACATCTATTTCTGCTTTATTGACTATGCCAAAGCCTTTGACTGCGTGGATCACAACAAACTGTGGAAAATTCTGAAAGAGATGGGAATACCAGTTACCTGACCTGCCTCTTGAGAAATCTGTATGCAGGTCAGGAAGCAACAGTTAGAACTGGACATGGAACAACAGACTGGTTCCAAATAGGAAAAGGAGTACGTCAAGGCTGTATATTGTCACCCTGCTTATTTAACTTCTATGCAGAGTACATCATGAAGAACGCTGGGCTGGAAGAAGCACAAGCTAGAATCAAGATTGCCGGGAGAAATATCAGTAACCTCAGATATGCAGATGACACCACCCTTATGGCAGAAAGTGAAGAGGAACTAAAAGGCCTCTTGTTGAAAGTGAAAGAGGAGAATGAAAAAGTTGGCTTAAAGCTCAACATTCAGAAAACGAAGATCATGGTATACGGTCCCATCACTTCATGGCAAATAGATGGGGAAACAGTGGAAACAGTGTCAGACTATTTTCTGGGGCTTCAAAATCACTGCAAATGGTGACTGCAGCCATGAAATTAAAAGACGCTTACTCCTTGGAGGGCTTTCCTGGTAGCTCAGATGGTAAAGCGTCTGCCTACAATGCGGTAGACCCAGGTTCGATCCCTGGGTCAGAAAGATCCCCTGGAGAAGGAAATGGCAACCCACTCCAGTATTCTTGCCTGGAAAAATCCCAGGGATCAAGGAGCCTGGTAGGCTATAGTCCATGGGGTCGCAAAGAGTCGGACACGACTGAGCAACTTCACTTCACTTACTCCTTGGAAGGAAAGTTATGACCAACCTAGACAGCATATTTAAAAGCAAAGACATTACTCTGTCAACAGAGGTCTGTCTAGTCAAGGCTATGGTTTTTCCAGTGGTCATGTATGGATGTGAGAGTTGGACTATAAAGAAAGCTGAGTGCCAAAGAATTGATACTTTTGTTTGTTTGTTTGTTTTTGAATTGATACTTTTGAACTGTGGTGTTGGAGAAGACTCTTGAGAGTCCCTTGGACTGCAAGGAGATCCAACCAGTCCACTCTGAAGGAGATCAGTCCTGGGTGTTCACTGGAAGGACTGATGTTGAAGCTGAAACTCCAATACTTTGGCCACCTGATGGGAAGAACTGACTCAGTGGAAAAGAGCCTGATACTGGGAGGGATAGAGGGAAGGAGGAGAAAGGGATGATAGAGGATGAGATGGTTGGATGGCATCACCGACTCAATGGACATGGGTTTGGGTGAACTCCAGGAGCTGGTGATGGACAGGGAGGCCTGGTGTGCTGCGGTTCATGGGGTCACAAAGAGTCAGACATGACTGAGCGACTGAACTGAGTTGAACACATATAAAACTATCCTTTTGTTTTTGTTAGGTTGCTATACGAAAAAAGCTAGTGGAGATGATGGAATTCCAGCTAAGTTATTTCAAATCCTAAAAGATGATTCTGTTAAAGTGCTGCATTCAGTATGTCAGCAAATTTGGAAAACTCAGCAGTGACCATGGGACTGGCAAAGGTCAGTTTTCATTCAAATTCCAAAGAATCCCAATGCCAAAGAATGTCCAAACTATCATACAATTGTGCTCATTTCACAGGCTAGCAAGGTTATGCTCAAAAATACTTCAAGCTAGGCTTCAGCAGTATATAAACTGAGAACTTTCAGATGTACAAGCTGGGTTTACAAAAGGCAGAGGAACCAGAGATCAAATTGCCAGCATTTGCTGGCCCATGAAGAAAGCAAGGGAATTCCAGAAAAGCATCTACTTCTGTTTCACTGACTATGCTACACTTTGTGTGGATCACAACAGACTGCAGAAAATTCTTAAAGAGATGAGAGTACCAGATCACCTTACCTGTCTCCTGAGAAACCTGTATGTGGGTCAAGAAGCAACAGTTAGAATTGGACACAGAAAAACTGACTGGTTCAAAATTGGGAAAAGAGTATGTCAAAGCTGTATATTTTCACACTACTTACTTAACTTCTATGCAGAGTACATCATGTGAAATGCTGGGCTGATCAGTCACAAGCTGGAATCAAGATGGCTGGGAGAAATATCAGTAACCTCAGATATGCACATGATGCCATTCCAGTGGCAGAAAGGGCCTTCCCTGTGTGACTTAGTGGTAAAGAATCCGCCTGCCAATGCACGATAGGTGGGTTTGATCCCTGGGTCGGTTAGATCCCCTGGAAACGGAAATGGCAACTCACTCCAGTATTCTTGCATGGGAAATCCATGGACAAAGAAGCCTGGCAGGCTATAATACATGGGGTCCCAAAAGACTAGGACATGACTTAGCGACTAAACAACAATGGCAGAAAGGGTAGAGGAACGAAAGGGCCTCTTGATGAGGGTGAAAGAGGAGAGTGAAAAAGCTGGCTTGAAACTCAACATTAAAAAGACTAAGATCGTGGCAACCAGTCTCATCACTTCATGGCAAACAGAATGGGAAAAAGTGACAGATTTTATTTTCTTGGGCTCCAAAGTCACTGTGGATGGTGACTGCAGCCATGAAATTAGAAGACACTTGCTCCTTGGAAGGAAAGCTATGACAAACCTAGACAGCATATTAAAAAACAGAGACATCACTTTGCCAACAAAGGTCCATGCAGTCAAAGCTATGGTTTTCCAGTAGTCATGTACAGTTGGGAGAGTTGGACCATAAAGATGGCTGAGTGCCAAAGAATTGATGCTTTCCAATTGTGGTGCTGGAGAAGACTCTTGAGAATCCCTTGGACTGCAAGGAGATCAAATCAGTTAATTCCAAAGGAAATCAATCCTGAATATTCACTGGAAGGACTGATGATAAAGCTGAAGCTTCAATACTTTGGCCACCTGATGCGAAGAACTGACTCATTGGAAAAGACCCTGATGCTGGGAAAGACTGAAGGCGGGAGGAGAAGGGGACGACAGAGGATGACATGGTTAGATAGCATCACTAACTCAATGCACATGAATTTGAGCAAACTTTGGGAGATAGTGGAGGACAGAGGAGCCTGGAGGGCTACAGTCAATGGGGTTGCAAAGAGTAGGACACCACTTAATGACTGAACAACAACAAATCTCTTCCGTATGTCACTGACAAAGTTTGTGAGTATTGTGTCCTTAACTCCATTTTTCCCACAAGACTTGTGGCTTTGCACACCATTATCTTTAGCAACCGCACATCATGCTATAGCAGAACAGACTATATTTCTATTTGGGGAAAAAATTAATCAATGACCAGTTTTATTTTTTTCAATGGTAACAGATGGACAAGCTTCTTGAAAATCTGCTTAAGCATTAAGCCAAAGTCAGAGAAAAGTCTTTAAGCTCCCTCCTGAAGACATACTTTTTATTCCAAACTCTATCCATTGACTTAGTAGTTCCCAGATTAGATACCAGATTTGGAACCAAATGTTATCATTCACCTTGGAATAGTGAACAAAAATTGGGATTTGTCAAGAGATAGAGGAGACACTGAAGGTATCTTCTAAATTCAGACCTTGATTCTGAAAGAGAATCTTGGTAGGTACCACTGAATAATGCCACCTGTTCAATAATGGGATGTTCAACAGCTACTCAATAACTATCATGAAAGAATAGGCAGCAAAAAAAAAATAACTGCTGCAGTATAATTATAACACTACAGTAGAAACCACAGAACCTTTACAAACACTCCTAATTCTTGCTAAACTCAGAGGTAACAGAGCATAGGGAAAAGCAGGAGGTCAGGCATGTTTCTTAGTTTCCATTCAGACAAGAAACAGGAGACAGACCGCATCACTTAGCACTGAAGCCAAAGGTTGGGTAAAACATGTTACTCAGAACCAAAGGGCAAATAAAAATAATGCTGCTATTCCACATGCACAGGAAAGACAGAGAACATGACTGTTTTGCCTGTTTGATTGAACCTGTACTTAAAACCAGGACTGATACCAGAGTACCAAACACAAACGTAGTACAACGTGAACTCTTACAAGCCCGGCAGAGCTGTTTGGTCACTACAGTCTTGATCCTGGTACCAGTTCTTAAAGAACTACAGTATTTTTCAAAATAATTGAGATCATTGTTCACATACAAATGCACATATGAATGCAAGAGAAAAAAAGTGAAGAAAAAGAAACCATCAAAATGGTTATGGTGGTTTAATATTTGGGTAACTAGATTATGAGCTTCCCTGGTGGCTCATGATAAAGAATCCGCCTGCCAATGCAGGTGATGTAGGGTCCATCCCTGGGTCGGGAAGATCCCCTGGAGGAGGAAATTGCAGCCCACTCCAGTATTCTTGCCGGGAGATCCCATGGACAGAGGAGCCTGGAGGGTTACTGTCCATGGGGTCGCAAAGAGTTGGACATAACTTAGTGACTAAACAACAGCAACAACAAATTAGATTACAGCTGATTTCTTTTCTTATTGGTAGTGTTCATTATTTTACACAATAAGTGTTTACTACTTGTATCATCAAAGGAAAACAAATGTCTTTTTAAACCCTTAACTGAAAGAAAGTAATCCCTGACCATAGTTCGTGTAGAAGCCACAGTAAGCCACCAATTGCGTCTTCTGCTTTCCAAAGGGTCAAAGGTGAGTGGGCTGGATTTGAAGGGCACTTCCCCCACCACACAGGAAAATCCAGGGAACTCTGCAAGAAACGCAGTCACAGAAAGGTCCAGGAGCACAGTGACAGACACTGCACACGCAGAGCACGTGCGGGACCTGCTTGTCCCTGGTTTTACCACCTAGCGTTTTGCTGACTCCCACAGCTCTTCTGGAAAATCTTTACCTTTGGGGTAAAGCTAATACCGTCACCGAACAGTTATCTTGAAGCAGAGAATATGGAAATCAACCCATGACCAGAGCATACCAAATGTACAATAGGCCACTGTAGTTTTAATTGAAGTGCAGTTGATTTACAATATTTTATTAGTTTCAGGGGTACAGCATAGTGATTCAGGGGAGTTTTGTGTTTTTGTAGATTATATTCCATTATAGATTATTATAAGATATTGGATACAGTTATAATTCCCTGTGCTATGCAGTAAATCCTTGTTACTTATTCATATATAGCAGTTTGTACCTGTTAACTCTATACTCCTAATTTGTCCCCCTCACCCCCACTTTCCTCTCTGGTAATCATAAATCTGCATTCTATGTCTGTGAGTCTATTTTTGTTTTGTACATAAATTCATTTGTATTATTTTTTAGATTCACATATAAGTGGTTTCATATAGTATTTGCCTTTCTCTGTCTGACTTACTTCACTAAGCATAATATTCTCTAGGTTCATCCAAGTTGCTGCAAATGGCAATATTTCATTCCTTTTAATGGCTGAGTGATAGCCCAGTGTGTGTGTATATGTGTGTCTGTTGACACTGTTGTAAATAATGCTGCTATGAACCTTGAGGTACATGTATCTCTTCAAATTAGCATTTTTGTTTTTTCCAGATATGTACCCAGAAATGGGATTGCTGGATCATATGGTAAGTCTATTTTTAATTTTTTAAGGACCCTCCATACTGTTTTCCACACTGGCTGCATCAATTTACATTCTCACCAGCAGCGTAGGAGGGTTCCCTTTTCTCCACACCCTCTCCAGCATTTATTATCTGTAGACTTTTTGATGATGGCCATTCTGACTGGTGTGAGATGATATCTCTCTGTGGTTTTGAAATGCACTTCTCTAATAATTAGCAATGTTGAGCATTATTTCATGTGCCTGTAAGGACCTGCAGGTTTTATAGCCAGCTTTCTCTCAACATCATTATCCCAACCATGATGAATACTCATTCCTCAAGCCAGAAAGCATAGATTAATTACGAGATATACAGCACTATTTTAGCCACTATGGTGAATACAAAAGAAACAGAAGCAGTCATTCTTTCCATAGCATTCACAGTATGATAGCCAAATATATGACATACACATCAGAAATATTTAAATGACAATAAGATGACAAAATTAAATGGCTAAATGAGCTACACAGATCCATTTAAAGGAGGACACTGCTCACTAGGACTTAAATAGTTGGGAAAAGCTTCAGGGAGGAAGAGTTTTGGTAGCATAAGAAGGTAGACAAGGGAAGTCCAGGTACTGGTACCAAAATAAGCAAAGTCACTAGACAGAAAAACCAACAATGAGTCTGAACAGACTGTAATAAAAACCAAGTTGGGGAACAATAAATTTAAGGAAGGAGAAATAGCTTTGGGAAGATTACAAATCCTCTTAAGGGTTCGTTTACCTCTAATCCATCAAATACACCATTATCAAATTAAGAACATTTGTGGGGAAACCTGTGTACAGACACTATGCTATATATGACAGACATATGGTATCCAGTCTCACATTAATCTTCTAAAAGTAGGTATCATTATTCCCACTTCACAGACAGAAACTGAAATTAGTTAAACAGAGATGTTAACTAATTTGCTCAAGGTCACCAGGTAGGCAACAGAGTTTAGAACCCAGGCCTACTTGACTCCAAAGTCCGTACTCTTTTTTTTTTTTAATTTTCCTATACTATCTCTTCCTAAAACACAGCTGCAACAATATCACTCTGAATTTATTATATGTCCCCTCATCACAGCATATTCTCCCATCTTTTTGACTATCAAGTGTCCCCATGATGATCCCCTGTGCATCAAAGCCTGCTCTCACGAGAGTATCTGCAGCTAAAATAAAAGTGGCTAATGGCAGTTTGTCCCACCCAGGAGTATTTTCACTGTTAGAGGAATCAAAGGCTTCAGTTAGAAAGAAACTCCAAGTCACTTAGTGGAATACACTTCCTACCTTCTCAGGGAGCCAAGCCAAAAATGTATTTTATGATGTTCATTTTCATAGCTTATAAAGCTAAAGCTCACACAGTAAGAATGTCACCCATAAACTGAGGGTCTCCACGGAAATCTAACCTGCCCCAATCCAGGAGACAAAAGGCCAGCTGTGGCTACAGGTTTGCTCTGAACAGGAATTGAGAGTCCTGATATTTCACGCTTTAGGTATATGACATAAGGGAAATGTATTTGACATTTAAATTCCTAAATGTTTTCTAAACAGGCTGCCAAAAAAAAATGTGCTTTCTAATAATTCTACAAAACGGTCCTTTACCGTCTCTGGGAACCAGGAACATTATCTTTAGTGCTCTCACCTTTTCCGCAGTCAAAGATCCTACGGGTATCAAATGGTGAAAGTGCCATCTCTCAAAGGAACCTACATGGGCTCTCAGAGTGGGTAAAGATGAGTGTGTAGAAGAGCATGGCCTGTCACGCTGCTTCACGGACTCTGTGTGAGAAGAACCCTCACTGACCACCCACTTGCTAAAGCCGGAATATACTAATCGTTAGCTCAAAGGTACCCACTCCAGTGTTCTTGCCTGGAGAATCCCAGGGACGGGGAAGCCTGGTGGGCTGCCGTCTATGGGGTCGCACAGAGTCGGACACGACTGAAGCGACTTAGCAGCAGCAGCAGCAGCTCAAAGGTAACTTGAACGTTCCCCAGGAAGTATCTTAATGGACCAAGGATGATAAGAGTTGCAGAACGTGTTTCAAAATGGCTTGAAACTGAACATAAGAAATTTTCTGATCCAGCTTAGAAAATAGGTTGGATTAAATATTTTATATAGAAAATAAAGGAGATCGTTTGAAAATAAAAATGACACCCTTCATTCTTTTTCAACAGTTGTTATATCCCTCACCTTAAAGAAATCGCTTCCTAAAAAAACTCTCATTTCATCAAAGCTCTATTACGTATGCTAACAGATTTTAAGGGTGGGACTCTTGTCATGTTAGTAAAAGGAGAATTATGCCCTTACGTATCTGGATGGCTCCTCTAGGTTCTGGTCATTCATGTCAGTGGGAACAGTCCGGGTGGCCAGTGGTCCCTCTGCAAAAGGTTTTGGTAACTGGCCTCTGAACTCTGACGGGATGAACTGAAGCTGCCAACTGTCAGAAACACAAAAGAAGAATGAGAAAAACACAGGGGGCTCAGATTGCTAAATGTACTTGAAATACATAAGCAAAAAAAGGAAATTTCATGTGAAAAATATTTCACTTGGAGACAAAATATTTCTGCGAAACCTTAGTCACAGAGCATAGAGGCAGAGGTCACAATTTAATCCAAGATCGTTGAGAAATTTTCAACTTGAGAGCTCTCATACCATTTCACCAACTCTCAGCAGTGAAATTTCCAACAGTGGTTATACCATCAAACAACTACAGAAACATCAAAGCTCATTGCCAATTATCATGCGATCAGGGGACCTCTCAGAATTTAAGCAAGTTCATCAGGCGTAGAGAGGAAAGAGTGAAATGTAGGGACTCACTGTGGGAAAACTACTTTGTTCCTGAGTAATCCTCAAAAGTATCTTCAGTTATGAAACTGTTTCAGATGGAAAAGGCAAAGGCTAAAGCGAACACTTTAAAAAACAAGCTTTAATTAATCATTAATGACTGATACAGGATCTTTATCAAGGAAAAAGATATTACCACCAGCTAAGCTGCTGCAGCCAGTCCCCAAATGGAGCAACATGACTCATCTTAACCTGACTTCTCTTTTCCCTAAATAGGACTCTTCTCTGTCTGAATAAAGCAGATACAAAGGAACTAGGAGCCCATGCTATCTAGCACATCCAACCACAGACAGCATGGAGGAAAGCGGTGCACAGGTCTTAGCCACAGCTTTCCCCAGAGTCCATATAGTGGGAGAGAACGTTCACTGTCGCTGGACAACAAATGCGTCTTATCTGAAAACACTCTAGACACCGAGAGTCTCTAAACCACTTTCAAAAGTGGGTTAACGTGAGTTAGTCATAAAAATTTAAACACAGATCCTCAGGAAGAGCCACGAGCAGGAGCCCAGGAGCCAGAACGTCCTCAGAAGGTCAGGGCAGCGCAGGGCGCATCACCAAACACAGGCCCCGGGTGCTCGGCAAGCTGCCCATGGCTGCCCGAGATGGTGAATCACCAAACACCCCCGAACAAACCCAAAGTGGAGGAAAAACTAAGACAACATTGCCACAGATTTGCTGTTTCTACACCTCGATTTAAAACTCTGAGGATTAAAGGGCAGCTTACTTGTCGGGCAGAAGGAAGCTGCTGGGGAAGCGATGCCACTCTTTCCCAACACAGACATTGACGGGCCGGCCTTCAGGAACACTGTGGATGGTGGGGTCTGTGGCAATTCGATAAAATTCTGGATACAGATCAAGGGGTCCGTGATACCCTGGAAGGGAGAGGGGTGTGTGAAAGCCGAAGATGAGAGAGGTGAGATTCTGCTATTTAATTACAATGCGTGTTAGTGTCCCACTGTGATCCGTGTGAGAGGCACACAGCAACTCCAGCAGGATCCCACTCAACTGGCATCACACGCCTCTGCAGTCAGGAAGATGATTACAGGAGGCCCAATCTTTGACAGAAATCATCTGCTTTCTTGCCCTTCTCTACACCCTCCACCTTTTTAATTTCATGTTCTTTGAGCCCATTTCAATATTCTGGATCCAAATGAAGATTATAAGAAAGAATATAATCATGGGACTTGAGCCACAACTCTGCATCCTATGTTTAAGGCTTCCTTAATTCATTCTTTAAAAGGAAAAAAAAAAATAATTAGTAAGAATAGAGAAGTGTATAGTTAATCACATTGAAAGGAATTCTCAATCTTCTCTTCAGTCCTAAGGTACGATGTCACATCCCATTCTTAATACAAAGTCCACAGGTTCTCCACACAGAAAAGCCCTCCCCCTCGGCTTAAGCTGAATTGTATTAAACACTCACGTGTCAAGCAAAAACCAAGGTAAAGTGAGTGTGGATTAAGTTACTGTCTGTACATCTACCTCTGAACAGCGCCACAGAGCGAGAAAAAGACAGGAGCCCGAACAGGAAGAGTGTTCCTAACGCCAGCCAATTTGACGTCACGGTATAATGCTCCAGGCGGTATCGCTGAAACACGAAGTGGTAACATTTCTAGAAAGAAAGAAAACTGCTCTGAAAAAAAGATACACCTTGCAGGATACACATCATCACAAGACATCATCATAACTTAAGAGGAAGGAAAAGAGGTTCTACCAAGAGTCTGAGCTTTTGCACACAGTGGGGTACCCACTCCACATTCTAAGATGAAAGCAAACTCTGCTAAACTGTCTGTAGATCAGCCTCACCAGAGGGCGTGCCAAGAGTCAAATCTCACTGGCTTCACAGGAAACTTAGTTGGATACTTCCCTAGTGACTAAAGTCCTAATAATTTACTTTTAAAACAATATTTAAATGAAAATGGCTTTTGGTAGTTTTTTTTTTTTTTTTTTTAATATATGAAGTATCTCAATCTATTCTGATGTAACTGGTGATTAACCTTCACTTTCCTTACTGACAAGTTTTCATCAAAGTTTTTAGTAACAACAAAATGTCTCATGACCAAACAAGAAGGAAACAGAATTCCCATCATGGAACGTTAGGAAAATGCTGTTAATTATATGCTAAACTAACTTCACAAACTAGATGAATGTCATTAAGAATATATACACACCTGCATGAGTTCTGCAGCCTTTCAGCACCTTCCCATGAGACTTCCTTCCTGCCTTCTTTCCCTCTCAGACTAGAACTACTTTTGGAAAGCAATTTTGCAATACATAACAAGGGCCATAAAAATGTTTGAACTCCTTTCATACTTTTTGGAATCTTTCCTAAGGAAACAATCCAAATACCTAAACAAAGATATTTATCCTAGCATTATTTATAATACTGAAATAAGTGAGCAACCTAAACTCTAACGTAAATTACGTCTAACCGTTATATATAACCAATTCAATATATTATGTATTACATAATGTTATATAGTGTATCCAACTCAGAACACTATATTGCTATTAAAATGATGCACATAGATGTGGCAACATAATGATATAATTATATTAAGAGGGATAAGGTTACATGAAACTTAAACTACAAGCATAATAGATTCTGTTATATGATAGGCAAAAATGCTAGAAGGAGATTTTGTTTGGGTTGCAGGACTGATTTTTAGAAAGAGGTAAAAGAAAAATTATCCGTGATGAAGTTCAATTACTTTTATAATTAAAATTATGTTTAAAAACTATTGTCCTAACAAGGATGAAATTTTAAAGCATTATGCTAAATGAAAGAAGTCAATCACAAAAGCCCACATATTCTATGATTTCATTTATATGAAATGCCTAGAATAGGCAAAGCTATAGAGATACAAAGTACATTAGCTGTTGATTGTGACTGAGGAGATATTGGAGGGGGGCAGCTACAATAGCTAAAGGATTTTTGAGATGATGAAAATGCTATAAATTGAGTGGAGTAATGCTTACACAGACCTGTGAATAGCCTAGAAAACACTGTATCATATACTTTAAATGAGTAAATTCTGTGGTTTGCGAATTGTGCGTGCATGTGTGCTAACTCGTTTCAGTCCAGTCAGACTCCGAGATCCTATGGACTGTAGCCCGCCAGACTCTTCTGTCCCTGGGATTCTCCAGGCAAGAATACTGGAGAAGATTGCTGTGCCCGCCTCCAGGGGATCTTCCCCACCCAGGGACTGAACCCTTATCTCTTGCATCTAACCAGCATCGGTAGGCAGGTTCTTTACCACTAGCACCACCTGAGAAGCCCTTGTGAATTACACCTTATCATAAATCTGTTAAGGAAAAAAAACCTGTTACCCAAATTATTCGTTTTTTAATAATTGCAAATGGAGCAGAGGTTTAAAAAAAAAAAAAAGAGTCCGACACTTCCAAGGCCATAAATACAGAAATATTCATGATTAGTTCTGACCTGGACAGGTTTTAAGCCAGGATTACAAGGTCCTATATCGCTAACTGCCTGAAGTAATCTCAAACACCTAAGCCAGTTTCATTCAGGTTTCATAACTGAAGAACAGACATTCCATTAGCTCTGCTGGGCTGCTACCATCCTGTGCTAGGCCCATGTAACGACTTAAAAAAATTCCTTTCACAGCAATTGGGTTCTTATTGGCAAGAGAGACAAATTATTACTAACACAAATCAACACTGCAAATGTGTGATCAGCAAACAACAGTACAGACAACGCCTAAGCAATCAAAGCTTCAGAATATGATCTGTATCACCTTTAATGTATGGATAACATATCTTAGGTGGAAGCATTCTGTAACCTGCCTTTAAGCTTTTTGAACGATTTAATGTGAAACAGAATGAAGCCGACATACATTTCCCTGAAACTCACCTGAAGTGCAGAAAGGGCCACAGCACCACAGAGACAGATAAGTGGATACACAGGGAAAAGAAATCTCTCCTCTTTGTGAGGCTGGATGAAGAAAATTATAAACCAAATATACATTGGAGCCAAGGTAAGCCAATATGGGTGGCCTAAATTCTGAACTGTAAAACACAGAAAAAAATATCCACCTTTCACCATATTAGACCAAAACAGCACATTTACTCTCAAAGTTCTCTTGATCTCAAACTCAGGCATATATCCTAGGGCCCCCCACTCTTTTATTCACACTTCCTCTGATATAATTAAGGAGTCAAATAGAAAGAGGTATATACTTCTTAGCTCTCCCAAGAGATCCAACATTTAAAGGTAGGTACAACGCTGGATTTAGCTGGAACACAAATGAATATCAGGTGAATGGGTAATAGAACTTAACAATTTCTTCACTGGATGAAGAAAAAACACACCTCTCTCTCTCTCTCCAGAGAGAAGAGTCCTGCCACTAAGACTAAAGATTCTTGAGATTAACCAAAAGCATAACATAAGTTCACTTCTTAGACTTTAATTCTTCTGTTTACTACATTAATCTTCTTACGTATATACCAAATAGCTATAGATCAAAGGAAAGAAACAGAGTTGGATTCTCAAACTCATCACTGGTTTCTGTCAAGCTAAAAATGACACTTTGTTTCAAAGAAAATATAAAACCGTTCTTAAAGGAAGTTTGCTGAAGGAGTTTTCTCCTGTTTGGTAATGCACATCCATCCACTCTGTACCTCAAAATTAAAGCCAAGAATGTATTTTAAACCATATGAAAGAATTGCAGGAATTTAATGAACACTAAGACCCAAGCACCTGCTGGAAAGTTCCTGTGGTCATGGCTAGGTACATGGACACTGAGTGATAAGCCTACAACCCACAGTGAAGGCATCTCAAACTGGGCTCCCATTAGCGGTAACGAGTAGTACATGGGAAGCACCGACCAAGGGTGGACAGACAGCGCCCCCTGGTGTCCGTTATGTCTACGATGAGCGAGTTGAGGTGAAAGATCAGGGTTGTCATCAGAGCCCAGCTTAGCATTGCTTAACCTACTGCTCCTTAGTTACACATGCTTTTGAAAAAACAGGTGTCTTTTTTTTTGGCCTTGAGACATGCAGGATCTTAGTTCCCCAGCCAGGGACCAGGGGTCAACCCGGCACCACCTGCAGTGGAAGCACAGAGTCTTAACCATCAGAGAAGTTCCTGCAGAAATTCTTTAAGAATAAACATTCTTCAACTGCAATAACAAGTTTATCTTTTTTTTCACTTATGAAATTTTAGGCTATAATTTAGGGTATTTACCTGTCCAAGAAGTATTTTGGGTTGGAATTTTCTTTATTATAAAAAAAAAGTTTATCTTCTACAAGTAAACAATCTTTTCTTCTTTTGCATCTTAGAAGCTAACAAACATATTTTAAAAATATGGCCTAAAATTTTGGAACATCCTCTATAAAACATTTATAGTTTCTGTTAAACTATATTCTGTTAAACTGTGTTAAACGTATTGTTGCTGTTATAAAATATACAAAACGTATAAAGAAAAAACAGTCCTCAATTTCTTACTAGCTGGACATGTAAGTACATGGCACAATTTTAAACCAAAATTGGATTCCTACTTTAGAGAACAGCTTAATATACTGTTTTTGTTTTTACTGTTTTTATAGTTATATCACAAGCATTTACATATCTTCCACAAGTATAAATTATTTTTATTGTCAGAAAAAGCTACTTATCAAAAAAAAAAAAAGAAAAGAAAAATGATCCTTAATACACATAAGGAGTGGAGGAATGGGTTAGTACCTCACAGGAACAAACAGCTGAATCCAAACACAGGACACTATGTATGCAAGATGAGTGGCATGGTTTCTTTAGAAATCTTCAGGAGGACAAAGGTGAGGGGGGGGGGGAACCTCTAGAAAAGCTTATGAAACACCAAATTCAGTATATGACTCATTTAGATCCTGCTTTAAACAAACTATAAAAGTTTTTTTTCCAGACAGTGTAGGACTCTAAATACTAGCTGGGCATTAGGTGATATTAAGAAAAAAACTGTTAATTTTGTTAGATAACGGCATCAGGGTTATGTTACAACAAAAGTTCTAAAATAAAGCAAAAGTGACTCTGAAGGCTGCTTTCATATTCTATGAACACAGCGAACTCGTTATAAACCACTAACTGTAGAAAAGCAGAATGGGAAATGGTATGGAGGGATCACCTGGCATCCAAACCAGAAAGAAAAGTTGGAAATTAAATCTTCTTCCAAAACTCAAACGAGTTTCTGCTCAGCTCTGTCTTCCAGTCAGAGCAAGCACCAAATGTGGGGGAATCTCTACATGGCTTAGTTTCCAGATTTTTGGTTGAATTTCCCAGAAATTGTTTGCCTCTAGAGTTGATTATCTTAAGCAATTTACCATACTAACATACATTTCTTTAAATAGGCTTATCTCCCAAGATTTTTTAAATGCTTTTGCCTCCCCAAATGATTCTATAAATCATACAGACTTCCTCACTTGCAATTATTAACCAGATTATCACATAGGTTAACACAGGTTGAATAAACTATAAACAGAGATGGAAAAATGCAATAAGCTAACCATTTCCATAGGAAGAAAATGGAAAATAAAATAAGTAGATTGTTTTTTTATTTCTTGGTATACACTGTTACTTCTCTTCCCTCCCCCCAAATCTATCTTTGCTTATTCCACTTACCATGAAATCTCTGCAGTAGGTATTCCATGAGAGAAGTCAGTGGTAAGACCAGGAGGGCTAAAGCAAAGACTACATTGAAATTCAGAAATCCATTAATTAAATAGAAATACCAAGGCTCTGTGCCTGAGGGAAATAAAGAGACATGAACTCATTAGTGGACGCCTCGGATACCTACTACAATGCTTGACTCCCAGTGTTCCTTGTCAAGCAAATTTGCTGCTCCAGTACCTCCTGCGAGAGCCCACAAGCCACTCCTCCCACCTTAGAAATCAGGTTTCAAATATTTAGCTCTCATGACCACCATTTGTTGTTGTTCAGTCGTCAAGTTGTGTCCAAGTGTTTAAGACCCCATGGACTGCAGCATACCAGGCTTCCCTGTCCCTCACCATCTCCCAGAGTTCGTCCAAATTCATGTCCATTTAATTGGTGATGCCATCCAACCATCTCATCCTCTGTCGCCCTCTTCTCCTTCTGCTGTCAATCTTTCCCAGCATCGGCATCTTTTCCAGTGAGTCAGCTATTCACATCAGGTGGTCAAAGTACTGGAGCTTCAGCTTCAGTCCTTCCAAAGAGTGTTCAGGGTTGATATACTTTAAGATTGTCTGGTTTGATCCCCTTGCTTTCCAAGGGACTCTCAAGAGGCTTCTCCAGCACCACAGTTTGAAAGCATCAATTCTTCGGCGTTCTGCCCTTTATTGTTCATCTCTCACATCTGTACATGAGTACAGGACCACTATATCCAGCCCAAATTGCCAAGCCCAAATGGGACTAATACTTTTCAGAAAACCAAACAATATAAATAGCTTAGCAGCGATATTGTGATTTATAATAAGAAGTATTTATTTGGCCTTCACTCCCATTCCTAGGAGAGAGTGCCTAAAACGACCTTCCTAATTCCTAAAGTGGTAAGAAGTGTCTTTTGTTATGTTAATTCAGGGACTTCTGGCAAAGTCCTAGGGAACCTCAGGATGGGGACTAGTTGTGAGAGGAACCACCTAGTGATTGGAGGGTTAGAACTTTCAGTCCTGCCTTTCCCTCCTCTGGGAAGGGGAGAGGGTATAGCAATGGGGTTTAAACATTCAAGCAATGGTGCTCAAGTAATGAGACCTCCATAAAAACCCAAAAGGACAGTGTTCAGAGGGCTTCCTGGCAGGTAAACAGGTAGGGAGGCACAGGGGAGGAAGCAGGGATAGTGAAAGTGAAGTCGCTCAGTCGTGTCCGACTCTTTGCAACCCCATGGACTGTAGCCTACCAGGCTTCTCCATCCATGGGATTTTCCAGGCAAGAGTACCGGAGTGGGTTGCCATTTCCTTCTCCAGAGGATCTTCCCGACCCAGGGATCGAACCCGGGTCTCCCGCATTGCAGGCAGACGCTTTACCCTCTGAGCCACCAGGGAAGCACCACGTATCTTCCCGCCCACCCTGCCCTATGCATCTCTTCCATCTGGCTTGTCTCCTTTCTAATAAACTGGTCAACAGAAGTAAGTGTTTCTGGAGTCCTGGGAGCCATGCTGGCAAATTAACTGAACCTGAAAAGGGGGCTGCTGGAACTTCTAATGTGGTCAGTCAGAAGCCCAGGTGACAACCTGGACTTTCAAATGGCACGAAGCAGAGGCCTCCCCACCGAGGGCTGGGGGGTGACGGGGTGGGTGCAGTCCTACAGGGCTGAGCTATGAGGGCCTTGCCTCATAGCTTATCCTATCACATTCTAGTATCCTTCCCCCTGATGTGCTCAACCACTTTTCAACAGTGTCTGTTCAAGGGGGACCTTCCACAAAAAAGCAGCACCTTTCTGAGGAAAACCATGTTCAGAGACCCCAGACCCTGCTCAGCTTTTCGGATTCAGAATGAAACAACATGACCGAAAACGCAAGCCTTGCTCGCACAAGTTTTGATTCTTTAACTCCAAATCCTGAAACTCGAGCGATGAGAGACAGCCCCCTTTGGCACATTCCTCCGGTATTCATCTGCTCTTCCCTCCTGTGATTACTTCAATCAGGCAGTGAATGACACACGCGGGTTTTAATCACTGTGTGTTGTGACACCCGCCTTGCACCACAGCAATTTCCTGCAATCAGCATTGCTTAAAAGGGTAATCAGAAGGCAGAGGAATACTCAGAAAAGCCTGACATTTCTGCAGCTTGCACAGCAAAATAAGATTAGAAACCAAACCCATAAGGCGAGAAACGTCTAAGGGAGGAGGAAGATGCAGAGGGGACCCTGGGGAAGGACTCAGGTTCAACAGTGTGTCCACCTTTAGGGAAAGCTCCCTCCTGTCGAAACCCAGGGACAGGGACTGTCCAGGAAGAGAGACTTTGTTCCAGGCCAAGCTCATTAGAGACATTTGTATCTTGTATTCTTTACAAATAATCTTTTAGGTTACAGAAAACTGCCGGCCTGCTAAGTCACTGCAGTCATGTCTGACTCTGCAACCCTGTGGACTGTAGCCCGCCAGGCTCCTCTGTCCATGGGATTCTCCAGGCAAGAGTATTGGAGTGGGTTGCCATTTCCTTCTCCTACAGAAAACTATTGGATGGTTTTATTTTCAAAATGGAAAACACACATCTTTTCTGGGTTTTCATTACTATTTAACAGCATGTTTCCTAAATTGAGTCCTTTTCCACTACAGTTTCCAGAGAAGTAAGTTTTCGCACAATCATCTCCTGACCGCCAGTGTGGAGGCAATGCTATCAACCCTGAGCCAACTTCTTCTTTACAAAATTCTGGAAATTTGACCCTGGGATGATAAAGCAGCATGACTAGAAAAAAGGGGGTCACCCTTCACATCATCTACTACAGATGCTTAAACATCAACAGATAAAAGCCTTTCTCTTTGATCCTTGCTAATATATGCTTTGTCAAGGAAAGTCCTCTAGTGTTTTCCTCTTTACCACAACTTACTATGCCCTCCTGTTAGGGCTGTCTACTTTTTTTTTTTTTAATTTGTTTATTTTAAGGCTGTCTACCTTTTAACCAAGGTATACTGTACACTGAGATGTGGAACCAAAAGCATTAACTTGGTAAACTCAATTATTTTTATGTGTTAGAACCTCAAAGATCAAGTTCATAGCGAGGCCATGAACATTTCGTAATAGACTGTTACTTCCCTGAAGGATCGGGTAGAGACTGGGGAATAAGTCAAGATTTGGGAAGGTTCAAGTGACATGAGTCTTAAAAACAAGGGCAAAAGGGGACAAGGAATCGTGAATTCTGCTAATCAGTGTCCTCCCCTACCTGATGAGGCATCTACCTTATAAGAGTAAAAACCTGTATCTCTTTCAGGGAGACACTCAACACTGCTCTCAGAAATTATCAAAAGTGAACTATGTATTGTAGAAAAAAATATGTCAGAATGACAAGCTAAGCATTTAACTCGTGCAAAACGTGAGGTGAAAGGAAGCTGGAAGCAGGGTGCAGGGGGGCTCAGCTATCTCCCTTTTCACGGAAAGTGCCTCAATCCCTTTCATTCAAATGAGCTCAAGGGAGCTTTGTCAGAGACTAAAAGAAGAAGGGATAGTGTTTATTGTTCCATTGACTGAATGAAGGGAAACTACTTTATAGGCCTACAGTTTTACAGAACTCTAGGAACTAAATTATAATAAATCATCCTTATAAATGTCAAATTTGCGCCACCAAGAGGAAAAATCCACCAAGGTTCAACACAAATGATTAACAAAACAAAGAAGGCTCCAGAACAGGTCATGCTAGTGGGTGACCTTAAGCACGCCTCCAAAGCCTCCTCTGGGGCTTCATCCTCTGCTGCTGCAGGACTGGAAAGCCGTGGGCCTTCTGACCAAGGGCTCTATCCTTTACCTTCTGAAATCTCCCGTCCTGTGGCCTGACAGATTTGATAAGACAGACACGCACGGATCATATCCTAAGCTCCCAGCAGCATCCCTGAGCAGACCTGCTGTCGTTTTTGAGAGAAGAGCACTTCTTACACCCATCCTCCCACACCTGTCCTCCCACGCTTCTCCCAGGCCTGTGTTCTCATCAGAGAGCACAGCTCTTCACACAAAAATACTCAACCTCAACATCTGAGAACTTGAAATGTTACAAGGGGAAGAGGCCAAATCAGTGCCAAGCCTAGTCACTTTCGTTTTTGCAACACGAAATTTCACCTCTTTATCTTTGACCCCATAGAGACGTTTCACCTACAACTTTGCAACTTCCATGTCTACACTACTCTAAATTTCCTAAGCATTGAGTATTCTTGACCTCATCCAAGTAATTGTGAAAAACTGCCTCTGTCCCCTGGCTTCAAAAGTCAAGAGTCAGTCCAGGTCCGGAATGTGTCATTAATAAATGCTATTTGGCCAAAAAAAGGATAGAAAGGCCCCTTTGAAAACCAGGAACAATAGAGAGAATAAATATTTACAGATTTTCCTCAATCTATGATGGGGTTAAGTCCTGATAAACCCATCATAGACTAAAAACATCGTAAGTCAAAAACACATTTAATACACCTAACATACCAAACACTGTAATTCAGCCTAGCCTACCTCTAACAAGGTCAGAACACTTACATTAGCCTACAGTTGGGCAAAAGTCACCTAATACCAAGCCTGTTTTATAAGACAGTGTTGGCGGTCTCATGTAATTTACTAGCTACAGTACTGAAAATGAAAAACAGAACGGTTGTCTGGATAAAGAATGGCTGTGAGAGCTTCCACGGTTTACCCTCATGACGAGTGGCTGACGGGAAGTGTAGCTCACTGCCAGTGCCCAGCATCACGAGAGATACCTTATCGCCTACTGGAAAAAGATCAAAATTCAAAGTATAGTTTCTACGGAATATGTATTGCTTGCACACCATCATAAAGTCAAAAAAAATCATAAGTTGAAGCACCATAAGTTGGGGTGGGTTCTAAGCAGCTTCAGTCGTGTCCAACTCTTTGTGACCCCATGGACTGTAGCCCGCCAGGCTCCTATGACCATGGGATTCTCCAGGCAAGAACACTGGAGTGGGTAGCCATGCCCTCCTCCAGGGGATCTTCCCAACTCAGGGATCGAACCTGCGTCTCTTATGTCTCCTGCATTGGCAGGTGGGATCTGTACCACTAGCCCCACCTGGGAAGCCCTATAAGTTGGGGACCACCTGCATATAATTACAACCACAATGGAGAGATTGACATTATCTTGCTTACACCTGTGTAGTTCTTACCTAAAATTGGCTAATGCTGTAAAACGGCCTTAAGTTTTTTAAAACGAACTCAATATTCAATCTTTTTGGCTCCGCAGTCCGACATTTGACATTCTGTTCTTCTGCAGTGTGTCCACCTAGTGTCTTCCTGGCAAACTCCTACTCTTCCTTCCAGCTCAGCTCAAAGACCACCCCCTCTAAGAAGTCTTTCCTGACACCAACAGATGAACTTGCTCCTTCAATTCCCTGACTATCATTCTACTGCTGCACATAACACATTGGACTATAATTAACTATTCATGTGTCTGCAGCCTTATCAGACAGCAAATTCTATGAGGAGCATAATCAATGATCAAAAGCAACTGATTGAATGTTTCTTTAACTGAACTCATTTATCCATTCATTCAAGAAGTATTTATAGGCTTATTAGGTTCTTATACTTAAGAAAGTGAAGTGAAAGTTTTTCACTTTCATGCACTGGAGAAGGAAATGGCAACCCACTCCAGTTTTCTTGCCTGGAGAATCCCAGCGACAGAGGAGCCTAGTAGGCTGCCATCTATGGGGTTGCACAGAGTCGGACACGACTGAAGCGACTTAGCGGGAGCATACTTAAGAAAACACTAAGAGTTGTATGCAAAAACTATCAGCATAAAGCACTTAATCTAAAATTTTCAGATTAAAAAACTAGGTGCCACAGCTAACAAAGCACTTGAGGTGGGAGACTCTTTAAAAATAGCTGAAATATGCCCAAAAGTGCCAAACAAGTGAAAGTTTCCATGACAAAGACATGCTGTCTGTTTGACAACTGTACAGCAGCAAAGCATCTCTTAAAACATAAGTCTTAGGACTTCCCTGGTGGTCTGGTAATTAAGAATTCACCTTGCAGTGCAGGGGACGAGGGTTTAATCCCTGGTGGGGGAATAAAGATCTCACATGCCAAGACTATACTTTCGGGGATCATGTCTCTGCAATCTACAGATTCAGTGTAATCTCTATCAAATTACCAATGGCATTTTTCACAGAACTAGAACAAAAAATTTCACAATTCGTATGGAAACACAAAAGACCCCGAATAGCCAAAGCAGTCTTGAGAAAGAAGAATGGAGCTGGAGGAATCAACCTTCCTGACTTCAGATTAAACTACAAAGCTACAGTCATCAAGACAGTATGGTCCTGGCCCAAAACCAGAAATACAGACCAATGGAACAACACAGAAAGCACAGAAATAAACCCTTGCACCTATGGGTACCTTATTTTTGACAAAGGAGGCAAGAATATACAATGGGGCAAAGACAGCCTCTTCAATAAACGGTGCTAGGAAAACTGGACAGCTACATGTAAAAGAATGAAATTAGAACACTTCCTAACCCCATACACAAAGATAAATTCAAAATGGATAAAAGACCTAAATGTAAGACCAGAAACTATAAAACTCTTAGAGGAAAACATAGGCAGAACACTCGACATAAATCAAAGCAAGATCCTCTGTGACCCATCTCCTAGAGTAATGGAAATAAAAACAAAAGTAAACAAGTGGGACCTGATTAAACTTAAAAGCTTTTGCACAGCAAAGGAAACTATAAGCAAGGTGAAAAGACAAGCCTCAGGATGGTAGAAAGTAATAGCAAATGAAACAACTGACACAGGATTAATTTCCAAAATATACAAGTAGTTCATACAACTCAATACCAGGAAAACAAACGACTCAATCAAAAAGTGGGAAAAAGACCTAAACAGACATTTCTCCAAAGAAGACATACAGATGGCAAACAAACACATGAAAAGATGTTCAACATCACTAATTATTAGAGAAATCCAAATAAAAACTACAATGAGATATCACCTCACACAGGTCAGTATGGCCACCATCAAAAGTCTACAAACAATAAATGCTGGAGAGGGTGTGGAGAAAAGGGAACTCTCTTGCACTGTTGGTGGGAATGTGAACTGATACAGCCACTATGGAAGACGGTATGGAGATTCTTCAAAAAACTAGGAATAAAACCACCCTATTATCCAAAGATATCCCACTCTTAGGTATACCCTGAGGAAAGCAAAACTGAAAAAGACACACGTATCCCACTGTTCATTGCAGCACTATTTACAATAGTTAGAACAAGGAAACAACCTAGATGCCCATCGACAGATGAATGGATAAAGAAGTTGCAGTACATATACACAATGGAATATTACTCAGCCATAAAAAGGAATGAATTTGAGTCAGTTCTGATGAGGTGGATGAACCTAGAACCTATTATACAGAGTGAAGTGAGTAACAAAGAGAAAGATAAATATCATATTTTAACACACATATATGGAATCTAAAAAAGTGGTACTGAAGAGTTTATTTACAGGGCAGCAAAGAAGAAACAGACATAGAGAATAGACTTATGGGCATAGGGAGAGGGGAGGAGAGGGTGAGATGTGTGGAAAGAGTAACATGGAAACTTACATTACCATATGTAAAATAGATAGCCAATGGGAATTTGCTGTATGTCTCAAGAAACTCAAACAGGGGCACTGTATCAATCTAGAGAGGTGGGACGGGGTGGGAGATGGGAGGGAGGTTCAAAAGAGAGGGGATATATGTGTACCTGTGTTGAGGTTTGACAGAAAACAAAATTCTGTAAAGCAATTAATCTTCAATAAAAAAATAAATAAAATTTAAAAAAAGATCTCACATGCCACAGAACAACTAGGTCTGCATGCCACAAATACTGAGTCTAAATGCTCCAGAGCCCACAGGCCACAACTAGAAAGTTCACGCTCTTCACAACTAAAGAGTCTATGCACCGCAACGAAAGATCCCACGTGACACAACTAACACCCAACACAGCCAAGTAAACAAATACATATTTTTAAAAAGATTAGTCTTTCATATTTAGTGAATGGACTCAACAATTACAGTAAAATTAGCTGACAGTGGTAAAGTACTACTTCACCTGGTCAAAGCTATGGTTTTTCCAGTAGTCGTGTATGGATGTGAGAGTTGGACTATAAAGAAAGCTGAGTGCTGAAGAATTGATGCTTTGAACTGTGGTGTTGGAGAAGACTCTTGAGAGTCCCTTGGACTGCAAGGAGATCCAACCAGTCAATGCTAAAGGAGATCAGTCCTGAGTGTTCATTGGAAGGATGGATGCTGAAGCTGAGACTCCAATACTTTGGCCACCTGATGCAAAGAACTGACTCATTTGAAAGGACCCTGATGCTGGAAAAGATTGAGGGCAGGAGGAGAAGGGGACGATAGAGGATGAGATGGTTGGATGGCATCACCGATGCATCGGACATGAGTTTGAGTAAGCTCTGGGAGGTGGTGATGGACAGGGAAGCCTGGTGTGCTGAAGTCTACGGAGTTGCAAAGAGTTGGACACAGCTGAGTGACTGAACTGAACTGATTCTTTTTTATTTATTTTGGTTGCACTGGGTCTTTATTGCTGCACACAAGCTTTCCCTAGTTGCAGAGAGTGGGGGTTACTCTTTAGTTGCTATTCTCTAGGTGCGTGGGCTTCTCATGGAGCAGAGCACAGGCTCCAGGGCGCATGCACTCGAGCAGCGGTGGCTCACAGGCTCAGTAGCTGTGGCTTGCAGGCTCTAGAGCTCGGGCTCAGTAGCTGCTGCACCTGGTTTCGGTTGCTTCACGACCTGTGCAATCTTCACAGTTCAGGGCTCGAACCCATGCCTCCTAGCAGGCGGATTCCTATCCACCGTGCTAACAGAGGAGGTCCTACTTCTATTATTCTTAACTTGTACGAAGACAATCCCAACCTAGCACACAACAGGCCTGAACAAAATAGTTCTAGGATATGATTGCGATCCGGGCACTGATGCAATCTGAGGGGTATTCCAGAACGTGCTCATTCTTTCATTCACGCATGAGAAATCTTTACTAAAGACCTAGAATACAGAAAGACTACCAACTCCTAGGTGGAATAAATATTCTCTGCAAGCCTGCTAAAGCAAAATGGCATTAACATGGAAATCAGACACCCTTGAAGATTTGTCAAATCCAAAGATGAGAAAAAAGCAAAAAAATTCTACCACCAAAGAGCACCCCCGAAAGTCTAGCTGGCTGCACATCAGTCCTGTGGATGCCCACATGACAGTTCTCTAGGGAAGCCCGTGGCTCAGTGGTAAGGAATCCACCTGTAGTATAGGAGACGTGGGTCCAATCCCTGGGTCAGCAAGATCCCCTGGAGAAGGAAATGGCAACCTACTCCAGTATTCTTGCCTGGGAAATCCCACGGACAGAGGAACCTGATGGACTACAGTCTGTTGTTCTTCAGTCACTCATCCACGTCCAACTGTTTGTGACCCCGTGAACTGCAGCATGCCAGGCTTCCCGGTCCTTCACTGTCTCCCAGAGCTTGCTCAAACTCAGGTCCATTGAGTCGGTGATGCCATCCAACAATCTCATCCTTTGTCATTCCTTTCTCCTGTCCTCAATCTTTCCCAGCATCAAGGTCTTTTCCCAATGAGTCAGCTCTTCGCATCACATGGCCAAAGTACTGGAGCTTCAGCCTCAGCATCAGTCCCTCCAATGAATGTTCAGGATTAATTTCCTTTAGGATTGACTGCTTAGATAACCTTATAGTCCAAGGGACTCTCAAGAGTCTTTTCCAACACCACAGTTCAAAAGCATTAATTCCTCAGCGTTCAACCTTATTTATGGTCCAACTATCACATCCATACATGACTACTGGAAAAATCATAGCATGATTATACAAACCTTTGGCAGCAAAGTAATGTCTCTGTTTTTTAATATGCTGTCTAGGTTGGTCGTAGTTTTTCTTCCAGGGAGGAAGCATCTTTGAATTTCATGGCTGCAGTCACCATCTGCAGTGATTTTGGAGCCCAAGAAAATAAAGCCTTTCATTGTTTGCATAGCTTCCCCATCTATTTGCCATGAAGTGATGGGACTGGATGCCATGATCTTAGCTTTCTGAATGTTAAGTTTTAAGCTTTTTCACTCTCTTTCACCTTTATCAAGAGGCTCTTTAGCTCCTCTTCACTTTCTGCCGTAAGGGTGGTGTCATCTGCATATCTGAGGTTATTGATTTTTCTCCCAGAAATCTTGATTCCAGTTTGTGCTTCATCCAGTCCAGCATTTCTCATGATGTACTCTGCATATAAGTTAAATAAGCAGGGTGACAATATGCAGCCTTGACGTACTCCTTTCCCAATTTGGAACCAGTCCATTGTTCCATGCTCAGCTCTAACTGTTGTTTCTTCATCGGCATACAGGTTTCTCAAGAGGCAGGTCAGGCGGTCTTGTATTCCTATCTCTTGAAGAATTTTCCACAGTTTGTTGTAATCCACACAGTCAAAGGCTTTAGCATACTCAATGAACCAGAAGTAGATGTTTTTCTGGAATTTCCTTGCTTTTTCTAGGATCCAACAGATATTGGCAATTTGATCTCTGGTTCCTCTGCCTTTTCTAAATCCAGCTTGAACATCTGGAAGTTCTCGGTTCACGTACTGTTGAAGCCTAACTTGGAGGATTTTGAACATGACCTTGCTAACGTGAAATGAGTGAGATTATGCAGCAGTTTGAACATTCTTTGGCACTGCCCGCCTTTGGTATTGGAATGAAAACTGACCTTTTCCAGTCCTGTGGCCACTGCTGAGTTTTCCAAATTTGCTGGCATATTGAGTGCAGCCCTTTCACAGCATCATCTTTCAGGATTTGAAATAGCTCAGCTGGAATTCCATCACCTCCACTAGCTTTGCTCCTAGTGAGGCTTCCTAAGGCCCACTTGATTTCACATTTCAGGATGTCTGGCTCTAGGTGAGTGATCATACCATCATGATTATCTGGGTCATGATGATCTTTTTTGTATAGTTCCTCAGTGTATTCTTGCCACCTCTTCTTAATATCTTCTGCTTCTGTTAGGTCCATACCATTTCTGTCCTTTATTGAGCCCATCTTTGCATGAAATGTTCCCTTGGCATCTCTAATTTTCTTGAGGAGATCTCTAGTCTTTCCCATCCTATTGTTTCTATTTCTTTGCATTGATCACTTAGCAAGGCTTTCTCATTCTTGCTGTTATTTGGAACTCTGCATTCAGATGGGTATATCTTTCCTTTTCTCCTTTGCCTTTCACTTCTCTTCTTTTCTCAGCTATTTGTAAAGCCTCCTCAGATGACCATTTTGCCTTTTTTTCTTCTTGGGGAAGGTTTTCATCGCTGCCTCCTATACAATGTCATGAACCTCCATCCATAGTTCGTCAGGCACTCTTGTCTATCAGATCTAACCCCTTGAATCTATTTGTCACTTTCACTGTATAACCATAAGGGATTTGATTTAGGTCATACCTAAATGGCCTAGTGGTTTTCCCTACTTTCTTCAATTTAAGTCTGAATTTTGCAATAAGGAGTCCATGATCCGAGCCACAGTCAGCTCCCGGTCTTGTTTTTGCTGACTGTATAGAGCTTCTCCATCGTCGGCTGCAAAGAATATAATCAATCTGATTTCAGTATTGACCATCTGGTGATGTCCATGTGTAGAGTCATCTTTTGTGTTGTTGGAAGAGGGTGTCTGCTATGACCAGTGCATTGTCTTGTAAACTGTTAGCCTTTTCCCTGCTTCATTTTGTACTCCAAGGCCAAACTTGCCTGTTACTCCAGGTATCCCTTGATTTCCTACTTTTGCATTCCAGTCCCCTATGATGAAAAGGACATCTTTTTTTGGTATAACTGGCAAGTAACATCTGCCATCTTGGAGGTTACTCACTGGCTACAGTCCATGGGATCACAAAAGAGTAAGACACAACTTAGTGAGTGAACAACAATAATAATATGACAATAATTCCTTCTTTCCCAATAAAGCTTCTATCAGTAGGAAAGTGATCAATTCTTGGACATTCAACATACCAAAATCTGAACTGAAGCTAACCCAGGTTCACTAAAGCAGGTGGAACAGAGCCCCAAGGACTCTTCCCCACAAAACGCTGGCTGAAATGAACAGCAGATGCCAACATCCAGGCAAAGACTGGCCACTGCTCTCTGGATCCCAAAACCTACTCACTGTTAAACCAGAAATATAAACTTAGGTCAGAATTTATTCTTTTTTCCCTACTCTATCAACATACTTATTTTTAGATGTAAAAACTTCACCAATCTAGAGGAATATACAAGTTACAAAACTTTCATAGGCTCTCACACAAAGTTTTACAAATAAGCAGTCAGAATACCAATATGTAATAACCCATTTAAAAGGTACAGAAGTCAATTTTTCAAAATTAAACTCAAATTAACACAATTTATTCACCCACATATAATGCACATTATGCTTCTAATAGGCTCCACGTAAACCAAGTTCTAATATCCAATCCGGATCCAGAAGTGAGTCCCCCTTTTATTGTCTTGTGGAATCAAGTAAAATTTTACGAGTAAACTAAAACAATGGGCAAATTAAAACCTGCAGCTCTCCCTAGATAAAGGGAGACCCCTAGAGGCAAAAGCTGAAAAAAATTCTCTCCATATCCTTAGGGATCTTAGAGGCACATCAAGAAGTCTGTCAAAATCCCTTCACTTCGCAATTATTCTCTATGCAGTTTGTAAATTCATTTTATTTTTAACCTACTACTTGTCATCTAAAACGACAATGTTCCCCAAATCCCAGGTGGTGGTTGTCCTGTCGCTAGGTTGTATCTGACTCTTTGCAACCCCATGGACTCTTGCTCAAGTAAATTTCACTCACACACTTATTCTAAATCTTATTCAATCTCTTGGTTCTGTTGGCAAAGTGGTAAAGAAAAATGAGCATGGGTTAAACTGATTAGAGAGACAGAGATAACATTGATGTGTTTCACACCAGAATATAAGATAATCACATACACAGAAAGATCTAAGATCTTCAAAAGATTAAGTCAGAAGAAACTATGCTTATTTAATGAGAAGTTATCTTATACAATGTTTACTGACTTGACTGATCTGATCAGAAAGATCTCTAGCTTATCCCTCTGTAGTGATCACTAACTAAAATGCTCTCAGGCCTCCCTGCCCCCGCCAGCTACAAAAAAAAACAGGCTCCAGGGCTGGTTGGAAAAGGGAAAAAATAAAAGACTAGCGGAGAGAAAACCATCAGGCAAGGGGTGAAGACGGACAGAAACTGGAGAACCAACCCCAGACTGCTCCACCACAAGTGGCCAGACGTAAAGAACTTGCCTGCAGTTCAGGAGACCCGAGTTCAACCCCTGGGTCGGGAAGATCTCCTGGAGTAGGAAATGGCAACCCCTCCAGTATCCTTGCCTGGAGAATTCCATGGACAGAGGAGCCTGGCAGGCTGCAGTCCATGGGGTCACAAAGAGTCGGATACAACTTAGCAACTAAACCAGCACCAGACTAAAGGCATTCCCTTTTTTCCCCTCTTAATGCTAAGCTGGCCAGACTATCCACCCTCTCAAGCTGACCTCACCCTCATTTGCTACACTCTGTCTACAGATTTTGGGAACTTTCTCCCCTAATGCAAAATACTAAAGTAACACAAATTATTGGGTTGGCCAAAAGGTTCATTCAGGTTTTGGCCAACCCAACAAAAAAATGAAAAAGAAAAACCAAATGTGTACTTGTATAGAAAATGCCTGGAGGAATATTTTCCAAGGTGTTAACAATAGCTATCTGGGGATGATGAGATTATGAATGTTTTAATCTTCTTATTTTTGTTATATTCTTGATTTTCTAATGAGAAGAGAAGAAAGTAACTTAATTTTAAATAAGGAGCATCAAAAGCCAAGGCATGCCCGACAGAGTCCTTACCGCTCTGTAACTGAGAATAGGAGGCTGCAAGACTAAGAGGAAGCCAGAACTGAGTACCACGTTAATCAAGGAAAAATATTTAGTTGCCACATATCATCATTGTGCTGTGTTCAAACATCATTTATTTTTAAATAAGAAAAGAAGATTACCTTTTGTCTAAATAACAAAAGGCGATCTTTGATAAATGAGGCAACTGAATTAAAATTTCAAAGCTGAGGCCAATTAAACTATCTCCCAACGCTTCCCTCACTTCATACAGCCTTACCATAAAGATCAGGTCCATGAGGAGTAAAAACATTATACAAAACTATGTTGAGTGGTGCAATCACCAGCTTCCCATAATAGTAGCTGTCAATGCCCACCACAGGCACCTAAAACAGAGCAGAAAACAAAGCAATTGTAGAGTTTTGCTACAACTAGCATCCTCACAATGCTAACAGTATAGACTTCGGAATGAAAAACTGAATCAACTCCTAAGGCTCTCTTTTCCACCCACACCACAGGTTGCTTTTGTTAAAACTTTAGAACAAAATAACGTAAAAAGACAACTCACCAGAAACAGCACTAGAGCAACCAACGACCAATGAAAGAAACTCTTCCACCTTTGTTTCATGATCAGCAGATCAAAGGCAATAGGTAAACTATTTAACAGAGAAACAGAAAGTGGGGAGTTAAATACTCAGAATACGACTCAAACAGGACAGTTTCACACATAACTCATGCTGAATTGAGAATCAAATGTCTCTAGCAATTACTGTGAGGGAAGAAGGTGGTACAAGAAAGGGTGTCTTCTCAAAAATAAAAATGTGATCTCTTCAGAGGACTCATCAGAGGATGATGCATTCCACAGTGCACAAGAAATACAAATACTCAGCTTCAGAGTGAGCTCCATTTTATACGTATTTATGTGCAGTGGGCACTTACAATATATTAATCATAACTAAACGACCTTATTGTCCTACTCCCACCCTGCCAAATAAACACTTATTTCTCCCTTCCATGATTTATTAGCACTTTAGTAATAAAATAATATTACACACTTTCACTTCAATTCTGATATATCCCTTTCCAATGTGTAATATTGTTCCAATATACAATATGCACCCTTCTTCCTTTCACTTGAATTTCTCAGGCAAGTAGCATATGTGCGTTGCCTTCACTATTTCTTCCTTAAGGCCTAACGTCAAGTTATTAAGACTGATCTGAGGTCACCAGGAATTTCCTCTCTGCCAGACCCAGGATCTTTCCACAACCCCATCTCCCTTTGTCTTTCTGTTGCACTTGACACAAAGCATCTGTTCCTTCCTCTTTAGACTCCCTGGCTCCATGCTTTTTTCTGGGCTCTTCCCTAGTCCTCCTTTCAGGCTTTCTTCCCTATCCCATGGTGAGCCTTACCATGGTCCTAGCTCCCAAAGACAAGGTTCTACTTTTCTCTCTCTACACTCACTTTCTCAGCAGGTGCTTCAACTCCTGTTCCAGGAACAATCACTTTCATACTCATGACTTCTTAATCTAGGACACTAGTCAGAGCTTTACCCATGATCCAGTCACAGTGAGTTCCCTCCCACACCAATCTGTTTACTTACACCGAATCTACCCAGTGTCAACTGCAGGCTCTGCTCCGGCCTCCCCCACGAGATCTCTGCATTTACACGGCACTATCATTGCTATCATCTATTTGGCCGTGTCATGTGGACATCTCTCTATGATCTGAAATTCCACATTCTATTAACTAAATATTGCATTGACATTCCATTTTTTTTCTCCCCAACTAGTTACACTTCCATGAAAATGTTAGCTGCTCAGTTGTGTCTGACTCTGCGACACCATGGACTGTTGTCCACCAGGCTCCTGTCCGTGGAATTCGACAGGCGAGAATACTTTAGTGGGTTGCCATTCCCTTCTCCAGGGGATCTTCCCGATCCAGGGATTGAACCTGGTCTCCTGCAATGCAGGCACATTCTCTACCATCTGAACCCCCAGTCACATTTCCATAGCAGCTGCATTTCTCCTTTGATAAGTCAATAAATGAGAGCACAGTGCTGAGTAATTAACTGTGATCCCAATCACTAATCAAAACACCCAAACTCAGAGGTATTTGAGGAACTCACAATGTTGAATGTAGATCCAGTAAAAAGGAAAAGGAATGGAGAGACTGAAAAAAGGAGGATGGAGATGTAAAAATGAGGAAACCATAAGGCCTTGAGAGTCACATTAAAGTCTGGACACCATCACTAGAAAGGAATGAAGTACTGATATATATCATAACGTGGATGACTCTTGAAAACATGTGAAGTAAAAGAAGCCAGACACAGAAGACCATACTGTATGATTCTATTTATATAAAATCTCCAGAACAGGCACATGGAGTAGATTTTTGTGTCCAGAGACACAAAGTAGATTAATGGATGTCAATCTGCTGCTAAGCTGCTAAGTCACTTCAGTCGTGTCCGACTCTGTGCGACCCCATAGACGGCAGCCCAGCAGGCTCTGCCGTCCCTGGGATTCTCCAGGCAAGAACACTGGAGTGGGTTGCCATTTCCTTCTCCAATGCATAAGTGAAAAGCAAAAGTCGCTTTTCGACTTTTAAAGTCCGACTCTTAGCAACCCCATGGACTGCAGCCTACCAGGCTCCTCTGTCCATGGGATTTTCCAAGCAAGAGTACTGGAGTGGGGGGTCATTGCCCTCTCCGGATGTCAACCTAGACAGCATATTAAAAAGCAGAGACATTACTTTGCCAACAAAGGTCTGTCTAGTCAAGGCTATGCTTTTTCCAATGGTCATGTATGGATGTGAGAATTGGACTATAGAGAAAGCTGAGTGCCAAAGAATTGATGCTTTTGAACTGTGGTGTTGGAGAAGATTCTTGAGAGCCCCTTGGACAGCAAGGAGATCCAACCAGTTCATCCTAAAGGAAATCAGTCCTGAATATTCATTGGAAGGACGGATGCTGAAGCTGAAACTCCAATACTTTGGCCACCTGATGCAAAGAACTGACTCATTTGAAAAGTCCCTGATGCTGGGAAAGACTGAAGGCAGAAGGGGATGACAGAGGATGAGATGGTTGGATGGCATCACAGACTGCATGGACATGAGTTTGAATAAACTCCAGGAGTTGGTGATGGACAGGGAGGCCTGGCATGCTGTGGTCCATGGGGTTGCAAAGAGTTGGACATGACTGAGCAAATGAACTAAAGACTGGTAGGTTTGGGGACAAAAGGAAGTTACTGCTGAAGGGTACAGGTTTCTTTTAGGGATGATGAATGTTCTAAAACTGACTCTGATGATGGCTGTATAACTGTATAAAAACCATTGAATTACACAAGTTAAGTGAGTGAATTATATGGTATATTATGTATAAGGTATATTACTGAATTACATCTCAGTAAAGCTGTTTAAGAAAATGTTTGGACACCACAGAGCAGGGGTTGGCCAACTTTTTATTTAAGGGACCTGATAGCGTATATTTTAGCCTTTGCAGAACCTAAAGTTCTGCTTTGGTCTCTGCTGCATATTCCTCTGTGTGTGTGTGTGCGTGTGCGCACACACACACACACACACACGGGCACGCATTCTCTAAAAATGTAAAATTTCTCAGTTCTTGGGCTGCACAAAAACAGGCCACCTGAATGTGTGACCCACAGGCTACAGACTGCCTTCTCTGTGACACAGAACAATGGAGAATCTATTATAGAGTTTAAGACAAAACAGAGAGCGATAAAATCATATTTGCATTGTAGGAAGATAACTCTAGTTTGAGTACGGAGAGGAGATTTATAAGGACTAAGACTACAGATGGGAAGAACATTTAGGAGGCTGCATCAAGGAACATAGAGAGGTGAAGATAAGAAGATTCAAAAGACATTCAAGAGGCATAAGACAGGACATGAGAAAGAAAAGAGTCACAGAGGATTTTCAGGTCCTGGCCCAGCACAGATGGTGGTACTACTTACTGGGCTAGAAACACAGTGAAGGACAGATACGGAGGGTAGATGATGAGTTCAGCTTTGTACACGTTTAGCTATGTAAATGGAGATATCTAATAGGCAGCCATAGGTATGAGGGAGGCTTAAGAGATGACTGGACTAGATATAAAGATATGGGACTCACCAAGATGACGGAGAGACAGCAGAAAGTACAGAAGAGGATCCCACATAAAACCTTGAGAAATATAATAATCTGAGAATGATATGCAGAAGAGAAGAGAAGATTGGAAGTGGGGAAACCAGCCTTTAAAATCCAAACAAGGAAATTTTAAGTGTTTATTCTCTGACTTCATAACTCCCTTTAAAAAATGTATTCTATAGATAAATTTCCATAAGACATGTAAAAGAATGTTTGCTAAATTATTGTGTATAATAACAAAAAAGAAACTGAAAACCAAATGCCTACCAACAAAGCAATGGTTAAATAAATTACGGACAGCCATACAATAATGGAATGTTATTGCCAATTCAGACTTAAATTGAACAAAGTAGGGAAAACCACTAGACTATTCAGGTATGACCTAAATCAAATCCCTTATGATTATACAGTGAAAGTGAGAAATAGATTCAAGGGATTAGATCTGATAGACAGAGTGCCTGAAGAACTATGGACAGAGGTTTTGACATTGTACAGGAGGCAGGGATCAAGACCATCCCCAAGGAAAAGAAATGCAAAAAGGGAAAATCTTTGTCTGAGGAGGCCTTACAAATAGCTGTGAATAAAAGAGAAGTGAAAGGCAAAGAAGAAAAGAAAGATATACCCATTTGAATGCAGAGTTCCAAAGAATAGCAAAGGAGAGATAAGAAAGCCTTCTTCAGATCAATGCAAAGAAATAGAGAAAAACAACTTAGAATGGGAAAGTCTAGAGATCTCTTCAGGAAAATCAGAGATACCAAGGGAACATTTCATGAAAAGATGTGCTCAATAAAGGACAGAAATGGTATGACCTAACAGAAGCAGAAGATATTAAGAAGAGGTGGCAAGAATACACAGAAGAACTGTACAAAAAAGATATTCACGACCCAGATAATCACAATGGTATGATCACCAACCTAGAGCCAGACATCCTGGAATGTAACGTCAAGTGGGCCTTAGGAAGCATCACTAGGAGCAAAGCTAGTGGAGGTGATGGAATTTCAGTTCAGCTATTTGAAATACTAAAAGATGATGCTGTGAAAGGGCTGCACTCAATATGCCAGCAAATTTGGAGAACTCAGCAGTGGCCACAGGACTGGAAAAGGTCAGTTTTCATTCGAATCCCAAACAAAGGCAAGGCCAAAGAATGCTCAAACTACCGCACAATTGCACTCATTTCACACGCTAGTAAAGTAATGCTCAAAATCCTCCAAGCCAGGCTTCAACAGTATGTGAATGGTGAACTTCCAGATATTCAAGCTGGATTTAGCTAAGGCAGAGGAACCAGAAATCAAATTGCCAACATCCGCTGGATCATCGCAAAAGCAAGAGAGTTCCAGGAAATATCTACTTCTGCTTTATTGACTATGCCAAAGCTTTTGATTGTGTGGATCACAAAAACTCTGAAAAATTCTTCAAGAGATGGGAATAACCAGTTACCTGACCTGCCTCTTGAGAAATCTGTATGCAGGTCAGGAAGCAACAGTTAGAACTGGACATGGAACAACAGATTGGTTCCAAATTGTGAAAGGAGTACGTCAAGGCTGTATATTGTCACCCTGCTTATTTAATTTATATGCAGAGTACATCATGAGAAATGCTGGACTGGATGAGGCACAAACTAGAATCAAGATTGCTGGGAGAAATATCAGTAACCTCAGCTATGCAGATGACACCACCACCCTAATGGCAGAAAGTGAAGAAGAACTAAAGAGCCTTTGATGAAAGTGAAAGAGCAGAGTGAAAAAGTTGGCTTAAAACTCAACATTCAGAAAACTAAGATTATGGCATCTGCTCCCATCACTTCATGGCAAACAGAAAGGGAAACAGTGGAAACAGTGACAGACTTTATTTTTGGGGGCTTCAAAATCACTGCAGATGGTGACTGCAGCCATGAAATTAAAAGACGCTTGCCTTTGGAAGAAAAGTTATGACCAATCTAGACAGCATATTAAAAAGCAGAGACATTACTTTGCCGACAAAGGTCCATCTAGTCAAGGCTATGGTTTTTCCAGTGGTCATGTATGGATGTGAGATTCGGACTGTGAAGAAAGCTGAGAGCTGTAGAATTGGTGCTTTTGAACTGTTGTATTGGAGAAGACTCTTGAGAGTCCCATGGACTGCAAGGAGATCCAACCAGTCCATCCAAAAGGAGATCAGTCCTGAATATTTGTTGGAAGGACTGAGGTTGAAACTCTAGTACTGTGGCCACCTGATGCAAAGAACTGACTAATTGGAAAAGACCCAGATGCTCAGAAAGATTGAAGGCAGGAGGAGAAGGGGACGACAGAGGATGAGATGGTTGGATGGCATCACTGACTCTATGGACATGGGTTTGAGTAGGCTCTGGGAGTTGGTGATGGATAGGGAGGCCCGGCATGCTGCAGTCCATGGGGTCACAGAGAGTTGGACATGATTGAATGACTGAACTGAACTGAGCAGACAGCAGATGCTTAATAGTCACTGCTCTTATTAGAATTAAACATGAGAGAAATATTCTTCCACTTCCCAGAATCTTTATATAATTAATTCCCATAACTTTAGCCCCACCTAGAGACTAAGGAGACAACCTAACATTAAGATGGACTTTATGCCCAATAACACATGGGAGATGAATCACGTTAGTTTCTTACCCGAGAGCCGCACTGAATGGCCAGCCTAGGATGGCCCCAGCGGCTACTCCAAGCACAGCAAAGGAAGTTTTGTCCATATACCAGCCAGTCATGGCTATCAAGGTAGTGTACATACAGAAGCTGCTAGGAAGGAATGCTAGAAGACAAAAAAATGAAAAAAGGAGGGAAAGAGACAAGGGATTGAGATATACTATGTACATCTAGGTATCTGTACTAGATATAGGTATATACAGTATATAGGTATATATCCTAGGTATATATACTAGATATACTAGGTATCAATTATTAAAAATGAACCTGCATTGCAAAATGTCAATAACCAGGAACATACTTTGAGCAATGCTATATTAGAAATGAGGAATACAGTGATTCTCCTTAAAAAAAAAAGTTCAATTTTCTTATTTTCATAGTCCTGTTTTTTTATGTACCAACATGTCACCCAATTATACAAGGTCATTTATCTCCTGGCCTGTACTCCAAGAGTACAAGATTCCAGGTTCCCCAGGAATACCCTCAGGTTATATTTCCAGGCAGGAATTATGCTTCAAGAAATTTAGAGCCACTGGGGCTTCCCCAGTGGCTCAGTGGTAAAGAATTCACCTGCCAATGCAGGGAACATGGGTTAGATCTGTAGTCAGGAATATCCCGCATGCTGCAGAGCAACTAGGCCTGTGAGCCACAACTGCTGAGCCTGTGCTCTGGAGCCCGGGACCTGCAACTACTGAAGCCCTCGTGCCCTAGGGCCTGTGTTCCACAACAAGATAAGCCAGCGCGATGAGAAGCCCGCATCCCAGCTAGAAAGGAGCCCTGCGTGTCACAACCAGAGAAAAGCCTGTGCAGCAACCAAGACCCAGCACAGCCAAAAAAATAAAATAAAATAAATTTAGAGCCACCGTTGACAATCTGTTTGAGAGGAAGTCGGTCCTCTGATAGTCTTCTGAGACTGTCCACGCAGCCGCCTGCACCCCAGCGGAGTTCTCAGAAGCCTTCTGAAGAGCCACACCCGGTAGACAGCAGCGCTGCTCTGCATCCTGGGTCATCCACTGCCATAGGCGGTTTGGCCTCTAGATGTCCCCCTAGTTATTTCACCACATAACTTTCTTGTTGCCCACCTTCAGGGTCTCTGTGACAGTAACATTTTATGCAGGCATTTCTATTAACTCTACATGAAAATGCAGACCTGCTTCTCCCTGCTGTTTAAGGGCTTCACCCAGCACTAGGTAAGAAAGCTCAGTACCAATCCCAACAAGAACCACAGTGAACAGGCAGCGTGGTTTAAGAAACTCAGCAAAGGCATACCTATAGCTGATTCATACTGATGTATGGCACAAACCATCACACTATTGTAAAGTAATTGTCCTCCAATTAAAATAAATTAAAAAAAAAAACTCAGCAAAGGGGTCAGAGGCTCTGTATCAAAGGGTGCCTTTAAGTTATTTGTGCCTTAACATCCTCAACTGAAATTATAAAACTAAAGATACTCCCAGGTATCTCCCTCATACAAGAATCCATTTTAGGACTAGCAAAATAACTAAAAAGACATGTGGAGTACTACCTTCCCAGACAAATGCTAAACAACACTGATGCCATCCCATGCTGCTGATTCCAGCTCCAAGGGGAGGAGAGGAACCTGAGGTCTCTGCACACTTAGAGGCCAGAACATAGTCTCATTTAGGCTCTCAAAGCTATTCAGGTAAGAGGCCTGAGGTCTCTGTAGAACGTGGATTAAGATACAATCATTGAAGGAAAATAAGTATATATCAATACTTTTACACTAGATACTATTTTTGTGTATATTTAATACGTGTACTAGATTCTGGTACACACAAGTCAAAATTAAAATTCAGATAATTATTACATCTAGTAACTAAATTTTTCTGGGTAACTGGGAACAGGCTACCTTTTAGGAACAGGTCATTCTGGCGCAGGTCAAAAACACAAAGGTTCAAAAGCAGCACAGCTGGAAAGCTACCACTCTACATTAAGGATTTTATTCTAAATTTACAGAAGCTTACTGTAAAAAAAAAAAAAAAAGAATTCAACAGAAGATGTGTACTTTTATAGAATTCATGGCAAGTAACTGGCATAAAATAGAACCATCAAGACCAGGGTCTTTGAAACCATGCTAAGTCACTTCGGTTGTGTTCAACTCTTTGCAACCCCATGAACTGTAGCCCACCAGGCTCCTCTGTCCAAGGGATTCTCCAGGCAAGAACACTGGAGTGGGTTGCCATTTCCTTCTCCAGGGGATCTTCCCAACCCACGGATCAAACCTGTGTCTCTTATGTCTCCTGCATTGGCAGGTGGATTCTTTACCACTAGCGCCACCTGGGAAGTCCTTGAGCAAAATAAAATTATTTTCCTTCCACAGCAAAGAAAGGCAGTGGATGCCTCTGTTTTCCAGCCTTGCAATGATAAAAAATATATATAATAATGTAAAAGAAAGGAACTTGATGAAAATAACAGCTCTACCACTTATGAATTCTTTGACTCTTGGCAAGTCATTTCACCTTTCTAAGTTTCAGTGTGCTAACTTGCAAAAATGAAAAAATATTTATCTGACTTTTATCATAGGATTGTTGTAAAGGTCAATCAAGGTCATGAAGATAATCCCCCGCGTGCATGTTCAAGTTGTGTCCAACTCTCTGCGACCTTATGGACTGTAGCCCACCAGGCTCCTTATCCATGGGATTTCTGAGGCAAGAATACTGGAGTGGGTTACCATTTCCTCCTCCAGGGTATCTTCCCGACCCAAGGATCTAATCCACGTCTCTTGTGTCTCCTGCATTAGCAGGCAGGTTCTTTACCACTGAGCCACCTGGGGAGATCATAGGACTCTGGAAATTACTGACGTGTAATACAAATATAACCTACATCTGGACAAGTTCTTCTGTTTGATGCAACTGCAAAATGTCAGTGAACCTTTTATGCCCTCACCTGCTCTTTTCCTTACCTGATGACGAGCAAAACATGCCAGTGCTGAGAACCAAGAAGGCTAGCATCATTCGACTCACATGCAGCCCAAACTTCTTACACACAGCCCTAGAGGGAAGGCAAAGACTATCAACACAGCAGACCTTCAGGATGGAAATTTCAATTTAAAGCACAAAAACAGGCCTGCATCACAGAGAACACTGAAGATCTGAAGTCAAATACAGGACTGTCTCAACAGGTCCGTTAGCAAGTTCATGTGCATAAACATTCTTATTCCTTATGCAGAAGAGAAGCTCTGTACCTAAGAGTAAATGTATACTTTCTATAGATCATGTCTACAGAATAATCTATGCTAGATTACGTCTAACATCAGTAGGAAAACAGCCTGGTGTAATGGAAAAACAACAGACCTCACGGACACAGGTTACAATCTTGGCCCTTCCACTCACTAGCAGAGGCACCCTCGCCTAGTAACATCTCTGTAACATTCCTCATCTGTTAAATGAGGATAATGGTAATACTTACTGCATAAGGTTTCTGTGAGGACAATGCATGGCAAATTACTCAGAAGAGTGCCAGGCACAGAGCTGCTCAACAGAGGGCAGTTATCAGGAAAGAAGACTAGGAGGCACACCAAAGTTTTAACAAAAGGTTATCTAAGTCAACGTTCCTCAATAAATTATATACTTCCTTTAACTTCTGTGTTATAGGTCTTTTCAACCCGATACGTAAAACATCAGTAGAGGTGATTATTGCTTCATTCAGTCAATATTTGTTCAGATATAACCATGTGTTAACTCTCCTTGCTCATGTTCTTAATTGTATCACAGGGATTCTTCCTGAAATAATTTTGTTTCTTCCTTAATATATCCTTTAGAAGGTTCTTTGTTGTAAGGATCTGTTCATGGTAAATTCTGGTTTTTGACATTTTTTTCATTTTGTCAGAAAAGCCTTTATTTAGCTCTTGGTCTTAAAAGGTGATTTAGCTGAATATATCACTTTAGGATGACAGTCATTTTCTCACAGAACTTTGAACATATTTTTTTGTCTTCTGACTCTTGAGAAGGCTTTTGTTGGTCTTCTTGACATTTCTTTGTAGGATTTGTATTAGTCCTCTGTCAACCCGTAAGATCTTCTTTAATCTTGGTTTTACACAGTATCCCTGATTACTTTTTATTTATCCAGCTCAGGACATTAGGCTTCCTGAATTGTGGATTAGTGTCCTTTCTCCTTTGATTCTGGAAAATTCTTAGCTATTACTTCTCTGAATACTGCCTCTCCCTATTCTATAATCTCCTAGATCTGATTAGATATAAATCAGATCTTTCAACTCTACCACAGCATTTTTTATCCTCTCACCTTTTTTTTTCCCTTCTGTCACTCTGTACTGCTTTCTTAGTAATTTCTTCAGATTAATCTTCTGGTTTATTTATTAGAAGTGTCAAATCAAGAGAACAGATTTGTGGACACAGTGCGGGGTTGGTGGGGGAAGGAGAGGGTAGGATGAATAGACAGAGTAGCATGGACACATAAGCCTACCATGTGTGAAACAGATAACCAGTGGGAATTTGCTATGTGACTCAGGGGGCTCTGACTGGTGCTCCTTGAGAAACTAGAGGGGTAGGGTGGGGTGGGCAGTGGGAGGGAGGTTCCAGAGTGAGGGGACATATGTATACGTATGGCTAATTCGTGTTGATGTATGGCAGAAACCAGCACAATATTTTAAAGCAACTATCCTTCAATTAAAAATAAATATTTAAAAAATTTTTTAAAAAGAAATGTCTAATCAGTTATATATCCTGATGCTGGGAAAGACTGAGGTCTGGAGGAGAAGGAGGCGATAGAGGATGAGATGGCTGGATGACATCACCAACTCGATGGACATGAGTTTGAACAAACTCCAGGAGATGGCGAAGGACAGGGAAGCCTGGCACGCTGGTTGCAAAGAGTCAGACATGACTTAGTGACTAAACAACAACAACAAATCAGCTGTTTAAACTATCCACTAAATTTTATATATCGATTATTATATTTTTAATTCTACAAGTTCTGTGTGGTTCTTTTTCAAATCTGCCTGGTCATTTTTGTAGTCTCATTCATTATCTTTTTTTATTTCATTGTGGTTGCTGCTGCTGCTGCTGCTGCTGCTAAGTCGCTTCAGTCGTGTCCAACTTTGTGCGACCCCATAGACAGCAGCCCACTAGGCTCCTCTGTCCCTGGGATTCTCCAGGCAAGAACATTGGAGTGGGTTGCCATTTCCTTCTCCAATGCATGAAACTGAAAAGTGAAAGTGCAGTCGCTCAGTCATGCCTGACTCTTAGCAACCCCATGAACTGAAGCCTACCAGGCTCCTCCATCCATGGGATTTTCCAGGCAAGAGTACTGGAGTGGGGTGCCATTGCCTTCTCCGTTCATTGTGGTAAGAACACCTAATATGAGATCTACCCTCTTAACAGATATTTAAATGTAAAACACAGTACTGTATCAATAGGCATAATGTTGTATAGCAGATGTCTAGAGCTAATTCGTGTTAAGTGAAATATTATATCCACTGATTAGCAACTTTCTGTTTCCATCAGCCCCCGATCTTGGCAGCCACAAGTCTATCCATTCCTTTGCTTCCATGAATTCAACCACTTCAGATACCTCGTGAAAGGGGAACTGTGCAATATTTGCTCCCCTGTGGCAAGTTATTTCACTTAGCACAATATCCTCAAGGCACATCTACGTTGTCATATCTTTAGGATTTCCCTCTTTTTTTTTAATATTTTTTTTAATTATTCATTATTTTATATTTGGCCATGCTAATCTTCACTGCTGTGTGAACTTTCTCTCATTGCAGCAAGGAGGGGCTACTCTAGAGTTGAGGTGTGAGGGCTTCTCATTGCAGTGGCGTCTCGTTGCACAGCAGGGCGCCTGAGCTTCAGTGGTATCAACTCACGTGTTCCAGATCACAGAGTCGGACATGACTGAAGCAACTCAGCAGCAGCAGCAGCTCCAGCATTTATAATTTATAGACTTTTTGATGATGGCCATTTTGACCAGTGTGAAGTGATACCTCACTGTACTTTTGATTTGAATTTCTCTAATGATTAGCAATGTTGAGCATCTATCTTTTCACATGCTTATTGGCCATCTGTATGTCTTCTTTGGAGAAATGTCTATTTAGGTCTTCTGCCCACTTTTTGACTGGGTTGCTTTTTGTTGTTGAGTTGTCGGAGCTGTTTGTATATTTTAGAGATTAAGCCCCAGTTAGTCACATCACTTGCAAATATTTTCCCCCAGTCTGTAGTTTGTCTTTTTGTTTATGGTTTTCTCTGTGGTGCAAAAGCTTGTAAATCTGTACAACACTGTAAATCAACTCTATTTCAACTTAAAACATAGTAAGAAAAAATTTTCAAGCAGTTATCAGTTTAAGGCCCCACGTGTTTATCTGCTTTTATTTCTATTGCCTTGGGAGAATGACCTAAGGAAACATTGGTACAATATATGTTACATAATGTTGTACCTATATTCTCTTTTAGGAGTTTTGTAGTGTTATGTCTTATGCTTAAGTCTTTAAGTCATTTTGTGTTTATTTTTTAGTATGGTGTGAGAGAGTACTCTAACTTCACTGGTCTACTAATACATGTGGCTGTCCAGGTTTTCCAACACCACTTGTTAAAGAGACTGTCTTTTCTCCATTGTATAATAAATCCTTGGTTCCCTAGACAAAAGCCATTCTAACAGATATGAAATGATCTACCTGTGGTTTTGATTTTTGTTTTCCTTATGACTAGTGATATTGCCCTCTTTTTATATGCCTGTTGGCCATTTTATTAGGTTTTTTTAAACCACTGAGTTAGAAGAGCTCTTTATACATTTTGGAAATGAACTTATCCTATATATGATCTGCAAATATTTTCTGCCATTCTGTAAGCTCCTTTCCACTCCATTGATTGTTTAATCTCTTATTAGTCTTTTATTTCATGCTTTCAATTCCCTATTTTATTTCTTTAAAAATATTAAATATAATTATTTTATATTCTTATTTTAGTAATTCCTAATAAATGAAGTTTTGTAGGTCAGCTTTCTATTGATGATCTCTGCTGGCTCTCACTCATAATGACCTGTTCCTTTCTGTGCTTTGTCATTTATTTTTATTATAATCTGGTTCACTAGAACTTTATCTATGGTAATTCTTTGACAACTGGATTAAGAATCCACTTCTTTAGAGAAATTTTACTTTTTGATTTTGCAAGATGTCTGGAAAGAAAAGGAAAGTGAAGTCACTCAGTTGTGTCTGACTCTTGGCGACCCCAAGGACTGCTGCCTACCAGGCTCCTCCGTCCATGGGATTTTCCAGGTAAGAGTACTGGAATGGGGTGCCATTGCCTTCTCCAAAGGTGTCTGGGGACACTATTGTTGTTCAGTCACTAAGTCATGTCTGCTCTTTGCAACCCATGGACTGCAGCAGGCCAAGCTTCCCTGTCCTTCACCATCTCCCGGAGTTTGTTCAAACTCATGTCCATTGAGTTGGTGATGTCATCCAACCATCTCATTCTCTGTCACCCTCTTCTTCTTCTGCCCTCAATCTTTCCCAGCATCAGGGTCTTTTCCAATGAGTCGGCTCTGAAGTCGGCTCCAGAGTATTGGAGCTTCAGCTTCAGAATCAGTCCTTCCAGTGAATATTCAGAGTTGATTTCCTTTAGGATTGACTGGTTTCATTTCCTTATAATCCAAGGGACTCTCAAGAGCCTTCTCCAGCAGCACAATTCAAAAGCATCAATTCTTTGGTGCTCAGCCTTCTTTATGGCCCAACTCTCACATCCAGAGAAACCTACGAACCTTTGTCAGCAAAGTGATGTCTCTTCTTTTTAATACACCGTGTAGGTTTGTCATAGCTTTTCTTTCAAGGAATAAGCCCTGAACAATTTACAATAAATTCTAAACTTGGGCTTAGGAGACCACGTAGGTAACTTGAATTCAGTTCTGAATTCATATGAAGACCAACTTAAAGTTACAATCCTCAAAGGTAGCACTGGATTTCTTTTTTTTAATTTATTCTACTCAGAGTCAAGACCAAAGGACTTTTTTTATCTGACATTGTTGGCTGTTTTGCAATGGGAAGACTTTAAGTAATGGTTACTAAGTCCAAATACCTTTTAAAGCATTCTTAAAATAAGATGTTTGTTAGGTTTCATGTAAAAAAAAAAAAAGTAGCTATTTTTATTACTGGGATACTTAAATGCCTAACATTTTCACTAATATTCACTCAACCAACAGTTACTTGGCGGAAGAAAATCATACTGAGTACATATAAGAGCAGTGAGTCTCACAATGGAAATAATTTCCTATCAGTTAAGCTCAAAAGGGCAAGAGAGACATCATGATTTATCTCTTAGGAGCAAAAAAAGGCTGTACAAAATCCTACCAAATAAAGTATTACTCAAATATACACTTACGGAATTGAAATTATAATATGAAGATACAGCATTTATCACCTCAGGAAATTAGAAGTATTTCTTCCCAATGGTTGGCTTTAAAAAAAAAATTGAGTTTTAGATATAATATCAGAAGCTAAAAGAAAAATGCCTTCTATTTCTAAACACTGTTTCTATCATCGGAGAAATAACCTATGCTCAATTTGGCTCTTATAGTACTTTTAGAAGCAAAGTTTTTATACTCACTTGTAAAAGTAAAGTTCACATATACAGCTCACAAAAGCCAGCAGACATCGTAAAAAGTAAAAGACAAGAATCTGAAAGAAACCCAGAACAAGAAAACAGAAGTCACAGATACAAGTTAGAAAAACTTAAAAGATGAAACCATTCTCATTTGTCAGTGATAATTATAAATTGGTATAATCCTTTTGAAAAACAGTATGTATCAAGAACCATGGAAATGTTCATACCTCCAAATTTAAGTATGGAAGTATATTTATTGACTACTTCTATGACTTCAGCCCACAAAAGTAACTCAAAATATACGAGGGGAGTTCGAGTCATAAAGACGTTAATTGCAGCTCTACTAATTTAGTAAAAACTATTTAAAAAACTACAAAATGTTCAATTACAGGAAAATGGCTAAATTATGTTACATCTACTTCATGTTATATCTATTCATGATACAGATACCAAAGTTCATGGTTACAAAGATCAAAGTTCATGGTTACAGAGACAGTGGAAAAATTCTTCTCATATAAATCCTATTCACATGACAAGCATCTCTCATACAATTATAATAACTGAAATTATTATAAAATTATAACAAAATACTAAATGAAAACATATATGATTTATACATCACAGTTATAGCTATAGAAATCTGAAGTACATGAAAAAAATAGAAAGAAATATAATAAAATGGTAAAGGTGGTTGTCTCAGGCTAGTGAGACTTACATGTATATTCTTCCTCCTATCATCCAAATGTCTGTAATGTGGTTTTATTAATTTTATGAATACAAATTTTAAACATAAAAATAACAAAATAAAACCATATTAAGTAGCTTTTCTACTACAGTATAACTAGTATGTTTAAGAAAAATGAATACCTCTGAATATAAGCACTATTTAAATATATTCTATGATTACTACTACTGCATATAACTTAAAAGTACTTTCTGTTTTATCATTATAACCAAAAATCAAAATTCCCAAAAGAATCCAAGCAAGTGACCAGCAAATGTCCAAATTCATTCATTAATTCAACAATATACTGAAAACCTGCTATGCACTGATCACTCTTCTAGATGCTACTAGGAATACAGACAATTTTAGTATAACGTATCCACATTTAAGGACTACTCATCTGGTTGGTGAGAGTACAAAAACACATTTAGAAAGTCAAAAACTAACACAAGATAATCAAAGAACTGTACTTGGGAACAGGACAATGATGCCCCATAGTTACTAATATTCAGCATAGTAACTGGATATCAGATCAGTGCAAAAAGACGCAAAAAAGCAAAGTAAGTAAGTATAAGAATGGAACAGAAGAAACTAAATTCAGTACGGACAGATGAAAGAGAATCCAAGAAATTCACTTGACAAACTGATAAAGAAATTCAGTGAAATTGAGATCAAAAGGCAAAAATCAATTGTCACAGGGAAATTTGGCCTTGGAGTACGAAATGAAGCAGGGCAAAGGCTAATAGAGTTCTGCCAAGAGAACGCATTGGTCATAGCAAACACCCTCTTCCAACAACACAAGAGAAGACTCTACACATGGACATCACCAGATGGTCAACACCGAAATCAGATTGATTATATTCTTTGCAGTCAAAGATGGAAAAGCTCTATACAGTTGAGAAAAACAAGACCAGGAGCTAACTGTGGCTCAGATCATGAACTCCTTATTGCCAAATTCAGACTTAAATTGAAGATAGTAGGGAAAACCACTACACCGTTCAGGTATGACCTAAATCAAATCCCTTATGATTATACAGTGGAAGTGAGAAATAGATTTAAGGGACTAGATCTGATAGACAGAGTGGCTGATGAACTATGGACAGAGGTTCATGACATTGTATAGGACAGGGATCAAGAACATCCCCATGGAAAAGAAATGCAAAAAAAGCAAAATGGCTGTCTGGGGAGGCCTTACAAATAGCTGTGAAAAGAAGGGAAGCGAAAAGCAAAGGAGAAAAGAAAAGATATAAGCATCTGAATGCAGAGTTCCAAAGAATAGCAAGGAGAGATAAGAAAACCTTCCTCAGTGATTGACGCAAAGAAATAGAGGAAAACAACAGAATGGGAAAGACTAGAGATCTCTTCAAGAAAATTAGAGATACCAAAGGAACATTTCATGCAAAGATGGGCTCAACAAAGGACAGAAATGGTATGGACCTAACAGAAGCAGAAGATATTAAGAACAGATGGCAAGAACACACAGAAGAACTGTACAAAAAAGATCTTCATGACCAAGATAATCACGATGGTGTGATCACTCACCTAGAGCCAGACATCCTGGAACGTGATGTCAAGTGGGCCTTAGGAAGCATCACTACGAACAAAGCTAGTGGAGGTGATGGAATTCCAGTTGAGCTATTTCAAATCCTAAAAGATGATGCTGTGAAAGGGCTGCACTCAATATGCCAGCAAATTTGGAAAACTCAGCAGTGGCCACAGGACTGGAAAAGGTCAGTTTTCATTCCAATCCCAAAGAAAGGCAATGCCAAAGAATGCTCAAATTACTGCACAGTTGCACTCATCTCACCTGCTAGTAGAGTAATGCTCAAAATTCTCCAAGCCACGTTTCAGCAAAACGTGAACCGTGAACTTCCAGATGTTCAAGCTGGTTTTAGAAAAGGCAGAGGAACCAGAAATCAAATTGCCAACATCCTCTGGATCATGGAAAAAGGAAGAGAGTTCCAGAAAAACATCTATTTCTGCTTTATTGACTATGCCAAAACCTTTGACTGTGTGGATCACAATAAACTGTGGAAAATTCTGAAAGAGATGGGAATACCAGACCACCTGACCTGCCTCTTGAGAAACCTATATGCAGGTCAGGAAGCAACAGTTAGAACGGGACATGGAACAACAGACTGGTTCCAAATAGGAAAAGGAGTACGTCAAGGCTCTATATTGTCACCCTGCTTATTTAACTTACATGCAGAGTATCATGAGAAACGCTGGGCTGGAAGAAGCACAAGCTGGAATCAAGATTGCCGGGAGAAATATCAATAATCTCAGATATACAGATGACACCACCCTTATGGCAGAAAGTGAAGAGGAACTAAAAGGCCTCTTGATGAAAGTGAAAGAGGAGAGTGAAAAAGTTGGCTTAAAGCTCAACATTCAGAAAACGAAGATCATGGCATCTGGTCCCATCACTCCATGGCAAATAAATGGGGAAACAGCGGAAACAGTGGCTGACTTTATTTTGGGGGGCTCCAAAATCACTGCAGATGGTGACTGCAGCCATGAAATTAAGAGACGCTTACTCCTTGGAAGGAAAGTTATGACCAACCTAGATAGCATATTGAAAAGCAGAGACACTACTTTGCCAACAAAGGTCTGTCTAGTCAAGGCTATGGTTTTTCCAGTGGTCATGTATAGATGTGAGTTGGACTGTGAAGAAAGCTGAGTGCTGAAGAATTGATGCTTTTGAACTGTGGTGTTGGAGAAGACTCTTGAGAGTCCCTTGGACTGCAAGGAGATCCAACCAGTCCATTCTGAAGATCAGCCCTGGGTATTCATTGGAAGGACTGATGCTAAAGCTGAAACTCCAATACTTTGGCCACCTCATGCAAAGAGTTGACTCATTGGAAAAGACTCTGATGCTGGGAGGGATTGGGGGCAGGAGGAGAAGCGGATGACAGAGGATGAGATGGCTGGATGGCATCACTGACTCGATGGATGTGAGTCTGAGTGAACTCTGGGAGTTAGTGATGGACAGGGAGGCCTGGCGTGCTGTGATTCATGGGGTCGCGAAGAGTCGGACACAACTGAGCAACTGAACTGAACTTAGCTGATACCTGCAATGAAAGTGAACGTAAGTGAGAGTCGTTCAGTCGTGTCTGACTCTTTGAGACCCTGCGGACTATAAAGTCCATGGAATTCTCCAGGACAGAACACTGGAGTGGGTAGACTTTCCCTTCTCCAGGGGATCTTCCCAACTCAGGAATCAAACCCAGGTCTCCCACACTGCAGGTGGATTCTTCACCAGCTGAGCCACAAAAGAAGCCCAAGAATACCGGAGCGGGTAGCCTCAACCCTTCTCCAGCGGATTTTCCTATCCCAGGAATCGAACTGGTATCTCTTGCATTGCAGGCGATTCTTTATCAACTGAACTATCAGGAAAGCCCTATACCTGCAATGAGTTTCTAAAAATATTACAGAAAACAAGATCACATCCATAACAGTAATAAAAAGTATAAAGAATCTAGGCATTATCCTAATTAAAGAATGGGTAAGCTTGACATGGATAATTTTTTTTTGATACATTCTTTAAATTTTATTAAAAGACAATAGAAAAACGAGGTCCAGTGGTTAAGAATCCACCTTCCAATGCAGCAGATTCGGACTCAATCCTGGTAGAGGAACTAAGATCCACAGGCCATGGGGCAACTAACCCAAGCACTGCAACTACTGAGCCCACGGGCTCTGGAGCCCACTGGTCACAACTAGAGAGAAGCCTGCGCACAGCAGTGAAAGATCCCGCACGCCACAACTAACACCCAGTGTAGCCAAATAAATAAATCAATTAAACAATTTTTAAAAAGACACATAAAAACCTGACTAAATGATAAGTACATCATTTATATATAATAGGGATGGAATGATGTAACACTGCAAAAATACTGTCACGCATGCATGCTTAGCCACTCAGTCGTGTCTGACTCTTTGTGACTTCATGGACTGTAGCTCGCCAGGCTCCTCTTTCCATGGAATTCTCCAAACAAGAATACTAGAGTGGGCTGCCATTCCTTTCTCTAGGGATCTTCCTGACCCAGGGATTGAACCCGGTCTCCTGCATTGCAGACGGATTCTTTACTGTCCAAGCCATTAGGGAAATCCACTGATTCTCATATTAATATGTAAATTCACTGCGACCCTAAGCAAAACCTGCCAGAATTTGGGAAGAGGAAAACTGATTCTAAAATTATTTTTAAAATACAATTTTTAAATGGATAAAGTGAAAAATTCATCAGCCACACTACAAAGCCATAATAATAAAAACAATATGGTATTCTCTGACACACTAACCAGAGACATAGAACAAAAGGCCAGAAACATACATGCAAATGAGATGCACAACAGAGATGGTAATAATATCACAAATCAGAAGGAAAAGGAAGAATTAGCAGATGGTTCTGGAAAATGTACTTCACTATATAGCCAAAAATGAAGCTGGATCTTTCAACAATTTATATATTTAAAAAAAAAACTGAATGGAGTAAAGCCTTATATGTGAGAGTTTCCCTAGTGGCTAAGATGACAAAGAATAGGCCGGCAATGCAGGAGACCCAAGTTCAATCCTCGGGTTGGGAAGATCCCCTGGAGAAGGAATGGCAACCCACTCCAGTATTCTTGCCTGGAGAACCCCATGGACGGAGGAGCCTGGCGGGCTACAGTCCGTAGGGCTGCAAACAGTCAAGATACAACTGAATGACTAAACATGCATGCTTATATGTGAAAGAGAAAATTACAAAGTTACTATGAAAAAATACATAAGAATATCTTTATGATCTGTGGTGAAGGATGTCTTTTAGAAAGACCCAAAATCCAACCATAAGTCAAAAACTAATTGGTTTGACTCTATCAGAACTAAAGAAAGGACTACAAAGTTAGTATAGGTGACAGTCTAGGAGAAAGGATTTCCAGTACCTAAAACCTACAAGGGGTTACTATTGAGAACTACAAATCACAAGAGAAAATCAGAAAATTCAATTGAAAAACAGCCAAAGGGGCTTCCCTGGTGGCTCAGTGGTAAAGAATCCACCTGCCAAAGAAGGAGATATGGGTTCAGTTCCTGATCCAGGATTCCACATGCCACAGAGCAGCTCAGCCTCTGTGCCACAACTACTGAGCCTGGGCTGTAGAGCCTGGGAGCCGCAGCTACTGAGGCCCACGTGCCCTAGAGCCTGTGCTCAGCAACAAGAGAAGCCACTGCATTGAGAAGCCTGTGCGCTGCCCCTACAGAGAAGCCCCAGCTCTCTGCAACTACAAAAAAGCCCGCACAGCAATGAAGACCCACCACAGCTGAAAATAAATAAATAAGTAAAAGAAAAACAGGAAAAGGATGTAAACAGGTAATTCACAGGAAAACCAATCTAAATGACTGGTAAATATATGAAGAAATTCTCCATCTTACTATTTGTCAGAAAAATAAATTAAAATGAGAAGCATCTCTCTATGGACACCAAGGGGGAAGGGGGTGGGGGGCAGATGAGGTGGGAGAATGGGATTGACACATATATACTATTATGTATAAAATAGATAACTAACAAGAATCTTGGAGAAGGCAATGGCACCCCACTCCAGTACTCTTGCCTGGAAAATCCCATGGGCAGAGGAGCCTGGTGGGCTGCAGTCCACGGGGTCGCTAAGAGTCCGATACGACTGAGCGACTTCACTTTCACTTTTCACTTTCATGCATTGGAGAAGGAAATGGCAATCCACTCCAGTGTTCTTGCCTGGAGAATCCCAGGGATGGGGAAGCCTGGTGGGCTGCCGTCTATGGGGTTGCACAGAGTCGGACACGACTGAAGTGACTTAGCAGCAGCAGCAACGAGAATCTACTATATAGCACAAGAAAGTCAGTGCTCTGTAGTGAGCTAAATGGGAAGGAAATCTTAAAAAGAGCGACATATGTATACATATAGGTGAGTCAGGGCTTCCCAGGTGGTAAGAGTGGTAAAGAATCTACCTGCCAATGCAGGAGGCATAAGTGAAGCCAGTTCGATCCGTGGGTCAGGAAGATCCCCTGGAGTAGCGCATGGCAATTCACTGCAGTATTCATGCCTGGAGAATCCCCATGGACAGAGAACCTGGAGGGCTACAGTCTATAGGGTCGCAAAGAGCTGGACACAACTAAAGCAACTTAGCATGCACACACGCATAGCTGATTCACTTTGTTGTACACAGAAACTAACAGCACTGTAAAACAACTATACTTCAATAAAAATTAATTTTAAAAAATGAGAACTATCTCACACACTTAGAGAGTCAGAAATATCAAGTGCTCAAGAGATGTTAGGAAGCTGAAACTCCAAACACTGTTGCAGGGAGTAAAAAGCTGAATATCCATTCTGGAGAGCAATATGGCACTGCTCCATGAAATTATGTAGTCCATGGATATATGCATGGGATCCCATTCCTGAGTGTACAGTTCAGAGAAATTCACACTCCAACCCATAAGGAGACAAAACAAAGCTGTCCTTTTTTAGAGTGGTAAGAAATTGTAAAGGTAACTGTCACTGCTGCTGCTAAGTCACTTCAGTCGTGTCCGACTCTGTGCAACCCCATAGACGGCAGCCCACCAGGCTCCCCTGTCCCTGGGATTCTTCAGGCAAGAACACTGGAGTCTAGGGGTACCAATTATTACCATATTGTCTTGTGGATCACAACAAACTGTGGAAAATTCTTCAAGAGATGGGAATATGAGACCACCTGACCTGCCTCCTGAGAAATCTGTATGCAGGTTAAGAATCAACAGTTAGAACTGGACATGGAACAACAGACTGGTTCCAAATTGGAAAAGGAGTACATCAAGCCTGTATATTGTCACCCTGCTTATTTAACTTATATGCAGAGTACATCATGAGAAATGCTGGGCTGGATGAAGTATAAGCTGGAATCAAGATTGCAGGGAGAAATATCAGTAACCTCAGATATGCAGATGACACCACCCTTACGGCAGAAAGGGAAGAAGAACTAAAGAGCCTCTTGATGAAAATGAAAGAGAAGAGTGCAAAAGTTGGCTTAAAACTCAACATTCAGAAAACTAAGATCATGGCATCTGGTCCCATCATTTCATGGGAAATAGATGGGGAAACAGTAGAAATAGTGACAGACTTTATTTTGGGGGGGCTCCAAAATCACTGCAGATGGTGACTGCAGCCATAACATTAAAAGACGCTTGCTCCTTGGAAGAAAAGTTATGACCAACCTAGACAGCTTATTAAAAACCAGGGACATCACTTTGTCAACAAAGGTCCATCTAGTCAAGGCTATGGTTTTTCCAGTAGTCATGTATGGATGTGAGAGTTGGACTATAAAGAAAGCTGAGCGCCGAAGAAGTGATGCTTTTGAACTGTGGTGTTGGAGAAGACTCTTGAGAGTCCCGTGCAAAGCAAGGAGATCCAACCAGTCCATTCTAAAGGAAATCAGTCCTGAATATTCATTGGAAGGACTGATGCTGAAGCTGAAACTCCAATACTTTGGCCACCTGATGCGAAGAGCTGACTCATTTGAAAAGACCCTGATGCTGGAAAAGATCGAAGGCGGGAGAAGGGGATGACAGAGGATGAGATGGTTGGATGGCATCATCGACTCAATGGACATGAGTTTGAGTAAACTCCAGGAGTTGGGTGATGGACAGGGAGGCCTGGCATGCTGCAGTACATGGGGTTGCAAAGAGTCAGACACAACTGAGCTACTGAACTGAACTGAACTAAACTGTCTTTCAGCAACAATCTACCCTTTACTACTCTGAATTATGATGCTGCAGTTGGGACTCTAGAAGCTACAATTTGAAGTGATAGTGGAAATCCAAGTGGAAATGGAAATTTTAAGCTCTGCATATTGTTATTTCTCTCTGGGGTTTCCCAGGTGGCTCAGCGGGTAAAGAATCTGCCTGCAATGCAGGAGAGCAAGAAACATGGGTTTGATCCCCTGGCTGTGAAGATTCCCTGGAGGAGGGCATGGTATCCCACTCCAGTACTCTACCTGGAGAATCCCATGGACAGAGGAGCTTGGTGGGCTACAGTCCATAGGGCTGCAAAGAATCAGACACAACTGAATCGACTGAGGATGCACGCACACATGCATTGTTATTTTGTTACTAAGTCTCTCTTCCTGTATATCTTTCCTTTGACAAATAAGTTCAAAAAAAATCAGAAATTTGATACTAGTTAGGGACAGAGGAATAGAGTTCTATCACCTTCTACAGGTGCTACCTTTCCGATTATTTTAAAAAGGAAATGCAATCATGTCTCTCCTCTGTCAAAAACTTTTGATGGTTTCATAATACACTTGGAAAAAAAAAGAAAGTCTAATTGCCTAAAGCCTGGCCTCTTCCTCTCAGTCTCATCTAATCCACTCCACCACTCACGCTGTCCTCCAAGCATCAGACCTATTGGCTAGGGTCTTTGGACCTGAGGAACAACATGGTGGTAAGTTCCCTGGGTTTTCCTCTGGTCTTCTATGTTCCAGACTTGGAACTAAAGAAGTTGTAAACTAGAAATGCCAATGTACACAGACATAAAAACAACAATCAAGGCCTGCTCTATCTAGCCATAAGACCAAGAAAGGGGTAGCCCAGAAAGAAAGAAACTTTTAGACAATAACCACTCTAATCCAGCCAAGCACCCCAGAAAATAATGTGGCTCCACTTCCACCATCAAAGGTCAGGTAGGAGACAAGGATTCCTTGACAGTGGTAAGGAGCTCCCTCTCCCGGCACAGTGTCAGTGAAGACCACTTGGAGATCTTGGACTCTGCTTCCCTCAAACCTAGCAGTAATGAGGCATATCCACCCTGACCACTTGGGTGGTATCCGTGGAGGACCAGTGGGGAATGCAAACCTCAAGCCCTAATTGGCAGTAACAGTTGGAGAACCCTCTCCTTTTTCTTGCTGTAGTGGTATCAAAAGAAGCCAGCTAAAAGAGAGGCTTAAATAAGAAAAGCAGAATAGTGCAGAGGAAGCTTGCTGGGCCCATGAATAAGATCCAGAATCTCATACTGTAATACCCAAAATGTCCAAGTTTCAACTAAATATTGTTTGTCAAACAGGAAAATCTCAACCTGAAGGGAAAAAGTCAATCGATAGATACCTAAAACAAGATGAGATATTAGAATTATCTGACAAAGTTTTAGAGGAGCCATTGTAAAAATACTTCAACAAGCAATTAAAAACATACTGGGAACAAATGAAACAATAGAGTCTCAGTAAATAAGCAGAAGATAAAAAGAAAAATCAAATTGAAATTTAAGAACTGATAAAATCCAATAATCAAAATAAAAGCTCAATGGATAGACTCAATAGCAGAATGGAGGGGACAGAAGAAAGTGTTGGTGAACTGGAAAACCTAAGATAGAAATTGTTCAATCTGAACACAGAGAAAACAGACTGGGAAAAAAAAAAAAAAATGGAGAGAGCATCAGGGACCAATGAGACTATAATAAAAGATCTAACATCCACATCATTGGAGTCTCAGCAGAGGAGAAACATGACAGGATTGAAAAACTACTAAAAAAAATAATAGTAACAGTCAAAATCTTCCCAAATTTGAAAAACACATAAGCCTAAAAATTGAAGAAGTTGAATAAACTCCAAACAGGATAAACCCAAAGAAATCCACACTAAAGACACATCACAGTCAAATTTCTGAAAGGTAATCAAGTTAGGTCTCGGTTAACTCCTAATTATCCTTCAGTATTTTATTTACACTAAGCTCTCCTAATACGCTAACCTATCACACATTGTACTTTTCCTCCAAGACCCACTGCATTTATAATTACTTGTTCCATGTTCGTCTTCCTCACTGGATTTCATGAGGGAGGGGATTGATCACTGTTAAACTCACAGCACTTAACAAACCATCTACCAAATACAAGTTGCTCCATTAATATTTGTTGAATAATGAATAAATGATTCTTCTTCAAAAAAAAGTCCTGTCTTAACAACCAATACATTTTGTCTTTTTCACAAAACTGTTCCAGAGACTCACCCACCTCTTCATCAGTTGTGATTGCTTCCAAGTTGGCCTGCCCTTACCTTATTCGTTTGTAAAATTCTCGCATGAAATGCAGCTGGCCAGGCATGAAGCAACAGGTAAGCATACGAGCGAATGGCATAAGCTGGAGAATATTCCCAAGTCTGAAACCCCTTCCCATAGATGAGGTAGTGTGTCTGAAAGTACAAAATGAATGGATTCAGGGTTATATTGGCCAAAACTTCTTGTTAAGAGGTTGCAGGTAAAGTTTCTAAGCAAAAATATTAAGTAGACAAAGGTACACAAAAATGCTGAAATTGTCAACAAGATTTGCAACTAATGGATGGATAAGAATCAAAATGACCCAATACTGATATATTAAGATACTATAAATCTTGTAAGACTATCGTTTGGCCAACATTGAAAGCTCAGATTTTATCCTCTACTTATTTTTTTAAAAAAAATACTCTTTAGACAAAACAGGAAAGCTCAATATCTTATATTTTTCTAAAACTACCTACACTAAGCATTTATTTTTTTATGCAAAATGTGATCAGAAAATTTCACCTCTGAATTTCCTATAAAAGAGTGTCCAACAGACTTATAAATGTATAAATCAAGAAACAGCAATATAAGCATAGTATGCAGTAACATTGTTTATTTTAGTAAACATCAGTAAAAAAAAAAAAAAAGCCAAAAAATTTAAAGAAAGTCGTTGCCTCTGGGGACAGGTGTTTGTACACAAGATGTAGAAAATAGAGTTACTGCTTTTCTTTTGCACTTAATATTTTTAAACTACCTCAAAGTATTATTTTGATTTTTAAAATGTTTTAAGAAAATTACAAATTATACTGTTTTGTGTAACTGCCAAATTCCTATATCCTTCAATACTAGGTAAATCATCAGTTTAGAATACAGAGGTGAAAATAAAGTCATTTTACTAGTAGTCAGGAGGATGAGATGGTTGGATGGCATCACCGACTTGATGGACATGGGTTTGGGTGAACTCCAGGAGTTGGTGATGGACAGGGAGGCCTGGCATGCTGCAGTTCAGGGGGGTGCAAAGAGTCCGACACGACAGACTGACTGAACTCAACATTGTATATCATTTGTATCTTGATTAATAACAAGGACCCAAGCAGTGAAATTGAGAACAAAAAGAGAAAAGTAGAGAAATCACCTACTGGTTCCCAGTAGTTGAATGTTTCGTCACAGTCCGAGATGTTGCTCAGCAGGGCAGCACATAACCTTGCTGAGAGCAAACACTTGAAAGCAGTAGATCCTTCAGGTGCCCAGACTTGTCCGGCTTTGTTCCCAGATAACCTGCTCAGAAACACAAGTATGTGATAGGAAGGACATGCTAACTAGAAGAACTAAAACTAGACAAAAAGGACAACACGGCAAGAGACACCAAAGCACTTGAGTTAGTCACCTAAAAGCGTGAACCGTTAATTGTTCTGCGTAGAATAAGTGAAGAACGAATTAAGACCTTAATCAACGTTAGTCATTAAAGTCCACTTCTTCTTTGGCATCTGTGACACTCTGCTTATCCCAAACCAACAAATTGTTCAGTTGAAGGCCACAAGCTTTCGTTCGTTTTTTTTTGTTTTTTTTTTTTTTTCTTTTCCTGCTGCTGCTGCTAAGTCGCTTCAGTCGTGTCCAACTCTGAGCGACCCTATGGACAGTAGCCCACCAGGCTCCCCTGTCCACGGGACTCTCCAGGCAAAAATACAGGAGTGGGTTGCCATTTCCTTCTCCCCTTTCTTTTCCTAACAAGGTCATTACTTTCCATGGCTTTTATTCATTTCCCGGTCTGTTCAAATGCCCAGAGGCTACTATGTGCAAAGGACATCACCGCGTCCTCCAATTCCATTCGCTGACAGCTCCCTGGCGCAGTCTTAACCTGTAGCCCCCCAGTTTGGACAGAGAGGAGGCTACTGGTGTGGAGAGTGCTGGGCCCCACACAGAAGAGTAAAGGGCCGAGACCCTGGGGGGACTGAAGCCGTGAGGGACAGCCATACAAGGTGCTCTTTGCTCTCTCCAACTAATCCTGGGCCTGGGGCGGAAGCCGCACAGACCTGCACTCCAGGTTTCTCCACTAGCGGCAAGGGCCCGAGCTGGGGGGCAGGGCGGGGGGGTGGGTCTCATCTAAGCCCTGGGGGGCGGCCTCATCTAAGCTCTGGAGGAGGGGTCTCATCTGAGCCCCAGCGTGCACCCGGCCCGCAGGAGGCGCGGGGTGAAGAGACTGCGGACCCTCCCGTACCGCGCGGGCGAGACCCTGCCCGCGGCAGCCCCGCTCCGCCCGGCCACGCCCCCGCCGCGCCCGCACACCTACTCGGGCCGCGGCTCCGCGCTGCCCGCCTCCCGGCTGCACAGCAGCTCCCGCAGCTTGTCGGCGGCCGAGGCCGTGTCCCCGCCGCTGCCCCCGCTTCCCTTCAGGCGCTGCCGGGCCCCTCGGCTCGCCATGGCAAGCGTGGGAAAAAAAGGTAGAACTCCGCACCCTACGAAAGCAACGAGCGCGGAGACATTGCCGGGGCTGGCAACGGTGTCCGCCGAAGGACAAAAGACCTCGACATGCGCAGAAACGACTAAACTACAGTGCTCCTGGGCCACCTGGGGCAAATCCGGGTTAAGAGATGCTATAGTTATCCCTTCCACATAACTTGTAACTCTGGGCATGCCTCCCTCTCCCTAATTCTCTCTTCCTTCACTTAGCATTCTTCACTCTCCTACATATACTGTCCCTCAGCATCCGTTTAAAAAAAAGCACAAATAGAAAGTGATTAAAACAACTCCACGTGGAATACATGGGTACTCAGTTAAAAATCATAGCACACACACAAAAAAATCATAGCACAGCTATATATCAAAGAGAAAATTCTTTTCAGATCACTGACATCTTGTCCTCTGTATTTTGTCAAGTAATAGGGACAGCCTGTAGCGAATTAACTGCTTCAGAGAGACAAAGCCCTAATGGCAGAATACAGAATTGGAAGAAAAGTGAAAAGCTAAAGAAATTCTGTGCAGCAAATTCAACAAGATGTCAGTCATTGCCATTGCTACTACAACATTATGGTAAGCATTTACTGTGCTTACCATACAGGATGAAATCATCCTTTTAAAATTTAATACAACTACTTTATTTTACCAAAAAGGAAACGGAGGCCCAAGGTTGCATAGCTAAAGAAGTGGTAGAGCCATATTCCACCCCAGGTCTTACTACAAAGCCTGTGTTCTTCCAACCAGGAGACCAGGAAAAAGCTCTTGATTTCATACATTCCTCCACAGGCACCTTGATGTTACCACACCAGTGACTCAGGGGTCATGCATCTGTTCCTGACACTGCCTGCTCCCCCAGTCGCAGAACTCTGTCCTGCCCTGTGGAGCTCTATGCTGCTGCTGCTGCTGCTGCTAAGTCGCTTCAGTCATGTCCGACTCTGTGCGACCCCATAGACGGCAGCCCATCAGGCTCCGCCATCCCTGGGATTCTCCAGGCAAGAACACTGGAGTGGGTTGCCATTTCCTTCTCCAATGATTCCTCATCCAAGTGATGCCAAATCAAACGTGGGTCTGCCCACCTGCACAGAAAAGTCAATGTACCAACATTGGGCTTTGTTGAAACAAAGTACAGTGTTTATTACAAGGAGAATGGGCAGCTCATGCTCAAAACACCTAAACTACCCCAAGCCTTTCAAGGGAGGTGTTTTAAATGCAAGGTGAGAGAAACAGTTGAGATGTTCATCATCAGCTCGTGGACATCCTTGATTGGTTGGTGATGACGTTAACAGGGTGGTACTTCAGGAGTCAGCCTCAATAACCTCCTGGGGTCTATGTCCTGGTGATCAACATGCAATTAACTTCTTCCATCTGGTGGGGGTTTAGAATCAATAAAACGCACAAGGATATGACTCAAAATATTATCTATAGCCCTTGAGACAGAACTAGAGTTTGTTTTTTTTTTTTTTGAAAGCTAAACTATTATTATCTCGCATGACTGATTTGTTTCTGCATATTCTCATTTCTCATTGCATCAAATCTGCTCTTTGTTGGACTTCCCTGGCGGTCCAGTGGGGAAGACTCTGCACTTCAACTGCAAGGGGCGTGGGTTCTACCCTTGGTCTCAGGAATTAAGAACCCACCTCCTGTGTGGCCAAAACAAACAAAAAAAATAAACCTTTGGAACTCAGGGAAGGCCTAGGAGGCTAATGCTTTTCTACAAACAAGAGGCGGCAGGTATGGAAGAGGTTGGGGGGATCTCACCCCAGGAAGACCCTGCAGGGTCATGCTTGGTTTCATGCTTACTAAGCACTATTGGGGTTGGAAGAAAACTGTTAAGTCACATGCTCAGTCACTAAGTCATATCCGACTCTTTGTGACCCTATGAACTGTAGTCTACCAGGCTCCTCTGTCCTTGGGATTTCCCAGGCAAGAATACTGGAGTGGGTTGCCACTTACTTCTGCAGGGTATCTTCCCAACCCAGAGATCAAACCCGTCTCTGTCGTCTCCTGCATTGGCAGATGGATTCTTTACCATTGAACCACCTCTGCCCTCAATTAGCTTAAAGTCTATGTGGAAGTGAAGTGAAGTGAAGTCGTTCAGTCGTGTCCGACTCTTTGCAACCCCGTGGGCTGTAGCCCACCAGGCTCCTCCATCCATGGGATTCTCCAGGCAAGAATACTGGAGTGGGTTGCCATTGCCTTCTCCAGGGGATCTTCCCAACCCAGGGATCGAACCCAGGTCTCCCACATTGCAGGCAGACGCTTTAACCTCTGAGCCACTAGGGAAGCCCAAAGTCTATGTGGAGAGCCAAGCAATACATGTGTCCTTAAGAGATCCCTTGATTCACTACCTAAACTTACTCCCATGCCAGTTTTCCTACTCCAATTAAAGATACTTCTATTCTCCTAGTTGCTTGGATCAAAAAACTAGGGATTCTGTTTGATTCCTTTATTTCTCTAACTCCAAAATATTTGTGTGTGCACATATATTTATCAGTAAGTCCTTTGAATTATTTCCCAGTCCAACTGCTTTTTACCACCCAGGTCCAGGTCACCATCATATTTTGTTTGCATTATAATACACTAATTTGTTTCTTTCAGTTCTTGCCTTTCCACATGCTCTTGTCCAAATACAAGAATAAATGACATTTGAAATCAATCATACTTCAGTTACAAAAAATAAAAACAGAAATTAAAAAAAAAGAATAAGTAAGACAGTTATTTCCTTCACAGAGTTTACACTATAATTCTAATCAGCAGAGCCTAGGTATTAACAGGAACATACATTAATTCACATTAGGGCACCCCATTCTGCAGAGTCCTGGGCTGGGCCAATCTCCAAATGTTCTTTAGAGATACAACAGAAAGCCCCAAAATCGAGGGGAGCAAAGTTTAGAGTTAATCACAGTTGAGAGATTATTGTTGAAATCCAAGGAAAGAAAAGTAACAGAAAGTGGCAGAAAGAACATGGGCTTTAGAGTCAGACAGACCCAAATGTGAACTCTAAATCTGACACCTATTCAGTTCCATGACTTTAACAGCAGTCAACCAGAGAATAAACATGATGATGATACCAAAAATAATATGAAGCACTTGCAACTTAACCAAGCTAATAAATGGTCTAATTTTAAAACAAAAATCATGGCATCTGGTCCCATCACTTCATGGGAAATAGATGGGGAAACAGTGGAAACAGTGTCAGACTTTATTTTTTTGGGCTCCAAAATCACTGCAGATGGTGACTGCAGACATGAAATTAAAAGACGCTTACTCCTTGGAAGGAAAGTTATGACCAACCTAGATAGCATATTCAAAAGCAGAGACATTACTTTGCCAACAAAGGTCAGCCTTGACTAGGCTATGGTTTTTTCTGTGGTCATGTATGGATGTGAGAGTTGGACTGTGAGGAAGACTGAGCACCGAAGAATTGATGCTTTTGAACTGTGGTGTTGGAGAAGACTCTTGAGAGTCCCTTGGACTGCAAGGAGATCCAAAACAGTCCATTCTGAAGGAGATCAGCCCTGGGATTTCTTTGGAGGGAATGATGCTAAAGCTGAAACTCCAGTACTTTGGCCACCTCATGCGAACAGTTGACTCATTGGAAAAGACTCTGATGCTGGGAGGGATTGGGGGCAGGAGGAGAAGGGGACGACAGAGGATGAGAAGGCTGGATGGCATCACTGACTCGATGTACGTGAGTCTGAGTGAACTCTGGGAGTTGGTGATGGACAGGGAGGCCTGGCATGCTGCGATACATGGGGTCTTGAAGAGTCAGACACGACTGAGCGACTGAACTAAACTGAACTGAACTTTAAAAACCACTCTCAATTGATTTAGAGAGATGATATGGTAGAGTTAAGGAAGAGGAATTGACATTGCATAAAATATATTTATATTTGAGGAGACACTCAAGTTTTACTGCCTCTTCAGAATGATAGCATCTAGTGTTTAAGATGCTGTTTTTTTGTTTCCCTGTCATTACTCATGATCAAAGTATTGCACACCTCTGAAGGTCACCAATCACATTATAGTCTCAGTGACTGAGCCACAGGTGTCTTTTGAGCCAAACAACCAATATTTAAATTTTTAAAATTTTATTTGGCCGCATCAGGTCTTAGTTGCAGCACTCAGGATCTTCACTATGTCACGCAGGATCCTTCTTTGTAGTGCTCAGACTCTCTAGTTGTGGCACACAGGCTCTGGAGTGAGAGCTCAGTAGCTGCAGCGTGAGGGCTTAGTTGCTCTGAGTTATGTGGGATCTTAGTTCTCCGACCAAGGATCAAACCCTTGTCCTCTGCACTGTGAGGTGGATTCTTAACCACTGGACCACCAGGGAAGCCCCTCAATTAACCAATCTTTTACAAAGTAGAAGATTTTTACAAGACAAACAAAAAGTCCAGAAAGTACAACAGTTTACAAACTGGTCTTTTTCCACCCACACCCACAAGGATCACTATGGAGAGATGAGTTTACTAAACTACCGAGGTGTCACATGGAGTCGTTGTTGAATCTCTTTCCTAAGCTGGGACTGCATTGATGCTACCTGTTTCTGGGTCAGGGCCTTGTCACAGGTCTGGTAGGTCAGTCTATAGCAGAGGCTGACCTGTTCGGTCTTTGGATGCTGAAAACGACTCAGGAATTGTATGGATATAACTGTGTCCTGGGACACTGCCCGGGCCAGAGTGTGAAACTCGACTTCATCAAATCTTTTCTTTTCATCTAACCAAAAACTAATATCATGCACATAGTATGGAGGATATAGGGAATAGCTTTTAAAGGGTTCTATTTTTCCAGGGGCAAAATTCTTCAGGAAACGACTATCAGAGGTCCACAGCATCCTCCAATCAGAGATATCCCAGACAAGCATGGCTAAGAGGTCCAAGTTCATACACACACACACAAAACACTGGTCTTTGTGTATCACGCTTGTAGCAGATGTGGTAACAGACCCAATAATCAGGTCCTTAACGCAATCTGGGCCAAAATTTTGAGACTTCACAGTAATCATATATCTTTCCCCAGTTGGTTGAAAGACAAATTCCACTGAGCTGCTCCGCTCAGAGCCCTCCAGCCATGTCTGGGTCAGAAGGTTGTCTAGAATGCCCTTCAGATGATCCAGTAGTGACTGAACACAGCTGTCCTTCAGATTTTTATTAAATCCAAGGATATACAAAGTCTCGTGAAATGCTGGCATTGTGAAAGGTGAGATGCAGCACCTCTGAAAGACAGGTCCACTGAGGATGTGCAGAGAACCAGGGAGAAAGTCTGGTGCTTGGATTACAGCCTGGATGTGAACCAGAAGAGAAGGTCTAAGGCAGACCTTGGCCTGGCCAAACGTTCCTTCATGGGCTTCTTCCTTACTGTCTCTTCTAGCGCTCTTGGGAAGGCTGAGTTCTGAAAATGACACTAGAAAGTCCTCCATGTATTGTGTTATCCCACTAGTCAGGGACTCAAAATTTGAGTTATCTTCATGGAGACTAACCCAAAAGGCAGTTGATAGGATGTCAGGGTTGTGGGATGTGAGAACACTGGCATCTCCTTGTAGCAGCAAAGGGGAAGAACACTTCAGCCTTTTTAGAGGGAAAGCTTTCCCCAGTTCAGCAATGAGTTTCTCATTTATGGTCTTGATAGGATGACATGAAGGTGCTTCTAGGAAGCCCCTGATTAAACACACACAAAAATAACTTTTAAAATTATAAATAATGATAATGTAGCTAGAATCAAAAAGAATAGCTTAATAAAAAGAATCATCAAGTTGATCCAGAAAGGAAACAAAGAAACCATCTACTATAAAGAAAGATGGCATGGGTTTCAGAATTCTGACAGCCTATAATATACCAGAAAATATGATAATTTAAAAAAAAATTTACTGGAGTATAGTTGATTTAAAATATTGCTTTTAGTTTCACATGTACAAATCAGTTATACATATACATAGGCTGTGCTGTGCTCCGTTGTGTCTTGACTCTTTGCAGCCCCATGGACTGTAGCCCACCAGGCTCCTCTATCCACGGGATTTTCCAGGCAAGAGTACTGGAATGAATTGCCATTTCCTACTCCAGGGGATCTTCCCAACTCAGGGATTGAAATCATGATTCTTCCATCTCCTGCATTAGCAGATGGATTCTTTACCACTAATACCATCTGGGAAGTCCCATATATCCACTCTATTTTAGATTCTTTTTCTACATAGGCCGTTACAGAGTACTGAGTAGAGTTCCTTGTGCTATAAAATAGGCCCTTATTAGTTATCTATTTTATATATAGAAATATGTGTAAGTCAGTCCCAATCTCCAAGTTTATACCCCCCTGACCCTTTATAACCATTGGAGAAGGCACTGGCACCCCACTCCAGTACTCTTGCCTGGAAAATCCCACGGACAGAGGAGCCTGGTAGGCTGCAGTCCACGGGGTCGCTAAGAGTCGGACATGACTGAGCGACTTCCCTTTCACTTTTCACTTTCATGCATTGGAGAAGGAAATGGCAACCCACTCCAGTATTCTTGCCTGGAGAATCCCAGGGATGGGGGAGCCTGGTGGGCTGCCATCTGTGGGGTCACACAGGGTCAGACACGACTGAAGTGACTTAGCAGCAGATCCTTTGTAACCATAAGTTTGTCTTCTACATCTGTAACTATTTCTGTTTTGTACCCCCTTTTTTTTAGATTTCACATATAAGTGATATCATAAGATATTTGCAGATAATATGAAAATTTTTAATTATAAAGAGACTGTGTGGGCCATACTTATAAGTATTCACAGCACAACATCATTAACAATTAATGTAGCATCCTTTCAATGTATGACTGCCTGATTATTAAGTCAATCAGGATACAACTAGAGACAGAAGAAGTTTCTGGTAAAATCAGGTTACCTGTTCAGTTTTCCTACAAGTACTTCTGGTTCCAGAAAAGAAAACCACTGGTCACCCAGTTTGATCCTGGAGATTCTTGGTTGCAAACTTTCAAAAGGTAAGCTCCGGGTGAAGATATGGTTCAAGGCACCTTCTATATGAAAGGACTTATCTTGACTCCTGGCAAAATAGCAGTTATTAAGTCTGTCACTATTAAAGAAAGCAATTATTCCTAAAGGCTGAATCAAGAAATTAGCAAGAAAAAGTGTCAATGGGATTTTTTATCATTAGTGAGAGAGATGGAAAAAGCTTAGATCTATTATTACCTACCTATATCCAGTGCACTTGTAGCCTGGCAAAGCCTTACAGTTGAAGGGATGTACATCACTTAAAATGAATCCCCCCAGAGCGGCCATAGCAACCACTTGCCAACTGTTGTGCCATTCTCTCATTGGCTTATCAGCAGGAGTCCCACCTTGTCCTCTACACAATGCCACGTGGACTTCTCCGTCTTCTGCAAGAACATCTGCACAGCTAACAGGGATAAGGAAACACCAATCATTTACAGAAACAAGTAGGAATTAGCTGTATATACATGGTTCGTCTGTGAGATAATTAAAACCCAATCATATCTATTTGCAAAGATCTATTAAGACTTCAAACATGCAAAAAAAGGAGCTGGAAATAAGAATTTAAATTCAATGCTCAACTCGTAACTAATATTAGTGGCTGACCAGAAAGTTATCCAACTTCACATTTCTATTGTTCACGTATATTTCATTGAAAAGTCAATGTCTATAAAATTCCTATATGTGATTCAGTGATCAGGCTGTTCTTTCCCATTTAGAATTCACTCCCCTCCTGCTTGTTAAAATTTTACTTGTACTTCAAATACTAACTTAAAATACTGCCTCTGTGCAAAGTTTCATGATAACTATGCTTCATGTTTTGGTATAATAGTATAAAGCACTGTTTTAAGTTCACAGTAATTTTATGAGGTAGTTATGTTAATATCTTCAGTTTATGGATGAGGAAGCAAAAGCAAGTAAGGATCAAGTAAACAATCACAAAAACCACAAAGCTATTAAGTGGTGGGTGGGGATTTGAACGCAGATAGTTTGGCTCCTAAATTAGTTTATACTGGCTACTATCATTTTGCATTATCAAAAATAGGTGATTCTCCCTTTTCTGGCCCAACAGTACATGTTTGCACTTGTACTTAGCATTTAGGGTTAAATGTCTGCCTCTCCAACTAGACTGTGGGTTCCTTTGGAGCAACACGTTCTCTTGTATGTCCTATTTCCCAAACTAACATGTCTGAGTGCAGGAACTATGCAATGTACATCTTAAACATTTCACTTGTGAGTGCTCAGCTCTCCTCACCTCCGGAAAAACTTGGCAAGCAGTTCCCTGTTCTTAGCTACTCCAGCTTTGCGCCCACAGTGCGGAAAGTTAAAATAAATTCGATCAAATTCTCTGTCTTGCGGTTCAAAGGCATCTGCCAGGTGGGTGCAGTCCACACCGAAGCGTACCTCGTTACCTGGCATGAAATATAGACAGGAGGATGTGATAAAGCCATGGAACAAGAGAAAAACCCTCCCTAACACGAGGTGCAAAACAGCCCAGGTCCAGGCACACAGCAGGCTGTCTAAATGTCCATGGGAAGATGAAGTGCGTATGTGCCAAGTCGCTTTGGTCCAGTCAGACTCTTTGAGACCCTATGGACTGTAGCCGGCCAGGGTCCTCTGTCCATGTGATTCTCCAGGCAAGGATACTGTGAGTGGGGTGCCATGCCCTTCTCCAGGGTATCTTCCCCACGCAAGGATCGAACACGCATCTCTTAAGACTCGCATTGGCAGGCGGGTTCTTTACCACTAGAGCCACCTGGGAAGCCCCGGCAACGGTCAAGTTCCCTGAATCCCCTCTATTCCCACCCTTTCCACTTAGTGGGGGGCGCCACAGCTGGGCGGGGCTTCGTGGAGGGCTGGGCTTCGCTACCTCGCTCGCGCAGGCGCCGTAGGTTCTCTCGGACCACCAGATCCCGGGCCAGGTCCGCTGACCGCTGGGGACAGGTGGCGGTTAGACTCGTGTTTGGATCCAGGGTCTCACTCAGAGCTACGGCAAAAGAGAAATTCCCCTCTCCAACCAACAGGAGGCGCCGCGGGGCCATGGCCCCCACGTGCTCCAGTCTCAAGTTCTCCGAGGCGCTCTTTTTTTACGTCACTTCCTTCGCGATTCTCTTGTGGCCCCACCTCTTCACGCGTAGCTGGTTGATGACGTATCACAGCATCTGGTTGTCTTGACAAACTGGGGCCGCGACGTCCCGAGTAGGAAAATAACCATGAGAGCAAGAACGAGACACCGGCCACCCAATCCCCTCACTCCCTCACCCCATCGGAAGTGTTAAATTCTTTTGGGCCCAAGGGCGGCCCTGAGCGACTTCGTCACACCTGCCTGAGGTCTTGAGCAGTCCCTAGCTTCGGGGGGTTGGGGGCGGGGGTGGGGCAGACAGGTCGAAGGTGAAGTGAGTTCTAAGTGAACGAAGCAGGGCCGGACTGAGGCCAAGGAGAGATGGTGCTGCGTTCTGCATCCTGACTCAGAGGATTTTTAACAGCCTTCATCTCATCCGAAATGACTGCAACCGATTATCATTGTTATTCGGAGTTTTTCCAGGTGCTTCTTTCCCCTACCTTTTATGCATTCAAGAAGTGTTGAGTGTTATGCCCCAGGCCTATGGAGGCTGTTCGATATATGGAGGAACAGGATGTGGCCTATGACTTCTCTGAGCTTGTAGTGTGGTGGAGGATGCACGGCGAAAGAGACAATTCTGATTTAGTGAGATGCAGTACTCTTGCCTGGAAAATCCCATGGACGGAGGAGCCTTGGTGTCGGAATCGGACACGACTGAGCGACTTCACTT